>NC_045542.1:149808791-151263791 GCF_009769535.1 Thamnophis elegans | reverse complement strand
AAGCATGCAAAAAATGGGGGGGAGTGCCTCTCATGTGTGCATGCACACTGGGGGGGGTCACATGTTGCATTATGGGTGTGGCACACCTGCACATTCCCCCCCCCCCGTGTTCCCCCCTTATGGCACACGAGCCAAAAAAGGTTCGCCATTGCTGTCTTAGGGAGTAATTTTATGCTTTGGTAATTATTTTTCCCCTTGTCCCTTGCAATATCTTATCCAATTCCAATTGTTTTCCATAAATGCCATGCTGGTCCATGTCTTTTTTATATCTTGTTTTAATATGAAGGTAGGGCCACCATCCTATCTCTATTCCATGGTTTTTTAACTCCTGCTTTGATTTTAGTTCTCTTTCCTCATCCAATAATTATTTGTAGCTCACTGTCATGTTTAGATCTAATACGTTTGGGTAAATCATCGCCTCCATTGTTGATAACCAAATTGGAATTTTCATGTAGTGGTTTTTCCTATTTTTTTCCCAATTGTACAAGACTGAATCTCTTACTAAATGCCTCTGAAAATATGAATGGCTCTTGTTTTTCCGCTCCCAGAGAAAGGCGTGCCAACCCAATTGGTGCTGATTGACTTTCTATTACTAATATCCTACTATTATTTAAATTAATCCAGTCTTTTAGCCAAGTAACTACTGCAACTTAGTATTAAATTTCCCAGTTAGGGAGGCCAAAAAAAACCACCTTATTTCTACTATCTTGCAACAGTTTCGGTTTTATACAGGCTCCCCGCACCCACAACCAAATAATTTTTAGTATTATTTTGTTTAGTTCTTCAAAGAATTTTTCCCCTAACTTTATTGGTACCCTTTGAAAGAGATACAGAATTTTAGGTAAGACATTCATTTTAATTATTGCAATTCTCCCAATTAATGATATTTGTAATTTTGCCCAATTATCCAAACTTTTTGTATTTGTTGTACTACTGTGTTTCCCCAACTATAAGACGGGGTCTTATTTTCTTTTGACTCCCAAAATAAGCACTTATTTTCAGGGAGGTCTTATTATTTTTGAGGTGCAGGAGGCGGTGAGTGTGGTCATCTCATGGCTGCTGCTGTCTTGCAATTTTTTCAAGGAGGGCTTATTTTAGTCGAGGACTTTAGTCGAGGACTTTCCAACCAGTTGCAAGTCGAGGACTTTGCAAAAAGTAACAACACATCTCACACTCAACCTTCAGCATGATTGGCAAATGATTTCCTGTCATGTAAAAATTATATTGAGCAAGCCTTAAGTGGCCTGACATGGCTTATGCTGTTCCACTGGTGTGAGTAAGCCTTTGAAGTGAGTAAAAGGAGGAAAATAAGTTAAACTTCGGACTTGCAGAGCAGGTCTGCTTTGATGAGAGGGTTCGCAACTTGGGAGTCCTCCTGGACCCACAGCTGTCGTTTGACCACCACTTGACGGCTGTGACCAGGGGGGCATTCGCCCAGGTTCGCCTGGTGCGCCAGTTGCGGCCCTACCTGAATCGGGAGGCTCTCACAACAGTCACCCGGGCCCTTGTGACCTCTAGGCTGGAATACTGCAATGTGCTCTACATGGGGCTGCCCTTGAAGAGCATCCGGCGACTTCAGCTAGTACAGAACGCGGCCGCGCGAGTGATTGTGGGTGCACCTCGGTTCACCCACATAACACCTATCCTCCGCGAGCTGCGCTGGCTACCTGTCGATCTCCGGATGCGCTTCAAGGTGCTATTAGTCACCCATAAAGCCCTTCATGGCAGTGGATCTGGATACTTGAGAGACCGCCTTCTGCCAATTACCTCCCTGCGACCAATAAGATCCCATAGATTAGGCCTCCTCCGTATTCCATCGGCCAGCCAGTGTCGGCTGGCAACTACAAGGAGGAGGGCCTTCTCAGTAGTAGCCCCGACCCTTTGGAACGAACTCCCCGTGGAGATTCGTACCCTCTCCACCGTCCAGGCCTTCCGCATAGCCCTTAAGAACTGGCTAGCCCGTCAGGCCTGGGGACAAGGTTAGCCGCCCCTCCTGAATGAAGAATGTATGTTGTTGAATATTTTATTATATGTTTCTCTGTTAATGTTTGTCTTCCCCCTCCCTTGATTTTATGTGAGCCGCCCTGAGTCCCCTCAGGGAAAAGGGCGGCCTACAAATATTAATTAAAAAAAAAATGAGAGCTGCTGAACTGACTTTATTGCTAGTCATGGCTGGCATGGGGAGATTTTAGAGACAGCAATCCTTTTATAAACATGTTAGCAGGAGTGACTGCTGGGGTTTCACAGGGGTTTCGTGAGAATCTCTAGCTTGGATTCTGTACACTCAGAGAACCCCAAAATTCTCACTCCTGGCTGGCCCTGCCAACTCCGCCCCTCCCTTCCCAGGAGTCCCCATGTGGCCCATTTTGGATGGAGGTAAGTGCAAGACATGCACGGAGGCTCGAGGAGCAAAAAATGGGTCTACTGGAAATTCTGGAAGGCCAGAAATGGGCCTGTCTCCGGCCTCCAGAGGGCCTCTGGAGCCTGGAGAGGACATTTTTGCTCTTCGGGAGGCTTGAGAAAAGCCTCTGGAGCCCAGGAAGGGCAAAAATGCCTCCCCACCCAGCGTGCTGCAGGAGGCCAACTAGGCCATGCCCACCATGGCCATGCCCACCCAGCAACCAGACAGAGAATCCCTTGCTAAAAATTACAAAGCCCACTGCTGCATATTAGCCCTGGGGGATACTGATCTCCTAAGAGCTGAGGTGGTGCAGTGGTTAAATGCAGCACTGCAGGCTACTTCAGCTGACTGCAGTTCTGCAGTTCAGCTGTTCAAATCTCACCGGCTCAGGGTTGACTCAGCCTTCCATCCTTCCGAGGTGGGTAAAATGAGGACCCGGATTGTTGTTGGGGGCAATATGCTGACTCTGTAAACTGCTTAGAGAGGGCTGAAAGCCCTATGAAGCGGTATATAAGTCTAACTGCTATTGCTATTGCTATTGCTAAGGTGCGGATGTAATCTAAAAATTGGAGAAGGAGGAAAGGAGAGAATATATCCATGCCTATGTACCGAAAGATTGGAGTAGCTGGAGAGAAGTTCGAGATAAAATATAAGTGTGCAGACTGTTTTTTGGTTCTTGGTTGGGAATGAAGAAGTGTTACTACTTTGTTTACATTTATCAGTCATAGCTTAAAGCCTACATGGCAGAAAGTAAGAGTTCTTAGAACACATAAAAAGGCTTTTATTTGCAAACTACTTTATTTTATATTTCTAATTATTATTTAAAAGAAAAAAAGAAAGCACCAAAATCAGAAACCATCATGATTTCTCATCATTAGATGCTCTTTCCTGTTCATGTGAGGTCTCAGGATGATGATGTAGCATTTGGGGACAAAGATGCAGCACAATAAGCCCAGGCTGGAAGCTATAATGGAGAAGATCTGCACAGCCACTATGTATTTCCCTTTGGTGCTCAGATAGGTGGGGACAAAGGAAAGCCAAACGCTGCAGAAGACCAACATGCTGAAGGTGATCCACTTGGCTTCATTGAAGCTCCCTGGCAACTTGCGAGACATGAAAGCCACTATGAAGCAGATAGCAGCAAGAAAGCCCAGGTACCCAAGGGCAGAATAGAACATGGTGTCTGAGCCTTCGTTACATTGCAGGAAGATCTGTCCAGATTGAAAATGTAGATCAATATCTGGAAATGGGGGAGAGATTCCCAGCCATATCATGCAGATCCCCACCTGAACTCCAGAACCAGAGACGACAATAGCGTTGGGCAGACTTTTCCCCATCCATTTTCTCATTTTGCTGCCTGGTTTTGTAGCCAGAAATGCCACAACCACCATGATAGTCTTTGCCAGCAAGGAAGAAACAGCAACTGAGAAAACAACACAGAAGGTGACTTGTCGAAGAAGGCAGGTCACTCTCTTTGGGCGGCCAATGAATAGAAAGATGGTCAAGAAGGAAATCAGGAGAGAGACCAGGAGAATGTAAGTGAGGTGCCGGTTGTTGGCTTTGACAATGGGAGTTTCTCGGTATTTAATGAAGATAATCAGAACCAAGCCAGTGGTTAGAGACAAAAAAGAGGCAGTGAGTGCCAAGATGACTCCCAAGTTTTCTTGATAGGATAGGAAACTTAATGTTTTAGGAACGCACTGATCTTGCTTCTTATTGGGCTGCTGATCATCTGGACACTTTTCACAATGGGCTGCATCTGAAAAAAAACAGAAAACTGCTATGAAACTCTGCCATATTGTATGCTGATTTCCTAAACTATTTACTGTTTTTCCTCTAATAAAAATTGTTTCATTAATTTCTGGTAATTTCCACTCTCAGTAATGGTCCTACAGAGCCCCAACACAAAGGTCTGGCTTCTGGAGCTTGAAAGATAAACAAGATCAGGGCGCATATAGAATAGCAGAGTTGGAAGGGACCTTGGAGATCTTCTAGTCCAACCCACTGCTTAGGCAGGAAACCCTACACCACTTCAGACAAATGGTTATCCAACGTCTTCTTAAAAACATCTAGTGTTGGAGCATTCAAAACTTCTGAAGGCAAGTTGTTCCACTGATTAATTGTTCTAACTGTCAGGAAATTTCTCCTCAGTTCTAGGTTGCTTCTCTCCTTGATTAATTTCTACCCATTGCTTCTTGTCCTACCCTCAGGTGCTTTGGAACATAGCTTGACTCCCTCTTCTTTGGGGCAACCCCTGAGATATTGGAACACTGCTATCATGTCTCCCCCAGTCCTTCTTTTCATTAAACTAGACATACCCAGTTCCAGCAACCGTTCTTCATATGTTTTGGCCTCCAGTCCCCTAATCCTCTTTGTTGCTCTTCTCTGCACTCTTTCTAGAGTCTCAACATTTTTGTTACATCACGGCAACCAAAACTGGATGCAGTGTTCCGAGTGTGGCCTTATCAAGGCATTATAAAGCGGCATTAACACTTCATGTGATCTTGATTCTATCCCTCTGTTTATGCAGCCTAGAACTGTGTTGGCTTTTTTGGCAGCTGTTGCATACTGCTGACTCATATTTAAGTGATGTGGATGTTTAGGGCTCCTTTCTTGCCTTTGAGCCTCCTTCCTCCCTCCCTTCTTTCCTTCCTTCTTTCCTTCCCCTCCTCTCTTTGCTCCTTCTTCCCTCCCTCCTCCTCTTTGCTCCTTTTTCCTTCCTTCCTTGCTTCCATATAAAAATAAAATATTGATCATATTAAACAAGACATTTCATTTTGTAACAGTGTGAAACTGCTAGGTTTGTAAGGTTGTGTCCTTCAGCAGATGCAGCCTTTGACAAACTTGATGGAGCTTGGAAGCTAAGCAGGATCTGGCTTGGTAGCGTAGTTTCCTTGCCCTTGAGCCACTTACCTTCCTGGGTGGAGATAGTTCCTTCCATACATGGAGAACAGTCATAGCAGCAGACTGGTGTTCCCTCTTTCTTAAGTTTCTTGTATCCTGGGAGACAACTAGAAGTGCATCTAGAAAACGGCACCTTCTAAACAAGAAAACCAGAGTAATCTATTTTAAGAGGATTTTTTCTATACATGGAAATTAGTTACAGACTAGGTTCACAAATAGGGTTAAACTTTTTTTTTTAGCATTAATTTGGGCAATATGATTCACGGATTATGCACATTCACAAACACCATTGCCTACTTTCGTCAAATCTTTTTAGTGGAAAGTAACCAAATCTCAGGAGGGCTTAATGGGATGGATGAAGCTGACCACCAAGATGGGTTTATCCTTCAGGGACTCTTGGCTCCATTCTAGCAAGAGGAAATGATGCAACCAGATGAGGTTGCCCTCCAGCTGCTCCTGGATATTAAGAATGTTTGAGGCTCTTCCCAGGATGAATAATAATAATCCCTAGGAGTAGTCCATTTTTAGTAGGATTTGGGTCCAGAACCCACTTGATATTCATGAGCAGTTGATGGCTCCTCAGGCCAGATACCTTTAGCCTTCTTCCTCCTATGGTATTCTAAAAAGAGGTCACATGTGGTTTGACTTTTAAATCTCAATAGCCTCAGCTTGTAAAACTCTAAGTAGGAAACTCTAGGAATTGAAGTCCAAAGCAAGGGAAGTAGAAGCTTGCTTACTTCTATCTTAGTAATTTTGTAGGACAGCAAGGAATATAACCTGTCTAGTTACAAGAACAGTTTTTTTCCCGAATGCCATCACTCTGCTAAACAAATAATTCCCTCAACACTGTCAAACGATTTACTAAGTCTGCATTACTATTACTATTAATCTTCTCATCGTTCCTATTACCCATCTCCTCCCACTGCAGGACTGTAACTTTGTTGCTTGTATCCTTACGATTTATATTGATATTGATTGTTTCCTGATTGCTTACTTGTACCCTATGACTATCATTAAGTGTTGTACCTTATGATTCGTGACGAATGTATCTTTTCTTTTATGTGCTAAGAGCATATGCACCAAAGAAAAAAAATCCTTGTGTGTCCAATCACACTTGGCCAATAAAGAATTCTGTTGTTTTGTTCTGTACTGCTCTGCTCTGCTCTACACTACATTAATCTGCTCTGCTCTGCTCTGCTCTGCTCTACACAACTCTAATCTACACTACTCTACCAGTGGTGGGATTCAAATAATTTAACAATCGGTTCTCTGCCCTAATGACCATCTGGGTAGGCGGGGCTCAGTGGTCATGTGACTGGGTGGGCGTGGCCAACCCAAGATCACTCAGGTTGATGGATGCTTTGCCTTAGCTGTTACAATGTAATAAGGGTTAACAGGAGAGGCAGTTTCTGTAAGCAGGTCAATAAAGATTAGGCTAGAAACAACACCAGAATGTTTCCTTCCTGCCTTCCTTACAGGATTAGCCCTGTAAAAGTGGAAAAAAACAAAAGGAGATTTCTTCCAACAACCCGTTCTCCGAACTGCTTAGCAAGTTAACAACCGGTTCTCCTGAAAAGGTGCGAACTGGCTGAATCCCACCACTGTACTCTACTCTATTCTATTCTGTCCTTGATTTATCTGCTGCTTCCAACATGAACCTCTATTTCCTTTCAGTACAGGTAGTCCTCGACTTATGTCCACAATTGAGCCAAAAATTTCTATTGTTCAGTGAGATATTGGTTAAGTGAGCTTTGTCCCATTTTATGACCTTTCTTGCCACAGCTGTTAAGTGAATCACTGCAGTTAATAAATTACTAACCCGGTTGTTAAGTGAATTTGGTTAACCCATTGGCTTTGTCAGAAGGTCACAGAAAAGGGATCACATGACCCTGGGACACTGCAAGGATCATAAATATGAACCAGATGCAAAACATTTGAATTTTGACCCCATGATTATGGGGAGGCTGCAAAGGTCATAACTCTGAAAAATGGTTACAAGCACCTTTTTTCAGTGCCGTTGTAAACTTTGAACAATCACTAAATGAACTGTTGTATGTTGAGGACTACCTGTAAAACCTTTAATCAGGCTCTAATTCTGAAAAAGCTGGAGTTACTTGCCACAAAATTACTTTGTCCTTTGAATTGTGCTTTTGACCCACAAGCAGCCTTAGATGAACCAAGATGAATAAACTATAGCTTATTCCAGAAAAATGCTGACATTCCCACTCACAGCAGTAGGTTTTTGAGAGGTCTAGGAGAACAACATGCTTTTTTCCCCTGGTAGAGCTGGTGAAGTCAAATTCTGGAGAGAGGTATTGTTAAGTTCTGGGCGAAAGAATGGAGGCTTGAGTGACTTCTAAAAACTCTTTATTCAATACTGCTTGTGAGGCAACGGAATTCTCTGGCTGACGCAGCTCCTTTTATAGGAAACTGATCAGCCAAACAACCAATCAGGAGAGAGTATTTTTCCGCTCCAACAGAGAACCAGAATGAGAACTTCAACTGACAACTATACACTGTATACAATACATAACAGGTATGACAATAGATTAATTATAGAAGCCACAAGCAGCAGCTACCTGTTTAAATGACGCTGGCCATATGATGGCGTTCTCATTGATGGAGAACTTGATTTCTGAAGAGGCCACACTTTCTATCTTTCCAATTTTCACGGCGCTATGAGATCCATTGGGAAGTATTGCCCACTGTACAATATGGAAGTCAGCAACAGGATTTTGATTCTCATCCACATGAAAGTATTTTCCTGAAATATTATGCTGGAAGTCTCTCAGAAAACGATGAAACTAGAAAAACACAAATGGTTACTCCTGTACATTCTGACCTTCTCTCTGACAGGCCTGCAGCCATATTCCTTTTGGATCTTTGGCCTGCCACACTTTCTATTATTCTACTATGCTGTTTCTATAGAGGGAAAATGGGAGAGGGGATGGTACGGAGTTAAATGCTATGTAGCCAAAATAAAATTCCTTTCTAGAAAGCCAAAGTCATCCTTTGTCTCTATACCTCTGCACCTGACCGGAACTGGATGGGTGATACTGCCAGCATGGCAGTGGGAGATTGGACTATATGATGGACTTGTGGATGTGGGGCAAGATTATGAACTTTCAACTGGGTGGGGAAAACCGGGAAGCTTTCAGATTCGGGTTTTCTCAGACGTGCCAACACGGCTCTCTTAAAAAACTGGAACTTTGAGCAATACTTTGCCTTGGACTCAGATTTAATTTTGGATGCTATTTGGAATCCTGACATTCTCTTTTATGAAATGCCTAAGTACAGCTCACAAACATATTTGGACTATAGCAATCATACTGTGAATACTCTTGCTGTGCAAAGTGACCATCTCACTACAGCTGCTTTACCACCCCTGGACTCAGACAAGGGTGGGTTCCAGCAGTCACTACTGCTGGTTCACTTGTGGGCATGTCCCATGCATGCACTTGATGCACAGTTCAATAAAAAATTGTTCTGCGCATGCGCAGAAGCAAAAAACAAGATGGTAGCACCTATGGCGCCACCCCAGTTTGTGGGCATGGCAGGCCTAGGTCACTGCCAGTTCCAGCGACCCAAGCCGCCAAACCACTACCAGTTCGGCCAAAGCAGGTCAAACGAGTAGGAACCCACCACTGGTCTCAGATACCCACCTTTCCTTTCAGCAAAAGCACCATTGTCACAATTTGTCTTTTGGTGTATTATTCGATCTTCTTTAATGAATGTCCAAAAGGCACCATTTCTATTTTCCCAACCTTTGCAATTCTTGCTATACTCTCATCCTGCATCTTTTCCATGTTATTTAACAGAAGGAAACATGCTTTTTTTAAAAAAAAAAAAAAAACCTTTAATATAGTGGTGGGATTCTACTGGTTTAACAACTGTGTGAAGTTCCCAGAAGATGTCCTAATTAGTTTACAAGCCTCATGACAAAGTTCAGAAGAAATCCAATCATTTATTAGGATCGACATTCTGGCGTGGACTCCTATGGAGCCAAAACTGCTTTTGCTTAATTGTGTTTGAACTTTACCCCTGTATCCCTCCCTTCTGTCCTGCGTCATAATTCATATTCTCCAACTAGGCTGTAGACATGAGATCTGACTCTGGCCGAAGGCATGCATGGGATTTCCCCTTTCATGCCAGCCTGATAATAGTCATGGCAATGCTTTAGAAGTTGACAAACTGGTTCACTGAGCATGCGCTTTCCCGAAACAGGTCCAAACCAGTAGAATCCCACCCCTGCTTTAATCCCTTGTTTTGTGGTGGAGTTAGGGTGACTGAGCTGAGAGTTTACTGGCTGGATGCCCTTCCTGATGCCTATATGAAATATGCATCAGACATTTTCTATAAAAAAACATCTGCTGCTACCTAGGCTTGAACTCTCAACCTTCTGAGTGGGAGGCAAGCATCTTCACTGCATCACTGAGAAGGAAACATGCTAATATTGGGGTGCATATAAAGAGATGTTCAGCTCCAGCATTTTCCTTCCTGAAAATTCTCATTTGTACCATTACACTTTCCATCCCTACACTTTGTGTAGATGTCTCTGTAACATGTCTCACGGGGCTATAAAAGCACTGTAAAGTAGTATACAAGTCTAAGTGCTACTGCAATTAATTAGAACAATTAATCAGTGGAACAGCTTGCCTCCAGAAGTTGTGAATGCTCCAACACTGGAAGTCTTTAAGAAGATGTTGGATAGCCATTTGTCTAAAATAGTATAGGATTTCCTGCCTAGGCAGGGGGTTGGACTAGAAGACCTCCAAGGTCCCTTCCAACTCTGCTATTGTATTGTGTTGTATTGTATTGCTATTGTTTGCATGGGGAAAACCTCAGATTCATCTTATGCTACTTCTGTACCCATTTAAGCTTCAATATACTCTTGGAAAAACAAATGGCTAGAGTGTTTCTTTGCTAGATGACTGAGTGAGACATGTCAGAGTATGAATATTCATGGCTGGAATAGATCAGCCAATGGGGACTGAATTAAGATATGATAACAAGGTCAGCCAATGAATAGGCATAGCAATGAAGTAAGCCAATGGGAACTTAAACAGATCTGAGTCTGTGCAGAGAATTGAAACAGAAACTTAAGCAATCTGCTGCTCTGAGAAGTAAACTAGCAGTCTGTCTGGGCTTGTCTGCTGATATGAAACTAATGACTTGTGCTTGCCTGTAACTCTCCTGCCTTGTGTTTACTTGGAAGAACCACCTATTGGTATTGTACATTTATTCATCTATTCATATGTATATAAAGAAGTTACCGTATTTTTCGGAGAATAAGACACACCTGAGTGTAAGACGTACCAAGGTTTTGAAGAGGCAAATTTTTTAAAAAAGGTTTTGCGCTCTGCAGATTTCCCAAAAATGGCCCGTTTTTGATGAAAAACTGCCTGCTTCTTTTTTTTAAAAAAAATGGCCATGCAGAGCCTGTAGGGGGTTTGTAGAGTACTCGGGGGAGGGGATGAGCAAAAAACAGCCCATTTTTCATAAAATCAGGCCCGTTTTTGTTAAAAGAATTGCATGCATAGCCTTTAGGAGGCTTATAGAGTGCTCCTGGGGGCTGGGGGGGGGAGAAACATTGAGCAAAAAATGGCCCATTTTTTGCTCATTTCTACCCTCCCCAGCCACCAGGACCCCTCTGAAAGCCTCCTACAGGCTCTGCATGGCCATTTTGGTGAAGGGGTGGGGTTTGGGAGCCAAACAAATGCTGTATTCAATGTATAAGATGCCCCCAGATTTTCAGTCTCTTTTTTGAGGGAAAATGGTGTGTCTTATACTCCGAAAAATACGGTAACGAATCCAGCTGAATCAGTTATCTGTGCGTGCTTTCTAGATTTGAATTTATGCAACAAACTCTGACAAGACAGTTGACAGCACCATTCCACATCATGTCCCTCCCATGACCAAAAGATAACTGAACAAACAACCCAATTGAAGAAAGGCCATCGGTGAAACCTCAAGGGAAAAGTCTTACCTGCCATGGCTGTAACCCCTGGAGTAAAAGATGGCCTCCAACCCTCAATCTCCTCCTATTCAGTTGCAAAGAATAGGCAACATTTAGGGCTCGGGATAATGCCTGGAGAGCATTGTAAATGCTGAAGGCATCTTCAGAGACGATTCTGAGCATCATTTCCCGATGTGCGACTTTCCACCTCTCCTTTTCTGTTAACCTTATCCAGAACTTTTTAGATAGCACAAGTCTTGAATAGAAGGGCAGAAACGCTGTTTTTACAAGCTTTTCGATATTAACCGTGTCTAACTTAAAACTATGATAAGGAGCTTTTTTTCGGGCCAGAGTTGAAAAGGATAACAAAACATGTTTATGATAGAGATTAACATGTTTATAGAACAATCTGATCCCTATGTCTGTCAAGGCAGTGACAATCCACACTTTCTCCCCAAATCCTTTTGGATGATATTCAAATTTCGGAATCAACAATGCTAAGAAGATGGAGGCTTGTAAGTCCAAATAACATACAAAAACCTTTACTTCACTGTGAGCATAATGAAGGAATTTCCTAATTTTCCTCTCTTTATCTTGCAATGGGATGCTTTGTGAGAAAGCAACACAAACCCCCCTTTTTATAGCTGCAAGCGCAAAAGAATTTCTAAACTTTTCCCCATCTTCATTGTCTGGAGCAAAGAGGCCGATCCACGTCCATCGGAAATGCAGAAGCAATTTGACCGTTGCTAAGTGAGGAGGTTCTTGCGTTGGGTTGATCCGATAGGAGAAAGGAAACTGATGTTTCTCCTTGGGAATCTGGTTGATAATTCCGTAGGTGATCTAGGATAAAACAGAGAAGGTGTTTTCTTCTTAGGCACAAGGAGGAGTACAAAAATCTAAGGGCCTTTCCCCTTTGGAGGAGAATTATTTTTCTCTGCCCTTTAATTTCAAGCATGAATTGAGCTCTCTCTTGTCTTTTCTATGTTGACAGTCAGACCTGGTTTCCCTCCAAGGGAAAGGAGAAATATGTCATTTTTAACACTCCTTGAGTTTAGCAATAGCAATAGCACTTTGACTTACATACTGCTTCACAGTGCTTTCACAGCCCTCTCTAAGCAGTTTACAGAGTCAGCATATTGCCCCAAACAATGTGGGTCCTTATTTTACCCACCTCAGAAGGATGGAAGGCTGAGTCAACCTTGAGCTTGCTGAGATTTGAACTGCCAAATTGCAGGCAGCCGGCAGGCAGCAGAAGTAGCCTGCAGTACTGCACTCTAACCACTATGCCACCTCGGCTCTTGCTCTAAGTGGAAACAACAGGCAATATAATATGACAACTTCTGTTCAACTAGGTGCATATTGCTTCTGGATTCCTGCCAAGACAAAGGCATTGGAACTCCCCCTCCCCTCCAAAAAAGTAATCCCTTGGTATGTTTGAACCATCTTTATTAGCCAATGGGAAAATGGTTTCTTAAATAAAATAGCCAGTTTGGCCTAGTGATGAAGGCTAGAAAACATGGGACTGTGAGTCCCAAAGGTGCTTTTTCAAGAGGCAACTGGGCTTTCTGGGTTTTTGTTTGAAAAAGCATCCAAGATGCTTTTTCAGTTCTGACTGGGTGGTGGGGTATGGAAGGGTTTATACTCCTTGCAGACATCTGATCATTTGAAATCTTTTAGTGAATCATTAAACCTCATCATCTGGAAGTTTATCTGTGTCCTCAGGGTCACCTGAGCGGTGCAAATGGGTGTAGAGCCTTCTTGGAACTGTTGAAAGGACTGTATTGTAAAGTGGAGATAGATGAAGTCATATCTGTTCCCCTCTGTTGAGGGAGGGCTGTTCAGTTTTGCTATAGATGGCCTCTTTGTCCCTTCTCTCAAACCAGTGGTCCTCTCTGTCCCAAATGTGGACTTTACCTCTTGAAAAAGCACCTTTGGGATAACCATGACCTGGATGACTGAGAATCCCCATAGACATGGAACTGTGAGCTCTTGTCCATCCTTAGGGATGAAAGCCAGCAGGCTGACTTTGGGCCCGTCACTTTCTCTCAACCCAACCCATTTCACCAGTGTTTTTGTTTGGGGAAATGGGACGATGAAGGAGTATTAGGTATGTTCTCCATCTTGAGTTATCTATAGAAATCCCTTGCACTCCTGGAGGCTTCCTTTGGATGTGGCTGAATTAAGGGGGATAGTAATTTTATTGACATCCTTTCCCTTGGAGGAAACTCAGGTGACTGCAATGACTGGAAGATAAAGAAAGGAGGCACCGCAGGCAGTTTCACGAAGGGGAAGAATTGCCAACAAGAATGCAAATTTCATTTCAAGGCATGGTTGAGAGATCTTCAGCTCAGACATGAATAAAGGCAGCTGACCTGAATAGACATCAGTGGCAAAAAAAGGGAATACTGTGAAACAAGACTTATTTCTTTTTTTAAAAAAATGATATATACAGATGCCATATGGGAAAAAACGTATTTAGATACATAATAAAAATATACCATTTCAGGGTCCTTTTCAAGTCTGCCATCTGGCTTCATTTGTATATTGTTGTGCACCACATACAGATAGTCCTTGACTTATGAACATTCATTTAGTGACTGTTCTAAGTTATGGTGGCACTGAAAAAAAGACTTATGACTGATCCTCAAACTCACAATTGTTGCCGTATCCCTATGATCAATGATCAAAATTCAGGCAAATACACCTGGCTTGTTGTGTTTACATCAGTTGCAGAATTCTGGGGTCACATAATCACCATTTATGATCTTCTCAGGAGGCATCCAACAAGCAAATTCAATGGGGAAAGTGAATTCACTTACTGATAATGTGATTCATTTAACCATCTTTTCTTTCAGATCTTTGGCCTGTCACACTTTATATTATTCTACTATTCATTGTCTATTGTGGGAAAATGGGAGGGGGGGATTGTAAGGTGTGAGATGCTATGTAGCCATAACAAAATTCTTTCTAGAAAGCCAAGGTCATCTTTTGTGATGGACTTGTGGGTGTGAGGGCAGGATCTTGAACTTTCAACTAGGTGGGAAAAACTGGGAAGTTTTCAGATTCGGCTTTCCCCAGATGTGCCAACATGGCTCTATTAATAAATTGGAACTTTGAGCAATTACCTTGGACTCTGATTTACTTTTGGATGCCATTTGGAACCCTGACACATGGTGATTCATTTAACAATTGTGGCGATTGTCTTCATCATATGTTCATACCTGTGGGATTTTGTAGATGCCCAACATGGTTGAAATACAGGTAAAGAGCTCAGAGTTTGTCCCTTCAAGCACAGCCAACAGTTTTTTGGGTCTTCCACATCTGTAGTTTGGGACGTTTTCCTGCCCTGTGGAAAGTGAATCTATCATGGCCTCATATGTCATTCTAGCACTGAAGAAATTCTCATAGATGCTGTAGCCCAGAGTGATGTTGGGTAAAATTCTTGGACTTTGGTTGATCAGATGAATGGCAAAAATGAAGGGCAGGATATGCCAGAAACTCTGAAGATGACTGCAAGTTAAGAGATATGAACAGGTCTAGGAGGAGAACATATTAGATTTTTGATGCATCTTTCAGCTTCAGTCATTTTTTTCTGTTTAATGTTAGTTGTAATTGATATTTGGGTTTTTTTAAAGTACAATTTTTAGTTTTTGTTGTGCGAGTCAGATGTTTGTTTTCTCCTTTCTTTTTTGTTTTCTATTTTATCTTTGGAGATAAAGAGTAAATAAGTATGTTTTTAAAAAGAGATATAAATGGGTCTTCCCTCCCTCAGTGCAGATATTTCTCTTCATTTCACAAAGCTTTGGTATCACACTCCTTTAATGGAATTTATAACTTATCCATCAGATTTCTATATTATCAGTCTAACTCAGACAGTTAATAAGGTCATACTGTGAAATCAACGAAATGGATTATGCTGAAAAATCAGTGGGTGATTTCCTGAATGGCACAGAAGGAGGTCCTAGCCCGATTTTTACGCTTGCGCCTAATATAAACCCTCTTCCTAAAGTAAGCCCAAGTTAAGCCCCACCCACCATCTGGTTGTACAAAATGGGATGAGGTGCAGGCATAAAACTCAAGTGAAGCGTGGGCGGGAGGGAGCTGCCCCATGCACCCTGCAACTGCTTCCCTCAGGACCACCACAGCCAGGCTTCCCATGTCCTGACACCTGTCGCTTCACTGCCCAACTTCTTCTGCAGCTGCTTCTGGCCAGATGTCATGAGGTGCATTGTGGCAGTGCTGCGAGTAGCAGGACACTGCAAGGCTCATCATGCTGGTGCCACCATGCTGGTGCTGCGAATGGCACCAGTGCAATGAGCATGGCAGCATTCTGCTGCTTGCACTGGTACCAGCGCAGCAAGCCTGGAGGTATCTTGTCACAAGTAGTGGCACCAACGTGATGAGCCTCACAGCATTCTGCTGCTCATCATGCTATGAGCATCCACAGAAGCTGGGCGGCAGTGTGACAGATGTCAAGGCATGGTAGGCATGGCTTCAGTGGTCCTAAGATAAGCAGGGAAGACATCCCCCAAAATAAAACCTGGTGCTTATTTTGGGGCCGAAAAGAAAATAAGACCATGCCTTATTTTCAGGAAAACACAATAGTTTTGACTGATTAGAGATTAAAGAATCCCAACATCAGAACTATGTTTTTTTTCCTAGCAAGATACTAAATATACTCAAGAATTGACTGCTGAGTTTCTAAAACCCTCACACCATTTTTAAAAGAACTCAATTTTATGTAGAGCTCATGAATTCTAATATCTTGGCTTTGGGGGGAAATATTGTCTTTCAGATGGTGGATGAATTAAACACTCTTGCTTTAAGAAAGAATACTTCAGAAATGCAAAAATAACTCCAGTATTAGAAGAGACAACTATACAGGATGTAATAAATCTTAACTAATTCCTTTCTCTCCTCTGTTCCAATTCATTTATTTTCTCTTTCTGTTCTGATTAACCATCCATTACATTCCTTTGTCTGTAACACTGTAGTTATTGAGACTCCTCTCATTAATCGCAGCACACAGAAAAAAAGAACATATGATGTAGAAATCACAATTAGAAGAGAAAATAAAGGAGTTAGAAGAGATTCATAAAACCAATTAATGAAAACAAACATCGAAAGAGTCAAATAAAGTGAAACAAATATTAGATTTAGTGGAAACGGCAGAACTTTAAAAGAAAATGTAATAGGACAAAGAAAATCATTTTGAAAATGCAAACCCACCAGGTAAATTTTGACAAATCAGAAAACAAAAGGAAGAACTGATAACGGACATTAAAGGAAGAGAACAATCCATTATATAGAAGATCAGAAATAGAAGAAGTTGAAAAAAATGTAAGAAATTGTATTCCTGGGAAAATATTTATATTTGATATTTGGAAACCTCTACTGAAAAGTCAGAGGTTAAGGAATTTATGAAACAACATAGAGAAACATTAAGGTAATCGTTAACAGCTCAAAAGATTAAACAAGCATTAATGAAGGTCAAAATCAGTAAAACAGCATATCCTGATGGAAAGTCATCTTATATTATGAAAAATTAGAAAAAAAAATATTGGACCCACTATTGAAGATGATGGTTAAAATTCAGACAAGGAATTCAACATCCAAGACTTTAAAAGAGCCATTTATAAGATTAGTACACAAAAAAGGAACACCCAACATATAGATCAATATCTTTCCTAAATAAATTCGCACAAGTACAATCAGGAATTGTACTTGTGAAATTATTCCACAGAACAGATAGACTTCCAAAAAGGGGGGTGCGGTGGGGGAAGCAACTTGTCTACCATCAATTCACTAGAATTTATCAACATTAAGAAAAAGAGGACAGAGGTATTATTTCAAGATTTGAAAGAAGACTTTGAAAATTTAGAAAGTACATTTTTATTAGTCTTCTTAAACAACATGAATCCCTGAGTCTTATAAAGCAATAGATGATATCAAGTAAAATTGAAGGAGAGAAATACAGGGTGAAAGCTATATAGCAATACATTATTAAGAATTATGAAATCACAATCAATGTTCAATGAAAACAATTTTGTAAAAAAAAAAGAAACTGGCTGAGAAATAAAAAAAGATTGAGTGAAATATTTAGGATTTGTCAGGTTGCAATAAACATATATTTTAAATGTGAGTCATTATTTTCAATTAGTTATTGGTTCTTATTTCAAAACCAACAAGTTCCAGATACTAAAATCACAACAACCCCATTGACAAAAGCTTTATAATTAAATATAATTACAGATTAAAATTACAAATTAAAGATCTGGTTACAGATTCAAATATTATTCCACTGGACACAAGAAACAGATTAAAGGCCCAAGAAGAATGGTTAAGAGAAGGTGGAATTCACTCTTATTAATATATTTACAAATGACCAGAAAAAAAATATTTCAAAGAAGAATGGAAGATAGTAGAATTTGAAAAACTTACACAGAATCAAGTTAATTGTTTAGGAAGTATTTACAAATGATTACTTTAATTTTAATCTTATTTATAAAAAAAAACAAGTGTATGATAAAATGGAAGCAAATTTTCAAAGTGGCAATAAGAGTAGAACAATGAAACATTCTATGGAAAAAAGACCAATAACATTTACACCAAGCTGCATTTAAGAGATTGTATGTAATTCTGTTACATTTCTAAGATTCAAAAAGCATGCCATAATACATGTTGGAAATGCCAGAGAAAAGAATGAACATTTTATTATATATTGTGGTTATTTAAAAAAAAACCTGAAAAGGATTAGAAAGAAATTCACTTAAAATGTTCAGAAAATTCCAAAAATAAGATTCAAATTAAAACCAGAAACATTTGGTAACTTTGACATCTTTCTACTTTTTTCTCCTGGTAATACTAGAGTAATAAATTTCTTTTGTGAAGCAATCTTTAAATTTCAGAAGGAATTCTCTAAAAATCAATTAGCTGTTACAGTTATTTATTTAGTCATTTGATATTATAGCAGTTAAGATACTGATATATCTTAATATGCTTTTGTCGTAGAATAATATATTGCTTTATATTTTATCTACCTTTGAGGTAGAATTCTACATACAATAATATCTCAGTTTATTTTGTATATAACATTTGCTTACTATACTCATTATATTAGTTATGATTAATAGCAATTACTTAGCTTTGCAAACATTTTATAGTTCTGTGCTAATACTAATTTTAATACTACAATCATTTTATTCATACTCTGTAAGGATCATTTAAATATGGAATTGTGTACATTTAATTTTTATGTTAATTCATGCAGAACAGTGACTGAAAATAATACACAGAATAAAATTATAAAGATAAGTTAGGACAGTATTCAATTTACCTCATTAAATCAGTAATATATTTTTACTTTAAGGTAGATGGAGAGAGAGGGGAGAGAGAGAGAGAGAGAGAGAGAGAGAGAGAGAGAGAGAGAGAGAGAGAGAGAGAGAGAGAGAGATGAAATTCCCATAAATATACTGTTCTTCAGAACAGCTGAAATATCTTCTCTGTGATTTGAATTTCTTTCCGGATCTGAGGGAACATTTTTAGTGTTAACACATTAACTTGTGATCTTATCTGCCAAGGAAACAGAGCCTGAGTGGCCTACAAAATAAAACTGCTCAAATGGCAGAGGAAGGAACGAAGGAAAGAAGGGCTTAATTATGCAATCATTTTATATTTCTCTGGTATTTATATTAATTTTAATACTTCAGTTATTTATATTCTGCACAGATCTCTTTTTTATATGGGATAG
Source organism: Thamnophis elegans (assembly GCF_009769535.1). Taxonomy (NCBI): domain Eukaryota; kingdom Metazoa; phylum Chordata; class Lepidosauria; order Squamata; family Natricidae; genus Thamnophis; species Thamnophis elegans. The sequence continues at coordinate 151,244,780 of NC_045542.1, read as the reverse complement.
TGTGCATTTAATATTAGTTCATATGGACTGAAGGATGAAAACATTATAAGAATAACATTATAAAGGTAACATGTGACATTATTCAATTTACTTCACCACATCAATAAAAAAATTTTACTTAAAGGTATAAGAACTAACCACTTCCTAAGAATGTACTTTCCTTTAGAACATCTGAAATGGCTTTCTTGTAATGTGATTTTTCTTCTCAATCTGTCAGAGCTTTCTTAGTGTTGATTTTAAAAAAGAAAAAGAAACAGGAACTTTACTCAAAGTAAGAAGCCTCCACTTCTTTGAGAGGGGAAAGGAAGGGAAGGGAAGGGAAGAAAAGGAAAGGAACCCCTTTTCTTTGTCTTCAGCTAAAAGGACATTTGATGACTGTCCCTGGTATCACCGAGAGTCCTGTTGTGAAGAGCCAAGCAACTAGCTGCCCTTCCTTAAAGATTTCTGAAAAGGCTGTCAGGATTAATGCCACCTTCTACTGGATAATTGCAAAGGAAAACCCCTCAAAGGGCAGCTTTAAAAAGTGCATTATATAGACAAGATGAGCAGCACATCAATCAATCAAATAAATAAATAATGATGTTCACAGAGCAGAAGAAACCTTTTTCTTAAATAAGGAGGGGGGGAAAGATGACAGGCAAGCAGCTGCTGAAAAGGAGACAATGGATAGAATAAAATCAGTTACCTTCGAAATGTTTTGTTTGAAGGCATGATGAAACTGTACGGTTCAAAAGGAGTTATATACGTAGAGACGATTCCACTAATCAGGAAATGTCCTGGTTTGTATTGATTAAACATGTACCTCTCTTTTAACACATCGAACGGACAATTAATCTTCAACACTGTAGAAGGAAAACGGGACATCAGGAAAAGGAACAGCAGAAGCATTTGACATATCATGAGGGAGATGTTGCTATAGTTCTCTGAAACAAGCACCGCTCTCTTAGAGCGGTGAAAGGAGAAGCACAATTCTCTTGACAAAGAGCACAGCCACTCTGACTCCACAAAAGGAGATGAATCACACTCTGGCACACAGAAAGAGCAGCCTTCGGTTTCAGAGCTGCATAGTCCTACCTACAGATATCACCTTATGGTCTATATGGAGCTAGAGATATTTTGAAGCTTTTTTATGAGAACGTCTAAGTATTATTCAAGTTTGCTTGTTTAGGAATCTCTAATTATTTATTTCAGTGATTTCAATTGGGAATAGGGGTGTGTGGGCATCCCACAGGTCCTGCTGGAAGTAGAATAAATAGTCATGATTTCAATAATTATAAAGAGAGATGGAGCCACAGTGGCTTCTCAGCATGACGTGATTCTGCAGATGTTCAGCTAGAGAAACATTGTTTTTCACTTGTTTTGGGGGCCAACTTCAGGTTGAAGCATTTGATTGTTCCATCAAGGGACCTATTCAGGAAACTTTGACTCCCTGTTACTCACCAAATCTATTGTTGAGATTTGAAATATTATAATATACTAAGAAAGCTAAACAGCTTTTCATTAGCCAGGGAGAACTTTAGATGTCCTTTCCACCCTGTCTTGGTAGGGATAAGACCCCTTCTTACATTCACGTCAGATATCTCATAATAAGTACAGTATAACAGGAAGGCAAATATTCAGGCCAACAATCAGAGGCACCAAATGTATCACTGAATAGAAAGGATGGCACATCCAAAGAAACTCCTTTTCTCCACAAAAGAAAACATCACAATGATTTATAGAGAATAGAATGGAGTGGAGTGGAGTAGAGTAAAATAGAATGGAATGGAATGGAATAGAATTCTTTATTGGCCAAGTGTGATAGGACACATAAGAAATTTGTCTTTGGTGCATAAGCTCTCAGTGTACATAAAGATATAGCAATAGCAATAGCAGTTAGACTTATATACCTCTTCATAGGGCTTTCAGCATATTTACAGAGTCAGCATATTGCCCCCACAGTCTGGGTTCTCATATAAGTGATAAATCATGATCATAGTCATCATAAATATATTAATCATGAGTGGAGTGGAGTAGAGTAGAGCAGAGTAAAGTAAAATAGAATAGAATGGAATGAGTGGAGTGGAGTGGAGTGGAACGGAACGGAACGGAACAGAACAGAATAGAATAGAATTCTTTATTAGCCAAGTGTGATAAGATCCACAAGGAATTTGTCTTTGGTGCATAAGCTCTCAGTGCACATAAAAGCTATAAGTGATAAATCATGATCATAGTTATCCTAAATATATTAATCATGAATGGAATGGAATAGAGTGGAGTGGAGTGGAGTAGAGTAGAGTAGTAAAATAGAATAGAATGAAATGGAGTGGAGTGGAGTGGAGTGGAGTGGAATAGAATAGAATAGAATAGAATAGAATAGAATAGAATAGAATAGAATAGAATAGAATAGAATAGAATAGAATAGAATAGAATAGAATAGAATAGAATAGAATTCTTTATTGGCCAAGCTCTCAGTGTACATAAAAGATATGTGATAAATCATGATCATAGTCATCATAAATATATTAATCATGAATCATAAGATACAACACAGTGATAGTCATAGAATATTAAATAAGCAATCAAAATAAAATAAATAAAATCTAAATAAAACAATATAAAACATAAAGCAAAAGGTTATAGTCTTAAGTAGGAAAGGAGATAGGTAAGAAATAGGATGAGAAGAATATTAGTAATACAGTACAGTCTTAGTAAATAGTTTGAGAGTGTTGTGGGAATTAGCAGAGAGTTTTCACGTGAGAAAAAACTAATTGTTTTGGTATGCAATGGTGATTTTGAGGGTAGAAGTTGAAACAATTTGTGTCCAGGATGCGAGGGGTCTGTAGATATTTTCACAGCCCTCTTTTTGACTCGTGCAGTGTACAGGTCCTCAATGGAAAGCAGGTTGGTAATTGTTTTTTCTGCCGATCTGATTATCCATTGAAGTCTGTGTCTATCTTGTATGGTTGCAGAGCCAAACTAGACAGTTATAGAGGTGCAGATGTCAGACTCAACAATTCCTTTGTAGAACTTTATCTGCAGCTCCTTCAGCAGTTTGAGCTTTCTGAGTTGGCGCAGGAAGCACATTCTTTGTTGTGCTTTTTTGATGATGTTTTTGATGTTAGGTGTCCATTTTAAGTCTTGAGATATGATAGAACCTAGAAATTTTGTCAGGTAGTGAGGATTTAATAGCTGCCAGTTGATGTAAGGTGTAAGGTTGTAAGCTGTAAGCTGATGCAATGAGGATGATTCAGCATCACAGGTATCGCTGGTTTAAGATTCTGGTAGGGTCCACACAAGTCATTTACTGTTTTAAGAGACATCTATATATAGAGGGTGTATCTCTGTCTCATCATGTATCTAATTTCTCTCATTGTGTCTGTAGCTGAGTGTTAAGGGATTTATCTCCAGGTATATGTCTGTATATATTTGTATATAAACCACTATTAATTGTATAAAGGCCCTGTGTGCTGTGTTTTGCTCCTGGATTTATCTCATAATAATAGTCACACTGCCAAAACTCTGACGAATTGGAAGGTCTCTGCTGTGGTCACCATGAAAACAAAGCCCCTTCTTATAAATGTTGATACGTGACAGAGTGCAATCCATATCCTTTGAGCCTCAGTGGATAAATGTGGAAGTTGGTATGGAGGACGTGGCCAGTCAAACACCTGTATTTTCTGGAGGATTAAAAGCCTTCTTCTGTCTTTGTCTAACTACAGCAGAGTCATAGGATGGCAATACTAACCTCTCCCATTTCCGTGAGTAATAGATGTATGTTACAAGCAAAGAGATTCCCACAAGAAAAATAAGATAGTGGTAGAAAAAGCAGGAGCAGATTTCCACACATTATGGTGGAAATTACCACTCTAAGACTACTTCTGAGTGATCTAAGTAGTAGCCAAAGAATCTTATCAAAGAATACCACTCTTACCAAAGGATAAAGAGCATATTTCTAATTTGAAAGCCATCAAGGCATCAGTTCAGGAAAATGTAAGCGCCCTTAACTCAAATTACTTATTCTTGACAACGTTAAATTTACAAGTCAGCTTTCCAACTATAGAGGGCCTCTAAGTGATGCCTTCACTCTTTACTTGAGCCCCCATCAATGAAGTATTGATCAATAAAGAGAAGTACATATCTTTATGTGAGTAAGTTTCCTGAACTAGTCTATCTGTTTCTAAATCTTTGCAGTGGAAAAGAGTCCAGAGTATATCAAAAGTTAAAGATAATAATAGCACTTAGACTTATATACCGCTTCACCAGGGGTGGGTTGTTGCCGGCATTACTTCCGGTTCGGTGCGCACAAAAATTTTGCCGGTTCCAACGACCCTGGCCACCAAGTTACTACTGGTTTAGCTGTCTGAACCAGTAGGAACCCACCTCTGCACTTCACAGTGCTTTACAGCCCTCTCTAAGTGGTTTAATGAGTCATCATATTTCCCCTAACAATCTGGGTCCACATTTTGCCCACCCTGGAAGGATGGAAGACCTTGAGTCTAATGTGATTCAATCTGCTAAATTATAGGTAATCGGCAGTCAGCAGAAGTAGCCTGCAGTACTGCATTCTAACCACTGCACCACCGTGGCTCACAGATGGTTTTTACATGATTGTTTTTCCAGCCATTTGTACATGTGTGTGGATTCGATGCATGGACACAATGGGCTGGACTCCAAGGATGATGGGCACCATTCATTTTTTGCTCCTGAAGATGTTCATCTGTTGAGTTCTTTACATTCCCATGGGTATCGGATAGACTTATCATTGTTGGTTACTATGAGATTATGAAGTGTCTTATCTTCCTGGGTATCCATGGACTCATGGATTCCTAAATATTATTTATTACATCTATTATATGGGTCTTTAATTGCTCTTTGTTTCTCTAGTGGGTTTTTGTTGTTGTTGCCCATCTCATTGTTTTTCTTTTTCCAGATGGTCAATCGTCCCTCTCAGTTACAATTCAGGGGTACACTACCCCTGCCCATAACAGTGGCAGCCTCTCCATGAAAGGGAGAAGGACAAAACTGGCAAAAAAGGCAAGATGGCAATCACACAAATGGTGCAATGAGAAAAAAAAATAATTATGTGCTACCCACACCACCTTGCCTTTTAGACTGCCTGAGCAGGAACTATATGCATCAAAATGAGTTACACATGTAGAGACAATTCCACTAATCGAGAAATCTCCTTCTTTGTACTGATTAAACATATATCTGTCTTTTAACACACCGAGTGGCCAATTAATCTTCAACATTGTAGAAGGAAAATGGGACATTGGGAAAAGAAGCAGCAGCAGCATTAGACATGTCATGAGGGAGATTTTGCCATGGTTCTCTGCAACAGGCACCCCTGTCTTAGAGCTGTCAAAGTAGAAGCACAATTGTCTTGACGAAGAGCACAGCCACACCAACTCCACAAAGGGAGATAGAATGCAGTCTAGCACACTAAAAGGGCAGCCTTCCATTTCAGAGCTACACAGTGTGCAGCCAGGGGCATAACTTGGAATGCTGACACCAAACCGACACAGTCTATAACAGTGATGGTTAACCTTTTTGTCCTTGTTTGGCCAAAATGTGCATATGCGTGTGACCCATAATGCAAAACATGCACAGCAGCCCCTTGTGTGACCCGCCCCTCTGTGCATACATGTGTGACCCCTTCCCCCCTTTACATATATGTGCGACTCCCCCCGCCTCCCTGAAGCCTCCTGGAACCAAAACAGGCATAGCACTTCCCCCGCCCCCTGAGCATGTCTGTGCGACCCCCACAGACATGTGTGTGCATCTCCAGAGCCGAGGTGGCACAGTGGTTAAATGCAGCACTGCAGGCTACTGCTAGATCAGCAGTTCAGCGGTTCAAATCTCACCGGCTCAGGGTTGACTCAGCCTTCCATCCTTCCGAGGTGGATAAAATGAGGACCCGGATTGTTGGGGGCAATATGCTGACTCTCTGTAAACCGCTTAGAGAGGGCTGAAAGCCCTATGAAGCGGTATATAAGTCTACTGCTATTGCTATTGCTCCTGCATACACAGCAGAGACCGAAAAATCAGCTGGCCAGCAGGAGGCATGCGTGCATGCATGGTGGAGCTGAGCTGGGGTGATGGCTTGAGTGCCTGCAGAGAGGGCTCTGCATACCACCTGTGGCACATGTGCCATAGGTTCACCACCACAAGTCTATAAAAAATACCATATGGTTATTGTGGAGCTGAAGGTATTTTGAAGTTTTTATTTGGGAAGATGCAAATATTTTTCAAGTTTGCTTGATTAGGAATTTCTAATAATGTGTTACAATTATTTCAAGGACGATTGGGAATAGGGGTGGGTGGGCATCCCGTCGGATCTCCTATAAATTGAATAATTCACTTTTATTGAAATAGTTATAAAGTGAGATAGAACTACAGCATCACTTGTTTGCAGATGCTCAGCTAGAAAAACATTTTTTTTAATTCTCCTGGGCATAATTCCCCTTCTTCCATCAAGGGACATATTCAGGAAAATTTGACTTCTTTTTACTCACCAAATCTATTTTGACATGTTAAGTTTGTAATATATTATGAGAGCTAAACAGCTTTTGTCTAGCTACTTACTTTTACTGTTAAAAATAGCAGAAAGAAAGGCTACTTGGAACATATAAAAAGATTACACTTTCAAGCTACCTTATTTTGTATTTCCAATGTCTTTACAAATAATAAAACAGCATGATCAGACACCTTCCTGGTTTTTCATCATTAGATGCTCCTTTCTGTTCATATCAGGTCTCAGAATGATGATGTAGCACTTGGGGATAAAGACACAGCCTAGTAAACCTAGGCTGGAGGCCAGGATGGAGAAGATCTGCACGGCCACCATGTATTTCCCTTTGGTGCTCAGGTAAGTGGAGACAAAGGAAACCTAAACACTGCAGAAGACCAGCATGCTGAAGGTGATCCATTTGTCTTCATTGAAGCTCCATGGCAGCTTATGGGATATGAAAGCCACCAGGAAGCAGATGGCAGCCAGAAAGCCCAGGTAGCCAAGGGCAGAGTAGAACATGGTGACAGAGCCTTCATTGCATTGCAGGAGAATCTGTCCTGGTTCAGAATGCAGGTCAGAATCTGGGAATGGGAGAGAGATTCCCAGCCATATCAAGCAAAGGCCCACCTGTACCCCAGAGCAGGACAAAACAATGGAATTGTTTTGCTAGTTTTGGCCAGCAAGGAAGAGATGGCAACTGAGAAAACAATACTGAAGGTGCTTTGTCAAAGAAGGCAGGTCACTTTCTTTGGGTGACCAATTAATAGAATGGAGGTCAAGAAGGAAAGCAGAAGGGAAACTAGGAGGATGTAAGTGAGGTCCTGGTTATTGGCTTTGACTATGGGAGTTTCTCGGTATTTAATTAAGATAATCAGAACCAAGCCAGTGGTTAGAGACAAAAAAGAGGCAGTGAATTCCAAGATGACTCCCAAGCTTTCTTGATAGGACAGGAAGCTTACTGCTTTGGGAACACATTGATCTTGTTTCTTATTTGACTGCTGGCCATCTGGACACTTTTGGCAGTAAGCTGCATCTGAAAAACACAAGGAACTGCTGTAAATCTGCATTTATCAGTGCCTTTCATCACCATAGGTCCAACTGCAATGTCATTGTGTGCTACTGAGAGAGCATTTAAGGGTTTGCTTTAAGTTCCTGGTGTCTCACACTGTCTGCTGATTTCCTGAAATGTTTGCTAGCTGTCCTGTAATAAAAATAACTGTTTCTAGCAAAATGTGAAATTAGGCTCTAATTCTGACAAGACTTATTTGCCACAAAATTAATTCTTCTTCCTATGAAGGGAGAAGATAGTCTACCATCAACTTTAAGCTAACTAATATGACTTGTCAGCTTGCTCCAGAGAAAGGCTAACATTCCCACATTCAGCAATGTGTCTGAGAAGTCCAAGAGAAGTAAGAGAGTCCTTTACAATCTGCCCTTTTTCCCAAATAGAGCTTTCATCAGCCTGGTAAGGTGTGGTAAAGTCAGATTCTGGAGAAATGTATGGCAGTAGATTAATATTAAAACTCATAAGCAGAGACTCGGCTACCTGTTTAAATGACATTGGCCATACGATGGCACTTTCATTCATGGAGAGCTTGGTATCTGAAGATGCCATGCTTTTTATTTTTCAAATTTTCACTCCACTGTAAGACTGGTTACGAAATACTGATAACAAAGTCAGCGAAAGGAATTCCTTTCTCATCCAAATAAATGTCATTTCCTGAAAGATTGTGAAACTGGAACTCTCTCAGAAACGATGAAGCTAGAAAGAAAATATCTTTTATATTCTCTTGGGAGCCGTGAGTGAAAAGTAGGCTGCTTCACTGTTGGGTGACAGACTTTAAAGAATCTCTCTGTCTTTCTCTCTCTCTCTCTCTCTTTCTCTCTCTCTGTCTCTCTAATGTCTTTCTGTCTCCCACTCTTTCTATGTCTTTCTCTCTGTGTGTGTCTTTCTCTCTGTCTCTGTCTCTCTCTGTCTCTGTCTCTCTCTGTCTCTCTCTCTTTCTACGTCTTTCTCTGTGTGTGTCTTTCCATCTCTGGCTGTGTGTGCGTGTGTCTGTCTGTCTGTCTTTCTCTCTCTATCTCTCTCTGTTTCTCTCTCTCTCTCTCTCTCTCTTTGTGTTTTTCTCTCTCTGTCTCTCTCCTTTCCTTTCCTCTCTCTCTTTCCTCTCCTTTCCTCTCTCTCCATCTCCTCTCTCTCTCTCTGTCTTTCTCTGTCTCTCTGTCTCTGTCTCTCTCCTCTCACCTCTCTCCTCTCCTGTCCTCTGCTCCCCCCCCCCTCAGTTGAACTGTGCCACTCCCTTTCCTACTCTGCAATTTTTACTGACCCTGTCTTTCTCAGCGTTCCTTTTCTACATTGTTTACCGGAAGGAAACATGCTAATATTTGGGTGCCTAAAAAGAAATATTCAACTTCAGCATCTACCCTTTTGGAAATTGATTTGTCTGTTTTCAATTGTTCAGATGTTCTTCCTTTTACAACTCATTCATGCATAACTGTATCTCATCATTTCTTTTTATCTTTATTTTGGGGAGAGGCGGGAAGGGCAAATCCTTGGGAACTTTTCCTTTTGAGAGGGCCTGTGCAGAATTAAAATAGTGGTGTGTGTATGTCTGTGTGCCTGTTTATGGAATAGAAGTCTCAGCCAGAAATGGACCAACTGACCTAAGTTGTTTCGTGAAGATGTTATAACACCTTCTTGCTGTGGCAGGACAGAGAATGAGATGATCTAAGGCAGGGATGTCAGTGATGTTGGGTAAAAGCCTTGGACTTTGGTTGATCAAATGGAGGGCAAAGATGAAGGGCCGGAAGTGCCATAGGCTCCAGTGATTACTGCAAGTTAAGAGATATTAACAGGTCTTCTCCCTCAATTTGGCATTTTACCTTCATTTCATAAAGTCTTTGTGTAATATTCCTTTAAAGGAATTCATAACTTGGAATTTCTATTGCTAAGATTGGGACAGTTAATAAAGCCATAGTATGAAATCAGTGGATTAGCAATGAAATGAATCATCCTGAAAAGACAAAGTGATTTGGGTGATTTCCTGAAAGACAGGAGAGAAGCAGGAGATCCTTCTCATCACGTGGCAATTGAGGAAATATTGCCAAATATTATTATATATTTCTCAATCACATGTATATGGTTTCCTATATCACAAGACGTATCTCTGGATGGTACATTTATTGCTGCATTTAAACCAGAGGTGGGTTTTACATTTAAATTTTGCCACTGGTTCACCGCACACCAAAAATGTGTGCACTTTGCTTGCATGTGCAACTTGCATGCATGTGCAACTTGCATGCATGCACGTGGCTTAGAAAACATGGCTAAATAGGATGGCATGTGCCAGGGAGAGTGGGCAAGCCCACTCGTAGGTCGCCATTACCGGTTCACCCAAACCAATCCAAACTGGCTGAATACCACCACTGATTGAAACCTGTTCTGTCCCCCAAGCCTCCAAATTATACTGATGCCAGTTTGGCCATCTGCCATGACTAATGAAGTAGATAAGCCACCCCTTGGCTAGGAGCCCAGAAACCTATCTCTATGAAAAACCAGACTCACGGAATTCACAGACTTCTTCAAACTTAGACTGATGTTTCCTGCAAAATTCCCCTTCCGTCGCTCCACCTATAAACTCTCTAGGAGGGGCCAATCAGTAACCACCTGTGTCCTATTTCCTTCTGTGAGCCTGCTTCCACAGCTGCTGCCTTCTCCTATCAGCCTCCACATCCTTATGTCAGGGACAACCTCCCCCTGTTCTTCCTCACTGCTCCCTGGCTCAGACACCATCTGGTGGCCAACAGGACTCTCCAGTCCTTGCTCTCACTCCGAACACCCCCCAGAGTCTTCCTCAGCCTCCAGGGCAATCCCATAATGTTCATCGCTGTCAGATTCCAGCAACAGCTCAGCCGGCCGCTGCTGGGCCACAACAGAAATCTAGCAAATTCCTGATTCGTTTACAGTATTTATGGGTGTGTCCTATTAATGGACATCTTGGGGGCTCCTATCAAAATGAAAGTCTCCTTGATGCAAGATGAACATCACATATAAATTTGTTTTAAATTGGATGGTTTTTATTTTAAAAATTCACTTTGGAAAAACATTTCCAGAGATTTTGTTAAATATTTCTCTTCTCCCCCCCCCTCTCTCTCTCTCTCTTTAGTACTAAATCAGAGGTGGGTTGCTCCCAGTTTGGCCCAGATTGGGTAAACCAATAGTAGTGGCAGCGGGAGGCTCCGCCCACCCACCTGGATGCTTCTGTGCATGCACAGAAATGTCACGTGCATGCAGGAGCATGCCCAAACCGGTAGTAAAAAAATTGCCAACCCACCACTGTACTAAATACTGGGATTCATTGTGTAACTATTTGAAATGAAATATTCCAGCAAAACCCAAACCAGGAATTTGCATATTATTAATTGCCTGTGGCACTGTTTTACTGAGTAGGAAGGGTGGCATTTAATATCACTCTAAAAATATGAGTTTCTCACAGAGCTAGCTTTGTCCCAGTCTCTTTGTCCCTATTTTAAAGCCTGTCCCCCGCTGTCTCCTTATCATTTTAGCAGAGAAATTTAAAGGACCTCCAGAAAAACTAATGGGTTGGTTTCTCTTTTGAGGGACTATATACAATCAAAATCACCTTCCTAATTTGGATTACAAATATATGTATTTTGATTACCTTCTGAAGGGATTCTGAGCTGATTCTAAAGACAATAAAGGCTCAGTAAAGGCTCAGAGCTAAATATGGATAGAAATTATTTGGTCTTGTTCATATACACGGTCTGTATCTCATTTCATATAAATTTGGGGGAATTGGTTCAGTTTTGATGGTGTAACAGCGAAGGGAAGGGAAGTTAAGGGAAATGTGTTGTAGGGTTCTGAGTGGATTGTTCGTAGGAAGACTGTAATAGTAAGTGGATTGTAAGGAAGGAGAAGTACCTGAATAGGATATAAGAGAGATATTAGAAATACCACACCATCCTAACATCCCATCAATTAATCCACATTGAATGTAGACTGGAAAGGAAACTATAATAGTGTACAAATACAGTGGTTGAATAAGAAGATACTGCATCCAATAAATTTCCATGATTGTTGACTGAAGGAGGAAAATGAATGGGGGTGGGGGCAGGAAGAAAGGGAAAGGAGAAAAAAACTCAGATATGTTGCAACAAATATTCCTAAGGAGAAATAAGGGAAGCGGAAAATGTGAAAAAAAGGAAGAAAGTAGAAGGTGTTGGAAAACTCCTGGATTTGTTGTAACAATTGTTCAGATATGTTTCACAAGTATGGAATTATTTGCAATTTATTTCCAGAAATAAAGGGTTGAGTGAAAATCTTCAGGAATAACAACAAATGGTGATGGTTATGGTTGATGAAATTAAACAGGCATAAAAAGAGGATGTGGAAAAATACTACCGTTAGAATACTACAATTAGAATAACAGATTTGGAAGGAATCTTGGTGGTCTCCTCTCTTGCACAGTACGCCAAAAAAAAAACTTTTAGGAATGTAGTGTGACTGGTATGTTTGATTGATGATTGTACCCACTTTTTAAATTCCATTATTGTTGTATTTTCTGTGTTTTTTAACTGACCTATGTGGGGAATGCATGGACGAGTGACTGTGTTTATGTGAGAGGATGACTGATTCGAAGGGCCTGTCGGGGAACGCGGGGGCTATAGGGGTGGTTGGTGGGACTACGGACACGGGAGTGGGACGGAGCATTATGGTCTTAACAGGGAGGGGCAGATATGGCGGGGACTTTAGGGCAGGCCATTACCGGGGAAGGAGGGTTCGCTACGTCACAGAGATCCCTCCTTCCGGCCCTATGAGTCCCACTCCAAGGCCAGGTGGTGTGAGCAATCAGGACCCTGGCCTCAGGCTGCTGGCGCTAAATGCCAGGTCTGTAGTTCATAAAGCTCCTCTCGTTTGGGACTTGATTTTAAACGAGAGGGCAGACCTGGCATGTATTACTGAGACCTGGCTGGGCCCGGAGGGAGGAGTCCCCCTCGTAGAGATGTGCCCAGAGGGTTTTCAGGTGCACCATCAGCCGAGAGCTCAGAGAAGGGGTGGGGGTGTGGCTATTGTTATCCGAGAGTCTCTAGCACCTCGTAGGATCCCTGCTCCGGAGCTTGTCGGGTGTGAGTCCCTGCTGGTGAAGTTGGACCTCAAGGGTCAAGTGGGTCTGCTGCTAACATACCTGCCTTCTAACTGCAACAGCCCTCCCCTCGCTCCTCGAGTCGATAGCTGAGCTGGCAGTTGAGTTCCCCAGACTTATGGTTCTGGGGGATTTCAATCTGCCTTCGCTCGGTGAACACTCTGATGGAGTGCAGGAGTTCATGGCTTCCATGACAACCATGGGCTTGACCCAAGTAATCCGAGGACCAACCCACTCAGCGGGTCACACGCTTGACCTCGTATTCCTCTCGGAGCAGTGGACTTGTGATCTTGGTCTGAGGGGTAGCGAGATCATACCCCTGTCGTGGTCAGACCACTGCCTACTGAGGCTTGACTTTCGGAGACCAAACCCCCACTGTAGGGAGGAGGAACCGACCAGGTGGTTCCACCCCAGGCGACTTATGGACCCTTCGGGGTTCCAGACGGAGCTTGGGGTTATTCCTGATACTCTCGCCTGCAGTTCGGCGGAGACTCTGGTCGCTGCCTGGGATCTGGCAGCGGCAGAGTCTCTTAACCGGATTGCGCCTCTACGGCCGCTCCGAGGCAGTGGATCCCGGAAGGCTCCATGGTTCACTGAGGAACTCCGGGAGATGAAGCACCAAAGGAGACGCCTAGAGCACCTATGGAGGTCCAGTAAATCCGATTCGAGCTGAGCATTTTTGACAACCTGCACCAGAGATTACGTTCGGGCAATCAGGACGGCTAAGAAAACACACATTGCCTCTCTGGTTGTGTCTGCTGAGTTGCGCCCAGCCGCCCTGTTTAGGATAACCCGTTCCCTCCTAAATAGGAGGGATACGGGCGATCCGCTGCAGGGCAGGGCTGAGGACTACGTCCAATTTCTCGCAGACAAGGTTGCTCGGCTCCGGGCGGACCTGGACTCCAATCCCGCAGTACCAGCCGAGGCACTAAGGGATGATCTGGTAAGTCATCGCTGGATTGAGTTTCAGGCTGTTGCCCCTGAGGATGTGGACAAGGCCATGAGAGCTGTAGGTGCCTCCACATGTGTGCTGGACCCGTGCCCTTCCTGGCTGGTTGTAAACAGCAGGGAGGTGACACGAGGCTGGATCCAGGCGGTTGTTACTGCCTCACTTCGGGAGGGGATCTTTCCCCCCGCTTTAAAGACGGTGGTGGTGAGACCCCTCCTGAAGAAACCATCCTTGGATCCAGCTGTTTTAAATAACTATCGTCCAGTCTCCAACCTCCCCTTTGTGGGGAAGGTTGTTGAGAAGGTGGTGGCCTTTCAGCTCCAGCGGTCCTTGGAGGAAGCCAGCTATCTCGATCCGTTCCAGTCTGGCTTCAGACCTGGCTGCAGCACAGAAACCGCTTTAGTCGCGTTGACCGATGATCTCTGGAGAGCCAGGGATGGAGGCCACGCCTCCATCCTAGTGCTCCTTGACCTCTCGGCGGCTTTCGATACCATCGACCATGGTATCCTTCTGCGATGACTGCAGGAGGTGGGGGTGGGAGGCGCTGTTTTACAGTGGTTCTCCTCTTATCTCTCGGACAGGTCGCAGTCGGTGTTAGTTGGGGAGCAGAGATCGACCCCTAGGCCCCTAACGTGTGGGGTGCCTCAGGGTTCGGTCCTGTCCCCCCTTCTTTTCAACATCTACATGAAACCGCTGGGTGAGATCATTCGACGGCACGGGATAAAGTACCATCAATATGCGGACGATACTCAATTGTATCTGTCCGCCCCGTGCCAACTCAAAGAAGCGATGGATGTGATGAGCCAGGGGCTGGATGCTGTTAAAGACTGGATGGGGGTCAACAAGCTTGTGCTCAATCCAGAAAAGACCGAGTGGCTGTTGTGTTTCCCTCCCAAGAATTGGCCAAGTACTCCATCTCTCAGGCTGGGGGGTCAAACTATACGCCCCTCAGACAGGGTTCGCAACTTGGGAGTCCTCCTGGACCCACAGCTGACCTTCGAACATCATTTGTCAGCTGTGACCAGGGGGACATTTGCCCAGGTTCACCTGGTACACCAGTTGCGTCCCTACCTGAACCGGGAGGCCCTCACAACAGTCACTCATGCCCTTATGACCTCTAGGCTGGAATATTGCAATGTGCTCTACATGGGGCTGCCCTTGAAGAGCATTCGGCAACTCCAGCTAGTCCAGAACGCGGCCACGCGAGCGATAGTGGGTGCACCTCGGTTCACCCACGTAACACCTATCCTTCGTGAGCTGCGCTGGCTACCTGTTGATCTCCGGGTGCCCTTCAAGGTGCTACTTATCACCTATAAAGCCCTTCATAGTAGTGGGCCTGGGTACTTGAGAGACCGCCTACTGCCAATTACCTCCACCAGACCGATTCGATCGCATCAATTAGGCCTCCTCCGAATCCCATCTTCTAGCCAGTGCAAACTGGCAACTTCCCCGAGGAGGGCCTTCTCGGTGGCTGCTCCGTCCCTTTGGAACGAACTTTCCGTGGAGATTCGGACCCTCACCACCCTCCAATCCTTCCGCGCTGCTGTAAAGATCTGGCTGTCCCGGCTGGCCTGGGGTTAAGATTATAGCCCCACTCGAATGGTGTGATTGTTGCATTTTTTCTCTTTTAATATGTTGTATTGTTTATTGTTTGTTGTTCCCCCTCCCTTTTGAATTGTGAGCCGCCCTGAGTCCCCTTAGGGAAAAGGGCGGCATACA
This sequence comes from Thamnophis elegans, assembly GCF_009769535.1. NCBI lineage: Eukaryota > Metazoa > Chordata > Lepidosauria > Squamata > Natricidae > Thamnophis > Thamnophis elegans. Next base: position 151,229,455 of record NC_045542.1, on the reverse strand, counting down.
AATAAAGGCAAACTAAACTCTTCTAGTCCAACCACCTGCTCAACCAGAAAACCTTATATCATTTCAGACAGATATGAAATCTCATTTAAAATCAGGAATTAGAGTTATTGCAGGGTCCATAAACAAAAATCTTTTAAAGGAAAAAAGAACAATTATTGCAGATGATAAACAAGAAGAATGATGTAAGAGAACATTTTAGTGGAAGACCTTGAAGGTCAGTTCTAGGTGTTAATGCAAAATTTCCTAAAAATGCAAGATTTTCCAGATTTTTTATCCTGTTTGCAGGATAAATTTAGCATTGGAATTAAAAAAAAAACTCCTTAAGTCATTCTTGTGAAATTCCTCCACAATAGTTGATAATTAATTGATAATAATTACTCTCAGTAAATGTAAAAAGACTAAAGGTACTTCATGCTAGATCATTTATTATTAATTAAACATTTGAAGATGACATTGTTTGTCCACCTGAAATCTTCAGAAAATGAAGGATTCCAAAATTAATTTGTTGAATCAAAAGAAATTGGGCCAAGATTTTAGAGCAGTAGCTGGAATAAGTAGCAATTTACCTAAAAAGTGTTTTTTTAAGATTCAGTTTTAAACAAAGTGGAATAAATAGCAATTAATCTACAATCACTTTCTTGAGACTTAATAGAATAATCCAAAAACAATGAAGGAAGAAATTTAATACTAAAATTAAGAGAAGAAGGTTAGATTTTAATCCTGGTACCATGTATGAGCCCACCAGATGTTAATAGGAATTGCATAGGATGAAATAGTCACTGTAAGACATAGGAACTGATTGCTAAAACTTAGGCAAGTAGCACTAACAGTAGCACTTAGACTTATATACCACTTCAAAGTGCCTTACAGCCCTCGCTAAGTGGTTTATGAAGTCTGCATATTGCCCCCAACAATCTGAGTCCTCATTTTACCAATCTCAGAAGGACGCCTTCAGAAGTTGTAGATGCTCCAACACTGGAGGATTTTAAGAGACTGGGCGACCATTTGTCTGAAATTGTAAAGGGTTTCCTGCTTGAGAATGGGGTTAGACTAGAAGATCTCGAAGATCCCTTTCAATTCTGTTATTCTGACTTCATGAAAGAGTACTGCAGAAATGCAAAGAATTTTTTAAAAAAATGAATCCAGATTTGTCAGAGACAAAAATACAACAGATAATATACCTTACCTAATTCTGTTTCCTCTCTGTTCTGATTACTTTATTTTCTCTTCTAATTCTAAATCCCATCTATTACATTCCTTTTCCTGATATGCTGCAATTATTGAATTTCCTCTCATGAACTGCAACACAATATAAAAAAGAACACAGTAGATATGTTCTAATTGATCACAATTAGAAGAGAAGATAAAGAAATTAGAACAGATTCATAAAACCAATCTATATCAACAAGTGTCACGGCTCCTTCACTTAATAACCAAGAAAGAAACCACTCAACTCCATGTTGCAGAATTAAGTGTACTTTTACTGATTATAAGTAATGAGAAGCTAAGCATAGCTGGATCTGAGCAAAAGAGCGTGAAAGCAGTAGATATCAATACGTGATTCATCCCCCTCCCCTTGCTACCCCAGTCCATAGTCCAATCGTATATCTCCACAGCTGTCAGGTGGGAGACATCTTCAAAAATCATCATCAGGTTGGAATGCCGGACAGTTGGCCTTGGCGGGAAACTCCCCTCCTTCCACATGCGCAAACGAATGGTGTGAACAACTCCCAATTAACAGTCCTCCTGTACAGATTATTTCCCTCACCCAAATACCATGCCCTCCCTCCCCGTTTCAGGGCAGCCGAAAAGCAAACAGCAAAACAGAGGCTGACAACAAGCATTGGAAAATTGAAATAAAATGAAACAAAAGTTAGATTGCAACATTTTAAAAGAAAACGGAACATGGCAAACAAAACCGTTTTAATAATAGCAGTAGACTTATATACCGCTTCATAGGGCTTTCAGCCCTCTCTAAGCGGTTTACAGAGAGTCAGCATATTGCCCCCAACAATCTGGGTCCTCATTTTACCCACCTCGGAAGGATGGAAGGCTGAGTCAACCCTGAGCCGGTGAGATTTGAACCGCTGAACTGCTGATCTAGCAGTAGCCTGCAGTGCTGCATTTAACCACTGCGCCACCTTCGCTCTTTAAAAATGCAAACCAACCAAGGAAGTTTTTAGCATATCCAGTTAGAGAAGCAAAAGAAAGAAGGATGATAACAGAGATTAAAGGAAGAGAACAATCTGTTATATAGAAGATCAGAAGTAACAGAAGTGAAAAAAGTGTAAGAAATTATAGTCCAGGGAACACATTCATATTAGATCTTTGGGAATCTCAACTGAAAACTCAGAGGTTAAGGAATTTACTGAACAACATAGAGAAACCTTAAGCAAATGAATAATGATTCAAGAGATTAAAGAATCAATAAAAAAGGTCAAAATTAGCAAAGCAGCACATCTACTGTCCGGGTCTCAGAGCTACTGAAGGAAAAACACAATTCTCTCACCAAACAACATAGCTAACTCTATCAAAGGAGATAAAATGAAGTCCGGCCCAATAAAACAGCAGTATTTAATGCACAATACTGCTGACAGGAACCCCATGCTAGGTTCTTCATGGAGATGGAGGTATTTTGAAGATTTTTATATGAGAAGAGACTAAATATATTTTTCCTGCTTTGCTTGATTGGAAGTCTCTTTTGTTCCTATGGTTTCTAGGTTAACCAAGAGCTAAGAGCGCATTCCACAGGCTGTGCTGGAAACAGAACAAATCACCATGATTTCGATAATTGTAAAGAAGAGATGGAACCACAGTGGACTCTCATACAACATGATCTGCTGCTGCTTAGCTAGAGAATTATTTTTGTTTCTTTTTGCTGCCAAGGATGTAATTCCCATTGAAGGATGTGATGGTTCTATCAAGGGACCCATTCAGGAGAGCCTGAGTACCTTTTGCTCACAAACATATCTTTGGAATTGGAATTGGAATTGGAAAAGTTTATTTATAGGCCGCCCTTTTCCCTGGGGGGACTCAGGGCGGCTTACAACTCATAGGGAAAGGGGATACAAACAATGACACATAAGCACAATACATAATTAAAAAGAACACAACATTCATACCATTCGGGTGGGGATGGATTACAATCTTTAGCCCCAGGCCTGACGGGATAGCCAGATTTTAAGGGCTGCGCGGAAGGTCTGGAGGGTGGTGAGGGTACGAATCTCCACGGGGAGATCATTCCAAAGGGTCGGAGCTACAACCGAAAAGGCTCTCCTCCGCGTGGTTGCCAGTCGACACTGACTGGCAGATGGAATCCGGAGGAGGCCTAATCTATGTGATCTAATTGGTCGCGAGGAGGTAATTGGCAGGAGGCGGTCTCTCAAGTATCCAGATCCACTACCATGAAGGGCTTTATAGGTGGCAAGTAGCACCTTGAAGCGCACCCTGAGATCGACAGGTAGCCAGCGCAGCTCGCGGAGGATAGGTGTTATGTGGGTGAACCGAGGTGCACCCACAATCGCTCGCGCGGCCGCATTCTGGACTAGCTGAAGTCGCCGGATGCTCTTCAAGGGCAGCCCCATGTAGAGCACGTTGCAGTATTCCAGCCTAGAGGTCACAAGGGCACGAGTGACTGTTGTGAGGGCCTCCCGGTTCAGGTAGGGTCGCAACTGGCGCACCAGGCGAACCTGGGCAAATGCCCCCCTGGTCACAGCCGACAAATGGTGGTCAAAGGTCAGCTGTGGGTCCAGGAGGACTCCCAAGTTGCGAACCCTGTCTGAGGGGTGTAATATTTGACCCCCCAGCCTGAGAGATGGAACACTTGCCAAATTAGTGGGAGGGAAACACAACAGCCACTCGGTCTTTTCCGGGTTGAGCACAAGCTTGTTAGCCCTCATCCAGTCCCTAACAGCTTCAAGGCCCCGGTTCATCACGTCCACCGCTTCATTGAGTTATGCCATGCTAAAGTTTGTAACGCACTAAGTGATCTGAACAATTTTTCTCTAGCCAGGAAGAACTTTAGAATTCCTTCCCAACCTGTCTTGGTAGAGATAGGACCCCTTCCTACATTCAAGTGATTCACCCCAATATAAATACAGTATATCCAATAAGGGAGAGAGTAAGACCAATAATCAGAGGCATCTGTTGCAAATTCTTCTTTTCTCTGCAAAAGAGAAGACCATGGTCATTTATGTCTGTGGTTACTATGAAAGGCCACCAATTTTTTTTACTACCGATTCTATGGGTGTGGCTTGTTGAGTATGTTGTGGCTTGGTGGACATGTGTTGCTTGGTGGGCATGGCTTGGTGGGTATGAGGGGGAAAGGATACTGCAAAATCCCCATTCCCTCCCCACTCCTGGGGAAGGATACTGTAAAATGTTCCTTCCCTCCCCACTCCTGGGCAAAAGATATTGCAAAATTTCCCTTCCCTCCCCACTCCTGGGGGAAGGATACTGTAAAATCTCCCTTCCCTCCCCACTCCTGGGGGAAAGATATTGCAGAATCTCCATTCCCTCCCCACCCCACCAACCTGTTTTCCTGCTCCCTTCTCCTGTGCAAGGCAACAAATTAAGACCCAGCCAATGAGCTGGGACTTTGGAGGCAAAGAGGCCAGTCAGAGGTGGTATTTGCCAGTTCTCTGAACTACTCAAAATTTCAGCTACCAGTTTGCCAGAACCAGTCAGAACCAGCTGAATACCACCTCTGAATGCTTTTCCCCCCAAGAGGCAACTGGCTCTGAGCTGAAGAAGCTTCCTGGATGAGAAGTGAAATGTCTTCAAAGAAAAAAAACAAGAAAGTCCAGTTGACTCTTGAAAAAGCACCTTTGGGACAACCATGACCTGGATGATTGAGAATCTCCATAGACATAAATTTACAATACTTCCTTCCAACTGCAGGCCATGGCTCTAACCAATGTTTCCCTTCCTTTGGGAATGAAAAACAGTGTGTCATTCTTTATCCTTTCCTTTCATTCCTTTATGAATGGATCTAGTTAAACTATGAACTGGATTTAAGAAGCCTGATAGCCAGGTAAACCTTCAACCTCTTCCCAAAATTTAAATCTGCAAATAAACAGCTTTCACCTTTCTTGACTTGAATGGAAATTACCTGCAACCTTGGGAATTTTAATAAACCCAAACAATATATTACCAGCCAGAAGAATTCAATTAATTTCTCCCTGAATTACCCAATAAAGCATCTAATAGTCAGGGAGATGGACTTCAGGGAAATAAACAAGAACTGGCTTATAATCAAAGAGGGATGAAATAGCACTAGCAATAGCACTTAGACTAGTGATGGCTAACCATTTTGTTGCTGTGGGATGAAAGTGTACATTTGTGCACCCACAGCTGTTTCTGAACTTCCATTTTGTGTGTTGGGTTGTTTTTCGCCTTCCATAGGCTTCAGGAGGCTTCCCTGAAGTCTCTGGAGGGAGAAAAACAGCCGAAAAGGAAGGCTGAAATCAGCTGGCCAGGACACGCATGTGCACTGGAGCTGACAGGGCAATGCCTCATGTGCCTAAGAAATGGCTCCATGTGCCACCTGTGGAACATGTGCCACAGGTTCACCATCACAGCTCTAGGCCACAGGGTCTTAACCAATCATAAACTATAAAAAAACTTGCCCCCATAGAACAATCTAACAGTCAGGGCCATCTAAAGGTTAATCCCCTTTAGCATAACTATATGCATTTAATACATAACAAAGGGAGGGGGGGGTTCCACTCATTTTCCAAAGTACCTGAAAGCAGGACAAGAAACAATGGAGGGAAGCTAATCAAGGAGAGAAGCAGCCTAGAACTAAGGAGAAACTACCTAACAGTGAAGACAAATAACCAGTGGGACAGCTTGCTGTCAGATTGGACTTCAACTCTCAGAATTCTTGGGTAGGGAATTCTGGGAGTTGAAGTCCCCATGACTTAAAGTGGTCCAGGACTGAGAGAGAGATTGCCTTAGCCAGGTGACTGTTGTGGCCCAGCAGGAGCCGTTGGAGCTGCCACCAGATTCCAACAGCGAGGGGTCCTATGAGTCGGCTCTGGAGGATGAGGACCCTGGACAGGGTTCCGACTCCGAGCAGGGTGCAGAGACACTGGTTGGCCACCAGGTGGCACCTGAGCCTTGGACCTGTGGGGAGGAGACAAGGGAGAGTGATCCAGAAGCCAGCAGTGAATTGTTCCTGGATGCACACCATCGAAGAGCTACTAGGCGTCAGGAACAATTACGCAATTACAAGAGGTAATTGCGCTCAGCTGATGGTCATTAGACTCCTCTCCAGACTATAAAAAAGACTGCTTGTGCACACGGCCCTCTTGCAGAAGTCAACACATTGACTAAAGAGAACTGTTGTAACTAACTTGGCAGGCTGGATTGCTGCCAAGGTTTGTCTGAGTTGCTGCCAGGGTCCTTATCTGTTTGTTTGCTTGGCTTTTAGCCACCGAGATTTTGGTTCTGCTATTAAAGTACATTCTAGTTAAGCTTGTCTCAGCTTTCGTTACTGGATGGAGGAGGAGGTCAGAACAGTGACCATGTGGCAAGGAGTTGTGTTTTCAGTTTTTTCGCTACACTCTGCAAAAGCATTTGCAATGAATGTTGTGTCTGACCACTATGGTGTGATGAGAGGTGACACACATTTTGGAGAAATTAGGAGAAACCTGGGGTCAGCAAGGTTGGATGGAGGGACCTTGAATGGTTTTTCAGGTATAGCCGCTTTCCACTTATTTATATTGTAAGGTTTTTGAATTCAGCTCTGAATCTGATAATTCCAATAAAACTCTGAACACAAGGCTACTGATAATCAGTTTTTATTTTCTGCAGAAAGCAAAAAGACTTGACGGTGTTTTTGTCTCCCACCTTAACAGGGCAGGCAGAGAGAGAAAATAGGTGTGCGCCATGCCGTGTAAAAAAAAACTTTTTTCAAACTTCTTATAGTTTTACACAGCTTGCACAGATCGCCATTGTGTTAGAAACATTATTTCATGTTACACAAACCTCATGATTTTTCTCAGTGCTCTGAAAACAGTAAACCTTAGAAGGGAAAAGAAATACATTTTTCTGGCATATCGAGCTTTGTTAGGGAATGCTATTGCTAAGAACACACATTTTAAGTTACAAGCAAGGTTACTTGGCAGAAACCACATTTTTTGCATTGTACCAGTTACTTTAGTTACTTGGCAATTTGCCTAGAAGTTTTATCTATGCAGTTGGCATGTTAGGTTACAAGGGAGCTTTTCTCAAAAGCAATTTAACAAAAGCTGAATTAGGTTACACTCTGTGTATGCTCAGGGATCCTTTCAATATAATGGGTCCATTTATTAAGAAACTTACTTTTAAGTGTTTTCCTGAGAGGTGCCGCTTTTGAACAGGACTTAACTTTTGAAGGATCATTCAGGATCATCAACTTCCTGATCTAGACAAAGGTGATTGGTGCTTCTTTTTACAATATATACATATGCTGGAATGGAATTCCCACTGATGGTTCTGTGACATCACAGCTAAAATGGTCAATCAGAATTGAAGCACATTCTCTCTGGTTCTTAACCTCTTCCCAAGTCCCATGGATGCTAGGAAATACCCAAGCACAGAGGTGAGCGGCTCCCACCCCGCCATTTCTAATTGTAACCCCTTTGCTTTTCTCTCAGTCCTGAACTATCATCCTGACCTATGATTATTTCTCTGCTTTCTTTTCCTCTTATTCAAACCCCTTGGCATTCACAAGCTCAGGAGGGCCGCAACAGAAATCTTGGATTCAATTGTGGTCGTAAGTTGAGGACTGCCTGTACTATCATCTCAGCCTTTGTGGGAGTGATAAGGGCAGCCTTTTGCCTTTGTGTGCGCATCATGCAACCAAGAAGACACAGCTAAAATTGGATTAAGGAGTTTATAGTTCATCCATTGCTTTAGCTTGTTGGGTGAACTAAGCCATTATATAGAACCATTATATGGTTTGCTTTGGCAATACAGATTGTGGGAACAAACACTTATGTTGGTTAATATGGATTATTTTGAATGGACCTAGCTACCAGAACATCCATACCTGTTTTAACATTTCAGACTGAGGGAGCATTGTATGTGTGTGAAAAGAAGGTGAATTGCTCTTTTTTGTGAACAATTCGCAATGCACTGTCATGCTAATATTTGATGAGATAATTATATGCATATACATAATTATGAGTAATAACTATTGATATTCTTATGTATTTCTGTGCAAGTCTTCTTCTTGAGCAGGGGGTTGGACTAGAAGACCTCCAAGGTCCCTTCCAACTCTGTTCTGTTATTTTTCTAATTCCCATTTTAAAGCCATCCAAATTAATGGTCCATACCTCCTTAAACTGGTTACATACTACATAAAAACATTGAACCAGGACATCCCAAAGGTGCTTTTTCAAGAGGCAACTTGACTTTCTGGTTTTTCTTTGAAGATGTTTTGCTTCTCACCCAAGAAACTTCTTAAACTCTGACGAAGCTTCTTGGATGAGAAGTAAAGCATCTTCAAAGAAAAACCAGAAAGTTCAGTTGCCTCTTGAAAAAGCACCTTTGGGACAACCATGGCTTGGATGACTGAGAACTGCATGTTGCTGTGAATACAGATTCTTAATATTTCTCCTGTTATCTTTTAGGAGGCTTGGTTACTCTCTTGTGAAACCATAGACCTTTAGTGTTAAATGTATATTTTACTGACAAAGAAATAAAGAAAGACTAGTATAGATCTATTTCAAGCTATTTAGCTCTGGCCAAGTAGTCATACCCTTTCTGGGATTTGAACCCAGTTAGTTGATGAGAGCTAAATAGCTTGAAATAGCTTGAAATAGATCTATGCTAAGTAAAGATAAAGGGAAAGGTTCCCCTCGCACATAAGTGCTAGTCATTCTCGACTCTAGGGGGTGGTGCTCATCTCTGTTTCAAAGCCAAAGAGCCAGTGCTGTCAGAAGACATCACTGTGGTCATGTGGCTGGCATGACTAAACGCTGAAGGTGCACAGAACGTTGTTACCTTCCCACCAACGGTGGTTCCTATTTTTCTACTTGCATTTTTACAGGCTTTCAAACTGCTAAGTTGGTAGAAGCTGGGATAAGTAATGGGAGCTCACTCTGTTATGCGGCACTAGGGATTCGAACTGCCGAATTGCCAACATTTCTGATCGACAAGCTCAGCATCTTAGCCACTGAGCCACCGCGACCCTTCTATACGATAGATAGATAGATAGATAGATAGATAGATAGATAGATAGATAGATGGATGGATGGATGGATGGATGGATGGATGGATGGATGGATGGATGGATGGGCGGGAGGCAGGCAGGTAGGCAGGCAGGCAGGCAGGCAGGCAGGCAGGCCTATACTAGTCTCCCTTTATTTCTTTGTCAGTAAAATATACGTTTAACACAAAAATAGTTTGTCATGAAAGTAACTACCTGTGAAGGCTCCTGGACTGGGGCTGAAAGGGGAAGCAGTATGCTACATCCCATATTTGGGTAGACCAGGTTTCCCTGATAAACTGGTCTCACCAGAAAAACACCGATAGACCATTAGGTTGGCCAGGAAACCAGATCATAGCTTGTATGAAACTTCTCACATCCTCATATGCATTCTTTCTTTTCCAGATTTCGAGTATTTAATGCCATTGCATTGGAAGACATGTTTGGTCCTGTTTCCATAAACCTTGGTCTTTCCTCGTATGGGTGCCTGCATCCCCAAAAACATACCTCCAACACCACTAAGTACAGAAAACTTACTGTCAGCGTGCAACAGTTTGCAGATCGGTAACCGGGAGTCTGACGAGATGGTGAGGGCTTGCTTAGATCATGCCGCCCAAGAGTTCCATCATGAGCCTCCCTGTCTACGAGATAATGCCACCTTGACTATTCAGGTGAGAGGAAGAAAGATAATGGAGTTTGTCTCTGGTGGAGGAGAAAACAAGATTGTCGTTTCTTGGTTAAAGGGAAAAATACACTACCATATTGAGATCTCCACCTTGGAAGTGTACTTAGATCGATTGTCTCTTTCTCCACTTCCCCTATCCTCTGAGAACTTGGAGAAGGTGAGGCAGGAGCTTGCTAAATGGGACAACATTACCAAAGAACTGAGGGCTTGCTTGGATATGTCTATAGTAGAGATTGAGAAGGAACCTCCTTCGGTGAAGAGCAACGCTGAACTGACTATTGAGTGTGGTAACTCCTGCTTAGATTTCATTTCTGGAAAGGGGAGGTCCCGTATCCATATCTTCTTTTCTGATAAGCAACCTCACTATCGGGTTCGAGTTTCTTCTATGGATGTCTATTTAGACAGGTTGAGCTATCGCACCATGCTGCTCACCACAGAGAACTTGATGAAACTATGGAAAGAGACAGAAGACCTTAAAGGATGTACAGTAGACCTCCGAGCCTGCCTCAAGCGAGCTTTGCAGGAGTTTAATGCTTTGTCCCCACAACACCGGGCCAATGCCACTGTCTTCATTGACTGCGATGGGAAGAACTTCAAGATGGTTTCTGGGCATGGAGATAGCTGGATCTCTATCTTCAACGTTATCGGAGATCAACATTGCCGCAGAGAAGTCGTTCTAGCATTGGGAGAGGTGGAGTCATCAAGCAAAGCAACAGGGAAACATGGGAAAGAAGGTCCATCGTTTTGGATGAGAAAATCAGAAGCAAGGAGAAGTGCAGAGGAAGGTCCATCTAGTCTGACCTGGAGGACTTCTAACCAGCCCAAAGGGCAGGCCATCTGGAAAAAATCTAAAAAGGGGACATCCACTATGATTGAGTTAAAACAATTTGCATCAAATAATAGAAAAGCGGGGGAAGAAACCATGCTTTTTCAGGGAAGAGCACTTTCTAGTGGGGAAAAAACAGATACTGGATTCTCCAATAATTTGAAGGTACAAGAAAAAGAACTTTCTATTCTACCAAAGTTATTATCAGCTAGTACCAAGAAACCCCAGCCTGATGGAAAAGAAAGGGATCTTTCTGGACCACTAAATTTATTCAGTGGGACAACCACAGAGGTGGTACTAGTCCATGGGAAGAATGAGGAAGCAGACAGCGAAGTGGCAGCCTCTAATGACTCCAGTGAAGAAGACTCACTTCACATCCTAGAGAAATCTCCTGAGAGAAGACAAGGAGATGATGGACCAGAAAGATGACTCATCTAGAGGATTAAAAGGCCGGGATAATACGGTAGCCAGTCCTTTGACTGGTAACATGATGGATCAATCCCAGAGACAGAGCAGCGTTTCTGGATCTGGAAAAACAGAGGGCTGGTCCATCAAATGACTTGTGCAAGAATGATGACAAATAAATGATCTATGGACCTGAGATTCTTCTCCCTTACGGTGTCTTTCTGTAGGCTCTTTTCCCAATAGTAACAGTGTGTCCTTAGACTGGAACTGCTACAGTGGTGGAATTCAATTTTTCCCCCTACCAGTTGGGTGGGTATGGCTTGGTAGGCATGGCTTGGTAGGGGGTGTCATATGATTTAGTGGGCATGGCCAACTCAACGTCACTGATGGCAAGGTGGGGTGGCACCATCCCACCAAGCCATGCCCACCCAAACCATACCCACAGAATCCACAGAAAAGTTTGGCCAAATCTTCTTGTGTTCAACCTGGCTGCTTCTTACCTCTTTCTCATGTTTGCTCTGTGCAGATGAGCCCGAGAAGGAGGAGAGAAGCAGCCACAATTGAATGCTGTGGCAGAGAAAAGCCAAACTTTTCTGTCTCCATTTGCAGCAGAGCCAGCCAGCAGTCACTACCGGTTTGGTGACCCAGGCCAAATTTCCCCTACCAGTTCTTGTGAACCAGTGCAAACCAGCTGAATGCCACCTCTGATCTGCTACCTCTGTAAAGATGTCCACTCCACCCCCTCTTCAAAAAGAAAGCTGATGTTTTTCTGTCTCATTTGTTTTCTGGTTTGGAATTTCTAAATCATTTAAGTGAGATGGCTGTGCAGCTCATATTGATGTTTCAAGGTAACTGAAAGTAGCAGAAATACAAACCATAAAAATTTCAGAGTGTAGGAATAGAATAGGGCTAGCCGTCATCTGGAAAAATCACCTTACTTACCTAAACTAAGTCAAGCATTCAAAGTAACAGTCCTGCCTTCCCTTGATTAAGTCAGTGTTCCTGTTTGTTTTATTGCAGCTGCATTGGCCAGGATCAGATACTTCATGGCTGATGTTAAATCATGAAGCAATTTTGAGACCCTATACAGGTGAAACTCGAAAAATTAGAATATCGTGCAAAAGTTCATTTATTTCAGTAATGCAACTTAAAAGGTGAAACTAATATATGAGATAGACTCATTACATGGAAAGCAAGATAGTTCAAGCTGTGACTTGTCATAATTGTGATGATTATGGCTTACAGCTCATGAAAACCCCAAATCCACAATCTCAGAAAATTAGAATATTGTAAAAAGGTGCAATATTCTAGGCTCAAAGTATCCCACTCTAATCAGCTAATTGAGCCATAACACCTGCAAAGGGTTCCTGAGCCTTTAAATTGTTTCTCAGTCTGGTTCAGTAGGAATCACAATTATGGGAAAGACTGCTGACCTGACAGTTGTGCAGAAAATCATCATTGACACCCTCCATAAAGAAAGAAAGCCTCAAAAGGTAATTGCAAAAGAAGTTGGATGTTCCCAAAGTTCTGTATCAAAGCACATTAATAGAAAGTTACGTGGAAGGGAAAAGTGTGGAAGAAAAAGGTGCACAAGCAGCAGGGATGACCACAGCCTGGAGAAGATTGTCAGGAAAAGGCCATTCAAAAGTGTTGGGGACTTTCACAAGGAGTGGAGTGAGACTGGAGTCAGTGCATCAAGAGCCACCACACACAGATGGATCCTGGAGATGGGCTTCAAAAGTCATATTCCTCTTGTCAAGCCGCTCCTGAACAACAAACAATGTCAGAAGCGTCTTACCTGGGATAAAGAAAAACACACCCGGTCTGTTGCTCAGTGGTCCAAAGTCCTCTTTTCTGATGAGAGCAACTTTTGCATTTCATTTGGAAACCAAGGACGCAGAGTATGGAGGAAGAATGGAGAGGCACACACTGCAAGATGCTTGAAGTCCAGTGTGAAATTTCCATAGTCTGTGTTGATTTGGGGAGCCATGTCATCTGCTGGTGTTGGTCTACTGTGCTTCATTAAGTCCAGGGTCAATGCAGCCGTCTACCAGGAGATTTTGGAGCACTTCATGCTTCCTTCCACAGACGAGCTTTATGGGGATGCTGACTTCATTTTCCAGCAGGACTTGGCACCTGCCCACACTGCCAAAAGCACCAAAACCTGGTTCAATGACTGTGGGGTTACTGTGCTTGATTGGCCAGCAAACTCGCCTGACCTGAACTCCATAGAGAATCTATGGGGCCATTACCAAGAGAAAGATGAGGGACATGAGACCGAACAATGCAGAAGAGCTGAAGGCCACTATTGAAGCATCCTGGTCTTCCATAACACCTCAGCAGTGCCACAGGCTAATAGCTTCCATGCCACGCCGCATTGAGGCAGTAATTGCTGCAAAAGGGGCCCAAACCAAGTACTGAGTACATATGCATGCTTATACTTTTCAGAGATCTGATATTGTTCTATGTACAATCCTTGTTTTATTGATTGCATGTATTATTCTAATTTTCTGAGATTGTGGATTTGAGGTTTTCATAAACTGTAAACCATAATCATCACAATTATGACAAATCATGGCTTGAACTATCTTGCTTTCCATGTAATGAGTCTATCTCCTATATTAGTTTCACCTTTTAAGTTGCATTACTAAAATAAATGAACTTTTGCATGATATTCTAATTTTTCGAGTTTCACCTGTATGTAAATGTAGAAGAATACCTTCAAATCAGCATCATCTATTCCTTTATTTTTGGCCATTATTTGAGCCATAAAAATATTAAAAACTTGTTGGTCAAGTTAAGGAGTGAATTAATAAGAACTTTTTAAAAAAAATATTTTTAAAGAAACAAAAACAAACAAAAACATAAAACACATACAACCTTCTTCCATTTCACATAGCATGTCATTTGGTTACAAGATTTTGTGCATCCTTTCCATGGTCACCACTTACAATTATATATTGAATCACAAATTGTTTATTAGATAAACATAAGTACATTATTGTTATATGTCAATTTTTCAACTGTAATTATTATTCCTTAATTTTAAACAAGATATTCTAAATATTGAATCCATACATACAACATCATTTTGCATCAATAGTTCAACTTCAATTATTATTCCTACATTTTAAACAAAATATTTTATATATTGAAATCATACATACATCATTCCATTACATCGTTCTAATCTGTTTAACAGCGCTAAACCCTTATAGTATTGCATATATCATTCTATTATTCTTAAAATATAAAAAGTTCTCCCACTTTTTCCATTACAATGATTTTTTATCTAACCATGGATAAAATAAATCCCCAACCTTGTAAAATTGTTCATCTTCTTGTTCTCTAATTTCAAATGTCAATTTACCGCACATTCCATAATTTTTTGAATAATTTTCTCCTGCATTGGTATTTTTTTCATTTTTCCAATTTTTTGCAAATACAATTCTAGCTGCTGTTAAAACATTTACAATCAAATATTTCAAGTCTCTATTATATATTTCTGGTATAATTCGCAATAAAAAAGTGTCTCTGGTTCAAAGTCTCTATGTTTTTGTGTCATTTTCTGCAACCACGTGTGGATCTTAGTCCAATATCTTTTAGCTTCTGTGCAAGTCTACCATATATGGTAATATGAACCCGGTGTCTGATGACATTTCCAACACTTTTCTGATTTGTTCTTGAACATGCTAGCTATTCTCGTTGGGGGTAGATGCCACCTGTAAAACATCTTATACAAATTTTCTTTATATGCTGTTGACATTGTCATTTTGTAATTTTGAGACCACAATTTCTGCCACTTCTCTAATTCAATCCCATGCCCAATTTTTTTCCCCAAACTATCATAGTTCCTTTAACTTGTTTTTAAATTACTTTTTCATCAGTACCCATAAAAAATTTATCTAACTCAGTGATTTTATCATAAAAACCTTCCTCTTTACAGTCCTTGTCATATCTAGATTGTATTTGCACATATGAAAACCAATTCATCTTTATACTTTCCTTTTCCAGTTCTTGCATAGATTTAAGTTCAACCCCCTGTATTCAATATTTCACCATATCTAACTGTTTGTTCCTTTCTGTATATTATTGCATATGAAAAGGCTTCAATAGTTGATAGCCAGATTGGAATTTTTAAATAATATTGTCTTTTAATCTTCTCTCAATTTAGTAGCAAAGCATCCCGTAGGTAATGTCTTCTAAAATACCCCTGTGTTTTGGTTCCCTTGTACCATAAAAAGGCACGCCATCCCAACAATCATGTCCTTCAAGGATCAATAATCTGGTATTCCTTAGTATTATCCATTCTTAACCCACATCAAGCTTGCTGCCTAATGACATAGTTCCCAATTGGGCAGGCCCAATCCTCCTCTTGTTCTTGCATCTTGTAACAATTTTAGTTTTATTCTTGCTTTTTCCACTGCCATATGTACTTCAACACTATTTTATTTAAGTCATCAAAATCTTCCTTCCCTAATCTAATTGGAATCGTCTGGAACAGATATAAAATTCTAGGTAGAATGTTCATTTTATTTGTAGATATTCTCCCTATCATTACAATTATAATTGTAAATTTTCCCATTTCTTCAGATCCATCATGATCTATTGTTTGAGTTTATAGTAGTTGTTGTCTTTAAGAGAGCTGCATCTTGCTGTTAAATATATTCTGAAATATTTAACTTTGTTCGTAACTTGCATCTCCAAGGTTTCCGCCAACTCTTCTTTTTGTCTTGTTGGCATATTCTTTGTCAAGATCTTCATTTTGTCTTTATTTATTTTTAATCTTGCTACTTTTCCATATTCTTCTATTCTTTCTATCAATTTAGGTGCTATTTCTAATGGATCCTCTAGAATGAAGACCAAGTCATCTGCGAATGCTTGTAGCTTATATCTTCCTTTTTGATTTTCATTCCTTTTATTTCTTTTTAAACATTTCTATTTAAAACTTCTAATGTTAAGACAAAAAGTAATGGTGATAATGGGCAGCCTTGTCTTGTCCTTTTCTTTATTTCAATAGACTCTGTCAAATCTCCGTTTATCATTATCTTAGCTGTTTGTTTATAATATATAGCTTGTATGGCTTGAGTAAATTTCTTACCAAAGCCCATCTGTTCAAGTTGTAACAGCATAAAGCGCCAATTCACGTTGTCAAATGCCTTCTGAGCATCCAAAAACATCCATGGCAATTGTTTTTCAGGATGTGCCTCATAATATTCAAAAGTATCTAAGATTATCCTCATATTATTTTAATTTGTCTCTTTGGTACAAACCCATTTTGATCAGAGTGAATGAAACTACTTAAGTATTTTTTAAGTTGTTCTGCCAATATTGAAGCAAACAACTTATAATCTGAATTTAACAGGGAGATTGGTCTGCAATTCTTAATTTGTAGTAAATCGGCCTCCTCCTTTGGTAAAAATGTAATATATGCTTCTGACCATGATTTGGGTATTCTCAAAATTAGAACTTTTTAAATACTGCTTTTTGTGTCCAAAACACCTTAAAGCAGTAGTTAAAAATCATTAAAATTCAAAGCATCAATTTCCATCAAAGCAGTAGCACTTATTATTTACTGCTTCACAATGCTTTACAACCCTCTCTAAGCAGTTTACAGAGTCAGCCTATTGCCCCGAACAATCTTGGTTCCCATTTCACAGACCTCAAAAGGATGGAAGGCTGAGTCAACCTTGAGCCTGATGAAATTCGAACTGCCAAATTGCAGGCAACCGGCAATCAGCAGAAGTAGCCTGCAGTACTGCATACTAATGACTGTGCCACTGTGGCTCTTAGATCAAATAATATATTTAATATCAAGGCATATAAAGGAGATTTAAAAAGAAAGAGAAAACACGATATTATGTAGGTGAGTTTATTTGAGATCAGGTCTGGTTTGTAAATGAAACAATGCAGGAATTCATTCTAAAAATGAAGTTAAAGGTGATCCATTCTCTGTCCAATGGCCAAGCAGAGACAATGGTTCAGACAATGAAGCCAGTGATGAAAAAAGCTATTGTAAATGACACTTCACCAGAGGAATAATCTAGTGACAAGGTTCCCTTTAGCTCCCCCACAGCTACTCATGGGAAAGTTGTGGAGAACTTACCTGGCTCTCGAAATTCACACAGGCTGAGAGTTTCTGGGAGTTGAAGTCCACCTGTCTTAAAGCTGCCAACATTTAAAAAAAACTGGCTAGAGAGCCATTGGTTAAATTCCAGCACTATGCAGGGTGACCTAGATCATCATCTTCTATTAACAATCCCTTGTAGGGTGGAGTCTGGGCAACTTAATGGAGCTGAGTATTTACTGGCCAGATGCCCTTCCTGTCACCAATGTGGAGTTTGTTCAGCAGATATATTCTCATTGTGCCTCTACCTAGGATCGAACTCACAGCTTCTTGATTGTGAAGCGAGCGCTCCACCTCTAGGCCACCACACCACTCCAGGATGACCTAGATGATCCCTCCTAATTCTATCATTCCATATTGTTGGAAAAGTTTTGGATTTATCCTACCCTTATAGGGTCTCAGGGTGATTGTTGTTCCATGAGATATCTTAATTGTAGGTTCTTCTATTGTGGACCATCAGTGTAAATCTTAAAGCATCTTTTGTGAAAGTGGGGTTGGTTAATCATGCAATATCAACTCTTCCCATCTAAATAGTACTTTCATGCCTGGGTTTTATAAAATCTAGATAAACTCTAGATGGCAGCAAAGTTGATACTACTCTTCTGAGCCGAGAATCTCCTTATATACTGAGCACATCTAAGGTCTCCTGCAGAAACTAGATGAGGCTCCTCATCCATTTACACTGCTAGAGCCTCCTTGAGAGGCTGTAGTAGTAGACATTAGGACAATCAGTGGATTGTTAGATGTCTGTGTATTCATTCCCCCACACCCCAAATGCTACTAAGCACTTGTATCAGCATGAATTATTCAATGGGTGTTCCAGTGGTGGGATTCAGCTAGTTCGCACCTATTCGGGAAAACTGGTTGTTAACTTTCTAAGCAGTTCGGAGAACCGGTTGTTGGAAGAAATCTCCTTTTGGTTTTTTCCATTTTTACAGGGCTAATCCTGTAAGGAAGGCAGGAAGGAAACATTCTGGTGTTGTTTCTAGCCTAATCTTTATTGCCCTGCTTACAGAAACTGCCTCTTTGGTTAACCCTTATTACATTGTAACAGCTAAAGAAAAGCACCCATTGACGTGAGTGACTTTGAGTTGGCTACGCCCACACGGTCACATGACCACTGGTCCATGCCTACCCAGCTGGTCATTAGGGCAGAGAACTGGTTGTTAAATTATTTGAATCACACCACTGGGGTGTTCTTATATGGATATGAATAGCAAAATGAACTTGCAAAAAGTAATGATTGAAGAAGGATGGATGGTGATAGACTTTAAACCAAGGCTATCAAACTCAAGGCCCACTGGCTGGATGTGGCCTGTGGGGTGCTTAAATCAAGTTGAATAATAAAAATACAATAGTATAAATAGATTTTCTGCCTGTAAAAGCAATTTACTATTAAACAATGGGGTATACATTTAGAAATAAAAAGTTTAGTGGAGTATGAAGAATAAGTAATAAATGTTTGCCAGTAATATCTGGTAGAAGAGATAGGAAAATGGGTTACAGTAAAGAACTGTGGAAAGGACAGAAGGAAAAATGCATCTTGAGCCTGTGGGTCAGCCCTTCTTCATTCAAAAATCAGGAAAAAAAACCACAGGACTCCATTTGTAGAAATCAAGTGTACTTTTACTAATTATAAATGAATAGAAGCGAAGCTAAGCTAAATCTGGTTATTTAGGCGCGAAAGCGAATAATATATTGTATAATTCATTCCCCTCCCCTTGGCATCCCGTGCACAGTCCAATCATAATTCTCCCAAATGTCCAGGCATCACCAGGATGGAATGCTGGTCCGTTGGCCTTGGCGGGAAACACTCCTCCTCCACATGCACAGTAAGGTGGTCAAAATCTAGAATCTTCCTCCAGCAGAACAATGAGTCCCCTCCCAAATACCATGTCCCCCTCCCCATTTCAATGGCAGCCGAAGCAGTAGCAAAGCGGAGGCTGACACTGTGTCAAAGTGCTCAAAGACCCTGCCTTAAAAATGCTTCTTGGGCTTGTGTCACACCCTACTCCTGTGCCGGAGGGGCATGGTGTGGGCCCAGGGGTAGGCATGGTCATAGTGGGCCCCCACCATGCCTACCCCTGGGCACACACCATGCCCTTCTGGCTCCACGGTCAAACACAACCCTGAAGGAGAAGAGGGGAAAGAGAGGTGAATAATTTAGAAGGAAGGATGGGAGGAAGGAAGAAGGTAGAGAAGGGAAGTTTTAAAAAAATGGAAGGAGAAAGGTGTTGCAAAACAAGATGGAGGCATGGGGTGGCAAGAAAGTGACCCAAACTGTATTATATATGTGTGTGTAAACATGAATATAGAGACTATGATGAATAGACAAATGTTAAATAGCAATTATAAGAATGTATATCTAAGAATGAATTTGAAAAGGAAAAATAAAATAAAAACTTTTTTTACAAAAAAAGCCCCACAACCCTGATGCGGGCCTCAATGAAATAGAGTTTGACACCCCTGCTCCAGACCCTCTAGCCTCTGTACATTTTTTGTGAACTTTATTGAGCTTCTCTCCTTGAATGATTGTGTAATTGAGATAACTACCGTGTTTTTCAGAGTATAAGATGCACCAAGGTTTTGAAGAGGCAATTAAAAAAAAAAAGTTTTTGTACTCTGCAAACCTCCCCAAAACAGCCTGTTTTTCGTGAAAACGGGCCTGTTTTTTTTCCCCAAAAAAGGGCATGAATAGCCTTTAGGAGGCTTGTAGAGTGCTCCTGGAACGGGGGAGGGGGGGGGAAACAAGCAAAAAGCAGCCTTTTTTGAGGGAAATGTTGTGTCTTATACTCTGAAAAATATGGTACCCCATCCCTCCATGCATCCATCCGCATGTATATGAAGCTTGACTGCCACTACAGGTGAAGCCCTGAGAATGAACTCATTGTTTGATTTTGACTTTTTAAAAACAGAATCAAACTACAATAGGTTATAAACAATGATTTTTACAATTCAGTATGTACATCGGGTTGTGATTTATTTATCAAACTGTACCATAGCACAATATGTTTACCCTCCCTCAGTAGTTTTATTTGTAGGGCTTAATCTAATTTAATATGTGACATTTGTCAGCCCCACCAATTTAATTAGAATCTTATCAAATGTCAAAGTTCTGGAAACTCAGAAGAAATAAACATCCTCCCCCCCACCCTCACCCCCCCAAAATAATAATAGAACAAAGCCATTGCAATCAATTGTTTGTTAAAAAAAGTCAGTGTGAATTATATTTGTTGACACGTTGGACAACCTGGATGTCTTTGTCTAGATCAGTGGTGGTGCACCAATGGCACAGGAGCCAGGAGTGGCGTTCAGAGCCCTCCCTGTGGGCACATACGCCGTCGCCCCAGCCCAGCTCCATTGTGTTTCTCCATCACATTTCTTGCCATCGCTTGCAGGGAAACAAAAGTTCACTCAATCAATTCCAACTCCATGGCCTGCCCACTGTTCTCTCAGCACCTTGCGCAGCATAGTGAAATTTAGCGCACTTCACAATGAGGGAGACGGGATCCCTTCCTCCTGAATGCCCATTTCAAAGCACAGCCTCAATGTGACCCTGTCGCTCTCGTCTCCGGATATCAGTTGTTTTTCCTGCAGAGCTGCCTGTGCTGTGATGCCCCACCTCCTCACTGGCTAGCTAGTCTTCCAGCTGGTCTTTGGCGCATTGCTCCTAGGTTCATTGGCCTCTAGACATCAGATTCCCACCACCCAGCACCAGTTCAAGGGTTCCTCCCCCCTATGGGGGAGGAAAAGAGAGAGAGAGGAAAAGAGAAGGGGGAAGAGAGAGGGAGGGAAGGAGGGAGGGAGGGAGGGAGGGATTTTCAAACTAATTTTTGCCCTTAACTGTTTTCTTATTAGTAAGATAATGGATGCATCTGAGCCTAGTATCAGAGTAACAATTGATTGTGTTCTCATGCCTATATTGGATCAGTGTGCATGCTTTGAAATATAATTTGCAACACGCTGGAACATGTGTTAAGCAATTCTTTTGCGTGGATGAAAAATGAGGCATATTTGCCAAGTATGTGTGATTGCTTTCTCCAGTTGTCTCTGCCTATGGAGGCACACATAACCATGTTGCTTTCCTTTTATCCCCCATGTGTTCTTCCTTGTCTTCCAGAAATATTGGGACATCACACCAGGTCTTGGAATTTCCCACCAACACAGCCAGCAAACAACAGAAGGTTGTTGGCACCCATAGATTTGGAAATAAGTAAACAGATAATCAAAAGTGCAGTAGGAGGAGAGCAGCATGTCCTAACCAGTTTGATTTCTATGTGAATTGACCAGATGCTATTTACTTATTTACTTGCTTGCTTACTGATTAGATTTTCTCACCACCTATCTCACCTCAAGGTGACCCTAGACAGCTTACAACATTAAAAGCCAATAAAGCCATAAAGGCTAAATATTTCTAATAACAATAAAAAATACAATTAAAAAGATGGGGAGGAAGGAAAGGGGATGCACAAGGGGGCAGGTGGGATCTTCCACTAATCCACCAACCAACTCCAGTGTGATATTCCTCCATTGGGCCCCCAAGCCAACTGACCAAGCCAGGTCTTCAGGACTTTAAGGAATGGAATGGGACAACTCAACACAGCCCACTTTGTGAAGCCAATTCACCATGCCAATTTGTCATGGCCAAGTCAATGTAGGACAACTTGCCACAGACAACTCACCATGGGACAACTTCTTGTGGGACAATTTAACAATTCTGCCACGTTTTCCTGAAAATAAGATATGGTCTTATTTTCTTTTGACCCCTGAAATAAGCGCATGGCCTTATTTTCAGGGAGGTCTTATTATTTTTGAGGTGCAGGAGGTGGCGAGTGAAGTCACCTCATGGCTGCTGCTGTGTTGCAATATTTTGGGGGGAGGGCTTATTTTAGCGCATGCGCTCAAAAACCCGATTGGGCTTATTATCCAGGGAGGTCTTATTTTCAGGGAAACAGGGTATTTAAATATTTAAAATAAATAAAAATAATATTTTAATTTTTGCCATTCGCATCTCATGCTGTCCTTCCTTTTGTCTTTTTTCTTTAATGATTCTATTCCACTATTTCTTTGATATTAGTTGAACTCTTAGTGTGAATCACTGCAGTTGATAGATTAGTAGCCTGGTTGTTAACTGAATGTAGCTTCCCCATTGACTTTGTTGGTTGGAAGGTCATAAAAGGTGATCTCATGACCCTGGAATAGACGACTATCATATATACATGCCAGTTGACATGTGTTCAAATTTTGATCACATGGCCAAGGATGCAATGTTTGTGTGAAAAACTCCTAGGTCACTTTTTCAATGTCATCGTAATTTCAAATGGTTATTAAATGAATGGTTGTAAGTCGAGGACTCATTCAGAATATTATTAAAAATGCTCACAAACAGGTAAATTGCAGACAGACAGGGAAGTTTGCAAACGTTCAGTCAGAGGTGGTATTCAGCCAGTTCTAGAGAACCAGTAGCAGAACTTTTGAGTAGTTCAGAGAACCGATAAGTAGGCTGGCCCTGCCCCCGCTGTCTCCCAGCTTCCCAGCTGATCGTTTGATCCCCTGAACAGGAGAACAGAGCTGGAAAGCAGGTTAGTGGGGTAGGGAGGGAATGGGGATTTTGTAGTATCCTTCTCCTGCCACATCCACCAAGCCATGCCCACCAAGCCACACCCACAGAACTGGTAGTAAAAATGCTGAATCCCACCACTGTGTTCAGCCTACCAACCCAATTCAACCAGCCAAGGAATGTTGCCCAAAAACAAGAGGCAAGATTTTGTGATGCTGAAGGAATAATTCCTGTACTGACAGCAGGTTAGGGTCCATAGAAAGCCTTTGTGGTCCCTTCTACTCTTTATGTTTTATGATAGGGTTCATGTAGGTAGCATTTTTTTAAAAGAAATCCAAAACACAGATATAAAAATTTGCCTCTTCTCTCAGCAAAAAATCAAAACTCTTGAAACAAGTAACGTTTCAAAAGGAAACTTTTTGGGGGAGACAGTGATAGCAAGAAGAGTAAGGCAGGATCTGAAATTTCCACCCAAAGCCATTAGATTAAACATTGCAGAAGCCCCTCCTCTATGTCCAGTCCAAGATGAACCAATCCATAGGTCACAAGTTGTTGTGAGAACTTGGGCTGAGAAGGTGATAAGAAGTTGTTCTCAGGTGCTGCTTTGCCCGTTTTGCTGTGTGTTTGAAGCCACGCCCATGTACGGAAAGCACACACTCACATTTTCATTTCTGGGCAAATCGGTTGTTACCTAATGTGATGCTCATCTCTTCAAAGACCCTTTGGTCCCAATGACCCACCCAGACTGGATCCTGAAAAGGATCCACCTCCCTGGAGAAGGCTCTAATGCTGAGGAAGGTGGGAGGAAAGGGAAGAAGAGGATGACTAGCAGCAAGATAGAAGGACTCAAAGTTGTGATGAGGACACTGTTGGAAAAACTGAAGGACCAGATTTTAGAGACAGATCCTCGTGTGAAAAATCTATGTGGTCACTACGACTTGACAGTGCCTTGGTGGTGCATAATCAATTGTTCAATCGTTAAATCATTGGGAATTGGGAATCATAGGTGAACCCATCAACTATCATAAGATCCAGTGCTGGGATTCAAATATGTTTACTACCGGTTCTGTGGGCATGGTTTGGAGGGCACAGCAGGGGAAGGATACTGTAAAATCCCCATTCCATCCTGATCAGCTGGAACTCGGGAGGCAGAGAATAGATGGGGGTGGGGCCAGTCAGAGGTGGTATTTACCAGTTCTCCGAACTACTCAAAATTTCCACTATCGATTCTCCAAAACTGGTCAGAACATGCTGAATACCTCATCTCTGATAAGATCCTTTTGCCAAACTGCCAAACTCTAGCTAGGAGAAGAAAAAGGCTTACATGGAAGAGGAGTGGTTAATTAATCAGTTTTATTCATTCCTTCAAGCCAAAGTGGTTAGCAAGCTGTACAATATCAGAGCATTACACGAAAAGGACAGCGATAATACAGAACGTGAAGGCAAGGCAGCACAGCCTTCTCTTTATATACATGATACATATATAGATTTGGATCAGTGGTGGGTTTCAAATTTTTTTTAGAACCTATTCTGTGGGTGTGGCCTATTTTGTGGGCGTGGCTTGTCAGTCATGTGACCGGGCGGGTATGGACAACTTGACATCACTCATGCACACTCAGTCACATGACCACCACCCTAAGCCATGTGGCAAAAAATTTTGGGACTCCTATAAGGGAGGGGAGGAGAAGAGAGGGGAAAACCTTCCAAAAATAGACAACTGGAGGATTAAGGGCTGAAATTAGGGAGATCAGAGAAGGCAGGTCAGAGGGCAATCCAGTAGAAAGCTCTCACACGCTGGGGAAAGAACTTTGGGAGATCTGAAAAGGCAGGACAGAAGGGAATCCAGTAGAAAGCTATCACACACTTGTGAAAGAACTTTGGGAGATCTGAGAAGGCAGGACAGAGGGGAATCCAGTAGAAAGCTCTCACGCGCTGGGGAAAGAACTTTGGGAGATCGGAGGCAGCAAGACAGAGGGGAATCCAGTAGAAAGCTATCACACATTGGGGAAAGAACTTTGGGAAGACAGAGGAGGCAAGACAGAGGGGAATCCAGTAGAAAGCTATCACACGTTGGGGAAAGAACTTTGGGAGATCTGAAAAGGTAGGACAGAGTTGGAAGGGATTTTCTGGGTCATCTAGTCCAATCCCCCACCCAAGCAGGAGAGTCTACCCATTTCTGTCAGATGGCAGCCCAGTCCAAGGTTGAAGCTCCCACAACTTGCAAAGGCAAAGCTGTTCCATTGGTTGATTGTTCTCACAGTCAGAAAAATTCTCCTTACTTCCAGATTGAATCTCTCCTTGTTCTGTTTCCATCCACTGTTCCCTGTCTGGCCTTCAGGTGCTTTAGATAATACCTTGAACCCCTCTTCTCTGTAGAAGCCCTTCAAATATTGGAACACTGTTATCATGTCTCCCCTGGTCCTTCTCTTCACTAGGCTAGCCATGCCCAGTTCCTGCCACTGTTCATCGTATGTTTTAGCCTCAAGGCCCCTAATCATCTTGGCTGCTCTTCTCTGCACTTTTTCTAGAGTCTCAACATCTTTTTTACAGAGTTTTTATAACTATAAAAAAAGGAGAAAGTCCAGAAACTGGACTTTCTTGGGTTTTTTTCTTTTGAAGATGTATCGCTTCTCATCCAAGAAGCTTCTTCAGCTCTGACAGGATGGAGGGGAATGGAAGGATTTATACTCCTTGCAGACAGCTGGTCATTTGCATCCTTTTAAAGGCTCGTTGAAGCACTTGGAGGTTTATCTGTGTCCTCAGGGTCACCTGAGTGGTGCTCCTGGCTCCTGTAATCTGCATTTTGGGGAAATTCATTCCTACTCTCACACCATTCAAAGGGTGTTCATCCCAAATTGCATAGCTAAAAGTCCTGAGGACACAGATAAACCTCCAAGTGGCCTCAACGACCCTCTAAAAGGATGCAAATGACCAGTGGTCTGCAAGGAATATAAATTTTTCCATTTCCCCACTATCCTGTCAGACCTGAAGATGCTTCTTGGATGAGAAGCGAAACATCTTCAAAAGAAAAAAACAAGAAAGTCCAAAAAAAACACCTTTGGAACAATGGACTAAAAGATGTGCATTTTCTCAGGAGGGTATGGAGGATATGCCATCCAACCTCCAAAATGACTTAAGTGTGCCCCTGGAAATGGGTGGTCCAGGGGTGAAATGCTACTGGTTCAGACCAGTTCACCAGAACCGGTAGTAAAAAAAAATGTTAGCACATTTGCGAACCAGTAGTGAAGGTAAGTAGATTTCACCCCTGGAGTGGTCTTACCACGTTTCCTCTGAAGGAATCACAAAATGGGCAGCTTTGTGGTGTGAGCGGCCATCATGATTACAAAGAGTTGGAAGGCGAGACCCTGTTCAGGCGTTAGGGATGACAACAAAATTATGGGGTAAGAGAACAATGTGGGTGTTTCTTTGAAGCCGAGAGGAAAAAGAAAAGAAAAAAACACATCAGGATCAGCCTTTACAGCATTGCAGCTCTTCCCCCGCTTTGCCAAGCTGAGGTTTGCTAAAAACATTGGACATTGAAACTTAGTCCTTATTGCATAAGTCGGTCTCACAGCAAGTACGCTTGTAGGTTCTTCTAAAGGGAGTGTCCCTCCGCTCCGTCCTGCCGCAGAGTTCTCTAAATTCACCACACCCGTATCTTTTATAGAACAGGAGGCCAGCTGATGGGAGAAGGGGGGGAAAAAAACCAGAAACGTGAGATACAAATAACAAAGATTACATCTCTGCATCATACAGATGAGTCTCTTCCTGGAGAGACTCTGGTGCGCCCCTCCCCCTTCAAATACCAAGATATTGTTTAGGCCGGCTCATAACTATTTGCACATTTTCATTCAATCGATGCATGCAATCTCCAGTTTGCTATACTTGGTTCAATTCCTATAAAGCAGGGGTGTCAAACTCCAATATTGGTTTTCTCTTTTGAACTCTCCTTTTCTGCTTAGAAAATAAAAGTTTTGTTCATGCACATTAACCTTGAGATACACAATCTAACATTCCAGATTTGATTGTGATCTTCGGGCTTCTCCAAAAGCTATCATGAATGTTACAACAGGGAGAGTTCCTTGGTATAAATTATTTACAAGTACATTTTTTTAAAAAATCAAGTGAAATTTAATTTTGTTTAAATCCTAGCACTGCTTAATTCCCTGTTATTTAACTCAAACACAACTCATACGCTCATTGGATGACTTGGTGAGTCTTTATTTTCAATTATTTGCCATTCTTCTCATCTGTCCCCATTTCTCCAACTGTTCCTAAAACACGGCACAAAATTTCTATTTCTATTGTTTCGATCATTCAATCTCTATCATTCAATCTCTATCAATGCAGCCTAAATTGCATTTTCCTTGTAGTCCCAGCCTTATCTCACTGTTGACTTTAAGAAAAGTCAAGTTTCACTATATACTGTATTTTTGGAGTATAAGACACACCTTTTTCCCCTCAAAAAAGAGGGTGAAAATCTGGGTACGTCTTATACACTGAATACAAAATTTTTGGCCTCCCAAAATCCCGCCCCCTTTGCAAAAATGGCTATGCATAGCCTTTAGGAGCCTTCCAGAGTGCTCCTGGGTGCTGGGCAGGGCAAAAATGGGCTCGTTTTTGTTCATTTTTGCCCCCCCCCCCAGCCCCTAGGAGCACTCTACAAGCCTCCTAAAAGCTATGCATGCCCTTTTTTTTTTTTTTTTTTTTTTTTTTACAAAAAAGGTCCATTTTGGGGAGTTCTGGAGAGTGCAAAAACTTTTTTTTATTTGCCTCTTCAAAATCCTGGTGCATTTTATACGCTGAAAAATATGGTAACTATAAGGAGTTTGTTTCGTAATATAACTATAAGGAGTTATGATTCCAAGATCTGTACCCAGATCAGGCATCCCCTATATCTAATAGCTGTGCAAATACAATAAGTACCCCCAAGTCTTGAATAAAATTTCTGAAAAGTATTGGATTTGTTCCTACCTAAATAAACTTCGGCCACCTCACATAGCTTCCCAGGTTTAGCTCTGCAGGGTTCTCCATGTTTTAGACACGCAAAGCCCACCTTGACTTTACAAACATTGCAAATGAGACCTTGAGCTGTTAAAAGAGAAATTAAAAATGAATTATGTATCCAGAATGATCAAATTGTGAAGCTTTCTTAAAGAAGTTGAACAGCCAGAGTCTGCCTCTTTTCTCCATGAGGCCAAGGCATTCCCTAGCTGTTAAAAGTTTGGTTCAGCATTTGTCAGCAAGCATAGGTGTCAAATAGGTAGTCCTTGACAATTGACCCCTGAATTTCTGTTGCTAAGTGAGTCAGTCATTAAGTGAATTTTGCTCCATTTTACAACCCCTCTTGCCACAGCTGTTCAGTGAATCACTGCAGTGGTTGAGTTAGTAACTCAGTCAAGTTTGCAAATCTGACTTCCCCATTGACTTCGCAACTGGTGATCACATGACCGCGGGACACTGCGACCGTCATAAATACAAGTCAGTTGCCAAGAGTCTGAATTTTGATCACATGACCCTGGGGATACTAACAATGGTCGCAAGTGTGAAAAATGGCCATAAATCACTTTTTTCAGTGCCGTTGTAACTTTGAACGGTCACAAAATAAACTGTTGAGGACTGCTCATATCTTGGCTGAGTGAAGACATAATTCTTATCCTGGCTGAACCTTCTAATCCTTTCGACAGCATTGATACATCACCTGTATGCCAAATGCTTTCCTATTTGCATTTAGACCAGAGAAGTGCACTATATAACTTTGTCCTGTATTCATAAAAAAAAAAAAAAAATGTGGACAGATCTTCAGAAGTTCCAAACCTCACTTCCAAATTGACATGGTTAACACAACAAAAGGAAAATGATTAAACATATCGAGTCAAACTATTCTCCAGGGGACCTGAGGGCAGGACAAGAAGCAATGGGTGGAAACTAATCAAGGAGAGAAGCAACCTAGAACTGAGTAGAAATTTCCTGACAGTTAGAACAATTAATCAGTGGAACAGCTTGCCTCCAGAAGTTGTGAATATCCCAACACTGGAAGTCTTTAAGAAGATGTTGGATAGCCATCTGTCTGGAATGGTATAGGGTTTCCTGCCTAGGCAGGGGGTTGGACTAGAAGACCTCCAAGGTCCCTTCCAACTCTGCTATCTTATTATTACATTTGCAAACCATTATGAATCTAGGGAAGTCATTGGTCAATAAGTACCATGCTGAAATGAAATTAATTTAGTTTTTCCTCTAACCCTACCTTTATTTCATTTTAGATACTGCTGTCTTTCCCTGGCTTAATATTGTTTCAAAATACTCTTGGTATAAATGGTATAAATCAGTGTGTCTCAACCATAGAAATTTTAACTTGTGTGGACACTAACTCCCAGAATTCCCCAGCCAGCATGAATTCTGGGAGCTTGAAGACCACATATCGTAAAGTTGTTAAGGTTGAAAAATACACAAAACAGACACACAAATCGGGTCTGTGACAATATGCCAATTCACCACAGCAAATTTGCCATGCGAAACTTGCCGCAGCCAACTTATTACAGGACAACTCTCCATGGCCAACTCGCTGCAGGAGAAGAGTTACACTAATGTCAAATAAATGTTGGAATAGAATCATTAAAAAAGGATGCAAAAGGAGGGACAGAATGTAATGCGATTTACAAAATTATAATTTTATTTATTTTCAAAAATTAAATTGAATTGTTAAATTATCCTGTGGCAAGTTGACTGTGGAAAGTTGTCCCATTACACCCCACACAGATACGCACACCCCTCTCTGATGGAGCTTTGATCAAACTGTTGTGGCTGACATCCTGACACAGGCTGCAGAAATCCTGAGCCCATTTTGTTTACTCCAAAGATCAAGTTCCCAAATCCTTTTTAACTTATAGCTTTTGAGTTTTAGAAAAGACACTGTATAAGGAAAAACTTGTCACTTGGGACGTCTTTGAAAGGCAGTTCTGAAACTTGTGGGGGCCCTGACATGGTGTATTGTGGTCCAGGAGAGAGAAATGAATCACTTTGTGAAGTGTTAAAACCTGTTGGTAGTACAAGATTCCTTGTGGCATTGTATTGCCTATGTAAACCTAGTGGTGCAAGAGAATGGAATCTGTTGTTTTTCCCACATTCCCAAAATCTTTTGCCACATTTATCCACCTTTCATATGAATCTGTGATTTCACACCAATTTTTGAAATATGCATTTCTCTGAACACTGTGATGCCACAAAATTATCATTTTTAAAACCATGCATTGAAAATTACGAATTGGTGAAAACAACAAATAAAAAAGCTACACGTTTGGGTTGAAAAACTGCAGATAATATAAATGCATCTCCAAATGTGTATTTTAAGAGCCATGTACACACAATATAGATTTCCAGAAAAATAAAAGGAAATCAAGTTGATATCAAAAGCAAAGTTTAAATACTTTAAATAAATATTAATATTTGACAATAAACATATAATATTAATTAATATCAATGTTAAAGTATTACTATTGTTATTTAATATTTACATAATATTAGCTGGATATCCGTGCTCCGCTACAAAACTGTTCTGACCCCCTCCTCCGTCTAGTAACAAATGCCGAGACAAGCTTAGCTGGAATTTCAAAGCACTTTATTAGCAGGAAACCAAAACCCCAGTGGCTGAAAGCCAAGTACAACAAACAGATAAGAACCTTGGCAGCAACTCAGACTTTGACAGAGACAGATAACAGCTTCTCCAGCGTTAAGAATGAAGTTGAATCCTGCAAATCAGACTCCTCCCCAGTCCCTCCTTAAATACAATCTTGAGAGGAGCCTAATTACAACCATCTGGGTCCAATTATATTTTGTAACTGCGTAGCTGTTTTCTCCGTCGATCTGCCTGGCATTGCTGGGCATCCAGGACCACCTCCCTTGTCTCCTCATCATTACTCCAAGGCCTGACGTCAGGAGCACACTCCCTTCGGCTCTCACCGCTGCCCCATGCCTCAGGCGCCTCCTGGTGGCCAACTAGCCTCTCTGTGCCCTGACATCTTCCAGAGCCGACTCATAAGGCCCCTTGGTGTCGGAGTCTGTTTGCAGCTCCAACGGCTCCTGCTGGGCCACAACACAAAACTATGTGATTGGGCTTGATAAATCGACACTTACAGCTTAAAAATTAATGAGTTGTTATGATCTGCCTCTCCTCTCCCCTTCTCTCCCTCAGGCTTGCCTCACAGAGGCTTCTCCTCTCCTATCTCTCTTCTCTACCTCAGGTTGTCCCCATTGATCCTCTCCTATCCCCTTCTCTCCCTCAGGCTGGCCCTATTTCTAAACTTCCAGCCTGCAGGCCGGATGAGTCATGTGCTGGCCCCATCAATGTCCAAATGGCAGTTGGAACAGAATTCTTTTCAGGTGGGGAGGGGAAGTAGAATGTTTAACTCATTAGCATCAGAGTGTGTTAATATAATACTGTCTAAGAAATACTAATGATCTGATGGTGATTTCAAAAAAATCCTTTCTTAGCGAGCATCTGGAAGCCAAGAGGAACATACCTGCCGAATTTCAAGTTTGCAGGCTTTACGGTTCTTGAGAACCGTAAAGCCTGTCTTTTCTTATCCTATTTTCCCCCATCATGTCTTTTTTTATCCTATTTTCTACACCTCATTTAGCAATTTATTTCTGGATGGGGTTTTCCACCCTGCTTTTCCCAGCAAGTCTCAGTAATTAACAGTAATGAAGACAGCAACATTAAAAAAAAATGAAAAATGTAGTTACCCATGGAAATAGAAGGTGTAACAAAGCATTTAAGGTGATAGATATGACTGCTTTTGTTATGATCATTTAAGGAAAACTGGCTAGGCTGGCAGCAGAAACAATAGCAAAAACAGTGTCAGGTAAGGCAATCCAAGGAGACAGTGGATTAAGTGAAACTTTGTAATTTATGTGTTCTTCAGCATCCTGGTTTTAAAAAAAACAAAGACAGCCAGAAAAGATCGTATAAGGTCTTGACAGGAGACAGGTTTGTGTAGAAGCATATTTTCAGCTTCTTTTTTTTTTTTTTTTTTTTTGGCAAGGGTGGAGAAAATTCCTGTATGCTGGAGACCAGCCAGATCTTCTGCAAACAGTGACTCAAAAAGGAATGCTGGGAAAAAAAATCCATTGGAATGCAGGTCAGAAAGGACAGGTAGCTGCTCTCTGCCAAACACTGTTTTATTAGCCGAGCAGCCCTTTGGAACGTGATGTCAGTTTGTTTGAGGGAGGAACAGTGAGACTTTTTGAGGATCCCTTAAGGCTGTTTAATCTTCCAAGTGGAAGACAATTGTGGCATTGGTAAGAAAATAGATTTAGCTCTGCCTACCTTGGAAAATCTGAATCCATTTCTCAGGTTGTGGATCCCGAAATATGAGCAACGGATTGCTGATTTATTTCTAAGTGGGCTTCCACGCTACTTTTTGTAGCACTCTTAATTTGCTCAAATTAAGAGTCACATTGCTGGCTTTAATTGGTTGTTAAAATCAATACAGGTAGTCCTTGAGTTGAGCCCAAAATTTATGTTGCTAAGTGAAACTGTCAGGCCCCGAGGTCCAGGCTTGCCAAAGTGGGGGGGAGGAGCACGGGTGAATGGGGGTGTTGTGACCACCATTGCAGTGAACATGGGTGGGTTCCAGCAGGCAATACTGCTGGTTTGCTTGTAGGTGCACTGCACAGTGCAATAAAAATTGCTCTGCACAGGCACAGAAGCAAAGAACAAGATGGTGCTGCCACCGGGAGAACCGGTTCGGGGGCGTGGCAGGCCTGGGTCACTGCCAGTTCCAGAGAACCACTACCAGTTTCGCTGAACTGGTCCAAACTAATAGGAACCAACTACTGGCAGTGACCATGGAATACCAGTGATGTGGAGGTGTTGGGATGGCTACAGTAGCGACAGAGGTGGCCCAGTTGTGCGGTGGGGAGGCAGGGATGCGTGGCCTGGATGGCTGCTCCTAGCCATGATCAGCTCGGTGGCCTCTGGCGGCAGAAACAGCAGTGGGGCTCAGCTGCGAGACACGAAGGTGTAGCCGCATGAAGAATGCAATGAACAGAAGAAGATAAACAATATTACAGGAAGATATGAGATTTATTTTATCAGTGGTTAGATAAAGAAAACATGGAAATGAAAGACACTAGAGAATTTTGTAGTACAAGAATAATAGAATGATACAGAATACAATATAAAGATACATTATTATTGGATAGATTTAAGATGATGTAATGAATTGTTATAATATAAATGAATCCAATATTTAGACTATCTCGTTTAAAATGAAAGAATAATAGTTATAGTCAAATAAATGATGTACAGTGATAATAATGTGTACATATATATTTGATTGATAATATGTGATTTCATATAAATTGTTAGTGAGGACTATGGAAAGGATGCACAAAAACCTTGTAACCAATCGACATGCTGTATGTAATTGAAGATGGTTTTATGTTTTATGTTTTGTCTGTCTAAAAACAAAAACTTTTTATAAAAAAAAAAGAATGCAACGAACAGGCCCGAAAATGAGCTGGTCCAGAGCTTTAGCACATGAAAACCACCAGGGTGAGGCCAGCGCAGGGAAGAGGCGTGGCTCGCCTACTTAAGGCGCCTCCCAGCACTGAGTTTGCATCTAGCAGACTTTACAGAGTGCTGTTTTGCTGCAGAATACAATACAATACAAAAGCAGAGTTGGAAGGGAACTTGGAGGTCTTCTAGTCCAACCCCCTGCCTAGGCAGGGAACCCTACACCATTTCAGACAAATGGCTATCCAACATCTTCTTTAAAACTTCCAGTGTTGGAGCATTCACAACACCTTGCCTTCCTTCTGGAGGCAAGCTGTTCCACTGATTCATTGTTCTAACTGTCAGGAAATTTCCTCAGGAAATTTCCGTGCCAGAATCTGGCTGAATAAACACAGTTTGCTTTCTCACATGGCGTTTTCCTACTGGGGTCAGTCCGGACCTTGGACTCTTGAGAGAAACATTTGTTAAGTGAGTTTGCCCCATTTTTTTACTTTTCTTGCCACGGTTGGGATTCAAAAATTTTTACTACCAGTTTTGTGGGCGTAGCTTGGTGGGCATGGCAGGGGAAAGATACTGTAAAATCTCTATTCTCACCCCACTCCAGGGGAAGGTTACTGCAAAATCCTCATTCCCTCCTGATCATCTGGGACTCAGGAGGCAGAGAATAGATGGGGGTGGGGCCAGTCAGAGGTGATATTTACCTCTTCTCCAAACTACTCAAAATGTCTGCCCATCTTCTCCAGAATTGGTTAGAATCTGCTGAATACCACCTCTGATAGTTGTTAAGTGAATCTTAAGTTAGTAACATCATTGTTAAGTGAACCTGGATTCCCCATTGACTTTGGTTGCAAAAGCTGGTCATATGACCCCAGGACATTGCAATTTCCATAAATATGAGTTAGTTGCCAAATATCTGGATTTTAATCATGTGATAGTGGGGGTGCTGCAATGGTCCCAAGTCACTGAAAAACGGTCATGTCACATTTTTCAGTGCTGTTGTCACTTATGAACAGTCACTAAATGAAATGATGTAAGTCGAGGGTTACCAGTATATGTATGCGTGATTACTCATAATGAAACTTCGGGTTTGGTAGCAGTCGATATTGGTCAACCAAGTGAGAGGACAAGCAGCAGAAAGTCATCATCTTCAATTCTTCTTTGGACTTTTGTTGGTAGGGTGCAATCTTTGATGCTGGAGGTTAGACAGGAGGGAACATACCGTATTTTTTGGAGTATAACATGCACCAAGATTTTGAAGAGGCAATTTTTTAAAAAAAAGGTTTTGTACTCTGCAGACCTCCCAAAAATGGTCTGTTTTTCGCAAAAATGGGCCCATTTTTTTTGTCCAAAAAAAGGCATGCATAGCCTTTAGGAGGCCTATAGAGTGCTCCTGGGGGCAGGGGGGGAAACGAGCAAAAAACGGCTCATTTTTCACTCATTTTTGCCCTCCCCAGCCCCTAGGAGCACTCTGGAAGCCTCCTAAAGACTATGCATGGCCATTTTTGCAAAGGGGGCGGGGTTTCAAGAGGCCAAAAATGCTGTATTCAGTGTATAAGGCACACCCAGATTTTCACCCTCTTTTTTGAGGGAAAAGGATGCTTGTTATACTCTGAAAAATACGGTAGTTCAAGTTTCACTTGACCCAATCTGGAACTCTCAGAGTGAATTTGAGTAAGTAACTTTCTCTCAATCCAGCCTCCCTCATAATGTTATTTATATTTATTTGTTATGTTTATAAACCATCCATCTTGCAGCAATGAAGCTTCATACTGCTGTGGGACAACCCAAGAAAGGGCAGGAAGGAAATGCCACCAACAAATTAAAATGCATTTTGGATTTCATTGTTACTTTGGCTACATTTCACATTAGGAAACAGAGCGAACAGAGAGGCAAAATATGGAGGCAGTGACAATGAAGGCTCATAAATCCACACCTGTCTTGTCTGCCATGATGTGGTAAGCTGAGAAGCCGATGTGGAGCAGAAAGTGGGTGGGTCATCCCACCTCGAAACCTCTCCTCCTCCTGCTCGCTTGCAATTTAGGGATCAACTGAAGCTGCAAATAACTAGAAGCCACTTAGGTGTTGTTGTTTTAAACAAGCAACTTCTTGGTTATGCTAGAATCCATTAACAAAGAGACCTAGTTGTGGTCTTGAATTTGCACATAAGCACACATATATGTATGCATACTGTTTGTAACAAATGCTTTCTTTGATTTGCTGTTCTAGCAAGACTGTTGTTGTCATTAGTTGCGAAGCTGTGTCTGACCCATTGCGACCCCATGGACAATATTCCTCCAGGCCTCACTGTCCTTCATCATCCTCCAAAGTCCATTTGAGCTCATGCCTACTGTGACTCCATCCAACCACCTCATTCTCTGTCGTCCCCTTCTTCTTTTGCCCTCCAGTACTTGAGAGACCGCCTACTGCCAATTACCTCCACGCGACCTATTAGATCTCATCGATTACGCCTCCTCCGAGTTCCATCTGCCGGTCAATGCTGACTGGCAACTACGCGGAGGAGAGCCTTCTCGGTGGTAGCTCCGACCCTATGGAACGATCTCCCCGTGGAGATTCATACCCTCACCACCCTCCAGACCTTCCGCACAGCCCTCAGAATCTGGCTATCCCGTCAGGCCTGGGGCTAAGACTGTAACCCGCCCGAATGGTATGAATGTTGTGTTTTTAATTATGTATTGTCTTTATGTTAAAAGTTTGTCTCCCCCTCCCTTTTGGGTTGTGAGCCGCCCTGAGTCCCCCCAGGGAAAAGGGCGGCATACAAATAAACTTCTATACTCTATACTCCATCTTTCCCAGCATTAGGCTCTTCTCCAGTGAGTCCTTCCTTCTCCTTAGGTGGCCAAAATATTTGAGTTTCATCTTCAGGATCTGCCTTTCTAAAGAGCAGCTAGGGTCTGTAGAATAGGGCTTTATTTATTTATGAATAGGACTTTATTTATTTATGTCCTCAATTTATATAATGAGCCATCTCAAGAAATTACTTAGGGCTTAAAAAAAAACCAGATCGATATACAAAAATTAAAATGGGCAATTCACAGAAGCAGATAAAACCATTACATTTATCTTCACCATGAGGAGAAAGATCTCTTCACACTCACAGGGCTCCAGGCCCAAGCACAGAACCAGCCCTTTTGGGTCTTGTAAAAGGCTAGTAAAAAAAAAAGGCAATGCAATCCTAAATTGAGAGATTCGATCAAGGTCAAGTGAGGTACTAATAACCACTCTATAAAGCCCTAGTAAGACCACAGCTAGAAGACTGCATCCAGTTTTGGTCACCACACTCTAAAAAAGATGTTGAGACTCTTGTAAAAGGGCAGAGAAGAGCAAACAGGATGATTATGGGACTGAAGGTTAAAACATACAATGAACAGTTACAGGAACTGGGCCGGGCTGGTCTAGTGAAGAGAAGGACCAGAGGAGACAGGATAGCAGTGTTCCAATATTTGAGGGGCTGCCACAGAGAGGAGGGGTTCAAGCTATTCTCCAAAGCACCTGAAGGCCAGAGAAGGAACAATGGATGGAAACAGAACAAGGAGAGATTCAATCTGGAAGTAAGGAGAAATTTTCTGACTGTGAGAACAAGCAATCAATGGAACAGCTTTGCCTTTGCAAGTTGTGGGAGCTTCCTCACTGGAGGCTTTCAAGAAGACACTGGACTGCCATTTTTCAGAAATGGTTTGGGGTCTCCTGCTTGGGCAGGGGGGTTGGACTAGATGGTTTACAAGGTCCCTTCCAACTCTGTTAATCTGTAATCCATAACATAGGGGACAACTTGATTTTGGGAGGGAGAATGTATCAGAGGTCACAGGGAGTTCTGTACTACTAAGAGTTTTTAACACTTCACAAAGTGAGCCATTCTCTCTCCTGGACCTCAAGACTATGTCAGTGTCCCAAACCATGAAGGACTTTAAAGGAAACTATCAGCATATTGACTTGCATGTTGGAAGCACACTGGCGCCTGATGTAGTTCCCCAAATACTGGTGTCATGCGCACCAAGTAACCAGTGGCATTTACTACCCAATGCTGTTGCATTTTGCACCAAGGCGTGCACACTCCTGCTACCGAAGCGTTAGTGAAGAAAATAGAATACCGTCTCTGATTCACTTGCATAGGGATCTGGTCTATCCAATATTTACAGGGCATTTGCCATTTCTTTTCCTTCTTACTTTGTTTAAGATTTATTACCAAAACCACCACCCTCTGCCATCACCACCACCAATAAAAGATACTTACCAATTGTGGAGAACAAAAGGACCGAAAACGCGAACAGAACAAAATTCTTCATCTTGATTAATCTCACCAAATTGGGATAGAGGTGCTGAGCCTGGCAAGGACACAGAATGTATATAGACAGAAGAGCCCAGTCCAACTGTGGAACTGAGACTCTTCCAAACAGTTCTTGGGAGGGGAGATATAAGGATCAAGATTTTATTATCCTTCACGCACAGGGATCAACCAATGGGATGAAGAACATGGTGCATAAGACACACCTGATCTTTAGGAGTTGAGAACAAGGTATGTAGATGATGACGTGAGGATTCAGTTTCAATCCAATTATAGTTTTGTTCTCGACCCAGTTCTGTTCTTGTTCTTTGCTCCACTTTGCTCCACTCCAGCTTTCAATGTTATTTTCTGCTCTTAGCATCAAAACAACAACAACAATAACACCAACAACAATGGAATGGGAAAACTTATTTATGAGCTAAGCATCTAGAAGTGATACTGTGGAGTTTTATTTCTCAACCATATTTCTCAAGTGTACTACACTGATTGGAATGTTTAGGAATTCTGATCTCAATATCTAAGGATGCAGGCAAGTTGGGGAAGATGATCTATGCCCGTGATGGTAAACCTATGGCACGTGTGCCAACGTGCATGTGCGCACTGGCAGCTGATTTTCGGCCTTCCGGAGTGCCAGGGAAGGCTGTTTTTGCCCATTCCAGACTTTAGGAGAGCGTCCAGAGCCTGGGGAGAGTGAAAAACCTAGTGGAAGTCCCCCCCCCAAAGAAAATACCAAGCTCAGCTTGAAGGTGAGCAGTGGGTCCCCCTTTGTGTGTGTGTTGTGCATGCATGCACAGGTGGGGACGTGCTTTGCATTGTGAGTGCCAGCCCACGCATGCGCTATTGTGCATGCATGCTCACATTTTTGGCACCCAACAACAAAAAGGTTAGCCACCATTGATCTATGCTCTTCCTAAAATGATATAACTTTAAGCCATGCTTTATAGCATTGATGTATAGAGTGTACCTCTCTCCTTAGCAAATAATGAAGGATGCCTATTTTGAAGCGAGATACGTACCTTACCTTACAATAGTGATGGCAAACCAGGGGTGGGCTACTGGGATTTGCAGGAGTTTGAGAGAACCTCTAGCTATGATTCTGTGCAGTTTGGAGAACCCACAAATCCCACTCCTGGCCGGCCCAGCCCACCCGCCCCTCCCCTCCCAGGAGTCCCCATGAGGCCCATTTTGGATGCAGGTAAGTGCAGGACGCACATGGAGGCTTGGGGAGGCCTACCAGAAATTCTGGAAGGCTGGAAACGAGCCTGTTTCTGGCCTCCAGAGCCCCTCTGGAGTCTGGGGAGGCTGTTTTCACCCTCCCGGAGGCTCGATGAAAGCCTCTGTAGCCTGAGAAAGGCAAACCTCCCCCCCACCCCGTATTGCAGGAGGCTGATTATGCCACACCCACCATGGCCATGCCCACCCAGCAAATGGGCAGAGAACCCAGGCAAAACTGTGACATGTGAAATGCTACAGCTATTTGGATAACATGCTAAGCATTCATCAACACTTAAAAACCACATCTACCCAAATATGGGATGGAGCATATTGCCCCCGCTTTCACCTTTCAGCCCCAATTCAGGAGCCTTTGCAGACAGTCACTTTCGTGACTTTTTTATGTTCAATTTACATTTTACCAACAAAGAAATAAAGGGAGACTAGTATAGATCTATTTACAATACAGTACAATAGCAGAGTTGGAAGGGACCTTGGAAGTCTTTTAGTCCAAACCCCCTGCAGGAAACCCTATACCATTTCAGACAGATGGCTATCCAACATCTTCTTAAAGACTTGCAGTGTTGGAGCCTTCTGGAGGCAAGCTGTTCCACTGATTAATTGTTCTAACTGTCAGGAAATTTCTCCTCCGTTCTAAGTTGTTTCTCTCCTTGATTAGTTTCCACCCATTGCTTCTTGTTCTACTCTCAGGTGCCTTGGAGAATAGTTTGACTCACTCTTCTTTGAGGCAACCCCTGAGATATTGGAAGACTGCTATCATGTCTCCCCTAGTCCTTCTTTTCATTAAACTAGACATACCCAGTTCCTGCAACCTTTCTTCATATGTTTTGGTCTCCGGTCCCCTAATCCTCTTTGTTGCTCTTCTCTGCACTCTTTCTAGAGTCTCCACATTTTTTCTACATCATGGCGACCAAAACTGAATGCAGTATTCCAAGTGTGGCCTTACCAAGGCATTATAAAATGGTATTAACACTTTATTTCAAGCTATTCTGCTCTCATCAGCTAGTCATACCTTTCTGGCATTTGAACCCAAGATGCTTACATATTAGGTAGATCTAAGCAGTATGATCTGTTGTGGCGCAGTGGTTAAAGTGCAGTACTGTAGGCTACCTCTGCTTACAGCCGGCTGCCTGCAATTTGGCAGATCGAATCTCACCAGGCTCAAGGTTGACTCAGCATTCCATCCTTCTGAGGTGGGTAAAATGGGGACCCAGATTGTTGGGGGCAATATAATGACTCTGTAAAACCACTTAGAGAGGGCTGTAAAAGGGCTGTGAAGTGATACATAAGTCTAAATATGCTCCGCTCCATATCTCCCCTGGTATAGCCAACAAAGCAAGGAGAGACCATGACTTAGAGGCTAATACTTGCACCTAATTTGTAAGTAGTCCAGGATCAAATCCCAGAAAGGTATGACTAGCTGACAAGAGTTAAATAGCTTGAAATAGATCTATACTAGTGTCCCTTTATTTCTTTGTCAGTAAATATAAATTTAATACTATTCCCAACAAACACCCCATTTGGGGAGTGATTTTTGAGGGACCTCATAAGAATGGGATGAGTTTTTGGTGTGGCTTGTTGATCCTCCAAAAATTAAGTTAATTGTATTTCATTTTTGTAATTATTTGATGCTTCTTTATATAATGCATAGCATCACACATGAATGGACTGCACTTTTAATGCAATCAGAGTCAAGATGGTCATTTTTGGTGTATTTGACACACTGAGCCCAAAACGGTGCCTTGGGATGATGGCAAAAACAAAATCTAAGAAGTGAAATCGTGATGTGGGACAGAGTTTAGAAAATATAATGTATCGTAATTATAATAATCCAACTGAAACCAAGTGAGTGTAATCTCTCCAATTGAAATCTCAATAATTTATGGAATCTGTGGCTAAATCAGGATGTAACTCATAACGTAAATATAAGTGCACATAATGATATTGTAGGAGGAGAGATATGTTAGTCAAGATAAGGAGTCTGATAGAATAAATTAAAAAGCATATTCGCTTTAATAAATTGAGTGGTTGGGAAAGTGTTAACAGATTCCTGATTTAAAGCCGCATCATGATAGATACCTTTAGTTTCTTGCAATTAGCTAATCTCCCTTTCACAAAAGGTGTTGCAAGTGTTAACCAAGAGATCTGCAACATGACAAAGGGATTATCAGGTATCAGATGAAAAGGCAGTCACTCCAACACAAAGAATTGAGGCAACATAAATCCAAAACTGAGACAGAATTACAGTACTACAGTATATAGAGTTAGAAGCACCCATTTTTATTTTTATTTATTCTGTGTTTGTCTGTGTGCCTTTGATTCACTATTGTTTCCTGGTGACTGCTTGGACAAGTCCCTACAGTTTTCTTGACAAGGTTTTTCAGAACTGGTTTGCCATTGCTTTCTTCTTCTGAAGGCTGAGAGAGAGTGATTGGTCCAAGGTTACCCAGATAGCCAAGAGCCAAGGTGACGCAGTGGTTAAATGCAGCGCTACAGGCTACTTCAGCTGACTACAGTTCAGCAGTTCGGCTGTTCAAATCCCACCAGGCTCAAGATTGACTCAGCCTTCCATCCTTCCGAGGTGGGTAAAATGAGGACCCGGATTGTTGGGGGCAATATGAGAGGGCTGAAAGCCCTATGAAGCAGTATATAAGTCTAACTATTGCTATTGTTGTTGTTATAGCTTTGTGCCTAAAGCAGGACCAGAATTCACAGTTCCCACTTTCTAACTTGTGTTGTGGCCTGCCAGTGGCCAGCAGATTCAGATAGTGAGGAGGTTGGGGAGGAGCATGGGCCAGTCCTAGAGTCTGGGGAAGGCTCTGATGAGGGCTCTGTGCCGGAGGCAGAGAGGGGGCCAGAGCCATGTGCCAGTTATCAACTGCCTTCAGAGTCAGACATCAATGAGGCAGACGAACAGCTGGAGCCTGTTCTCAGTGTGCACTTGCACAGAATTGCCAGATGAAGGGAACAGCTAAAGAACAGGGGCCAACTTGGGAGTAAGGCCACAGGTGGACAATGAATTTATCCCCTCCCAGAGGGAATAAAAGAAGAGCGAAAGGGGAGGGGAGTTTGCAGGAGACAATTAGTTCGCTTAATTGGTTCATGACTCTCCGAGACTCCTTGCCAAGTTTTGCAAGATATCAGCCTGTCAGCTCTCCAAGCCAGATAAGGTCTGTGACTATAAACCTGGGAAGACTTTGATGGATGTGAATGAGCAGAATTCACAGTAAATTAATGAAAGGGGGTTTTGTTGGGACAAGGAGTTTGCTTCATGCTCTTGGGAAGCCCAAGTCCTACTTTGTGCTTATGCTGCAATACATATGAAAGTCTTTCCAAAATCTCTACCAGACTGCATATGTAAAGGGAACCTACCACCACTCTAGGTAATTGAGTCTTGTGATTGAACAGCTGTTATTATTAGGATGTATTAAGGGCCCTGGTGGCATGGTGGTTAAAGTGCAGCATTGCAGGCCAACTCTGCCCGTAGCCTGAGGTTCGATCCTGATGGGGCTCAAGGTTGACTCAGACTTCCATCCTTCAGAGGTTGGTAAAAAGAGGATGTAGATTGTTGGGGGGGGGCAGTGTGCTGACTCTGTAAACCACTTAGAGAGGGCTGTAAAGCAGTATGAAATGGTATATAAATCTAAGTGGTATTCCTCTTGTATTACTAAAATTTCTCTCTGGTCTGTTACATCTAAATTGCTATCATCTTCCAACCTGACAGTAATTTCCTTTTCACTTTATCTAAATCATTGATAAACTGTTGATGGGTGCCAGGCCTAAGATAAAACTTTTCTGGGCTGGGCATCTTTGTTTAAGATTTTAATCTCAGCTGTGGATCCTCATAATAAACATCACTGAGTACATATTTAATTAGATTGTTAGTTAGAATATCATCAGGTAGTTTGCCAAATGTTTTGCCGAACTCAAGTTATCTTATTTCTTCGGCATTCCCCCAATCTATTAGAATTTACTTCATCAAAAATAAATTAGTTTAACAAGTCTTCCAAATACATATCAATCTTTAGCAAATATTGTACTGAATTACCGTAGGTTTGGGATGCTTATCGACCAATCATTTGATGCACCGGAATTTTCCCTTGTAAATGATGGCAAACTAA
The DNA here is from genome assembly GCF_009769535.1 of Thamnophis elegans. NCBI lineage: Eukaryota > Metazoa > Chordata > Lepidosauria > Squamata > Natricidae > Thamnophis > Thamnophis elegans. The sequence goes on along the minus strand of NC_045542.1, from coordinate 151,186,483 downwards.
TCTGTTTCCATTTTTTTCTTTTATCCTTCTTTTCCCCTATTGAAGTTATAACAATAATTACTGTTTTCCAATCATCTGGAACTTCCTCTATTCTTCACTGTTTCTCTTTTTCTTGGCCAGCTAAACATCTGCCATGTGTGTGTGTGTGTGTGTGTGTGTGTGTGTGTGTGTGTTATTAATACATTTTTCTATTAAACATAAAAAGTTCCATATCTATCTGAATAGCATGTTGTCTGGACACAGTTTTAAGAAGAGTAATAATAATAACAATAATAACCATAACAATAACAACAACAACAACAACAATAATAATAACAACAACAACTCCGCCGTTGCCGGTCCCAAGCCCGGATGAGAAAGGAGGAGGGTTGGGGTCAGGTTGGCAACTGGCCCCATTAAAAAAAAAACCGCCAACCTATACAATATGGTGAAAGAAAAATAAAAATTTTATACCGCATCGGTCGTCGCGTGGGTTAACAAGGGCCGCGGTGGATGTTGGGGTCCCTGGACATCCGTCGACAAGTGGGCTACAAGTGGACCAGCCAACAAAATGCCAAAAATATAGTGCAGATGAAAAACGTGCCATAATGGCCTGTTACTACAACTCAGAGCCAGAAAAAAGAGGTTATTTAAAGCGAATGTATGAATTATGGAAACAACAATATCCAGATTCAAATGTTAGTGAACAACGACTAGCAGATCAAAGGCGATTTATTATACGGAATAAAGTGTTTAGTGAAGTTGAACTTCAGGAAATTCAGGCAAATTGCAAAACCAAAAAAACAATATCACAAGCGGAAATAACTGATATTCAAGACACAACTAAAGACATTATAGTAGAACTCCCAGAAGACGCTCTCGGGGAGGAAATAACACCACCACCACTAGAACCAGTTACCACTGAACCAACTGATGAACTAACTCAAAAACAAAAAGAATTGAAGGATAAGATCATGGAGCATTTTCTGCTTAATGAGGAAAGGCAACGTTTACCATCACTAAAAACTGTGCCTAAGAAAATTTTGGCCCCTATCATGAAAATGGTTAATGCAGTGTTTTCAACAATTGAATCGGGATCCATCTTGGAAATGAACCAGTTAATGTACAGCACAGTTGTAATAGTCACTAATGAACTAGGCATTAAAATCAAAGTACCTAGTCACACAACAGAAAAAGCATCAAAGCCAAAGTGGAAAATCTGTTTAGAACAAAAAGTCAAAAAATTAAGGGCAGATGCTAGTAACTTAAAGAACATGCATGAGCAACGGCTTAAAAACAACAAAATCATAGATCAGCTAATCAGAAGATATAGATTGGATACAAGAAACATCAATGAAGCTGTAGAGATTGTAAAACAGCAGATAACAGCAACAGCTAGAAAAATTGAAAGATATGAGGCACGAATCATCCAATATAAACAAAATCAGCAATTACGATCAGACCAACGGCGGTTTTATCAAAGTCTTAATGTGAATGGTGACACCAAAAGTGAAAAACCAGAAAAGCAGGCCACAGTTGAATTCTGGAAAGAATTGTGGGAAAATGCAAAGGACTACAATAAGGAACCAAAGTGGATACATGACTTTGAGAAAAGCATTGGCAACAAACAAATGCAAGTATTAGAAATAACAACTGAGATGGTCAAAAATCGAGTAAAAAAGGTAAAGAATTGGACATCACCTGGAAAGGACCAATTACACGGTTTCTGGCTCAAATATCTGACCAGTTTACATGCAATATTGGCCAGGCAACTGAATGAAATTTTACAAAAGGGCCAAATTGATGAATGGTTGACAACTGGAAAAACATACTTGATTCAGAAAGATGCAACTAATCCACTGCTTGGATCTGCACGCATATTACGAAAATACGTTACGACGTCCTAGGCCCCTGGGTGGGGCCCAACTAGTAACCAATGCCAAATCCGGTGAAACAACTGGCCGCTGTGGTACAATTGTGATAATAATAATAAACATATCAATATTCATCACAAAGTAATAATACAATTAGTTTAACCATCTTAAAAAAATTCAATAGAAACATTTTTATTATCTTTCTAATCTTTTTAATTTCTAACCTCTGTTTCTGTTAGTTATCCATTGGTAAAACAAGTTCCATGTTAAAAAGTATTTATTTGCGTAAGAGATAGTATTCTGCCAGTTCGGGTGAACTGGTAGTAATGGTGGTGCAAGGTTCCGCCCACCCACCCAGATGTCATCATGGACCTTCTGCACATGTTCAGAAGGTTCTGTGCATGTCCAGCGGTGCGCGCTCCCACTACTGAACTGGTAGTGAAATTAAGAGGATACCACTACTGATTTGCCTGCTTTTGAACTGCTAGCAATAGCAATAGCAATAGTAGTAGACTTATATACCGCTTCATAGGGCTTTCAGCCCTCTCTAAGCGGTTTACAGAGAGTCAGCATATTGCCCCCAACAATCTGGGTCCTCATTTTACCCACCTCGGAAGGATGGAAGGCTGAGTCAACCCTGAGCCGGTGAGATTTGAACCGCTGAACTGCTGATCTAGCAGTAGCCTGCAGTGCTGCATTTAACCACTGCGCCACCTTGGCTAGGTGGGCACTTGCTGGGTGAGGATGGGAATTCACCCTGTTGTGACACGTGATGCTGCTGGCCACAGGACCATGGAAATGTCTTCGGGCAGCACTGGTTCAATGGCCTTAAAAAGGCCCCCTATAGTCAGGAATGACTAGCAAGTAAAACTGATGTCTGTCTGCTAAAATAAAACCAGGTCATCACACACACATGAAAGTAAATCAAGAAGCCCTGGGGGTTTGTCTGGCAAGAACAAAAAATGCTTATCCATCGGAAATATGCATGTGTAAAGCTTGTAACAATTCTGCGTAGTTAGAAAGCTGATAAAAGTAACAAAGAGTTAGGCAACTTGCAGACCTCAGCTAAAAGTCAGGAATAGAGATGGCTTGGACAAATGAAATGTGTCTTAGGTAACTCCTGGGGCATTCATTAGCCAAGGCTTAGGAATAGGGATGGCTAGAGACCAAGAGAACAAATTGTTGAATTATTGCTAAAATGTTTATTAGAGGATATTTCTTATTATCTTGCCTTCTCCTGCCTTCTCCTTTAGTGAAAATGTATGAAGCTTTCTTAATCCTTTGTTCTTGGCTCTCTTGGCATTTTGCCCAGGAGCCCTTTTTGGGGGGGGTACCCCCAAAAAACCCTGCACCTCATGTCTGGTGTCTTTCATTAGCCTCAGCACCAGGCTCAGACCCAAATTGGGGACAACAAAATGACGACTCCTTTACCTTTTTACTTATAAAGCTTGCTCTGTCCTATCCATTTTTACTGCCCTCCACCATCAAACATCTCCCACCTTGGTCTTTGGCCACCCAAGGTTATCCACCTCCTGCTCTATTATGGAAAAACCTGGCCCCTAATAAAAGAGTGATACTTAATAAGCCACATTCTTCTTGGGTGAGGGAATATCAGGGTGCTTGGTAAGCAATTCCCTCCCTTAATTTCACAAAACGAGAGAGAGGAACCTTTGCTTTCATTTATGGGCGTAGACAGGAGAGGCAAGCATCGCCTTGTTGCATTCTTTCACACCAATCAATTTCCCAGGATAAACAACTTATATGATTCAGGCCAGCTCTTGACAAGACTCAGTGACTTTCTTTCTCAGCTTTTGGGATTGGTGATGATCATCGGAGTACGAATGGAGTAGAAACTGCACATTGGAGCAGTTTCTGAGTAAACGGTTTTCTAATTTCTGTTTGAAAGATCCTTCCTACACAAGACAGGCCTACAAAGAGCACAGAGCTTGAAAATGACTCTAAAACAGAAGTTGGTTCAAAATGCAGAAATCCATTTTTTTAAAAAGCATGTGTGTGTGTATGTGTGTGTTGTGTGTGTGTGTTATGTCAAAGCACTTGGTATCTCCAAATATGGGAGGGAGCATACTGCTTTATTTATTTATCAGCACAAATGCAACACACACACACGTGTGTGTGTGTGTGTGTGTGTGTGTGTGTGTGTGTGTTCGTTCCAGCATAACTATGGAATGCCTTGAGCAATTTCAACCAAACTTGATACACAAATGACTTACTCTCTGGAGAAAAATACTTTGTGGGTAAGACACCCCCAACACCCCTTGGGGGGGAGGGGGGGTTCTATTAAGATGCAGCCTGTTGTGCCTTTAAATGGCTTCTAATGTGCTGCCGTAAAATGGCTTCTACTGTACAGCACAGTGGAGTTTCCATGGTAATGGCTTCATAGTACTCCACAAGGGTCTAAGATATATATTCGTATTTTGGTCAATGTTTTAGTTTCACCCTTTTTTTAAAAAATTGAAGATTGATTTTTTTTTCTGTAAGATTATCCTTTGCAACTTATCTCAGAGCTACTTTCTGGTCTGTTCCTAGGACGTATCTCCTTTTAGTCATGTGCACAAAGTCTCTGCATGCAACCAAATACTGACTAGGTTGGGCTGAATGATCACACGCATTACCCAAAAAGTTGCAAAAGAAGATGGGTTTACCTCATACCTCCCAAGTTTTCATTGATGATAATTAAGGGGTGGATAGTATGAACATTGTTGCACAATTTTCCAACCAGGCATCACTGTTTAAGCTGTTTCAACATAGATTGCTCCATTCTGCAAGATTGCTTTACACCAATTTAAAAAAAATGAGTTTATCCATTCATTTTTTGGAAGCTTTCTTTTTTTTTTTTTTTTTTTGCACCCAAGACGTTGAAATAAATAGGACTTCAAAATAGTATATACAGTCCTTCTTCTCAGTCATAGGCAGCTGGAATACTGTAATCATGGGAAATTGGCTTTGTCTTTTGGTTATATGGGTGAATTTTCCAGTGCTATAGATGTTATTTCAGTGGTGGGATTCAGCCAGTTTGCACCATTTCGGGAGAACCGGTTGTTAAGTTTCTGAGCAGTTTGGTGAACTGGATGCCGGAAGAAATCATTAGGGCAGAGAACCGGTTGTTAAATTATTTGAATCCCGACACTGTGTTATTTGTATAGCATTATTACTTTTTATTGTGTTCTTTGCAACCCAATTGATAGAGATTGTAGACCAGGGGTGTCAAACTCACAGTTTGCAGACCAGAGGCATCAAGCACTGGCCGCCCTCACCCCCCAGTTTAGCAAAGGGGGAAAAGTGACAACAACTATGCCACCTAAGGTCTGACCCAAGCACAGTGAACAAAATTGTCTGCTACAATGTCCTACCTGTCAATGACTACTTCAGCTTCAACCTCAATAATCCTCGGGCAAACAATAGGTACAAACTCAACGTAAGCTAGATTGCAGAAAATACGACTTCAGCAACAGAGTGGTCAATGCCTGGAATGCTCTACCTGACTCAATTGTTACATCCTCAAACCCTCACAGCTTCAATCTCAAACTGTCTACCGCGGACCACCCACCCCACTCCTAAGAGGTCCATAAGGGGGCATGCATAAGCACACCAGTGTGCCTGCCATCTCTGTCCTACTGTTCCCATTTATTTGTACTCATTCCCCTTGTTCATGTCCATGTTTATACTTATACCTGTTATCTTGTACATGTTTGACAAACTAAACAAAATTTAAAAAAATAAAACATGTCGTCATGAGTTGGACACCCCTGCTGTAGACTATTCAAATCATTTGTAATTAGAGCATCGTTTTTGATTAGGAAGGTAGTCCTCAAGCGCATCTGGAGGAGAATACTCACATGAGAAGGTTGATTTGTTGATTTGAGTTTGACACTCAACATAATCATTCCTCAGCATTTGATGAACAAATTGGGCCAATTAGGTTTTAATACTCCTTTATGCAACTGGATATTGATTTCCTTATTGACCAGCCCAAGTTTGTGCAAGTTGGAAGAAAAATTTCCAACTCCATCTCCTTGAGTACGGCTGCCCCAAAGGGCTGGGTCTTGAGTTAGTCACTATTCAGCAAGGTGAAATATGTGAATATCATGGCAGTGGTGGGTTTTATCCGGGATGACCATGAAGAGGCTTATAGGGAAGAGGTGTTCCAGATGCACATAGGCACAGAGCAATTAGGAGAGGTGAACAACGGAGGACAAGGCGTCGACTCAGGAAACAAAGCAAACATGGATGCTGAATGGCCTCTCCCTGGCTGGGGACTAAATAGAAGGGAAGGGGAGTGGTTGTCTTAGGAGACAACAATTCGTATTTCTGGAGATTTTGCTCATTGTGTTTTGTGCAACAAAGACTGCTTGCCAGATTTTAATTTGCAGACTTTCAGCTGGCTGCTCATGGGCCTTGCAATTATCGCAAGGAACTGATAAGATCTGTTGCTGTTAACTCCTTGCAGGAGTCTTGCCTGGACTTTTCAATGGGTGAATGCCAGAGCAGGTCTACCAAAAATGAGTGTATAGCATCCTTCTTCACTGCATGTTCCTTTTCTGTTGACAGATGATTACAAAAGGCAGAATTTAATTGCCTCTTCAGTTATGTTCAACGTGGTTGCTAAGGCTGTACCTGTTGCTACATCTGTTGTGATTAGCTCACTCTTCTTTCTATTTATCTTAGTCTCATTTCTTCACTGTTACTAACTTTTATTACTAGACCATGCAACTATTGGAGTAGAGTTATTAGCATAGCACAGGAGTTATTTCTTCCTTCAGTTTTAAATCCATGCTTATCGTCTTCCGATCCAGATTTTGTTAATATATATTCAGCGTGTGGGTTGAATACACAAGAGAAGCCTTGTCATAGCCTTGTCACATCCCTCTGGCAACTTGTGGCTGGTCTGTTTCACCATCTTCCATCTGTAATTGTGGTTTCCAAAGCTATGTGCAGATTTTGCATGGAGACAGTGAGCTGTTCTGGGATCCCTTTTTTTTTTTTCAAGAGCCGAGGTGGCGCAGTGGTTAGGGCGCAGTAGTGCAGGCCACTTCAGCTGACTGTTATCTGCAGTTCAGCGGTTCTAATCTCACCGGCTCAAGGTTGACTCAGCCTTCCATCCCTCCGAGGTGGGTGAAATGAGGACCCAGACTGTGGGGGCAAGTTGCTGACTCTGTAAACCGCTTAGAGAGGGCTGAAAGCCCTATGAAGCGGTATATAAGTCTAACTGCTATTGCTATTGCTATTTCCTAAGGATATTCTACAGCTTGACATGACTGACACAATGAAAACACAATTTCTATAATTAATAAAGCGTGTGTTGGCTTCTAAAAACCTACATTTTTTTTAAAAAATACCAATTAATTTTTCCTATTATCACATGAGGTAAGATTAAACCAAGAGGCTGTATTCCACAAACAACCTTTGACCCCATCAATTCTGCTTACATTATTTCATCACAACCAAGTTAGGTCAAAATGTCTCATTTGGGGAATGCAATTTGTGCCCCTGTTTCTTCAGGAAGTATCAAAAACTTCATGAGCCCTGGAAAGTTTTATGATATCACTAGCCTCTTCCCATCGGCTAGGAAAATAGCAGGAGACATAATTTGGCTACAGTAGAACTGTTTCAGAGAAACATTCTGTAGTCTGGCTTGTAACAAGAGTGGATCGCTTCTTCAGATAATCTGCTCTTTAGCTTTTTCTTTTGAAATGTTGTTGTTCAGTCACTAAGTCACGTCCAAGCCAGTGGTAGGATTCAATTTATTTTTACTAACGGCTCTGTGGGTGTGGCTTGTTGGGAGTGGCTTGGTAGAAATGGCACAGGAAGGATACTGTAAAATCTCCATTCCCTCCCCACTCCAGGGGAAGGTTACTGCAAAATCCCTATTTCTTCCCTATCATCTGGGACTCGGGAGGCAGAGAATAAATGGGGGCGGGGCCAGTGAGAGGTGGTATTTATTAGTTCTCTGAACTACTCAAAATTTCCACTACCAGTTCTCCAGAACTGGTCAGAACCTGCTGAATACCACCTCTGGTCAACCCCCTGCAACCCCATGGACCACAGCATGACAGCCCCACCCCAATCTTCCACTATCTCCTGAAGTTCACCCAAAGCCATGTTCCTTGCATCGATGACACTAACTATCTAATCCTCTGCCGTGCACTTCCCCCTTTGCCTTTCATCATTCCCCGCATCAGGGTCCTTTTCTCTTCTCATTAGGTGGCCAATGTATTCTTGCTTCAGCTTCACTATCTTTCCTTCCAAAGGATGGTCAGGGTTAATTTCCCTTCTTTTAGAATATCAGGTAGGTAAAATGAAATAGGGGAGTAGGTTTGAGGGTCCTGACAACATGGTTGATTAGGTAGAGATGCTTTAAGACTATGCAAGCTCCTGTGGTTCACAGGCCAACTGATCAAATGTTGTCGGTTGTTATGTAGGTCCCTTGCAAACATGGTTTTAATCCTCTATTGAAAGAGCACTAATTCTGTTCTGAAAAAGAATTTAAATCTGGAAAGTTAGTCGAGTTCTGTCAGCAGTATCTTGAAAGTCCTGTTATCAGTAAATACATTGCAGATGTACTTTGATTTTATAGATAAATGACTTTGCATGCTCACATCTTTTATTGTAAAATGTCCCAACTCTTGCCATAACCAGGAAGGTCTCCATGCTAGTCACATGCAGTAAAAGTTTTTGGAGCAGAGCCGAGGTGGCACAGTGGTTAAATGCAGCACTGCAGGCTACTTCAGCTTACTGCAGTTCAGCAGTTTGGCTGTTCAAATCCCACCAGGCTCAAGGTTGACTCAGCCTTCCATCCTTCCGAGGTGGGTAAAATGAGGACCCGGATTGTTGTTGGGGGCAATATGCTGACTCTGTAAACCGCTTAGAGAGGGCTGAAAGCCCTATGAAGCGGTATATAAGCCTAAAAAAAAAAAAAGTTTTTGGAGCAGTTTTGTAGAATACACCAAGGTTACATTCTCCCTTGGGGAGCAAAATTCAGGGAAACTTCAGTGAACCTCTGGAAAACGAAGCTTATAGCTAATGAAGAAGAACTGGGTGAAGTTGAAATTTAAGGAGGCATTTTCCAGGGTGATTCCCTTTCACCCCTACTTTTTATACTCTCAATGCTACCACTGACAATCAGTTTGAAGAAGCTGAACTGTGGATATGAACTTGCAAAGAAAGGACTGAAAATTTCGCACTTGGTGTACATGGATGATTTGAAGCTGTTTGGTAAAACAAAAGCTAAACTGAATTTATTAATTGAAAGCACAAAAGAATTTAGCCAAGCCATTGGTATGCAGTTTGGAATTGGCAAATGTGCAACAATGGCAACCAAAGCAGGCAAGGTCATAGAAAATGATGGAATAGAACTAGAGAATGAAGAAATGATAAAGGCAGTAAAACCAGAAGAAGGCTACAAGTACTTGGGGGATTTTAGAGGCCTTTGACTTAATGCATGATAAAGTCAAGGAACTAACCTCAGCCAAGTACATTTGATGAATTCGCAAGATATTAAAGTCCAAATTGAATGGAGGAAACATCATAAAAGCCATAAATACCTAGGCTATACCTGTGATTCGATACTCTGCAGGAATAATTGACTGGACCCGGATGGAGTTGGACAATTTGGACAGAAAAACAAGGAAGCTTATGACAATGAATCATGCTTTGCACCGTAAAAGTGATGTTGACCGATTATATCTACCAAGAGCAGAGGGTGGTCGAGGACTCCTACAAGTAAAACAGACTGTGGAAGAAGAAAAACACAGCTTGAATGATTACATCCAGAAAAATGAAGAACGAATAATTAAGGAAGGAAATAAAGGAGGCCTTTTAAAGACAACTAAGTCAAAAGCTGAATATAAGAAAGAAGTAATTGAGAAGCGAGCTGAAAATTGGAAAAACAAAGCTATGCATAGCCAATACTTGAAAAGTATTGAAAGCAAAGCTGACCAAATTCTAAATTGGAACTGGTTAAGATCAGGAGCACTGAAAAAAGAAATAGAAGGCTTTATTTTGGCAGCTCAAGGACAAGCCTTAGCCACAAACTGCATGAAGGCAAAAATTCAACACCACCAACAGCAAATGTCGCCTCTGTAATGAGAAAGACGAGACAGTCGACCACTTGATCAGTGAGTGCAGCAAAATTTCACAAACTGACTACCTACAATGCCATGATCGCATTGCTAAGATCATTCACTGGAAATTGTGCCAAAAGTTTGGATTTTAGTACAGCAAAAACCACTGGGAACATCAAGTTCAGAAGGTTTTAGAGAATGAGAAAGTCAACATCTTGTGGGACTTCAGAATTCAGACTGACAGGGACTTGGCCCACAACACACCTGACATAACAATAGTTGAAAAGAAAAAAAGTATGGTTCATTGACATTGCAATACCTGGAGATGCATGAATTGAAGATAAACAGCAAGAAAAAAATAAAAAAATACCGGGACTTGCAAATTGAGGTTGAGCGACTGTGGAAAAAGAAATCATGTGTTGTCCCAATTGTAATTGGAGCCCTTGGAGCAATACCCAAAAGGCTACCTCGCTATTTGGAAATTTTAAATTTATCAACTTGAACATTCTGATTCTACAAAAGACCTCCCTACTTGGAACAGCTTATATCCTTCGACGTTACCTTAACAGTTCCTAGGTCTGTCAACACTCGAGCTGTTGAGCTACCAACCAGCCCCAAAGGCTGTGAATCTCACCAAAGATTAACAGCATAATAATAATAATAATAATAATAATAATAATAATAATAATAATAATTCCAGTGGTAATTGGCACACTGGGTGCTATTCCAAAAGCACTGGAATTACATTTAAAACAGTTAAAAATTGACAAAATCACCATCAGTCAAATGCAAAAAGCTGCACTGCTTGGATCTGCACGCATATTACGAAAATACGTTACGACGTCCTAGGCCCCTGGGTGGGGCCCGACTAGTAACCAATGCCAAATCCGGCGAAACAACTGGCCGCTGTGATACAATTGTATAATAATTATAATAATAATAGCAGCCCCCCCCCCATTCCTGATCCTTCCTACCACCAACAGGGAAAGGAAAAACAGCTGGATGACAGATTAAATAGATCAGAAAACATAACTTTGCATGGACAGCACTTGAAAAACATTGAAGGAAAATGTGATGACAACTTGACATGGACATGGCTTAAGATGGGAACTATCAAGAAAGAAATGGAAGGTCTAATACTGGCTGCTCAAGAACAAGCACTACGAACTAATGCCATGAAAGCGGAGATACAAAAATCCACTGACAACCCAAACTGCCAACTTTGCAATAACAAAGTCGAAACTGTTTCACATTTAATATGTGAATGCATAAAAATTGCACAAACTGATTACAAAGCTAGACATGACCGAGTTGCTAAATTAATCCACTGGTCATTATGTAGAACATAAAGTGGAAAAAGTTATCGAAAATGAGAAGGTGAAGTTCTTGTGGGACTTTTGAATACAAATGGATTGTCATTTGGAGCACAACACACCAGATATCATGGTTGTAGAGGGTTAATAAAATAACAAAATAAAATAATAAAATAAACTAGTGACTATGTTAGTGATCCTCTTGGTCACCTACTGTCAACACCACTATTTATTTATTAAACACATTTATACAGCCTCCCAACTCTCACACAGTGACTAGACAGGGAGAAATCCCATTTGTCATCAAATATGATCTTAATATTATTTCAGAAGGCAGCTGTATTTAATTTCGGTAATAACTAAGATAACAAGCATTGAGAAGAGATCATGCCAGCAGAAGCTTTGAAAATGTTTCCTCCTGATTCAACCTGTGGTGTTCTCCATGCTCAGAGGCAGATTATGAGAACCAGTTTGCTCTAATGGTCCAAAGCACCAGGCTAGAAACTGGGAGACCCTGAGTTCTAATCCTGCCATAGGCATGAAAACCGTTTGGGTGGCTTTGGGCTGATCACTCACTCTCAGTCCAACACATCTCACAAGGTTGTTATTGTGGGGAAAATAGAAGGAGAAGCAGATATTAAATATGTTCACTTCTTTGAGTTATTTATAAAAACATATATTATTATTTTATTTAGTGTATGGTGTTTGCATAATGAAAGTCAGGGAGTCTGCAATGTTATTTCAGAGTAGTTCGTTTAGTTCAGGAGTGTCAAACTCAAGGCCCATGGGCCAGATCTTACCCATGGGGTGCTTAAACCTGGCCTACAGGGCCAGCCCAGAAATAGGAAAGGACCAGCCCACGGTACCTCTGGCAGCCAAAACGGGTGTGGAGTAGAGTTGGGTTTCAAATCCCAGCACTATCAGTTTGCTTATGCTTGCACGTGCACTTCTTTGCATGCGCAGAAGCATCTGGGCAGGTGGGTGGTGCCTCCTCCTGCCACTACTACTGGTTCAGCTGATCTGGGCCAAACCGGGAGCAACCCACCTCTGGTGCAGGAGGCTGGCAAGGTGCTGCATGAGGAGTCCATCCTGTCTCTCCTCAACCCCAGTCGACCTGTGGAGAACTACAGTGCTGATCCGGCCCTCGAAGAAATCCAGTTTGATACCCCTGATTTAGTTCATGCTCATGTGCTGGAGGAGAATTAGCTCCACACAGAGACTGGCTAACTACGTTCTGGAAGTATCCGCCTCTATGGCTTTTCACCATTTCACCTTGCATTCGGGCAGGTCCAGTGCTGGTTCGTCTCTTCTGCATAAAGTGCTGTTATCTTCCAATCAAAGTGGTACCTATTTATCTACTTGCATCGAACTGCTAGCTTGGAAGGAGGTGAAGACAAGAATGGGAGCTCACTCCGTCATGTAGTAGTAGGGCTTGAACCGCTGGAGTACAGAGAGCCAACCTTCTCTGACTGATAAATCCAGCATCTTTAAGTCACTGAGCCACTCGATCTGTAAAAAAAAAAATGAAGGCAAGATAATAAATAAATGTTTGAACTTCAGTGGAGTAATATTTCAGACTCTTGTTGAGAAATACAATAATAAATGGTCACTCATGCCCTCGTCACCTCAAGCCTTGACTACTGTAACGCGCTCTACATGGGGCTGCCCCTGAAAAGCATTCGGAGACTACAACTGGTCCAGAATGCAGCCGCGCAAGCAATATTGGGTGTGCCAAGATACACCCATGTTACACCTATCCTCCGCGAACTGCACTGGCTCCCGATCGGTCTCCAAACGCGCTTCAAGGTGCTGGTTATCACCTTTAAAGCCCTACATGGCCTAGGACCTGGATATCTATGGGACCGTCTTCTGCCACATACCTCCCAGCGTCCGATAAGATCTCACAGGATGGGCCTTCTCTGGGTGTCGTCAACTAGACAATGTCGCTTGGCGGCTCCTCAGGGGAAGGCCTTCTCTGTAGCTGCCCCGGCCCTATGGAATGATCTACCCCCAGAGATCCAGACCCTCCCCATTCTCGCGGCCTTCCGCACGGCTATTAAGACCTGGCTTTTCCAGCAGGCCTGGGGCTGTTGACCTCTTGAATGAGGTCCAGCGCCACTAAGATTGAGTGCATGTTGTGTTTTTTTTAACTTGCCTTGTCTTCTACTTTTTAAACTTTTTAGTAATCTTTTTAATTGTTTTATGTAAGCCGCCTGGAGTCCTTCGAGATTGGGCGGCATATAAATTTATTAAACATTAAACATCAAACATAAACACAGAAGACCATCAGCTGTGCTCTACCATACGTCACTCTGCATTCCCCCAGTGGAAGAGTAAGGAGATAACCTTGAAGAAGGAATAAAAGAATCATTATGTAAAAGTTACTTCTGGGAAAGAAGAAAATGTGAGAAACTCAAGCTAGCTCCATCCTGATTCTGCTTGGTGTAAGAGGGGGCAAAGGGATACTCTGGAAGGCTTTCAGGTTTCACTAAAAAATTTTTCCCAAATTCCTGAATGTCATTCTAAGCTTCTACATGTCATCAAAATTCACCCCACTCTGTGTTAGGAAGTGTGGTTATTTATTTAAGGCATTTCTAAATCTCTTATCTTTAAACTAACTCCTCAGGTATGTAAAACAAAGCAGATACAATTTAGTAATGCTAATTCAGTAAACAATCAAACTCATATGATAATTACATAGTACAAATTAATTAAAAATGCCAGAATTTAGACTTAAGAGAAGCAGAAAGGACAATTTAGGCCATGAAATCTGACTGTCTACTCTATACATTCATAGTACTAGAGACAAATTCCTTGTGTGTCTAGCCATGTAAAGTATTCTGCTCTACTCAGCTCCATCCTGCCACCATGCCAAGGAGTTCTTTGGAATTTCTACATTTCTGTCCCATGCAACACATCATCTCCAAAACATTGTTGTCCAGCCTTCACTTCAGGGGTGGTATTCAGCCGGTTCGGACTGGTTCATGTGAATCGGTAGTTTCAACAATCAGTTGACCCCGCCCACCCGTCCCTGCGCTAGTCTATCCTATATTTCTTTTGTTTGAAGCCCAGCTGATAGGCGTGGCATAGCGGATTGTCATGCCTCAGCTGTTGTACGCACCAGGGCTGCAGTAGAAGGTAAGTTTTAGAGCTCTTTTGAAATGAACTGCGCATGTGCGAAGGGAAGCGCACGCTCAGCGAACCGGTTGTTACACCGATTGAATCCCACCACTGCTTCACTCAATATAATGAAGAGCACCAATAGATGGGACACCAAGACAACTTCCAAATCAGGGGCCAATTCCTTCAGGGAAAGTGCTGTTCTTTCTCAATAACTACTGGGCTAATATTCCTGAAGGTTTCTTGCCATACAGCCATTCAGTTTTGGAAGAGTTCAATCTGAGTTTATTTTGCCCTTTCCTGACAACCTCCAGACACCGATTCAATCTTTCTCCAATCTCTCTGGGTTCTGTAGGGAAAGATCCTGGCAGCATTTCTTTGCTCAGGCTCTCATGTTACAAATTCAGCCTGCAATATGTTCAGCTGGTGACATCACAACTCAAATGGGCAAAGGAATCTTCACAATAGATGTGTGTGTGTGTGTGTGTGTGTGTGAGAGAGAGAGAGAGAGAGAGAGAGAGAAATTTTACTCAACAGTTTCGGTGAAGGATTACCATATTTCACTGCAATCATACTTAATCTGTGAGAGCCATTTTGGTGTAGTGCTTCAATGTACTGTACTAAAATCTAAGACACTGAGTTCCAGTCCACCCTTTGGTATGAAAACTGGCTGGTTGACTTTTAACTAGTCATTCACCCAGTTCAACTCATTTTACAGGATGGTTGTTGCAGTGCAGGAGTCTCAAAGTCAATTGAGGGCTGGATCAGGGTTGGGTTTGATCTTGGGGGGAACCAATGGTATGTGGCTGAGGGGAGGAGGGGACAGTTCGATGTCACTCGTGTCGGGGGTACCTGTGGTGGCCCGGGCAGAGCTGGGGGGATCCTTCCTTCCCTCCCTCCCTCCTTCATTCTGCTTTCTTCTTCCTTCCCCTCTTTCCTTCTTTTTCCTTCCTTGATATCTTCCCAACTTTCTTTCTTATTCTTTGTCTTTCCTCTTTCCCTTTCTCCTTTCCTGTCCCTTCATGGATGCTCAAATGCAAAAGGGGAAACATTTCTTCTTTTGTTTCTTTTTGCTGGCCCTCTTCCAGCAAAAACAGAGCTCAGGGGACCACACATACCCCCTGCGCCCCATTTTTTGCTGTGGCAGCTCTTGCAGCCTGCCAGCCCCATTTTTGGCCACAATGGCCTCCTGCAGTCCTCTGCCACTAAAAATAGAGCCTGTTTTCACTGGCAGAGGGCTACAGGAGGCTGTCCCGGCCAAAAACAGAGCACACGGCCCTCCCAGGCTTCATTTTCACTGGCAGAGGCACCACGGGCCAGTCCTTCACTGTTTTCAGGGTGGCCCCACAGGCCAGATCCAGATCCGACAGGTGAACCTTGAGTTTGACACCCTGTAGTCAAATAGAAACTCAGACATTAGGTACACCTTCTTGAATTGCACCCAGTAAATTGTGCAATTTACTGCACCCAGTAAATTGTGCAATGGCTCAATGGTTAAAAGATGCTGGGCTTGTCCGCTGGAAAGCTAAAGTCCAGATTTGATACCCGAGCACCCTGCGACAGGCTGAAGTCCCATTACTTGCCTCAGCTCCTACTCACATGAAAATGTGAGTAGATAAATAGGTACCATTTCAGTGGGAATGCAACAGCATTCTGTGCACCTCGGCATATAGACATGCTGGTCAAATGACATCAGGAATATCTTCAGACAATGCTCCCTCAGCTAAGCAATAAAGATGAGCATTGTCCCCTAGAGTTGGTCATAAATGGATAGGAGAAACCTTTACCATTAAAAGCAGGATATAAATCAAATAAATATATAATTTACAACACATTTACCTGTCGCAAAAAACAGCTAGTTTTTTCCACGCACTGAAATTTTGGAACCATAAATTTGTTTTTATAATGTTAAGAGATTAGTCACTTAAACTATAAGAAGTAATGGAATGGAAGACAGAGGGAAGAACTGCAGATAGGGCAACAGTTGGCTAGGATGCAGCTTAAATTGCAGAAGGAATCAACAAACGTCCCAGAAGGGACTAACCCTAGCTTCTTAGGCTGCAAAGGCAACAGGTGAGAAATGTGCTTTCAAACTTGCAAGATTCTGTTCACGTAACCTTACAGTAAAATAGAGCTAATACTCCTAAGTGTGCTTCTTCTCTAGACTACCTCGCAAGGTTGATAGGTATGTGGAAAATCCACTTCCATGGCCAGACAATTTCCAAGTACCATGCTTTCCTGAAAATAAGCCCTATCCTGAAAATAAGTACTAGCTTGATTTTTACACATGTGCACAATATACCGTATTTTTCAGAGTATAAGACGCACCAAGATTTTGAAGAGGTAATTTTTTTTAAAAAAAAAGTTTTTGTACTCTGCAGGCCTCCCAAACCCTCTGCATGCCTCGTTCTTTGTGAAAAATGGGCCATGCAGAGAGTTAGAGAGGCCTGCAAAGTGCTCCTCGGGGCTGGGGGGGGGGGGCAAAAACAAGCAAAACAATGACCCGTTTTTCACTCATTTTTGCCCTCCCCAGGCCCCAGGAGCACTTTGTAGGCCTCCCAAACTCTCTGCATGGTCATTTTTGTGAAGGGGCGGGGTTTCAGGAGGCGAAAAATGCTTTATTCAGTGTATAAGATACACCCAGATTTTCACCCCCTTTTTGGGGGGGGAAAGGTGCATCTGAAAAATACGGTAAGCCCTCCCCCCCAATTAACAACAAGTTATTAAGAGAAGTCCACATAAGACTTATCAAGAAAACACTTAGAATACAGATTCTACAAATGGCAAGAGATATTGGACTGCACTATTTCTGGAAGGATACAGGATGATGAAATGAAATGTCACGATCAAATTTAGTTAAATGTAGTTAAACTTTGAGTATTATGTATAAGATAAAATAATAATAGCTATAGTCAAATAAATGATCAATAATGATAATAAAGCATTTCTATATACTAGATTGATGAATATGAATTTTTATATAAACTGTAAGTGAGGATGATGGAGATAATGTTGAAAAGCCTTTTTATAAAAGATAAATAATTCTATATAGAAGAGAAGATAAAGATGTAATATCATTGGATGATGTAATGATGATGTAATGAAATGCCATAATATAAATTTACTTCAAATTTAATATGCCTCATATAAAAAGGATGTAATAATAGCTGGGCTTAATGGAAGTTTAACAATTATAATAATTTGTATAAATGTGTATTAGATTGATGATACTAATAATGGAAAAAACATGGAATTGAAAATTATTAGAGAATGTTACTATTGCTAAAATAATAGAATGATGTAGAATAGGATACAAAAAAATTCTTTGTTATTGGATATATAGAAGATGATATAATGAATCATCATAATATAATGGATATATCTTTAGAATACCTTGTTTAAAATGGTGGAAATAGTGATAATTAAACGAATGAAGTACAATAATAATGTATACAAAGATATTTGACTGACAATAAGTGATTTTTGATAAAGCTCAAGTGATGACTATGGAAAGGACGGAGAAAGATGTTATAACTAATCGACACACTGTATGAAGTTGAAGAGGTTTTTTATGTTATATGTTTTGCGTGTTTATGTTTGTTTGAAAATAAAAATTTTATTTAAAAAAGAAAAGAAAATTAGCTTATGTGAATACCGTTACTATGATTATTTCTGATGTTTAATTTATTTTTTTTTCCTGGCTGGATTCAAAATTACAATAGGAACAGCAGATCACTCAATGTTGCAGGCTCTCAAAAAAGGCTGTGTGATTTTGTTGTTGAGTGTGTTGGCTGATAGGCTTAAGTTCCCTTTTCCTAAAGTGGCCAGACGTCTCGCTTTTGGTGGGACAGTCACGATTTTTCAAAATTTGTCCCGTGTCCTGCGGCGTGTTCAAAAAGCCCGATTTTCCAAAAGAAAGAAAAGAAGCCGAATCATCAATTTTAAAAAAGGACGCCGTTTAAAAAAAAGTTTTTACTTCTCTGAAGTGTGGTTCCTGATGTTGCCTTTAGAGGGCAGTGGTTTCCCTCCCTCCACTCGGCTCACTAGAAGCATCCGACGAGGGGCGAGGCTCCCTCCCCTCCTGTGCGCGCCAACACACAACGTTTTTGCGACAGCCGTCCGGCGGCCTTGGGTGGGGGGGACTTTCCAGTGGTGGCAGTGCGGCAAGGAGGAGGCTCGGTCCTGGGCCAAGCAGCTCAGCCATCGGAAGTTGTTGTTTTATTTGCCCGCTTCTCTCGGGCACCGCTCTCTCTGCAGCCATGCCGTGCAAGCTGCCATCAGCAACCTGGTCTGGGTGAGCCGAGGGGAGGCAGGCAGGGATCCGGTTGGGAGAGGCTGGCGATGGGGGTGGCTTTTGAAAGGGTTGGGGGCGTTGGGGGAAGGCAATCAAGGGAAGGCTTTTTTTTTACAGCTCAGGTGCTCTGAGCCCCCCCCCCCTGTCAATGGTGTCCCTCTTTACCCATCTTAAAATCTGGTCACTTTACCTTTTCCGAACCATCAAAGAACAACCAGGGGCGTGGCTTTTTCTGGAAAGCTATTCAAGTGATGGCAAACCTTTTTCTTATGGCATTCCACAATTGCGTGCATGTGTGCTATCGTGCGCGCATGCATCCCCATACCAATTCAATCCTTCTTGCCCACCTGAGCATGTGCGTGTGACACCCGCCCCCCCAGGAAAGCCTCCAGAGGGCAGAAAATGGCCCCAAGGGGTCAATCAGAAGTTCAGAAACAATCCCTTTCTTTGTTCCTGAACTTCCGGTTGGCTCGTTAGGGCTATTTTAAGGGGGAAAGGGCCTCTCCCGGCCTTCTGGAAGGCCAAAAAATCAGTTGGCATGCACCAGAGCTGATGGCTGGTGTGACAGCAAATATGGCTCCACGTGCCACCTGTGGCACATGTGCCATAGGTTCACCATCATGGTTCTAGAATGTATAGGGAAAAATTTTTTAAAGGTATAACACAAAAGACCATGCTGTTTTATGGCCATTGTTAAAACTTCCGGCAACAAGAAGTCCTCTCACAAATGTCTTGGTTCTGGGGACACAAGTAAATATGTGGAGATGGAAGACAATTCAGGAACTATTCTGAATCCCAGATGCATGAAGATTTAAAAGCATGTCAGGTTCCAAAGAGTTAATGAAAACAGCCAAACACAGAAATGGTTTGAAATGCAGTTTGTATTCTTCCTTCAGCACGAACTGACCAACAAAGCACTAAGGCAATGAATAAATTGTCAGAGCTGCCCCCACGTGCTCCCCACACCTTTTATAGCTACATTGGTAATTAGGATAACCTGCACCTCGCGCGTGCACACACCCATCCCCTCGTAACCCAAACCAAACACCACCTGGCAATTAATCGTAGATTGTTGTCAGTCAGTTATCACTAGCTTTGTAGATTTACTCGGCTGTTTGTGTAGGAGTGAAGCCTGGTGAGTCTTGGCAGCTGGCCCGGGTTTCTCCCCTGAATGGCAGCGCCGGAGCTGACAAAGCCTTTTGAAGAAGGAGAGAAATTGGTAATGAGCACAGGTCAATCAATCAATGCAATAGATTTCTTCTTGACCTCAAGCCCCCCTTCCCCCCCCCCCCACAGATAAGTTAGACTACAGTCGCAGGGATGGGCTGCTGGGGTTTGCAGGGGTTCGGGAGAACCTCTAGGTCAGATTCTGTGCAGTTTTGAGAACCCTGAAATCCCACTCTTGGCTGGCCACATCCGCCCCACCCCACCCCGCCCCATCCCTCCCAGGAATCCTCACACATCCCATTTTGGTTGCAGGTAAATGCAGGGCGCATGTGGAGGCCTGGGGAGGGCAAAAAACGGGCCTACCAGAAGCGGGCCCTTTTTGCTCTCCGGAGGCTCAATGAAAATCTCCGGAGCCCGGGGAGGGCAAAAATGCCCCCCATGGTGCAGTAGACCAACTAGGCCAGGCCCACCATGGCCACACCAACCCAGCAATTGGTCAGAGAACTCCTTGCTAAAATTTTTGAAGCCCACCCCTGCTGTAGTACCCCTCTTGGTAGCATCCTCTTTTGAAAATAAGAAAGCCTCATTGATTAAATTTGTCCTGAATTTTTATTTTGTGGGATGTCATTAATATATGAGATTGGGTTGCTGTTTTGCAATTCCCCAAAACTGAGGTTTGTCAATCCTCAGCCAGCCAGCTATTCAATTGGCTATTCCTCAAAGCCTCGGTGAGAATAAATGCTTCCTTTCAACCCTGCCCATCTTCAAAAGCTGCTTGAAAGAGTTGCAGATCTAAGCTTGGTCAAAGTTGTTCTTTGGCTCTTTGTCATTTTCACTGGAACGTTTCTCACCTCCTACCGGCTCGCTTGTGAAACTTATCAAGATGAACAAGTATCTTCTCCTCGGTTTTTCTATTCTGATCTTCTGCACAGTTGGTAAGTGCCAAGATTTAAAAAAAAAAATAGAAGAAGAAGAAAAAGAGAAAGATAACTATTCTGCTAGAGAAAAGGATTTGACAACCTGTAATCCACCAGCTGTTCTGGAGTATAGCTACCAGATGATCTGATCTTCTAGGACTGTGATGATGAAACTATGACATGCGTGTCCAAAGTGGCATGTGAAGCCATGTTGCCTGACACATGCGGCCTTGCCTGTTTGTCTTCCAGGTTTCTGGTCTGCATGCGTGTGTGATGATCAGCTGACCTCCCCTTGCATGGCAGTGCCAAAAACCAATGTGTGCATGCACGCCTGCCAGCTGATTGTCAGGTGTGCAGGCTTTTCCAAAGCGTGGCCCCGATGAGCACATGCAGGTGTGATGTTTCTGCACAATTTTTTCAGCACTTGGTGCCAAAAAGCTTCACCATCACTGTTCTAGGAATTGCAATCCATAACAGCTGGAAGCAATCAGATGGTTTATTAGATTAAGTATTTCAACATTGGGGGAGGGGGAATTGTTTCTAATACTTTGCTTTATCTGTATTTTATCTGTCCCACTTGAATCTATCTAACAACAGTTTTAGGCTGTGAAGGACTCAGATTTGCAAAACCAATCAATATTCTTTCTGATAAAACACTATCTTCTCTGTAGAGTTCCTATGCACCAATTTTGCTAGATAAATCCAATGAAAATATAGCCTGTTTGGACAGGACGGTAATAGCATGGAGTAAATTAATGTTTGGTGGGATTCCACAATATTTTAGATTGAATCAGACCATTAGCGGAAGGGAAGAAAGATTTATGTGGTAAACATAAAAAGTCCCCAGGGCTAAATTCAATTTCTGATTATTTATATAGATACCTCTTTCTTGGCAAGGACGTGAAAGGGATTTTCCCCTGCCTCTTGCAAGTTTTTCACAGTTCAATATAGTATATCGCCTGGGGTTTTCCTAATTTCCTATCCAAGAACTAAATATAGACAATCCTGCTGGAGCACCTATATTTTTGTTTCACTTAATTTTTAGCTTAGAAAAGTGTTATCATTAGATGCCTTATACCCAAATCAAGGAGCCACATATTTTTTTCCCTTTATTTAAAAAAAAAATCTAGAAATAGTTTGCAGTTTATGCATGTGGATTAGTTTATGCAGACTATTTAGGAAAGCAAAATCAGATTATGCCATCGGACGGTTGAGTGAGAGAATAATTGTTGATGAGTATATACTATATGGGGTTTTATGTATCCTTACCAGAACCATATTTTGCTAATGGGTTACATTTGTGGATTGTATTGTTTGCTCTTATTCTAACATATTCTTAGAATAAGTTATTTGAATCCTGTTAGCCCATAGTAGAATTATAAGATACTCAAAGTTGGTAAATGATTGAAGTGGCATATAAGCCTAGTAGAATGAATGGATGGATGGATGGATGGATGGATGGATGGATGGATGGATGGATGAATGAATGAATGAATGAATGAATGAATGAATGAATGAATGAATGAATGAATGAATGAATGAATTGCAGGAGAATTGAGCTATACTTTGCAGTGCTGGCTAATTAAGAAGTAAATCTCACAGTATACAGTCACAGCTGCGGATAGATTTGGTTGTCCCAAATGTGCTTTTTCAGGAGGCAACTGGGCTTTCTTGTTTTTTCTTTTGAATATGTTTCGCTTCTCATCCAATAAGCTTCTTCAGCTCTGGCAGGATGGAAGGGAATGGGAGGATTTATATTCCTTGTAGACAGCTGGACATTTGCATCCTTTTAGAGCAGTGGTTCTCAACCTTCCCAATGCCGCGACCCTTTAATACAGTTCCTCATGTTGTGGTGACCCCCAACCATAAAATTGGTGTCTCGATTCCTAAGACCATCGAAAATATGTGTTTTCCGATGGTCTTAGGCAACTCCTGTGAAAGGGTCGTTCGACCCCCAAAGGGGTCCCGACCCACAGGTTGAGAACCACAGTTTTAGAGGGTCCTTGAAGTACTTGGAGGTTTACCTGTGTCCTCAGGGTAACCTGAGTAATCCTCCTGGTTCCTGCAATTTTTTTTTCTCTCTCTCTCTGGAAATCTATTCCTACTCCCATACTATTCAAAGGGTGTTCGTCCCAAGTTGTATAGATAAAAATCTGTAGAGATTCTCAGTCATCCATGTCATGGTTGTCTCAAAGGTGCTTCTTGGGTGAGAAGTGAAATGTTTTCAAAAGCAAAAAACAAGGAAGTCCAGTTGCTTCCTGAAAAAAAAAGCACCTTTGGCACAACCATGACCTGGATGACCGAGAACCTCTACAGACAGCTAGATTTGGTGTTCCCGAAATGCATGCTATGAAAGAGCTTGTTTATTTCAAATCATCATTATCAAATTGTTAAAAAAAAATAGTCAGAGTTAAGACAGTGGACCTCACCCCTTTGGAGTTGGGTGGCAAACAAATGAAACAATTATGATTATTATACAAACTAGCCTAAACTTAATTACGTAAATAGAGCTTATATGCTTGCCCAATGCATTTCATCATGCTCTTTACCTTCATTTAAAAAAAAAACCAACGCAATTTTGACAGCAATTTTTGGACAGGTTTTAGGGACTACTCCCAAGTATTTTGGTATCCATATTCAACTGTCCATTCCTTTGTTCAGATATCCAGCTGAAAAAGAGGATAGTTTAGCAGCTATGTAGAAGACAGAAACTCAAGAGAAAGTCTTGCCACTTAATTTACACTTGCAAAAATTTCAGAATGCCGATGGAAATCCCTCCTCTTCCATTTGGCTATGTTGGTCATTGGTTCCTCTTTTCAGCTTAATATATCTGCTAAGGATATTAAAGAAACTCAACCAAAGTTTCATTGGGAGCATATTTAATTGTTTGCTTACTTCTTCACTTTATTTCTTTACTTTTGGTATTATATTTCTATGCTACTCCCTGGAAAAACTGTTTAACAATCTCTTGATTGCAATGTTTTATGGAGATTTTCAGTCATCCAAGACATGGTTGTCCCAAAGGTGCTTTTTCAAGAGGCAACTGGATTATTATTATTTTTTTTGGAGACGTTTCACTTCTCATCCAAGAAGTTTCTTCAACTCTGACTGGATGGTGGGGAATGGATGGATTTATACTTCTTGAGGCCGACAGCTCTCTAAAAGAATGCAAATGTCCAGCTGTCTGCAAGGAGTATAAATCCTTCCATTCTGCACCATCCAGTCAGAAGAGAGGATGAGAAGTGAAACATCTTCAAAGGAAAAACAAGAGTCCGGTTGCCTCGGGAAAAAAAGCACCTTTGGGATATCGGTTGCGATGCAGAAAGAAGCAATAAATGGAATTTGCTATTGACTGTCCTTCTCTTTTTCAAAATTAGGATGGATCTATGAACAGGTAAAAACTAAGTCCAATCTCTTATGGACTTATTCTTTGGGGGAGGGAGGAAAAATGATCTTGTGATTTTTAGATTTGATTATTGGAAAGTGTACATAATGAAAAGAAGAAAATTATTATGCAATGTTAGAGAGAGAAGGTAAAATAGGCATTTCAACATGACCAGTCACTTGGCAACTTTTCATGGTTATGATGGACCTAGCTCCCCCCCACCCACCCCCCATGTTTTATTTGTTTTATTTATATAACATTCAGTGTGTGTATTCTGGGTACAGTTATGTTTAAATAATCATATTATACATCTTTCTTGTTATAATTCCTCGCCATCGTATTAATAATATAATAACATTAATACATAACATTTGACATCATCTTCTGGAACAACTCTCTACTTTTCCATTTTCTCCAATTATATGTCCTCCTTTCTAACTTCTATTATCTAACCATTGAGAGAATATGTCCCATATCAAAAAATATTCAGTTTCTTCTTTATCCTCTATAGCAAGTGTTAGGCTGTTCATTTCTGCGCATTCTAATATTTCCATACGATTGACCTGCCTTGGGGCTACTTATGATCCAGATTCAGAGTTTCTATACTCACCCTGCCCTGAAGTCACATGATTAAACTTTGGACACTTAGTAGTATGGCTGGATTTACAGCTATTTACAGTTCCTGTAAAAGGGCTCAGTGGCTAAGATGCTGAGCTTGTCGATCAGAAAGGTCGGCAGTTAAGCTGTTCGACTCCCTAGTACTGCATAACGGAGTGAGCTCTCATTACTTGTCCCAGCTTCTACCAACCAAGCAGTTCGAAAGCATGTAAAAAATGCAAGTAGAAAAAATAGGAACCACTTTTGGTGGGAAGGTAAAGGGGTTCCGTGCACCTTCAGCGTTTAGTCATGCCGGCCACATGACCACGGAGATGTCTTCGGACAGCGCTGGCTCTTCAGCTTAGAAATGGAGATGAACACCACCCCATAGAATATGTGCGAGGGGAACCTTTACCTTTATGAATAGGTAAAAACTAAATCCAATCTCTTACAGATTTGTTCTCTTTTTTAAAAAAAGATCTTGTGATTTTTAGATTTGGATTTATAGATTAAAGTGTAAATAATGGAAAGGCAAAAATTAGGATGTAAACTTAGGGAGAGAAGGTAAAATAGGCATTTCAATAGCCCACTTGGCAACTTTTCATAGTTACTATGGACCTGCCTTGGGGCTACGTATGACCCAGATTCAGAGTTTCTATGCTCACCCTGCCCTGAAGTCACATGACTAAACTTTGGACACTTAGTAGTATGGCTGGATTTACAGACATTTACAGCTCCTCTGGTCATCTGACCATATATTGGAACGATTTTGCTGGAAAAACCACCTCCTAGTGAACCAGGATGGAAACCATCAGTGACTCAGTCAAGGTACCTGATTTTTCACCTTACAGTTTCCACTCATATTTGGCAAGCTTAGGATTCTCATGTACCACCACAGCGTGATAGAAAACAACCACTCCCCAAAAAAACTTGGGTGGAGAAAAGACAGTCCTTTATTTTCCTTGCTGGGTTTTAATAACTTAATCTTCCCTTAATGGGAAGTGAAGCTGGACCACGCCTTTGGCATCCCCAGTATTTGTTTTCAGATTTTTTTTTCCCCTCCCAATTGGCCACAGTCTATCTGATAATAATGTTCTGGGCTCCGTTCCAGCTTTCTCTTCTTTCCAATGTATGCTGCTCCCAGCATGATTCACCTGCCAGCCTTCTCAAGGTTCATGCAGGGATTTCATATGTGTGAGAGTAATATTTTTGGGGGGAGGAAACTGATGTATATTACAAGCTGTTGGTGTTTATCACTCTGGGTCAAACCATCTGCAAAAGAGGAATAAAACAAACCCATCATAACTTCATTCACATGAATTGGAGTAGGTATTTTAAAAAAAAACAATTGCCAATTTTTAAGATGGCATAGTGGTTGGAATGCAGTATTGAAGGCAAACCCTGCCCATAGCTTAGAGTTCAATCCTGAACAGGCTCGAGGTGGACTCAGCCTTCCATCCTTCCAAGTTCAGTAAAATAAGGACCCAGATTATTGGGGGCAATAGGATGACTCTGTAAACTGCTTAAAGAGGGGCTGTAAAGCACTGTGAAGCGGTATATAAGTGTAAGTGCTATTCCTATTAACTGTATTTTTAATGTACTGTATTTTTCGAAGTATAAGACACACCTTTTTACCTCAAAAAAGGGGCTGAAAATCTGGGTGCGTCTTATACACTGATTGCAGCATTTTTTGCCTCCCAAAACCCCATCTCCTTTTCAAAAATGGCCATGCAAGGCCTGTAGAAGGCTTTCAGAGAGCTCCTGGAGGCTGGGGAAGGCAGAAATGTGTGAAAAATGGACTGTTTTTTGCTCAATTTTGCCTTCTCAGACCCCAGGAGTACTCTATAAGCAGGGGTGGGTTTCAGGCGGTTCGCGGCGGTCCCCGCGAACCAGTTGGTCGGCGAACCCAGAAGTAAGTAACTTCTGGGAATGCCGAAGCATCCACCCACCCACCCGCGTTTCTTACCCGGTATTGACCTGGTAAGAAGAGCCAAGGTGGCGCAGTGGTTAAATGCAGCACTGCAGGCTACTGCTAGATCAGCAGTTCAGCGGTTCAAATCTCACCGGCTCAGGGTTGACTCAGCCTTCCATCCTTCTGAGGTGGGTAAAATGAGGACCCAGATTGTTGGAGGCAATATGCTGACTCTCTGTAAACCGCTTAGAGAGGGCTGAAAGCCCTATGAAGCGGTATATAAGTCTACTGCTATTGACGAGTTCTGCACTTCCACGCATGCGCAGAACGCATACAGCGCCTGCGCGATCCTCCAGGAGCAGCTGGAGCATCGCACAGGCGCTAGTACACATGCGTGCACTGCGTGCGTGCACGAGGACGCTGCCGGCCCCATTCCAACCGAACCGGTTGGAACGGGGCGAGAAACCCACCCCTTTCTATAAGCTTCCTAAAGGCTATTCGTGCCTTTTTTGGGGGGGGGAGGGACGGGCTGTTTTTGGGAGGTTTGCAGAGTGCAAAAACTTTTTTTAAATTTGCCTCTTCAAAACCTTGGTATATAAACCTGCGTCTTATACTCCCGTGCATCTTATACTCTGTTCCATATTATGCTGGATAAGTGTATCCCGATGCCCGGTAACTCTATTAAGCAATACCACTATGGACCAGTAGGTGGCAGCCAGAGCACTCTTAGATACATGGCAACTATGACAACCTGCCTACCCAGCTGTTCCCACTTCTCTGTTCAAACTGAACTAATCTCTCTCTTTTGGTTTCTCTCTTCGCAGGTCAAGGTCTTATATGCAATGTTTGCAAGTTTAAAGTTGGCAATGTTTGTATCAGTTCTGATGATCCCTGTCGAACGAAAGAAGGCGAGCAGTGTGAGACGACCAGAGTTTATAGAGGTACAATTTGAGACACAGAGAGAGAAGGACGAGGGAGGGAGGGGGAGAGAGAGAGAGAGAGATTTTGAGCATTGGGAGCCATCAAGAAACGTCAAGACCTATCTTTTATCAAGGGCTTCTGGGGGACATTTCCAACCTCTTTGTAGCAGTCAAAGGTCTTAGTGCAAGAGTGGCAAACTCAATTTCATTGAGGGCTGCATTAGGGTTTTGTTTGACCTCGGGGGAGGGGGCATGGCCAGATCAACGTGACTCATGTCAGGGGCACCTCTGGTGACCTGAGCACTCTGCCAGCTAAAACAGGCCCCCGCACTCAATTTTTGGCTACAATGGCCTCTTGCAACCCTCTGCCAGCAAAAACGGAGCTCAGGAGGCGGGTGGGGGGTGCGCATGGGGGCCTCCCAAGCTCCATTTTCACTGGCAGAAGCACCATGGGCTGGTCTTTCGTCATTTCCATGGCAGCCCCACAGACCAGATCTAAGTTCCCCGGGGGCCGAATCTGGCCCCTGGGCCTGGAGTTTGACACCCCTGTCTTAGTGGATAGGATGATATTACAAATTAAGTGGCCATATCACCCATACATAGATAGGCAAGAGGAAAATCTGTTTGTTTGTTTGTTTGTTTGTTTGTTTGTTTGTTTGTTTGTTTGTTTAAATGATGAAATCTATTGTTGGATCCCACTACTTTTATCAAGGGTTCCTTGCCTAAAAAGGCAGGAAGTTGAACTGATTACATGAAAACTGTACTGACAAGCATATTCACTGTTGTCATCCTGGTTGGAGAAGATCTGAAGAAGCCTGGAGGCTGCTAATGATTTCTCATCTTTTCATTAGAAATATGACCAAGGATCAAAGATTATTTTAGAGCAGAATTCTTATGCTTTGGGCGAAGTTCGAGGGAGAACATCAATAATGTTGGAAAGACAAATCTGAGGGTTGAACTGGGTCAGTTGGAAGTAAAGCAGGGAGTTAACCTAAATGCATATATTTACATCTCTAGTTTTATATAAAAGATGAGTATATTTCGATTCATTTATATAAACAGCGTTCACAATTTTGGGGGTTAAATAGGAGCTACCTGATTCTCTTTAAAAACCTCCTTGTGCTAACACCATGGTTTGGGCTTATAGTAACCTATAAGTTGTTTATTGCCCATCCCTGTTTCAGAGGAATACTTGAAATCTCTCAGTAGCCCAGTTCCTCAACTACATTGAGAGTATGGAGTGGAAATAAAATGATAGACAGATGTATAAATAAAGTAAAGGAGATTCAGTTCCTGAGGACTACCTGGGCACAAGGATGCCGTCATCTTGGCAACAATATGAAAATGATCTGTCAATGTTTTCTTTGAGGATGTCCCAAAGATGCTTTTTCAAAAGGCAAATGAATTTTGGTTTTTAATGAAAACCAACAAACTCCAACTGCCTTTTGTAAAAGCACCCTTGGAACAACCATGACCTGGATGACTAAGGATCTCCATAGACATTCTTTAAGGATGCTTGTCACCTTCCTGGGATTGCCTACAGCCTTGAGATTCCTTGATACTATAGCATAGGGGTGTCAAACTCAAGGCTCAGGGACTGGATAAGGCCTGCTGGATGCTTAGATCTGGCCTGCAAGGCCGACCTGGAAACAGCAAACTGGACCACACTGCCTCTGCCAGCAAAAACGCAGCTCAGGGAGGCCATGCAAAGCCCACCGAAACTCTGTTTTTGCCTGCAACAGCCTCCTGCATCCCTCTGCTAGCAAAAACGGAGGCCCAGGGAGGTCATGTGCTCCATTTTTACTGGCAGATGGCTGCATGAGGCAATCGTGGTGGAAAACGATGTTGTGCTGGCCACACCCATCCTGGTCATGCCCTTGACTACTACCCCTGGCCCCATGAGATCAAACACAACCCTGATACAGCCCTCAATGAAATCGAGTTTGACACCCCTGCTGTAGCATCTAAACCAAAGGTGGTATTCACCCAGTTCTGACAGGTTCTGGAGAACCAGTTGGGGAAATTTTGAGTAGTTTAGAGAACTGGCAAATAGGCTGGCCCCGCCCCTGCTGCCTCCCAGCCTCCTATCTGATCTTCTTTTATTGTCCTGGACAGGAGAAAGGAGCTGGAAAGAAGGTTAATGGGGTGGGGAGGGAATGGGGATTTTGCAGTAACCTTTCCCTGCCACTCCCACAAAGCCATGCCGACAAAGCCACGCCCACAGAACTGGCAGTAAAACCTTTGAATCCCACTACTGATCTAAACTCTAGCCAGACTCAATCCTGCTTAGCTTTTGAATCCAGTTAAACTCACGCAAGAGGTGCCATTTGGTAAAACCACCCGTAAGTAAAGCAGATCTCAAAAGCTTCAGTTTTCAAAAGGTGTCTTCTCGCATAGGTTCCTCAAGATGGCGCAAAGGTCCTAGCTTTTAACATTTGCTTTCCTCGCTTCTTCTCCCACCAGGCTCTCTAAAGCTTTTCACGAAGCACGACTGCAGCAAAATGATAGAGCTCTGCAACAAGACCGAACAGAGGGATGATGTTTTTGACCTGAATTACAATCGCACTTGCTGTACATTTGACTTATGCAATGGGGGAGTGGTCGGCCAACCTAGCTTCACCCTCTTTACTGGCCTCAGCTTGGCACTTGGTTGGTGGCTCACACGTTAACTTATAAATCAATCAAAACGACGACAACAACAATAGTGGAAGGCTATGCTCTTCTCATCCTGTTGCAACCCTAGGACCCCAGTCTTTCACACACTCATGCCCAAAGAGATGAATTCAGAAACCCGGCAATGGCCTTCCCTCACCATCTTAATGTTGATTCTACTGTTGTCAGGAAAATTTTGTGTGGTGCATTTTCTTGTTCATTAACGATTTGATGAACGTGTAAAATTAGCCAAGTGAGATGTGTTAAGGAAACCCATGTTTACAACAGAGTTTCCCTCCCTCCAGTAATCTTTCAGCAAGGCATCTTGGACCTGGACCTGGATTTAACTGAGTAGCTCTGAATGACGGCTTATCAAGCAGACACTATCCTTGTTGGTTTGCTTTTGTTTTTTCCTATCTATAATGAGAAGATTTCAGATAGACATGGAGTGTTTAATGTTTTTAATGAAAAAACGTACCAATAAAACATATATTTGAAAGAGAAGACTTGGCCAACTCTCAGTAAACCATAACACCACGGGCTATGTTTGTTGTTTGTTTGTTATTTAACAAATGTTTAGTTTGGTAAGTTGAAAGGACTGACAGCCTTGGCTAGTATCAATAAAAATGAATGCTTCATATTTGTACATGTTGTTTTAATCCGGGCAAGTTTTCAAAATCCAACCATTGCCTGAAGATCACCCCCTCTACTCAAGTAGATGGTGAAAGCAAACCCAAGAGGTTAAAGGTGAATAATTATGGATTCTGTGTACTCAACTTTAGGGCACCAGAAACCAGCTTGGTGGACTAAGGGTTGGGGATCCATGCTCTACATCAGGGGTTTCAAACTCAATTTCATTGAGGGTCGCATCAGGGTTGTGTTTGACCTTGGGGAGCTGGGGTGGGCATGGCCAGCTCGATATCACTCGTGTTGGTGGCTTGAGTGCTCTGCCAGTGAAAATGGCTTCCCAGCTCCGATTTTGGCTGCGACAGCCTCCTGCAACCCTCTGCCAGTGAAAACAGAGCTTGGGAGGACCATTTTTGCTGGCAGAGGCACCGTGGTCTGGGCCTTCACTGTTCAGGGCGGCCCTGTGGGTCAGATCTAAGCACGCCGTGAGCTGGATCTGGCCCCTGGGCCTTGAGTTTGACACCCCTGGTCTATGTACTCACCCTGTGCATATGTGCCACAGAAATAAATATGGATCAGTTTTCATTTAATCCTTAACTTTTCTTCCATCTACAAAGTCTCTCGTTCCCTCCATAGCAAATTGTAAATCCCTCATCTTGACAGAATACAAGGGATTCTCAAGAAGATAAGAGCAAGGTTAAAGGTAACTAATATACTGAATACTACCTGCATTTTTTCAGGTATATTCTGAACATTCATGTACAAGGAAGGCTGTAAAGAGCATAGAGATATCTGGTCCATTTGTAGGATCATCTCACTGCCCAAAATTGTTACAATTAGCTATGAGAGAAGGGATTATTAATTGTATGATAGGTCCTTGGTGCTCTCTGAGCTTGATTGTTTTCTGGCAAATGTTTCATTACCCAAACATCAGAGCACTGATTATATTACCTAATTTGTGGAAGAAAACGTCTACAAGAAAACAACCAAGCTCAGAGTGTACCAACGTCAACCCTTTGTTTCAGCCCTGATGAAAAGGAGAATACAAATATTCTCTTTTGTTAGTATTAAGTTTATTTATTACTTTATTTATTAATCAAATTTTTATGGCCACCTATCTCACAGAAAAGTTATGAAGACCTTTGGTTTTTTTAAAAAAAAAAATAACATGTAGTTTGTGATCCCATGCAGGTTTATCAG
Source organism: Thamnophis elegans (assembly GCF_009769535.1). Classification (NCBI taxonomy): domain Eukaryota; kingdom Metazoa; phylum Chordata; class Lepidosauria; order Squamata; family Natricidae; genus Thamnophis; species Thamnophis elegans. Next base: position 151,154,445 of record NC_045542.1, on the reverse strand, counting down.
AGGTATGTATGTGTGAGTGTGCACAAGTCTGTGTCTTCAATGTTGATTCCAACAACTTCCTGATAAATCACCCATATTTTTAAAGTGTTTGGAATTGCCTTCTTTTTACACACAGAGAGAGATTTATCCTTAAATTTACCATTCAATCTATATAGAAACAAACTGACTCTCACTTAAAAACTAAAATTGTCAACAATTGAGAATGAGTACATATCTTGAATCTACCCCTTAACATCAGGAAGATAATTGCTTTTTGTTATCTTGTTTATTGATTATTCTCTTTGCAGAACTCTGTGTGGTGTAGTGGCCTAGTGGTGAAGACACTCACCTCACATTCAGAAGGTTGAGAGTTCAATCCTAGGCAGCTGTTTCTCTATCAGAGTGCAGAGAATCTGCTGTGAACTCCCATGTGGCATCAGGAAGGGTGTCCAGTTAGTAAACTCACAGCTCTACTCAGTTGTCCTGAACCCACCATGAAGCAAGGAATTACAGAGTCATAAGAAGAAAAAAAGATTATTTGCTGAACTCCTAGTTTGATGAAGTCAATGCTCTTCATAACATGAGAAAAATATCTAATCATATTAATGCTATCCCCCCTCCCCCATTCAGAATTGTATAACAGATGCTCTAACTTAAATCAAAATCAAGCTGTGGCTGGACAAGACTATATAAAAAGAGTCCTCATATCTCCTAGAATTTGAACATTAAAAAAACCTCATATCCATCTTTTTAAACACATTCCTGGGGAAAAGTCCAATAAACATCAAATAATATTTTCTGATGAATGAATTTTGTACTTACATCATAAGAAGTATATTTTACATTTCTTAAGATTTGGATCCAGTGATTTCCCAGATGGGCTATTCTAGTTCCTCATTCCACATTTCATGTATAAGGTAAAGGTAAAGGTTCCCCTCGCACATATGTGCTAGTCATTCCCGACTCCAGGGGGTGGTGCTCATCTCCATTTCAAAGCTGAAGAGCCAGCACTGTCCAAAGACGTCTCCATGGTGATGTGGCCAGCATGACTGAATGCCGAAGGTGCATGGAACGCTGTTACCTTCCCACCAAAGGTGGTTCCTATTTTTCTACTTGCATTTTTACATGCTTTCAAAACTGCTAGGTTGGCAGAAGCTGAGACACGTAACAGGAGCTCACTCTGTTATACAGTGCTAGGGTTTCAAACTGCTGAACTGCCAACCTTCTGATTGACAAGCTCAGCATCTTAGCCACTGAGCCACCGCATCCCCGTTTCAAGTGTATAACCCTCTAATTATTTTCTTGACAAGACATATAACTTTGGATTTCAGACATCTTTCCAAACTCCCAGTTAGATGGATGAATATTAGCAAGACCATACAGGTTTAGGACAAGAATATTTGCATTTGGGATATCCATCCTGTACTTTAAAGCCAGGCAATTCTCCTTGTTCATGTTCTGAAAAAAAGCAGTTAACTAAACTGTATGTCATGCTCTTCCCAAAAATTAAATCCAAAGAATCAAGCTTCCAAAAAGATTTGGAAGTCAATTTCTTGGAACCATAAACTTTTTTATGCACCTTCTTTAGCTAAGCTCTCCTTTCCTGGTTTAATTTGGAAGAGGAGAGAGGAAAATGAGAGAGCTATCATTCATTAACTTTTCCCTACTTGGAATTTGCAGTTGCTTAAAGGTAAATAGTAAATTTTGGGAATGTGATGGGTGGGTCACGTATTTTCAGCCCATCACATATTTTCGAGTCTCAAAAGAGGCAGCATGGATGTGTATTCTTCAAACATGTCCAGTTTGGCTCAAACAGGAGAAATGATGCTATTGAAAATTGAAAGTTTTGCCCAAATGTGTGCTCTGTGCACAACAGGAGTAGAACTGGGGGTGACCTAATGCCTTAGAGGCCACAAATTTCTCAACCCAATCTTAACTAAAGCCATTTCTCACAACTTGTGGCTATCTGAAGCTGGGGTAAAAGTTTCTATTATAGGATTAAGTCATCTGATTCTTTGTGTAACACTTTATTAGGGATTTTGAAAGTATCTAGCAGCTGCCAAATAAGCCAATGCTGTCTTAAGCTGCATCAACAGAGGGAGAGTATCAAGGTCATGTGAAGAATTGGTACCGCTTTATACTGTGTAAGATGACACTTGAAATACTGCGTCCAGGTCTGATCACCACAATACAAAAAAAGATACTGAGGCTCTAGAAAGAGGACAGAGGACAGCAACACAAATAATGAGGTATGGTTGCAGAAACTGGGTATATCTAGTCAAACAAAGAGAGGGATTATGGGTGACATGATATCAGTTTTCCAGTACTTGAGGGACTGTCACAAAGAGGAGAGGATCAACCTGTTCTGCAAAGAACCTGAGGACAGGACAAGAAGTAACAGATGGAAAGTTAACAAAGAAAAGATCCAACCTAGAACTACGAATTTTCTTGACTGTGATGACAATTAATCAGTGGAAAAGTTTAAAGTTTACCTCCAAACGTTGTGGGTGCTCTACAGTGGTGCGTTTCAAAAATTTTTAGAACCTCTTCTGTAGGTGTGGCCTGCTTTGTGGAGTGACTTGCTCGCCATGTGACTGGGTGGGCGTGGCCAATTTGTAAAATGTGGTGAAACTCACTTAACAATGCTCTTGCTTAGCAACCAAAATGTTGGCTCAGAAACTCTGGCATTTGAAGCACGCAAGTCTTAAAGCTGTCAAGTTACAAGACCCTTGCACCCCAACCCTTAGAAAAAAAGAACCCCAGGGGTGTTCAAACTTGACAGCTTTAAGACTTGTGGACTTCAACTCCCAGAATTCCTCCTCTCGCTCTTCATCTTGATGATGTTCGGAGAGGCAGGGGGAGGGAGCTGGAACTGGTTCTAAACGGCACTGTAAACTTGTGGAACCTCTTCGATAGAAGAGGTTAGAACTGGCAGGAACCCACCTCTGGTGCTCTATCACTGGAGGTTTTGAAAAAGAGATTGCACCGCCATTTCTCCAGAATGATATAGTGTCTCCGCCTTGAGCAGGAGGTTGGAATGGAAGACTTCCAAGATCTTTTTCAATTCTATTATTCTATATACTGGGGCAATATGGAAGGAATTTTGCTTTAATGTCTTGGATGTTTCTTCCAATTTTTTTCCTGATGTGCTTCACAGCTCTAGAATATTTACTGGCAGTTCCTTTTTTTTCCATGCCAAAAGCAATTAACTAAATTAGATGCACAGCCCTATTAAATATTCCCCTGAAAGTTATATTAATATGGGTCTCATGATTTAATGGCATTTTTGGGCTCTTTCTAAACTGACAAGGATGGGTGTCAGGGACATGGACAGTTCATGTAAGGAAACTCACACAAAGGATCCATCAAGATAATTTCATCTCCTTAACTGTTTCATTCCTGCCAGAAAGGAGAGCTTCAGAGAAGGGGAGGATAAATAATATCTGGATACAACACAATTTTCTAATATCATTTCTAGAAGGAACACCAGAGTTTGAAACAACCAATAGATCAAATTTGTCCTGTCCCATATTTCTGGATTGATTCTTGATCATTGTCCTTGCTTTTGACAATCACTTAATATATGTCAATCATCAATCATAGATTTTTTGTTCTTTTCTGTTCCAATGGAATATATATTCTATTTTTTTCCTTTCAATAATCCTACAATGGTTTACAAAATGAATCACATATATAAACAAATCTTCTTCTTGTGCCATATCCATCATCGGATGTTGGCAATCATGTTGGCGATCCTATTTTTATCAACAGCCGCACGAAAAAGTGCCGCTGAGTTTTGTCCAAACTAGTCTCAAGGGATGCAGCGGCTCAGTGGCTAAGACATTGAGCTTGTCAATCAGACAGGTCAGCAGTTCGGTGGTTCAAATCCCTACTGCCATGTAACGGAGTGAGCTCCCGTTTCTTGTCTCATCTTCTGCCAACCTATCAGTTCGAAAGCATGTAAAAATGCAAGTAGAAAAAATAGGGACCACCTATGGTGGGAAGGTAACAGCTTTCCGTACACCTTCAGCATTTAGTCATGCCAGCCATCCTCTCTCCCTCCCTTTCTCCACTGTTTTTCAGGCAAGTATCTCAATAGGAGCACTCCTACAATTCCTGCGCTCACTCACACTATATTGGTTTGGATGCATTGTGCATCTGGCTTAGGGGGAAAACATTAACAAAATATATATTTATGTATTTTAGCACAAATCACCTTCTGTTTCTCATAATCCTAGCAAAGACCAACATTATAGATTGTACTGTACTTTTGCTTGAAGAACATTGCTTGAGAAAGATCTCCATGGACACATGGACACGTCACCTCCAAAGAACTTGAAACTCCACCCAGGCCATCACTGAACACGTGTTCATTTTAGTGGATAAAATGCATCCACTGAATCGTACATTTGCCCGAGACAAATTTCCTTCTCTCCAGCAAAGAAGCCATTCATTTGAAAACCAAAATGAATAAGATTCTTCTTTTGGGGATTTTTGCCCTGGTCTTCAGCACTACAGGTAAGTCATTAAGTAATGGTCTTTGATATTTAGGAAAGTTGTATTTGGAAACTCTTTAGCTGAGATTCAATTCTTTCCCTTAAAATATAGAAGCTCATTTGCATGGCGTATGACATTTGCAAGGATTTTGGCTGATCCAGAAGTAGACATGAAGTAGACATGAAGACCAGCAGGGATGGGAAGGAAGCTCTGCTCTAGAAGGGAACATGATCCTTTGATATATTGGGGTACAACTATCTGGAGAAGAAAGTTCTGTGAAGGTTGGTCTGGGTTCAACTAGATTAAGATCAGACCACGACTTTAGTTTGATATTGTTAAACCCCATTGCAAGTGATAAGGATTAAGGCGTTGTCGTGGGCCAAGAGCTGAACGTGAGGAAGGCAAGTTAGATCAGTCGAGGCTGCCTTGGGCTACTTGAGAAGGAACGTTTGCCTTGCTTTTCCTGTCCTAAATGTCCACATTCATGGATGTCTTCAGTCCCACATCCCAGTTTAGCTCCCTTTACACCAATGCAGCCACCCCTTTGCCCCTCCATTGGACTCCATACCAAAGAAGACCAGATAGTTCAGCTTCATGGAATCAAACTAGCAACAATCTTGTACTATGACACTATTTTTCAACCATCACAACTTAAACCGCTAATGCTCGGGCTCTGTTATAGCTGTAGATCGAGGACTATCTATACTCCAAAAATGGTAACTTCTGACCTGTCACGTCCTTCTCGGAATGCTGCCATTCTGAAGGGGGGGGTAGGAAGCTTTGGGGGGAGGAACATCAGCCTATCTGCACCAGCTCTTTCTCAGCCGATTCTATCCTGGTATTCAAGGTCGCAGTGCCTCAAAGACAACCTCTTCCCACTATCTCACCGTAAAATTTCCTTTTGAAATGCAAACTGCTTCAAGAGTTTCACTTTCTCGAGAAGTTAGGTGAGACCGGTCCTTACATCATCTTCTTTTAATGACCCTGTAATCCCTTGTGAGGTGGAATCTGGGCAACTGAATGGAGCTGAGTGTTTACTGGCTGGATGCCCTTCCTGTCACCAATGAGGAACTTTGTTCGGTAGATAGATTCTCATTGTATCCAGAGAGAGACATGTCTGCCCCTACCGAGGATCGAACTCACAGCCTCCTGACTGTGAGGCGAGAGCCCCGCCTCTAGGCCGCCACACCACTCGAGACAGGTCCTTACATGACCAGTAGAAAACACAGGAGCCAGCAGCCCTGGATGGAATGGCAGCATAGGAAAGTGACCTAGAGAGGAGGGACTCGCCAGGCTCTGAAGGAAATTGGAATGGATGATTGTGCTTGGGTAAAAGGAAGTTCTGGAGTCCCTCAACTCCAGAAGGTTTAAGATGGCTCCAGTTGGGAATCAGCAGATTTGAATGAAAGGTGGAAAACATGAGCATGGAATGCAATGGCAATAGGATGGGAGTGAGAGTTGGATCCTATCCTTCATTCATTCATTCATTCATTCATTCATTCATTCATTCATTCATTCAGGGAGCAGTAGAAAGACTTTGTATTCATCAGCAGCCAAGTTCACGGTATTAAAAAATACCCTTCATAAAAGTATTCGATAAAATAATAATAACACTTGTCACATAACACCCATAAGTGTTTTCCCGGCCTATCAGGGCAACCTGGACTACCCAATTATGGGAAGAAGCATACTGCTTCCACTTTCGCCTTTCAGCCCCCAATCCAGGAGCCTTCACAGGCAGTCACTTTCGACTAAACATAAATTCAACATAACACCCCAGACTTAGTAATTATTCACAAAATTATTATTATTTTCCCCCAAAGATGGTGGCGTGCTTGGATGCTGCGGCTTTGAGCTCCTGGTGCCACAGTAGAGTTAGGCAAAAACTATATTTGTATTTGTATTTATATTCGTATTCGTATTATTTATATTTATATTTATATTCGTATTCGTATTATTTATATTTATATTATTTATATTATTTATATTTATATTTATATTTATATTATTTATATTTATATTATTTATATTTATATTTATATTTATATTTATATTTATATTTATATTTATATTTATATTTATATTTATATTTATATTTATATTATTTATATTATTTATATTTATATCTATATTTATATTTATATTATTTATATTTATATCTATATTTATATCTATATCATCTATATCTATATCTATATCTATATCTATATCTATATCTATATCTATATCTATATCTATATCTATATCTATATCTATATCTATATCTATATCTATCTATATCTATATCTATATCTATATCATCTATATCTATATTATATTTATATTTATATTTATATTTATATTTATATTTATATTTATATTTATATTTATATTTATATTTATATTTATATTTATATTTATATTTATATTTATATTTATATTTATATTTATATTTATATTTATATTTATATTTATATTATTTATATTTATATTTATATTTATATTTATATTTATATTTATATTTATATTTATATTTATATTTATTTATATTTATATTATATTTATATTTATATTTATATTTATATTTATATTTATATTTATATTTATATTTATATTTATATTTATATTTATATTTATATTTATATTTATATTTATATTTATATTTATATTTATATTTATATTATTTATTTATATTTATATTTATTATTCCCTAAATAAATAAAATAAATAAGAAAGACAAAAAAATATCTGGATAGGGCAGGTTACCATCCCTGGGGACATCAGAATAGAAGAAGAAGAAGTGGGAGAAAAGTTGCACAATACAAAGACCTGCAAGTGGAAGAACTATGGAAAAAGAGAAACAAACCTAGTACTAATGGTAGACGGTCTCTTGTGCGCAAATTCAAAATATTTGGAGGGTTGGGAACATCATAGGCACTGATAAAACTACTATGCTTCAATTGCAAAAGGCAGCTTGTATCTTGTGACGATGCCTTTATCACCATCAAACAACCTGAGCCTTGGGAACGACTCAATAGGTGGATAAAAATGCTAAATCTCTCTGACTACATGATGAAGCATAATAATAATCTTTTGATATAAAACATGTGAAATCCATGTTGTAGTTGACAGCTCTCAGTCATACTAACCATTTGTGTTACAGTTCATGGTCTCTGGTGCTATGATAAGTTTATGTCTGCTATTGGAGGATGGACCCTTTGTTATGCTTGCGAGACAGAGCATTGTTTCAAGATAGGCTTTTACAGAGGTATGTTACTGGGCTGGATGTAGAATGGAACTTCAAGGGGTTCTCTTTCCTTTGGTCTTTCTCTCCCCTTTCCCCCACATCCATTTTTAAAATGATCCTTCCTTTCCCAATACAGGTAACCTCTTGTTAGACTGGGGCGCTGGTTGCACCTCCGACTATGCAGACTTAAAATGCAATGAAACAAAGATTACAAAACAAAAAAGAGGTGCCACCTATAAACATGTCGTGCGGTGCTGCAATACTACAGAGTGCAATACTATGCCTCCACTTTAGCAAGCTCCAAGAGAGGGATTTATTTGGAAGAATCTTCCATCAACAAGACGGACGTCTGCTTCTCTCTCCTGATTCTCCTACACAGATGCCCTTCCCTGATCATCCTCTGAGTTTCTGCCCTGCCCCCATTCTGACATGATTCTCATTCTAGCTGATCATTTGTCATGTAATAAAGAGCTTCTGACTATAATCACAGGGCTACTTTGCTCCTCAGTTTCATAAAGACAATACTTCAAATATTATTTTAAGTAAGCGTTATGAAACATGGACTCCTGAATAGATTTCAGGGTTTTCGTCTGTTAAATCCCGAGTAAAATACAAAGATGAACCATAGTCCAAAACTTATGTCATCTCTCAAGTATTATCCAGTTAGGGTTCAGGGATGCAAGAGCAGAATGTGACTCCAGGAAGAAATTAGAAGGAGAATCAACATGGAAACCTTTAAATGCTTTGCTTTGAATCTGAGCCCTGGTCCGACTTACATTTTTTCTTCTACAAAATTCCTGTATTGCCGCTTCTTGCAAAAAAAATATTTATGCGCTCTGTTGTCCTGTTAAACATTGATTAAGACTTCATCTTCCATGTCTTTAAAGTCCCCCGTTCAGTAAAAGTTTTCCATCAAGGGGGTGGGGATGGGATGGAAACAGAGGTAGGTTCCTACCAGTTCGGCCATGCCCCCAAACTGGTTCTATCAGTGCAGAGGCAGGTTCCTAGCAGTTTGCACCTATTCGGTAGAACCAGTTCGTCAAATCTACCGAAGATTTTAGCTTTGAATTGAACCTCTCAGTCAGAGATGACCCTGCAGGGGTTCACCGACAAATGCGCGCTCGACAAAAGTGCACCTGATGAAACCGCAGTGAGAAAACCGTGAGTTTGAAATCACGCCAACGAATGAGGGCAGAAGCTCGCCAACAACAACGTGCCGACAGAAGCGCACTCTAAACCTAACCCTAACCCTAACCCTAGCCCTAACCCTAACCCTAACCCTTACCCTTACACTAACCTTTACCTTAACCCTAATCGCGCTTCTGTCAGTGCTCTTTTGTCGACGCGCCTTTGTGGGCATGCTGTCGACGTCACAGTTTTATCACCGCAGTTTTGTTGGCACACTGTTGTCGGGCGCACATTTGTTGGGTCACACCCTGCAGGGCACTCTTTGCAGCCGGTATATCAGCTTTATAAATAGCCTGGCCAATTTTCTGGCAGAGGGCAACCCCAAGCAGACTATGAATTGGGCTTGCTTTGAGAATAAGTCAATCATGGTCCAAATGATTGTATTCCCTCCACTTTTTGGGAGTTCAACTATAAAGTCCGTGGCAATTTCCTCCCAGAGCCAGCAGGGGTCGGCCACTTGTTAGAGAAGCCCAGTGGGTGTTCCCTGGTCTCATCTTCATGGTTGCACATGTAGCACAGCTCTTAACATAATCTTCTACATTTGCCTTCATCTTCATCTCCAAACCACCTGATGCATCGATGTCTATGATGGCTTCTATGTCCCCCTGGGCCCCACGCACACTCACAAAGAATCGCACATGAATCTCCATACTATACCTTGGCCTGAACCCAGACTGAAAAGAGTCCAGATAACCTGTATCCAGATTGTATCCAGGGACCTCTGCATCTGAAAGCCAACCACCCTCTCAACAACCTTATCCCTCAAAAAAGGATGAAAACTCAAAGAAAGCTACCCAATACAGTCAAGTCCAAGGATGAAATGTTGAGGAGGGGCAGCAACACCCCTGACACTTTCAACAGCTGGCACAATCCTCCCTCCCTCAAAGATTCATGAACCACCATTTGGACAGAGGCTTTAATCAACCCAGAATGGAAATGATTCAGAATTCAGGTGGCGAAGCTTACCAATGTGAGGACCTTGTCCAATTCCTCATGATGTCCCAGCTCAAACTTTTTCCAGATAGAGTTCAGAAGTGCCTTGGTCATTTCCAGAGGACCTGGCCAGAATTGGACTAGTTTCACCTCCCCAGTTTCTTGTCCTGAGATACTGTAATATGATAGAACAAGGTGGCCAGACAGCTGGGGAATTAGCTCAAATGGTAGAGCGCTTGCTTCGCATGCGAGAGGTAGCGGGATCAATACCTGCATTCTCCAGTTAATCTCTATTTGCTTTTGGCTTCCCTACAGAAAATCCTCTTCCAGGCAAATTGTTCATATTATCCTAAATTTCTACACTGTTGCAAAGCAGTCCAGGCAGGCAGTTGGGCATTAGGGGCAATACCAAACTCTTGCTTTGCTTGCAGGAGATGGTGAGATCGATTCCCATTTCATCAGAAAGTTTTTGGGTGGATCCACCCCAATCCACCCTGTGTGATTCTGGCTCTTTCTTGAGAAATGATGGAGCAGAACTATTAGGATGTAGTGTGATCAGCTCAAAGGATAGAGTACCTCATTAGTGGGTTTCGGCTCCTGTTGCAACTGGTACGCTGCAATGGGAGCCAGGCGTGCACCACGAGCACGTGAGCTACACACGCATGTGCACCCACTGCCTGTGATGCTCCAGCTGCTTGGCGAAGTTTCACGCAGGTGCTGTACACTGCACAGGCATGAGCAGATAGCCCGTTATGTTCAAATACAGGTAAGGAGCAAGGGCGGGCGGGACCTTCAAAATACCCTTCTGGTATGGTGGCTGCTGCTTCCAGCAGGCACCGGTACACACGTACTGGGGCATACGGCCTGCAACCAGGGCCGGATTTAGATGAAAAGAGGCCCTATGCTATTCCACTTATGAGGCCCTTTCACATCCCATTTTTAAGTTTGTAAATTACATGAGAGACAATAAAATACATCATTACTGTGATATATATCAATATATATCAATATATATAGCTGGCCTCCCGACGGAGGGCGGCTCTGCTCTGCGACAAAGGCAGTGAGGCCAGCCACCTCCCCTGCTGTGCTCAGCTGCCCGGCTCAGCCCCCTTGCCCTCACCTGCCTGGCCGCTGGTGGGCTCCGCGTCGACGGGGCAGCTACTGGGAGCGGCCGCGCCTCTCGCCCGACCGCCGGTGCCGGGAATGTGGGCAGGCTCCCCAACTGCCACGGCGCTGGAACGATCTTAACCAATACATTTTTATGTTTGTTTATTAGTCATATGCATAGAATTTCTCCTTATTTTCGGTTCAGTGTTTTAGTGTTCACTGTTTTTAGAATAGTGTAATTTTAATTTTGCTAACAATTTGAATGTAGGCCCCTCTTGATCTTGAGGCCCTAGGCTGAAGCCTAGTTAGCCTATAGGAAAATCCGGCCCTGCCTGCAACCCACCATTGGAGTACTTGCTTTACATACAAGAGATAGGAGGAGCAATGGCTGCATTATGCTAGTCAACCTTTTGCTCCATTTTGCCAGGTTATTTGGACATTTTTAAAAAATCTCTTTAGATTCTGCATCCTGAGTTCTTGAGGTTTGGTGGGTCTAGGATAGCTGGAGCTGGGGAATTAGCTCATATGGTAGAGTGCTTGCTTTGCATGCAAGAGGTGGTGGGATCGATGCCCACATTCTCCAGTCAAATGTTTTGCTTATTTTGGCCATAATATTTGATCATTTTAATCTCCTCCATTGCCATCCATGATCATTCTCATCAAATCTCTTTTTAGATATACAGTAACCTAGCACAGGGGTGTCAAACTCAAAACCCGGGGCCTGGACCTGGCCCATGGGGTGCTTAGATATGGCCCACAGAGCTGCCCTGGAAACAGTGAAGGACTAGCCCACAGTGCCTCTGCAAGCGAAAACAGAACTCAGGAGGGCTGACATCCCAAGCTCCATTTTCGCTGGAAGTGGGTTGAAGGAGGCCCTTCCATCCCAAAACTGAGATTGGGAGCCCGTTTTCACTGGCAGAATACTCAGGCCACCGTATGCGCCCCTGACACCAGTGACGTCAAGCTGGCCAAGCCCATCCTGGACCCCCAAGGTCAAACACAACCCTGATGTGGCCCTCAATGAAATCGAGTGTGACACCCCTGAGTTAACCTTCATTAAACCATGATTTAATGATTATCCCCAAGTGACTGGATCCCCACTTAACCATAGCCACCTGAGGTGGAGGGGTCTCTCTTACTGCTAATTCAGGCATCCCTCTGAAGAGGTCTAGATGTATTGATTCAAAGGGCTTCCTTTGATGTAGGTAGGTTGAATTGCACTCTCAGTAGGGAACACCAATCTTCTCCTGTTAGTTTCTGTATGTTATCTTGGCTTCTTTCTTTGGAAATTTTTCAACAGGGCTATCCAGCAGCTGGGGAATTAGCTCAAATGGTAGAGCGCTTGCTTAGCATGCAAGAGGTAGCAGGATCGATGCCTGCATTCTCCAGCCATTCTCCTATATTTTGCCCCATCCATAGAAAGCCCTTCCAACAGTTTCTTCCCTAATGTGGGGCTTCTATGTTTCTGAGAAATGTATCATAATGCTGGTGACTGCTGAGCCTGAAGAGACAATAGGATCTTTTTCAGCTTTAGCTTTTAATCAACGTAGCTGTGTTTGCAGAAGAGAGATACTGATAAAGGGACAGCAGTAAAGAAATGCGTCTTGTTAATGCTTGCTGTGTGTGCTGGATCCAACATGTGTGGATGGTACTTAGCAGACACAGCAAACCCAGACTCCTTTCATTTCAGAGCAAGAGAGTTTGTAAGGCAGACTTCTGAATCCTGTAACCTGGAGTCACAGAGATGGATGATGGTTCTACCCATCTGGGAAAGGATGCCCATTTGCTTCTTTTGGAAGAAACGTCCATCTGGGTTCAATTTCCTGTTGGAATCCATTACCAGGTCTGTGTATAGGGCAGCTTTAGCTGCCTGAAGACACAGACACGGGGATGGAGAAACACAGTATCAGGAGATGTGCATAACATTCCTTTTAGCAATATGTAAAGCATTCCTATTAATTAACGTGCTGATCTGTATCAGCCTCTAGCATCTGGCATGTATCAATTAGCAAGGAATGCGAGCTGCTTACCTCTTCCCCCCACCTTTTCCCCCACTTTCCCCCACCTCTCATCTACCCCTCTCTCCACCCAGAGATGAAGTTTCTGGACACAGGAATGCGAGCTGCTTACCTCTTCCCCACCCCACCTTTTCCCCCACTTCCCCCACCTCTCATCTACCCCTCTTCCCACCCAGAGATAAAGTTTCTGCTACGCTGCAACATTATTATTGGACTTAGTTAATCATGTGCCTTTTGATGTAATCGTATACACCTTCTCTTTGTTTGTACCTAATAAAAGAGGATTCCGATTTTCCTTCGAGGCCCTCATCCCGAGAAAGCATTTGTCCGGTGTCTTTCTTCTCATTCGGCTAAAAGCATGAGTGGCCCATCAGGAGCGTAAAAGCTGCAATTTCCAAGTGGGGAGAAAGACACTGGAAATGTGGAGGCTGCTTGGAAAGTTGGTTGAATGGAGTAGAACCATTAAGCACATGGTCCTGTTGCAACTGAAGACATGGAGTGGAGAGTGAGTGTTATTTATATACCCTCTCTTGGGCTTTGAACTTTAGCTTCCTGTTCCTGTGGTAAGGGCAGGGATTCTATTGGCTGTCAGGCTCTCAGGGGCTATGCAGGGGTCACAGCAGGGATGACCTCTGGCTGCTGCTACTGCCGGTTCACTCGGGGACACTTCGTGCACGCTCACAGGCACAGTACTAAAAAAACCAAGATGCCGGTGCCTATGGTGCCACTGAGAGAACCAGTTTGGGATGCATGGCAGGCCGAGTTACTACCTACTTGGCCGAACCAGGCCGAACTGGTAGGAACCGACCTCTGGGTCACAGCTAACCTTCTAGGCTGTCTGTGTCCCAGACTTGGTTGACTCTTGCTGGGTGATGTAATGAAGAGGCTTTGGCCAATTCCTATTATGGCTTAATGGCTTTGTCCTGGTTTGGATCTTGAGTGAGGTCTAATCCTATCACCCTGGAGCGGAAGGTCTTTCTTGCTGTAGATAAGGTGGCCCAGTGTTTCTGGGGCTAATATCAAAGGCGGGGGCTGCTTTCCAAGAGCATTTCTCCTTTTCTCATCCAGGGAGGTATAATATTCTGCCTTTTAACATTTCCTGGAATATTTCATCCTCCTAAGAGGGGTGGGTGCAAACTTTCTTCACTTCAGCTCAGTGTTTGCCATTGAAAAGGGTGTCTGTGTGTGTGGAAAGATAAGCAGAAAGTAAATGATCAAACTAATGATTGCAACATTCTCTTTTACACCCCTGTTAAAGGAGTTGTTGCTTGGCTTTCTGCTATAAAATCCACCTGTAGAAGTTTTCTGAACCAAGTCGGACTTCTAAGATTATACTGGACTCTTCTACATGCACCCTTGTTTAACAAAGGGGTTAGTTACAAGTGGGAAGACCTATTTGGTGGTGGCCCTTAGCCCATAACTGTGTGCTCCCTAGACAGAATCACCTTTTGTTCTTTTGTGCAAGATGAAGGGTTTGTTTTTTTAAAGGAAAAAACAGTTCTAAAAAAAATGCTTTTCTCTGTTGGTATTGTTTGATACTGCTGCTAACTTGATGTTGCTTTTTGCTGCTGTGCTCTTCTTAATATCATGGCCTTATTTTTTTTTTCAATTTAATTTTAAAATACTTGTCACTCCAGGAAACAAAAAAAGTGGAATCTTGCATGGTGAAATTTGCTTCAGGATGCTCTATTAGTAGAGACAATATTTATAGAAATCATTTTTGTCCTGGCATCCTCCTCTCTGTGTCGTGGCACTTTTTTGTATCTTGAATGAAAGCGCTCACACGTGTCCTGGGATAATGTTGCAGGAGCCAATCTGGGTCGATCACCGGGACCAGAGGTTTAGTCTTCCAAGCTTTCAGACTCATGCTGGAGCCCATCCTCAGGGAACTTCTCTCTAGCAGAGTGTGTGTGCTGTTCTGTGTGAGGTATTTATAGTACCTGTTGTAAGTGGCTTTTTAGAGGTTGATTGGGATGTGTTGATGGCTGACTCTTGAGTGGTTGGCTGTTGTTTGCTTGTCCTGCCCAACCCTCGCCTTCTAAGTACTGGATAGGCTGGTGGTAAATCAACACTCCTGTTGACTGATGAGGGCCCTGTTTCCCAGCCTTCCCCACCCCCTTTGTCTTTCCATAAAGGCCTCTGGGATCTTCTTTGTTTCAAATAAGATAGCAAAGATGGTGGAACAGCTTAAGGGTGGAAGATTTTCACCCTTGTTATAATCTGAGGGGACTCCCAAAGCAGATCTTCTCCTTTCCCGGTGGAACAATGGGAGAAAGCAAACTTTCTACCGTAGCAACTTCCCAATTCTACTTTACAGGATCACTGCTAGAGAAATGCAAGTTCAAAATACATTCCCAAACCTGGATGAGTAGCAGTTCTTGCAGTGGTGGGTTTCAAAAATTTTTGGAAATTCTTCTGTAGGTGTGGCCTGCTTTCCGGGTCCACTGGTGGAAACCTCTTCTAACTGATTCGGTAGATTTGACAAACCGGTTCTAACAAACTGGTGCGAACCGGTAGGAACCCACCTCTGAGTTCTTGGGTAAAAATACCTTGAACAGTCACTGATTGCAAGCAGAGTAGGAGGCATGGTTGTAAGAAAGGCACATGACATTTTCGGCAGTACCATGATCAGGGGTGGGATTCTACCAGTTCGGACTGGTTTGGGCGAACCAGTAACTGCGACAATCAGCTGGGAGCGAACCGGTTCACTCCAACGAACAGGTGGGCCTGCCCACCTGCCTCATGGGTCTACTGACCTATATCTTCTCAGCTGATTCACAAGGCAGAGAGGATTGCAGCGCCTCAACTGTGTTACACCCCAACAGTAACGCAAAATGTAAGTTTTCTTAAACTGTGTGTGTGCAAAGTACACAATCACCGAACCAGTTGTTAAACCAGCAGGATCCACCACTGACCATCAGACATTCCAAACAACAACGGGCATCACCAGGAATCAGAAACCCAAATTCTGTGAAGAAAGATGGAAGGACTTGGGATTCTATAATGTTGAGAAAAACAAGAGGGGTAGAAGAGAAGAGAAGAGAGGAGTAGAGGATAGGAGAGGAGGGGAGGGGAGAGGAGAGAGAGTTGGAAAGGACCTTGGAGATCTTCTAGTCCAACTCCCTGCTTAGGCAGGAAACCCTATACTACTTCAGACAAACGGTTATCTAATCTCTTCTTAAAAACTTCCAGTGTTGGGAGCATTCACAACTTCTGGAGGCAAGTTGTTCCACTGATTCATTGTTCTCACTGTCAGGAAATTTCTCCTCAGTTCTAAGTTGCTTCTCTCCTTGATTAGTTTCCACCTGTTCCTTTTATCCTGCCATCAGGTGCTTTGGAGAATAGTTTGACTCCCTCTTCTTTGTGGCATCCCCTGAGATAATATAACATTGACCTTTAAACTTCTGAAGGCGTCTTTCCGAGAAGCTCAAGACCTCTTTCCTTTGAGAGTGAAACCTACTGAGGCAGATTGAGGTTGAGTTTCCCTTCTTAAGCCTTCAAGCAGAGGGTGATATAGGAAGAAAAATCCAGTCCAGTTCCAAGCCAGGAGAAAGACGCTGGAAATAAAATGGAGGCTGGTCAGAAAAAATAGGACTCTGTTTATTGATAAGCAGAACCAACAACAGCATGTAGGTCTGGGACAGCTGGCAACTTGGCTTGAGGACTACATGGATTTTTACAGGGTTCTGAGATGCTGCAGGAAATTGTGCAATGTAGTATTTTGCTATCCTAATGGTGGTGGGTTAATCCTATTACGTTCTAAAGATCATCTCAGGTTCTTACAATTTGGGTGGGGGGATGTAAATTTTAATCCCATCGCTGCAGATGAAGGTGTTTTTTTAGCAAATAAGCTGGCCTGGATTTCTTAAAGGGCTCAAAATATCCATCTCTAAAAACTTCAGGCATCTGCTGGAGGCTGTTTTACCATGCAGGAAGACTGGGGTTACCTTTAAGAACCTGTTTTCTTCCTCCATTTCTCCTTTAGCAAATATAATATTTTACCGCTTTTAATTTCCCCCAAAATATGTCATTCTCTAAGGGGGGGGAGAGGCTTCCTATAGTGGGCAGCCCATCCTTGGATATGCTTTCATTTGGATTTCTCTTCTGGATGGGCAAGACTTCCTTTCCTGCTATTTAATTGGAAGGGTGAGCAATCCTGGGGCGGGGAGGGGTTTCCCCCTTTGCACAATCGCAGACAAATGTACCACCGACCCCAAGGTTTTTAGAGTTGGATCGTGTGGAAGTGACACGAAGGGCACCGTGTACAAAGTTTATTGATTTGTTTGCCAGCTCATGGGACTTTGTTTGGCTTCCCGTATCTGCCTCTTTGAAACTCCCCAAAGACAACATACGCATGTATCTGTGTCCCAGGCCTTATTGGCTGAACTTGGATGTTTGGTGAACGCACACCAGAAACCCAATCCCAAGTTGAATTTCTGCTTTTTATTGCATTCTTTTTCCCGCTTCTTCATACTGGCTCAGGACATTTCTACTTGAGAGACCTAAAACAGGATGAATGTGATTTTCTTACTCGGGTTTCCTGCTCTGCTCCTCTACAGCACTGGTAGGTATTTATTTAGTTTTATTTATTTATTTGGTCTGTCAAACATGTACAAGACAACAGGTATATGTATAAACATGAACATGAGCAAAATAAATGAGTACAAATAAATGGGGAGAGTAGGAGAGGGACAGTAGGCACGCCCCCTTTATGGACTTCTTAGGAACGGGGTGAGGTCCACGGTAGACAGTTTAAGATTGAAGCTGTGGGGTTTGAGGATGTAACAACGGAGTCGGTAGAGCATTCCAGGCGTTGACCACTCTGTGGCTGAAGTCGCATTTTCTGCAATCGAGTTTGGAGTGGTTTACTTTGAGTTTGTATTGATTGTTTTGCCCGTGTATTATTGAGGTTGAAGCTGAAGTCATCGTTGACAAGTAGGACATTGTAGCAGACAATTTTGTGTACTATGCTTAGGTATTTGCATGACTTTAGAGACATGCAATTTGAATCTCAAGCTGGAAGATGGGAAGAGTGTGTCCACTGAGCACCTAGTTTTGAGAAGCTCTCCCGTCTTCTAATAGCATCAGGGAATGGATGGATGGAAGGATGAAAACAGAAGGGATTCCATCAATAAAATGGCCGGTTAACAGGACTTAAAATGGTGCTGAGTGGCAGGAACCTGGAAAAACTCACCATGCAGAAATGGGTGAGGATTAACTGGTGTCAGTGGTGGGTTCCAGATCCCGTCGCAACCTGCACGCTGCGCATGGGGCCAGGCATCCTAGTCGGGCACGCGCACTGTGTATGCTTATGCACACCATCACCCTGCAACACCCAGCTGCTCGGCGGAGGCCACACAGGCGCCACACACTGTGCATGTGTGCGCAATTGGCCAGTCACGTTATAAACAGCTATGGAATGCAGGCAGGCGGGTGGGCCAAACGAGTCACCGTACCGGTACAGTGGCCGCTTCCCCCGGCTACTACCAGTGCAGCGGTACCGGCCATACTGCCCAGAACCCACCACTGGCTGGTGTTTACCTAGTTCTGCAGAGCATACAAGAGAGAGATTCCAGGAAAACTCATCCATATTCAGGTGTTTTTTTCCCCGAATTCATGTGTACATGAAAAGTGGAAGGTGACTTAGAGTCTACTCTCCACCCACCTGATTCTTCTAGATAGATTCAAAACATCTCAAGACTTGCTGTTCTCCAATCCTGTTCACGATGTTCCTTCCTTGGGACACCCCATTCCGTAGTCTGCATTTCCCATAGAATGAAGTACAGCCTGGCCTTCAGCACTTGCCCCATGCAACGCCTGAATTGCTCCAAAGAGACTTATTTCTGCTAAGCAAGTTGGAAGCCTCCACTTTTCTGACCTGCTGCCCAGCCAAATCATTTGACTGGGGTTAAAGATAGAATAGAATAGAATAGAATAGAATAGAATAGAATAGAATAGAATAGAATAGAATAGAATAGAATAGAATAGAGTTGGAAGAGACCTTGGAGGTCTTCTAGTCCAACCCCCTGCTTAGGCAGGAAACCCTACAACCGCTTCAGTCAAATGGCTATCCAACATCTTCTTAAAGACTTCCAGTGTTGGGGCATTCACAACTTCTGGAGGCAATTGTTCCACTGATTAATTGTTTCTAACTGTCAGGAAATTTCTCCTCAGTTCTAGTTGCTTCTCTCCTTAATTAGTTTCCACCCATTCCTTTTTGTTCTACCCTCAGGTGCCATGGAGAATAGCTTGACTCCCTCCTCTTTGTGGCAACCCTGAGATGTTGGAACCCTTAATTTTGAGTTGTCAAACTCAATGATGTTTGTCGAACTCAA
This sequence comes from Thamnophis elegans, assembly GCF_009769535.1. NCBI lineage: Eukaryota > Metazoa > Chordata > Lepidosauria > Squamata > Natricidae > Thamnophis > Thamnophis elegans. The sequence continues at coordinate 151,135,162 of NC_045542.1, read as the reverse complement.
TGATGATTTGAGTTGTTCAAACTTCTTCAGTTTCTGAGGGTAAAGAATGAGATTAAATACAAAAATGGCAGCTCTCTTCTGATTGTTGTTTTTTGCGGGGCAAGGCAGGATACAACAGAAGGTTTAAGGCTTCCTCCATTTTCCCGCTATTTGCTTACTAAAATTGATTTCTCATCCTGATGCCTTTTCAAAGCTTCCTTGACTGTTTTTTAAAGGGGCTCTAAAGCAGAAATCCATTATCTTCATTGCAATTAAAAAATACTCTTCGCAAAGATGAAGCTGAATTTCTCACAGCAATCTGTCAAAAGTAGAGATTAACCTTCCCTACATGCACGGGGTTTAAACTGATTGGTTTCCAACTGCTTACAGTGCAGTTAAAAATATAAGTAAAAAACCTGATATTTTTATTTACTATCCATAGTATTTTTTGCCTGAACCATTTGGATTTTCCAGTAATACTTTGCGCTTGTTCCTTCTTGAAAATATGAAAATTGTCATTGGATTTGGTTGCTGTTATATTTTATATACATTTTCTAATTTAAGGTTTCTATTTCATTTAGAGGCACATAATTGTGTCTGGTTTTGCAGTAGGAAAATGTTGCTGTACAATTAAACCTTTCCCTATTTATGGCAAATCTCTGTCTTCTTGAAAAACATCTAAATAACCTCTAAAGAAACAAGAATCAATGAAGGAATATAACAAAAACATCAAAAAAAAAATAGTTGATGATAAAATAGGGGGTTAAGAATGGTGAAATCCAAATGAAATAAAAATAGAAGGGGAAATAATATAAGGTGAGTGGTATCGATTGATAATTGCTATTAGAAAGAACAGGAAGCTCCTGTTCATTTTGTATTGTGTAAATGTGGTGTACGCTAGGTTTTGTGTGTGTGAATTTTACATGTTTGTTAATAAAAAAATTTTTAAAAGAAAAACATCTAAATAAGGTTGTATCCATCCACTAGATAGGAAAGCATTGATGGAAAGCAGAAATGGTCCTCAAATCTGCTTGGGCAGGGGGTGGACTAGATGACCTACAAGGTCCCTTCCAACTCTTTTAATCTGTAATCTAATCGGGAAGAGAAATAGATTCTTGCAAAGTGCATCTGCTTAGGGAAAGCTCCTCTACCTGCAAGACAATTCTTGCTTCATATTCAAACTTGACCAAAAGCACTTCAGCTGTTCCACGCCTTTGCCTGCTGATTTTGTGTCCATTTAATGCTCTCTTCTTCTCTGTCAGCCCAAGGCATCGTCCTGTAGAGTCTGTGATTCTGGAAATGGCAAAGGTTGCTATGAGAAAGAAGAGACCTGTAAGACTTACTCTGGACAATGCTACTCATATGCAAGTTATGTCTGGTAAGATTGCAAGAATGAAAACCATGCATATAGGAAAGAAAGCAGCCAGATATGGGAGTGTGTGAATACAATTTAGTGCAGGCTAAAGAATCTTGGTTGGTGGTTTTGATATTTTAAGAATGGTTCTGTTTAGGTTCTCTTATGGAAGGGGGCAATCATCTCCAAGCCTTACTCCCGAGTTGCCCTTTTTGTCTTAATTGTTCATGCCTTCTGCTCTGCACATGCACACAGTGGGAACAGGCCTACACTGTTCTTCTGCCTCACTGGTGTCAGACTCTGGAGACAGCACATAACTACCAGATGGCCCTGGGCCCTTTCTTCCTCCGACGCAGAGCCCTGATCAAGCCTTCCCCAGATTCCATGGACTGGCCCATGTTCCTCCCCAACCTCCTCACTGTTCAACTCTACTGCCAACTCCACAGGCCACTGCGGACCACAACATCCACCATCTTCACCCAACAGTCTTCATCTGTCTGTCTTCTCTCATCCCCTCCTGCCACATGGAAAGGGCAGCCCCTCCCACAGAGAAAAGCACCGCCAACAAACCTCAGTGTTTGTTCTAAAGCAGGTTCATTGGAGAGCTTGGAAACCTTTCAGGGCAGTGTCCTCACTTGGCAAGAGTTACTCAGCCACGAGATTGCAGGGACACTAATAAGTAACAGAGAGGCACGATGGGATTTCATTGTGTGCGAGTCTTCAAAACACTCTCCTGTGGTGTTCTGTATATTTAAATTGTATTGGTTATTGAAGGTGTGTTTTTACTGTTTTGTTTTATGGCAATGCCTCCCAGAGTCATACTCATGAGATGGGCAGCTATATAAATTTGATCGATCCATAATAAAGCAACTGATGTTCCCGGAGTAAGGTTCTGGGATCACCCCAGGCAGGATGGTATGGGCGGGGCCAGCCAGGGGGGAATTTGGAGGTTCTCCGAACCAGCCATAATGTTAGCTAGCGTTCTCCTGAACCCAGGCAAATCCGTAGCAGCCCACCTCTGTGTATATATATAGGTACCCATTTCACATATTTTTATCTTTCCCCTTATAGATGGTGATCTCTACTTCCTAAGGTATACCTGTATCTATAGCAGCTTTGGAAGTTGGTTTTGCAACAGAACAACGAAGGCGGATCCATATGTCCGTGTTTCAAGTTGTTGCTCCACTGACAAATGTAATGGAGAAATACCCTTTGCCTCAGAACTGGAATTAACAGAACCTGGTAAATATTGTGGCTTATGTTCTCTGGACTCCCCAGAGAATCTCTTTTTTTTTTTCATCTGAAAAACTTGCCAATTTATGATTCGCTAGAGAAGAGATTTAAAAAGGAAATAAGGGGAATACAGATCCCAGACGATACACTATTAAATGGAAAAGGGAGGGGAAGAGAGGGGGAAATAGAAAAGAAAGTATTAATATACAAGTATATATTCAAGAGCGATATAAAGGGGAAAACATAGTTAGGATAGATTAGCAAAGGAAAGGAATAGAAATGTTAAATTATGTTTGGGTTTGCAGAAATACCATCCCAAGAAAATAACTGAGAACTGAAAGAAGATAACAACAACAGAAAAGAAAAGAAGAGGGGAGGAGAAGAGGAAGAGGAGGAAAGGAAGAAAGAGGCAAGGAGTGAGGGTGGAAGGGGGAGAAAGAGAAGGAGAGGGTAGGAAGGAGAAGAAGAAGGAGTAGGGAGAGAAGGGAAGAAGGAAGGAAAGGAGGAAGGAAGGAAAGTAGAGTAGGGAGGGAGGGAAGAAGAATAGAAAGGGGGGAGGGGAGGGGAAGAAAAAAGGGAGGGGGGAAAAAAAAAAAGTAGGGAAGGGAGAAAAAAACGGAGAAATAGGTAGTGTTAAAATAGGCGGTGGGGTGGTACGCAAAGCAACTCAAACTGTATATTGTAATATTTTAAATGGAATGACAAATGTACAAGAACGACAATGTAAAGAAGAAGGATAACTATGTGAATGTATACCTATAACTGTATGTAAGAGAATAAAAAGTAAAAATAAAACTTTTTTTAAAAAGTACTTGCCAAGAACATCTAATTTCTATAGCGTTCGTCTCTAACCCACATCTTGTTTCTCTTTTAATCCAGGGATTAGCAATGGGGCCCTTTCCAGATTTTATTGAATGTCACTTTGAAACATCCTGAGCAAGGGATGTGGGGATTTACCATCCAACAACATTTGGAGGACCCACGCTGCTCATCCTTGACTTAATGAAACTTATCCTGAAGAAACCTGCGGGGGATTGCAACCTACATGGTGTAAATACATATTTAAAAGAAATTCCATTGTACATAATAATTTCTCTGCTTAGCTCATGTTGGTGATTGGTGCAGTGATAAAATTTGGAAATGGAATTCTCTCTGCGTTGTTTATATTCTTCTCGTAACTTGCATGCTCAGGACACATCTAAAAAAATCAATTTGATGTTTTCAGTTACCTTTTTGTCTTGTTGTCTGTATTCCAGATGTGATTAGAACAACATACCTGAATCAACCTGAGCAACTATTCTAGAGAAGATTGATTGTTCTTGTAGCCCATCAAATAACATCTCTTCATGCCTCTTTAAGCAGATATTTGGGGGTGGGGGAATCAATGAAGTCCTAATGTTTTAGTTTCTAAGCTAAATTTTTCATTGTAATTCCAAAGGTTATGCATGACATGGAGCTGGAGTAATACTACCATCAGCCAATGCTACCGGTTTAGACCGATTCGCCTGAACCGGCAGTAAAAAAATGCTATCGGGAGAACCGGTATTTCCGACTATCAGCTGTGACGCATGATTTCTATTAGCTAGAAAGCCAGATTTCCTGGTTTTATGCTAATCTAAATCGCGTGGCCCCAGGATTCCCTCCCCCCCCCCCCCACTGTTCTACACTTTGCAAGGAGCTTGATGGACGTGACTAAGTTCAAAGGGAACGGGGTTGTCCCTGAGACTCTGATAGTTCAACTGAAGCCTATGTCAAGGCGGCCTCCCTCAGTAACCAAGAAAGAAACCGCTCAACTCCATTTTGCAGAATTAAGAGTACTTTTACTGGTCATGAGTAGATAGCAGCTAAGCAAAGCAAGATCTGAGGCAAAAGCGCGCATAATCATATATATCAATATATGACCCAACTCCTCCCCCTGGTAACCCCATCCCATAGTCCAATCCGCACATCCCTCAGGTGTCATGTGGGAGACATTTTCAAAAAGCATCATCAGGTTGGTATGCCGGACAGTTGGCCTTGGAGGCAAATCCACTATCTGCAGCATGCGCAATAGATGGTGGAGAACCATCCATTTTACAATCACTCCTATACTGAATACTTCCCCACCCAAATACCATGCCCCCCCCCTTTCAATGGCAGCTGAAAGCAAGTAGCAAAGCAGAGGTATTGGAGTAACTCATTCTTGTATTGGAGTAACTCATTCCTGACATCAAATATTTCGCCCAAAATATTTCCAGAGAGATTTTCGAATGTTATTGATTAAGTGCCATCAGGTCAGTAATGACTCTTAGTAACCACATAGGCAGGATTGAAATTCTACCGGTAAAAAATGATACTGGTTCGCAGTAGTAAAAAATACTTTAAAAACTTTTTAAAAAGTTCCAACGATTGCACGTGACACAACTGATCTTCAGAACTTTTAAAAAAAACTTTTAAGCATTTTTTTTTACTACAGGTTCTCCGGAAACATGGTGGTGGAGGCCAAAAATGGGGTGGGGTGGGCAAAAACAGGGGTTGGGGCCAAAAATAAGGGTGGGGGGTTCTGAGAAAGAAAGAGAGAGAGATGGAGGGAGAGGGAGAGAGAGGGAGAAAGAAAGAAAAAGAAAGGGCAAGAGGGATAGAAAAAGGAGAGGAAGGAAGGACTACAAACCTGTCACTAGATGCAGCTTCAAAGTATAATCCAGGACTGGAAGGGACCTGGAGGTCATCTAGTCCAACCTGCTCCAGCAGGACATTGTTAAAATGAGTTTCTGCCTTTTGATCCCCCAGTTACATACTACATAGTCACATGATTCCAACAAGCCATGCCCACAGAACCAGTAGAAAAAAAAAAAAAAAAGATTTCACCACTGCACATAGGTAGACATTTCCATGTCATCTGCCCCTCACTTGGTCCTTCAGCTCTCCCAAGGCTTCCTCCATCACCACTGTAACAAGAGTCCACCCATTTGCTGCTGGAAATCCTTTTCTTTTCTTCCTTTCCACCATTTCCAGCTTTAGAGCCTTCATCAAATGGCCAAGTCATCACATAATGTGTCCAAAGTCAGATTGAGCCTGGCCATTGTGCTGATATTTGCATGATTATATATGATGGTGTGCTTGCTTTATGACACATAAATGTGATGCATTCTTTAGTTTGATGACTGCATGATTATTGATGTATTTGTATGCTGCTGTTGATGAGTGTTAGAGAGCATCAACACAGCTTTCTTTCCAAATATATCTAAGGAAGAAGGAGCAAGAAGCTGGCTGTTCCACCAGGAAGGAAATTGTCCAGTGATTTAGATGGACAAGGAATGACGGTTGAAGAACTAAGGAAGGAAAAAGCATAAGGTTCAATTTGGTTAGGTAGAGTTAACAATGTCTGGGAAGAGGGACTGAGAAGTTAAGAAGAGAGTGAGAGGAACTGTAACTTAAGATACATCTATGGTTGAGGGAATTTTGGGAAAGTGGAGAGGGGCTGAGAGAAATTGAATTGTTCAAATACATTCTATGCCTTTGAAGTGTAGCACACTCTGAGACTTCCAAGTCTGTTCTGTTCAAAATACAACCCAAATCCAGGCTTTCTATAGAACAAATGAACTTTCATCTTAAAGTGATTTTGTTTTTTTGAATCTTGCTCAGAAAGCAAACAGTGTTTGGACAATGTTGGTCTCCAGAGGGAGCTATTCCATTAATCAGATATTTACAGGAAAAAAAGATCCATTGTCTCTTCAGGCTAAACTTTGCTGCCTTGGGCTGAAGCTTTTCAATAGCTAAGGACCATCACGCTGAAAGAATCTCGGAGGAGATGCAGCAGTTAAATGAAGGACTCCCTATGGATGGAGCAAATAAAAGAAAATATCTGGAGAATGCAGGCATCGATCTTGCTACCTCTTGCATGCTAAGCAAGCGCTCTACCATTTGAGCTAATTCCCCAGCTGTCTGATAGCATTCTTGAACAATTTACCAAGAAAGAAACCAAGGTAACATTGAGAAACTGGAGAAGGTTGGTGCTCCATGGTGAGAGTGCAGTCCAACCTACCTACATCAAATCTGGAACTTCAGAGGGATGCCTGGATTAGCACTAACCCTCACCCTCTGGTACTTCTGGCAAAGTGGGATGTGAGGATCCAGTCACTAGGGTATAATCATTATTATGGTTAAGGAAGAGTTAGAGGACACATTTCCAGGGTGTGCAACCTAAGTGCATTAATTTGTGAGTGCCTAGCTTGGAATTGTTGCACTAATTGTTACAATTAGCATAAGCTTGACTTACCCCCAAATCCATCCATGAAGCCTTATCTGGTTGTAACCAAGGCAAGGGAAGCATCTTCTTCTTGAGGTTCTTATAACTGGTAGACCATAAAATTTCAGATTTCATGAATGGCTCTGATTGCTTGCTTCACAGGGTGAACGATTTCCCAATTGCTTCTCATAGATACTTCTCATGGCATACAAAAGAAAAGGCAGATACAAATAATGTGTACAGATGGATTCAATGAGGTTGAATTAGTGTATGGATCAGGAAAAAAAAAACAAGAGAGTTGGCTGGAGAATGCGGGCATCAATCCACAACTTCTTGCATCCAAAGCAAGGACTCTACCATCTGAGCTAACACCCCAACTACCAAGCAACCTTGATTCACCACGTTACAAGAATTCAGGGCAAGAGACACCAACTGAGGAGCTGAAAACAATCTCACAACGTAGCAAAATTATGTAAACATTTACTGGAGAATGTGGGCATCGATCCCACCACCTCTTGCATGCAAAGCAAGCGCTCTACCATATGAGCTAATTCCCCAGCTACAGGTAGATTTTAAGGAACCAAAATGCAAAACCTCAGGACAAGAGGCAGAAACTTAAATATATTAAAGTGATCCGTTAAACTGGCAAAACGAGGTATATGTCTCTCTAGGAGAATGCTGGCACTGATCGCATTACCTCACACTTAAAGCAAGCGCTCTATCATTTCAGCTGATTGCACCACATCCCAGCAATGCCTGTAAATTTTATCTGGAGAAGATGGGCATCAGTTCCACCATCCTGCAAGCAAAACAAGAGTTTATATATTGCCACTAATGCCCAACTGACTGCCTGGATGCTTTGCAACAGTGTAGAAATTTAGGATAATATGCACAATTTGCCTGGAAGAGGATTTTCTGTATGGAAGCCAAAAGAGAATAGAGATTGACTAGAGAATGCAGGCATCGATCCTGCTACCTCTTGCATGCTAAGCAAGCGCTCTACCATTTGAGCTAATTCCTCAGACCTAAGGTAACTTTCACCCACTCAACTGCAAGGATTTAGGATAAGATTCAGGAGCTGAGGACATGAAATTATAATATTATTATCTATCGGAGAAAAATCCAAAACACTAGAGAATTCCTGGAAGCCTGGCACTCTGACAAATCAGCCATCCACAGGCACATACGCATAAACAACATCTACATATATACCATCAAGGACCCATCTTCCAGTGTCTGGATAAATCCTTCCAGTTCACACAAAAAAGGGAGGAAGGCATAAAGATCCTCCAAGTAAAGCCAAGTGGGGAATTAGCTCAATGGTAGAGCGCTCGCTTAGCATGCGAGAGGTAGCAGGATCAATGCCTGCATTCTCCAGTCAGTCTCTTTACTTTTGGCTTCCATTCGGAAAATCCTCAAGCACACAATTCTGCATATTTTCCTAAACTAGGAATTACTGCCAATGCTAAAGTAAGGACAGGCCCCGCCTGTCTGCACATCATCAAGATGAAGAGCGAGAAGAGGAATTCTGGGAGTTGTAGTCCACAAGTCTTAAAGCTGTCAGGTTTGAACACCCTGGGTTATTTTTTCTAAAGGGTTATGAGTGCAAGGGTCTTTTAACTTGACAGCTTTAAGACTTGCACACTTCAATGCCAGAGTTTCTGAGCCAACATTTTGGTTGCTGAGCAAGAGCGTGTTAAGTGAGTTTCACCACATTTTACAAGTTGGCCATGCCCACCCAGTCACATGGCTGGCAAGCCACTCCCACCTAGTCACATCGTTGGCAAGCCACTCTCACAAAGCAGGCCACACCTACAGAAGAAGTTCTAAAAAATTTTGAAACCCACCACTGCATCACGGGTATAAATCAATAAGTGACATTCCTGTTTTTCTTCATTTTTTGTTACATTGCTTTTAGTGTTTCTGCTTTTGGTTATTGTTGTTAGCCACTCAGAGTCATGTGGCAAAGAATGGATGGAACCCACACAGAAAATCGTACACAGAATCACAGGGGTGGAGTCGTGGATCTTGTGGAAAGATGATAAAATCAACCAAAATCCTGCCTAGAAAAGGTGGGCATTGATCTCATCGTCTCTCACAAGACTTTAGCATTGCCAGTAATTCCTAGTTTAGGAAAATATGCAGAATTTGTGTGCATGAGGATTTTCCGAATGGAAGCAAAAAGTAAAGAGACTGACTGGAGAATGCAGGCATTGATCCTGCTACCTCTCGCATGCTAAGCGAGCGCTCTACCATTTGAGCTAATTCCCCACTTGGAAGGATCTTTATGCCCTCCTCCCTTTCTTTGTGTGAACTGGAAGGATTTATCCAGACACTGGAAGTTGAAAGGTCCTTGATGGTATATGTAGATGTTGTTTATGCATATGTGCCTGTGGATGGCTGATTTGTCAGAGTGCCAGGCTTCCAGGAATTCTCTAGCATTTTTGGATTTGGCTTTTTCTCCGATAGATAATAATATTATAATTTCATGTCCTCAGCTCCTGAATCTTATCCTAAATCCTTGCAGTTGAGTGGGTAAAGTTACTTTATGTCTGGGGAATTAGCTCAAATGGTAGAGCTTGCTTAGCATGCAAGAGGTAGCAGGATCGATGCCTGCATTCTCCAGTCAATCTCTATTCTCTTTTGGCTTCCATACAGAAAATCCTCTTCCAGGCGGGGTTTCAATTTTTTTTACTAGTAGTTCGGTGGGCATGGCTATAGAGGGGGGAATGTGACTGAGTTGGTGTGGCCAACTTGACATTGCTTATGCCCATGCCCACTCAGTCACATGCTCCCCCCCCCCAACTTAGTCACACCCACCAGACCGGTGAAAAATTTGTTTTGCCAGGTAGGAAGCTGGCACACAAACCTTGTTTTGTTGCCGCTGCCGAACAGTCCGTGCCCTCCCCCTACGGACTGATGCTGCATGAGGGCAGGAAAGAAGCTGGTCTTGGGAGAGACCTTCCCACCCCTCCAGAGAGCCCGTACGAGGAGAGGAGGAGGCTGGTTTGTAAGTGGGTGGGCGGTTTGAGGTCGGCACCTCCTTCACTTGTTGGGGTGAGCACAGCAAGATGCATGTCATAGCAGCCCCCCTCCCCTGCTTGTGTGAAGACAGTGTGCGGGTGGGTGAGTTTTTCTCTCCCCCCTCTCTCTTCACCCCTCTGCTTCCTGCTGCTTTTCCCCCCCTCCTTCTCTGTGTTGCCTGATCACAAGAGATGAAGAAATGATGGTGGAGGATTAAGCAGAGACAAGAGGATGCCCAGAGGGGCGCTAACCTTTGCCCTTGACGGCAGGGGCTGCTTTATCGCATGCCTCCCTCCCTTTATTTCTCTGGCCCCTCTCCTTCCCATGCTCACCCTGGCAGCACCCCGGTAGTAGCAGTCAAGTGAGGCAAGGAGGCATAGGTGGGCAAGCAAGTGCTTGGTAGTTGGGGAGTTAGCTCAAATGGTACAGTGATTGCTTTGCATACAAGAGGTGGTGGGGTCGGTGCCCACATTCTCCAGCCAATTCTGTGTTATTTTTTCCCAATCCATACACTAATTCAACCTCATTGAATCATCTGTACACATTATTTTGTATCTGCCTTTTCTTTGTATGTTGTGGGAGTATGTCATCGCCTGGTAGGGTTCAGACATCAGGCAAATACCTGTGTTGTTAAGTACTCACTCCCACTCCCTTGCTTCACTGGTGCAGGAGAGAACAGACATGCAGGACTAAAAGGAAAGTTTTAAGGCATGAGGACCAGGAGGCCAGGGTTGGGTTGCCCAGCTATTGTCTCTGATTGATTACCTGAACCTATACGATGTTTATCACACTCTCCCTATGTGTTGTTTCGCCTTACCTGCTTATTTGCCTGTATGTTGTGGAATAAAACCATCCAGCTCTTTTTTTGGTGCAAATAAAAGTGGTTATTTCCCAAGTCTCTTTTTGGCATTTTGATGACTTAAGTGCAGTTTTGAACCTTACAGTATCTATACAAACTGGGCCCTCGCGCTCATGACTACCTGCATTATTAAGCATGGGCATATTGAGCAAATATATTTCTGAGCAGTTTACAAAACCAGCACATTGCCCCCAACAATCTGGGTCCTCGTTTTCTCAAGATAAACCTACAAAGAATAACATATGCAGAATCACAGGGCAAGTGAGGTGTATCTAGGGGAAGGATGATATAAAAAAATCAAAACTGTCTAGAAAAAGTGGGCATTGATTCCACCATCTGTTGCAAGCAAAGCAAGAGTTCTGCATTGCCACTAATTCCAAGTTCCGGAAAATATGCCAAATTTGCCTGCATGAGGATCTTCTGTATGGAAATCAAAACTGAAAAGAGACTGACTGGAGAATGCAGGCATCGATCCTGCTACCTCTCGCATGCTAAGCGAGCGCTCTACCATTTGAGCTAATTCCCCTGTCAATCTTGTTCAGCCATGTTACAAGAATTCAGGACAAGATGTAGAAAATGAAGAGATGAAAATGATCTAATACTTTGGAAAGTAAACTGCCTGTCACCCTTGTTCTATCACGTTAGAAGAATTCGGGATAAGATGTTGAAAGTGGGTAGATCGAAACGGTCTAAAGGTTTTGGCAAAGGAACGTTAAAAGAAAATGGACTGGAGAATGTGGGCATCGATCCCACCACCTCTTGCATGCAAAGCAAGCGCTCTACCATATGAGCTAATTCCCCAGCTGTGAGCAGCCTTGACCCACAAAACTGCAAGAATTCAGGAGGAGGAGAAACTGAGGAGGTAAAATAAGATGCCAACTAGTAAGTCTACTAGAAATGACCGAGACATACCTGAGCTCCATTTACCTGGGAAGAGCTTGAGCAGGTGGATTCAGAGGAAGTGAACATGTTCCTCACAGCTGTGAGTTCTGGAGCTGTGCCAGACTTCAGAGATGCCAGCATGTGGGCCTGTGAACCAGAGGTTTCTCTCACCAAACTAGCAGCGGGTGCAGAGGTGAGGGTAAATAAATTGGCCCATCTCCTTTTAGGTTTCTGAGGCTGTGCAAACTTTTATGGCCCTTTGGGGAAAGGGATGAGCCTCGCCTCACCTTGGGAAATTGAGTGGGTTCCTGCCAGTTCTAACCTCTTCCATAGAAGAGGTTCCACAAGTCTACCATGCCATTTAGAACCGGTTCCAGTTCCCTCCCCCCGCCGTCCCACATCATCAAGATGAAGAGCCAGAGGAGAAATTCTGGAAGTTGAAGTCCACAAGTCTTAAAGTTGTCAAGTTTGAACACCCCTGGGGTATTTTTTTCTAAAGGGTTAGTGGTGCAAGGGTCTTGTAACTTGACAGTTTTAAGACTTGCACACTACAATGCCAGAGTTCCTGAGCCAACATTTTGGTTGCTGAGCAAGAGCGTTGTTAGGTGAGTTTCACCACATTTTACAAGTTGGCCATGCCCACCCAGTCACATGGCTGGCAAGCCACTCCCACCCAGTCACATGGTTGGCAAGCCAATCCCACAAAGCAGGCCACACCTAGAGAAGAGGTTCTAAAAATTTTTGAAACCCACCACTGGAGAGGAGGTAACACTTAAACGAAGAGAGAGGAGGTTCTGGAAACAACCTAGCCCTGTGCTAGATAGGACTTTAAATGTGAGAAGGAGCACCTTGAATTGCAGTGGAGAGAACCTGGAAGCCAATGCACCTGGCATAATAATAGCACAATAGGAGCAAGCTGGTGGGCACTAAAGACTGCAGAACCTGCCTCATGTGGAACCATTTGTAACTTCTATATGGTCTTCAGGGGCAGCCCCATGTGGAGCATGTTACAGTAGTCCAACTACAGAACCACAGGGTATGAATGGGGGTGAGTGTGAGGAAGACAGGAAGGAAGATGAGGCTGCTGTCTGAACTTTAGAAAAGCAGCTGCGGCCAAGTAGAAAATCTCCCCACCTCCCACCCACTTTCCCAAGGCTAGGCTCAGCTCATCCCTTTCCCCAAAAGGCCATGAAAGTTTGCATAGCCTCAGAAACCTAAAAGGAGATGGGCCAATTTATTTGCCCCCACCTCTGCACCTGCTGCCAGTTTGGTGAGAGAAACCTCTGGCTCACAGGCCCCCATGCAGGCATCTCTGCGGTCTGGCACAGTTCCAGAACTTACAGCTGTGAGGAACATGTTCACTTCCTCTGATTCCACCTGCTCAAGCTCTTCCCAGGTAAATGGAGCTCAGGTGTGTCTTGGTTATTTCTAGCAGACTTACTAGTTGGCATCTTATTTCATCTCTTCAGTTTCTCCTCCTCCTGAATTCTTGCAGTTTTGTGGGTCAAGGATGCTCACAGCTGGGGAGTTAGCTCATATGGTAGAGCGCTTGCTTTGCATGCAAGAGGTGGTGGGATCGATGCCCACATTCTCCAGTCCATTTTTTAAAACTTTCCTTTGCCAAAATCTTTAGACCCTTTCGATCTAATTAGTTTCAACATCTTATCCCGAATTCTTCTAACATGGTAGAACAAGGGTGACAGGCATTTTACTTTCCAAAGTATTGGATCATTTTTATCTCTTCATTTTCTACATCTTGTCCTAAATTCTTGTAAGATGGCAGAACAAGGTTGACAGGGGAATTAGCTCAAATGGTAGAGCGCTCGCTTAGCATGCGAGAGGTAGCAGGATCGATGCCTGCATTCTCCAGTCAGTCTCTTTTCAGTTTTGACTTCCATACAGAAGATCCTCATGCAGGCAAATTTGGCATATTTTCCGGAACTTGGAATTAGTGGCAATGCAGAACTCTTGCTTTGCTTGCAACAGATGGTAGAATCAATGCCCACTTTTCTAGACAGTCTTTTGATTGATTTTATCATCCTTCCCCTAGATGCATCTCATTTTGCTCCTGTGATTCTACATATGATATACATATGATTTATCTTGAGAAAATGAGGACCCAGATTGTTGGGGGAAATGTGCTGATTTTGTAAACTGCTCAGAAATATATTTGCTCAGATATGCCCATGCTTAATAATGCAGGTAGTCATGAGCGCGAGGGCCCAGTTTGTATAGATACTGTAAGGTTCAAAACTGCACTTAAGTCATCAAAATGCCAAAAAGAGACTTGGGAAATAACTACTTTTATTTGTACCAAAAAAAGAGCTGGATGGTTTTATTCCACAACATACAGGCAAATAAGCAGGTAAGGCGAAACAACACATAGGGAGAGTGTGATAAACATCGTATAGGTTCAGGTAATCAATCAGAGACAATAGCTGGGCAACCCAACCCTGGCCTCCTGGTCCTCATGCCTTAAAACTTTCCTTTAGTCCTGCATGTCTGTTCTCTCCTGCACCAGTGAAGCAAGGGAGTGGGAGTGACGTACTTAAAACACAGGTATTTGCCTGATGTCTGAACCCGGCCAGTCAATGACATACCCCACAGCATACAAAAGAAAAGGCAGATACAAATAATGTGTACAGATGGATTCAATTGAGGTTGAATTAGTGTATGGATGGGAAAAAATAACACAGAATTGGCTGGAGAATGTGGGCACCGACCCCAACACCCTCTTGTAGGCAGAAGCAAATCACTGTACCATTTGAGCTAACTCCCAACTCCCAGCACTTGCTTGCCACCTATGCCTCCTTGCCTCACTTGACTGCTAGTACCGGGGTGCCACCAGGTGGAGCAAGGGTAAGGAGAGGGGCCAGAGAAAGAAAGGAGGGGGGGCATGCGATAAAGCAGCCCCTGCCGTCAAGGGCAAAGGTTAGCGCCCTCTGGGCATCCTCTTGTCTCTGCTTAACCCTCCACCATCATTTCTTCATCCTTTGTGATCAGGCAATGCAGAGGAGGAGCGGGAGGAAAAGCAGCAGGAAGCAGAGGGGTGAAGAGAGGAGGGGGGGGGAGAAAAACTCTCCCATCCGCACACTGTCTTCACACAAGCAGGGGAGGGGGGGCTGCTATGACATGCATCTTCCTGTGCTCGCCCCAACAAGTGAAGGAGGCGCCGACCACAAACTGCCCACCCACTTACAAACCAGCCAGCCTCCTCTCTCCTCGCACGCGCTCCTCTGGAGGGGAAGGGAAGGTCTCTTCCCAAGACCAGCTTCTTTCCTGCCCTCATGCAGCATCAGTCCGTAAGGGGAGGGCACGGACCATTCGGCAGCGGCAAGCAAAGCAAGTCTTGTGTGCCAGCCTCCTAGCTGGCAAAACAGAATTTTCACCAGTCTGGTGGGTGTGACTAAGTGGGGGGGGGAGCATGTGACTGAGTGGGCATGGGCGTAAGCCACGTCACGTTAGCCACACCAACTCATTCAACATCCCCCCTCTAGAGCCATGCCCACTAGTAAAAAAAAATTGGAAACCCCGCCTGGAAGGGGATTTTCTGTATGGAAGCCAAAAGAGAATAGAGATTGATGGAGATGCAGCATCGATCCTGCTACCTCTTGCATGCTAAGCAAGCGCTCTACCATTTGAGCTAATTCCCCAACATAGGTAACTTTTCACCCACTCAACTGCAAGGATTTAGGATAAGATTCAGGAGCTGAGACATGAAATTATAATATTATTATCTATCGGAGAAGAAAAGGCCAAATCCAAAAACGCTAGAGAATTCACTGGAAGCCTGGCACTCTGACAAATCAGCCATCCACAGGCACATACGTCATAAACAAATCTACATATATACCATCAAGGACCTTTCATCTTACAGCGTCTAGATAAATCCTTCCAGTTCACGCAAAGAAAGGGAGGAGGGCATAAAGATCCTTCCAAGTTAAAGCCAAGTGGGGAATTAGCTCAAATGGTAGAGCGCTTGCTTAGCATGCGAGAGGGTAGCAGGATCAATGCCTGCATTCTCCAGTCAATCTCTATTCACTTTTGGCTTCCATTCGAAAAAAATCCTCATGCACAACAAATTCTGCATATTTTCCTAAACTAGGAATTACTGGCAATGCCTAAAGTCTTGTGAGAGACGATGCCACCTTTTCTAGGCCGGATTTTGGTTGTTTTATCATCTTTCCCCAAGATCCACCCCACTCCACCCCTGTGATTCTGTATACGATTTCTGTGTGGGTGCCATCCATTCTTTGCCACATTAGCTGAGTGGCTAACAACAATAACCAAAAGCAGAAACACTAAAAGCAATGTAACAAAAAATGAGAAAAACCAGGAATCTCACTTATTGATCTATAAACTGTGATGGCGAATCTATGGCACAGGTGGCACGTGGAGCGATCTCTCTGAGCATGTGAGCTGTTGCCCTATGTCAGCTCCAGTACACATGCGTACCCAGGCCAGCTGATTTTTGACCTCTCCCGGAGGGCCAGGGGAGACCATTTCCACCCTCCTCATGATCCAGGAAAGCCTATGGAGCCTGGAGAAGGTGAAAAACGGAACCTAAGGGCCAACTGGAATTCAGAAATGGACTGTTTCCAGCTTCTGGAGGACCTCCGGGGGCCAGGGAGGCCATTTTATTCCAGAAGTTCCAGAAGTCCTGGTTTTTCCGCCCTCCCCAGACTCCTCGAACTGAAGACTCCTTGAAGCTTTCCTCCAACCTCTGGGAGGGCGAAAATGGCCGCTCTGGAGGTTCCTCCTGAAGACTCTTGGTGCCAAAAGACAGAGCATGTTTCCGGCCTCCAGAGGGCCTCCAGAGCCCGGGGGAGCCCATTTTTCATCCTCCCCAGAGGTTCACCCTCCTGATCCTGGGGAGGGCGAAAACTCTCCTCAGTCAGCTGTGGTTGATGTCTACACTTGGGAAAAAAGCAGCTGCCACCAAGTAGAAAAGCTTCCCACCCCCCACTCAATTTCCCAAGGCGAGGCAAGGCTAGGCTCATCCCTTTCCCCAAAGGGTCATAAAAGTTTGCACAGCCTCAGAAACCTAAAAGGAGATGGGCAAAATTTATTTACCCTCACCTCTGCACCCGCTGCTAGTTTGGTGAGAGAAACCTCTGGCTCACAGGACCACATGCTGGCATCTCTGCAACCTGGCACAGCTCCAGAACTCACAGCTGTGAGGAACATGTTCACTTCCTCTGAATCCCCCTGCTCAAGCTCTCCCAGGTAAATGGAGCTCAGGTGTGTCTTGGTTATTTCTAGCAGACTTACTAGTTGGCATCAAATTTCCTCTCCTCGGTTTTCTCCTCCCTCCTGAATTCTTGCAGTTTTGTGGGTCAAGGTTGCTCACAGCTGGGGAATTAGCTCATATGGTAAGAGGCGATTGCTTGCATGCAAGAGGTGGTGGGATCGATGCCCACATTCTCCAGTTCCATTAGTCTTTGTAACGTTCCTTTGCCAAAATCTTTAGAACCTTCGAGCTAATCAGTTTCAACATCTTATCCCGAATTCTTCTAACATGGTAAAACAATGGTGACAGGCAGTTTTACTTTCCAAATATAGATCATTTTCATCCTCTTCATTTTCTACAATCTTGTCCTGAATTCTTGTAACATGGCTGAAACAAGAATTGAAAGGGGAAGTAGCTCAAATGGTAGAGCGCTCGCTTAGCATGCGAGAGGTAGCAGGATCGATGCCTGCATTCTCCAGTCAGTCTCTCTTCAGTTTTGACTTCTCTACAGAAGATCCTCGTGCGCAAATTTGGCATATTTTCCAGAACTTGGAATTAGTGGCAATGCAGAACTCTTGCTTTGCTTGCAATAGAGTGGTGGAATCAATGCCACACTTTTTCTAGACGTCTTTTGATTTATTTATATCATCCTTCCCTAGATACACCTCACTCTGCCCCTGTGATTCTGCATATGTTATTCTTTGTAGGTTTATCTTGAGAAAACGAGGACCCAGATTGTTGGGGGCAATGTGCTGGTTTTGTAAACTGCTCAGAAATATATTTGCTCAAATATGCCCATGCTTAATAAATGCAGGTAGTCATGAGCGGAGGGCCCAGTTTGTATAGATACTGTAAGGTCCCAAACTGCACTTAAGTCATCAAAATGCCAAAAAGAGATTTGGGAAAAAACCACTTTTATTTGCACCAAAAAAGAGCTGGGTGGTTTTATTCCAGGCAAGTAAGCATGTGAGGCGAATCACACCTAGGGAAAGTGTGATAAACATACATTCAGGTAATCAAATCAGAGACAATAGCTGGGTACCCAACCCTGGCCTCCTGCCCATGCCTTAAAACTTTCCTTGTAGCCCTGCATGTCTCTTCTCTCCTGCACCAGTGAAGCAAGGGAGGGGGAGTGAGTGCTTAACAACACGGGTATTTGCCTGATGTCTGAACCCTACCAGGCGATGACATACTCCCACAACATACAAAAGAAAAGGCAGATACAAAATAATGTGTACAGATGGATTCAATGAGGTTGAATTAGTGTATGGATTGGGAACAAAATTAACACAGAATGGCTGGAGAATGTGGGCACCGACCCCACCACCTCTTGTATGCAAAGACAATCACTGTACCATTTGAGCTAACTCCCCAACTACCAAGCACTTGCTTGCCCCACCTATGCCTCCTTGCCTCACTTGACTGCTAGTACCGGGGTGCCACCAGGGTGAGCAAGGGAAGGAGAGGGGCCAGAGAAAGAAAGGAGGGGGGCAAGCAATAAAGCAGCCCCTGCCGTCAAGGGGCAAAGATTAGCGCCCTCTGGGCATACCTCTTCTCTCTGCTTAACCCTCCACCATTATTCTTCATCCTTTGTGATCAGGCAAACGCAGAGGAGGAGCGGGAGGAAAAGCAGCAGGAAGCAGAGGGGTGAAGAGAGAGGGGGGAGAGAAAACTCACCCACCCGCACACTGTCTTCACACAAGCAGGGGAGGGGGGGCTGCTATGACATGCATCTTGCTGTGCTCACCCCAACAAGTGAAGGAGGCGCCGACCACAAACCGCCCACCCACTTACAAACCAGCCCACCTCCTCTCTCCTCGCACGGGCTCTGTGGAGGGGGAGGAAAGGTCCTCTCCCAAGACCAGCTTCTTTCCTGCCCTCATAGCAGCATCAGTCCGGAGGGGGAGGGCACGGACCATTCGGCAGTGGCAAGCAAAGCAAGGCTTGTGTGCCAGCCTCCTAGCTGGCAAAACAGAAATTTTCACCAGTCTGGTGGGTGTGACTAAGTGGGGGGGGGGAGCATGTGACTGAGTGGGCATGGGCGTAAGCCACGTCACGTTAGCCACACCAACTCAGTCACATCCCCCCTCTATAGCCATGCCCACCTAGTAAAAAAAAAAATTGGAAACCCCGCCTGGAAGGGGATTTTCTGTATGGAAGCCAAAAGTGTTTAGAGATTGACTGGAGAATGCAGGCATCGATCCTGCTACCTCTTGCATGCTAAGCAAGCGCTCTAACCGTTTGAGCTAATTCCCCAGACATAAGGTAAATTTCACCCACTCAACTGCAAGGATTTAGGATAAGATTCAGGAGCTGAGGACATGAAATTGTAATATTATTATCTATCGGAGAAAAAGCCAAATCCAAAAACGCTAGAGAATTCCTGGAAGCCTGACACTCTGACAAATCAGCCATCCACAGGCACATACGCATAAACAACATCTACATATATACCATCAAGGACCTTTCATCTTACAGCGTCTAGATAAATCCTTCCAGTTCACGCAAAGAAGGGAGGAGGGCATAAAGATCCTTCCAAGTTAAAGCCAAGTGGGGAATTAGCTCAATGGTAGAGCGCTTGCTTAGCATGCGAGAGGTAGCAGGATCAATGCCTGCATTCTCCAGTCAATCTCTATTCACTTTTGGCTTCCATTCGAAAAAAATCCTCATGCACACAAATTCTGCATATTTTCCTAAACTAGGAATTACTGGCAATGCTAAAGTCTTGTGAGAGACGATGCCCACCTTTTCTAGGCCGGATTTTGGTTGTTTTTATCATCTTTCCCCAAGATCCACCCACTCCACCCCTGTGATTCTGTATACGATTTTCTGTGTGGGTGCCATCCATTCTTTGCCACATTAGCTGAGTGGCTAACAACAATAACCAAAAGCAGAAACACTAAAAGCAATGTAACAAAAAATGAAGAAAAACCAGGAATCTCACTTATTGATCTATAACTGTGATGGCGAATCTATGGCACAGGTGGCCACGCGGAGCGATCTCTCTGAGCATGTGAGCTGTTGCCCTATGTCAGCTCCAGTACACATTCGTA
The DNA here is from genome assembly GCF_009769535.1 of Thamnophis elegans. Lineage (NCBI taxonomy): Eukaryota > Metazoa > Chordata > Lepidosauria > Squamata > Natricidae > Thamnophis > Thamnophis elegans. The sequence goes on along the minus strand of NC_045542.1, from coordinate 151,115,320 downwards.
CTCCGGCCAGCTGATTTTTGACCTCTCCGGAGGGCCGGGGGAGACCATTTCCACCCTCCTCATGATCCAGGAAAGCCTATGGAGCCTGGAGAAGGCGAAAAACGGAACCTAAGGGCCAACTGGAAATTCAGAAATGGACTGTTTCCAGCTTCTGGAGGACCTCCGGGGGCCAGGGAGGCCATTTTATTCCAGAAGTTCCAGAAGTCCTGTTTTTCACCCTCCCCAGACTCCTCGAACTGAAGACCCCTTGAAGCTTTGCTCCAATCTCTGGGAGGGCGAAAATGGCCGCTCTGGAGGTTCCTCCTGAAGACTCTTGGTGCCAAAAACAGAGCATGTTTCCGGCCTCCAGAGGGCCTCCAGAGCCCGGGGAGCCCATTTTCATCCTCCCAGAGGATCACACTCCTGATCCTAGGGAGGGCGAAAACTCTCCTCAGTCAGCTGTGGTTGATGTCTACACTTGGGAAAAAGCAGCTGCCACCAAGTAGAAAAGCTTCCCACCCCCCACTCATTTCCCAAGGCGAGGCAAGGCTAGGCTCATCCCTTTCCCCAAAGGGTCATAAAAGTTTGCACAGCCTCAGAAACCTAAAAGGAGATGGGCAAATTTATTTACCCTCACCTCTGCACCCGCTGCTAGTTTGGTGAGAGAAACCTCTGGCTCACAGGACCACATGCTGGCATCTCTGCAACCTGGCACAGCTCCAGAACTCACAGCTGTGAGGAACATGTTCACTTCCTCTGAATCCCCCTGCTCAAGCTCTTCCCAGGTAAATGGAGCTCAGGTGTGTCTTGGTTATTTCTAGCAGACTTACTAGTTGGCATCAAATTTCCTCTCCTCGGTTTCTCCTCCTCCTGATTCTTGCAGTTTTGTGGGTCAAGGTTGCTCACAGCTGGGGAATTAGCTCATATGGTAGAGCGCTTGCTTTGCATGCAAGAGGTGGTGGGATCGATGCCCACATTCTCCAGTCCATTTTCTTTTAACGTTCCTTTGCCAAAATCTTTAGACCCTTTCGATCTAATCAGTTTCAACGTCTTATCCCGAATTCTTCTAACATGGTAGAACAAGGGTGACAGGCAGTTTACTTTCCAAAGTATTCGATCATTTTCATCTCTTCATTTTCTACATCTTGTCCTGAATTCTTATAACATGGCCGAACAAGATTGACAGGGGAATTAGCTCAAATGGTAGAGCGCTCGCTTAGCATGCGAGGTAGCAGGATCGATGCCTGCATTCTCCAGTCAGTCTCTCTTCAGTTTTGACTTCCCTACAGAAGATCCCCATGCAGGCAAATTTGGCATATTTTCCTGAACTTGGAATTAGTGGCAATACAGAACTCTTGCTTTGCTTGCACGAGACGGTGGAATCAATGCCCACTTTTTCTAGACAGTCTTTTGATTTATTTTATATCATCCTTCCCCTAGATACACCTCACTCTGCCCCTGTGATTCTGCATATGTTATTCTTTGTAGGTTTATCTTGAGAAAACGAGGACCCAGATTGTTGGGGGCAATGTGCTGGTTTTGTAAACTGCTCAGAAATATATTTGCTCAATATGCCCATGCTTAATAATGCAGTCATGAGAGGGAGGGGCCAGTTTGTATAGATACTGTAAGGTCCAAAACTGCACTTAAGTCATCAAAGTGCCAAAAAGAGATTTGGGAAAAAACAGCTTTTATTTGCACCAAAAAAGAGCTGGGTGGTTTTATTCCAGGCAAGTAAGCATGTAAGGCGAATCAACACCTAGGGAAAGTGTGATAAACATCTTATACATTCAGGTAATCAATCAGAGACAATAGCTGGGTACCCAACCCTGGCCTCCTGGCCCATGCCTTAAAACTTTCCTTGTAGCCCTGCATGTCTCTTCTCTCCTGCACCAGTGAAGCAAGGGAGGGGGAGTGAGTGCTTAACAACACGGGTATTTGCCTGATGTCTGAACCCTACCAGGCGATGACATACCCCCACAACATACAAAAGAAAAGGCAGATACAAAATAATGTGTACAGATGGATTCAATGAGGTTGAATTAGTGTATGGATTGGGAAAAAATAACAGAGAATGTGAGCACCGAGCCCACCACCTCTTGTATGCAAAGCAACCAATGTACTATCTGAGCTAACTCCCCAACTTCCAAGCAACCTTAATTAACCATGTTACAAATATTTGGGGCAAGAGGACTTCTGGTTGTACTTCTGGCGCCATCAGAAGATTGGTTCTCGGCCAGCTCCAACTTCTTATTGGTGGGCCCAAATTTGGACCATAGCTACTCTGTAGGATTGGCGAAGCAAAGGAGGACTACCTAGCAGGTAGAGGGTAGCTGCATCTCCCCTCCCTGATTAGGAGAGCCCCCTCAGCCGATGACAGCGAGCAGTCTTTTTGTAACCAACTGATACACTTTCCACAGCATGTAAAGAAGGATATTGTGTTTGTTTCAAATAAAGAATAAAAAATATTTAAAAAAATATTAAACATTTAGATGACAGTGTAAGATATGGGACAAAGGGAAAGAAAAAGAATGTAAAGCAAAACATTTTATGAAAGTATTTTAACAATGTCTATGAATCTTAGAACTATATAAGTTGGATAACTGCTTTGTATGTGGTGTAAGAGATTACAATTATTTTTGAATATATATTAGTAAGGTAGTAATGTAATGTATATTATTATACAAGTTATATAGGTTGAAAAATAGTTTGTAAATCAGATAAATAGAATTTCTATAAGGGTATTATTAAATATGTATAAAAATATGATTGACATTGAAAAGCTAAGATTAATTTGAGATTTGACAAAGAAAGAACATATTTTAATGAAAATAAGAGTATCATGATTGAAGGGTTGGGAAAATAGTAAATATGAAAAAATGTGATTACAGTGAATATACATTAAATGCTTGAAAGATCACGATTGATGTTAGAAGTGCATATTGAATATTGAATAGGAAAAAAGGAAGGATCACATCTGAATATTATGATGATGGGGGAAGGGGGAAAGGACTAAAATAGAGATAGAAATAAGAGCGGGGAAATAGTAAAAACAAATGTTAAGATGATACAACATATGGCAGAACTATCAGAAGGTTTAGAATTAAAGGATGATAATAGAAGTTCTGTGTTAGAGTAAAACTAAAAATGAATTGTAATTATTAGAAATAATATGTTACTTTATTTGTATTGAACTGTATGATACTCAGGAATCAAACATTCATGCAATGAGATGTATAAAAATAAAATAAAATAAAAATTAAAAAAAAGAATTCAGGGCAACCAACTGTGATACCAACTGAGGAGCTGAAAATGATCTAACAACGGAGCAAAATTAAGAAAAGATTTACTGGAGAATGTGGGCATCGATCCCACCACCTCTTGCATGCAAAGCAAGCGCTCTACCATATGAGCTAACTCCCCAGCTCTAGGTAGAGTTTAAGGCATTGAACTGCAAGACCTCAGGACAAGATGCGGAAACTAAATATATAAAAGTGGTCCAAGAAACTAGCAAAATGAGGTATAGGTTTCTCTCGGAGAATGCTGGCATTGATCCTATTACCTCTTACATGTAAAGCAAGTGCTCTATCATTTCAGCTGATTGCACCATATCCCAGCAGTGCCTGTATATTGCATCTGGAGAAGATGGGCATTGATCCCACCATCTCCTGTAAGCAAAACAAGAGTTTATATATTGCCACTAATGCCCAACTGACTGATTGTACTGCTTTTCAACGGTGTAGAAATTTAGGATAATATGCAATATTTGCCTGGAAGAAGAAGTGGGTTCATACCGGTTTGCACAGGTTTGATCAAATCAGTAGTGGTAATTGGGCCTGGGTCACCGAACCAGTAAGGATGGCAGGCCACGCCCCTGAACTGGTCCCCTAGTTGCCACTTGCTCACCCACCTATGCCTCCTTGCCTCACGTGACTGCTACTACTGGAGTGCCACCAGAGTGAGCAAGGGAAGGAGAGGGGCAAGAGAAAGAAAGGAGAGAGGCATGCGATAAAGCAGCCCCTGCCGTCAAGGGCAAAGGTTAGCACCCCTCTGGGCATCCTCTTGTCTCTGCTTAACCCTCCACCATCATTTCTTCATCCTTTGTGATCAGGCAATGCAGAGGAGGAGCGGGAGGAAAAGCAGCAGGAAGCAGGTGGGTGAAGAGAGAGGGGGGGAGAGAAAAACTCTCCCATCCGCACACTGTCTTCACACAAGCAGGGGAGGGGGGGCTGCTATGACATGCATCTTGCTGTGCTCGCCCCAACAAGTGAAGGAGGTGCCGACCACAAACCGCCCACCCACTTACAAACCAGCCCACCTCCTCTCTCCTCGCTCTCTGGAGGGAGAGGGAAGGTCTCTCCCAACACCAGCTTCTTTCCTGCCCTCATGTAGCATCAGTCCGTAGGGGGAGGGCACAGACTGTTCGGCAGTGGCAAGTAAAGCAAGGCTTGTGTGCCAGCCTCCCAGCTGGCAAAACAGAAATTTTCACCGGTCTGGTGGGTGTGATTAAGTGGGGGGGGCTGTGACTGAGTGGGCATGGTCATAAGCGACGTCAAGTTGGCCACACCAACTCAGTTACATCCCCCCTCCATAGCCATGCCCACCGAACTAGTAGTAAAAAAATTTGAAACCCTACCTGGAAGAGGATTTTCTGTATGGAAGCCAAAAGTGTTTAGAGATTGACTGGAGAATGCAGGCATCGATCCTGCTACCTCTTGCATGCTAAGCAAGCGCTCTACCATTTGAGCTAATTCCCCAGACATAAGGTAACTTTCACCTACTCAACTGCAAGGATTTAGGATAAGATTCAGGAGCTGAAAACATGAAATTATAATATTATTATCTATCGGAGAAAAATCCAAATCCAAAAACACTAGAGAATTCCTGGAAGCCTGGCACTCTGACAAATCAGCCATCCACAGGCACACACGTATAAACAACATCTACATATATACCATCAAGGACATTTCATCTTACAGTGTCTGAATAAATCCTTTCAGTTCACACAAAGAAAGGGAGGAGGGCGTAAAGATCCTTCCAAGTGGGGAATTAGCTCAAATGGTAGAGCGCTCGCTTAGCATGCGAGAGGTAGCAGGATCAATGCCTGCATTCTCCAGTCAGTCTCTTTACTTTTTGCTTCCATTCGGAAAATCCTCATGCACACAAATTCTGCATATTTTCCTAAACTAGGAATTACTGGCAATGCTAAACTCTTGTGAGAGATGATGAGATCAATGCCCACCTTTTCTAGGCAGGATTTTGGTTGATTTTATCATCTTTCCCCAAGATCCACCCCACTCCACCCCTGTGATTCTGTATACGATTTTCTGTGTGGGTGCCATCCATTCTTTGCCACATGACTCTGAGTGGCTAACAGCAATAACCAAAAACAGAAACACTAAAAGCAATGTAAGAAAAAAATGAAGAAAAACCAGGAATCTCACTTATTGATCTATACCCGTGATGGCGAATCTATGGCACAGGTGGCACGCGGAGCGATTTCTGTGAGCACGTGAGCTGTTGCCCTATGTCAGCTCCAGTACACATACGTACCCTGGCCAGCTGATTTTTGACCTCTCCGGAGGGCCGGAGGAGACCGTTTCCACCTTCCTCATGATCCAGGAAAGCCTACGGAGCCTGGAGAGGGTGAAAAATGGAACCTAAGGGCCAACTGGAAATTCAGAAATGGACTGTTTCCAGCAGTTCCACCACAAATCCACGAAGCGCTTATCCGCGGAGACATAAGCGCAAAGACTAATTCGCGCCGTTCGATGCGCTAAGGAAAAACGCGACCCTACCACGATGACATAATCGCGGAGGGCAAATCCGCGCATTCCCAAGCACTCAGTACCCTAAACCTAACCCTAAACCTAACCCTAAACCTAACCCTAAACCTAACTCTAAACCTAACCCTAAACCTAACCCTAACCGTAACCCTAAACCTAACCCTAAACCTAACCCTAAACCTAACCCTAAACCTAACCCTAAAACAAACCCCTAAACCTAATCCTAACCCTTACGTTAATTGAAATCGGCTTTCTGCCACGGCGCGGTTTTAAAGCGCCCTTCTGTTGTTGCGCTGTTGTCGTGGCAGTGATGATGCGCGGTGATGACGTCGCGGCTTTAGCGACACGATTTTATCACCGCTATTTTGACGAGCGCGGTTTTGTCGTGCCACGGTTTCCAGCTTCTGGAGGACCTCCGGAGGCCAGGGAGGCCATTTTCTTCCAGAAGTTCAGAACTCCTGTTTTTCGCCCTCCCCAGACTCCTTGAAATGAAGACCCCTTGAAGCTTTCCTCCAACCTCTGGGAGGGCGAAAATGGCCGCTCTGCAGGTTCTTGCTGAAGGCTCCTGGTGCCAAAAAAAAGAGCATGTTTCCAGCCTCCAGAGGGCCTCCAGAGCCCAGGGGAGCCCATTTTCACCCTCCCAGAGGTTCACCCTCCTGAGCCTGGGGTGGGCGAAAATTCTCCTCAGACAGCTGAGGTAGCCCCCATGCTGGCATCTCTGCAACCTGGCACAGCTCCAGAACTCACAGCTGTGAGGAACATGTTCACTTCCTCTGAATCCACCTGCTCAAGCTCTTCCCAGGTAAATGGAGCTCAGGTATGTCTCGGTCATTTCTAGCAGACTTACTAGTTGGCATCTTATTTCATCTCCTCAGTTTCTCCTCCTCCTGAATTCTTGCAGTTTTGTGGGTCAAGGCTGCTCATAGCTGGGGAATTAGCTCATATGGTAGAGTGCTTGCTTTGCATGCAAGAGGTGGTGGGATCGATGCCCACATTCTCCAGTCCATTTTCTTTTAACGTTCCTTTGCCAAAACCTTTAGACCGTTTCGATCTACCCACTTTCAACATCTTATCCCGAATTCTTCTAACGTGATAGAACAAGGGTGACAGGCAGTTTACTTTCCAAAGTATTAGATCATTTTCATCTCTTCATTTTCTACATCTTGTCCTGAATTCTTGTAAGATGGCCGAACAAGATTGACAGGGGAATTAGCTCAAATGGCTACATATCATCTAACTGCATACAATCCCCCCTCCCATTTTCCCACAATAGAAAATGCATAGTAGAATAATAGAGTGTGGCAGGCCTGAGATCCACAAGCCAATATGCCTGCAAGCCTGACACCTTGCTGATGATTGTCCAACCTCAATATCAGAACATAACCTGCCAAAGCCAAGATACAGCTTCATATCCCTCCTCCATTGTTTGTTCCAGGATCTTCACCCCCAATCGACAGGATGACTGCAGATTCAAGAGATTTTCCCTCTTGTTCATCCTCATCCCTTCTGCCAAGTAGGGAATCTGAGAAGGAATAAAGGAGGCACATCTCTGTGGGTTCTTTGTTCTTCTTTCCTTGTCCTTTGATAAGTTTCAATAATTACTTATGATAATGGCTCTTACCAGCCCTCAGAAAGAGTTAGGAGAGGCAGAAGAGTTTGAAAACAGGGTTCCTGAAAAAAAAAGACATGAGGTTGTGGGTAGGTGAGAATAATCATAATTTCTTATTTTTCATCTCATATATGACTGCTATCCAAATCTATTCAAAATTTGAACATTTCCAAATGTCGAAATGCAGTTATAGATGCAGATATAGAGTGGAAAAAGGTCTTTCCATGGATGGTACAAAACAGTGTAACTGGAGAATGCAGGCATCGATCCTGCTACCTCTCGCATGCTAAGCGAGCGCTCTACCATTTGAGCTAATTCCCCAACTGCCTGTCAACCTTGTTCTACTGTTGTCCCCAAATTCGGGTCTTAGCCTGGTGCCAAAGCCAATGAAGATGGCCAGACACGAGGTGCAGGATTGATTTCCTTTTACTGAAGTGCTTCAGCAAAAGGGGCTCCAGCCAGTGAAATGCCAGGACCCAGAGCAAAAGATTCAACCAGCTTTTATACATTTTTTTTTCAAGGTGGGATAAAGATACATTGTCAAAAAGGCATTTTGAAAGTTATCTAAAGGGTCCTCTGTTGACTCCACTCCATCCCTATTTCTAAGTCTTAACCAATACACACTTCAAGAGTTATTCTATTGCTTCAGCCCTATTCCCAAAAGTTAATTAATAGGCACTGGAGGAGGCATTTAGCAAATCTTCTATTTCTTCTGTCTTAGCCCTATGCCTTGTCTTAGCAATAAGTCTTGTATGATGTGCCTGACAGTCAGCTATTGTTTTCTACGTTGAAAGGGGCCCCACCTGTTCACACTCCCTCCTCCTTTGTCTTTGTTATACAGGCTTTGCACGTACACATACATCTCATCCCTTCCTTCTGAGTTCATGCCCTAATCTTGCATTTGTACAGCAAATGGCCCATCACTACCAATGTCAGGGTTCCAAATAGCATCCTCCATGAAATAAGAATATGGGACCAGAGATTCCTTAAAGTTCCAATTTATTAAAAGAGCCATGTTGGCACATCTGGGGAAACCCAAATCTGAAAGCTTCCAGGTTTTCCCCACCCAGTTGAAAGTTCAAGACCCTGCCTCAGTATCCACACATCCATCACGTGGTCCAATCAGTCACTTTCCAGAGAAAGAATTCCTCCCAGTCACTCCTCTCCAGGTGCCAGGGCAAGTTGTCCTTGACTCACTTAGAAAGAATGTTATTTTGACTACATACCTCCCATTCAAGGGTGGGCTGCTGCCGGTTTTACTACCGGTTCACATCGTGCGCACTGCATGCATGTGCGCTGTTCAATGTAAATTGTTCTTCATGCATTCGCAGAACAATTTACAGTGAACTGTGCATATGCAGTCACTAAAAACCCAAATAGCAGCGGCCAAGTGGCAGCGAGAGAACCAGTTTGAGGGCATGACAGGCCTGGGTCACTGCTGTTTCTGCAATTCAGTCCTGAATCCCACTATCGGTGCAGCCAAACTGGGCCCAACCAGAAGCAACCCACTTCTGCTCCTATATTCCATACTGTTAAGTTCTTGGACTTACGACTGGAGTTACTGCGCCGAGAGAATTCTGACCCACCTCTAGACCCCACCTACCAGCCACACACTCCATCGTCACCAACTACGCCTTCTCTGCAGCCCAAATCATTCTTACCTACCTCCATTTTCATTTCATTTCATTTTCCCTTTATTTGTATGCCGCCCTTTTCCCTGGGGGGACTCAGGGCGGCTCACAGTTCAAAAAAAGGGGGGGGGAGGACAAACAATTTCCAACATACAGACAATACAACATATTTTTTTAAAAAAATACAACAGCCACACAAATTCGAGTGGGGTTAGAGTCTTAACCCCAGGCCAGCCGGGACAGCCAGATCTTTAGGGCGGCGCGGAAGGACTGGAGGGTGGTGAGGGTCCGAATCTCCACGGGGAGTTCGTTCCAGAGGGTCGGAGCAGCCACCGAGAAGGCCCTCCTCCGGGTAGTTGCCAGTCTACACTGGCTAGATGATGGAATTCGGAGGAGGCCTAATCTATGCGATCGTATCGGTCTAGTGGAGGTAATTGGCAGTAGGCGGTCTCTCAAGTACCCAACTTGATCGCCGGGCTCCAGAGGCAGAGTTTTCCGCGGCTGTCCCAAGCCAATCCCATCAGCCACTGGAGAACTGCAACACTCCTTCTCCACCAGTCTCACCACCCGAACTACGCAGGTCGGGGTGGGTCCGCCGCCGCCCCGCCGCCGCCCCGCATATCTTTCTGAATACACTTGCACGATCTGGGGGGAACGAGTGTTAAGTCCTTGGACTTATGACCGGAGTCAGGCCGAACCCACCCGGTCATTCCTGATTGGTTCCAGTGCTCCTGTCGACAGGCACGGAAACTACAGCCCTCGGATTGGCTGCCCGCCTGACAGCTGTCATATAAATAGCTGTCAGGCGGTCCCTGTTATTGCTTGTTCTTTCTAACGTTGACTTGTTAATAAACAGTTCTATCGCAGCACGGCATCTGTTTTACCTCAGCTTGCAAATTAAGCACATACAATCCCCTCTCCCAGTTTCCCACAGTAGAATAAGTGGCAGGCTTGAGGCCCACTGTAAAAGAAGGCTTCCAAGCCTGATAACCATGTTGCAAGAAATCAGAACAAGACGCAGAAACTGAGGAGATCAAAATGACCCAATAATATAGCAAAATAAATGTTTGGCTGGAGAATGGAGAACCCTAACTTTTCAGACAGAACCGGTCCCTGGTGCCCCAAAGGTTGGGGGCCGCTGGTATAGATGAATGGATTGGGGCCCTGGTTTTTCTTAATTGTTTGTTGTGTGGCTTCCAATCTTTCTGTTTTTATCATTGTTGTTCGCTATCCAGAGTGATGTGTAAGAGGATGGGGAGAAGGGGCTATTAAAAATCCTTTAAATAAAGATATAAATAAAAATGGTCTAATAACTTTCCAAAATAGGATAAAGATCAGGGGTGGGATTCAAAAGTATTTACAACCGGTTCTGGGGGCGTGGCATGGCTTGGTGGGCGTGGCTTTGTGGGCATGGCAGGGGAAGGATACTGCAAAATCCCCATTCCCTCCCCACCCCACTAACCTGCTTTCCAGCTCTGTTCTCCTGTTCAGGGCAGCAAAAGAAGATCAGCTGGGAGGCAGTGTGGATGGGGCCAGCCTATTTGCCGGTTCTCTGAACTACTCAAAATTTCCGCTACCGGTTCTCCAGAACCTGTCAGAACTGGCTGAATACCACCTCTAGTAAAGGTTGATTGGAAAATAAAATCTACTACCTTTTCTGTGTGAAGCAAGCACTCTTCCATTTTAGTTAGTTTCACAGCATTCTACCATTGCTACTCCATCATGTCTCAAGATCATATACAGAATCATAGGGGTGGAGTGGGATGGATCTGGGGGAAGGAAGATAAAATCAACCAAATGCCTGTATTAGAAAAAGGAAGCATTGATCTCCACTATCTGTTGCAAGCAAAGCAAAGCTTCTATATTGCCAGAAAAATATGCAAAACTTGTCTGCATGAGGATCTTCTGTATGGAAATCAAAATTGAAGAGAGACTGACTGGAGAATGCAGGCATCGATCCTGCTACCTCTCGCATGCTAAGCGAGCGCTCTACCATTTGAGCTAATTCCCCTGTCAACCTTGTTTGGCCATGTTACAAGAATTGAGGACAAGATGCAGAAAATGAAGAGATGAAAATGATCGAATACTTTAGAAAGTAAATTGCCTGTCACCCTTGTTCTACCACGTTAGAAGAATTCGGGGTAAGATGTTGAAACTGATTAGATTGAAAGGGTCTAAAGTTTTTGGCAAAGGAAAGTTTTAAAAAGTGGACTGGAGAATGTGGGCATCGATCCCACCACCTCTTGCATGCAAAGCAAGCGCTCTACCATATGAGCTAATTCCCCAGCTGTGAGCAACCTTGACCCACCAAACTGCAAGAATTCAGGAGGAGGAGAAACTGAGGAGATGAAATAAGATGCCAACTAGTAAATCTGCTAGAAATAACCGAGACACACCTGAGCTCCATTTACCTGGGAAGAGCTTGAACAGGTGGAGTCAGAGGAAGTGAACATGTTCCTCACAGCTGTAAGTTCTGGAGCTGTGCCAGACTGCAGAGATGCCTGCATGGGGGCCTGTGAGCCGGAGGTTTCTCTCGCCAAACTGGCAACGGGTGCAGAGGTGGGGGGAAATAAATTGGCCCATCTCCTTTTAGGTTTCTGAGGCTATGCAAACTTTTATGGCCCTTTGGGGAAAGGGATGAGCTGAGCCTCACCTTGGGAAAGTGGGTGGGGGTGGGAAGATTTTCTACTTGGCTGCAGTTTCTTTTCCCAAGCTCAGACAGCAGCCTCAGCTTCCTTCCTGTCTTCTTCACACTCACCCCCATTCATGCCCTGTGGTTCCACAGTTGGTCTACTGCAATGCGCTCCACATGGGGCTGCCCCTGAAGACCATACAGAAGTTACAAATGGTCCTGCATGAGGCAGCTTGCACAGTCCTTTGGGACCCCTCGGCTTAAAAGGGTATAGAGTAATAGGTAATATATTGCTGGATTGGGGTCCTGGTCTTTCTTGCATTTTTTTGTTGCATTGCTTTTAGTGTTTCTGTTTATAGTCACTGATGTCAGCCACCCAAAGTCATGTGGCAAAGAATAGATGGTAATATAACTCCTCTAAAGAAAGACATAAATAAAAATGGTCTGATCTGATTACTAATATTCAAAGACAGTTCAAAAATTGTCTAATAAAATGTCACACAGTGTTAAAGGTAGGCTTGGGCATTGAACCTACTGCCTCGTGTGTTAAGCAAGCACTCTTCCATTTGAGCTAATTTCACACACAATATTCTTGCGGTGCTTCTCCACAATTTCTCAAGAAACACATAGAAAATATCAAGCACAATCACAGGGGTGGAGTGAAGTAGATCTTGAAGAAGGATGATAAAAGCAATCAAATGCCTGTCTTAGAAAAAGTGGGCATTGATCCCACCACCTCTCGCACAAGGAAAGCAAGATTCTTCATTGCCACTAATTTCTAGTCCAGGAAAATATGCAAAGCTTGCCTGCATGAAGATTTTTCTGAATGGAAGCCAAAAGTGAATAGAGACTGACTGGAGAATGCAGGCATTGATCCTGCTACCTCTCGCATGCTAAGCGAGCGCTCTACCATTTGAGCTAATTCCCCACTTGGCTTTAACTTGGCAGGATTTTATACTCTTTTTGTGAATTGAAAAGATTCATCCAGACACTGAAACTATCAAAAGTCAATTGTGAGAAGTTTTACAGGTAGTCTTCGAGTTATGAATGTAATGGAGCCTGCCCATTCCATTCATAACCTGAGGATTCGTGGCAGTGAATCTCGCACCTTGAACGAGATCACTCCCTCCTTTCGCCCACACATTCGCTAATTGAATGTGAGGCTCATTAAGTGCACATGAGATATTTCAGGTTGGGGAAGGCCATGTGGTGGTGGGGATAGTGATGGAACAGTCCACATACCTAAGACCACACAAGGCCTCCCCAACCCACTGAAATATGTCAAGCTCCCCAAATTGCTCCCCCCTTCCAACCTGCCACGCTGGGTCACTTATCTTGTGAAGATCTAGCAAGCAGCCTCCTCTCCAGCCTCCTGCGCCCCTCTGCGGTTCTGTTCGGGCTTTTGCAAGCCTCCCCTGGCCCATTGCAGGCCAAAATGGAGCCTCCGGGGGCCAGATTCGTCCCCTCAGAAGCTCCATTTCGGCCAGCAAAATGCAGGATGAATGTTGCAGTGCCACTGTGGTTGTTCATAAGGGTGAACAACTGCCTGGTGCTGCAAGATTCGTAGGTGAACCAGCTGGTTGTTACAGCATGTGGCGCCCACTTCTGGTTAGATGGCGTAGGAACCCCTTAATTCCCTGTAGGAACCAAGGACATTCCAACAGGTAGCTGGAGAGAGGCGTAGTCTAGTTACCAGGTGACCAGCCAGTACCTTGATTGGACAATGTGACTGTTCAGTGAAAGTGGGAACTTTTTAAAATTTACAACTTTAACAGTAAACAACATATTAAATCAATACTTTATAAATACAAACCAGAGAAGAAAAATGAAATTTTGGACGGAGCACACAAAATTGTTTTAATATAATTCTAAACATTATAATCCAAAAACTGTTTCTGATTAGAATTAAATTTTGCATGATGTTTTCCAATAAAACACATACAAAATGCTTGTAACTATTTTCATATATAGGAAAATACTGACACAGCTTTTGAGATTAGCTGAGATCATGTACTGCCATCTAGCTGGACAATAACATGGAAACAAATTTCAAAATTATTTGTGTCTTAAAGCCATCCTATATTCTACGTTCTGCCACTAGGGGACAGAAAAAGCTTACTTTTGATGTGAAAAACAGGCTTTAAGGAAAAGTAGGGAAGAGGGTAAATATGATGTGCATAGCAACCCAAAATTTTGTATTTGTGATCTTGTGATGAACAACTATGTATGCACTTTGATGACAATCCACATTTAGTCTTTTCAACAGTATTTATTTCTTTATTTCAGGTCAATCCCATCATCATACTGATGACACGTCAACCCAGATTGATGAATTATCTTTTTCAACAATTTCACAGAGGTAAATAACACAAATAGACTCCCAAGTTCTTCCTCTAGGTATCTATTTAGCTGTCTGTCAGTCTGTCAGCCTACCTATCATCTATCCATCTATGCATCTATAATTGGTCTATCTGTCTGTCTATCATCATCTCTCAGCTTTAATAGTTTTATAAATAACTCAAGGTGGCAAACATACCTAATACATCTTTCTCCCTCCTTTTTTCCCCACCTGTGAGGATGAGAGAATGACTGACCCAAAGTCATCCAGACATTTTTCATCCCTACGGTGGACTAGAACTCACAGTCTCCTGGTTTATCTCCTGGTGCCTTAACTACTAGACCAAACTGACCCTTGGAGCAAATAAAGACTTGAATGCTCTCCCCGGCACCCAAGACTACAATCTGGAATGATTTACACGACGGGTGTCAAACCCACTCGCATCACTGGCCATATTGTGACGTATTGTGATTTATTTATTTTTTGCCTTCACAGAGCTAGGGCAGATATAGCCTGCACAGACCCTATTCGGCCTGTGGGCCGCCAGTTTGATAGGCCTGACTTATACCAGAAGTGGAACCACTATAAAATGTACCTCCGACTCCCAACCCAGTGAACTACCGCAGAAAGTCAATGAAGTCCAGCACTAAGCTGTAGCAAAGTAAAGGGCATTAAGAGAGGCTATTACTCTGTAAACTGCTTAGAGAGGGCTGTAAACAGGGGTGGGTTCCTGCCAGTTCTAACGTCTTCTATAGAAGAGGTTCCACAAATCTACAGTGCCGTTTAGAACCGGTTCCAGCTCCCTCCCTCCCGCCCATCCGCACATCATCAATATGAAGAGTGAGAGGAGGAATTCTGGGAGTTGAAGTCCACAAGTCTTAAAGCTGCCAAATTTGAACACCCCTGGGTTTTCTTTTTCTAAAGGGTTAGGGGTGCAAGAGTCTTGTAACATGACAGCTTTAAGACTTGCACACTTCAATGCCAGAGTTCCTGAGCTAACATGACTGGAGGAGGAATTCTGGGAGTTGAAGTCCAAAAGCCTTAAAGCTGTCAAGTTTGAACACCCCTGGGGTTTTTTTTTCTAAAGGGTTAGGGGTGCAAGGGTCTTGTAACTTGACAGCTTTAAGACTTGCGTGCTTCAAATGCCAGAGTTTCTGAGCCAACATTTTGGTTGCTAAGCAAGAGCGTTGTTAAGTGAGTTTCACCACATTTTACAAGTTGGCCACGCCCACCCAGTCACATGACTACCAAGCCACTCCCACCCAGTCACATGGCCATCAAGCCACTCCCACAAAGCAGGCCACACCTACAGAAGAGGTTCTAAAAAAAATTGAAACCCACCACTGGCTGTAAAGCACTGTGAAGAGGTATAAGTCTAAGTGCTTAGCATTCCTAAGCCTGTACATAGAGCAGCATGAGAGGAAGAAACCAGCAGCAAAGTGCTTTCTATTATAAGCAAAGTATAAAAAAATTAAGTTACTTAATTAGGAACATGGAAACAGAAAACAAACAGCAGAAAAAGACCAGGTCCATTGAGTCAGCCATTTCAGTGTTTTTCTTTTTTAAAAAAATTAATTTATTTACTATTTTATATTTTAGATTAATTTTTGACGGATGATATGTCAGGTTCCATTCAGGTGAAGAACACAAACAAGAAGACTAAACTGGTAGGTGGTAATGGTAACCTTTAAAGTCTGTTCCGGTACTTCTAATCATCACACAATGTAAATTACGAGTGAAATAAAGTGAAGCCTATAATTCCATTCTTCCCTCCACCATTTAAATCCTCCTGTGCCCCGCCCTCTCCTATACGTGCGCAATACATCCAATATACTCCGATGACGTGACAGACCATGCTGGTTTACATTGTCACGCCTGTGGTGGTGCCTCTCTGTATGAAAGTCACTGCAGGGTTACTGTGCATGTGCCGGGCCGCCTATCAGCTTCGAGACCCCACCGACATAACGCTCACGGCCAAGGATCTGGGGGGGGGGGCATCCAAAGGTCCTTCACACTCTTGGCATGGCAGGGAAGCAAGCGCGGCACAGCAGCAGTCCAAAGCACAAAACGCCCTATTCGCGGATCTCCCGACCAGTGGAATGGCAGCCCCGAGCCGCTGAGAGCAATGGGTCTGACAGATATTTATCTCAAGCATGTTTAAACTCAATGATGATTGATTCGACTACTTCCACTGGAAGTTAAGTGCCAACAATTAAGTTAAAAATTATTAGAATACATAGTATTTAGACTCAATCACTGCAGCTATTATACACCTATAAATAAAGGGCTTATGCACCTAAAACCTTGTAAATAACTCTGTACTTCACTTCTGTAATGAATAGCACTATATTAATTCATTAGCCACGTGTCTGTGCCTTGTGTTATTAAACAATTCCTATTTTCTCTGTACAACTTTTGTTGTCAATATTTATACAATTATAACTTGAGTCAGATGAGACGTTAGCACTGGATGGGAGCAAAAAGTTGAATTTCCAATTATTTCCCTACTAGTGGCTTTTTCTTAAATTGTATTATGACTGAACATAGCTACATTGATTGCTAAAAAGACTAGTAGAAATGTGTACTGATTTCACACTGGATGAATCTACAAGCCTTGTTTGATTTGAGCTTGTCCTCTATTTTGTGTATGCTGACAACACCCGGGGCTATTTTCTTTGCTGACAACATGCTTTGTCTGCCATCTAGCTAGGGAAATCTATTTAAATAAGTTGATTTCCAGAATTTTTTTTAAAAAAAATCCAAGCCCAGAATTAATTATTAATCAGACTCAGTCCAATAGAAAAACGTACAGGGTTAACCCATAAGTGGATGCTATCTCCAGCTCTATTGAGAATCCATTCTTACTTTTTTTTTCTTGAGAAATAGTGCTCATTTTAGGTCTTTTTTTCCCTTTCTCTACAGCCTCTAAGAATTTCTTATGTCTCTTTGTTTGATGCTCATTGATCTCTGCCAGATTTTGTGCATTGTCATGTCATCCCCTATTGCAATTTCTTAACCAGTGTTTTTTCCCCAAACCATTATGTGTCTTTTCTTTTTTAATAGAATATAATGAATAGAATAGAATTCTTTATTGGCCAAGTTTAATTGGACACACAAGGAATTTGCCTTTGGTGCATATGCTCTCAGTGTACATAAAGAAAAATAAAATACATTCATCAAGAATCATAAGATAACACTTAGTGATATCCATAGGTTACTATAAGCAATCAAATCATACTGGGATACAAATAAAAACAATATAAATTGAAAAGATACAAGCAATATGGCTATAGTCATAAGTGGGAAGAGATAGGTAATAGGAAGAATGAGAAGAATAATAATAGTACAGTCTTAGTAAATAATTTGACAGTATTGTGGGAATTAGTTATTTAGCAGAGTGATGGCATTTGGGGAAAAACTGTTCTTGTGTCTAGTTGTTCTGGTGTGCAGTGCTCCATAATGTCCTTTTGAGGGTACGAGTTGGAACAATTTATGTCCAAGATGTGAGGGGTCTGTAGATATTTTCTCAGCCCTCTTTTTGACTCGTGCAGTGTACAGGTCCTCAATGGAAGGCAGGTAGGCAGTAATTGTTTTTTCTGCAGTTCTAATTATCCGTTGAAGTCTGTGTCTGTCTTGTTTGGTTGCAGAGCCAAACCAGATGGTTATAGAGGTGTAGATGACAGACTCAATAATTCCTCTGTAGAACATATAATGTTCATATATTTTCCTTTCCCCCTTTACTATTTCTGCCTGGCAATTTGGTAATTTGTGTTTGTTTCTCATTAAGTTGCAATTTGTTGAACGAGTGAAATACTTTTGACATCACAAGATGGGAAGGGGAAAATACTTATTCTGGCATGATCTTGGCAAACTCTGAAGATGATAATTGATTAACCTGATGATTAACCTAGGATATATATGTCTTTTTCTAAGACTGGGTATGGTTCAATTCTCTTGTCGAAAAGACTCTGTGAATGACAGGTAAAATAATCATTCATAACATGTGAAGCTGCTTTTGTGAACTTCTCATTGTAAAAAAAGATGCGTGCACGTGGTGGACATGTGAGGCAGCCCAAAAATTCTGGGTTAAAATCAAAAACTGGTTGTGTTAGATCAGGTGAATGAAGGCACACTCAGGCTTCAGAGTAACAAGCAGCTCTTTATTAGCACAAGTCAACTATGTACAATACAGCGAAGGTTCAGTCTGACAGCAGCCCTTTTATAGGGAGCTGTCAGATCCTTCGACCAATCAGATTGAATCTCTGTTCCCGCCGGAACAGAGGACCTTGGTGTAAACCATTACCAATGTTTCTGGTATCTAACAGGTTGGAAGTTATAACAGGCAACCACATAGATTGGAAACCAGAGACATTTTTATTAGGTTTAACCACAACAAAATACAGTAAAGAGACTCCATATCTAATTCTACATATCATTACAGCGCCAGTATAACATATGCACAGAAATGAAAAATCAACACAGTACCAAACAGAGATGAGATAATACGGAAGATCTTAGAATGTGCAGAGATGGATAAATTGACCAAGAAAATTCAAGGAAGGGAGAAGAAAGAGAGTACTATTTAATTTGAGAAAAATGGTATAAGTGGTTAGATGATAGAAATAGGAAATAAGAATTTGGGAAATGCAGTTTTTATTATAGAAGAAGTAGAAAACAGTGATAAGAATGTAGGAAAAGTAGGATTTACGAAAGTAGAAAAAGATATGTAATAGAAGAGTAACAAAGACTGTCTGATACGAATGACCAAGCATACACCATTAAGCAAAAGAGTAAGAAATAACAGGATTATAAGTGTAAAATTAGAATGTACCGAGAGGAAATAATATTTGTAAAGATACACCGATAGATATCTGCTGTAAGAAGGAACATGCCGTTCTGATGTTATCTGTACGTTTTGTGTATGTTTTTGTCAATATGTTTAAGTGTTTAAAATAAAAAAAATAAAAAAAGAAAGAAAAGATGTGTGCATGCACATGCAGTCTCATGGTGGAAACTTTTTTTAAAATTCTGCTAATCTTTTTGATATAAAGTTGAACTCAACAAAACGCTGATAGGTGTAGACCTATCAGTAACTTGTTAGAAATATCTTATCAATAAGTAAACATATTAAACACTTCTTGGAGAAAGGTATTGAATGTTGCTGGATTTCTGAGGACAACTAGGTCACAGTACTCAATTCTTTTCCTTCTACACAACTACATATACATTTAATATCTACTGCCCATTTTCATTGCCCAAGGTTAGAAAATATTGGCGTAAGATAAGAAAGTGGTTGGAAGGGGTAACTGAATAGACGATAGAGTTGAGGCTGGAATCGTTTCTCCTTGATATTTTTGATGGGAAAATGGGGGGGAAACTACAATACATAACATTGCATATATTAACCACAAGTAGAATTGTGTTAACACAGAACTGGAAACAAACAGATACTCCTCTAGATCCAATTGTAAAAAGGAAAATTTATGAATGCGCAGAAATGGATAGACTGTCTATGGAAGTGAAGGAGAGGGAAGAAACCAAGTACTATCAAATTTAGAATAGATCTCCTGGCTTGAGAGCAAATGTAAAACTTAAGGTATAAGATGTAAAAGTATAATATATAGAATGCAAAACTTACAAGAAATATATGATTTTGATGTGTAAGTGGATGTTATTATAATTTAAATAAGGATATCATTTAGGATAGTGATACAGAGTTAGAATTTTTGTAAATAGGACTGTTACAAAAGATATTGATACCGATATGGAAAAGTTGTTATAGGTGTACATTTGTTTTAAATGTTGGAAATTTTAATATATATGCTATTTTAAAACAGGACACATATGTCTCTTTCTAAGACTGAGTGTGATTCAATTCTTTTCTCGAAAAGACTCTGTGGATGACAGGTAAAAGAATCATTCATAACATGTGAGGCTTCCTGTGACACAGTCTCATAGTGGAAACTTTTTTTAAAATTCTGCTAATCTTTTTGATATAAAGTTGTACTTAACAAAACACTGATTTGCCTCACAAGTGTAGACCTATCAATAACTTGTTAGAAACACCTTATCACTAAGTAAACATATTAAACAAACACTTCTTGGAGAAAGTTATTGAATGTTGCTGTGTTTATGAGGACAGCTAGGTCACACAGTACTCAATTCTTTTTCTTCTATACAACTACATTTTCATTTTTGGGTAGAAGAATTTGCAAGTGCGAGCTAAAGTTAGCTCTGTCTCAGAAGCTTTAAATGCTACTCATTAAAGCATTACATGTAGTTCTTCTATAGTGACTGCCTTGTTTAGTGACCATTCACAATTACGACAGTGATGAAAAAGTAACTTTAGTTTAACATGTTTAATACGAAGTAACATTTGTACTTACTTCATTGGCCTGTGAAGGAAAAGAAAGCTGATGTGAGTTCATAAGCACAGTTGTGGTTTTACTTAGCGACCACTTCATTTAACAAACAAGATCCTGGTCCCAACTTTTACATTTAAAGCATTACTTTTTACCCAAGCCCAAGGTATTTATAACAATTTTAAAATTATTTTTATTATATATGGATATTTGTAAACTGTCTAGATATACTTATAAATGGCAGCATATAAATCTTTGTTATAAAGAAATCTGTGCTATTAAAAATGCTGTGTTTTACTCATAAAGTATGGGAATTGGCTTTCTGCTTACCTGTATATGTCCAGAGGTAACCATATTTCTCTAAAATTCTGCTTCAATTTTTCCTGATTTTTTTTCTAAGGAAAACTGTATTAATACCCAAGCTATAGAACAGTGTTTTTCAACTTTGTTAACTTTTAAGAACTGTGGACTTCCAACTCCCAGAATTCCTTAAGCAACATGAATTTCCAGAAATTCTGGTTGTAGTCCACATATACCTGCTCTAATAGATATTCCCCACATATATTATTAAAGTATTTAAAAGGCTGTCCTTCAAACATCTGTTCAAGCTATTGTTGTTCTCCCAGAGTTCTAAGAGTTGATGTTATATGTTCTATTTTTGTTTTCTGAATACACTGTGACTTTTGTATTATGCTAAGTAAAATAGATACAATAGTCATACATGACATCAAATCACACCCTTAATGTCATCCCTTCTTGCCTTCTCCTCCCTGGGGCTTTGGATTGCAACACCCATCATGCCCAGCCACATGAGAATAGAATCAGAGTTGTTTCTCGCTTGGTTCACAGCATCTTCTCAGGATCACGTAGAAGGATCTTCTTTTGATTCTTCTGGAATATAAAAGATTGATCTGGTATGAGGAAAACGACAGGCTCTGTTGTTCTTCATTCTCTTGAAGTCCAAGATCTAAATATCTATCATATTTTCTCGTCCCTCCCTCCCAAGACATTCCAATCTGTTGAGAAGGCAAGGGTAAAAATAAAACTGGGTGTGTAGCATGGGCTTTCTTAGGAGCGTTTGTAAAATAGCCAGAAAAAAAGAAGTTTGAGTTTCACAGATACATAGGCTTCTGTTCTTAGCCATGGGACTGTACGACAAGGAACCAAAACATCTGTTGTGATGTCATTTACTCATGCCATAACGTCACAGGAAAGTTCCTAAGGGTCGGAGCTTGTCTTATGATAATACGATGCACAATTCCTCAGTTGGCTTCTTTGCCCACCATGTATCTACACCTGAATAGATGTATATTGACAGAGGTGGTCATATGGACACTGACAAGGTATCAACCACTGATTCAGTAGACTTGATGCATTTCTTTTTCAGTGGATTATTTGCATATTCTAGAAATACAAATATTAATTACAGATTAGGACTGTCTCTGTCTCACCTTTACTTTTTACAACTGGCAATGGTATACATATTGCTAGCTCTTCCCATTTTCTCCACAATAACTTTTTGTGGTACATAGATAGTTGAAAATAACTGGCCCAAGGTTACCCAGTCAGCTTCTGGGACAAAGGGAAGACTAGAACTCACAATCTTCTGGTTTTCCTCAACCCCTATACCAAACTAGCTCTCACTTAAAGAAGCCCTTCATTGATGCCATCCTCCCAGGCATATTAAGGTCTGCAGAGAAAGCTACACCTGCAAATTGTTAGTTAATAAAGCAAGACCTTTTCTGTGGTGGTTGTAGTCCTGTGGAATCATATCCCTACCCAACAATCAGGATATAATGATGATGTGTTTGTTGTTGTTAGTCACGAAGTCATGTCCGACCCATCACGACTCCATGGACAACATTCCTACAGGCCTTCCTGTCCTCTACCATCCCCTGGAGTCCATTTAAGCTCATGCCTACGGCTTCCATGACTCCATCCTGCCACCTTATTCGCTGATGTCCCCTTCTTATTTTGTGTTAGGAATATAATCTAACGGTTGGGTTGGCAATATATAAATCATATAACAATGCTATACCTGTTTCTTTAAATCATACTGTAAAATGTGATTGGTTGCTGTTTTCCTCAATCGGCCATAAGGGGGAGCCAGAATGATTGTTAGCTCTCTGTTTGTTAAATTCTGGGCTAATCTGATCTGAGTGCCGTGAGCTATTGTAAGTTTTGCAACTGCTAGCAAACTTTGTGCACCGGACTGTTTGTATGATTATGGACTATGTTATTTGGATTATCCCTTAACTGAAAGATATTGATGACTCTTATCCGTGTATGGCTTGGACTGTTTGATAGACTCTGATACCTCTATTTCAATGAAAGTAAAAGCCTATTTAAACTGCTGTGTCTCTGTATGCTGGTTTGTGTGTTATCCAACACAACAACTCTCACAACACTTCTCTGAACGTACTCGCTCTCCCACCAGGGAGCTTACCTAACATTTTGCCCTCCGTCTTTTCCAGCATGAGGCTCTTCTCCAGTGAGTTCTTCCTTCTCATTAGGTGGCCAAAGTCTTTGAGTTTCATCTTCAGTATCTGGCCTTCTAAAGAGCAGTCAGGGCTGATCTCCTCTAGGACTGACTGGTTTGATCACCTTGCTGTCCAAGGGATTCACAGGAGTCTTTCTTACACAGGAACAGGAAACAGATAGGTGTGGCTAAACAGAGTATAGAAAACCCAGCAAGCCCCTTCTTTTCTCTCTTTTTTTCTTCTTCACTCAACATCTTGAAGCATGTGGTCCCCTTTTTCTGTTCAGGACCTCAAACCATGTGGTCCTGTCCACTATTAAACCAACTTTCCAAACAGCCTCCATGTCTCCAGTGTCTTTTCCCCACTTGGAGCTGAGCCCAGAAGGACATTTCTTTCAACAATTTTTAAGAGAACTGCTATTAAAAATAATGTTAATGAAAATAAATAAGGTTGTGTGTAATTTACATGTCTTCTATTGCAGCAAATGCAAACATATTTAAGGAGGGAAGACAGATTAAATCGTGTGTAGTGAAGGAATCATTTGGATGGCAGGAAGGGTTTTGGGGTATGTTAATCTTGACGATATCACTGAACCCTTGATTGATTTGAGCTAATTTGGCTATGCCCATGAAACTCTTCAAGGAGGAAAAGTATGTAGATTTGAATGCTGTTCAGGTTATTCCCCAAGTGTGCTATTTTCATCTTTAGATTACATGCGGTGTTCCTCATTTTCTCAATAACTCTCTTCAATTAGCCAACTTACTCTTGCTCAAGGAACGGTTTAAAATGCTTTCAACCTGGAGTGGGTTGAACAACCAGTGAGAATGAGAAGTACTATTATAGGCAAGTCATTAGGTAATGCAATATAAAACTTTCCATGATTTGGCACGCAACCTGTAAGAGAAGGAGTGGCAGACTCTGGGAGCAGTGTTAAAACAGAATCTCTACATAGCCACAAGCAGACTAAGTCCAACCACCGCTGATAAGGCCACACTTGGAATGCTGCATCCAGTTTTGGTCGCCACAATGTAAAAAAGATGTGGAGACTCTAGAAAGAGTGCAGAGAAGAGCAACCAAGATGATTAGGGGACTGGAGGCTAAAGCATATGAGGAACAGTCTCTCTCTCTCTCTCTCTCTCTCTCTCTCTCTCTCTCTCTCTCTCTCTCTCTCTCTCTCTCTCTCTCTCTCTCTCTCTCTCTCTCTCCTCTTCTATTCTTCAGTAATAATAGTTCCTGAAATCTCTCACACACATTCTCTTTCACTCTCTCCCTCTTCTCTTCCATTCTATTCTTCAGTAGTAATAGTTCTTGAAATCTCTCTCTCACACACTCTCTCTCTCACTCTTCTCTTCTCTTCTCTTCTTCAGTAATAATACTTCCTGAAATCTCTCTCTCTCACTCTCTTCTCTTCTTCAGTAATAATACTTCCTAAAATCTCTCTCTCTACTCCCCTCTTCTCTTCTCTTCTCTTGTCTTCTCTTCTATTCTTCAGTAATAATAGTTCCTGAAATCTCTCTCTCTCCTATTCTATTCTATTCTATTATCTTCTCACAGTTCAGTTTCACAGTTCACTTTCCCCCAGGCCCTCAGCCTCCCTTCCACCTTCCCCACCCCTCATGGTTTATGGCAGACTGGCAGTGAGGTGGAAGTTCTGACACCATATTTAATGCCTAGGGCTTGATTTTAAGGGATTTTTCTACCATTGCATCAAGGAAGGTAATTTGGTTAATGTCATCATGACCAAATAAATAAAGCCCATGGAGATGTTTATATGATGATCATCATCATTAGCAACATCACCACTCATACCACAGCTGAAGTCTTGGGTTGAAATTGGTGGATCAACACATTTATGAAAATCAAGAGAAATTGGATTTGCTGCCAACATCTTGTTAAGGAGAAAGTAACAACCCCTTTTTGAGTTGAGACTTTCCTGATCACAGCAAATAAATGAAAGAGATATTGAGTCGTGATACTTAGCCATGTACAGATCAATGTTATTTACTGAGTAAATTATCAAACGGAGGCCTTTGTCACCCAGTAAGGCTGTGAGGGCAGAAGGTCAGTACTCACAAACCAGGTTGGGCAAGAGAAACCCTGGTTTTGGACTAGGATTCAAGAAATTCAATTTCTGGGTTTCTCTTTAGGCCTGTCATTCTGTTTCAGCTGAACCAACAATGAAGGGTTGAGCACCAACAATGAGCAACAATGAACACCAACAATGAGCACTGCACACCAGAACAACTAGACACAAGGACAGTTTTTTTCCCGAATGGCATCACCCTGCTAAACAACTAATTCGACACTATCAAATTATTTACTAAGACTGTATTACTATTATTCTTCTCATCCTTCTTAGTACCTATCTATTCCCACTTATTATAACCATGTTGCTTGTATCTTTTAAATTTATGTTGTTTTATTTGTTTCCTAGTATGATTTCATTGCTTATAGTAACCCATGACTATCACTATGGGTGATCAGAAAGGTCAACAGGTCGGCAGTTCGAATCCCTAGTGCCACATAATGGAGTGAGCTCCCATTACTTGTCCCAGCTTCTGCCAACCTAGCAGTTTGAAAGCATATAAAAATGCAAGTAGAAAAATAGGGACCACCTTGGTGGGAAGGTAACAGCATTCCATGCGCCTTCAACGTTTAGTCATGCCAGCCACATGACCATGGAGACGTCTTTGGACAATGCTGTCTCTTCGGCTTTGAAAAGGAGATGAACATCGCCCCCTAGAGTTGAGAACAACTAGCATATATGTGTGAGGGAACCTTCACCTTTACCTTATGACTATCACTAAGTGTTGTGTCTTATGACTCTTGATGAATGTATTCTATTTTATTTTCCTTTATGTACACTGAGAGCATATGCACCAAAGACAAATTCCTTCTGTGTCCAATCACACTTGGCGAATAAAGAATTCTATTCTATTCTATTCTATTCTATTCTATTCTATTCAATATGTGAACGTAGAAGGGGAAAGTAGCTTTTGAAAAGAAACAGTCCTATCTGCAGTGGACACTATGAGAATTGTGAACTGTCCTCCCACACGGCTGAATTGTTGCCATGGTTGTTGTTGTTTGCTTATTTCTTCTGCCAACCGAGAGAGAGAAATGTCAAAAATTCTCAGTAGGAAATAGTAGAATATTTTTCTTTTGTTCTGTCACTTAAGCAATTCAGAGATGATGGAAGACGTGTTAGTAATAACTTCTTCTCTAATTGTGACTCTTCAGTGTATTTAAAAGCTGGGAAGGTGGAACATAATATTGCACAATGTCTACTCCAGAAACATTGTTGTTTGTTCATTTGTTCATTCATTTGTTCAATCTATTTATATTCTATTTCCTCACTGCCTCCACCTCAACACCTCAATGTACAGTAGGTGCTATTGCCAACTATTCCAATAATTAACCAAGACATCCTAAAACATGCACTACACAGGCTCCAATCTGGGTCGGTCATTGGGACCAGAGGTTTTAGCTTCTGAGCTATCGGACTCGTGCTGGAACCCATCTTCAGGAGACTTCTCTCTAGCAAAGAGAGACGTTTCCTGAAGATGGGCTCCAGCACAAGTCCGAAACTCAGAAGAAAAACCCTCTGATCCCAGTGACCGACCCAGATTGTGCCTTGCAACATTATCCTGGGAGACTTATATTTGTCTTCATTTGCTCTAACTCTAAGTTTTCTAATCATGGACTTATTACCATGTTTCCATGAAAATAAGACAGGGTGTGACTTTCTTTTGATCCTCAAAATAAGCACTTGGTCTTATTTTTGGGAGGTCCTATTATTTTTGAGGTGCAGAAAGTGGCGGGTGTGGTCACCTCACGGCTGCTGCTGTGTTGCAATATTTTTGGGGAGGGCTTATTTTCAAGGGAGGGCTTGTTTGAGCGCATACGCTCAAAAGCCCAATTGTGCTTATTATCTGGGGAGGTCTTCTTTTCAGGAAAACAGGGTAGTTTCTCTTTGGCTGGCAGATGAAGACATCACAAACCGAAGAATTGGCTGGAGATGACAGGACCTGTCCTTCAACACATATTCATAGAATCGTAGGGCTGGAAAGGACCTTGGAGGTCTTCTAGTCCAATCCTCTGCCAAAGGCAGGAATCCTTATACCATCCCAGACAAAGGGTTGTTCAATATTTTGTTAAAAATCTCCAGTGATGGAGGACCCATAACTCCAGGAGGAAAGCTGTTCCATTGATTAATTCTTCTCATTGTCAGTTATTCCTCCTTATTTCCATATTGAATCTCCCTCTGATGAGCTTCCCCCCCAGTGCTTCTTGTCCTGCTCTTGGATGCTTTGGAGAATAAATTGATGCCCTCTTCCCTGTGGTACTTTTCAAGGATTCAAAAGATTGAGGACCCAACATGGCAAAGACTGTGACAAATGTATCTTGACTTCTGGCCTTCTCATATTTATAAAGGTGCCTGTTTGATGCTTATTTGAGGTGGTTGGGAGATGGGTTTTGCAAACAGACCTACACCCAGATTCCGGGTAACCTCATCTATTTATTTTTTTTAAACCAATTGTGCCATCAGTGTATCTAGGTCAGAGTTCCAAGTGGCAGGATGAGGAAGGAAGAGCTATTTTATCATACTGCAAAGCAAACAAGCATACGTTGACGTTTGCAGATCAAGTTTATGAAACCTTTAGGAATGAAGTCTAACATCGTCTAATTGTTTTAATACAGTTTTTATAAACAAGCCAGTGTTTGACAGCATCTCAGGCTTGGCATTTTAACCCCGTCATCTGGTTTCTGATGCTTCTCTTGAATTAATGCATTGATGCCACCTAAAGCTCACGTCTTCTGGGCTGTGTGCAAGGGTTGGATTGCACACAACTCTTGCACATAGTAGTGGTGATGATGCTAACACCATGTTGCAGGTGCCTTGACCCCCGCCTCCCAGCCACCTCCAGCCCCACACAACCTCCCCATTACCCCACCAACCTGGGGACGCTCCCAGCTCTGCTGCGTAGCCACTCCTTTGTGCCCCATTGCCAGCTGCAATTGGCCTTTCGGAGGCCCCACTTTGTTGCACTCCTCTCTCTGCCAACTGCAGCCCAGGCCCCACCTG
The DNA here is from genome assembly GCF_009769535.1 of Thamnophis elegans. Lineage (NCBI taxonomy): Eukaryota > Metazoa > Chordata > Lepidosauria > Squamata > Natricidae > Thamnophis > Thamnophis elegans. The sequence continues at coordinate 151,087,417 of NC_045542.1, read as the reverse complement.
GTCAGCCAGCTGCGAAAGTGGCAACCAAGCAGGTGGGCGGGCAGGCGGGCGGGCAGGACCGGCCTGGCCTCCAACACTCCATTCTGCAGGGGCGGCGGCAAGCAGTAATGGAAGCGAGCCCCAGACCAGCATCCCTGCTTCCTTCCTCCGAGAGCTGGCTAGGGGATGGCCAGCCTCTTCCGCCGCTGCATTCTTCCCTTGCTGTCCACATAGAGCCTCTGCCAGTGGGGTGCCTCCAATTTCACTTTGCACGGCTCTTGGACCAGGCAGGGTCTGGGCTGCCGCCTGCAGGGAGGGGTGTGCAACACACGGGAGGCTCCCCTCAGTTCCTTGACTTGTCCCGGCTGCAGCTGGCCCGCTGCCCTCTCCCGCCAACGCCCAGAGCTGTTGTCATACTTTCTACTTTACTTCTCCAAGGCAACCATTTCACTTCTTCCTCCTTCTCAGTTGCTTTACAACCTAGTAGGCACTCCCTTGTGGGGTTCCATCATTTAAATGAAGCCACGAGAAGAAGTCCCGTGTTGGTTCTTGGAGAGATATCCTCAATATACGATGAAACACAATTAATGCTGGATTCAATAGTTCTGGTCAACTTTTATCCCATTTTCCACTTACTAGGGAAGATTGTTAAGAAGCTTCAAAAGGCAGTGGAGGAAATGGGTTGTCTGGACTTATTTCAGTTCAGAGGTGGTATTCAGCTGGTTCTGACCGATTCGGGCAAACTGGTAGCCGAAATTTTAGCCAGTTCAGAGAACCGGCAAATACCACCTCTGACTGGCCCCACCCCGCCCTTTCCAGGAGTCCCCACGCATCCCATTTTGGCTTCCAGGTAAGTGCAGGGAGGCTTGCTAGGCTGAAAACAGGGGGGGGGGGGGGGTGCAGGAATGGAAGGAAGGACCACAAACCCTGGCACTAGATGCAGCTCCAGAGGATGCTTTGAAGCAGCACAGCAATCCAGGGCTGGAAGGGACTTCTGAGGTCATGTAGTCCAACCCCCTGCTCCAGCAGGAGACCTTATATCCATGATGGCGAACCTATGGCACACGTGCCACAGGCGGCATGTTAAGTTTAAGTTTAATAAATTTATATGCCGCCCAATCCCGAAGGATACCGGGCGGCTCTCTGCAGGCACACAAGCTGTCGCCCCAGCTCTGCTCCACCGCGCATGTGCACACACCTCCCACCAGCCAGTTGATTTTGGGGTTTCTGCCTTGCATCCACGAGGGGAGGGGTGCATGCAGGCAGGGAGTGGGGGGGAGGGCGGCATTCCCCCCATGCCCCATTTTTGGTCCCAGGAGGCTTCAGGGAGACCTGCTAGACCCAAAACGGGCCATGGGGGAGGGCATGAGTGCATGCACAGGGGGGGGCAGGGAGCATGGGGGATTGCGCATACATTTGCAATATGGATGTGGGCACACGCATGCACACTGTCACGTGTGCACGCTTTCGGCATGTAACAACAAAGAGGTTATCCATCACTGCCTTATACCATCTTGGTTATTTTGATGCCTCTAACACAGAGGAGAAATTCCCAGAAATCCCCAGGCATTGCCAACCTCTCCCCCCCCCCCCCCAGTAAAAAAAAGAAGCAAATAAACCTAGAGCAAAAACGTCATGCAGCATTAAAAAGAATAGAAAAGGGGGCTTCTGGGTATTGTTTAATGAACTGCTAAAGTGGCAAAATGGAATGCTAAATTGGGCACACCCACCCAGTCACATGACAACTTGGCCATGCCCGCCAAGCCATGCCAAGCCATGCCCATAGAACCATTAGTTAAAAAAATTGAATCCCACCACTGTTTCAGTTAGGTTTCAAAGCAAAGGCAGTGTTGGTCATGTTTGTGGATGACCTCTAGTTGAGCTAGGATGGAGGTGGTGTGAGTATTCTGTTAATACAATACAATACAATAGCAGAGTTGGAAGGGACCTTGGAGATCTTCTAGTCCAACCCCCTGCCTAGGCAGAAAAGCCCTATACCGTTTCAGACAAATGGCTATCCAACATCTTCTTAAAGACTTCCAGTGTTGGGGCATTCACAACTTCTGGAGCAGAGGTGGGTTCCTACCAGTTCGCACCTATTAGGTAGAACCGGTTCGTCAAATCTACTGAACCGGTTAGAAGAGGTTCCACCAGTGGACCCGGAAAGCAGGCCACACCTACAGAAGAGGTTCCAAAAATTTTTGTAACCCACCACTGTTCTGGAGCCAAGTTGTTCCACTGATTAATTGATCTAACTGTCAGGAAATGTCTCCTTAGTTGTAGGTTGCTTCTCTCCTAGATTAGCTTCCATCCATTGCTTCTTGTCCTGCCCTCAGGTGCTTTGGAAACTAGTTTGACTCCCTCTTCTTTGTGGCAACCCCTGAGATATTGGAACACTGCTATCATGTCTCCCCTAGTCCTTCTTTCTCTTAAACTAGACATACCCAGTTCCTGCAACCGTTCTTCATATGTTTTAGTTCGTCATCTCTCAACAGCTCTCAATGACCATACTATCCTTTTGGATTACCTGAAGAGATTAGGAATGGGAAACACAAATTCTTCTCCTTTCTCTGTGGCCAAATCCAGTAGGGATGGATAGGCAGGAGAGATCAAATCCAAGGCCCAAATGTGTGTGGCCTCAACGCTCGTCTCCTGTGTACATGAGGCCACTGTTTTAAATCATTCATCATTTCAGGAGCAGCTGGCATCACTACATTTATAATGCCAATATATATCTTAGCGGCCAGGGGTGAGATTCAGCTGGTTCAGACTGGTTTTGGTAAACTGGATGTTAAACTGGTTCACCGAACCAGTAGCTGCAAGGATTGGCTGATCCCCCCACCCCCACCCTGCCCCTCCCCTCCCAGGAGTCTCCACATAACCCGTTTTGGATGCCAGGTGAATGTAGGGCCCACGCGGAGGCTCTGGGAAGGCAAATAACGGGACTCCCAGAAGTTCCGGAAGTCCAGTAATGGGCCTGTTTCTGGACTCCGGAGGGCCTTCAGAGTCTGGGAGTGGACGATTTTGCCCTCCCGGAGCCTCAGGGAAAGCCTCCAGAGCCTGGGAAGGGCGAACAACAGGCCTACCGGAAGTCTGGAAGTGGGCCTGTTTCCGGCCTCCGAAGGGCCTCTGGAGCCTGGGGGAGGTTGTTTTTGCCCTCCTGGAGGCTCGAGGAAAACCTCCGAAGCCTGGGGAGGGAGAAAAGCCCCCACCCAGGTGCAGGAAGCCGACTAGGCCATGCCCCCATGGCCACACACACCCCCAGCAACCAGGCGGAGACCCGGTTGCTAAAAAAATTCAATCCCACGCCTGCTTAACCCCAATCAAATGAAGACTTGTTTGGTGCCTGGCCGTCATTGTGTGATATCCGCCCTTCAAGGTAGACTAGACATGGACATTAAAGGTATGAATACCGAAATTACTTTGATTACAGGGTTACCCTAATAGAATCTTGCAAATCAGAAAGTATCTCTCCCCTCCCGGTCTTTATTTTAAAATAAACTAGGGGTGGTTCAAGGGAGACATTTTTTCAAAGTACATTCTTGCTTTGGATTCACATTTCTCTTATCTGACTATTGTCATGGCTGCAGCCTGTTCCTCAAGATTATTCCCACAGCCCATTATATCTGATTACCTGCACTGGAAGGTGGTACCAACATGCTGATATCAGCATCTGGTTGGCCTACTGAAATACAGTCTACATGGAGCTGCCTTTGTAGAATAGGATGGGATGGGATGGGATGGGATTGGATGGGGTGGGAGGGGTGGGGGGGTGGAGTGGAATGGAAAAGAATTGAATTGAATTGGAAGGGACCTTGGAGGTCTTCTAGTCCAATCCCCTGCTCAGAGGCAGGGAACCCTACACAACTTCATACAAATGGTTATCCAATCTTACTTGAAAGTTGCAGTTGGTCTAAAATAGCCTGTTTGCTAGCACCTACAACCTGTGCTTTTGGTCTCAAAATGCTGAATGTTAACTACCGTAACTAGCAGGGTTGTGCACAATTTGGAAATTGTTGAAGCGCTTTGGACCTCATACAAATTCAGAAGTTCTCTGGTATCCCTTATAATAAAGTTATCTGAGCAGCAAACATCTACTAGATAGAGATGGAAGCAAAGAGTTAGAATTGACTGTTCTCTTTGCTTCCAGATAATGGTTCCTGAGATTTTTGTAGTCCTAATCAACCATTTATTAAGCCATCCTATTGCTTTAAGAGTCATGTTAACTTGAGCAAGTTGATGCCTTAAATTAGAAACATCTTTTTTTCCAGGTTCTCCCACCAGCAAGATTGGCTAATATGTACCCAAACATATCACCAGACTGTTGGAAATGTAGGTAAAATCAAGGAATGTATTACCTCATGTGGAGGTTATGCCCAAATGCTGAACAATATTGGCATAGAATAAGAAAATGGCTTCAAGAAATTACTAAATAGCAAATAGATATGAAACCGGAATTATTTTTATTGAGAATACCTATAAGGAAATATGACCAAAAAACCCCACAATATTTAATTATACATATAACGGCAGCGAGAATAACATATGCACAAAATTGGGATAATATTAATATACCAACAGAGGGGAATGTTATAATGAAAGTGTTAGAGTGTGCAGAGATGGACAAATTTGCAAAAGAAATCAAAGAAAAGGAGGAAACAGAATATTATATGGTATGGAATGCGTGGTACAAATGGCTAGAGGACAGGCGTAAAGCTTAAGGAAAGACTAAATGAAGAAGACACAGGAGCTAGAAATTAACAATGTATGAACAAACATATCTAACTGGAAAGAAGGATTATAAGTTAAGGACTGCATATAATGGTATCATATGTATAGACAAAGAGAAACTGAAATAAGGAGGGAGAAAATACATTTACAATGGATACCAAGGTGGAAATGTTGTACAGAAAGAAATTTCCAAAAAAAATATTTTTTTCTTTTTGTCTTTTTTTTTAAAAAACTTTTCAATAAAATATATATGAAAAATAGAAACATATTTTGTTTCAGGTTTTGTTGCAGTGGTGGGTTTCAAAAAATTTTAGAACCTCTTCTGTAAGTGTGGCCTGCTTGCTGGCCATGTGACTGGGTGGGAGTGGCTTGCTGACCATGTGACCGGGTGGGAGTGGCTTGGCGCTTAGCAACCAAAATGTTGGCTCAGAAACTCTGGCATTTGAAGCACGCAAGTCTTAAACCTTTCAAGTTACAAGACCCTTGCATCCCTAACCCCTTAAAAAAAATCCTAGGGGTGTTCAAACTTGACAGCTTTAAGACTTGTGGACTTCAACTCCCAGAATTCCTCCTCTCGGTCTTCATCTTGATGATGTGCGGACGGGCCGGGGGAGGGAGCTGGAACCAGTTCTAAACGGCACTGTAGATTTGTGGAACCTCTTCTATAGAAGAGCTTAGAACTGGCAGGAACCCACTCCTGTTCTGTTGATACTTGAAGAAACATGGCTTCTTTACCAAATAGTAAAGAGGTGCACATTTTCAGAAACTTAATGTCCCTGTGTGCCAACTCCTATTCTATTTCTTCCTTTCTCTGTGCACTAGAATAATCTAGATAAGAGGCCATCAAATTATTTGGCTTGACGTAAGCACTCTATTTATTCTATCCTATATTGGACACATGATGGGAAGACCCAACTCTCAGGAAAATTTTGTAATGCTGGGAATGGTGGAAGAAAAGAAAAGAGGACAACTAGCAGCAACATGGATGGATTCGGTTACAGGGGCAATGGGAACAGCATTGGGAGACCAGAAATATCAGGTTATATAGAGCTTAGGTAAAGGTAAAGGTTCCCAAGCACTTGCATCCTAGTCATTTCCAGCTCTAGAGGCAATGCTCATCTCCATTTCAAAGCTGAAGAGCCAGCGCTGTCTGCAGACATCTCTGTGGTCATGTGGTGAGCATGATTAAACGTGCATGGAGCACTGTTACCTCCCCACCAAAGTGGTACCTATTTTTCTAGCTGCATTTTTTTTACATGCTTTCGAACTGCTACGTTGGCAGAAGCGGGGACAAGTAACGGGAGCTCACTCTGTGCTAGGGATTCAAACCGCCCAACTGCCGACCTTTCTGATCGATAATCTCAGCATCTTAGCCACTGAGCCACCATGTCCCCTTATATAGAACTTAACATGGGGGGGGGGGGAATCTCTCTGCTAGGAGTCAAAAATAACTTAATGGCACATAGACAATAAATCAAGTTATTGTACCACAAAGCACAATTCCCAGAGGACATTGCAACTGAAGGCACACAATCCTGCTCACAGTTTCCACATCTAGGTGGGCACCCAAAGTGCCACATTGCAATTTTGGAAGGTGGCATCAAACCTATTTAATCCCTTTGTCTAACTATCCAGATATTGGAGGAAATAAGAGCTTAGTTATTACTACAATTCTACAACAAGATCAATAATTTCAGTGGGAGGAGCTGAAACATGTTTGCTGTTATTTTCTTCTGTGCAAGACTTAAACAGTTGCTGAAAGAATCACCGTGATTATGCAATACAATGTGACTACAAGTTCATGGATGCTTTCAGATCCCTGAAACAACAGAAGGGTGGAAAATGGCTAATGAGCCCTACCTAGAAATGTCATAGTTTTACATTGACTCAGAATTTCTCTCAGGCAACTTCCACACATCTTTCCCATACAATCCCCTATCATAATTCTATCTCACCATTGGTTTCCTCCACAATATGGAAGGATACCTTGACCTTGAGGGAAAGTATTACCTCAGGACTTACTGTACCTCCTATTCTAGGCCCTCTCTACGAACCTCTGTCTATACTGGAGCTTCCCAAATTCAAGTTAAAAAGGGTGTGTTGTGGAGCTACAATCACACCTCCGCCCACTGTTATTTTAGTGGTACTTGATGTTGACATCGGGCAGTGGCAATATATAGAGGCCGGTAGAATTAACCTCCCAACACTGCTTCAAACAAAGCGGATGCTGGTATTTCTTCATTCACACAGCTGCTGTACAGCTGCCAATCTGACTACTTTGACATTCTACAATCTGAGTTATGGAGAAAAGAACTGGAGTCTTGAACATTTTCTTAGCAGTGTGCTTCTTCCAAATAGGTAAGTTGTTGGAGTTGGTTTCAAGCTGATTTTTGCAAGCCAGGATATTGTGCTGAATATTATTTAATGCTTAGTGAGAGAGCAACTAAGGTGATCAAGGCCTGGAGACCAAAAACATATGAAGAACAGTTGCAGGAATTGGATATGGCCAATCTAGAGAAAAGAAGGACTAGGGGTGAGATGACAGCAGTATTCTAGTATTTGAATGGCTGCCACAAAGAAGAGGGGGTCAACTTATTTTCCAAAGCACCAGAAGGCAAGACAAGAAATAATGAATGGAGACTAATCAAGGAGAGAAGCAACCTGGAATTAAGAAGAAACTTCCTAACAGTGAGGACAATTAACCAGTGGAGCAGCTTTGCCTCCAGAAGTTGTAGATGCTTCATCGCTGGAGGTTTTTAAGAAGAGAGTGGACAGCCACCTATCTGAAATGGTGTAGGGCCTCCTGTTTGACCTTGAAGACCTCCAAGGTCCCTTCCAGCTCTATTCTGATTGGTTGATTGAGATGTGCTAAGTATGAGGTGGTATGGGGTGTCCAGGGAGGGGTAGCATCTCTGATGGAATGGCTCACCATACCCTTTTTACGGCTTCTTGTTCACCTTTGGTCCCCACCTGGTGTTCCCTCTGTGGCTCCAAATATATATAACACATGTAGCTGCCACACCCCACTAAACCGTCTTGGCAGATGTGCCAAACTAGGTGAATCTTTGACCCTAAAGTAGAGGCTTCAGATGGAATTAGGTATGCACAAAATTGGGGAAAAAACAGAAGTATACCTACAGATTGAAATAGCAATAAAGAAAATATTAAAGTATGCCGAAAGCAGCAGACTAACAATGGAATTTAAAGATAAAGGAGAATCAGAACATTAATATGGGACTTATGGTATAAATGGGTAGATAATAGGTGCAGAGATTAGAAAATCAACAATGAAAGAAGATCAACAAATTAGAAACAAAGACAAGTATATAAATACACATAAGAATATATATACATTGTAAGCAATAGTATCATTGGACTGTATGCGATGATAGATTAAAATGTATAGAGTGATAAAAGTATGGCACAACTATGGAAATAATAGACATAACTATGCTGTACAATATTACATATATAAAAAGAGATTATACTATATGATTAAGAGAATAACGGTTATGATTAGGGTGTATAACACTATGTATATATTTAAAAAGGACTGGATACAACCAGTATATGATTGTTGCAAAACTGAAATTGTGATGTAGAATAAATGGAAAATGTACAATAAAAACATTCATTTTTTTGAAAAAAAATGAAGTAGAGGATTTATCTAACCAACAGTGTAATGTCTGGCCCTCAATGGTCCAATGGTCAAGAAAGTAGGCCCAGCAGATGGTATGGAGTGCTAAGAGTATGACAAGACACTTAGATTTCACTGCAGCAAGAGAGGTCTCCAGATGGAGATGTTGTCTGCGCCACTGGATTAAGGTCTCATCTACCAAGAGAATGGGATTGAGCCCTGTGCAACAGTTCTTCCACTCAAAACTCCATCACACACAGGTTTCGGTGCAAGTGTCTTCTTTGAATTGCCCTCCTGAAATTATTTGGCGTTTTCACAAATCAGATTTTGTAGCCCAGAGAAGTTACCAACTCCACTTTGTGTGAGGCTAAAACAAACCATTCTTTCAAGCTGGTATGCCACAATGATCCTCAAACTTCAAATCTTTGTAGAGTTTGTAAGGAGAGTAAGGGTATAGCATCTGTGTGTTTGTTATTCAAACAATTTGTTGCAATATAGTGGGTGGAAATAGTCCTTTCTAGGGTCTCTAGGTTCAGTCAGGGACGCGGTGGCTCAGTGGTTAAGACGCTGAGCTTGTCAATCAGAAAGGTCAGCAGTTCAAATACCAAGTGCCACGTAACGGAGTGAGCTCCCGTTATTTGTCCCAGCTTCTGCCAGCCTACCATGTCAAAAATGCAAGTAGAAAAAATAGGGACCACCTTTGGTGGGAAGGTAACAGCATTCTGAGTGCCTTCGGCATTTAGTCATGCCATCCACATGACCATGAAGACGTCTTCAGATAGCGCAGGCTCTTGAAACAGAGATGAGTACCACCCCCTAGAGTCGGGAGCAACTAGCACATATGTGCGAGGGGAACCTTTACCTTAGGGTTAATGATCTGCACAATCAGGATGGGGAGCAAATATCTCTCCAAATATAGGTTGTTTCCTCACCATTTCTTTACATTGAGAGAGAGGGACAGGCAGTCTAGAACCGTGAAACACAAACAAATAAATATTATCTTCTCAAAGAATACAACTATATTCGTGTCCCCCCCTCCCCAAAAGCAACAATGTAGACAGTTTTATATCACTTCAACAATATCTGGCTGATGCTCTACACCAGGGGGGTTAAACTCAAGGTCCACAGAGACACCCTGGAAACAATGAGGGACCGACCCACAATGCCTATGTCAGAGAAAACAGAGCTTTGGGATGGCCATGTGCAGCCCTCCTGAGGTCCATTTTCACCGGCAGAGGGTTGCAGGAGGCTGTCGCAGCCGGAAACAGAGCTCAGGAGCCCACTTTCACTGGCAGAGTGCTTGGGCCACCACAGGCACCCTGACACAAATGACGTCGAGCTGGCCATGTCTACCCTGACCATGTCCACCCCACCCCAACCCCAAGGTCAAATACAACCCTGATGCGGCCCTCAATGAAATTGAGTTTGACACCCCTGCTCTAAAAATTCATAAGTTGCCAGTGCTGGAATGACCATTGCTAGATCACAGCTCCCAGAATTCCTTTCATCTGGACATTTGGCTGGAGCTGATGTGAATGAGATCCAGCAACATCTGAAGTACCTTCTAATTATATAATGAGAATCCATTTGATGTCTGGATGAGGGCATCCAGGTTTGAGGCCACTCTCAGCCATAGAGTCATTGGATTATTTTGGTCCAGTCATCTTTGGATTGGGTTAACCAACCTATCTCACAAGAGTTCTTGTTGTGAACTTAAAATGAATGATGAACTGACATGCATGGCCCTGAGCAACTTCTAGAAGGTAGGACAAAAATGCAATTTTCATCCATCATTCATTTGTTATTCATTCATTCATTTATTCATTCATTCATCATTCATGAATTATACAATAATTAATAGAATTATGGAAGTGGAACAGCCCCAAGAATTATCTAACCTAGAGCCTTGGTGACGCAGTGGTTAGAATGCAGCATTGCAGACTAATTCTGCCGACTGCCAGCAGTTCGATTCTCACCGACTCAAGGTTTACTCAGCCTTCCTTCTTTCGGAGGTTGGTAAAATGAGGACCCAGATTGTTAGGGGAAATATGCTCACTCTGTAAACCGCTTAGAAAAGGCAGCAAATCTAAGTGCTATTGCTATTGCTAATCCAATCCCCTGCAACTTCCAGGAAACCCAATTAAACCATCAATGAGAGATTGCTATTCAGCCTCTTCTTCAGAATTACCACATATGCAGAATCTACCACCTCCAAGGAGGTTTGTCCCACTGCTGTACAGGTTTTTACTATTAGGAAATTGTGCCCTATATTTAAACAAAAATTAGATAGATATACGTATTATTTCTGATTCCAGTTTCTGTGGTTATGGAAAACGTTTTTTGACTTCATTCCTTTAACTTCCATTTCTTTCCTAAACATAAAGACAGAAAAACAGATAGACAGACATGATTTTTATCTTACCTTCATTATTTTATAGGTAATTCTAGGTGGTGAACATACCTAATATCTATTTTCTCCAGTGGTGGGTTGCGGGCGGTACGCCCAGGTACGGCGTACCAGTGCCTGCCAGGAGCACCAGGTACCATTCCGGTACGGTGCTCTGGAGGGCCCACCCGCCCATCCTCGTTCCTTACCTGTATTTGAAGGAAATGGGCCATCTGTGCACACATGCCCATTGTACGGCGCCTGAAAGATGCTCCGCCAAGCAGCTGGAGCATCGTGGAGGCTTTGCAGGAAGTAAGGAGGCATGCGCGCACGCGCTGCCCATGTTCATATGGTGGCCACCGGGCCCCGATGCACCATACCCGTTGCAGCAGGATCCGGAACCCATCACTGATTTTCTCCCTCTCCTATTTCCCTTACAACAACAGCCCTCTGAGATGGATTGGACTGAGAGAGTGACTGGCCCAAAGTCACCCAGCTGGATTTCATGCTTAAGAGAGGACTAGACAGGACTTACAGTTTCCTGGTTTCTAGCCTGATACCTTCACCAATAGACCCAACTGTATCTCATGTCTTCCCGGAGTTCTTCATATGTTTTTATCTCCAGGCTTTTAATCATCTTAGTTGATCTGCTTTGCACTTTTTTTCAAAGTCTCAACATCTCTTTTTTTTTTTTTTTTTGTAATGAGGTGACCAAAATTGGATGCAGTGTTCCTGGTGTGGTCTTAGTAAGGATTTATAAAGCAGTACTGATACTTCACGTGAATTTGATTCTATGCCTCTATTTATGCAACCAAGGATTGTGTTAGGTTTTTTTTGGATGCTCCCGCACACTGCTGATTCATATATAAGTGATCATCCATTAGGACTCCAAGGTCCCTCTCACAGTTACTGTTTTTGAGCCACGTTTTGCCTAATCTGTACTTGAACCTTTGGGTTTTTTTTCCCCTGCCCAGGTCTAAAACCTTGTTTTTCTCTACATTAAATGTCATTTTATTGGATAGTGCCCGTTGTTCCAGTCTGTGAAGATCTTTATGGATCCTGAGCTTGTCTTCAGGGTTGTTGGTTAGCCCTACCAGCTTAGTATCATCTGCAAATTTGATGAGTTCCCCATCTATTCCCTCAACTAACTCATTTATGAGGATATTGAAAAGTACTAGCCCTAAGACATAACCTTGTGGTACCCCACTGTTAACCTCCCTCCATGTAGATGTAGTACCATTAAGGACTACTCATTGAGTACGGTTTGTCAGCCAGTTACAAATCCATCTGATGGTGATGCTGCCTATCCCACATTTTTTTTAGTTTAGCAAGAAGGAGGTTGGGTCTACTTTGTCAAATTCCACGTGACCACAGAAATGCCTTTGGACATCTCTGCCTCCCTCGGCTAAGAAACAGAAATAAGGCTCACCCTCTAGAGTTGGGCATGATTGGACAGGGGAAACCTTTATCTTTCCCTTTTACATAGAACTTTTGTTTCCAGTTCTTTCATAAACTTGGTAGCCCTTCTCTGGATTTTGCCTTGGTTTATCGATGTCTTTTTTAAACTGCGGTGGGCAGAAGTTGGAGGAGGGAAAAAAAACAGTCCTAGGTTGTATTCATGCTGTCATTTTGGAGGTGCTGGAGGAAGCCTCCTCTGTAGGGTTACAAAATCCTACAATTTTGTAAGATTGGGGGGAAAGAAGTAGCATAAAGTAACCTATTGGCAAGGCTACTTGGTCACTGACGTACAAAAGGTCACTTTTGCTCCCTATAGCAGTGATGGCATTAATTGGCAGGAGCTAACTTTTTTAAAAAAAAAATTCCCTTCAGGTATCCCAGTCCTGTGCCAGAGTCCAAGGACACTGCTCTGTTTTAACTGTAGCCTTGGACAACGCTGCTTGGAACCATCAATGGTGAACTGTAATGAAGGAGAGAGGTGTGGCACCATCAAGGGACTTTCAGGTGTGTTCCAGCATTGTTCTGACCTTCTGTAGATGCCATATCTATCTATCATCTATCTATCTATCTATCTATCTATCTATCTATCTATCTATCTATCTATCTATCTATCTATCTATCTATGCCTATCATCTATCACCTATCTTTCAATCATCTATTATCAATTATCTATCTATCTACCTATTATCTATCTATCTATCTTATCATCTATCATCTATCACCTATCTTTCAGTCATCTATTATCAATTATCTATCATCTATCAATTATCTATCTATCTATCACCTATCACCTATCAATCTTTCAATCATCTATTATCAATTATCTATCTATCACCTATCTATTTAATCTATCATCTATCATCTATCACCTATCTTTTAATCATCTATTATCAATTATCTATCTATCAATCATATATATATATATACACACACACACACACACACACACACATACACACACACAAACATATATATATATACACATATACATATACATATACATATACATATACATATACATATACATATACATATACATATACATATACATATACATATACATATACATATACATATACATATACATATACATATACATATACATATATATATATATATATATATATATATATATATATATATATATATATGTTATATTTATGCTGATAAATAAATAAAGGGAGACTAGTATAGATCTATTTCAAGCTATTTAGCTCTCATCAGCTAGCCATACCCAAGTTTTTGGGAATCGAACCTGTGCTCTATTGCCTCCCAGGCAGGGAGTTAACCATTTGAGCTACAGAGAACAACTCCTTATCAGCCAGCCAGGGTGGGAGGTATATACTTAGAGTCACAACCCCTGGTATGCCCAAGTATGGGAGGAAGGTCACACTTCCACTCTCTGTCATTAGGCTCGTCACAAGAGTCCATCCAGACAGAAACCCAATATTTTTTACTGTTGCCTTTTTTGTTACATTTGTTTTATAAATATATATTTATAAATATATTTATAAATACATTATAAATATAACAAATGTAACAAAAAAGGCAACAGTAAAAAATATTGGGTTTCTGTCTGGATGGACTCTTGTGACGATCCTTCTGACAGAGAGTGGAAGTGTGACCTTCCTCCCATACTTGGGCATACCAGGGGTTGTGACTCTAAGTATATACCTCCCACCCTGGCTGGCTGATAAGGAGTCGTTCTCTGTAGCTCAAATGGTTAACTCCCTGCCTGGGAGGCAATAGAGCACAGGTTCGATTCCCAAAAACTTGGGTATGGCTAGCTGATGAGAGCTAAATAGCTTGAAATAGATCTATACTAGTCTCCCTTTATTTATTTATCAGCATAAATATAACAAATGTAACAAAAAAGGCAACAGTAAAAAATATTGGGTTTCTGTCTGGATGGACTCTTGTGACGAGCCTAATGACAGAGTGGAAGTGTGACCTTCCTCCCATACTTGGGCATACCAGGGGTTGTGACTCTAAGTATATACCTCCCATCCTGGCTGGCTGATAAGGAGTCGTTCTCTGTAGCTCAAATGGTTAACTCCCTGCCTGGGAGGCAATAGAGCACAGGTTCGATTCCCAAAAACTTGGGTATGGCTAGCTGATGAGAGCTAAATAGCTTGAAATAGATCTATACTAGTCTCCCTTTATTTATTTATCAGCATAAATATAACAAATGTAACAAAAAAGGCAACAGTAAAAAATATTGGGTTTCTGTCTGGATGGACTCTTGTGACGAGCCTAATGACAGAGAGTGGAAGTGTGACCTTCCTCCCATACTTGGGCATACCAGGGGTTGTGACTCTAAGTATATACCTCCCACCCTGGCTGGCTGATAAGGAGTCGTTCTCTGTAGCTCAAATGGTTAACTCCCTGCCTGGGAGGCAATAGAGCACAGGTTCGATTCCCAAAAACTTGGGTATGGCTAGCTGATGAGAGCTAAATAGCTTGAAATAGATCTATACTAGTCTCCCTTTATTTATTTATCAGCATAAATATAACAAATGTAACAAAAAAGGCAACAGTAAAAAATATTGGGTTTCTGTCTGGATGGACTCTTGTGACGAGCCTAATGACAGAGAGTGGAAGTGTGACCTTCCTCCCATACTTGGGCATACCAGGGGTTGTGACTCTAAGTATATATATATATATATATATATATATATATATATATATATATATATATATATATATATATATATATATATATATATATATATATATAATCTATCTATCTATTATCTATCACCTATCTTTCACCTATCTTTCAATCATCTATCTCTATCATCTATTATCTATCTATCTATCTATCTATCTATCTATCTATCACCTATCACCTATGTTTCAATCATCTATTATCTATCTATTATCTATCTATCTATCTATCGATCTAATCTATCATCTATTATCTACTATCTATCTCTCTATCTTTCTTTTCCTTTTTTCTCTTTTTCTTCCTCCCTTCCTTTTCTTCCTCCCTTCCTTTTCTACCTACCTCCCTCCCTCCTTTCTTCCCTTCTTTCCTATCTTCCTTCCTTCCCTCCTTCTTATTTTCCTTCCTCCTCCCTCCTTTCCTCCCTTTTTTTCTTTCCTTCCCTTCTGCTTTCCTTCCTTGCCTTCCTATCTTCCTTTCCTTCCCACCCTTCCTTCCTTCCATCCATCCATCTTTCCCTCCCTCCCTCCACAACTACATGTGTAATTTTTTTCAAAACAAACTGGGTGTTTTGGGTACAATCCAGATGTAAAATCAATATCGAACCTTAACTGTTTGCTGACAATTGGAATCATGATCTAAACTTATTTCCTATACCTACCGTGTTTCCCTGAGTCTTATTTTCTTTTGACCCCCAAAATAAGCACTTGGTATTATTTTTGGGGAGGTCTTATTATTTTTGAGGTGCATGAGGCGGCGAGCACCTGATGTCTGCTGCTGTGTTGCAATATTTTGTGGGGAGGGCTTATTTTAGCACATGTACTCAAAAGCCCGATTGTGCTTATTATCCAGGGAGGTCTTATTTTTGGGGAAACAGGGTATAAATGAGCCCATGGCAAGAGGCTGAGGGAAGTTACAATTTGTTCCCAATAAAAACTTCAGGGATGGGGTAGAGGACCTTACAACAAACCCCACTCCATCCCCTTTCAACTCCTGTGGAATTTATTAATTGCTTCCATGAGATCCCATTGAATTGGATCCTAGAGGTTTTGAGTTTATATTCTGGCATTTTTGCAATAACATCCTACCTTCTTCAATAGCCTCTCACTGCAGAATTCTGTTAGAGACCTACACTATGTGCAAGAATATACAAGGAACGTAGGTACAAGGATGCACATTGCGCATAGAGCCGTGGTGGCACAGTGGTTAGAGTGCAGTATTGTAGGCTAATTCTGTCCACCGCCAGCAGTTTAGCAGTTCGATTCCCACCGGCTCAAGGCTGACTCAGGCTCCTATCCTTCTGAGGTCTATAAAATGAGGACCCAGGTTGTTGGGGGCAATATGCTGACTCTATAAACAGAGAGTGCTGTAAAGCACCATGAAGGGGTATAGAAGTCTAAGTGCTACTGCTATTGTATGCACATCTCTGCACCAACTCTTCCTCAATACTTTCTCCTTGTGCCATCCCGAACTAGCTCAACTCTAACTCGGCATTTTTGTTTTTTGCAGATTTCAAAGTGCACGAATCCATCTATGCAAGAGGCTGCATCCTGGCAACAAAATGCAATAAGTTCGACAGAACTACCTACTCAGATGTCGGCTACCGGCTCAAAGTCTCCTGTTGTGATAGCAATCTCTGCAATGGGGGTAACTCTTGGGCATCCCAAACTTCTGCCACGTTCTTCTTCTTGCTGGTTGCAACCACAACTGTAGCCATTCTTCTTTCCGCCTGCTCCTGAGATACAAAATCCACCTGCTTCTTCCTACTGTCACAGCAATGACTCATCCGTTAAACATCAACCGTTAGAAACTTTACTGTAGGGGCTAGATAAAAAGTTAGTGTTTTGTTGGACGTCTGGTAGATTCATTGCTAGTGCACAGGGTATGGCTGGTCCTCACTTATCCACCACAATTGGGAGTGGAAACTGTCCCTAAGTGATGTGGTCATTAAATGAATCACTGTGGATCCTTAAGCGCAACTTTCTGTGATGACGACCTGCGACTTCCTGCCAGTTCTCCATTGACTTTGCTTGTTGGAAGCCAGCTATGAAAGTTACAAATGACAATCACAAAACCGCAGGGGTGCTGTGATGCCCACAAGTTTAAGGATTGGTCATAAAACACCACTGTAACTTCAAATAGTCACTGAATGAGGCAATCAGTAAGTGAGGGTTATCTGCAGTAGAGGCTACACATGCTTACTACAATATAACTCCTATAAAACTCATTAGGGCTTGCTTCAAAATAAGCATGGCTAGAATTTGGCTAGAGGTTAATGGTCAGAGATTATACAATGCAATAGCAGAGTTGGAAGGGACGTTGGAGGTCTTCTAGTCCAACCCCTGCCTAGGCAGGAAACCCTATACCATTTCAGACAAATGGATCTCCAACATCTTCTTAAAGACTTCCAGTGTTGGGGCATTCACAACTTCTGGAGGCAAGCTGTTCCACTGATTAATTGTTCTAACTGCCAGGAAATGTCTCCTCACCTAAGTTGCTTCTCCCCTTGATTAGTTTCCACCCATTGCTTCTTGTTCTACCCTCAGGTGCCCTGGAGAATAGTTTGACTCCTTCTTCTTTGTGGCAACCCCTGAAATTTTGGAAGACTGCTATCATGTCTCCCCTAGTCCTTCTTTTCATTAAACTAGACATACCCAGTTCCTGCAACTGCTCTTCATATGTTTTAGCCTCCAGTCCCCTAATCATCTTTGTTGCTCTTCTCTGCACTCTTTCTAGAGTCTCCACATCTTTTTTACATCGTGGCGACCAAAACTGGACGCAGTATTCCAAGTGTGGCCTTACCAAGGCATTATAAAGTGGTATTAACACTTCACGTGATCTTGATTCTATCCCTCTGTTTATGCAGCCTACAACTATGTTGGCTTTTTTGGCAGCTGCTGCACACTGCTGGCTCATATTTAAATGCTTGTCCACTAGGACTCCAAGATCCTTCTCACAGTTACTACTATAGAGCAAGGTACCACCTATATTGTACCTTTATAGGTATTATATTACAATTATAATAATTGTACTCTGATCTCATGGGGAGCCACTTTTGTGAAAGGCTGACAATTTTCGTCTCTACAACATGAAGGCCATCAGAACACCGATCCAACTCAAAGAGTCTTGCACGAGTTAATATCAGCTAATTCCATTAAGAGGCATGGAGGCTCAGTGTCTTAACAAAGTGGGAGATGGTCTCAGTTCCAGCTGTTTGAGCCCTAGCACTGCATGGCAGGGTGAGCGCCCAACACTCATCTCAGTTTTTGTCCACCTAACAGTTCAGAAGCATGTTTTGTGCAAGTAGATAGGAAGGTACACTTCATTGGGGAGTTGATTCTCTATGCAGGCAGTCAGATTCCTGAAGACTCTGAACCTTTCCAGTTGCAGGACTGTTCTGACCCCGCTCCCCAAACACAACAAACCCTCTGATGTTAACTCAAAATTCCTTTATTAGGAGTGCCAGCAGCCCCTGCAAAAGGTTTCTCTCTCGATGCAGGCTAACAAGTCCATCTAACAGAAGATTAATAGTTGTCTGCCACATCTATTCATCTCCACCCCCTGCCTTTTATGCCCAAAGCTAGGGTGGGCCTTCACTAATAGCAGTCGTTTTTCCTTCCCAAGGATCAGCCCACGGATTTCCACTGCCCTCCTCTCCTCTGCCTTCTGTGCATCTGTGCGTCAGGCACTGGACCCAGCTGTTCCTCCTCTTTCTCATCAGCCACCTCCAGACCTGGGAGCTGCTGACTCTCCATCTGAGGGCTGATGGAGAGCTCGCTCTCTCTCTCTCTCTCTCTCTCTCTCTCTCTCTCTCCCTCCCTCCCTCCCTCCCTCCCTCCCTCCCTCCCTCTCTCTCTATCTCTCTCTCTGCCAGCTCCATTCCCTCTTCCCCCTTGGAGCTCTCAGGTTGCATTGATGCTGACCCTGATTTCCAGGCCTCATCCTCCTTCTCTGATTTGACTACTGGAAGGGCCAGTGGCTGACAGTCATAACAGGGACCCATTTGCGAGGCAGTTCCAGGAAGCGAGAGGGCTCTGGGTGATGCTACAGGAAGAGCCAGTCTCTTTCTCTCTGGTGTGAAGCCAGCTCATCCTCCTTGGGAAGCATGCAAGCATGTCCTATTATAGAACTGGAACCTTGGCAGACCAAACTACTACTTTGCATAGCATTGTGGTCTCCTGGCTACTGTTAACAATGCCATATGCTAATAATTATAATAGCGAACTCCATTTAAAAACAGTTGGAACTGTAACTTCTAATTAGGATGTAAATGTAGATTTTGACCTTAACACATGCTGGATATCATGCACCGTTGCTGAAAAGAAATCTGGGGAAACCAATGACACAAGTGAGGTTACAAACCTTACTCTGTGCAGTAGCAGCACACATCTTCCACAGAATCATAGGACTGGAAGGGACCTTGAATCCCATGTATTTACTTAACGATAAGCAGGTTGCTATTATTATTATTATGACGTTCATTTGCCACCCGTGTCATATTCAAGGACTCTTGGATGTCAACGTTGCTTTAATAAAGTTTCAATAAAGTTTTATTTTCCCCAGAAAAGACATAACTTTGTGTTTTTATTTCAAGAAACAGGATGGAAGTTTCCTTTGAGTGTTGCTATGACAATCCTTTCTCGGGCTAATATATACATCACAAGATCTTGAGTCACCATAATACTAGGACCGATGAAGCTGACAGAGAATGACTCAACAATGCCACCACATCGGTGTCTAAAAAAAAACCCTCTCCTTCTGGGCCGTTCACTGAAATTGAGGTGCTCTCTGCCCATCTCTGAGTCAGCAGAAAAATATTCTGATGTACAGTTTGTTGGGCCCATAACCGCCAAGCCCAAAACCAAGGATAACATGTAGCAATGCTTCCAAGTGGAGTGCTTTGTTCTTTCACACCCATACACAGAATCTTGCCGTACTGCATACTCGACTTCTGCATGTCCAACTCATGTTTGGGCTTGGTGCTGAACAGTAGTATCTTCGTTGGGTGTTTGCATAACATGTTAAGTAACACAACCGATTGAATCCACTGGTTTCACCATCCCTGTATTCTGTTTGAACTTCACCCCTGCCAGACAAGGGCACCACTGTAGCAGGAACGGAGTGGCATTTGACATCTGAAGTCCATTATCTTTTGATGGCACACACCCGTATTGTTGCTAAGGGAGACACGCTGGGATTACAAAGAGGACTGAATGGGATCGTGAAAGTGGAGTCCCGCCAGCAGAGAGTCCCGGGCTGCGGTGGCGGCGAATGGGCCGCGGCAAATGGGCCATGGTGGACGGGCCATGGCGAACAAGCTGTGGCAAACAGGTGATCCCTGCCGCCTAGAACAGCTGATCGGCAGTATTCCAGGAGGCAAATCCAATTGCCAATCAGCTGCTTGGCCATGAAGACTCCAGCGTTTCACGGTGGCGGCAGCTCAGCTCAGTTGACCAGTGGTGGGTACAACGGGCGGATCCCTGACGAGCCACATGCTGGGGTTGCGATGATAGCAATAGCAGTTAGACTTATATACCACTTCATAGGGCTTTCAGCCCTCTCTAAGCGGTTTACAGAGTCAGCATATTGCCCCCAACAATCCGGGTCCTCATTTTACCCACCTCGGAAGGATGGAAGGCTGAGTCAACCCTGAGCCAGTGAGATTTGAACAGCCGAACTGCAGAACTGCAGTCAGCTGAAGTAGCCTGCAGTGCTGCATTTAACCACTGCGCCACCTCGCCTCGGTGATGTGCCACCTCGCCTCGGATGATGTGCTGAAGCTGACCAGGCTGTTTGCTGCAAGGATGCTAGCCAGATGGATGCTGGGAGGCAGTGGCAGATTTTTTTTCCCTTGTTTTCCTCCTCTAAGGCTAATGTGCATTTTATACTCTGGAAGGTCTTAGAGTCAGAGAAATACGGCATTTACTGCTTCATAGTGCTTTATAGCACTCTCTAGGCGATTTACAGAGTCAGTATGTTGCCCCAACAATCTGAGTCCTTGTTTTACCAATCTCGGAAGGAAGGAAGGCTGAGTCAACCTTCAACCGGTCAGGACTGAACTCTTGGCAGTGGGCAGAGTCAGTGTATAATACTACATTCTAACTACTGTGCCCCCACAGCTCTGAAGCAAGTCATCACCCACCAAAAGCTTAAAGCATCAGTATTGTACAAGTGTAACTAATTATTCATTTCTTAATTAATTGATTAGGTTAATGAGGCCACCAAATCAAAAAAAGCTCAAGGTGGTGTCCAGGATTTAAAATTTCATTTAAAAAAATGCAAAACCAAATACAGAAAGAGTAACTATACTAGGAGAGTATTTGTGCTGATTCTCAGTCATCTAGGTCATGGTTGTCCCAAAAGTCCTTTTTCAAAAGATAACTGGACTTCCTTCGTTTTTCCTTGAAGATGTTTCATTTCTCATCCAAGAAACTTTTTCAATTCTGAAACCCGCCCACCTTTTAGTTTCTGCCCTGGATTTTTTAAACTATACCTGCTATTTTTAACATTTGACTCTTTCTTTTGAGCTTAAAAGTGGATTATGAATTATGTAATTCAAGTAAATACGTTTCCATACTTGAACATTGTTGTCATCACTTCATTCTAGGCAAACCCATTTGGGTTATCCTGCTCTAACAGCATATTTTGTTCTTTTGTTTTCTTCAGTTTTGTCATGCTTTTATACTTCTTTGGATTAACTTGTGCGCAGCTTTGATTTATTCCCAAGTATGCATCGCATTGGCATCCTTCAGTCTCAAAAGACTATGGTATTGTGCTCTGGAAAGAGGTAAAGCTGGAATGTCCTCTCCAGAGTAGATTAATACCACTTTATAATGCCTTGGAATACTGCATTCAGTTTTGATCACCACGATGTCGAAAAGATGCGGAGACTCTAGAAAGAGTGCAGAGAAGAGCAACAAAGATGATTAGGGGACTGGAAACTAAAACATATGAAGAACGGTTGCAGGAACTAGGTATGTCTAGTTTAATGAAAAGAAGGACTAGGGGAGACATGATAGCAGTGTTCTAATATCTCAGGGGTTGCCACAAAGAAGAGGGAGTCAAACTATTCTCCAAGGCACCTGAGGGTAGAACAAGAAGCAATGGGTGGAAACTAATCAAGGAGAGAAGAAACTTAGAACTGAGGAGAAATTTCCTGACAGTTAGAACAATTAACCAGTGGAACAACTTGCCTCCAGAAGTTGTGAATGCCCCAACACTGGAAGTCTTTAAGAAGATGTTGGATAGCCATTTGTCTGAAATGGTATAGAGTTTCCTGCCTAGGCAGGGGGTTGGACTAGAAGACCTCCAACGTCCCTTCCAACTCTGCTATTGTATTATTGTATAATATGGAGGATAGAATGTTACCCAAGCAGCAGATCCCCCCCTCTCCACGTCGCTGAAATAGTCCAATGGAACGGCAAAGCCAATACGATTGGTTCCAGCTGTGTCACAGGAGTTACTAGAACATGGTTGTACACAGTCACAAACTGCTTCCGGGACTCTGGCTCCGGATTTTGCCTTGAGGTTTTACTCCTGAAGCCTTTTCCAGTAGTGGATATAGCCAAAAGGCAGTGGAGGTTTGTAAACAGAGTTTCCCTTCTCCTAGAAGATGGCTCTGCCACTTTATCTGCCGTTGGGGCGTAGAGCCTTCTTCCGCCTTCCAAACTATTGGCTGTCTTCCCCTGTAACCCTGGAAAGGGGCTCTTACAAGGTGCTACCAGCCGGGCCAGCTGAACCAAGGTTTTTTAAGGAGGTATTACTCCTCCATCACTCACCCTTTGTCCTGGCTTGTGACAGGTAGAGCTTGGCTTCCCAAACATTCAGCCCAGGATGGCAGTTTCCCAAGAATGCACAGCTTTGATTTATTCCTAAGCGCTCATTCAGCTTTCTGTTTTCAACCTTCCATGAGATAAGAAAATTTTTCCTAATGTACATGGTGTTTTTTGTTTCTGTTCTTATTGTTTTGGGATGCCCTAGTAAATTATCTTAAGAAATCGGAAACTATTTTTCTTGGCTGGAGAGCAATAGTATGACAAGGGTCATAACTCAAAAAAAAAAGTTTGTCCAGGGAAAGTCAGTTATGCTACAGAGGGAAGCGAACAAGCCAAGAGCAAAACAACAAAAGACAGAATTCAGATTTATATTGGATGAATTAAATAGAACAAGAACCCCAAATATCAACCTCTGAAGCAATATAAACGGATCATAGATGTGAGATGCATCAAGGAAATGGATCAAGGGTGGGTTCCTGCCAGTTCTAACCTCTTCTATAGAAGAGGTTCCACAAATCTACAGTGCCGTTTAGAACCAGTTCCGGCTCCCCCCCCCTGCCCGTCCGCACATCACCAAGATGAAGAGCGAGAGGAGGAATTCTGGGAGTTGAAGTCCACAAGTCTTAAAGCTGTCAAGTTTGAACACCCCTGGGGTTTTTCTTCTAAAGGGTTAGGGATGCAAGGGTCTTGTAACTTGACAGCTTTAAGACTTGCGTGCTTCAAATGCCAGAGTTTCTGAGCCAACATTTTGGTAGCTAAGCAAGAGCGTTTTTAAGTGAGTTTCACCACATTTTACAAGTTGGCCATGCCCACACAGTCACATGACTGCCAAGTCATTCCCACCCAGTCACATGGCTGGCAAGCCACTCCCACATGGTAACATGGCCAGCAAGCCACTCCCACAAAGTAGGCCACATCTACAGAAGAGTTTTTTAAAAAAATTGAAACCCACCACTGAAATGGATGTATATTTCATTTCAGAAAAATATTTGTATATTTGATTCAGAAGCTGTTCGAACTTAGACAACTTCAGGAGTCAGTCCTTCAAAGAAGTCCAGGCCAGGGGTGGGTTCCGGCAGGAACTACTGCCTGTTCGCTCGTGTGCACCACATGCACCCGCAGTGCGATTAAAATTGTTCTGCGCATGCACAGAACAAAAAAAAAAAAAGATAGCGGCGCCTATGGTGCCGCCCAGAGAACCAGTTTGGGGGTGTGGCAGGCCTGGGTTGCTGCCAGTTCCAGAGACCCTTGCCGCCAAACCACTACCACTTCAGCCGAACCGGGCTGAACTGGTAGAAACCCACCACTGGTCCAGGCAAGAAACCAAACCGTGATATCAACATTACCTTGACTGTAAGATTGCGTTAACAGAATCCGGCAAGTCTGAAAGCATTTCTCCCCTCCCTTGCCTTTACAGGGCGGGGCATAACCTTTTCCTAGGGGGTCACAGCAAGATCGACAGCAGTTTACAACTTCCGCGACACCTCGTTTTAAAGCCCATAAAAAACTGAATTGAATGAGCTATTAAATGTTAAATTTGCTTTAAGAATGGCTGGAAAATTCGATTCGGAAGAACAAAGGATCATTGACAGAATAAAATGCATTGCCTTTCGAGAGGCTCGCGATGCTGGAGCGACGTTTATCAATCGAAAATGGATTGCAAACAAATTGAAACGTCATCCGGATTGGGTTACTGATAATTGGAACAAAACAGCCCAAGAATGTTTCACAAAATTTGGAGAAGGACGTCCTCTGCAACTGTCCCAAGAAAGCAAAGCCATCATTGCAACTGGCAGTCGCAAGCAACGAAAAGGAAACCGAAAAGTGGCCCAAGAAATCCTTCAAATTCGTGGAAAACGAGTTGATCAAAGGACAATCGGCCGATATCGAGAACGAGAAGGTTTGAAGCCATTCCACGTCATTTGCAAACCATTGAAAACTCAAACACACGTTCAAGATCGGCTTTGGTTGTGCGATTGGTTGTCTGAATGGACCGAGGAAGATTTTCTTCATTTGGCACCATCTGACGAATTCTTCGTTTATGCCATTCGAAAACCGAATTTCCAGAACGATCGAATTTGGGCTAAAGACGTCGACGACATCGCCAAACATGAACGATATCGACAAATCGTTCGCAATCCGACTTGCATCGGGATTTTCGTCATTTTCACAGCCAAGAAACTGCATTGGGTTTTGAAGGATAAAGGGGAATCCTGGGATGGCAGTTATTTCCGTGAGAAAATTTTATTGGAGAATGTCATTCCATTTCTCAGTGATCCAGACAATGTCTTGGTGGTTGGTGAGGCTGTCTTTCTTCATGACAAAGCTCCTTGCATGCGTGCAAATGCAACTCAGCAATTGTTAAAGGACAACAATGTCGAATTTTGGGGCAATGACGTCTGGCCGGGAAATTCGCCAGATCTCAATCCGGCAGAGAACATTGGGGCCATAATTAAGGATGAAGTGGAAGCTCTGATGATTCAGGAGCAAGGTCAAAATCGATATTCGGTTGAAACTTTGAGAATGAATTTGGAAACTGTGTTGAAAAATCTGAAAAATCGAACGGAACTGTTTGAAGATTTGTTGTGTTCTTATCCACCTCGTTTGAATGCTGTTCGAAGGGCTAATGGTGGTCATACTGACTATTAAATCGTGTCAATAAACTCAGTTTTTGATGGGCTTTCGAATGGTGTATGAATTATTTGTGTTGTTATTACAAGTGTTGCTGTGACCCCCTAGGAAAAGGTTATGCCCCGCCCTGTACTTACTAGAAAACTAGGGAGGGTCCCTTCTGGGATGATTTCTTTATCCTCATTCCTTCTGTGGGCTGAGACATCTTTTGCCTGACATCGCCTGTGCTGCTGTTCCTCCCCCTCTTGTCTCCCATGATTATTCTCATAGAGAATATGTTCCTTTCAGTCAGTGTTGTTTTGGGTTCTTCTCCTTCTCCTCCTCCCTGAGAAAGGTCACCCAGCTGGCTTTGTGTCTAAGACTGGATAAGAACTTCTAGTCTCCTATTTACTATCTTGGTGTCAGGGTTCCAACGGATGCCCTGATTAAATCATGAGCCTCGAGCCAAACTTCAAAAGAAATCCAGTTATTTATTAGGAGCAACGTGTCTGCATGTACCGATGTGAAGCCAGCTGTGACCCATGTAATTTACAGCCCAATTATGACCCTGCTTCACCATCTCCCAGGGTGTGTCATAAATCAACTTTTGAGGGCTGTAGAGGTCACTCCTCTCTGGCTGCTGCGAGTAACCTGGGATACAGCCTTGAGAAATATATGCCTGGAATGTGCTTCTGGTTGTGGCTGCCGTGCTGCTTCGTCCGTATTCCATTTTCCTTTCCTATGGCAACTAGAGAGCAGGCCAGGGATGCTTTGCGAGTTGACATTTGGTTTCTTACATGCTACAGCTAACTGGCTCTCAAATATTACTCTATTCTGATTAAAGGGAAACCAATGTCGTATAGCAATAGCACTTAGACTCATATACTGCTTCACAGTGTTTTTACAGCCCTCTCTAAGCAGTTTACAGACTCAGCATATTGCCCCGCAACAGTCTGGGTCCTCATTTTACCCACCTCGGAAGACTGAGTCAACCTTGAGCCTGGTGAGATTCGATCTGCCAAACCTCTGCCAGCTAGCAGTCAGCATAGGTAGCCTGCAGTACTGCACTTTGACTACTACGGTATAGTGGTTAAGGACAGGGAGACACACGTTTTAATCCTCCTCAATTACAAAATCTCTTGGGGAGGGGGACTTTGAGCTAGTTCCCCTCTCTCTCAACCCAAGTCAAACTGATGGCGTAGTGGAGGTGCTGGACTCTGAGCTTAGATCTCGAGGAAGATACAGTTGTGTATGTGTGCGCATGTGTGTGCATGTGTGTGTGTGTGTGCGTGCGCGCGCATCTTCAAGTCATTCTTGACTCCTGGCAACTATCTAAACAAGTCCCTTCAGATTCACGAGAAGTGATAATATCGCTTTATATGGATACAGATTAACAGAGTTGGAAGGGACCTTGTAGATCATCCAACTCCATGCCCAAGCAGACCCTACCCCATTTTTGACAGAGAGCAGATACTGCATTAGTTAGGCCATTCTTGGACCATTGCTTGCAGTTCTGGCCAGCACAATATCTGAGACCTGAGACCTTAGAAAGTGTACAGAGAAGAGAAACAAAGACAATAAAGAATATGGAAGCCAAATGATATGATGAACAGTTGAAGCTAGATATGTCTAGCCTATCAAAGAGAAAAATTGGATAGATGGGTGGGTCGGAAACATGATAACTATCTTCCAATATCTGAGGGGCTTTCACAGAAGATTGACTGTAAATATTAATTCCCATCAAGGATCTATGGAGTTTTGGACTGTAAAAATGATCCACTTCAAGTATAATCAACTGAAGACAATCCATTAACAAGGACTCCATCATAATCCAGTGGAACAGCGAATGGACCTAAATCCACCATCACAAGAAAAGAAGATCTACTTTGAGAAAATAGTGGACAAGTTTCGTTGGTAGAGAAAGTTGTGAGTAACAGCAAACCTGTTTTTTCACATAGATTTGCAAGGATTCACAAAAACATGGCTTTGTTTGAGCACAGCAGCATGACACATTTCACAAGAAGCTCACAAAAACACGTGAAACAAGCTCTCCTAGGTGGGTGATTCCTTGAGATTTCTTTCTGCCTAGCCATAGAGAGGGGAAAAATAGATTTAATGGCCTCCAAGTTTGTATCAGATCTTTAGTTTCTATTGGGACAAAATGTGTGGCTGGCTAAATATCTTATATCCCCCCTTAAACCAAAAATGATGTTCAGATGTTTCTTTCTGAATTTATCTACTTCCTTGGAACAGCTTGTCAGCTGTTTTCACTCAGATTTGTCCTGCAGGCAAATACTAATAATAATCTCACACAAGAGTCTTTGGGTACAATAAGGCCAATTGTATCAGCTTCCTTTTGTGACAGTTATCAAAAATAGCTTGAGAAAGATATCCAAACATGTCTAGCCAGCCTGTTTGCTTCAGACATAACCCCTGGGACATTTTTTTTGTGGACTGCATTTGTTAAACCAACCATCTCATTGCTCTTAGCCTAAATATCCAAATTGCACTTATTTTCCTTATTCCCAATGTGCTTTTTAGGCAGGCAAAGGTAAAGGTTCCCCTCGCACATATGTGCTAGTTGTTCCCAACTCTAGTTTCAAAGCCGAAGAGCCAGCGCTGTCCGAAGATGTCTCCATGGTCATGTGGCCGGCATGACTAAAGGCTGAAGGCGCATGGAACAATGTTACCTTCCCACCAAAGGTGTTTCCTATCTTTGTACTTGCATTTTGTAAGTGCTTTCGAGCTGCTAGGTTGGCAGAAGCTGGGACAAGTAACGGGAGCTCACTTGGTTATGCGGTGCTAGGGATTCGAACCACCGAACTGCCGAACTTTCTGATCAACAAGCTCAGCCTCTTAGCCACTGCATCCTGTTTTCAGGCAGAGTGGCCCCCAAAGAAAGGACGCTGTATTTTTGTTCATTTGAAAGCTCAAGTAAGTCAACTGATAGCTGCACAATAGTTGTGAACCCAATTCAACCTCTGGGCCAGGTATGAACACCAGATTGATCTGGACCCAAAAAAATCCCTTAGGAGACCACAGCAGTTTCTTGAAACTGATTCTGCCCGTGGGCTACAAGCTAGACAGATTTGTCTCTATTAGTGGAGAGGTGCTATAAGGGTTAAATGCTGGACTACAGCTGAGAAAATACAAACCAAGTCCTCTGAACTGGACAGGTGTAGCCTTGACAAGAGGGGATCGAAGGCATATAATGAACTTCCATATTCAGATATCAAATGGGTTGTCATGGAGAGGAGGAATTCGGCTTGTTCTCTGTTACCCTCAAGGGCAGGACCAAGACAGTTGGAACTACAGAGTACACTCATCAATAGAAGAGAATATTCGTAGCTCAACGTTAAACTGTAGGGTCCTTGTGGCTCTCTGAGCTTGATTGTTTTTTGAAGCTGCTTGACTACCCAAGTAGGTAATATCATTAGTGCCCTAGTTGGGTAATGAAAGGTTTGCAAAAAAAGTAACCAAGGAGCCCAGAGTATATTCAGTTGGGAGAAATTTACTAATGGTAATATTTGTCAACAAGTGGAATAGATTTTGGTATGGCATGGTAGGGTAAGGTAAGGTAGGGTAGGGTATTGCATGGTATGGCAGGTTAGGGTAGGTCAAGGTAGGGTAGGGTATGGCATGTTATGGTAGGATAAAGTAGGGTAGGGTAGGGTAAGGTAGGGTAGGGTAAAATAGGGTAGGGCAAGGTAGGGTATGGCAGGGTAGGGTAGGGTAGGGTAAAGTAGGGTAGGGTAAGGTAGGGTAGGGTAAAGTAGGGTAGGGCAAGGTAGGGTATGGCAGGGTAGGGTAGGGTAAGGTAGGGTAGGGTAAAGTAGGGTAGGGCAAGGTAGGGTATGGCAGGGTAGGGTATGGTAGGGTAAGGTAGAGTAGGGTAAAGTAGGGTAGGGCAAGGTAGGGTATGGCAGGGTAGGCAGGGTAAGGTAGAGTATGGCAGGGTAGGGTAGGGTAGGGTAAGGTAGGGTAGGGTAAGGTAGGGTATGGTAGGGTAAAGTAGGGTAGTGTAGGGTGGGGTATGGCATGGCATGGCATGGTAGGGTAGGTTAAGGTAGGGTAGGGTAGGATAGGATAGGGTAGGTATTGGTTGTGGTTGTGGTTGTGGTATGGTATGGTATGGTATGGTATGGTATGGTATGGTATGGTATGGTATGGTATGGCATGGCATGGCATGGCATGGCATGGCATGGCATGGTAGATTAAGGTATGGTAGGGTAGGGTATGGCAAGGTTAGGTAGGGTAATGTACGGTATGGCAGGGTAGGGTAGGGTAAGGTAGGATAGGGTAGAGTAAGATAGGGTGGGGTAGGTTGTGGGTGTGGTATGGTATGTCCCCAACTCTGAAGGTATTGAAACAGGGACAATAATCACCCATCTATCTAAAATGCTTTAGTAGACCTTGCATCAAGCAGGGGATGGGCATGTTTACCCTTCCAATAAGATTCAATAGGTAAGATAGGACCTCTGTGGCCTTATCCAGCTCTATCATTCTGACACTTCCCTGGAATCAATGAATCAATGACTCAGTGGGTGAGCTGAGGATACGTCAACAACATTTGGAACATGGCAAATTCCAGAATAAATATTCATAACCACTTCTCATTGATTTCTCATTGAAAGGATCTTGGTTCAAAGACCTATGGAGATTCCAGGTTATGGTTGTCCCAAAGGTGCTTTTCAAAAGGCAACTGGGCTGTTGAAAAACACCTTTGGGCCATCTTGGTTCAAAGAGTTAGAAGAGTTGTATAATGTGATTAAAGTTGTCATTTCAATGTGAACTCTCCCAACAGCAGGATTTCTAGCCAGATGGACTCCCATAGTATCTCCAAGTGCGTATATTTGCTTTATTATTCTGTGGTCATGTGACTGTCTTCTGGAAACATTTTTTTTAAAAGAGTTGTGGGATCGTGCTTGAATGGAAACACCCTCTGGGGTTGTCATTCCTGACCTGCAAGTGGCTATCGAAACTTGCTTATCTCACAAGAGCACTTGCAGAACTTAAGCCAGCTGACACTTCAAGACAATGTCCCTCTTGGGCTAACAGAGAACATGACAATTTGGAAAGGCAAACTGAAATTGTGGCCGAGGGAGACCAAACAATTAACAAACAAGCTAACAAGAGATCCCTCCTTTCTGCCAGAATTCCCCAGCTAGCATACAATGCATTCTCCCTGGGGCTGACTTTGAAGACCACACAGAAGCTACCACTCATCCACAACGTGGCAGTGTGAATAATTATGGAGATAGATTGTATACTCATATAACACATCTATGCAAGCTAATGGACTACCAGTAGCTCTTGGGTTCAGTTTATAGTGCTAGTTTTCTTCTTTAAAGACCTATAGGGTATACTGTATTGCCTGTCCCCCATTATGCTTACCCTTCCAGTAGGAATCCAGAAATGTGCCTTCCCTATCAATGCACCTGCTTCGACGACAATATTCCCTCAAAATCTGCAGAGATCCAGGCTTGTCTGCCTTCAAGCAACCTCTGAAGATCTGGCCCTATCGAGGGCTTTGTGTCCACCATTTGTGGTAACCTATATAAGGATGCACATTTTGAATCAGTTTTCTTTTCTCCACCAGAATTCTTTCTTCACTTGTTCTACTGTTGAAGTGTTTTGTTATTTTCATCTTTTGTCCCTTCCTCTCCCTTTCCCTTCCTCTCTCTCTCTCCCCCCTCTCTCTCTCTTTCCCTTTCCTTTCCCCCTCTGTCTCTTTTTTCTCTCTTTTCTCACCCTCTCTCCCTCATCACATGAAGTGTTAATACCACTTTATAATGCCTTGGTAAGTCCACACTTGGAATACTGCATCCAGTTTTGGTCGCCACGATGTAGAAAGGATGTGGAGACTCTAGAAAGAGTGCAGAGAAGAGCAACAAGGATGATTAGGGGACGGGAGGCTAAAACATATGAAGAATGGTGGATATGTCTAGTTTGAGGAAAGAAGGACTAGGGGAGACATGATAGCAGTGTTCCAATATCTCAGGAGTTGCCACAAAGAAGAGGGAGTCAAACTATTTTCCAAGGCACCTGAGGGTAGAACAAGAAGCAATGGGTGGAAACTAATCAAGGAGAGAAGCAACTTAGAACTGAGGAGAAATTTCCTGACAGTTAGAACAATTAATCAGTGGAACAGCTTGCCTCTAGAAGTTGTGAATACCTCAACACTGGAAGTCTTTAAGAAGATGTTGGATAGCCATTTCCTGCCTAGGAAGACCTCCAAGGTCCCTTCCAACTCTGTTATTCTATTTTCTATTTCTTTGCCTGTTTTCTTTTTCTCTTTTTTCCTCTATTTCTTACTCTTTCTTTTCTTTTCCTTTCCTTCCTTCTTTCTTTTTCTTTCTTTCTCCTCTTTTTCTTTCAATCTTTCTTTTCCATCCCCTCTCCCTCTTTCTCCCTCTCCCTTTCTCTCTCCCTCCGTCTCCCCCCACGATCCCATTTCTGACTCACTCTTTCCCTGTAACTTTTCTGCCTCCCAAGGATCACACCCGTAGCTGAAGGGCGGCATTTTACTCCGGAGCTATCCAGTCGGCCAATTCGAGCTCGGGAAGGTGGGGCGTATCACGTGGATATATAGAAAGGATGGGGGAGCTGAGGGGGAGGGAGACTCTTCAGGCACTCGGAGCTGTCGCCCTGCTGGAATAACATCGCTATCCTTCTATCCGTCAGTGCATCAACTTAGCCATGGGGAAGCTGCTTGGACTCTGCGCTGTGGTGCTGGCTTGTATCACCATTGGTAAGAGGGACAATCCGTCGCGGTGCAGAGTTCTCTGGTTTTGCCTATGAAGACCTTATCCGTCACTTCTTTTTTTCTCCTTTTATCACCTTTCCGTTACTTTGTTTGATCAGTTTGTGTGTGTGTGCGCGCCTCTGTCTCTGTCTGTCTCGCTCTCTCTTTTACAGTCAAAACAAGAAGATCAGGTTTAGTAGCAGATCTCTAAGGCATGCACATAAATGAGCACCTCATATAGGGAAAAAGGAATAGAATAGAATAGAATAGAATAGAATAGAATAGAATAGAATAGAATAGAATAGAATAGAATAGAATAGAATAACAGAGTTGGAAGGGACCTTGGAGATCTTCTAGTCCAACCCCCTGCCTAGGCAGGAAACCCTATACTGTTTCAGACAAATGGCTATCCAACATCTTCTTAAAGACTTCCAGTGTTGGGGCATTCACAACTTCTGGAGGCAAGTTATTCCACTGATTAATTGTTCTAACTGTCAGGAAATTTCTCCTCAATTCCAAGTTGCTTCTCTCCTTGTTTAGTTTCCACCCATTGCTTCTTGTCCTGCCCTTCTGTTGTTTTCTCAAAACAGGGAGATGTGTTTCAGCCAGCTTCTCCTTTTGTCACACCTTAAGTTTATTCTTAAGTTTATTCTGTCTCAGTTCCTGAGCTGATCTTAAAAAGATAACATGCCTTTAAATTAATTGCTTACATTTTTCTTAATATATACATTTGGAAAGAACCTTATCTAGCATTGTATACTTTTTTTCTCTGCCCGCTCCATTATCACATATATTTTGAGTGTACTTTTCCCTTCTGTGCGTACTTCTTATTGAGTTGCAAACTGCGTTGCAAATTCAATAAAGCCTGAATCTTGGTTTGTGGGGAGGAGGGGGGATTCAGTATATATATAAGGAAGTGAGAATATCATTGTTTCACATTAAATTGATGTAGTTATTGGTGTCACTCCTAAATAGCAACAATTGGGTATGTCTAGTTTAATGAAAAGGACTACGCGAGACATGATAGCGATGTCCCAATATCTCAGGGGTTGCCACAAAGAAGAGGAAGTCAAGCTATTCTCCAAAGCACCTGAGGGTAGAACAAGAAGCAATGGGTGGAAAATAACCAAGGAGAGGAGCAACTTAGAACTGAGGAGAAATTTCCTGACAGCGGAACAACCTGCCTCCAGAAGTTGTGAATGCCCCAACACTGGACATTTTAAAGAAGATGTGGGATAATCATTTGTCTGAAGTGTTGTTGGGTTTCCTGCCTAGGCAGGGGGTTGGATTAGAAGACCTCCAATGTCCCTTCCAACTCTGCTATTCTATTCTATTATTGTGCAACAGATTCATTGTTCTTTTTAAAAAAATAGGTGAAATTGGAAACAGAACTCAGCCTAAATGTGTTTTCTCCTAGCCAAACACCCATGAAATGTATAAAAGTCAATGAAAGACTTAATTTAGTTTTTTTTAATAAAGGGCCAACTTAAATCCATTAAGGGGGGGGATGTTTTGATACATAGACCCAGACCCCAAGACAGCAAATCAACTTTATAGCAAATGACCTGAGGCTTAAAATAGAACCCTGTGGGTGATCTAGTTGCAAAACCTCACACAGTCTAATTTCAGGCAGGATATTTTATTTGCCTCTCCCCACGGTAGTTTTGCAAATGCTGGCTTTGCCTAATGTGGAAATAACTTCTTGAAAATGATCGGATGATCTTCAGTTGGAGTAACAGTTTCGTAACTTAACAATGTCCAAAACAAGTTTCCTTGCCTGCAGGCTAACAATATCATAAGGAAACAGGTGAGATAATTAAAGAAACCTGTTCATCCTGGGAAAAGATTTGCATCCAGAGCTTTCTTTGGCTGTAGCAACTGTAGAAAAGAAACACCAGTGAAGAAAAGTTGGAGCCATCAAATTTGTTTGGGCGTGGAACTGTATTTTTTTTTACATCCACCAAATGAAAGTGGGGAGTGTACATGGAATCCCAATTCCTCAGGGAATTCCAGTCTATGTAATATACTGCTAGGCTGTGGTCCATTTGGCATGATTAATGTTGGCGAGGGGTCTCTAGCAAATATCTTCTCCAGCTTTCCTGTGGATATGGGTGTGGTCACTCCACCAGCCTTGGAGCTCCATGTGAAGCAACTTGCCATACCCTGTTGGTAAACAACATTCTTCTTACATAAGAAGCCTTATGATCAGGGATTGGTTTGGCTTAAAAGAGGCCCTGTGTCTTTTTGCCTCCTAACACCAGCCATTCCTACTAAAAATTCAGGATACTCCCAGGGGTGGGCTTCCAAAATTTTAGCAAGAGGTTCTCTGCCCAGTTGCTGGATAGGCATGGCCATGGTGGGTGTGGCTTAGTCAGCCTCTTGCACCACGGGGGGCGGGGGCATTTTTGCCCTCCCCGGGCTCTGGAGGCTTTCCTCGAGTCTCTGGGAGGGCAAAAATAGCCTCCCCAGGCTCTGGAGGCCAGAAATGGGCCAAACGTCCGGTAGGCCCATTTTTTTGCCATCCCTGAGTCTCCGCGCACACCCTGAACTAACCAGCATCCAAAACGGGCTATGTGGGGACTCCTAGGAGGTGAAGGGGGGGGAGCCAAGAGTGGGATTTGGGGGTTCTCCAAACTGCACAGAATCTTAGCTAGAGGTTCTCCCGAACCCCTGCGAACCCCCAGCAGCCCACCCCTGGATACCCCCCCCAAACTTTGTCCTAATTATTCTGCTTGGGGGAAAATCTGGGGCCTAGATTATGTCCTAGACATAATTGGACACACCTAAGCCCCCATATAAAGAGAGGCTACTTAAGGCAAATCATTTTCTTCAGTCTGGAATGCATCCTGGATTTTAACATCTGCAGTTTGGGGGTACACACTTTAATCTTTCCACGGGGGTTCTCTTGGAAAGGGTTATGCTTGAGATGGAATTTAAAGATTGACGATACAACAAAAATGTTAATTCGGCCAAAAGGAATGTTCTTTTTTTTTCTTTACGGTGCTACATTGTGCGTGAAAGCGAAGCCTGGTGAAATCTTTCTGGTTTTGTGAACCTTAAACAAGTTGGCAAAAGTGGGATAGGTCCTCCTACCAACTTATCTGAAAATATTGAATTCACTATTAACTCAATAGGGGGCGCAATGGCTCAGTTGTTAAAGACACTGAGCTTGTCAGCTGGAAAATGGATAGCTTGTATTCAAGCCCCAAGTGCTGCATGATGGGGTGAGTTCCCATTAATTTGCCCCAGTTCCAGCTAACCTAGCAGTTCAAAAGCATGCAAATGTGAATAGATAAATAGGTACCACCTCAGTGGGAAGGTAACAGCATTCCATGCACTTCGGGGTATAGTCATGGTGGCCATGTAACCTCAGGAATATATTTGGACAATGGCAGCTTCCTTGGCTAAGAAACAGAGATGGGCATCCCCCTCTGGAGTTGTACACAGCTGGACAGGGGCAACCTTTATCTTTATTAACTCGAAGGAAACTTTATTAAATTAACAGAAGTTGGAAGGGACTTTGTAGGTCATCTAGTCCAACCCCCACGCCCAAGCAGGAGACCCTACACCAGTTCTGAGAAATGGCAGCCCAGTCTCTTCTTGAAAACTTCCAGGGATGAAGGTCCCACAACTTCTGAAGGCAAGCTGTTCTGTTGGTTGATTGCTCTCACTGTCAGAAAATTCCTCCTTATTTCTAGGTTGAATCTCTCCTTGATCAGTTTCCATCCATTATTTCTTGTCTGGCTTTCAGGTGCCTTGGAAAATAGCTTGACCCCCTCTTTTTATGTGGCAGCTCCTCAAATATTGGAACACTGCGATCATGTCTCCCCTGATAAAACAATTTCTACTGGTCTACCAGAACAAGACATTCAAGGTTGATATTTGAGAGGTCACAAAACTAATTAAAGTCAAAGAAGAAAAGGGTCTAGTGGTTAGGTCACCAAGCTAGAAACCAAGAGACCATGAGTTCTAGGCCTGTCTTAGGCATGAAAGCTGGCTGGGTGAGTTTGGGCCAGTGACTCTCTCTCTCTCTCTCTCAGTCCACAATGTCAGTCAGACTTAGGGAACTGGCTTGTCCCCTAAGTTATAAAAAAGGACACAGATCTCAGCACTTGCCAGAATTTCAGTGGCCCAAATACGAATCTTCAAGTTGAACGCAATGAAAACCTGAAACTAGATATTTGATATCCCAATCAGAAATGTTCTCACCACCTATCTTTCGCCACCTGGCAATCTAAATCAAGATCAAATGTTTATGTAATGCAGGGGTGTCAAACTCGATTTCATTGAGGGCCGCATCAGGCTTGTGTTTGACCTCAGGGGGCCGGGATGGGCGTGGCCATGGTGGTCATGGCAGGGGGACATGTTTGTGGTGGGCGTATCACGGGACCAGTGGTGAGATTCAGCTAGTTCACACCACTTCGGGAGAACCGGTTGTTTTCTGAGCAGTTTGTTGAACTGGTTTTTGGAAGAAATCATTAGAGCAGAGAATCGGCTGTTAAATTATTTGAATCCTACCACTGCACAGGACTTGTGTTGGGGGCAGCTGTGGTGGCCAAGTGCTAAGGCAGGACTTCCCTAAGACCCTCCCTCATTCTCATTATAATCTTCCTTCCTTCCTTCCTTTTCTTCTTTTTCCTTCCCTCTTCATTCTCCTTTCTTCCTCCTTCTCCCCTTTCCTTATTTTTCCTTCCTTGCTCTC
Source organism: Thamnophis elegans (assembly GCF_009769535.1). Classification (NCBI taxonomy): domain Eukaryota; kingdom Metazoa; phylum Chordata; class Lepidosauria; order Squamata; family Natricidae; genus Thamnophis; species Thamnophis elegans. The sequence goes on along the minus strand of NC_045542.1, from coordinate 151,050,729 downwards.
TTCTCATCTTTCCTTTTTTCCCCTTTGTCTTTCCTCTTTCCCTTTCTCCTTTCCTGTCTCTTCTTGCATTCTCAAATGCCAAAGGGGGGACATTTCTCCTTTTGTTTTGTTCTTAGTTTGTTTTGATAGACCTCTTCCAGAAAAAAACAGAGCCTGGGGGGCGGTCTATGCCCCTCCCTCACTGCACACTGTTTTCAGCCTGGACGGCCTCCTGCAGCCCTCTGCCAGTGAAAACAAAGTGGGGGGGGCTCAGCTCCCCCTGAGCTCCATTTTCCTTAGCAGAGGCACCACGGGCTGGTCCTTTGCTGTTTCGAGGCCGGCCCCACCCCTATTCCTTGAGTTTGAAACCCCTGTTCTAATTCATTTACCATATTTTTCGGAGTATAAGACGGACTTTTTTCTCTCAAAAAAGAGGCTGAAAATCTTGGTGCGTCTTATACACTGAATACAGCATTTTTTTTGCCTTCTGAAACCCCGCCCACTTCACCAAAACGGCCACGCAGAGCCTGTAGGAGGCTTTCAGAGAGCTCCTGAGGACTGGGGAAGGGAGAAATTAGCAAAAAATCGGCCGTTATTTGCTCAATTTTGCCTCCCCCCCCCAACCCTCAGGAGCACTCTATAAGCTTCCTAAAGGTTATCCATGCTCTTTTTTTGCTCCTTTTTGGGGGCCACGCCACCCCCTCGGAGCACTCTACAAGTCTCCTAAGGACTATTCATGCCCTTTTTTGAAAAAAAAAAAACCACAGGGCCGTTTTCGCGAACAACAGGCAGTTTTTGGGAGGTTTGCAGAGTGTAAAAACAGCTGCCCCCGACACAAATCCCGTGCAGTGGTGGGATTCAAATAATTTAACAGCCGATTCTCTGCTGTAATGATTTATTCCAACAATAAACTTCAAAACCTTGGTGCATCTTATATGGTGTGTCTTATACTCCGAAAAATACAGTATATTGGAATTTTTGACATTGCAGGCCATCCAAAGTCACTTGACTTGACACCCTCGAGTTTGACACCCCTGATCCAAGGGTGGATTCCGGCAGGCACTACTGCTGGTTCGCTCACATGCGTGCGTATGTGCTTTGCACGCACATGCACAGTGCAATAAAAATTGTTCTGCACGTGCGCAGAAGCAAAAAACAAGAGAACTGGTTCAGGGGCGTGGCAGGCCTGAGTCACTGCCAGTTCCAGCAACCTAGGCTGCCAAACCATTACCGGTTCGATCTGAGCCAGTCTGAACTGGTAAGAACCCACCACTGCCCTGTTCTAATGCTAAGAAAGGTTAAGAGGCAACACTCTTCTGTGCAGGATGTACTGAGGTGAGGTTCCTCTTCCCTTGATAAGGATTGTAGTTTCTTCATGTCCACTGGTAAGAGAAGTGGCATTATGGTATTATTTACTGTGTAATCACTGGATGGGGAAGCATTCACCTTGCCCCTTTTTTAACCTGAAGCCAGAGTTACTTAGAAAGTTGGCCATTCCCGTTCTCCTCCAGCGATTCCGAGGGAAATCATTATTTTCAACCATTCAAGTAGAAACTGTGAAAACAGCAAATTGTTTCCATTCACTGGTGATGAGAAACAGGTGGGAAGCAGGCAAAATTTAGATGCCACCGCCCCTGAGCCATGAATGATTGTTCCAGACCTGTGAGATATGAATAACAGGGAAATCAATCAAAGTCTACTTTGTTCTCCTACCATTGTTCTGTGGGGGAAAACCAAAATACATTTTGCTAAACCATAAGACTGTCACTCTTTTCTTCCTTCAGTATAAACAGGAGCAAACTTTTCCACCAGGTCTCAACTGAAATGCACCAATACAGGCAGTCCTCGACTTACGACCACGGTCATAACTTTTCTTGCTGCATTTGTTAAGTAAATCACTGCAGCTGTTAAATTAATAGCACAGTTGTTAAATGAAACTAGTTTCTACATGGACTTTGCTTGTCAGAAGAATGACCCCGGGACATGTTACCATCATAAGTCTGAGTCCATTGCCAAGCATCGGAATTTTGATCATGTGACTATGGGGATGCAAAAAATGATCATAAATCTCTTTTTTCAGTGCCGTTGTAACTCTGAAAGGGTCACTAAATGAACTCTTGCAAGTCGAGGGACCACTGTATAGAACATGTGTTGCTAACATAACAACTGCAGCAATTTACTTAACTGTGGCAAGGAAGGTCACAAAATGGGGCAAAACTCACTTCATCACTGTCGCACTCAGCAACAGAAGTTTTGGCCTCAATTGTGGTCATAAGCCAAGGACTCCCTATATTTTAATTCTTTTTATTTTTAAGTATTTTATATTTTTGTTTTTTATAAAAATGTAAAATCAATGCGTGAACAGTGTGGCACCTGGACGCCATACATTCAAATACAAATGAAACTGCTCAGATTAAACATAATTATCACATTCAATCAATTAACGTATATTTTAGCCATCTCTGCTAGGTTTGTTACTTTTAATGTCCATTCTTGAATAGTAGGCAAATCTTCCTTCTTCCAGGATTGCGCCACCAGCAGTCTTGCTGCGGTTATTAAATGCAAAATCAGGTTAGTCTCTATAACTGTACAATCAGTAATTATACCTAACAAAAAGACTCACTCTTAATAGCCCCCCCCCCCCCCAATTTGTCAGTGGGCCATTAAGGCCTGGGCCAGTCTATTCTACATAACGAAGATCTACAGGCAGAGCCATAATAGGAATCCCAAAGCCCTTTGGGATCACCACCTTGCAAGGCTCAACCAAATTTGGACTAAAAACTACAGCCTACAGGGTCCCCCCTGTATGGCCCCATGAGAGGCCAACCAGAGTGCATTTCTTGCCCAGGAGCAGGAGGGCCCAACAGAGGGCATAAAACCCAGGGACTCTCAGCAAAATGGCTCTCTTTTTTTCTTCTTCAACATCTTCGAGGCAAGCATCCCCTTTTCCCCCAGGACCTCAAACCATGTGATCCTGTCCATTAAAACCTTCTTTCCAAGCAATTTCCATAAATCCAGTGTCCTTTTCCCCACTTGGAACTGAACCCAGAAGGACATTTCTTCCAATACTGCCTGAAAGAAAAGGAGAAGAAGAGAAGGAGAGAGAAAAAAGGGGGGAGGGAGGGAGGGAGAGAGAGAGAGAAAGAGAGAGAAGCAACTCAAAACAACAACAGAAAAATGAATCATCCACATCATTCCTTGCCTGCTTCATTACCTTAATTGCTATGGTTTAAAAGAAAGAGAGGAAAAAGGAAAATTATTTTAACTCTTCTATGGATTTACCCAACCAAACCACTCCTAGTTCCCACAGGAATGCCAACAATGCTCTTGAAAATCTTTTACACCTCTGAGAAGAAGTTTCATAAGTTGCATTTTTTTCTCCCACACATACACAACTTCTCCAGCCCGTTTTTCACTTCACAAAGCAACACTGCTTGCTTGCTTTCATAAACTTTCATAAGTGTGTTCGCACCACACCTGATTACTTGTTGTCACTAACAAGTTTTAAAACCCCATCATAGAGTTGAGTGAATGTCTTTTCCACAAATTCGGCAAAGCTGTATGTTTACTGATGATTCAGACACATAAAATCCTATCCAACCTTTTTTTTTTTTCTCCTTGGCTCCTCACTGTGTGATTCTTTTGCTCCCATTTAATGAAATGTATTGGTTCAGTCCTTCCTATTAGACACAGCCACACCCTGCTCTTCAACATTTTTTTAAAAATTAGCTTCACTCTTGTAGTAAACGGAAATAGGCAAGTCAAAGCAGACCATCTTACATGGATCAGAAGGTGTAATCAGAGGATTACAAGAAGCCACATATCTAATCCTGTAGAGATGAACTGCTAGATGTCAGGATTTCAAGTAACACCCCCAACCAAAGACGACTCCGAAGCTTGAGTTTCCTCAAAGCTCCATTTTATTAGAGATGTCATATTGGCACATCTGGGAAAACCCGAATCTGAAATTTTCCTGGTTTTTCCCCACCCAAATGAAAGTTCACGTCCCTGCCCAGCACCCTCATGATCCAATCAGGCACCATCCAAAACTGGAGATGCCTCCCAGTTACATCATCGCAGCTGCAGGGAAAGATGACCTTGATTCTCTGAGAAAAGAATGTTATTATGACTATATATCTCCCCTACTCCATGTAATCCCCCCTCCCATTTCCCCACAGCATTAAATGTGGCAGGCCTGAAGGCCCAATGCAAAAGCTGGCTCCCAGGCCTGACACTAGAATAGTTATTTTGTCTCCCAAGGGAAGGCTGGGAATTGTAGTTCTCAGAGGTGGGGTTATCTTGGGATGTTCCTTCGGCTAATTCTTTCCAAAACTACTGTTACCAGGATCCATTGAGGAAAGCCTGATGGTTGAACTTGAAGTTTTATGAAGTCTTGACATAAATAGTATCTACATCAGGAAACAGAAAAGGCTAAGAAAGTCATACAGGTAGTCCTCAACTTACCACAGTTCACTTAGTGACCATTCAAATTTACAAGGGCCCAGAAAATAGTGACCTATGACCATTTTTCACATCAGCTGATTTACGTTCAGATTCTTGACCACTGACTCATATTTATGGCAGTCCAAGAGGTCATTTTGCGGCCTCCTGACCTGCAAAGTCAATGGAGAACCCAGGTTCACTTAACAACCATGTTACTCATTTAACAACAGCAGTGATTCAATTAATACATGTGGCAAGAAAAGTCGCAAAATGGGACACTTAACAAATTTTTCACTTAACGACATAATCGTGGTCATAAATTGAGGACTACCTGTATTTGCCGTAAAAAAAACAAAAAAAAACAGGAGATTAGGACATGTTTGTTATGGCTTTTGGGAGGAAGATACAATCATGGAAGTACAGGTGATCCTCGACCTATGATGACAATTGAACCCAGAATTTCTGTTCCTAGGCAAATCTGTTGTTAAGTGAGTTGTGCCCCATTTTACGACCTTTGCGCCAGAGTTGCTAAACGAATCACTGTAGTTTTTAAGTAAATCACGTGGTTGTTAAGCCAACCTGGTTTCCTCCCTTGACTTTGCTTGTCAGAAACCGAGTAGGAAAGTTACAAATGGTGATCATGTGACTCCAAAATAGTGCAACAGTCATAAATACAGGCCAGTTGCCAAGCACCCGAATTTTGATCGCATGATATTGCGGCAGTTGTAAGTGCAAAAACCGGTCATAAGTCACTTTTTTCAGTGGCGTTGTAACTTCAAATGGCCATGCAATGAATAGTTGTAACTTGAGGACTACCTGAATTGAGTTTTTGTACACCAGGGGTGTTAAACCTGCATCATCATGGCGGTGTCAAATGACGTACCGTGACTTTTTTCCCCTTCGCTAAACCAGCCGTGGCCAGCGCATGATGCCTCTCGCCCATGGGACATGAATTTGACACCCCTGTTGTAGACCCTTTGATGGACACATTTCAGTGGGTATACTGATTTTTATATGTAGATGGGTGGTGGCTTTTTTCAGATTGAAAAATAATATATGTGACCTATGTTGTTACAGAATTAATAATATGAAGCTATTCTTCAAAACCATCTTCATCCTTAGATTAATGGCCTAGATCAGGGATCTCCAAACTTGGCAACTTTTAAAAGTTGTGGACTTCAACCCCCAGAATTCCTCTGGCTGGGGAATTCTGGGAGTTGAAGTTCACAGGTCTTAAAAGTTGCCAAGTTTGGAGACCCCTGCCCTAGATGGATTGAACTAATTAAATAATTTAGAGGACATCCCACTCCAAGGGACTTTGAACAGCCTATATTGTAAAAGCAAGAATGCAAAATAAAAAAAAAATAGATCCTAGACATCTAGAAGATAGAAGGCTAGCCAACATTGGTTGGTTCACACCACAATGTACAACAATATATCAGGGGCTGCCACAAAGAAGAGGGAGTCAAGCTATTCTCCAAAGAGGATAGGACAAGAAGCAATGGCTGGAAATTCCTCAAGGAGAGAAGCAACCTAGGAGAGATCTCCTGACAGTTAGAACCATTAATCAGTGGAATGTCTTGCCTCCAGAAGTTGTGAATGCCCCAACACTGGAAGTTTTTAAGAAGAGACTGGATAACCATTTGTCTGAAATGGTATAGGGTTTCCTGCCTGAGCAGGGGGTTGGACTAGAAGACCTCCAAGGTCCTCCCAACCCTGTTATTCTAATATGTGAGCTACAGACATGCAACAGTTACAATTTGAACTCAGGAAAATATTTTGAAGTGCCCTTGGTAACACAGGTCTTTAACATCCCAAAGGAACTGTCCCCTCTGTTAAGTTTCACGCTACTGCAGATAGGTGTGGTGTCTGCTCTCTTTTGTGGAATCTGCTCTCTTTTGCATTTGGAGACTGAATCCAAAGCACTGCACAGTTGTAAGGATAAGCATAGTTTTAGTCTTGATAATGGGGTGTTGTTTTCATATAAAATTGTGCAAATCCACGCAAAAAAGCTTGCGGGTTGACGTATTATATGAACTCATAACATGGGTTAAATTAGTCATCAGGATAAGCTGTATAATAGGAACCCAGCCCCTGCAGACCTGTTTTTTCAGCTGTGCAATTATGACACTGCAGAATCGTCTTCAAGATCAACTCTGCACCCAATGAAGTAATTAAAAATTTGTTTTTTTAGCACGTAGGATCATGAAGTTGGATAGAACTGCCTAGCACCACTCAACTCCTAGAGCAGAATCAGACCAGCAACCCGGCAATTATTTCCTAAACTCTAGTCTAGAGCAAAAGATTTCAAATCTTCTTTCGTCTATGATGTCTGGAACATGGCTGGCATCTTGATCTACCCCTTCCCTCTCCCAGGGGTGGGCTGCTACGGGTTCACTTAGGTTCGGGAGAACCCGTAGCTAACGTTATGGCCAGTTTGGACAACCTTCAAATCCCACCCCTGGTTGGCCCCGCCCATTCCACCTCAACCCTCCCACCCTCTCCGCCCCTCCCAGGAGTCTCCACACGGCCTGTTTTGGATGCGAGGTAAGTGCAAGGCCGGCACGGAGACTCGGGGAGGGGGAAAAACAGACCTCCCAGAAGTTTCAGAAGTCCAGAGCCTGGGGAAGATGAAAATCCTCCCCCCTCCCCGGCTTCCATGGTGCAGGAGGCTGACTAGGCCACGCCCACCATGGCCACGCCCACCCAGCAACCAGGCAGAGAACCCGTTGCTGAAATTTTTGTAGCCTACCCCTGTCCTCCACCCCCATAGTTCGTTGGCAAGCTGAGAAGAGATAATAGTTGCGACAGTAAAAGTGTCTTTTGAAGCTTGACAGACAGAAGATTGGAAGAACAAAGAAGAGCGAAAACTAGAAAATGGCTGAAAGGTATAAACCAGTGGTTCTCAACCTATGGGTCGGGACCCCTTTGGGGGTCGAACGACCCTTTCACAGGGGTTGCCTAACACCATCGGAAAACACATATTTTCGATGGTCTTAGGAACCGAGACACCAATTTTATGGTTGGGGGTCACCACAACATGAGGAACTGTATTAAAGGGTTGTGGCATTGGAAAGGTTGAGAACCACTGGCATAGAGGGATAACAGTATTTTTTGGTAAATTTTTTTTGGTATTTATTGTACATTTATAGGCCGCCCTTTTCCCTGAGGGGACTCAGGGCGGCTTACAATAAAAGGGGAAGGGGAGTGTAGGACAAATACAAAAAGAAATGTGAACAAAGATAAATTAAACAGTAAAACACAACATTCACTCAACATTCGGGAGGGGCGAAAGTAAAACTTATCCCCAGGCCTGACGGGCTAGCCAGATCTTGAGGGCTGTGCGGAAGGCCTGGACGGTGGTGAGGGTACGGATCTCCACGGGGAGATTATTCCATAGCGTCGGAGCCGCAACAGAGAAGGCTCTCCTCCAAGTAGTCGCCAGTCGGCACTGACTGGCGGATGGAATACGGAGGAGGCCAACTCTATGCGATCTGATGGGATGCAGGGAGGTAATTGGCAGAAGGCGGTCTCTCAAATAGCCAGATCCACTACCATGGAGTGGTACAGTACAGTACAGATCATTTTATTTTCTTTCCTCCCTCTTTCATTCCTTTCCTTTCATTTTTCTTCTTTCCTTCTCTTCTCTTTTATTCTTTTCTTTCTTCCATCTTGCAACCCCAATTCGTATTCTGTAGCTTGTTGGTTGGGACATTCCCCAACGAAAACACAGATCCAGCAGGATGTGGAGGAAGTCCTTTTGCACACCCATTTCCTCTTCGAGGGGAAAATTGGGGGGGGGGAGGGAAAGAGTGTGTGATCAGTGTGATCACTGTTACAGACTTCTCCTGGGGACCAGAAGTGACCTGTATGCTTCCCCAACTACAAGCCAGCCTCCTCAGCTGATTCTTTCCTCAGAAGGAACAAACAAACCATTTTAATTTTCCTAGTACAAAAAAAGGGTGACTCAAGGTGCTACTTATTTTTTTTTTCCTGAAAACAGAAAAAAAAAGTGGTGTGACCAACTCGCGTTCTCTTCTTCCTCCCATCTCATCTTTCAATCTGAGGATGCCACACAGAGATGAACAACAAGCAGCCTGAGCAAGCAGGAAACATAGTTTTCAGGGGCCTTGGGAAGTTTGTTTTCCTCAAAAAGCTGTGGTTTGCAGCAGGGTTATTTTTTGTTCCTGTTTTTCCAAATTTTGCTCCGGCAACGCTTGACGGGCTCCAAAAAAAACCCCTTCTGCTCTGTTTGCTTTGCTCCAAGAGAGAACAAACCTCATGTGTGATTCTTGCTGTAAATGTACTTTAGGCATTTGTCTGTCTTCTATTAAGGCCAGTGAAGATTTGGGATTTTAGCATTCTTAATTTGGAGGGCAGATTTTCTTGGCAGTACAGCAAAAATGGCAGGCAAACTTGGATGGTGGGTTGCATTCTGCAAAATATATAAACTGGGAGGAATAAAACCAGTAGGTTTTTATCCTTTTTTTTTCCAACAGCAAATATTATGAAAGAATCCGAGGGAGATGATATGTGGTTATAGCTGAAGAAAGAATGATTATAGGACCCAAAGGTGCTTTTTCAAAAGGCAACTGGGCTTCCTTTGTTTTTCCTGAAGAAGCTTTTTGGATGAGAAGCGAAATGTAGTCAAGGAAGAACAAAGGAAGTCCAGTTGCCTTTGAAAAAAGCACCTTTGGGACAACTATGAACTGGATGATTGAGAATCTCTGTAGACATTTAACGATTACAGGAAGAAAAATGTTGCAGTATTAGGACTTAATTTCTCGTTCATTTTCTATATAAGCATAGACAAATGCAAAATAAAACAAATAAGGAAGAAAGCAGTTAAAACTGTGAAAAAGATAGGATAATACCACTATTATTCCAAAAACATAGACAAAAATCCCAGCGTAATAAACTCCAAGCAGATGTAATTTTAGATAGTTAAATATAAATACATTTATAGCTGCTATTAAAAAGATCAAAACACACTTCTTTAAGCTCTTTCTTTCTTTTCTATTTTCTTCCTCACTTTATTATTTTTCCTCATTATCTTTGTTTCCCTTCTAATACTGGTATTGTTTTTAAGCTTCAAAATGCCTTCATCTGTTAAAAAATAAATAAACTTCAAGCAGCAGAATGTTAAAGAGGCATTTATATCATAATGTGTGTGTGTTGGCAGGCCTGAAGGCCCAATGCAAAAGATGCCTTCCATGTGATTGCGTGGGGATCAGGGGGTTGGAAGAAAGGTTCTTTAGTGCTGATTGTGTTGCAAAATGCCATTAAAATTGGCAGGAGATATTGTTGGCCCAGACTTGTTAACGGTCTTTCCAGGCAGCGGGGTTCAGAGGAAGATAGAACTGTGGATCAGGCCAGCAGTATAAAACTCCCATGCTTAAAAACAGTGAATCACAAAAAACCTAGTTCTATTGTTGTCTAATTGTCTAATTGTTAAGTAGCAGAAGTTTCCCCGAGCCACTGAGATGCCAAAGGGAGTGAGATTCAAGAGGAGGCTTGCAAAAAGTCTCAGCTTTTGTTTATGGTCATAGCAAAAGTTGGGTGACAAAATTATATCCAAAACACACAAACAAAATGCATGCAAGCAATAGCCACACTTCTGCAGGAGTGGCTCAGAGTATTGTATACATTTTACACAGATGGAAACAAAGTTTACCCAATCAGAGACAAAGGTTCCTTACCAACATAATCTTTAAAGCATTTCTTTAGGTCTCTGTCGATCTAATCTATTGAGGCAGCTTCCCTTTGGCCAAATTGTTTATTCGGCTGAATGCTTTCATGAATTATGAGGCATGAAAACTCCCTTTTCTGGTTCCTTTATCTATGGGAGTTGCTATTCCTGGGTAACAATTTCTTCTATATTTTTAAGAAAATGCCTAGCTTTGAAGCCAAGAATAGAAGCGAGACACAGCAGTGAGATGACAAACTTTGCACTAATACCAACCAGTATTAAGGTTACAATTTACTAAGCTAGAATTAGTTCCTAACAACTAATTTCTGACAGTATACAACAGTATAAGCAGAAGCCAATAACAAAGCTTAAACCCTATTAAATTATTTCCAGCAGTATCAAATATTGGTTTAATCAGTAACAATTATATAGTAGCATAAGCAATTCACAATAAAAGCAAGTAGCCAATATTGATGCATATACTCCTTCAGATTCCTAGAATCACAGGGCTGGAAAGAATCTTAGAGGTCTTCTAGTCCAACCCCTTGCCCAAGGCAGATGACCTTATAGCAGCCTGGGCAAATGGCTGTCCAATCTTTCCTTGAAAACTTCCAGAGATAGAGCTCCCACGATTCGGGGAAGTAAGCTATTTCATTGATTCGCAATAGCACTTAGACTTATATACCACTTCGCAATGCTTTACAGCCCTCTCTAAGTGGTTTTACAGAGTCAGCATACAGCCGCCAACAATCCGGGTCCTCATTTTACCCACCTCGGAAGGATGGAAGGCTGAGTCAACCTTGAGCCTGGTGAGATTCAAACTGCCAAATTGCAGTCAGCCGGCAGTCAGCAGAAGTAGCCTGCAGTACTGCATTCTAACCACTGCGCCACCGCAGCACTAATTGTGGATTAATTGCTCTCACTGTCAGGAAATTCCTCCTTATTTCCAGATCTCTCTTTAACTGAGAGCCATTGCTTCTTCTCCTGCCCTCTAGTGCTTTGGAGAATGTCAATCCACTCTTCTCTACGACAGCCCCTCAAGTACTGGAAGATTATTCTCATGTTCCTCCCCAGCCTCCATCCCTTCTCTTCTATAATCTAGACACACCTATCTCCCTTAACTGTTCACATTCATCACCCCCTAAGCCCCTTATCATCTTTGTTGCACTTGTCCGAATGGGTATAAGGCTGTGATGGTGAACTCATGGCACGCATGCCACAGGTGACACCCGGAGCTCTCTCTGCGGGCATGCAAGCCGTCGCCCCAGCTCAGCTCCACCACACATGTGTGCACACCTCCCACTAGCCAGCTGATTTTTGGGTCTCTACCACACATGCATGAGGGGAGAGAGTGGGTGTGTGTGCAGCGCCCCTAACCTGCCCCATGGCCGTTTTTGGTCCTAGGAGGCTGCAGGGAGGCCTGCTGGGCCCAAAACAGGTCACGTGTGCAGGGGGCAGGGGTGGGTTCCTGCCAGTTCTAAGCTCTTCTATAGAAGAGGTTCTACAAATCTACAGTGCCGTTTAGAACCGGTTCCAGCTCCCTTCTCCCACCTGTCCGCACATCATCAAGATGAAGAGCGAGAGGAGGAATTCTGGGAGTTGAAGTCCACAAGTCTTAAAGCTGTCAAGTTTGAACACCCCTGGGTTATTTTTTTCTAAAGGGTTAGGGGTGCAAAGGTCTTGTAACTTGACAGCTTTAAGACTTGCGTGCTTCAAATGCCAGAGTTTTTGAGCCAACATTTTGGTTGCTAAGCAAGAGTGTTGTTAAGTGAGTTTCCCCACATTTTACAAATTGGCCACACCCACCCAGTCACATGACTGCCAAGCCACTCCCACAAAGCAGGCCACACCTACAGAAGAGGTTCTAAAAATTTTGAAACCCACCACTGGCAGGAAGTGGTGTGTGCAGAGGGGGGGTGTTGCAGGCACATTGCATTATGAGTGTAGGCATGCACTTTCAGCACACAACAACAAGAAGGTTAGCCATCACTGGTATAGGGTTTCCTGCCTGAGAGAAAGCAAAAGGATTGGACTAGAAGACCTCCAAGGTCCCTTCCAACCAACTTATTATGTTATTAATCTGCTTCTCTCTGCACTCTTTGACAGAAATTTCTAGGAGCCCAGAAATTCTATAGCCTCGTTATGCTTGTGGTAAGATGGCCATTCAAAAATGAATTTCATGGGCACATTTGCAAATTTAAAATGGCTATTATTTTAAACTGAAGCTCGGTATCTCTCGTCTTCTTGTCTATATTTTGATTTGCCTGCTCTTCTGGAGCTGCTAACTGGGTGGGCCACAAAACCCTCTTCTTAGGGTTTTCAGCTGAACTCACAACAAAACAAACTTCTAATTAAAAGGATTTGATTTGATTTGATTTGATCATATCCAACCACCCTGGTACTTGGATTCTTCAGTAGCATCTGGTTATAGATGTGCTCACAAAATATGCTGACTCACTTAACAATTGAATTGCGTTTTAGCCCAATTGGGTGAAGCCATTCTGTGTGGCCTCTGTGCTCTGCCAACTCTGAAAACGTGAGTTGAGGGGAACACAATAAGACAAAAATATATCAAGTTCAGTTTCAAGTCAGTTCAATTCTGACCAGCTCAAGGTTGATTCAGCCTTCCATCCTTCCAAGGTCAGCAAAATGAGAACCCAGATTGTTGGGGGCCATATGCTGACTGTAAACCTCTGCAACTATGAAGCAGTATATAAGTTTAAGTGTGATTGCTATTATCCCCCAAAAAATGTTGTCTGCCCGTAGTCCCAAAGGTGCTTTTTCAGGAGGTAACTGGGCTTCCTTCTTTTTCTTTTGAAGACGTTTCACTTCTCATCCAAGAAGCTTCTTCAGCTCTGACTAGGATAGTGAGGAATGGAAGGATTTCTATTCCTTGCAGACAGCTGGTCATTTGCATCCTTTTTGAGGCTCATTGAAGCACTTGGAGATTTATCTGTGTCCTCAGGGTTACCTGAGTGGTTCTCCTGGTTCCTGTAGTCTGCAATTTTTCCTCTGGAAATCCATTCCTACTCCCACACTATTTAAAGAGGGTTCATCCCAAATTGTATAGTTAAAAACCTGAGGACACAGATAAACTCCAAGTGCTTCAACAACCCTCTAAAAGCATGCAAATGACCAGCTGTCTGCAAGGAATATAAATCCTTCCATTCCCTCACCATCCTGTCAGAGTTGAAGAAGCTTCTTGGATGAGAAGCGAAACATCTTCAAAAGTAAAACAAGAAAGTCCAGTTGCTCCTGAAAAAGCACCTTTGGCCCAACCCTGACCCGGATGACTGTAGCTGTTAAACTGAGGGTAATTACCAACTTATCAGGTTATTAACAAGGGGGTAATTTGGAATATCCTGAGGGTAATGATGTAATGTAATAGCTTGTTTGTGAGTCAAGGATCTAGTTTATTATGGCTGCCAAGATAGTGGTGTAAAACAACCAAGTCTAAGCTTTTTAGTGGGGATAATGGCATTACCTGAGCCTAAGGAAAGGGATAATCAAACAGTTTAAGAATCACTGCTGTGATTTCATCATAGATACATAACGTCTACATCTATCTCCTTAATTTGCCTTTTCGTGAACGTGCAATTATGTGTCAACCTTGACATGTGTCAAACAACCAAAAGTTCTAGCTCTACTTGATTGTAAGGTTCCATTAATGATTCGTGCATGCCTGAAACTACATCTCTCTCCCCCACCTCATTTTACAGGCCTCCACATGTCGTGTTTTTGCCCTCCCTGGCCTCCAGAAGCACTCTGCAGTGCTCCGCATGTCCTGTTTTCACCAAAAACAAGCCCATTTTCACCAACAACACACCCATTTTGGCCCGCACAGTGCTTCTGGGGGCCAGGGAGGGTGAAAACGTGATGCATGGAAGGCTTGGGAGCCCAAAACCAGGCTCGTTTTTGGCAAAAACAGACGTGCGGAGGACCGCAGAGTGCTTCTGGAGGCCAGGGAGGGCAAAAACATGACACGCGAAGGATTTGGGAGGCCCCAAACCCCCATATTCAGTCCTTAAGATGCACCTAAATTTTCAGCCACTTTTTGTGCAGAGGGAAGGTGCACTTTATACTCTGAAAAATACGGTATGTCTGACTTTAAGGCATGGTGCTCATCTCCATTTCTTGGCTGAGGGAACCACGGTTGTCCAAAGACAATTTCTGTGGTCATGTGGCCAGCATGCTTATACGCCAAAGGTTCGCAGAATGCCGAAGTGGTACCTATTAATCTACTCGCGCATAGGCAGGCAGGAGCACAATTCTAGCCTTAATTATTATTATTATTTTAATTAGGGTGGCATCAAAGGTAGGCGCAGTATTGTGAATTCCAGCTTGAGTTGATTACATCCCTCCTTTTTAAAATAAATTTTTTTAAAAAAACTTTTCCTTTGCATTTTAGGATCTGCTCTTCAATGTCTGAAATGTTCATTCACTATTTTTGGTATACCCTGTCACACTTCAACTGTCACCTGTGAGAGTGGAGAAGTTTGTGCTGTCATCAAGGGAGCTGCTGGTAAGGATTTTCTTTCTTTCCTTTTCTTTTTTATTTCCTTCCTGTCTTCACCTCGGCTGTTTACCCTAGGAACTTTATCAAGCATAATTTTGTTTCTTGGAATAATATTCTGAATAGGTCCTCCTATAGTAGAACCTATATGTAGTTATGTAGTTATGCAGTTATATGTAGTTATATGTAGTTAACTATAGGTAGTTGTGGAATAAACAACCCTTGGTGCAGTGGTAAAATTCAAACATTTTTACTACTGGTTCTGTTGGCATGGCTTGGTGGGTGTGGTGTGGCTTGATGGGCGTGGCTTGGTGGGCGTGGCAGGGGAAGGATACTGCAAAATCTCCATTCCCTCCCCACTCTGGGGCCAGCCAGAGGTGATATTTGCTGCTTCTCCAAACTACTCAAAATTTCCACTACCGGTTCTCCAGAACCTGTCAGAACCTGCTGGATTTCACTCCTGCTTATGCTTTTGGAGAACTATTCAGGGACTCAAGTCTAGTTCCCCAGTTGACCCCTCCTCCCCGCCTACCTATGAGTTTGGAACAGTGAGTGAGATGTGTAGTCTGTAACGTTGATATATCAAACGATCAATCAACTTAGCTCTGCGTTTTTCCCTATGTGTTCCCAACAATGCAACAACAGGGTATTGTATAGGTGGCAGGGAACGTTATCCATCCATACCTCTCACCCTATGTCTCTTTCTTTTGATGTTCCACCTAGCTGGTAAAAATTTCATCACAAGGAAGAATTGCGTCGCACAGGATAAATGCGGCAAGAACGATACCGAGAGCTATGTGGGCGTCAGTTATGTCACCACCTACAAGTGTTGTGATGGCGATTTCTGCAATTCGGGGGCCACCTTGCCCTCTGCTCACATCTCTCTGCCCATGCTTCTGGTCATCGGAGGCACCTGGCTCCTTCGCTTCCTCTAATCCTTTTTTCAGAAAGGAGAGAAAACGCCAACGCTGGAAGATGCCAAAGATTAAGCCTGCGATCCTCCTACTTGTTTTACCTGAAAGTAACATCCATTGAACTCCAGTCATGTAAAGGATTGTACTTTTATCCTATCAAGCACTGTATTAATTAGACACTTTCCTTTTTATTCAAAAATGCATCTGTGGCTTAATGAAGGCATATCCTCTATTTTAGAGCATGTGAATGAAGCTTTAGGAGTTGAAGCTGCCTTAATCTTTCTCCTCCTCCTGCTCCACCCCTTCTTTTTCCATTATCTCCTACCTTTTCCATTCTTTTTCCACTTAATTTCATCCTCTGTAAGCTTATCTTTAAAACAGGGTTGGAAAACTAGTGTCAGACCAACTACAAGTCCAATAGTCCCATCTAGAATTCTGGTACCCATCTCCCTTAGGCCCCTTTTAAGCTTCTTCACCGCTTGAGATTTTACACTGCCTTCCTCCTCCTGTACTAAAAACTTCCGCCTAACCTGCTTTGTATAATTTTTTTTTACTTTCTCAGCCCACATGCTCAGTGTTGTGTTTCCTCTCCAATTATCTCATTTCATAGGGTTTCTCCCAACTATGATCATCAATTCGTGCCTTTTTCCTCTTGTTCTGCCAACATTTCTCCTGATGACAGTGTCATGTCTATGAGGGAGATAAGGCAACGGAGGATAAGTCCCCTCAATGCAATTCCTCCGCTCCCCCCCCCCCCCACACTTCCATCCCATGCCGCATTCCCTTAAAGAAATACGATCTGTGGCATCCCTAGGCAGATATTTGGTAGCTGAGCCACAGCAGAGAGATAGAGAGGGAGAAAGAGGGAGGGAGAGAGAGAGAAGGCTTCTGAGGCAACCATCTCACTGGCTGGCTGGTGAAAATATGCCAAGAGCTGCTATTTTGGGCTGACCCCTGAGCTAGTTATGCTTTAAAGGCCGCACACATAACATTCTGCAGAGGAGGGGCTGTGTTGCCTGCTCTTGCACACACACCCTTCAGGCCGGAGAGTTGGATTTAACCCTATAGATGCCGACATTTCAGCCTTTGTCCCCAAAATCTGCAGGCAGGTTTCTTGCATCTGTACGCAGGGGTGGGATTGAAAATTTTTAGCAACCAGTTCTCTGCTGGTTGCTGGGTGGGTGTGGGTGTGGCCATGGGGGCGTCGCCTACTCGAGGCTTCCCTCGAGCCTCCGGAATGGAAAAATGGCCTCCCCGGGATCCGGAGACCTTCCCAAGGCTGGAAACAGGCCCGTTTCCAGACTTCCGCAACTTCCTGGAGGCCCGTTTTTCACCCTCCCAGAGCCTCTGCGCCAGCCCCGCACTTACCTGGCATGATGAATGGGCTGTGTGGAGACTCCTGGTAGAGGAGTGGGCTTGGCCAACCAGTCCTTCCGACTACCGGTTCGGCAAACCAGATGCAAAATTAGCGTCCAGTTCACCCGAACCGGCTGAATCCCATTCCTGTCTGTACGCCTGCAACATCAGCTATTCAGTTGCCTGAATTCAACAGGTCCTTTCAAGCACTTTTGCCTTGCCTTCCGGTTGCACCCCAAATCTATAATACTGGGTTAGCCCTTGACTTACAACAATTCATTTAGTGACCGTTCAAAGTTACAACGGCCCTGAAAAAAGTGACTTATGACGCGTTTTTCACACTTGCAACTGTTGCAGCATCCCCCAGGGTCACATGATCCAAATTCAGACACAATGGCAACTGAGCTCATGTTTACGACACTCGCAATGTTCCTGAGTCAAGTCGTCACCTTTGGTGACCTTCTGACAAGCAAAGTCAATGGGGAAACCAGATTTACTTAACAACCTTGCTACCAACTTAACAACTACAGTGATTCACTATAACAACGGTGGTAAGAAAGGTCGTAAAATGGGCAAAACTCACTTAACAACCGTCTCGCTTAGCAACTGAAATTGTGGGCTCGATTGTGGTTGTAAGTCAAGGGCTACCCGTATTTGCTTCCTGGAATTACCTGGAATGCAGGTTGACCCATCTGCTTTTGCCTTCACCCAATTCTTTGTTTTTCCAATGTTGAAAATAATTCCTATTTCCACATCAGTTTGCCAATTTGTTTTAAAGTCAACATTTCTGTATACCTTTTGCTCTGAATATATGGATTCACATGCACACTTTCCCCAGTACAGTACAAGTTTTTTTTAAAAAAAATACATATAAAGTAACAAGGTTTTTTTTTTTATAATGTAATACATTTTTATACGTACATTCCCCATATGTGTACATCCTTAGGGTTTGTTTGCGTGGTTGTTGTTGGGTTTTTGTTTTTTTTGTTTTTTTGCTTTTTTGCTTTTTTTGAGTTGTGAAAGCAACCATTGAATTTTAGCTACCAACATACATAATCGCTCCATTCTCCATTTTGAAAGTTCAGGTTCATTCAATTTGCTTCAGAACGCAAGCTGATCACATTTCTTCTCATAATAGTTTGCTGTACTCAATAAATGATGAGCTGATTAAATCTCTGAACTGGTACAGTTTTCTTCCTGCTTTTAGTTTCTCTTAATTGATCAAACTAAGCATCGTACAAACCATGCTGAGATGGTTTTCCAGTTTTGGCAGAGAGTGCTCAGAGGCAGAACTGGGAAAACGCTTTCTGTTCTTTCCCCCCAAGCAAGAAACCGCATCAAGGAATTTCAAAACGTTGCAGGAGGGTCCTTGGATCCAGGATCGCTAAATATTTGGGCGAGTTTTTTTCTTTGCTTTCCAATTACTTGTTCAACTGTCACGAAAGCCACTTTAAGCCCCATTGTTCATTTTCCTCATTAGTGAGAATAGATCAAATTACGAAGTAAAGGACATGTTGGTCTATGAAAATTTTATTTGATGGAGTATGGGATCTTCTTTTAAAAAAGGGGCTTGGAAAACAGAAGGCAATAGAGGGTAAAATGTATAGATCAGTGGTCCCCAAGTGGTGGTCTGCGAGAAAATTTTGGTGGTCCGCAGAAAAATCTTTGTATTTTTGCATTGTTTATATTGTACTAAATCAGGGACCCTGGGCCGGATAGGGCCTGCTGAAGCAATTGCTCCCCCTTAAGGGATGGGGTCCTTCAGGCACTTAGCTTGGCTGCCTGTTTAGTAGCTTCAGCTTCAGTGAGCGGTGCGCCAGGCTCCTCAAAAGGCAGAGTTTGTAGGTGCCGATCTAGCGCCTGGGTGGCTACAAAACAAACATTCATTCTTGGCTATATTTGAGATTCCTAGCTGCAATGGACAGCAAACCTAGGGGTTGACTGGGGTACTTCTCTCCACTAACAGGCAGCCAAGCTAAGTGCCTGAAGGACCCCATCATGTCACTAATTCATATTAGTGGTCCACCGGATTTAAAATTATGAATTTAGTGGTCCCTGATGTCTGAATGGTTGGTGATCCCTGGTATAGATGAGGTAGAAGAAAGGATAGTTGGAACAATGGAAAGGGCTAAGGCAGGAGTGTCAAACTCGTGGCCCACGGGCCAGATATATCATGCGCTGATCACGTCCACCTCCGGTTTAGCGAGGGGGGGTTGTGATACGTCACGTGACGACAATGTGATGTTGCGAGTTTGACACCCCGATCTAAGAAATGGGGTTTGTGTAAATTAAATTAATTTCATTTTCTTTTTGGCCTTTACTTTCTTTTGCTTGCTACTTTTTTTTCCTTTTCTGCACTTTATGTAACGTGGCTTACCTTGAAAGGAAACAGAGCGATCGATATGCATATATTTGCTTTTTAAAAATGTGCTTTCAAACAATGAGAAAAGAAACTAAATAATGGTAGAACTTCCATAACAGAAATTAAGCAATCATTCTGGCTACTTTTTAAGTTGAAAGGGAAAACCTAAGTGCACTGTGGTTCTAAAGAAGATCTATTGGCTGGATGTTTATTCCTTCTTATCTGGAAGCAAGTTCCATTTAATTTAATGGGTCTTACTTCTAAGTACGGTAGATACGTATACATGTATTCTGTAAAAATAAACATGAGTCTTCCACACATTTGGGTTTTATTCCTTTGTTCTCATTTCCACACCAACCTTGGCCTGTTCACAGCATTCCTAAAATATGGAAGAGACTTCTCCTTTAGAGTAGATATATTTTCCAAAGCATTTGAAGGCAGGACAAGAAGCAATGGATGCAAACTAATCAACCTAGAACTAAGGAAAAATTTCCTTACAGTGAGAATAATTAAGCAGTGAAAATGGCTTGCCTCCAGAAGTTATAGGTGCTCCAACACTGAAGGTTTTTAAGAAGAGATTGGACAGTCATTTGTCTGAAGTGATACAGGGTTTCCTGCCTGAGCAGGGGGTTGGACTAGAAGACCGCCAATGTCCCTTCCCACCTCTGTTATTCTGTTGCAATCATGGGCAATTAAGGCAACTTTATGATTTGTGGAGCTCCCAGAATTCCTGAGTCAACCACACCAGATGTCTTGGGCACGTCCTATCACGTATTCAGTTCTGCTGTTGAGTGGAATTGTGGCAATCAGAAGTCCAAGGCATCTGGAAGATATCTATAGAGCAGGGGTGAAATCCTCCCGGTTTAGCCGAACCGGTAAGGACTATTGTCCCTGGTCCTGCTAATTGGTAGCTTGAGGGAGGGAGGGGAGGTCATGTGACTGGGTGGGCGTGGCCAACTTTTTTCACTTTTTAAAGCATTTTTTTCCTGCTGATTTGGGAGAATAGGCAAGAAAAAATGCTTTAAAAAGTGGGAAAAAAAGCTTCCTGCAGCACGTTGCCAGCTAAAATGGGGTATAAGAGGGTCACGTACTTCTCCCCCCCCCCCAGGAGGCCTATTTTCGGCCGGCAGAGTGCTACAGGAGGCCATGGGGGCCGAAATGGGATGCATGGAGGGAGATTGTGCATGGCCTCCCCACACCATGAGCCAGTCCTTTGATATGTCCAGAAGGGGGCGACAGAGAATGAGGTGGCTGGATGGAGTCACTGAAGCAGTAGGCGTGAGCTTAAATGGACTCCAGAGGACAGGAAGGCCTGAAGGAACATTGTCCATGGGGTCGTGATGGGTCGGACATGACTTCGCAACTAACAACAACAAGTGGATGGAATTTATCAGGGCCAGGATTTGTACAGATAGTCCATGTCTTATAACAGTTTTTCTAGGCCAGGGCTGAGCAAATTGCAGCTCTGGAGCCTCATGTGGCTCTTTCGTCCCTCTGCTGCAGTTCCCTGTCGTTCAAAATATGTGTCACAACTGCCAATGTGTGACACCCGCCAGAACGTGATTTATTGAGCTCTTTGATCCCGGAGGGCCAACCAGGGATAAATCCAAGAAAAGAAAAGTTTCAGAAGAAAACAGAACGTTTAATTCAACTACATATGCTAGTTTTGTGGCTGCTCAGGAAATAATCAGGCATGGGAAGGGTTTGGTGGCTCCTTCTGTTTTCTTTTCTGTGGGAAACAGGTCCAAATGACTCTTTGAGTGTTTAAGATTGCCAACCCCTGGTCTAGGCACCGTTCGAATTTACAACAGCAATGAAAAAAGGACATTTTTCACACTCATAACCATAGCAGTATCCCTATGGTCATGTGATCAAAATTCAGATACATGGCAACTGGCATGAATTCATGATGGTTGCAGTGTCCCGGTGTCATGTGATCAAGCGCTGCAGTCTTTTGACCTGCAACATCAATGGGAAAGCCAGGTTCGCTTCACAATCATGTTCCTAACAGCCAAGGTGATTCTCAAGAAGTGTGGCAAGACAGCTCGTGAAATGGGGCAGAAATTCATGTAACAAATATCTCGCTTAGCCACAGGAATCCTGGGCTCAATGGTGCTTGTAAAGGTGAGCTTGTAATACACAGAATCGTGAGAAGAGTGGTTTTGACTGCTTTCTCCTCTTGAATGTAAGGCCTTTTCTGCATAGTGAGGTGTAGCTGCAACATTCAACAAAACAATCGTTTTTTTAAAAAAAAAGATTGCAAACTTCACCCTAGGAAATCGCTCAAGGAGCAGCAGTGCTGAGCTTGCCAACTTTCTAAAGTAGTGTGATGCGACTGGGCATGGAAACAACACAGCCAGAACAAAGGCTTAGCTCCCCTTTATTATCCCAACTTTCCTCCCTCCCAAAGTCCCACTGTTCACTGCAAGCCCAGGAGCAAAGCTCTAAACAAACACATCCAATAGTTCCTGGCTGCTATAAGTCCAAAGAAGCAGCACAGTTCTTAAAAGCAGCCACAGTTCAGGGAAGCTGGTTGCAGAGAGTCCTTGTCACAGGAAGAGTTCCCTAGGGCTGCAGCACCACCTGGAGTATCACTGTGTCACTGCAACTCCGCATGTCACCAAGGCAAGCCAGGAAAGGCAAACAAGGCCAGTATAGCAAAGTATCCAGACATTGGTCACAGCGCGTGAGAGTGGAAAAGAGAACGCTTGTTCCCGACAAACACCCCTCCCATCAGCGTCGCTTTAAATCACATTCCCCTGGTGAGACTTATGAAAAGGGGTGGGGCATCCTCCTCCCAAGTCGTCAGGTTGCCCGGGACTGATCCCGCCTCCTCTCCATTCTCCGTTCTCAGGGATGGGGGGGGGGAGGTAACTGCTCATTGCTGGAGCTCTGCTCCACTGCCTGCCTTGTCCTCCCCCCTCGCCTGCTCCTCCTCCACCCTTCTTCCTCACTGGCGGACTGCCTGGTCCTGCTCCTTCGGTCATTCCTCCGTCGGCCCTAGCTCCATCTCATCCTCATCCTCGTACTCAGGCTCCGAGGGGGCCATGGCAACTAGCATGAAATAAGAGGCACTTCACAAAACCAAGAGAGAGTTGAAGGTGCTACTTGGCCTGAAAACTGGCTTAGTTTTACACTGTGTTTGTTTTTCCTCTTGGAACTCATGGTACGGTATGCAGTGTTCCATCCTCTCAATTTTATATTCATCAACAATTCCGTGACGTTGGTCTGTCTAAAGAGAAGCCAGGAAATAAATAAGTCCATAAATAACTGACTGTGGACCTCAACCTGAGTTTCCACCATCCTGTCCTTAAAGCGGAATCCAAATATAAGCCAGCTGTATCGTCATTATGATCCCTCCTACCAGCCTGTGACAGAACTCTGTCCTTTTGTGCCATGAAGCATATGAACACTGCAGTGTTTCCCTCTAAAATTCTTCTTCTGGGGCTGTTGGGTCTTTTGCAGTGGGAGGGATTCCAAATCTTTTCCCACCGGTTCTATGAGGGAGTGATTTGTACATGCGCGCAGCACTCAAAGACCGCCCTTGGTGTCAGGGCTGGTGAGCTGAGCTGTTGTTGAGCTCAGCTGAGGCGCGACAATCCACTGCCAGGAGGATCAGCTGAGCTGAAAACCAAGGGAATATAGGACAAGGAACGACGGGGGCGGGAGGGTGGGGCCAGGCAGAGGTGGTATTTGCCAGTTCTCTGAACTCCTCAAAATTTCCACAACCAGTATGCTAGAACCGACCCAAACTGGCTGAATGCCACCTCTGGTCTTTTGGTCCGCTTACTGGTAGTGGCCCGGAGCAGCTGAGAGCGTACTGGTAACGGTGGCTCTTTTGGCCCATCCACCCGCCCACGCTCTATACCTGTTTTTATGACAAACAGCAATGTGCGCATGCGCACACAACATGCGGTGCTTGCGCGAGCGCCAACAATCACCTGTTTGTCACGGGGACGATGGATTGTGCATACGCGCACAGCGCAGGTCAGGCATGTGTGCGAACAGAATGTGTGGTGGTTGTAGTAGTATGTTGGTCGTTTCTGAGATATTCTTGATGTTAGGCAGTGTAATTCTTTTTAGGGATTATGTTGGTTTAGTGGTCAGGGACCTTTTGATAAAGCTGAGTAGATATCCATTTTGTTGGAACATATTGTGTAGATGCTCTATTTTCTTTGCCTGCTATTCTGGATTGCTACAGTGAGTTTGGGCTCATCTAAATAAAGCCCTTATGCAGTTTTCTTATGGGAGGTTGAGTTGTTGCTTTGGTAGTGGAGACCTGGTTACTATGGGAGGTTTGTCTGTAGACTTGCATTTTTAGTTTGCCATTGTGGTCTCTGCTGATCAGGATAGCAATAGCAATAGCAGTTAGACTTATATACCACTCCATAGGGCTTTCAGCCTCTCTAAGCGGTTTACAGAGTCAGCATATCGCCCCCACAATCTGGGTCCTCATTTTACCCACCTCTGAAGGATGGAAGGCTGAGTCAACCTTGAGCCGATGAAATTTGAACCGACGACTGCAGATAGCAGTCAGTTGAAGTGGCCTGCAGTACTGCACTCTACCCACTGCGCCACCTCGGCTCAGGGTGTCCAGGAAGGGTAGCAAGTTGTTGTTCTTCTTCTCTAACACACTGATTCCTTATTGATGGGTCTATGGATGTTCTCTAATTGGTTTTTTATATATATATATTATGGTAAAGATCCATATTTTCGGATAGCAATAGCAATAGCAGTTAGACTTATATACCGCTCCATAGGGCTTTCAGCCCTCTCTAAGCGGTTTACAGAGTCAGCATATTGCCCCCAACAACAATCCGGGTCCTCATTTTATCCACCTCGGAAGGATGGAAGGTTGAGTCAACCCTGAGCCGGTGAGATTTGAACAGCCGAACTGCAGAATTGCAGTCAGCTGAAGTAGCCTGCAGTGCTGCATTTAACCACTGCGCCACCTCGGCTCTGACCATCCACGGATGTATTTGTGGAAGTGCTATGGCTTCTAGACATTGAATGATGACCTCCGTTATAAGTCCTGAAAGCGATGATCCCACAGGTGTCCTTCAATCTGTTGGTAAATTTGTCCATCAAATTGGAAGTATGTAGTTAAGCAGAGGTTTATGAGATTCGTAATTCTGAGTTTTTCTATCTTTGTTTATTCGGTTAAGTCAGGTGTGTTGTGAGCAATGCAGCCATGGATTCTTGGGCTAATTCTGGATTTATAGATGTGAACAAGTCTGTGACATCAAATGAGACCATGATTTTGTCCTCACCTCCAAGCTGTCTAACAAGGAGTCTATTATCTGTGCTAGGGAATGTGGGATTTGCTAATGCTTCCTGTTTATATACAGTGGTTTACCTTGCTAATGTTGGCGATGGCGTGATTTTCTCCTTGCTCATTTGTTTATTTGTTTATTTCTTACATATCAAATTTAGAAACTGCCCATCTCCCTCATAACGCAACTCTAGGTGACATACATGTAACATATAAAAGATGTATATAAATATTATGCTAGGAGGCAATTAAAACCAAGAGGAGAATAATTAAAATTGTAGTTAATAAGGCTCAGCTTAATAAATTAATAAAATTTGTAAGTGAAAAAGGCAGAAGGAGGGCCTTCAAGAAACATATTAAGAAGTTGTTTTTTTGTTTGTTTGTTTACCTGATATAAATCTCTGCTTATCTGAGTGTGACGTGCTGGAGATGATGTATTCTGGTCTTTTTGTTTCCCTTGATTTTTTTTTTATTATCTCTTTTAAATGGTGAGTACATGTGGTTTACCTCTAAGTATCTATTAATGGTTGATTTGATTTAATACCAAACTTCCAGGAATTTCCTAGCATTTTTTGTCTGGGATTCTCACAGTTTCTCAGTTGAAAGTATGACTGAGTCTGTCCCCATGTTGTGATTTCAGAATTGTTGTTTCATGAATGATAGCATTTTTTTTCCAATTACAGATATTCCACGCCCTCATAGAAATTAAACCACAATCTCTGAGAAACAGGAAACATTTAGCAAGGCATGTTTTCCATGTTCTTAATATGTCCCAAAGGCTTCTTACAAGATAATTATTTCATATCACGTAGAAGGGAGAGTTAGATTTAGTTAAATTTGGTTCTTGGCAGGGGTGGGATTCAGCCGGTTCAGACCAGTTGGAGCAAACTGGATGTTAATTTTACATCTGGTTCACCAAGCCGGTAGTTCAAAGATTGGCTAGCCCTTCCCACGCTGCTCTGCCACTCCCAGGAGTCTCCACATGGCCTCTTTTGGAAAGCCTCCAGAGCCTGGGGAAGGCAAAAATCCCCCCCCCCCCATGGTGCAGGAGGCTGAGTAGGCCGCGCCCATGCCCACGTCCACCCAACAGCCAGGCAAAGAACCTGTTGCTAAAAGTTTTCAGTCCCACCCCTGGTTCTTGGCCTTGTGAAAAATTCCAACACTCTTCCCAAGACAACCTGTCTGAGAGATTATTTCTTCTATTCAATTCTAATAGGGCTGTCAATGTTTAACTCACATTTGGCTTCTGTTGCTTTTAATAACTGTATGTTGATCTCCGATTGTAGATTTTTCAATATTGTGAAAATGGTTACTTTCTGATTCCATTAAGGGGCAACTGAAAATACAACTACAGTAGTTAGGGGAAGAGATAATAAGGAGAAAGAGTGGTTGTTTCCTATATTTTAATATCCTATGTTGAAAAGATGGTTGTGGCATGGCACAGAGATAATACAAACATCTGGCTGTTCAAACAGCCTCTTTATTGCTCCAAATTTCCCCAAACTCTCCCATGTTACTGGCAACTCCTAAAGCAGAGTGAAAACAAACCCCCACACAACCTCAAACAGCCTCTGGCTGCAATTAGTCCAGCCCAGTGCTGCCTGCACCAAGGCTGCACAGCAATAAATCCCAAATGTATTTGACAAAACAAGAGCCAAGCAAGGAGTTCAGGAAGCAGTAAATCCAGATAATTAGTCCAGAACGCCAACAAGGAATGCAAGGACTCTTGGCAAGTTCAAACATTGTCACACAACACTTCAGGAACTCAGTATTTGTTCCCGAAAAATGCCCCTCCCCACGGCATTTCCTTAAATCTCACTCCCCAGGTGTTCCTGGTGAAGCTGGGCAGGGCACTCTCTCGCACGTTGCCTTCTCTGCCTGCACTGATCCTGCCTTCTCTGCATTCTCCAAACCCTTGCATCAGGAGGAGGTGGTTCTTGCTCCTCGTCTGAACTCTGTCTCTTCCCCCTGCCCGCAGGCCTTGCTAATTCTGAACAGCCTTGCCTGGACTGACTGCCCTTCCCCAGTTACCTCCAAGGCCAATGGAACTGCCCTCTCACTCACTGTCAGTTCTTGTTCCAGCTCATCTTCTGCCACAGAGTCAGATTCAGACGGGAGCATGACAATGGTCATCCTAAATATGTTGTCAAAAATATGTTGTCAACTCGCAAAGCATCCTTGGCCTGCTCTCAAGTTGCCATAGGCAAGTGGAATGGGAAAACTAACTTTGCAGCTGCAGTGAATCGCACTTCAGTCAAAACAAAAGCACATTCCAGCCATCTCTCTGTCAAGGCCATCTCTGTGGTTACCCACAGTGGCTGGAGGGGAATGATCTCTACAACCCTCGAAATTGCTTTGTTGGAGGGTGTGACTAATGACACACCTTGAGGGGAAGGAGGAAATAGGGTCAGAGCCGGGACTTAAATTTAGTGAGGTCAAAGTTGGCTTCACTTGGAATGTGCCAATATGAAACTCCTAATAAATAACTGGATTTCTTTTGAAGCTTGGCTCAAGGCTCATGATTTAATTAGGGTGTCGGTCGGAACTCGTGACACATGTTTTATGACACTACAGGTAATCCTCAACTTACGAACAGTTGTGACTGGACTGCACACGCATGGCACGACCATGAATCAACAAGCAGTAGCGACTGCCGGAACCCACCTCTAAAATGGAGCTTATACAGTATCCTTCCCCCAGGAGTGGGGAGGGAATGGGGATTTTGCAGTTTCCTTCCATTGCCACGCCCACCAAACCAAGCCACGCCACGCCCACCAAGCCACGCCGACAGAACTGGCAGTAAAAAATAATTGAATCCTACCACTGCTGCAGCCCACCCTGTTCTCTATTCGCCAGCTCATGAATACGACTTAAACAGTCCTTAACTGTATTGATCTTGAAATAGTGCTTTCCTCCTCTTTTCGATATCCCAAAAAGGCAACTTCAAAATGCATAAAACCCATTGTTGCTTGGAGAAAAATCACAAGTGTTGGATGATCTTGAAACCGAGGGAGGAGACAAATAAGCCATGGAGACAGTGTATGTCATCCCTCTATTGTTTTTCAGGATGGGTGGAGGCTGTTTTAATTCAGACCAGAGGAAATCCCCCAGAATCCAAGGCTTTGTTTTTTTGATCTATCTTCTCTGGTGCTTTCCTGATGTGCTATATGCTAAATCAACCTATCTTTGCCGGCCAACCTAACTAATAGATGATGGGAACTACAATCCTGGCAGGTTGATCAGAGGATTATGAAAGGCCTGGCAGGATTAAAAAGCACACACAAAAGCCAGGAAAAGGTTAGGTCTTGGGAAATGTAACATTGCTCAAGAGTTGCTGGGTTTGGTCCAAGGTTGCTTGACTCTGTGAGAACCAAAATATTTCCCTTGTCACAGCAGCGATGGTCCTGGTTAAATATTCTCGTAGATCTGTGGTGTGTATTCAGATAGGGGGATATCTGTAATTAGCAGAGGGAGCAGAATGAGTAAGCCCATTAGTACTAGCAAGTTAAAAATTACTGTGTTGTTCCAAACTAGCCAAAACTCTGCAACCCTAAAATAGGGATTTTCTAATGGAATAAATGGTTCCATATGTTTTGCTTCTTTTACCAGTTTTTTTCACCTCCTTCTGCTCAAAGGGCAGTGTGTGTGTATATGTGTGTATAACTGAATATAGATAATAGACATATAAAGATATATGTCTTTATATATACATATAAAATAGAGATAGATGGATAGATGGATAGATAGACAGGCAGGCAGGCAGGCGTAGATGGATGGGTGGGTGGGTTTGGCAGACAGACAGACAGACAGACAGATCTAGATAGATGATAGATAGATGGGTAGGTAGGTAGATAGATGGATGGATGGATGATCTAGTTAGATCTAGATAGATGATAGATAGATGGGTAGTTAGGTAGTTAGGTAGATAGATGATAGATAGATAGATAGATAGATAGATAGATAGATAGATAGATAGATAGATAGATAGATAGATAGATAGATAGATAGATAGATAGATAGATGATATAGATAGATAGATGATAGATAGATAGATAGATGATAGATAGATAGATAGATAGATAGATAGATAGATAGATAGATAGATGATAGATAGATAGATAGATAGATAGATAGATAGATAGATAGATAGATAGATAGATAGATAGATAGATAGATGATAGATAGGTGGGTGGATAGGTAGGTAGGTAGGTAGGTAAGTGGGTGGGTGGGTGGGTGGGTGGGTGGGTGGATGGATGATCTAGTTAGAGCTAGATAGATGATAGATAGATGGGTAGTTAGGTAGTTAGGTAGTTAGGTAGTTAGGTAGATAGATAGATAGATAGATAGATAGATAGATAGATAGATAGATAGATAGATAGATAGATGATAGATGGGTGGGTGGGTAGGTAGGTAGGTAGGTAGGTAGGTAGATAGATAGATGATAGATAGATAGATAGATAGATAGATAGATGATAGATAGATAGATAGATAGATAGATAGATAGATAGATAGATAGATAGATAGATAGATAGATAAAGATATATATCTTAGGTTCTCAGCCACGAAAGCCGATGGCTTTTAGAGACCTTTAAAAAAATGTTCTTGTGTGTGTGTGATATAAAGTTTGTGCTTAATTGTGGTTGCAAGTGGAGGACAACCTGTAATGCATGAGGAAGTTTCTGGGCATATAAAGCCTCAACTTCTCAATAGAAACCCAACTCTTTGAATGTAGACCAGGGGTGTCAAACCGGATCTGACCCTCGAGGTACTTAGATCTGGCCCGCGGAGCCACCCTGGAAACAGCAAAGGACCGGCCCATGGTGCCTCTGCCTGGGGGGCTACATGCAGCCCTCCTGAGCTCCATTTTCAGCTGGGATGGCCGCCTGCAACCTTCTGCCAGCAAAAACGGAGCCCGGAGGGGGAGGCTACATCAGAGGTGAGTTCCTACCAGTTCAGCCCGATTCGGCCGAACCAGTAGTGGTTTGGCAGCCTGAGTCGCTGGAACCGGCAGCAACACATGCCTGCCACGCCCCTAAAACAGTTCTCATATGGCAGCCCCTGTTTATTTATGGTTCTGCACATGCGCAGATCAATTTTCACTGCACAAATTTATTTATTTTTTGTGCACACTGAACCGGCAGTAATGTCGGCAGCAATCCACCTTTGGGCTACCTGTGGCCCTCACAAGCTCTGTTTTTGGCTGGGATGGTCTCCTGCAACCCCTTGGCAGCGAACACACACACACACCAAGGTCCGTTTTCACTGGCAGAGGTTTGCAGGAGGCCATCCCAGACAAAAACGGAGCTCAGGAGCCTCAACACAAGTGAGTTCAAACTATCCATGCCCACTCTGGCCACACACACCCAGCCTCCCCAAAGTAAAACACAACTCTGATGCAGCCCTCAATGAAATCGAGTTTGACACCCCTGGTGTAGACTATCAAACTAATTAGGAAGAATAGTTCTAACCAGCCTTTTCAGTAATGTCCACCCACATCTTTCCTCCTAAGCAACACTGATTGAAGAAATTGTTCTCCCCAACTCTCTAGAATTCATTGATCTGGATTTTCTATCCAATCTTATGTCCTCCTTTTCAAGCTTCGTCCCCTTTTGAACAGAATCGAGACAGCCAAAAATGGAGACATGTAAGCTGAGAATATCAGCGTAACCCACCTTTCCGGGGCTTCTTCAGATGGTCTGTGTACCTCTGGCTGAAAGAAGAGATTGCAAAAATGAGCAGAATCCAAAGTAAAGGTTTGCATCAAGGACCCTCTACTGGCCAAAATGCAAAATGCAGATGATATGCTAAAATCGAAGGGTATCTTCAACCCACAAAACAGCAATAAATAAATGCTTCTATAAATAAATAGCCAGGACAGAGGGAGGGAGGGAGGGAGGATCATTATTATACCATGGTAACAGTATATTGAATGTCTATAAGCCCAACTCCCCACCAAAACAAGCTGATTTGGCTAAAGCTAAACCTCTTAAAGCTAAACCTCTAGGGACATGGTGGCTCAGTGGCTAAGATGCTGAGCTTGTCGATCAAAAAGGTTGGCAGTTCAGCTGTTCGAATCCCTAGCGCCGTGTAATGGAGTGAGCTCCCAAAAGTTGTCCCAGCTTCTGCCAACCTAGCAGTTCGAAAGCAGGTAAATATGCAAGTAGAAAAATCGGAACCTCCTTTGGTGGGAAGGTAACAGCGTTCCGTGCGCCTTCGGTGTTTAGTCATGCCGGCAACATGACCACGGAGACATCTTCAGGCAGCGCTGGCTCTTAGGCTTTGAAATGGAGATGAGCACTGCCCCCTAGAGTCAGGAACGATTAGCACATATATGCGAGGGGAATCTTTACCTTTACCTAAATCTCTTAAGATTAAAAGCCTGAAGAGTTCCACAATTTTGGGGGGTTCATCTATTTGTTCCAGAGGAAGGGAGGGAGGGAGGGAGGGAGGGAGGGAGGGAGGGAATCCACAAGTCTTTGTGGACAAGTCACAAATTGCCAAGTTTAGAGACCCTTGACCTAAATTGTATCAATATCCAATCTACGGATGTCCAGAGATTCATCCATCCAGATTTCAGGTAAGAATTTCAAGTCCCTATAATGGACTGGAGTGGAAGGGACCTTAAAGGACACAATACAATACAATACAATTCAATACAATACAATACAATACAATACCAGAATTGAAAGGGACCTTGGAGGTCTTCTAGTCCAACCCCCTGCCTAGGCAGGAAACCCTACATCATCTCAGACAAATGGTTATCTAATCTCTTCTTAAAGATTTCCAGTGTTGGGGCATTCACAACTTCTGGAGGCAAGCTCTTCCACTGATTAATTGTTCTAACTGTCAGGATCTGTCATCCAACTCCGATTTGAAGACCTACAGTGAAGGAGAACTCACCACTTCTTAGGGGAGATCAATTCATTGGGTGTCCGTTCATGAGTTTCATCACTTGAGATTTTCAAGAAGAGATTGGCCTGCCATTTGAGCTGGGGGTTGGACTAGATAACCTATAAACGGGATGGAGAATCTATGGCACGTGTGCTACAGGTGGCACATGGAGCCATTTGTCAGGGCACGCGAGGTGTTGCCCTGTCAGATGGCCAGCATGCATGCACACACTGGCCAGCTGAGTTCAGCCTTTTTTGGAGCCATTTTTTGCCCTCCCCAAGCTTTATATAGAGGCTTTATGGGAGCTTGGGGAGGGTGAAAATAGCCTCCCCCATTCCTCCCAGAGGCCCTCCGGAGGCTTCAGGAGCTTCCCTGAAGCCTCCAGAGTGCAAAAAACTAGCCCCATGGGCAAATTGGAAATTCGGGAACGGACTTCCGTTTTGCTCATAAGGTTGGTTGAAGCCCCCCCCCCCCAGTCCGAAGGCTTCAGGGACCTTCAGGAGGCTTCCTTGAAGCCTCCGGATGACTATAGTCATTTTTAGTCCTCCGGAGGCTTCAGGGAAGCCTCCTGAAGGTCCCTGAAGCCTCCGGAGGGCTTCAACTGACCTTACGAGCAAACCGGAAATGACTTCCTGTTTGCTCATAGGGTCGTAGGTCCCTGAAGCCTCCAGAGTGCCTCTGGGGGGACGGGGGAGGCTGTTTTCGTCCTCCCCGGGCTTCTATAAAGCCTCTGGAGCCTGGGGAGGGCGAAAAAAGCATGCAAAAAATGGGGGAGCGCCTCTCATGCGCGTATGCGCACTGGGGGTCACACATTACATTATGGGTGTGGCATGCCCATGCACGACCCCCCTGAGCTCCCCCCCTTATGATACGTGAGCCAAAAAAGGTTCGCCTTCGCTGCCTTATAAGATCCCTTCCAATTCTGTTAATCTGTTAATATAGTGGCAGTTTCTACCTGGAATCAAATTTCTGCAGCCTCAACCATTTTAGTCTTACGTTCTGGGGCAATAGACAATACATCAGTCCCAGTGGTGGGTTCTGGGAGGTACGGCCCGGTACGGGTGTACCGGTAGTATCTGGGAGCAGCGGCCACCATACTGGAACGGTAGCTCATTTGGCCCACCCGCCCGCCCACATTCCTTAACAATTTTTGATGCAAACAGGCCAATTGCGTACAGGCGCACAGCGTGCTACGCCTGTGCGACCTCCACCAAGTAGCTGGCTGTTGCAGGATGGTGGCATGTACAGCGCGCGTGCCCAACGAGGATGCCCAGCCCCATGCGCAGCGTACCAGCTGCGACGGGATCCAGAACCCACTACTGATCAGTGTCTTCTTTTGTGGTGGGCAACCTTCTTGATATTTAACAACTATTACAACTCCTATTGGTCACCACTTCTGTAAATTAAACATATCCAGATCATTCATTCATTCATTCTTTTGTTCATTCATTTATTCGTTCGTTGGTCTCCCGTGTCACATGACTGACACCCATTGTTCCTCATAAGGCTTGGTCTCTAGACCTTTTGCTATTTTGGAACTTTTCACTGCATTTTCCTAATGTCTAACGTCTTCCCAAGGTCCAATTCATATGTTTTCAACTTACCTACAGCTTCTCCTCCACAATACCACCAGAGTAAGTATGATTAGAAATTGCAATATAATGCAAACAGCCAGTGGAATCCACGGCACTCCGTTTATTTCGACTTTTGAGCACTGAGACGATAAACTATTTTTCACTGTCCTTGTATCTAGGGAAAGGCAGAAAGAGGGGACATCAGCAGGAAGAAAGCTCAAATAGTACACCATGCCATGGTTTATATTTTGAAGATCCCATTATCCCATCATTTCAAGTGGGGTTACATCATATTCAGCCCTGGAATCCTAGAGAGAGTCAAAACTTGATAAGGTGGAATGATTTGACACAGATTTCAGTAGCTGCTTAACTTCACTGAAAGATGTAAATCACTTAAACATGAGCCAGCGGTGTGCGGCAACAGCCCAAAAGCTAATGCAATCCTTTGTTGTATACACAGAGGCATAGAATCAAAATCAAATGAAGTATTATAAACCCTTAGTAAGGCCACACCTGGAATGCTGCATCCAGTTTTGGTCACGTTACAAAAAAAAGTTGTTGAGACTTTGGAAAATGCAGAGAAGAGCAACTGGGTGATTAAAGTGGAGACTAAAACATGTATGTATGTATGCATGAATGCATGTACTGCAGTTTATAAATCTCTGGAAGAAAGAGGAATTTAACTATCAGATAATAAAAAGTAAAATATCTCTGGTTGCAGGCAATCAATAAATGGGCTCAACATATAGTAGAAAATATATTTTTTTATTTGCAGGAATAGTGTGATGAGAAGTGTTTGGGGCCATATTGAAATACATACTACTTTGGCAGAAATGTTCTAATATTTTACTATAATATTTTGCACTTAATATATTTCATAGTCCTATATTTATTAATAAACTAGTAACCATTAATTAGTTAATTTACTGTATAAGGTACCTTTCTTCTTTTTTTCTTTGACTTTTTTCTCTTTTGATTTGCTTTTGCTTTCTTTTTTTTATTTTCTTTAAAGATTGTTTCATTTAACTTCAGGATTTTTAAACTATATTTAGGTGATCTGTCAAGATGTTTTGTATTTGAATATTAACAATCAGAATAAAACCATAGAACATAAATATAAATTGGAAAATGATGAAGAAACAAAGCACAATATATTTATGATCAGTAAAAACTGGGAAGGAACTATGTTCTGCAAACCTCCCTCTCCCCCCCCTCCAAAAAAAGACTGCTGTGTTTCTACCCAAACATGGGATTCCTTTCTTCTCACATAGGTCGCGCTGTTTGACCACAAAGAAATAATATCATACCCAGACTTTCCTTTACAATAGAAGGAATGAGTTCTAAAAAAAACAACCTGAAATGTTCCAAAATATAGGTTGTCTTTGATTCAAATCACAGTTGAGGTGCTGAAATTTCAATTGCTAAGCAAGGCAGTTATCAAGTGAATTGTTCTCCTTATACAAATCTTTTTGCCATTGTTCTTAAATGAACCACGAAGTTGTTAAGTGAATTGTGTGATTGTTAAGTGACTCCGGCTTCCCCCATTTGACTTTGCTTGTCAGAACCTCCCTAACAAGGTTGCAAATGGCAATCCCAAGACCCCAGGATGCTGCAAACATCTGTTGGAAGTTAGCACCCACCAGTGGTGGGATTCAGCCAGTTCGCACCACTTCGGGAGAACCAGTTGTTAACTTTCTGAGCAATTTCGTGAACTGGTTATTGGAAGAAATCATTAGGGCAGAGAACCGTTGTTAAATTATTTGTTAAATTATTTGAATCTCACCACTCACCACCCCTCTCCTAGAAAAATGAGATATTTTAGGAAATATTAAAGGGGCAGAATATCTCCCCTAAAAGGGAGGCAGAAACACAGCCCCCCCCCCATCTTGGTCAATTGGCCATTAAGGCCAAGACCAGTCTATTCTACATAACAAAGATCTAACACTTTCAGGCAGAGCCATAGTAGGAATCCGAAAGCCCTTTCATTACATCCTCATCCAACAAGGCTCAACCAAACTTGGGACTCAAAAGACAACCTACAAAGTTGCCCCTGCATGGCCCCATGGGAATCTGATAACCAATCAGAATACAAGCTCAAATTCAAAGACCCAGAGAGGGCATAAAACCCAGGCACTCTCAGCATCTCTTCCCTTTTTTTGCCCAGGATCTCAAGGCATGTGATCCTGTCCACCATCAATAAACTTCTTTCCAAGCAACTTCCATGAATCCAGTGTCTTTTTCCCATTTGGAACTGAACGCAGTTCAGTTCAGAACCCAGATGGACATTTCTTCCAACACATCATAAATACATGCCAGTTGCCAAGCACCCAAATTTTAATCACCTGACTGCAGGAATGCTGCAACGGACAAAAGTATGAAAATTGGTCAAAGGGTCACTTTTTTCAGTGCCATTGTAACTTTGAACAGTCATTAATCAAATAGATGTCAATCACAGTCTACCTACTGTATTTTTTGGAGTATAAAACGCACCTTTTTCCTTAAAAAAGAGGATGAAAATCTGGATGTGTTTTATACACTGAATATAGCATTTTTTTTGCCTCCCAAAACCCCACCCCTTCACCGTTAAGAACTGGATGAGAGCTAACAAACTGGTACTCAACCCGGACAAGACCGAGTGGCTGTTGTGTTTCCCTCCCAATAATTTGGCCAGTGTTCCATCGCTCAGGCTGGGGGGTCAAATTTTACAACCCCTCAGATAGGGTTCGCAACTTGGGAGTCCTCCTGGACCCACAGCTGACTCTTGACCATCATTATCGGCTGTGACCAGGGGGCATTTGCCCAGGTTCGCCTGGTGCGCCAGTTGCGACCCTACCTCAACCGGGAGGCCCTCCAACAGTCACTCGAGCCCTTGTGATCTCTAGGCTGGAATACTGCAATGTGCTCTACATGGGGCTGCCCTTGAAGAGCATCCGCGACTTCAGCTAGTCCAGAATGCGGCCGCGCGAGTGATCGTGGGCGCACCGCGGTTCGCCCACATAACACCTATCCTCCGCGAGCTGCGCTGGCTACCTGTTGATCTCCGGGTGCGCTTCAAGGTGCTACTTACCATCCATAAAGCCCTCATGGTAGTGGATCTGAGTACTTGAGAGACCGCCTCCTGCCGATTACCTCCCTTCGACCTATTAGATCGCACAGATTAGGCCTCCTCCGAGTTCCATCCGCCAGTCAGTGCCGACTGGCGACTACGCGGAGGAGAGCCTTCTCAGTAGCAGCTCGACCCTTTGGAACGATCTCCCCGTGGAGATTCGCACCTCACCACCGTCCAGACCTTCCGCACAGCCCTTAAGATCTGGCTATCCCGTCAGGCCTGGGGATAAGATTCTAATTCGCCCCACCCGAATGTTGAATGAAAGTTGTGGTTTTATTGCTTTATTTTTTCTCATTCACGTATTGTCTTATGTTTTGTCTTGCACTCCCCCTCCCATGAATTGTAAGCCGCCCTGAGTCCCCTCAGGGAAAAGGGCGGCCTATAAATCACAAATAAAATCTAAAAAATCTAAAAAAAAAATGGACATGTATAGCCTTTAGGCAGCTTTCAGAGTGCTCCTGGGGGCTGGGGAGGTAGAAATGAGAGAAAAACAGCCTGTTTTATGCTCAATTTTGCCCCCCACCCCAGCCCCCAAAAGCACTCTATAAGCCTCCTAAAGGCTATTCTGCCTCTTTTGGGGGGGGGGAAACGGGCCGTTTTTGGGGATGTCTGCAGAGTGCAAAATCTTTTTTTTTTTAATTTGCCTCTTCAAAATCTTGGCGCATCTTATACTCCGATGCGCCTTATACTCCGAAAAATATGGTGTATTCAGGAGGATAAACCTACCCTGCAAAGAAGGCATCAAAGTACTACAAGTACAGCGGTCATGATGATTATCCATCAACTTGAACGTGATTTCGGTCTTCCGAGCAAAGCGGCATTTGACATGCTTCTTCGGGGTTTTCTCCAAAGCCTCTTTTTTCATACAAATGTGGAGTTGAGAGGCCCTTTTCCCCTTAAATATGCTGGGTCTTCCCATCTGATCAACATCCAGGATTTGTTTTCCACCTTCCCACCAGGTTACCACTTCCCTGTAGAATTCCTTGGATGGGAATAAACAGCTCAAGATGTAGCACGTGCTATCAGTCTGGTAGGACTCCAACCTTTGCTGACTGCCTGGAAGAGACATGTTCAATGAGAAATCAGAACAGACAATTGCAGCCAGCACTGGATTGTTTGCTTGTTTATATTTTAACCCACTTTTATTACTGTATTTTTGGCCCCGGAGTATAAGACGCACCATGATTTTGAAGAGGTAATTTTAAAAAAAAAAAGTTTTTGCACTCTGCAGGCTTCCCAAACCCTCTGCATGTCTCGTTTTTTGCAACAACAACAACAAAAGGGCATGCAGAGCTTTGGGAGGCTTGTAGAGTGCTCCTGGGGTCTGGGGGGCAAAAGCAAGCAAAAATTGCCTTTTTGCTTGTTTTTGTCCTCCCCAGCCCCCAAGACCACTTTGCAAGCCTCCCAAACCCTCTGCACTTCCAATTTTGCAAAGGGAGTGGGGTTTCAGTAGGCCAAAAATGCTGTATTCAGTGTATAAGTTGCACCCAGATTTTCACCCTCTTTTTGGGCGGGGGGGAAGGTGTGTCTTATACTCCAAACAATATGGTATTTGTACAGATAACTCAAGGCAGTGAACCATACCTAATACTCTTTCCTCTTCCTATTTTCCTATTTTACCAAATAACTCTGTAAGTGGGTCGGGCTGAGAGAGAGTGCAATTGCCCCAAGGTCATCCAGCTGGTTTTCATGATTAAGGCAAGACTAGAACTCACAATGTAAGAATCTGGATTGCTCTCTCCACGCATCATCCTTAGTGAACCGTGCAAACCAGCATCTACATTTTCTGCATCGGATGTTGAGAGCTCATCTTTCTCTTTCTGTCCTGGCCACTTTTTACAGAGGCACAAATGAGAGTGTTTTAACCAACTGCACCCCTGTTTGGTTTGGTGGTAGCAGTGCCTCAGATAGAAAGTCCCTAGAGAGAGTGGTGAGGACAGCCGAGAATATTATAGGAGGCTCACTTCCCGTAAGGATACTGCTTATAGGTGCTATGTGCTTAGAGCATAAAGCATTGTTAGAGACCCCACACACACACTTCACGGTCCATTCCTGTTGCTCCCCTCTGGGAGGAGTTTTCGAACAAATTACTAATCTGGAGTACCTGTTTTTGGAGATCTGCCAAACCCTGAGCAGGGGGTTGGACAAAAAGAGCTCCCATGTCCCTTCCATCTCTGTTCTTCCATTATAAGCGTGACTTAACCCGTTTCAGAATAGCCACAGGCATAAAAGGTTATCGGGATTTTACTATCTTTCAAATGCTACCTCACTTACTTCTCACCACCACGAGATCATAAAAATGGTTCATGTCACACCAGTAGCGACCTGTGTCATTATCCCTCACATCGTGAAACTGAAGCGAGTTATTCTGAAGCATCTTGAGCCGGCTCCAGGCAGCTGGAAAACGATTTATTTGGTTGTTGGGGAGTTTGCGGAAGAGTAAAGCTGTTTGGCCTTGCTGGACACAATACCAGGACATTAGTGTAGGATCAGAACAAGATGGACACGGGCAGGGCAACTCTGGGGAAGAGCCTCTCTCTGCGTATACAGCTACAAGAAGAAAAGACATAATTAGGTTCCCAAACTTAAGAAGAGATTAATTAACAAAAAGGGTAGGCAAGCTATGCCCTCTTAATAGGATCATTACAAATGATGTTGAGACTCAGTGCAGAGGAGATCAACCAGGATGATTAGGGGACTGGAGGCTAAAGCATATAATGAAGAGTTTCAGGAACTGGGCCTGGCTAGTCTAGTGAAGAGAAGGACCAGGGGAGACAGGATAGCAGTGTTCCAATATTTGATGGGCTGCCACAGAGAGGAAGGGGTCAAAATATTTTCCAAAGCACCCGAAGGCCAGATGAGGAACAATGAATGGAAACTGAACAAGGAGAGATTCAACCTGAAACAAGGAGAAATTTTTTGAGAGTGAGAGCAATCAACCAGCGGAACAGCTTTGCCTTCGGAAGTTGTGGAGCTTCATCACTGGAAGCTTTCAAGAAGAGACTGGACATCTGCCAGAAATGGTATAGGATCTGCTTGGGAGGAGTGGGGGTTGGACTAGTTGACCTACAAGGTCCCTTCCAATTCTGTCAATCTGTAAGTCTTCAACCCCTCACTCAAGCAGGAAACTATACCATTTCAGATGGTTGTCTAATCTCTTCATAAAAAACCTCCAGTGTTCAAGCACCCACACTTCTGGGGGTAAATCCCGGAGTCCTTCGGGATTGGGCGGCATATAAATATTTAATAAAATAAATAAATAAATAAAATAAATAAATAGAGAGATAGATAGATAGATAGATAGATAGATAGATAGATAGATAGATAGATGATAGATAGATGATAGATAGATAGATAGATAGATAGATAGATAGATAGATAGATAGATAGATAGATAGATAGATAGATAAATTGTTTCACTGATTAATTGTTCCCACCTGTCAGGAAATCTCTCATCAGTTTCAGGTTGCTTCTCTCCTTAATTAGTTCCCATCCATTGCTTCTTGCCCTGCCTTCAGGTGCTTTGGAGAATAGATTGGTCTTTGTGGCAGCCTCTTAGATTGTGGAAAATTGCCATTGTGTCATCCACAGTCCATCTTTTCATTAGGCTAGAACATACTCAGTTCCTGCAACCCCTCTTCATGTTTAACCTGTAGTCCCCTAATCATCTCTGCACTCTTTCTAAAGTCTCAATATCTTTTTTTTACATCATGGCGACCAAAACTGGATGCAGTATTCCAAGTGTGGCCTTACCAAGGCATTATAACATGGTATTAACACTTCGTGTGATTTTGATTCTATCTCTCTGTAAATGAAGCTGCTTTTTTGGCAGCTACAGCACACTGCTGGCTCATATTTAAGTGATTGTCCATTAGGACTCTAAGATCCTTCTCACAGTTACTGGATCATAATTAGTCTAGCAAATAGCCATCTCTTGTATTGCCTACAATGAAGAATAGCTAGTGGCTCTCCAAGAAAATCTTTCCAGCCCTTCCTGGAAAAATTAATTGAACTGAAAAATCCTGTGGGTATTTTACTATTTTCCTGTCCTTTCTGGCTGTTACCTCTCCAACATTGTCCCCTCTAGATATATTTGAGAACAGTTCTCAGCATCCTGCAGATGAAAAGAATCATAGCTTTTTCCTCCCTCTGGATCTTGGTGATTGCCTAGCTCAGGTTCCTACCCATTGCAGGAATCCTTGATAAATGATCATCCAGCTTCTTTTTAAATGCCTCACCCACCCCCACCTATCAGAAATCCATCAGTACCTGAGAACCACCATTCCAGTTCTTAGATGATATTCTCAACATCTGGATCAGGATACTAAATTGGGGGGGGGTCAACCCAATCTTTCTACTCTGAGAACATGTCTCAGTCTTCTGTCCCACCACCTCAACTCAAGATTGCTTTCTCAGTTTTAGACTTTTTACAAAGTCTAATATTATTTTGCCACAAAACAGTATCAGGCTCGATTACTCTGTCATTAAAATATT
This sequence comes from Thamnophis elegans, assembly GCF_009769535.1. Lineage (NCBI taxonomy): Eukaryota > Metazoa > Chordata > Lepidosauria > Squamata > Natricidae > Thamnophis > Thamnophis elegans. The sequence continues at coordinate 151,010,133 of NC_045542.1, read as the reverse complement.
GTCCCCTTCATTTTCAACAAATTATTTTATGCAGCAACCTTTTCCTAAATTCCTCTAACAGTATTCCAATATCTCAGGGGCTGCTACAGAGAAGAGGGAGTCAAGCTATTCTCCAAAGCATCTGAGGGCAGGACAAAAAGCAATGGGTGGAAACTAATCAAGGAGAGAAGCAACCTAGAACTAAGGAGAAATGTCCCGACAGAACAATTAATCAGTGGGACCACTTGCCTCCAGAAGTTGTGAATGCTCCAAACACTGGAAGTTTTTAAGAAGAGGTTGGATCACCATTGTCTGAAGTGGTGCAGGGTTTCCTGCCTAAGCAGGGGGTTGGACTAGAAGACCCCCAAGGTCCATTCCAGTTCTGTTATTCTACTCTACTCTAACTCCAAACATTCTAAATTCAGGGGAGCCCCAATTCTTACAGACCTGTAAGAATCCTACATCTCTCCCAATCTAAAAGGCAAAGAAAATTCAGATAGTTCTTACTGTTGGCATCACAAAGTTGGACAAGTAGGAAGAAGGTGGCCAGAATGGCTTTTGCAGTCCTAGAAGTTGGAACACCAGCATCCATTTCAGAGGAGAGATTCTTCCGAAGGACCATCATGCGAAAACAACATAACTGGGCTAAAATGTTTGGGTTTTTTGCTCTGATCCAGCAGAGGTTCTTCGTTCACATCCCCAGCATTATCTGTTAGGTTACATTTATTTTGTTTCTAAAACAGGGTCATGATAAAGGTTTTTTTTTTAAAAAAAAAACCCTCACAAAGAGCATAGATAGCCAACCACATCTACATCCGGCATATTCAGCGGATACCAGATGGTAGAGCTTATCAAGAGGACATAAAGTGGACCATAAAGGGTAATAGTAGGAGGGAATGAGAGACATTTAATGGTTATTTAAATGTCATTTAATAATTGCTAGTCATTAATTCCCCCAAATGATCTTTTTTTAAAAAAAAAATAGCTTTTATTATTATCATTGTTACTGTTGTTGTTATGGTTCGTCACAAAGTCAGCCAGATGTTTAGACTGGATTTGCATCTGAAACATATGATCAGGAGTTATTTTGAAGGAAATCCTGTTTGCTTTATTCTTTTTTTAACGGCCTATTTTAAGGAGCCTGAATCTGCTGTTGTAATGAAATTAGGCAAGTGGCAAGAAAGTTTGTGCTCTTTTTTTTCCCTTTAGGGAGGGAGGGGAGTCTTAAGTAAATAGATTCCTTGGGTTGAGCAAGTACAGCAAGGTCAAAGGCAAAATGGACTGCTAAATTGGCCACGCCCACCCAGTCACATGACCACCCAGCCACGTGCCCACCCAGCTGGTCTGCCCCTCCCCCAAAAGTCTGAGGGACCGTGAATCAGCCCCCTTTTCAAAAAGTTTGAAGACCCCTGACCTATTGAGTCCTTCCCAGGGAGCTGGGATAGGCAGATGACCAATGATATTGCTGCTTGATGCTGATATCGATAGTCACAAGAAGTAAGCTGTTTCAAGTAAAGCTGCCTTTTGCAATTGACAGCTGATTTATTTCATCAATGCCAATATTGTTCAACCGGTGCTCCAGTTGTTTTGGGATTGCACCAGTGGTGGGATTCAATTTTATTTTTACTACTGGTTCTGTGGGCATGGCTTGGTGTGCGTGGTGTAACATGGTGGGCGTGGCACAGGAAGGATACTGTAAAATCTCCATTCCCTCCCCACTCCAGGGGAAGGATACTGCAAAATCTCCATTTCCTCCTGATCAGCTGGGACTTGGGAGGCAGAGAAGAGATGGGGATGGGGCCAGTCAGAGATGGTATTTACCGGTTCAATATATAATAGCAGAGTTGGAAGGGACCTTGGAGGTCTTCTAGTCCAACCCCCTGCCTAGGCAGGAAATCCTGTAGCATTTCAGACAAATGGCTATCCAACGTTTTCTTAAAGACTTCCAGTGTTGAGGCATTAACAACTTCTGGAGGCAAGCTGTTCCACTGATTAAATGTTCTAACTGTGAGGAAAAGGATGGGAGACAAAAATCACAAGCCAAGCACCATAAAGTCAGACTATATCTAATGTTGCAACATACACCAAAGTATATCATACATTGCTGTATAATACAATCAAGTAACACATCACACATCAACAGTGAATTTCAAATGTATCAGAATACTATACAGATTAACAGAGTTGGAAGGGGCCTTGTTGGTCATCCAGTCCAACCCCCTGCCCACGCAGGAGACCCTGCAACATTTCTGACAAATGGCAGTCCAATCTCTTCTTGAAAGTCTCAAGTGTTGAAACTCCCCAACTTCTGAAGGCAAGCTGTTCCATTGGTTGATTGTTCTAAGTGTCAGGAAATTTCTCCTTAGTTCTAGGTTGCTTTTTTCCTTGATTAGTTTCCACCCATTGCTTCTTGTCCTACCCTCAGGTGCCTTGGAGAATAGTTTGACTCCCTCTTCTTTGTGGCAGCCCCTGAGATATTGGAACACTGCTATCATGTCTCCCCTAGTCCTTCATTCTCTTAAACTAGACATACCCAGTTCCTTCAACCATTCTTCATATGTTTTAGCCTCCAGTCCCCTAATCATCTTTGTTGCTCTTCTCTGCACTCTTTCTAGCGTCTCCACATCTTTTCTACATCGTGGTGACCAAAACTGAATGCAATATTCCAAGTGGGGCCTTACCAAGGCATTATAAAGTGGTATTAACACTTCACATGATCTTGATTCTATCCCATCTTGGTTCTCCGAACTACCCAAAATTTTCACTACTGTTTCTCCAGAACTGGTCAGAATCTGCTGAATACCACCTCTGGATTGCACCCAAGGTTGCTTTCCTGTTGTTGTTGTTTTTGCTGTTGCTGCCACAGTTGTTCTACTTTTATTTGCTGATTTTTGCATTTTGTGATTTCCCCTCCCCCCCGCCCACTCATTTCTTTCTCTTCCAATCAGCAGTTTTCAGGGAGCGGCATATACACTATCCAGTTTTTGTCTTATTGAGCATTTTAAACTCTGGGAGGTTATCTTGTTTGGATTATTATTACAATTCAACTATTATTAAAATTATTATTAATATTAATTATTATAATTTACTTTTTATTGTATTAATTATTATGAAACAGGCAGTGCTCAACGTACAACCACAACTGAGCCCAAAATTTCTGTTGTTGAGACATTTGCTGAATATTACCCCATTTTATGACCTTGCTAGTTGTTAACTGAACCACTGCAGTCGGTAACTTAGTAACCCGGTTGTTAAATGACTTCCCTTTTGACATCCCTCTCCTAAAACCTAACCAATTTCGTTGTATTTATTTTGTACAATGACAATAAAGACTATACTAAAAGAATGAAATATTCTAGGAAATATTGAAAAGGTAGAATATTTCCCCCAAAACAGAAATAAAAATATTAAAGGAAACAGAAACCAAAGACCCCAGCTCCCTGCCCCCAGCAAATATTTTGGTGCAATCTTATCTACAAGACAAAAGACCTTTCAGGTCCAGGATGATGGGATTTTCTTTCAAGGCAAACCCACTCAGCCACAATAGGAAATTGCCCTTCATTGCATCACCCAGCAAGATTCAACCAAGCCTGGGACACAGACAAAGTTAGCCAAGACCCCCGCCTCCTGGGAGTCTGACAGCCAACAGGACACATTTCTTGCACATGATCCGACAGCAATTAATGGAATACCTGTCCTTGTACAGGAACAGGAACCTCTAGGGCAGGGCCCAAGAGAAGGTATAAATATCTCCCTCTCCACTCCGTGTGGTCAACTACCCAGAATCACATGTGCTTGGTGGTTTTGCTTCACCATTAAACCATCCTTCTGTAGGAAGTTATCACCCAGCCCTCTCCTAGAAAAATGAAATATCCTAGGAAATATTGAAAAGGCAGAATATTTCTCTGGATGTGAAAAGAAAGAAACATGTTTTAAAAGACAGAATAGCTGCCTGTAGCTTCCTGCCCATCCCCACTTTGTCAATCGGCCATTAAGAAGGCCAAGCTAGTCCACTTTACATAATAAAGGCTTCTCCATTGCAGCTGCAGGGGTATGGGATTAAAAGCATGATAATATTGGCCCCAACTGACCACATGGCATCTGAGAACTCAACCAAACCTGGATTCAAAACACAGCCTAGAGAGTTGCCCCTGCATGGCCCCATGGGAGCCTGACAACCAATCAGAATACATTTCTTACACAGGGACAGGAAACAGAGAGGTGGGACTGAACAGGTTATAAAAAGCCTAGCAAGCCCCTCCCTCAGCCCTTCTCTTCTTCTCCACCAACACTGAAGCATGTGATCACCTTTTCTGTTCAGGATCAAGCCATGTGGCCCTGTCAAACAATAAACCATCTTTCCAAGCAGCCTCCATGTCTCCAGTGTCTTTTTCTCCACTTGGAACCGAACCCAGAAGGACATTTATTTCATCACTTCCAAGCAGCCTCCATGTTTCCAGTGTCTTTCTCCCCACTTGGAACTGAACCCAGATGGACATTTCTTCCTACAATAGAATCATACAGCTAGAAGGGACTTCAGAGGTCTTCTAGTCCAACCCCTCTCCCTGCACCCAAGGCAGGAGACCTTACACTATCCCAGACAAATGGTTGTTCAATCTTTTCTTGAAAACCTTCAGTAATGGAGCATCCACAACTTTGAGAGGCAAACTGTTCCATTGATTAATTTTTCTGTCAGGACTTTCTGGTTTGTTTGTTTTTAAGATGTTTTGCTTCTCGTCCAAGAAGCTTCTTCAGCTCTGGAAGAATCTCCACAGACACAGGCTTTAAAATATCTTTGATGCCATTTGATGGATGTCCAAAATTTAGGTGTCCTGCAGTATTAGTTCTACCAGATGCAGTCTGAACAAGACAGAATTGGTAGAAACAATGAGATCATCTAATCCTGACAATTTAGGCATCCATTTCCAACCCCTGTGGCAACCCGAATGACGACAACCTGTGTTGCAATGCACATTTTGTCAATTGCCTACATTATGCTTGGCAATTTCATTTGCTTTTTTCCCCAGCCCCATCATATGTGTTTAGTTTACTGTTCAAGCCAATTTAGCTTACAGTTCATCATCAAGAACCCCACATCTTTTCCATATGTAACATTGCCCAGTATGGTGCCCCTCCCACGCCCTACTTCTGTACACACTCATCTTTTTCCTTTTTCCTGTCCAAAAAAAACCACCGGATTTTTGCTTTGAAATAAAGCGCTACTGTATTCCTGCCTGATCGCCTGAAGGGGGAGCTACCTCAAGGACCAGATGTTGACATTGCGTTTTAAAAAAAAAGCCTACGGAGTTTTTGACTCCTCTTCCTTCCCGTACAGACCCCGGAAGTGTAGTTTTCCCTGGTTTCCCCACCCACTGTCTCGTGCTGCTTACCGGGCTTTTAGGTCCTTCCCCAAGATGGCGAAGCTATTGAGTTGCGTGCTGGGGCCTCGGTTGTACCGAGTCTACCGGGAACGAAGCCCCGCCAGAACTCGCCGACTCAGGGCTGAACCAGACGATGGGTCCCAATCCTCCTTGGACCCTTCTTGGGTGAGCCCCCTACTTTTGACGACCCCTTGAGATATTTGGTATCGCCCACGTCACCCTTTATAGAGGCTGTGGGCTGGAAGGTGGGCGAAACCATTATTGAACCCGGACGGGGGGGGTCGTTCCTTGACACTGAAAGGGACCTGGTGAAGACAGCGTGCAATTGAAGTATTGTGTCGCTTGCAAGCTGGTTTAAGGGGAGAACAAACACAACCCGGAGAATCCCCTTATTTGAGGGTCCAGAGAGAAAAATGCAAAGCAGAAAGCGAATAGCCCGGTTAAAAACAGCATATTTTTTGCAGGCGGTTAAGAAATCCGGTTTTGTTTTTGGTTTGTTTGCAAAACTGCCCTTTCCTGAAAGTGTGTGTGTTTTTATGCATGTATGTATGTTAGCGTGAGCGATGCACTTGCATGTTGACATATAGCAGCGCTGCAATGGCAATAGCTAACCCGGTGGTGTATCTACCTGCTGTGCATCTGAAAATGAACTCTCGTTCAGCTTTAAAGTTTTGTGTGTCATTCTCCTCCAGAGCATTCCAAACAGCTTCCGATCCTATGAGAATCAAAGTGTAAATAAAACAGCTTTTATTAAGCATTGTTTCAGGGCATACACTGACAATCACAACCAAATATTTCTGGTAACTCATATGAGTTTTCTTGGCAACCCAGTAAAGCCTGGGATTTTATCCCAAAATTTAGGAGATGAAAATCCAGAAAGGGATGCCATCAATGAGAATTTTATTACTAGGCTGGCTGCCTCCTACTTTTATTCAGGGTCTTTTAAAGAGGGGATGGTAGTAAGGACTGTGTGTCTTTCCCCCCCCCAATCCTTGGGGGAATATTTCATAGGGGGGGGGAATAGAAGTAAGTGCTATGGGTATTACTTTGAAAAAAAGGATGAGATAAAAAGTAAAGAAACAAATAGGAAATTAATAAAGAATGTGTGTAGCTCAGCGTTGAAATGAGGGGTCCTTAATAATCTCGGAGACTGGTTGTTTTCTTGCAGATGTTTCATTACCCAAACTAGGTAACATCACCAGTGCTAGCTGTCAGAGAGCACCTAGGGCCCCTCAAATGGGAAGTTGGAATACATGCCGGAAAAAAGAGCCTTTCCTTGCTTTTATATAGGAGTTGATTCTTAGGACTTTAATAGTTTTAAAATTGTGTCCCTTAGCAAAAGATCTTTCCATGATTCATTTATTGGGTAAGACAAGCTTTTCTATGGTAGCTCTGGCCCTATGGAACACTGCCCCCCCCCCCCCAATTAGGCAGACCTCCACCCTTCTACACTTTGGTAGAATTTTTTTTTGTTTTAAATAGATTTTTTTTTAATTTTCAAAACAAACACAACACATAAAATTTTCCTCCTTTACATACTGCAGAAAGTGTATCAGTGTTTACAAAAGGTTTTCATGCATGTCTTCCACAGTCTATCAAGCATAATTCATATTAACTCAAGTATTTTAACTCAAATATTTATACATGTTACCCTTATACCTCCATTTTTATTTGACTATAATTATTTAAACGTCCTTCATCATAAAATATACCAAGATTTAATACATAACCACATACTGGCATTTCATTTAATATTTCTAAAATCCTCCAATAACACTGAATTCTTATGTCCTATTCTAGCTAAACAGCCATAATATTTAATAACAAACTTTTCTAATCCTTCTTTCCAAATCGCTGTTGGCAATTTTCATCTAGTTTCCTTATATTGTACCCATACATATATATAGGTTGTCATCATTATCCCTCCTTTGTTTGACTATATCCTGTATCATAACATTTTCCCCCTAATAATCAAAACTTCACTGTATCTAACTTAATTCTTTTTTATTAACCTTTGTATATAATCCAAAAGGATTTCTAATCTTCCTTTCATGGGTACCATTCAATAGTCATATCCAATTATTACTTATCATAACACTACACATTGTATACATTATTATCATTATCAATTATTTATTTAATTATATCTATTATCACTAAATTTCACTAGGTTTAACTAGTTTTAAGTTATATTCTTCCATCTATCAACCTGTATCTTTCCAATAACAAAACAATCTTATATCTTCTGCCATAGTATTTTAACTCAGATATTTATACATGTTACCCTTATACCTCCATTTTTATTTGACTGTAATTGTTTAAACATCCTTCATCATAAAATATACCAAGATTTAATACATAACCACGTACTGGCATTTCATTTAATATTTCTAAAATCCTCCAATAACACTGAATCCTTATGTCCTATTCTAGCTAAACATCCATAATTTTTAATAACAAACTTTTCTAATCCTCCTTTCCAGATCACTGTTTGCAATTTTCATCCAGTTTCCTTATATTGTACCCATACATATATACCCTTTGGTAGAGCTTTGAAGACCTTGATTTCCCCCCAAGCCCTGGAGCAAAATTGGATAATTTGCAGATTAGAAGGCTGAACTGCTGCCAGGACTTTGTTCTTTGAAACATTTTAATCTACTTGGTTTTATAGTTGTCTGTGTGTGTTGTTTTAACTTTTAATTGGGAACCGCCCAGAGTTGGTTGGTAGAAGATGGGCAGCTGTATACATATTCTAAATAGATAAATAAAGACAGTAGTTTGGCTGGAGGTTGTATTCTGAACAAACTGAAATTGCCATCATAAACCACTTGAATTATAATCACCCAGGTTTGAAATGAGAGCGTGTCAGGGCAATAACCCTCATAAAATTATCACTTTCCAAGAAAATGTTGCAATAACCTTCTCAAAGTCACTTTTTGATCACAGTATCTGCCTAGATCAGGGGTCGGCAACCTTAAACACTCAAAGAGCCATTTGGACCCACAGAAACAAAAAACACAGGGAGCCACAAAACCCTTTTGACATCTAAAATGAAAACAGCTCTCGCTCTCGCTCTCTCTCTCTCTCTCTCTCTCTCTCTCTCTCTCTCTCTCTCTCTCTCTCTCAGCACTCTCTCTCTCAGCACTCTCTCTCTCTCAGCACTCTCTCTCTCTCCCTCCCTCCCTCTCTCTCTCCCCCCCTCTCTCTCTCCCTCTCTCTCCCTCCCTCCCTCCCTCCCTCTGTATACCTTTATGCTATGTATAAAAAATTTATAGTGTGTTGCACTTATGAAATCAATGAACCGCTATAGAGAAAACAAATTTTTATTTCTGAAACCAAAAGATGGGTCGAAAACCTCAATAAATCGCTTGCCAGGAGCTGCAGCAGAAGGATGAAAGAGCCACATGTGGCTCCAGAGGGGTTGCAGACCCCCGGCCTAGATCTTGGTAGTAAGAGCCATCACTAGCAATACCCACAAGCTGCAGACTTCGTTCTTAAATATGTAAGTGACAGCAATAAGTTAAGTGACACCTTCTAAACCTCAGAGGACTCTTTCCATGTTGATTTGGCTGCTTTAATTAGTGTTATTGTTAAACCCTCAACTCCATCAGTCTCTGCTGTGAAAACACTGTGAACAGGGATTTCTGTTTTAGTACCCAAGTGACACATGGCCTTTTGGTTCATTCAGGAGAGCACTGATTTGAACTCAAGTACATTTTTAGCTAGGGATACGAAGGGGAAAATTACCTTTGAGGGGCATTGCTGTACACCCTGGCTTATTTCCATCACAATTTGAAAGTAACTGTTCTAATTCTTTGCCATATACAAATGAGGAACTAAGGAAAGACAGGATCAGTTATCCCCATGAGAAATGGGATCAGGTTTGTGGCACATTTGAGTACATTTCCTCTGTGCTTAGTAGAGTCCATACATAGAGAACATTGGGCACTATCTAATAAAATGAAATTCAATGGTGAAAAGAGTAAGGTTCTACATTTAGGCAACAAAAATGAAATGCACAGGTACAGTATAGGTGGTACTTTGCTCAACAGTAGTAACTGTAAAAGGAATCTTGGAGTCCTAGTGGACAACTATTTAAATATGAGCCAGCAGTGTGCAGCAGTTGTCAAAAAAGCGAACACAGTTCTAGGCTGCATAAACAGAGGGATAGAATCAAGATCACGTGAAGTGCTAATACCACTTTATAATGCCTTGGTAAGGCCACACTTGGAAATGCTGCATTCAGTTTTGGTCACCACGATGTAGAAAAGATGTGGAGACTCTAGAAAGAGTGCAGAGAAGAGCAACAAAGATGATCAGGGGACTGGAGACTAAATCATATGAAGAATGGTTGCAGGAACTGGGTATGTCTAGTTTAATAGAAAGAACAACTAGGGGAGACATGATAGCAGTGTTCCAATATATCAGGGGTTGCCACAAAGAAGAGGGACTCAAGCTATTCTCCAAGGCACCTGAGGGCAGGATACAGAGCAATGGGTGGAAACTAATCAAGGAGGGAAGCAACTTAGAACTGAGGAGAAATTTCCTGACAGTTAGAACAATTAAGAGTCCTGCAGGATTGGGCAGCCTATAAATTTAATAAATAAATAAATACATACATACATAAATAAATACATAAATACATAAATAAATAAATAATCAGTGGAACAGCTTGCCTCCAGAAGTTGTGAATGCCCCAACACTGGAAGTCTTTAAGAAGATGTTGGATAGCCATTTGTCTGAAATGATATAGGGTTTCCTGCCTAGGCAGGGGGTTGGACTAGAAGACCTCCAAGGTCCCTTCCAACTCTGCTATTGTATTATATCCCAAAGGTGCTTTTTTTTTTCAAGAGGCAACGGGACTTTCTGGTTTTTCTTTGAAGATGTTTTGCTTCTCCTCCAAAAATTTCTTCAGCTCTGACTGGATGGTGGGGAACTGACCTTGGAAGGATTGAAGGCCGAGTCAACCTTGAGCCAGTCAGGATTGAACTCTAGACTGTGGGCAGAATCACCCTGCAATATGACATTCTAACCACTGTGCTACCAGGACTGTTGATGATGATAGTGATAGATTAGTTATTTGTTATAGAGAACTGGTTTAGTATAGTGGTTCAGGGTAGGAAGCAGGAGACTGAGGGTTGTATTCCTGCCTTGGGCACAAAGGCAGCTGGTGACCTTGGGCCAAATCCCTTTCTGTCAACCCAAGGAAGAAGGAATAGAAATTTTTGCCAAGAAAACTGAAGGAACTTGTCCAGGAAGTAACTCAGACTCATAAACTGATTCAAAGTCACACGTATACCCCCCTTCCCAAAACCGCCCCACGTTAGTTGTAATAATATTATAGATTAGAATCATCATTTTTGCAGGGGAACATTTTGTGTCAGGATGAGTATATTATTAACAGGACTTTAAGGAAAGGAGTAAGAGTTATAACTTTTATTCCCTTAATCTTTTTTTATTGAAAATTTTATATTTTACAAATATATACTTCCCCCCTCCCCCAAACCCAACTCCCCACCCACCCCCAGCCTCCCAGAGCAAATACAGGGTATAAACATTAACATTAACATCCATATTCTAAGATAAGCTAACAGACTTTAGCATCATCCCTCACTTGTATTCCCTTAATCTTGACACTTTCTTCCCTGTCACTGCAGGATATTGTGTAAAAAGAAAATATAAAAGTGACTGTTTGTAAGAAAAACTCTTTAAGTTACCAGGAAGGAAAAGGCGATTGAAATCAAGTATGCTGTTGGTGTTTGGTTTATTTTATTTAGTAATCAAACGTATAAAGCTTCCCATCTCCATAAAAGCTCACAAATAATTAAAAATGGTATAAAAGGCAGAAAACCAATTTTTTTTTTTAAAAAAAAACATAAAATCAGGGGGAAAAATTATGGCCAAGGTAATCAACTTCCTCCATAGCAGTCAATACAGCCAATGCACAATCTTTACCATACTTCCAGCTCCCCATACCTGTTGGCAAAACCATGTTTTTAAAGCCTTATGTCTCCTAAACCACTGCATAGGGATTGAGGTTCAGTTACCATCATCTGTCAACTGCAGCACTGAGATTTATGTTCTGTTTCTTGTGGGAGGGAGTCTCAAGATTAGGAAAGATGAATGCTGCACAGCATCTAATTAATTTGTGACAACAAAGCTGTAAAACCAGGAATCAGGAATGAAAGGGCAGCTCAGCAGATGTGATGGTGCAACACAAATTTTCTCGAGATAAAACCCTTCCATCAAAGTAAGCAACCTCTTTTTTTTTTAGATGTGGTTAGTAGGTCTATCTGAAGCATCACTTGTTATCAACCTTGGTAGCTTGAGAGCTGTATAGCTGGACCATTTTGGAGGTCATCCATTTGCCAAGTCTTGGAATCATTTTATCAAGGAAAGTATTTATTTCCAGTGTTTTTGGTTTTTATTTTCTTTTTCTTCCTGCCTTAAGTTCAGAACCCTGACCCTTCTCAGCAGCACAAAAGAGAAGAAAGCAGAAAAGTTTTGCTTGCTGTAGGTTCTATGCCTTTGTATGTTAGCCTTCGTGAGACACGGCTAAATATATACCGTATTTTTCAGAGTATAAGACGCACCCTTTTCCCCTCTAAAAGAATGTGGAAATGTTGGTGCATCTTGTACACCAAATGCAGCCATTTTTGGCCTCCCGAAGCCCCACCCTACATCCCATTTTTGTGAAAAATGGACCATTTTCACAAAAATGGAGGTGTTTTGTCTTCCCCCAGACCCCAAAAGCACTCTGCAGGCTTCAGCAGGGTTGAGGGAAGGTAAAAATGCCCCCGTTTTTGCAAAAAACAGCCCATTTTCTGCCTGTTTTTCACAAAAACAGCGTTTTTGCCTTCCCCCTGCTGAAGTCTGCAGAATGCTCTTGGGGCCTGGGGAGGACAGAAACATTTTTTTCTTATCTCTTTGAAATCTTGGTGCATCTTATACACCAGTTCATCTTATAGTCCGAAAAATGCAATGTACTCAGAAAGAAAGGCTGATTGATAAGTTAGGAAGAAAAAAATGTAGTTTAAGCACAGAGGTTCCGATGTCATTCTGTCATTTCATGATAAGATTTGCGGGGGAGGGGGAGTGTCTCAGAAACCTTGAAGAGCTGATGATCACTAGATATATGTGTGGGTTGGTAGGAAGTTATCCTTATGCGATTGTGATAAACATTTGTAAGTTGGAAACTGAGCAGTTGCAAAGCCCAGATATGTAACAAGCTTCAGGCTTAGGCTATTGGAGATATCCTCAGTGAATACAGTAAATTCTGCCCCCCCCCCCCGAAATATTCCCAAAAGCATATCCTGCAGTCAGAAGTTGAATTGTGCTTTCTCCAAAGACCTTGCAAGCCCCTGAGCTCTGATATCAATCTTATAACAATAATAAAAGACCTGTGCTTGACCTTTTTACATTGGTATTTTAATTACATTGGGGGGGGGGGGGAAGCTTGTGATGTGATTTAGAAAGTTGGATATATTTTTTTCTATGGTAGTTTCCTTCCCAGATCTTCTGGATCTTAAATGTCCCAGATTTCCAGCCTGAAATTTATGGGAATTCTGGAAGGTAATATACTCACTGCACCAAGAGGTTGGAAAAATATCATCTAAATCAGGGGTTTCAAAATCGATTTCATTGAGGGCCACATCAGGGTTGTATTTGATTTTGTGGGGGGGAGGACAAAGTTGGCGTGGCCAGGGTGAGCACCAGAGGTGGGTTCCTACCGGTTCGCACCAGTTCAATTGAACCGGTTCGTCAAATCTACCGAACCGGTTAGAAGAGGTTCCACCAGTGGACCCGGAAAGCAGGCCACACCTACAGAAGAAGTTCCAAAAATTTTTGAAACCCACCACTGGTGAGCACAGCCAGCTCGACGTCACTCAGGTCAGGGGGCCTGTGGTGGCCCGAGTGAAAACGGGCTCCCGAGCTCCATTTTCGTGTGCGACGGCCTCCTGCAACCCTCTGCCAGGGACAATGGAGCTTGGGAGTGCCATCCGTGGCCCTCATGAGCTCAGTTTTCAGCTGTGATGGCCTCCTGGAACCCACTACCAGTGAAAAATTAGCTTGGGAGGGCCGCACACAGCCCTCCCGAGCTCCATTTTTGCTGGCAGAGTCCCCTGTGGGCCTGTCCTTTGCTTTTTCCAGGGCGGCCCTGCGAGCCAGATCTAAGCACCCCGTGGGCCACATCCGGCCCCTGACCCTTGAGTTTGACACCCCTGATCTAAATTATCTTGTGCAAGCAACATATTGTTCCACAGGATGATACACACAAGATAGGTGAAAATGAGTTTTGCAGGGGAAGTCTAAAATACGTACTCGTATCTTCTTTTTTCCCATCCAGGGAACAAAGGGCAAGATGCTTGAGATTACTGCATATAATTTCAGAAGTAATCCTTTGCGAACCTTTTGATGCTTGCGCAAGGGATTCTTGCTCATCTGCCAGGATCACCTTATGCTACTGTCATTCAGGCAGACAGTAGCTTGTGTGTGGATTACACATGGCTTTAGAAAGAGTTGTAAAGTGCCAGGGGCCAGCTTTACATATTAGCAAGTGGTCTTTGATCCTAAAATGAAAGGATGTCCGAACCCCAGATTACCGTTCTATGGCTAAGACGGGAACAGGTGATTCCCCCCCAAAAAAAACTTAATAGGGAGCCCAGTTTTTATTTTTAACTTCTTTTATTGCCTCTAAGGGTTGCAGAGTCCGGTGATCTACCGGCGCCACAGAGGATAAAGTGAAAAGTTTATTTATTGCTCACTTGTGGTCTTTTTACATGTTGGAGAAGATTTTAAGATGCAAAATATTTGTTGGGGACACCTTGATCTGGGGATTCCCTAGGAGTCAGAAAAAATTGGGAGTTGGTAGTTCTGCAACATATAAACAGAAATATAAAGCAAGAGACATCAATTGCACAGAACTGGGCAGAAATTGGATCCAGGAGTGGGATTGAAAAATTTTAGCAACCGGTTCTTTGCCCAGTTGCTGGGTGGGCGTGGCCATGGTGGGTATGGCCTACTCTGCTTCCTTCATCACAGCAGGGGAGGGGGAGAGTTTTCTGACCTTCCCAGGCTCCGGAGATTTTTGTAGAGCCTCTGGGAGGGTGAAAACAGCCTCCCCTGGCCTCCGGAGGCCCTCCGGAGGCCAGAAACAGACCTGTTTCCGAACTTCCAGAACTTCTGGGAGGCCCGTTTTTCGCCCTCCCAGAGCCTCTGCAAGGGCCCTGCACTTACCTGGCATCCAAAACGGGCCTCATGGAGGTGCCTGGGAGGGGCAGAGTGGGCGGGTGGGCAGGGCCAGTGAGTCCTTGCAACTACTGGTTTGGCGAACCACATCCGCTTAGCATCTGGTTCGCGCAAATCGGTCCGAACTGGCTGAATAACACCCCGGGGTAGATCTCTGGTTGATTTGTAGGATTTCTGACTTCCAGTTGTTTTAACAGTAGCGATTTGGGGTTCTAATTTGGAAATCTAGTTCCATAGTACTACAGATCCAGGTTTGTGTTGGTGGATTGATTAACCCGGTCTGTGGCTCATAAAACTCCATAGCTATTCCTTTTTCTCCATACAGTACCATTTTTCATTAGTTTTCTGAGAGTAAACCTCAGCCCATTACATGTCTGTTCCAGGCTCAGAAGTATAAAATTAAGAACCAGCCAATTTGTGTAACTTGCTGCACACCATGAAGCAATAGTACTATTGCTTCACATTGCCTCTCTAAGCAGTTTACGGAGTCAGCCTATTGCCCCCAAACAATCCTCATTTTACCAACCTGGGAAGGATGGAAGATTGAGTCAACCTTGAGCCAAACTTCTGGCAGTCGGTGACCAGCAGAAATAGCTTGCAGTCTTATGTTCCAAGCACTGCTCCACCACGGCTCTGTAGTTAGCATTGTTAGTCCAAATCTCTTTTTTTTTTCTCAAATAGTTAAACTGCCTTAGAAAAAAGTTTTGAGAACATTGTTATTTATACAGTAGGTGCAAATCCAGTGGTTCATTAATCACCATTGTTGTGGCCCTCCAAGCAGAGCTGGCAGCAGATTCGGACAGTGAGGAGGAAGTTGAGGAGGAGCATGGGCCAGTCCTGGAGTCTGGGGAAGGCTCTGACGAGGGCTCTGTGTCAGAGGCAGAGAGGGGGCCAGGGCCATCTGACAGTTATCAGCTGCCTTCAGAGTCAGGCATCAGTGGGGCAGAAGAACAGCTGGAGCCCATTCCCAGTGTGTGAATGCAGAGTTGCCAGACGAAGGGAACAGCTAAGGAACAAGGGTCAACTTGGGAGTAAGGCCACAGCTGGACAATGAATGGCCCCTCCCAGAGGAAATAAAAGAGGAGCGAAAGGGGAGTGGGGTTTGCAAGAGACAATTAGTTCATTCCTGCATTCTTGCCAAGTATTGCAGCATCTGAAAGATATTGGCCTGGCCACTCTCCAAGTCTGATAAAGGTCGGTAATTGTGAACTATCTTGAAAGACTGCGGGAGAGGAAAGACTTTGCTGGAGAGGAATTCACTGTCAATTGAATAAAAGGGGTTTATCGGGACGAGGACTCGGCTTCCTGCTGCTGGGGAAGAAGCCTAGGTCAGAATAGCTATAAAGTTGATGACTTGATTGGTTGGTTGGCTGGCTGATTGGCAACTTGAAACCCAAGCTCAGCAAATGTCTTGTTTCTTTCAACAGGAATCATATTACCAGCCACGGACCCTTGAAAAACATGCAGACAGCATCCTTGCACTGGTGAGTGTCTCCTCCATTTCATTTTGGGAAGAAGGAGAAAGAGGAAAATAACAACTTCACAGTCTAGAGAGTGATTTGTACACATTTGTGCTTTTGCCAGTCACATTCCAGACTGATCCTCTTCAAAGAAGAACCAAGCATTTTGCTGTAAATATTTCCCTGTTTTCTCTGTTTTCTTCCTCTCCCCCCCCCGTAAAATAATACAGATAGTCCTTGACTTATGACCACAATTTAGCCCAAATTTTCCACTGATAAACAAGACCGTTTTTAAGTGAGTTTTGCCCCATTTTACAACCTTTCTTGCCACCATTGTTAAGCGAATCACTGCCGTTGTTAAGTTAGCAACACGGTTGTTAAGTGAATCTGACTTCCCTATCGATTTTGTTTGTCAGAAGGTCGCAAAAGGGGATTAGGTGACCCTGGGACCCTGCAACTGTCATAAATATGAGTCATTTGCCAAGTGTCTGAACTTCGATCACATGACCATCAGGTCATAAGTGTGCAATGGTTGTAAATGTGTAAAATGGTCCTACGTCACTTTTTCTTTAGTGCCGTTATAACTTTGTTCAGCCACTGAATGGATGGTTGTAAGTCGAGGACTACCTGCAGAGTATCCTCCAGGCTCTACACTTCTGTGTAGGTTTTACAGCTGTTAAATAAGTGTAAAATAACCTTTTTTCCAGGGTGGATTTGATTTAAATCAAGTTGATTTAAATTACCATTTAAATCATGATTTAAATCAACTTGATTTAACTCAAATTTTTAAAGAGCTACTGTCATCTCTGTCCTGCAGAGGCTTTTCCTCTGACCTGCTGTTGTCCCAATATTTCAGAATATGCAGCCTCATCCTACATAACTAAGCTCCATTTCATGCGGGGTAAACTAAATTATTAATGTATCTTAAATAGAAAACTATCTTTGGATAGATTCTTACTCCAAAAGCATTCTATTAAAATAAATTTGATAAAAGTCCAGTTTAAATTTTAAAAAATCATTATTATTTTTAAAAAATCAATTTTTATCTACCTTGCCTTTATCATGCTTGGATTAGAATGATAGCATTTTCTCTTAAATCTTGTTTAAAGGTGAAATATTAGATGCTTTATTCTCCTTAAGGAAGCCCTTGAATTGAATATCACATGAGAATGCTTTGAATGTTTGCGGTCCTTTGCGTTTTATTTATTTACTTTTATTTATTTATTTGAGAGCCAGTTTGGTCTAGGGCTGTGGTGGCGAACCTATAGCACGCATGTCCAAAGTGGCACACGAAGACATGTCTCCTGGCATGTGCGGCCTTCCCTGTTTGTCTTCTGGATTTCTGGCGCACATGTGCGCGCAATGATCAGCTGTCCTTTGCGTGTGCAGCAGTACCAAAAACCAGTGTGTGCGTGTGCTTCAGCCAGCTGATTGTCGGGTGTGCATGTGTGCCAGAATCCGGAAGTTCGGCTTTTTCAGAAGACGCCCCCTTTAAAAACCTGCCTGCGCATGCGCGCTGGCCTACTGATCATCATACGCGCTAGAACCCGGAAGTTTGGATTTTCCGGAACGTGGCGCGGCAAGCACGCACAGGCAATGTTTCTGCGTGGTTCACCATCACTGGCTCGAAACCAGGTGACAGTGAGTTCTAGTCTTTCTTTAGGCATGAAAGCCAGATGGGTGACCTCACAGGGTTTGTTGTTCTGTAAAAAAAATGAATTATTTATAAAAATAATAAAGGAAGTATAAATAAGGAAATAGGAGGGTCTCTTATTATGAAACAGATATTGCATTGAGTCCTGCCACCTTATTCTGCAGCGAGGGGAAAGGAGAGCTGAAGTCCATTTCAACCTCTCCCCTCACTTGGAATATTGCCTGGTTTAGGGAAGCTGTTGAGAGAAGCAAGAGCTCATTAGGAGGACAATGAAAGTGTGTTTACTCACAGTAACAGTCCCCCGTGGCTTTTCAGGAGTAGCTATGGGCACACCCCTTCTCTGAGCGATGTCGCTCTTGCCAGACTCGGTTCCCTGTTGGCTTCAACCACTCCGCTTTCCGTCGCCTTCTCAACTCTCTCTCTGCTGCTTTTCACCCAGCTCCTCTCTCTCGGGGCACACGGACAACCGGCCGGCTTTGCAAAGATTCTTGGAAACATTGGTTCTCTGTGTAACTCACCCCTCCCTTTGCTCTGTTCTTGCAGGCTTCTGTGCTGTGGTCCATTTCCTATTACTCCTCCCCGCTCGCTGTGTTTTACCTGTACAGAAAAGGTATGGGATACTGTTCCTGTGTGAACCGTTGGGTATTAAGAGGCTGCCTCTCTGTTCCATAGCTGTAGGACGGTTACCCTTTGCTTGCTCTGGTCCCCCCCCCTTGAGGAGAGGTCAGTGATCACCTCTGATGCCCACTGCAGGTCACCAAATCAGGGAGGTGGAGGGGGGGGTGCTCTATTGGACAGATTCTGGGACTTGGAAATGATGCCAGGAGGCACACAGCCTCATGGTCATGTATACAGGTAGTCCTCAACTTAGAATCACAGTTGAGCCCCGAATTTCTGTTGCTAAGCGAGATACTGATTAAGTGAGTTTTGCCCCATTTTACGCCCTCCCTGGCCATGGTTGTGAAGTGAATTGCTGCAGTTCGTTTAAGTTAGTAGCACAGTTGTTAAGAGCCACGCTGACGCAGTGGTTAGGGTGCAGTACTGCAATCTACTTCTGCTGACTGCCAACTGCCTGCAGTTTGGCAGTTCGATCCTCCGCAGGCTCAAGGTTGAACTCAGCCTCCCATCTTTCTGAGGTCGGTAAAATGAGGACCCAAATTGTTGGGCGTATGCTGTCTCTGTAAACACTGTGAAGCAGTTCATAAGTTTTAAGTGCTATTGCTAAGTGAATCTGGCTTCTCCATTGAGTTTGCTTGTCAAAATGTCGCAAAAGAGACATGTCCCAGGGGACACTATAGCCATCATAAATATAAGCCAGTTGTCAAGTGCCCGAATTCTGATCACGTGGCCATGGGGTGGGGGGGCGAGGGGCGCTGCAACGGGTGTTAAGTGTGGCAAACAGTAACTTTGAATGGTGACAAAACGAAAGGTTGCAAGTTGAGGATTATCTATACATGCTACTAGGTCACTCGCTCAGTTCCTGGCATTTGCAGGCTGATTCAAGAAAAAATATCTGCAGGATGGATACCTTGGGACACAGCCACCAATGCGTGAAGGCAGGAGACAATTGCGTCATCATGGCTGTCAGGGTTCCAAGTAATAAACCCAATGAAATCAAAACTCTTGTGGCCTGGAGTTTCCTCAAAGTAAGAATTTATTAGGAATGCCATATTGCCGGGATGGCGGACCTATGGCGCGTGTGCCAAAGTTGGCACGCAGAGCCCTCTCTGTGGGCATGCGCACTGTCGTCAGCTGCTCTTCTGCTTTCTGGCGCGCCGGCCGGCTGGTCTTCATGGGCGCTGGAGCATGGGAAAATGGCCTGAAAACAGCCCCCAAAATGCCCCCCAAACAGGCTGTTTTCAGGCAATTTTTCGGGCCAAAAGCAGCCCAAAAAATGTCCCAAGAAAAAGCCAAAAATGACCAAAAAACAGACATACACCCACCGGCGAGCTGATCTTCGTGCTCCAGCGTGCACGAAGACCAGCTGGCTGGCCCACACGTGCGCACCGATCAGATTTCCGGTGCTCTGGCATGCGCATGCGTGCACATGCGCACGCGTCCCAGTTTCGGCACTAAGTGTCGAAAAGGTTCGCCATCAGTGCCATATTGGCACAGCTGGTGAAAACCCGACTCTGAAGGACCCCCCCCCCAGGTTTTCCCCACCAAATCAAAACCCAGAGTCCTTGTATCCAGGTCAAACATCCATCACATGGTCCAATCAGGTCACAGTCCTCCTTCGGCTGCCTTCCAAACACCTGGTAGGGACATCCTTGGCTCCCACCGGAAAAAATGTTATTTTGGCTACAATCTCCACCCCCCCCCCTTTTCAGTTATCTCTATCTCCCCCCCTTACATTTCCACAGCAGCAACTGGTCTTGTTGTGGCATCCCTGAAGATTTCCAAAATGGTTCCAGGACTGCAATGGCCTAGGATGAGCTGTATCAAGCAGCACAGTCCAGCTTTCTGGATCAGAGGATACTTTGAACGAAGTGCTGATAACTCATAGCTGCCTTAACGTCTGTAGAGATTCAAATGAATTAGTTAGGATTGCATACCACATCTGTCTTCTTTTTTTTTTTGACAGCATTCTGCCCGTTTTAAGAAAAGGTACTTTCCCCAAAATATCACCTCAAACTGCATTAGAATCTGCAGGAGGAATCTTTTTAAAATTGCACATAAAAGTCCTTCCACTCAGGCATATCCTGCCCTTAGTCACTGTGGAAAGACCGAGTACACCTTACAAGAGAAATGCTAAGTTACTCTGAAAATGCTAAGGTTGCAATTTATTTCTTGTTTTGCCCAAACAATACATTAACTCTAATGTGAACATGATTTCAAGAATGAAAGAGTAGGCCATCTGAAATGCTCCTTGAACTTTCTCAGTAACGTGGGTGAAAAATTCTGAGCTGCTATTTGAATTAGGCAAAAATATGCCAGTTTTTATTGGGAAAAGCTGCAATGAAATGTTTTCTGGTTAATGACATACATTTCCTTTACCTTCTTGCTAGAAATAACCACCAAAAAACCACAAACAATTCAAGAGCTGTGAAATTTGTCTAATATTTTATTTACAACTCATGGGTCAGGTTTGTCCCAAAGGTGCTTTTTCACACACACACATAGACAAAGAAACCAGACACTAACTTAGCCATTTTATATTTGAAGGGCTGATGTATATGGAAGCCTTTTGTTTTTTCATAGAAAGCTTTTTTCACATGACAAGGCAGCGGAAATTCAGGGGTAAACAAAAGCCTCAGTGTGAGGATTAGGTAATGGTAAGCATGGGTGTCTAGTACCGTGTTTCTCTGAAAATAGGGCCTATCCCGAAAATAAGCCCTAGCTTGATTTTACACGTGTGCCCAAAATAAGCCCTAGTTAAGACCCCGTCCATTCTCTTGCACCTGGTTGCTCAGGGTGGGGCGAGGCACATGGGTAAAAATCAAGCAAAGAGGGGGGATAGTGGGGGGAAGAGTGTTGAACTGCTTACTTTCAGACAGTTGCAGCCAGGCCTCGCACACCCCAACACCTGCCTCGCCTTGACCGTCTAGTTCGGCTGCTTGCCGCTGCTTGTACGCATCATACCAGCCTCCGGTTCGCCATCAGAGGCCATCAGAAAAGGCCTCTCCAGTCAGTAAACGGGCTCTAGATTGACGCGCACGGTGCCCCCTGGCCTCATTTCTCTGTCAGAGGCCTTTCTGGAAGCCAGGGGGCGCCACACGCATCCCTCCGGAGCCTGTTTCTCAGCTGACGAGGCCTTTCCTGAAGGCCTCTGACAGCGAAATGGAGGCCGGGGGGGGGGGGACATGCTTGAGCAGCAGAAGTGGGCTGGCAGTGAGCTCATGCCGGGCGTGGCTGTTAGTGCCGCTGCCATGAGGTGAATCAGTGGAAGACATTCCCCGAAAATAACACCTGGTGCCTTTTTTTGGTGGCAAAAAATAAATAAATAAGACCGGGTCTTATTTTTGGGGAAACGTAATGCTGGTAGATTTTTGGAATAAAATGGGAGTTCTGAATGAACACTTTCAAGGCCAAGTAAGCATGTAGGATTGGGTGCATGCTTGCTTCTCCCTTGAAAATGTTTATTCAGAACTCCTGTGTTATTACAAAAATCTACCAGTATTACTAGACAAACACACTGCAGCGGGATATGTTTATGGCATGGAATATCTTGATCCGTGGCTTAGCCAGTATCTCGTAATAAGGGTAGTCCTCGGCTTACGACCACAATTTCCATGGCTAAGCAAGGCAACCGATAAGTCCCTGCTATTTTCTTAGCAACATTTTCAGAAGTGGTTCGTTTTTGCTGTCTTCTTCCTAGAATTGAGAGAGAGGGACTGGCCCAAAGTCACCCAGCTGGGTTAAATCATTCAGAACAACGAACTAGCAAATACCATTTTGCAGTTTTTGCAACATCAAAATCATCTTCAGCCTGGTTTCTTTATGGAACAAGATTGGGGTGTGTGTGTGTTTTTACTGGTAAGGGTTTCCCTCTTAAAGATGTGAATGCTATTTTGAAGACTATTTCAAAATGGTAGAGTTGGAACTTTTGATTAGGATGAGGAATAGCCAAGAAAACTGTATTGCATTTTATTTTTAGCTGTCTGAAAGTAGGTTTCATCCACTTCAGTTCTCCTCAATTAAAAGACGTCTACTAGCTGGAAAGTCATAGAGTTGCCATCCTAGAACATCCGGAGGGCAGATTAGGGAAGTCAGTAATCAACCCCTCTTTCTTTCTTTCTAAGTAAAAACAATGCATTTTTAGCCTTTGATGTGCCAACTGCTCACTCTCAACCCCTTCCCTTTCTTTTCCTTTCTTTCTTTCCAGGGTATTTAACCATGCCGAAAGTTGTTGCTATTTCTCACTATGCCGGGACCATGCTACTACTCTTGGCTGGGATTGCCTGTCTAAGAGGTGTGTGCTTTGATGGGTCTGGATGTTGGGTGGTAGGTCTACTGACTCGGGGAAGCCATACTTTAACTAGGTTTGGAATCTGGTCTCTGTGTTTATGAAGTTGTACCTGAGTTGAGTTGTATTCACGGTAATACAGGTGACTTACAGCCATATTTGGGAGCAGAACTAAGTGATGGGGTCATTAAGCCAGACATCCTGGAAGCAGATCCAATTTTGCAACCATTTCTACCATGGTCGTTAAGCAAAGCATGTGGGCATTAAGTGATTCTGGCTTCCCCAATTGACTTTCTTATTGGAAGTTGGCTGGGAAAGTTGTAAAACACGATCACATGACCACAAGATGCTTCAACCATCATAAATGTGGCAAGCACCCAAATTGCGACATGACCATAAGGCTGGTGTGACGATAAGCCATAACATTGAGGAGGGGCCATAAGTTACTTTATCCAAAGCCTTGCTAATCAAGTTGTCGTAAATTGAGGACTACTTGTAAGAGCCAAAATCTAAGCCCTGGAGTTGCTTCTGTTCTAAACTTCAGCAGTGAAGGAAAGTGAGATAAGAGCCATGGTGGCGCAGTGGTTAAAGTGCAGTACTGCAGGCTACTTCTGCTAACTGCTGGCTGACTGCAATTTGGCAGTTCGGATCTCACTGGCTCAAGGTTGACTCAGCCTTCCATCCTTCTGCGGTGGGTAAAATGAGGACCCGGATTGTTGAGGGTAATATGCTGACTCTGTAAAACCACTTAGAGTGGGCTGTACAGCATTGTGAAGTGGTATATAAGTCTTATTGCTATTGCTAATACAAGTGTGATCTCCAGACTGGAATACTGCAATGGGCTCTACATGGGGCTGCCCCTGAAGTGCATCCGGCGACTACAGCTAGTCCAAAATGCAGCCGCGCGAGTGATAGTGGGCGCACCTCGGTTCGCCCACGTTACACCTGTCCTCCGCGAGCTGCACTGGCTGCCTGTTGGTCTCCGGGTGCGCTTCAGGATACTAATGACCACCTTTAAAGCACTCCATGGTAGTGGATCTGGGTACTTGAGAGACCGCCTTCTGCCGATTACCTCCCTAAACCGACCAATTAGATCGCACAGACTAGGCCTCCTCCGAATTCCATCAGCTGGTCAATGCCGACTGGCGACCACACGGAGGAGAGCCTTCTCTGTTGCTGCCCCGACCCTATGGAACGAGCTCCCCATGGAGATCCGCACCCTCACCACGATCCAGACCTTCCGCGCAGCCCTCAAGATCTGGCTCTCCCAGCAGGCCTGGGAATAGGTTTCCAATCACCCGCCCGAGTGTTTGATTGCTGAATGAAAGTTGTGTTTTATCATTTTTCTTTTGTTCACTAATTGTTTGTTTTGACCTTGCACTTCCCTTCCCCTGTGGTTGTAAGCCGCCCTGAGTCCCCTCAGGGAAAAGGGCGGCATATAAATCCCAATAAACCTCAAACCTCAATAAGTGTCCGGTGCAATAAATCAGAAAGCACGGCAACCTGTTCAAATGGCGACAGGTTTAACACTAGAAGGATCTGAACCACTAAATTGGCTACACATGAGAGCCAACAGAATTTCAAGGAGGGCTTGGATCTCTTGTGGGCGCCGAAGGGACTCAAGAATGATGATGCCTTTAATGCCTTGGCGCCCTCGGGCTCAGGCTGGTCATCTCTCTTACATCAGTAGAGACAGCTGTCAGGGTTCCAAATAGCATCCAATGTAAAATCAGAATCTGAGGCAAGAGATTCTTCAAAGTTCCGATTTATTAAAAGAGCCACGTTGGCCCATCCGGGAAAACCAGAATCTGAAAGCTTCCTGGTTTCCCCACCCAGTTGAAAGTTCAAGATCCTGCCCCAACACCCACAATTCCATCACATGGTCCCAATTTTCCACTGCCACGAAGACAGATTCCTCCCATCCAGTTCCGGCCAGGTGCAGAGACAAAGATGACCTTGAGTTTCTAAGTAGAATGTTGTTATGGCTACGTATCAGCCCACTCCATATAATCCCCCCTCCCATTTTCCCACAGTGGAATGTGTGGCAGGCCTGAGGTCCAAAAAGGAAAGATGGCTTGCAGGCATGACAACAGCATTGATAGAAATAATAATAGAGGGTTGTTATGAGGACTGATAGGTTGAATCTTCGGGGAAGGATTTGAAGGGAAAGGAAATAGCACCGCATAGGTTCCCTGGGTGGGAACGCCAAGCAAAATGGACTGTTTAGGGCCCCAGTCACTAAAAAGGTTCCTGCTTCTTTTCAGGCATCGGGCGCTGGACAAATCCTCAGTACATCCAGTTCATTACCATCCTTGAAGATGCCCACCGGTATGGCACACCTGAACACAAGGTAAGGGTAGCAGGGTACTTATTATTCATGTTGCATATCAAATGATAAAATATGTGATTGGGGAATAATCATATTTGCTGTTTTTCATTTTAAATCAAGGAAACCAAACCAAAGTCCTAGTTAGAACCCAAGAAAGATGTTTATTTATGTTGGCTGTTGCACAGCCTTCAGCCTTAATATGCATTCTCTTTTAAAGAAGACTAAATTTTGGGTGGCTTGAAGAGAGGGTTGCTTGTATTTTGTCCTGCATTCATTTAGATATTTTAGAATGTTCTCTGAACTTAGAAAAGGAAACGGTCAGAGTATGAATGTTCATAGACTGGAATAGACAATAGGTGAGCCAATTAGGGCTGTTTAGAAACTGAAACAGTATTTGCTGTGTGAGCAACATGGAGACAACAAGGAGCCTGGGCATGGCTTAGATTAACTTCTGTAGTATAGCTCTGAGTCTGTGCTGAGATTTAAACTAGTCTGAACTGAAACTATTCTCTCCTCTGCCTGTGTTTTGCTTGTATTTACTACCACATTGGAAAACCTGCTTTTGATATTGTATATTTTCTTCATGTGTTATGTTATATATAAAGAGAAGTTAATGAATCCTGCTGAATCAGTTACCTGTGTGTGCTTTCTGGATGTGATTGCTGCAACAAACTCTGACAGAAACTATCTAAGCAGTCTAAACAAAGAAGGTTATTTCATGGCCATACTTCATAAAGAAGGGTACTGACTTTAGAAGTTGCATTAACCTCACACTACATATTTTTTAATCATTTTTTTCTCTTTCTGATAATGCTTCACAGAAGAAACTCGCCAGCTACAATTTTGACTTCAGAAGCTGGCCTGTGGACTTTCGGTGGGATGAGTTCACAAGTCGGTGAGTTGACAGTGGAGAATAATTCTATTCTGACCTTCATTTTGGGGGGTCTTCTCTCCTTTCAAAGTAGAGACAGAAAACTTGGCTGCCGTTCACGAAATATATTATGGGATAACAGATATGAATTGAATGGAGAAATACAGAGGAAAGCTGGCTGTTGGCAGGCATTCACAAGATAGCTTATAAGTTTGTATGAATAGCATAGTTGTGGATATACATATTAGCTAATCAGCGTGTATGATTTTTAAGTGATCTTTGCCAATTTGTAGGATTGCCTGCCGGCCTGCTTTCTCCATATCTTCTCCTTTTCCTTCTTTCCATTCCTTCTTCCCTTCCTTTTTTCTTTCCCTCTTTCTTTCCTTGTTTGCTTGCTTGCCTGCATATTTTATATCTGGCCATTTTGTGAAAACTTTAGCACCACACAACCAGTGATGGGATTCAAAAAAATTTACTGCCGGTTCTGTGGGCATGACTTTGTGGGCGGGGTGTGGCTTGGTGGGGCGTGGCAGAGGAAGGATACTGTAAAATCTCCATTCCCTCCCCACTCCAGGGAAAGGACACTGCAAAATCCCCATTCCCTCCCGATCAGCTGGGACTCAGGAGGCAGAGAATAGATGGGGGTGGGGCCAATCAGAGGTGGTATTTACCGGTTCTCCAATCTACTCAAAATTTCCACTAGAGGTTCTCCAGAACTGGTCAGAACCTGCTGAATATCCCCTCTGCAGCCAACCATATTTGAAGGTTATGTCCTCCATCTGGATGTTGTATTCCATTCCTTATTCCCCCAATATTCTCAGCCATCGCTGGACAATGCACTCGGTGATCTGGTTTTCATGTGCTTTCCCTGGTAGTCTTGAAAGAAGACACAATCTTACCCCTTGGAGATAAATTAAACATTTTGTCAGTAATATTTTATCTTTATTTTTAATATAATCCTTCCATCTTCAGTTGAACAGTGTGTTACCTGGGTACAAATGCCTTTGTTAGACAATAATTAAAATTACAACATCCTTGGTTAATTTAATATTGATTCTGCAACCTTTAACATAATAACATTCCACATATTAATTCTACCATATTAACATTGTAATATTCAACATACTAGTCATAATATTTACTTATCTCTTTTAACATATCTTCTTTATTTTGTTTCCCTATTTCTACTTCCATTTTTATTATTTAACCATTGGTAAAATAGATCCCATACCATGTAGTATTCAGTTTGCTCTTTCTCCTTAATTGCCAGTGTTCATCTGTTCATTTCCACACTAATATTCTAATATTTTCCTGATCACATTCTCCTCCGTAGGTATCTCTTCACTCTTCCAATTTTGTGCAAATACAATTCTAGCAGCAGTTAATATATGGATTAACTGTAGATAAATTAAACATTTTGGTAAACACTTGCAGGTCAGATTCAGGAAACGTCCCCTTGTTGCGGTCAGAGCCAAAGCATCGAAGTGCAATCAATGGTTTTCTCCATGCAGTCAAGAAGCTGCCCTGCCAAATTGCCAGGTATCTGTCTTATCTTTTTTCAGCTTTAACCTTTGTGAAGCAGGTGAAGCATGGCTGTGGGTGCAAGAAAATTATGCAGATATCAAAGACTAGTTGAACTGATGAAACATCTGTATGCCTACCCAGTAATCCCCAAGATGCTTTTTCCAAAAGACAGCTGGACTTTTTCCTTTGAACAAGTTTTGCTCCTCATCCAAGAAGCTTCTTCAGTTCTAACTGACTGGTGGGGAATGGAAGGATTTATGAAGAAGACTTATTGTTTTGCTGGTTTCAGTTGTGGCTCAGTATAAAGAAAGACAGAGTCCAGGTATTTACCTCGATAAGCTTTACGCAGGTCTTCAGCAGAATAAAGAGCCCCCTACCCCCGGCCTTAGCAAGGAAGACTTTAACACTCATATTTATATGTTTGCTATATTGCCCACTTCTCCAGAAACATTGGCACACTCCACCCAGAAAAGCTGGCACACTCCAGATAAGATAAGGAAGTACAGAAAGGGCCATCCACCTCCCTTCAAAGTCTTCGAAGGACATTGGGTATTTTCTCAGGGACTTTCCTGAGGAAACTTTCCATGACCTTAAAGACCTGCAGAGGCAGTGATGACATCAGCACATAGGTCTTGTGGCCTTCCAGTGGCCAGTGGAGCTGGCGGCAGATTCAGACAGTGAGGAGGTTGGGAAGGAACAAGGGCCAGTCCTGCAGTCTAGGGAATGAGGGCTCTGTGTCGGAGGCAGAGATAGGCCAGAGCCATATGCCAGTTATCAGCTGCCTTCAGAATCACATATCAGTGAGGCATGACAGCTGGAGCTTGTTCCCACTGTACATGCGCAGAGTTGCCAGACAAAGGGAACACTAAAGAACAGGGGTTGACTTGGGAGTACGACAAAAGTGGACAATAAATGGCCCCTCCCAGAGGAAATAAAGAGGAGCAAAAGGGGAGTGGGGTTTGCAGGAGGCAGTTCGCTTAATTGGTTCGTGACTCTCCGAGACTCCTTGCCAAGTTTTGCAGATAATTGGCCTGTCAGCTCTCCAAGCCAGATAAGGTCTGTGACTATAAATCCTCCCTTGAAAGACTTTGCTGGATGTGAATGAGCAGAATTCACAGTAAATTAATAAAATAGTTTTTTTGTCGGGACAAGGAATTTGCTTCATGCTCTTGGGAAGCCTAGATCAAAAAAATAGGCTGCCCCAAGGCTGTCAATAGAAATATTAGATTCCTGGTCAACCTTATAACTGAAGAAGCTTCTTGGATGAAACGTGAAAATGTTTTCAAAAGGGAGAAAAAACAAGAAAGTCCAGTTGCCTTCTGGAAAAAGCATCTTTGGGATGACTGAGAAGCTCCATAGACATTCATCTGTCCTATACTTAAAGACTTAATGTGTTTCTACTGTGACACGTTAGAGAAAGGTAAAAATTTCCCTCAAGTCAAGCTCGACTCCTGATAAGTAGACAGATAACGCCTGTGTTGTTTCCTGAGAACAATAAGGAAATAGTTGCCAATGCCTTTTTTTATTTTTCTAAATTAATTATATTTTTGTGGTTAGCAGCCTTAAATTCTAACCAGGTTTGACCTTGCATACTTAGTTGTGAGATCAGGTGAGGTATAAATATTGAGAAGTATAGAAAGAGAAGGAACTAGGAAGTAGTTCCTATTGAAGCAATCAATATAAATCATGAGATACAAACAATAAGAGCCGAGGTGGCGCAGTGGTTAGGGTGCAGTACTGCAGGCCACTTCAGCTGACTGTTATCTACAGTTCAGCGGTTCAAATCTCATCGGCTCAAGGTTGACTCAGCCTTCCATCCTTCCGAGGTGGGTAAAATGAGGACCCGGATTGTTGGGGGCAATATGCTGACTCTGTAAACCGCTTAGAGAGGGCTGAAAGCCCTATGAAGCGGTATATAAGTCTAATTGCTATTGCTATTGCTATTAAACAACAAAGTTACAGACCTAAGAAGCTAGGGAAATATTTCTGTTTAGCTAATAGGAAAGATTAGAAGGATAATAGCAGTGGTGGGTTACGACTGGTACGCCCTGGTACGGGTGCACTGGTTCCTGCTGGGAGCACTGGGTACCATTCCAGTACTGTGCTCCAGAAGGCCACCCACCCGCTCACCTTACCAGTATTGGAGCTCTTCGGGGCTTCCACGCACACTCACGGCGCGTATGGTGCCTGCACAACATTTCGCCAAGCAGCTGGAGTGTCACAGAGGTGTTGCGGATTGTCACAGGCGGTAAGTACGCATGCAGGCGCTGCGCGTGTACGCGGGCGTGCTGCACGCGTTCATGTGGTGGATACTGAGCCCCGTTGCACACTATGGTTGCAACGGGATCCAGAACCCACCACTGGATAATAGTAACAGTAATACAGCCCTACTAGGTGGTTTGACATCCCAGGGGCATAAGGCAAATGTTGTGGGAATTAGTTATTTAGCAGAGTGATGGCATGAGGGAAACAACTGTCCTTGTGTCTGATTATTTTGGCTTGCAATGCCCTTATAGTGTCGTCTTGAGGGAAGAAGTTGAAAACAGTTTATGTCCAGGATGCGAAAGTTAAATGATCGAGGTTTTCTATCTGAGGTTGTAGCGCTCCTAGAGCAGGGGGTGTCAAAACACAAGGCCCGTGGGCCACATCTGGCCCACAACGTGGTTGGATCTGGGGCCGTTCTGGAAAATGTATGGGGCTGGCCACATCACTTCGGCATTGTCTACCCAATGCGAAGAGGAAACATGCCAGCAGTTTGGGGAATGGTATCAAGCTAGCCACGCTCACCCAGTCAGCCACGCCCAGTGAGTGGTTTCAAGCTAGCCATACCCACACAGTCGGCCACGCCCACCCAGCCCCCCAAGGTGAACCACAGCCCTGATGCAGCCCTAAATTGTTGTGGCCCACCAGCGGCCAGCAGAGCTAGCAGCAGATTTGGGCAGTGAGGAGGTTGGGGAAGAACATGGGCCAGTCCTGGAGTCTGGGGAAGGCTCTGATGAGGGCTCTGTGTCGGAGGCAGGAAGGGGGCCTGGGCCGTATGCCAGTTATCAGCTGCCTTCAGCGTCAGACATCTGTGAGGCAGACGAACAGCTGGAGCCTGTTCCCAGTGTGTGCATGCACAGAGTTGCCAGACGAAGGGAACAGCTAAGGAACAAGGGATTTGGGATTAAGGCCACAGGTAGATGATGAATGGCCCCTCCCAGAGGAAATAAAAGACAAGAAAAAGGGGAGTGGAGTTTGCAGGAGACAATTAGGCCGCTTAATTAGTTCATGACTCTCTGAGATTCCTGCAGATATCGGCCTGTCAGCTCTGCAAACCAGATAAGGCCTGTGATTATAAATCCTCCCTTGAAAGACTGTGCTGGATGTGAATGAGCAGAATTCACAGTCAATTAATGAAAAGGGTTTTTGTCAGGACAAAGAGTTTGCTTCATGCTCTTAGGAAGCCTCAATGAAA
The DNA here is from genome assembly GCF_009769535.1 of Thamnophis elegans. Lineage (NCBI taxonomy): Eukaryota > Metazoa > Chordata > Lepidosauria > Squamata > Natricidae > Thamnophis > Thamnophis elegans. The sequence goes on along the minus strand of NC_045542.1, from coordinate 150,979,323 downwards.
TTGAGTTTGACACCCCTGTCCTAGAATAAACTTTGGCAGGGAGATTGCACAGATGCTGAGACTCCTGTCCTTCATTTTGCCACCTATTTGTTGACAGCTTTATAGTGGCACACACCTTCGGACGACGTATGCTCTACCCAGGCTCTGTCTACCTGCTGCAGAAGGCTCTGATGCCCATGTTACTTCAAGGACAGGCTCGGCTGGTGGAGGAAGTGAGTAAACACCAACCAGGAATTTAAGAGCCCCAATTTCCAGGCTTCTTTCCAGGCTATTCCTCATCCCGATGCAGATTGTCCTTGACTTAACAACCATTTGTTTACTGACCGTTCGAAGTTACGCCTGCACGGAAAGAAGTGACTTGCGATCATTTTTCACACTTGCGACCGTTGCAAAGTCCCTGTGGCTACCTGATCCAAAATTCAGGTGCTTGGAAACTGAGTTGTATCTACGACGATTGCCGTGTCTGGAGGTCACGTGATCACCCTTTGCGACCTCCTGACAAACAAAGCCAATGGGGAAGCCAGATTCATTTCACAACCGTGTTACTAACTTAACAAGCTGCAGCAATTCCCTGAAACAGCCGTGGCAAAAAAAGGTCACAAAATTGGGGGGGGAGGGGGGCTCGATTAACAACTGTCTGGCAAGAGAAAGTTTGGGCTTTTCAGAGTTTGCAGCAATCACATCCAGAAAGCACGCACAGGTAACTTGATTCAGCAGGATTCATTAACTTCTCTTTATATATAACACATGAAGTAAATATTCAATGCCAAAAGCAGGTTTTCCAATGTGGTAGCAAATACAAGCAAACACAGGCAGAGGAGAGAACAGTTTCAGTTTAGAGCAGCAGACTAGTTTTTGAGCTCAGCACAAACTCAGAGCTACAGAGCTAAGACACGCCCAGGCTCCTAGCTGTTTCTTTGTTGCTCACACAGCAAATACTCTTTCAGTTTCCAAACAGCCCTCATTGGCTGACCCAGTTGCCATGTCTATTCATTGGCTGACCTTGTTACCGTGTCTTTTCCAGTCTGAACTCTACACTGGGAGGGCTGAATTGTGGTCACAAGTCAAGGACTTTCTGTACAAAAATTAGAAATTAGTTTCCCTGATTTTTTTTCTCTCCTATTTGCTCCATCCTTCTATCCTGGGAATCTGGCATTTGGGAACCTTAAAAAGAAAGGCAGATGTTACTTCAACCCCAAACAAAGGTTGTTCTTCTTTTTGCAGTACAATGGAAGACGAGCCAAGCTAGCAGCTTGCGATGGGAACGAAATCGACACCATATTTGTAGATCGAAGGGAAACTTTGGAGCGACAAGGCAGGAAACTAGTGAGTTGACACCAAGTCATAGTTTAACTCTCAAAGACTTTATTGATAAATTTTCCCTTAGTTTTTCCTCTCCTGCTCATCCTTTACAACAAGAATGTGCCAAAATTACTAAGCTGCTAAGGGAAGAGTAGACACCTATTTTCCACATCAACTGACCCCAAAATGGCCTTCAAAGCAGGAGCTACTATCCACCTGTCTTTTATCATCCTATTGGCTCTCCTGTGTGAAAATGCCTGGCTTCCCCTTAATCATAAATTGTTACTAATAGTGGTTGCTTCTCACAGAAGCTGATCAGCTCTGTAATTCTGAGGGAAAGTCTTCCCATCATAGGTTATAGGTTTATTTCATTTATATATCATATATATAAATGAATATATATTATATATTTATATATCAGATGATAGATATCATCTGATTTGCCTGAGGTGCCTTATGCCTCCATTTTGAAATTTTCCTCAGCAGCTGGGGCAACAGATAAAGCTGTCCAATTAACACTGGGAGAATCTCAGTTCAAGCTGTCCTACACTTGGAATAAACTTGGCCAAGGCTATCAATCTAGCTATCTTTCTGTCTGAATACCAGTGAGCCACACTTCACTATATTTAAGATGCCTCGTAGCATTGCTGTGGGGATTAAATGGGAGTATGTCTCTGGAAGAATGCTTATTTATTTGTTTAAAGCTTTGTATGTAGCCCCTCATCTTCCAACCAACTCTGGGAGGCTCTCAAGAAGTTAAAACAACGTATAAAATCATATGAGAACCGTAAACCTAAACCTGAGGACAAAAGAAGAAGGGGATGACAGAATGAGGTGGCTGGATGGAGTCACCGAAGCAGTAGGCCTGAGCTTAAATGGATTCCAGAGCATGGTAGAGGACAGGAAGGCCTAGAGGAACATTGTCCATGGGGTTGCAATGGGTTCGGCCACGACTTCGCAACTAACAACAACAAACCTAAACCAAATAACAAGAGTTGGAAAGGATCATGGAGGTCTTCTGGTCCAGGTGTCTCCAACCTTGACCACTTCAAGACTTGTGGACTTCAACTCCCAGAATTCGGCTGAGGCTGAGGAATTCTGGGAGTTGAAGTCCACAAGTCTTAAAGTGGCCAAGGTTGGAAACCCCTGTTCTAGTTCAACCCCATACTAAGTTGAAAGGGACTTGGAGTCCCAAAGATGGGTTTTTTTTTTCTTCAAAGAGGCAACTGGGCTTTCTGGTTTTGCTTTGAATACGTTTCACTTCTCATCCAAGAAGCTTTTTCAGTTCTAACTGGATGGTGAGGGAATGGAAGGATTTATACAGACAGCTAGCCATTTGCATTCTTTTAGCGGGTTGTTAAGGTTACCTGGAGGTTTATCTGTGTTCTCAGGGTCACCTGAGTGGTGCAAATGGGTATGGAGCCTTCTTGGAGCTGTTGAAAGGACTGCTGAGGATTGACGAAAGATGATGTTATATCCCCGCCCCCCTCTGTTGAGAGAGGGCTATATTCAATTTTGACACAGATGGACTTTTGACCCCTCTTTCAAACCAGCGGTCCTCTCTGTCCAAAATGTGGACTTTGTCTTCAACAAAACACAGTCCTTTCAACAATTCCAAGAAGGCTCCACACCTCTTTGCACCTATAGAGCTGAGGTGGCGCAGTGGTTAGAGTGCAGTACTGCAGGCTATTTCAGCTGACTGTTAGCTGCAGTTCAGCAGTTCAAATCTCATCAGGGTCAAGGTTAACTCAGCCTTTCCTCCTTCCGAAGTAGGTAAAATGAGGACCCAGATTGTTGGGAGCAATAGGCTGACTCTGTAAACAGCTTAGAAAGGACTGTAAAAGCACTGTGAAGCGGTATATAAGTCTAAGGGCTATTGCTATTGCTACGAACACAGATAAACCTCCAGGTGACCTTAACCTGCTAAAAGGATGCAAATGTCCAGCTGTCTGTAAGGAATATAAATCCTTCGATTCCCCCACCCTCCAGTTAGAAGTTGGATGAGAAGTGAAACATCTTCAAAGCAAAACCAGAAAGCCCAGTTGCTTCAGAGGTGAAGGCAGAGGTGAAGAAGGTGAGGTGAAGAAACTTCTTGGATGAGAAGTGAAACATCTTCCCAAAAAATCCCCCAGAAAGTCCAGTTGCCTCTTAGGGACAACCATGACCTGGATGACTGAGAATCTCCATAGACATCAAGGGACTTGGAGGTTTGCTAATCCAATCTAATCAACTCAGGCAAAAGGCACCCTGAACAGGCAGGAACCCCTAAACAGATTCAAACATTGAAAATAAACCTAAGGCTGGTGCCAAGGCAAACGCCTAATATGTGGTCATCTGATCGTCTCTCAGCGCTTGGGCGGGAAAGCCAGGCCTTCAAAGCTTTAGAGAAAACTAGGAGGAGCGAGGCCTGCCTAACTTCAGGGGACAGAGTGTTCTGTAGGGTTGCTCAGTTGCTCAATGTTCTTGAGAAATCAGAGTAGCATGCAATTCTAATCAAGTTGCAACTGTAGGGATTTGGACAAGTGAAGTTGACTTTCCCGACAGGATAATTTAGGCACCAAGGCCACCGCCTGTTGTTTTAGTGAAGGCGAGGCAATCTTTTTCTCAAAGCAGGAGCCTCTCATCAGCCCCAGACAGTATGGCCAATTTTGATGATATCTGGATGGCAGGGAAGAGATTTAATACAGTTGGTCTTTGACAGTTTACTTAGTGACCATTCAAAGTTCCAATGGCACTGAAAAAAAGTGATTTATTACCATTTTTTTCGCGCTTATAACCATTGCAGCAGCCCCATGATGCTCAAAATTCGCATGCTTGTCAACTGATTCATATTTATGACGGTTGCAGTATCATGTAATCACATTTTGCAACCTTCTGAAAAGCAATGGGGAAACCAGATTTCTTTAAAATTGTGTTCGCTAACAACTGCAAAGATTCACTTAACAACGGTGCCAATAAATGGGGCAAAATGTATTTAATAAGTGTCTCACTTAGCAACAGAAATTTGGGGCTCAATTGTGGCCATACGTTGAGAACTACCTGCACCAGAAAACTGCAGTGCCTCTCAAAGAAACACTCAGGTTTCCTAACTGCAGGAATCTTGAGCAGGGGGTTGGACTAGAAGACCTCCAAAGCCCCTTCCAACTCTTGTTATTCTGTTATCCTTCATGACCTCTTATTCTCTGCGTATCTCAAAGAGGACTGAAGGGGAGCTCTGTAATTCTTCATAGAGTAGAAGCCAGCAAGAGCTCCACATTTTGGGCACAACATAGGATGCACAACCTTGAGCCGTGGTGGCGCAGGGGTTAGAATGCAGTATTGCAGGCTGAGTCACTGCCCACTGCCAGGAGTTTGATTCAAGGTTGACTCAGCTTACCATTCTTCTCATGTCGGTAAAATGAGGACCCAGATAAGAGGCAATATGCTGACTCACAGCCCTGGGGTGCTTAGATCTGGCCCATGGGGCTGCCCTGGAAACTGCGAAGGACCGGCCTGTGGTGCCTCTTGCCAGTGAAAGCAGACCCTGGGAGGGCTGTAGGTGGCCCTCCCGGGCTCTGTTTTCGCTGGGAGAGGGTTGCAGGAGGCCGTTGCAACTAAAAAACAGCTCGGGAACCTGTTTTCACTGGCAGAGCACTCAGGTCACCAAAGGCACCCTCCCCGACAAGAGTGACATCAAGCTGGCCACGCCCACCCCAGCCCCCTGAAGTCAAACAAAAACCTGATGCAGCCTTCAATGAAATCGAGTTTGACACCCCTGGCTTAAAGCACTATGAAGCAGTATACAAGTCTAAGCGCTATTGTTATTTCAGCTATAGTCTCCCTTTGAATAAGAAAGACCTTCCCTTGCAGGGGGAACTAAGTTGTCAGCTCAAGATCAAGGACCGTTGAATGGTGCAAGGCCTTAAGGGACCAAATGAAAGGCACATGATGGTTTTATTTTATTTTATTTTCTTAAGAAATTCTTTGTTGCCAAAGGAAAGCACCCCTGGTTGTGTAGATCGCTCAAGCAAAAACAAACCTATTCGGAGATCGCAGCATTTGCTGCTCCATAGGGGTGCTACAGAAAAGTTGGGACCAGAGGTGATTTATTCTGCCGGTTTATTCTGACCGGTTCGGCCAAACCGGTAGCGGAAATCACAGGTGGCCATGCCCACCCGCCCTGGCTCTACGGCATCCCATTTAGGCCCTTGTTTTTTGACAAAGCGCATGCACAGAAAGTAGAGTGCATGCGTGGATGTGGTGCTTGCACTCACATTTGTGAACAGATAGGGGAAGGTAAGTGAATACCACCCCTGATTGGGGTGCGTGATGGTTGCTCTGTAAGGGTGAGATTGGTTGATCTCATTCCCAGGTCCTGCAGTGCTGTTTCTCTAAGGATGATTCCTTTCAATGTCCCAGTTTTTAGCCCTGTTTGGATCGATCCAAGACGTTCATAGGCAGGAAGTAGGTGGGAACTTCCTGTATGTTGGCTGGTTGCAAAGCATGTTTTCCGGTCGTTTGCATTGCTGGCACCATAAAAGTTCCTTTTTTTTTTTTTTTTTCTTTTCAGGTGATTTGCTGTGAAGGAAATGCAGGCTTCTATGAAGTAGGCTGTATCTCTACTCCTTTGGATGGTATGATCCATCTCCCTCTATTGCATTCTTTTCAAGGAAAAGGAGTTTTAGATTAATTCATTCACTGTTGATAACAGATTTATATGACAAGTCATATTTGAGGGGCTGTCGCAGAGAAGAGGAGGGGACCAACTTATTTTCCTAAGCACACCAGAAGGCAGGACAAGAAGCAGTGGGTGGAAACTAATCAAGGAGAGAAGCAACCTATAACTAAGGACAAATTTCCTGACAGTTAGAACAATTAACCAGTGGAACAGACTGCCTTCAGAAGTTGTGAATGCTCCAACACTGGATGTTTTTAAGAAGAGATGGGCAACCATTTGTCTGAAACAGTATAAGGTTTCGTGTCTGAAGCAGGGGGTTGGACTAGAAGACCTCCAAGGTCCCTTCCAACTCTGTTATTCTGTTGTCCTGGAATTGAATTAAACCAGGGATTCTCCTTAAAATGATTGCAAGAAAATTTGAGTTCACCTTCTAAAAGGTTTTCTGGGATACACCCAAATTGTGGGATATGTTTTCCATTCAGATCCTGTGCTAGGATGCCTGAAAGGTTTTCTCTGTTCCTTTTAAGCTGCTGGAACTCAAGATCTTCCCTCCTAGCCTAGTCTCCATTTTGGAAATTGCCATTAAAAAATCCATTTTTAAGCTGGAAAGGCTGCCTGGATGGCGCCTTAGAAACTGGGCTATGAAAATTAAGTCATTGGGAGAAATCAACCCCAGCCACAGAAGTACCATATTTTTCAGAGTATAAGGCGCACTTTTTTCCCTCAAAAAAGAGGCTGAAAATCTGGGAGTGTCTTATACACTGAATTCAGAATTTTTGCCCTCCCAAAACCCTACCCCCTTTGCAAAAATGGCCATGCATAGCCTGTTCAAAGCCTCTTCAAAACCTTGGTGTGCCTTATACTCCGAAAAAATACGGTAGTTCGGTTGGTGCAGAGTTTTAATTATAACTTGCATGATCAGCTATTTAATTGATGTTCTATAATACGTTCAGCTCATGTCTGGATTTCCCAAGCTGAAGTGATGGAGACATGTTCTACCATACCTCTCTGGGTATTACAGCAGAGTGGTGAGGTGGTGTCATAATAGCAGTGTTCTAATATCTCAGGGGCTGCCACAAAGAAGAGGGAGTCAAGCTGTTCTCCAAAGCACCTGAGGGCAGAACAAGAAGCAATGGGTGGAAGCTACACATAGTCCTTGCTTAATGAGCAGTTGCTTAGCAATCATTCAAAGTTACAACAGACCTCCCTAGAGCTACTTACAACCCGGTTGCAGAGTTCCAGTGATTGCATTTCTGTGCACTTGGCAACCAGCTCACGAGAACGGCTGTTTGCAGCATCCTGCAGTTGTGTGACTGATATTCCACCATTTACTTCCCATTTCTGGCACACACAAAAAAGCCCATTGAAGGCTTGCTTCACAACTGTGGTTTTCATTCATCAACCTTTGCAACAAAAGTTGTAAAATCAGTCACAGTCGATCCGCTTAATGACTGGCACCATTTGTGACCATCTTTCCAGACTCAGTTATGGTCATAAGTCACGGATGACCTCTATGGCTGAAAAATCATTACAGCTGCTTTAGGACCCGATAGAGTTGGTGTTGTGTAGGGATCCTGCTTTTTTTTTTTTTTTTAATCCTAGATGGCTTCTTCTTCATCTCCTGCTTGGATTAGAAGACCTCCAAGGTCCCTTCCAGCTGTATTCTGATTGATTGGTGGTTCTTTTTTGTTGTCTTTGGGATTCTAGTTATCGCTGATCTTTCGTTTCCAGTTGATTTTTCTCCTTCTGTCTTACAGCTGGATATTCTGTGCTGGGATGGAATCACCCTGGGTTTGCAGGCAGCACCGTGAGTTATTCTGAGATTTATTTCAGATTATTTTTGAGTTCTCCAGTAACGAGTCCCTTAAGAAATCTGATATAGACCTTTCCATTCAGTAATATATAGGGATGCAGTGGCTCAGTGGCTAAAACGCTGAGCTTGTCGATCAGAAAGGTCGGCAGTTCAGCAGTTCGAATCCCTAGCACTGCATAACGGAGTGAGCTCCCGTTACTTGTCCCAGCTTCTGCCAACCAGCAGTTCAAAAGCATGTAAAAATGCAAGTAGAAAAATGGGAACCACCTTTGGTGGGAAGGTAACAGCATTCCATGCGCCTTTGGTGTTTAGTCATGCCAGCCATATGACCACGGAGATGTCTTCGGACAGTACTGGCTCTTCGGCTTTGAAACGGAGATGAGCACCACCCCCTAGAGTCGGGAACGACTAGCTCATATGTGTGAGGGGAACTTTTACCTTTACCTTATTCAGTAACATACTGGCTGTATTGCAAACCAATGAGCCAATCAACCAATTAATATTTGGATCAAAAACATGAAGAAGTATTATTTGCTAGGCTGAAACAATGGACTTTTTGAAGGCTTTTAAAAGAAGGAAGAAGGTAGAGTCCTGCTATTTACATGAAGTAAATGTGAGTCACTTAATTTCCCATTGCTGTCTGTTCTGCCCTGGATATCTTTTGCTTCCTCTTTGACGAAGCTTAATAATGGTAATTGTATGTCTGTTTGGAAAACCCAATAATATTTACTTTTGAAGAGATTTACTTGAGCTTATAGAAGACAAGAAAGAAAGATTGAGAGCCCTTAAGTACACAAATGCTAACATCCAGGGAAATCAAATCAAGCATTTTTATCTGGGAAATCTAGAAGCCTACAGTATGTAACATGGAAGGGGCAGTCAACTTATTTTTCAAAGCAACAGAAGGCAAGACCAGAAGCAATGAATGGAAACTAATCAAGGAGAAATCCAATCCAATCAAAAGAGAAAAAAAAACCCCTAAGGTGGCATAGTGGTTAGAATGCAGTACTGCAGGCTACTTCTGCCGACTGCCAGCAGTTCGATTCTCACTGACTCATCCTTCCTAAGTCGGTAAAATAAGGACCCAGATTGTTGGGACAATATGCTGACTCTGTAAACAGCTTAGAGAAGGCTGTGAAGTTGTATATAAGTCTAAGTGCTATGGCTGTTGAACTATTTCCTGACAATTAGAACGATTAATCAGTGGAACAGCTTGCCTCTAGAAGTTGTGAATGCCCCAACACTGCAAGTCTTTAAGAAGATGTTGGATAGCCATCTGTCTGAAACGGTATAGGGTTTCCTGCCTAGGCAGGGGGTTGGACTAGAAGACCTCCAAGGTCCCTTTCAACTCTGCTATTGCATTGTATAATTAATCAGTGGAATGACTTGCCTCCAGAAGTTGTGGGTGCTTCAGTGCTCCAACACTGGTGTTTTTTTAAAAAAAGAGATTGGACAAACTTTGGTCTGAAATGGTATAGAGTCTCCTGCTTAAGCAGCGGTTGGACTATAAGACCTCCAAGGTCCCTTCCAACTCTGTTATTCTGTTGTATGCCCAATATTTAGTCTTTGCCCTTCTATAATGGTGGAACCAATCAGATCTATTCAGTGGTTTACATATCGCTAAAAGTAATGCTATTCCTCATTTTGGACATCCACATGCATTTTGGGAGATGTTAGTTTCTTTCCTAGAGGATGGCCATGCATGGATTTATGTCCTAGTTTTTGTAAGGGTAAAAATGGGTGGGCTGATTGAGAATAACAAGCAGGGAGTTAGCAGAGATGGCTAAATTAACTGTTTTGATCAAAGAAAAAAAATACAAATGCTCTTATTTCTACTTGTAAACTGCTTCTGGACTTTGTGCTTGCGATGTGGGGGCGGGGGTAGGGATGAAACTTTGAATTTGGGTTTTACCGATTAGATAGATTTGTTGTTATAGAAATGTCTATTTTATATTATTATGTAAAAGTAAAAAGTTGAGGTTTGATGTCAATGCTTTATTCTCCTGCATCAGAGGGAATCGGAAGTCCCCCTTTTCTTTCCCTCACTTTTCCCTTTCCTTTTCCCTTCCCTATTTTCCCTTCTTCTTACTTTTGTATTTTCTTTGTATGCTATATTATAAACCAGTGATGGTGAACCTATGACACGCCTACCAGAGGTGGCACACAGAGCCCTCTCTGGGGGCAGGCGTACCGTGACCAGCTGCTCTTCTGAAAACAGCCTGAAAACAGCCCCCAAAACAGCCATAAACGCCCAAAAAACAGGCCTGTGCAAGCCGGCCAGCTGGTCTTCGGGTTTCTGATGTTTCGGGGGTGGGGGTGGGGGGGAGGGTTTGAGCACTTGGTGCCGAAAAGATTCACCATCACTGTTATATACTAATAAAAACTGAAAAAGAAAGGCAGAGAATAACAAGCAAGGCCCCTGGGAAGAGATTTTCGCAAAAAAGAAGAAGAGAGAAGGAAGAAGGGAGGAAAACCTTAGTCTTTCCCCTCAGGCATGGCCTTTCTTCCTTGGCCTCCCTGATTTCACCAATTTTGTGTTAACTGTTTTCCCCACTTGTCTCTAGGGAGTGCCCCTACCGCAGAATGAGGCCAATGCCATGGATGTGGTGGTGCAATATGCCATCCACCGCCTGGGCTTCCTTCCTGAAGACATCATCCTCTATGCGTGGTCCATTGGGGGCTTCACAGGTATTAAATAACGAGGCCTAGAGGGAAACTAGAAAACTCCTAGCAGAAGGGAGAAGTGGGAGAGAGAGAGAGAGAGGCAATGTTTCTCAACCTTGGCGACTTGAGAGACCGCCTTCTGCCGATTACCTCCCTAAATCGACCAATTAGATCGCACAGACTGGGCCTCCTCCGAATTCCATCTGCCAGTCAATGCCGACTGGCAACCACACGGAGGAGAGCCTTTTCTGTTGCAGCTCCGACCCTGTGGAACGACCTCCCCGTTGAGATCCGTACCCTCACCACTATCCAGACCTTCCGCGCAGCCCTCAAGATCTGGCTCTCCCAGCAGGCCTGGGGATAGGTTCCCAATTTACCCGCCCGAGTGTTTGATTGCTGAATGAAAGTTGTGTTTTTTTACTATTTTTTCTTTGTTCACATACTGTTCTGTTTTTGACATTGCACCCCCCTCCCTTGTGGTTGTAAGCCGCCCTGAGTCCCCTTAGGGAAAAGGGCGGCATATAAATCCCAATAAAACTCAAAAAACTCAAACTCAAACTTTTAAGATGTGTGGACTTCAACTCCCAGAATTCCCCAGCCAGCATGCTGGGGTCATTGAGGTCATCTCGTATATGTTTACAGCTGCACTGCAGTCCTTGGCCTGAAACTCCAAGGCCGAATGTAGCTTTCAGCCTGAACTAAAGTTAAACACCTCGAATTGTAGGAGGTGCCCATCTTGAGGTATCCCTCAAGATGGGCACTGCCAAGTTCATGTATCTAGTCCAGAAAGAGGGTCCATTCAGGGGTTTGGTGCCCTACATAAAATATCCAAATGCAATGCTTTTCTGTAGTAATTATGCTCAATCCACTGATTGCCCCAAATTACCATATTTTTCAGAGTAAAAAATGCACCGGAGTATAAGATCAACAAGGTTTTGAAGAAGAAAATTAAAAAAAAACTTTTTGCACTCTGCAAACCTCCCAAAAACGGCCCGTTTTTCGTGAAAACGGGCCCATTTTTTTCCCAAAAAAGGGCATGAATAGCCCTTAGGAGGCTTGTAGAGTGCTCCTGGGGAGGGGGGGAAATGAGCAGAAAACAGCCTTTTTTTCACGAAAACGAGCCCTCTTTTTTTTTTAAGGGCATGTATAGCCTTTAGGAAGCTTATAGAGTGCTGCAGGGGGGGGGGGGGGCAAAAAACAGGCCATTTTTCACTCATTTCTGCTCTTCCCAACCCCAAGAGCTCTCAGAAAGCCTTCTAAAAGCTACGCACGGCCATTTAGGTGAGAGGGGCGGAGTTTCAGGAGGCAAAAAATGTCGTATTCAGTGTATAAGACGCACCCAGATTTTCAGCCTCTTTTTTGAGGGAAAAGGGTGCGTTTTATACTCTGAAAAATACGGTATGTATTAATGGAAACAAGATTCGCCATACTAGGCAGCCCCTTAGTGGACATAAAGAGATTAGAGTTTGGAAGGATGCAGTTTTGAAAGTACATGAGGTCAGTTCGAGACAGAACCATTGAAGTATTTGGAGGAAATGCTGACACTGGGCGATTTTAAAGGCAATTTATATAATATTCCAGATGATTATGGACTACAGTATCTGAGCATCTCTTAGCATCACATACTTAGTGGTGAGAAATTCAGAGGGAGGAGGCACAGATGTCCCACTTGTTTATGATTTTGTGACGCCCCTGCTTGAGTTTCCACCTCTCCCTAAATACAGATTTCTCTTTCTCTTTGCACCTCACAGCCACTTGGGCAGCCATGTCTTATCCCGAGGTCAGCGCCGTCGTCCTGGATGCTTCCTTTGATGACCTCGTGCCTCTCGCTCTCAAGGTCATGCCGGAAAGCTGGAGTAAGGGGACGGACAAGAAATGGACCCTTCTTTATGGTCCAATGGTTTCACCTGTTTTGAATCTGTTTCCCAGACTTCTAAATGGTTCAGTTCGTGAGACAGTTAAAACTTGGTCAGTAAGAGCTGAACCAACTTTTTTCCTTTTTACCACTAAGTTAGTTCTCGTGTCCTCTGGTGGCCTGCGTTTCTTTCCCTTGTCACCTTGGGAGTGCTTTATTATCCTGTCGCTTTGATTTCATCTTGTAGGTTGAAATTCCAGTTTTGCAACATAGCTATCAATCAGTGTATTATGTTGTAGGCATCACGGAGCTATAAAATCCCCAGTCCTGAATAGCTGCTATGTTTAGAAATGGTTTAGATTGGTATTCCTTTGTTTTGTTTTATTTTCTGTCTTCTGCTTTAACCACGATGGAGGTCAGTGGATGTGTAATCTTCACCGCTCAGTTTTGTTTCTCGTTGATGTGTGTTTCACAACTGCTGGCGGTTGGATTCTCAGAAGGATTTTCCCTTTGGTGGGGAGAGCCCCTGAGATACTCAACGTTCTTGTAATGTTTGTTTACAAATGTACAGGTTGAATAGATAAGCATTCAGCTCAGAATTATGAAATGCCAAGTTAAAGGCTGCAGACTTTTGCATGTGTCAGGGCTCCAAGTAGCAAGCAAAACACCCATAGCAAGCAAAACTCCAAGGCAGGTAGATTCCTCAAAGAAAAGCTTTATTGGATATATCATATTGGCACAGATCTGGTGAAAACCGACTCTTGTTTTCACCTAATTAAAAGTAAAAGTTTTTCACTTTCTCAAAACAATCAGTCACATGGCCCAATCATGAGTCTGTTTAGTTAGGGAGTCATTGTGATGTAGTAGTGGTGCAGGTGGTGGAATAAGAACCAAGGAGACATAAAATTCAATGTGGAGAAAAGCAAGAATATATCTGCTGAATATAACTCTGCATTGGTGACAGGAAGGGCATCTGGCCAGTAAACACTCAGCTCCATTCAGTTGCCCATACTCCATCCCACAAAGGATTATGTGGTTGTTAAAAGGAGGTGATGATGTGAAGTTGGTTTGGATTAGAGACTTACTTGCTGGGCAAAAAAATGATGTAACGTTATCCTCTTTGTTCCACAGGAAGCTTGGTCACCCGGACAGTGAGACAGCACTTAAACCTGAACAATGCGGAGCAGCTCTGCAAGTAGGTAACTGAGAGGAGGAAACACCACGGAGCAAAGCCATTGCCAAAAGAAAGTTGGATGATGCCAACTCTTTGGTGGCTAATTTTTAAAATCAAGGTGTCTTTTGGCCATTTAAGACTACCATTCCAGCCCATGACCAGTAGCCAAATAGCCCAAAAGATCTGGCCAGAAGCAGGTTTCCCCTTTTTTTGTTTTAACCCCATTATGATTGCTTATTGGTGGCAAGTGTAAGTGAAGATTAGCCAAGGAGTTGTCCATTGATTTCATTAAAGCAAAGATTGAGTTCTGAAATCTACATCTAGAAGAGAGGTGAGGAACCATGGCCCTTTTACGACTGGTGGACTTCAACTCCCAGGATTCCTGAGCCGGCTAGCTCAGGAATTCTGGGAGTTGAAGTCCACAAGTCATAAAAGGGCCATGGTTCTCCACCCCCGATCTAGAAAAGGCCAGTCAGAGAGAGACTTTCTATACTGGGTTCTAAGCAGAATTGAAGAGATCAGAACTTCTTAACCATGGAAAGTTCTTCCTGGTTCTTTTCGCCCCTTTTTGGCTTTTGGCCTTCTGGCATTCACCGTTATTCCAAGTGGCGTGAAACGCCCCGCTTGAAACCTTTTGAAGCAAAATGCAGGTGGTCCTCGACTCACAACTTGATTTAGTGACCGTTCAACTAAAACAGGCGATTCTCCAGTTTGTCTGAAGTAGACAACTATCGGTTTTCAAGCAAGCTAGTCGGAAATTAAAGCTTCTTGCTTAGAACAAGGTGATAATGCCGCTGAGATGCAACAATAAAAGGGACAGAAAAAGAGCCCACTGGGCCACGGGGATGTATCCGGCTAATCCTTTCAACCCAGAAGTGCCTTGGTAGCTGCTTCTGACATGAGAGTAGTAGTACAGGGGTGTCAAATTTGATTTCATTGAGGGCCACATCAGGGTTGTGTTTGACCTGGGAGTGGGGGGGAAGCTCGACATCAGTCGTGTTGGGGGCGCCTGTGGCAGCCCAAACACTCTGCCAGTGAAAACGGGCTCCCGAGCTCTGTTTCCCATTGAAACAGCCTCCTGCAACCTTCTGCCAGCGTAGATGGAGCTCCGCTTTCACTGGCAGAGGCACTGCAGGCCATTCTTCACTGTTTCCAGGGCAGCATCGCGGGCCAGATCTAAGCCCCTTGGGGGGCAAGATCCGGGCCCCGGGCCTTGCGTTTGACACCCCTGTAGTTGTAGAACAATGTTTGTAGCAAGTTTAGATGAAACATCCTGGTTTGTCTCCATATTAAACCAAGTCTCCTCTTCAGGTATCAGGGTCCCGTATTGCTGGTCCGCAGAACCAAAGATGAGATCATTACCACCACGTGAGTAAAGTAGCCAACCAATGGAAATTGCCCAGATGTCCACCCAGCCTTGCCAATTTGGTTGAGGCTGTAAATAAATGTAGCTTTCGTGTCATATTTGTCCTGTAGAGTAGGAAAGATCCATGTGTCGGGGTTCCAAGTAATAAATCCATATCAACCAACATCCTAAGGTCAGCAGTTTCCTCAAAGAATAGCTTTATTGGAAATGTCACATTGACACAGATCTGAAAAACGACTCTGAAGTCTTCAACGGTTTTCATCTAATGAAAAGTAAAACTTCTACTTTCTCAAAACAATCAGTCACATGACCAGCCACGTGGTGCGGTCTGGCAACCAATAGCATCACTCTACTTTCCTCCAACCAGGTGTGAGAATGTCCTTGGTTCCCAACAGAATATATTTTGTTTTGGCCACAGAATCCCCTCTTATTTCAAATCCCCCTCCCTATCCCTCAGCTCCAGTGTGGCAAAATTGAAGCTGTCAAAAATGGCTTTGGTCAGGTGAGCTTCAGGATGGACACCATGGCGTTAACTCTTCTTTTTTTTTACCTCCTAGGGTTCCTGAAGATATAATTTCTAACAGAGGGAATGACTTACTGCTGAAGTTATTACAGCACAGGTAAATAAATATTATAGCTGAGGTTAGATAGAGAGCAGAACCTTCCCAATTATAACTGATTGTGTCTGCCAGATTTTTCCTGTTTTGAGGTATAGACTACACTTTTGTGGGTTTTCCACCCCAAAACCCCCCTGTTTCCCTGAAAATAAGACCTCCCGGATAATAAGCCCAATCGGGCTTTTGAGCACATGCGCTAAAATAAGCCCTTCCCCGAAAATAAGACCTCCCTGAAAATATTGCAATACAGCAGCAGCCATGAGGTGACTACGCTCGCCGTCTCTTGCACCTCAAAAATAATAAGATGTCCCTGAAAAATAAGGCTAAGCATTTATTTCGGGGGTCAAAAGAAAAGAAAATCCTGTCTTATTTTCAGGGAAACACGGTATGTCAGGAAAACACACTGTCCTTTTTCAGCGAGAATGCCGCTTAAATTCAGTCTTGGAGGGCAGAGAATTCAGAGGTCATAAAAATAGGGGGGGGGGTTAAAATAGAACTGAACATACAGGCTAACCGCTTTGAGGAAAGGTTTATAAATAGTTTTTTTTTGTCGGGGGTGGTGGAAGCTGATGGGATTCTTTCTCAACAAATACTACCTGCCCTAGGTATCCCAAAATCATGACAGAAGAAGGCATCAGAATCGTCCGAGAATGGCTGAAAGCTTCTACACCCATGGAAGAAGGTAACACGTTCGAAACCTAAACCTAACCCCAGATAGGTGACATGATGAGGCTTGCCTTGACAGGCTCCAGAGCTGTTGTGGGTTTAGATGATTCACATTAACCACCCTGTGAAGGAATTCTTGGTCCCAACGCAAGACAGTTTCGGGTACAGGCATTGATTACTCAACAGAAAGGTTCAGAAATGTCAGGCACGTTTAAAGAAGACCTGTCCCAAAGATGGATGGTGGACTTAAATCAGGAATGTTGCTCTGATGCTACTAAAATAAAGCCTTCAATGCATGTGTGAGAACTGCAAGAGTTCTTTCCAAAATAGATCCAGATGCAGCTCAGCAGAATGTTTTAACGCTTGGTTTTATTGTATGCTGCCCAGATGGGTGGGTGAGTGTAGGTTGGATGGATGCGGAGGGAAAATAAAGGAAAATAAAAGATAGGATAGGATTGGATTGGATTGGATTGAATAATTTATTGGCCAAGTGTGATTGGACACACAAGGAATTTGTCTTTGGTGCATATGCTCTTAGTGTACATAAAAAGACAAGATACATCCATCGAGAATCATAAGGTACAACACTTAATGATAATCATAGGGTACAAATAAACAATCGGGAAACAATCAATATACATCATAAGGATACAGGCAACAAAGTTACAGTCATAAGTGGGAGGAGATGGGGGATAGGAACGATGAGAAAACTAATAGTAATAGTAATGCAGCCTTAGTGAATAGTTTGACAGTGGTGAGGGAATTATTTGTTTAGCAGAGTGATGGCGTTTGGGAAATAACTGCTCTTGTGTCTAGTTGTTCCGGTGTGCAGTGCTCTATAACATCATTTTGAGGGTAGGAGTTGAAACTATTTATGTCCAAGATGTGAGGGGTCTGTAAATATTTTCATGGCCCTCTTTTTGACTCGTGCAGTATATAGGTCCTCAATGGAAGGCAGGTTGGCAGTAATTGTTTTTTCTGCAGTTCTAATTATCCTCTGAGGTCTGTGTCTTTCTTGTTGGGTTACAGAACCAAACCAGACAGTTACAGAGATACAGATGACAGACTCAATAATTCCTCTGTAGAACAGAATCAGCAGCTCTTTGGGCAGTTTGAGCTTCCTGAGTTGGCGCAGAAAGAACATTCTTTGTTGTGCTTTTTTGATGACGTTTTTGGTGTTAGGTGTCCATTTTAAGTCTTGAGATATGATAGAACCTAGATATTTGAAGGTCCCTACTGTTGATACTGTGTTGTCTAGTACTGTAAGAGGTGGTAGTATGGGAAGGTTTCTCCTAAAGTCTACCACCATTTCTACGGTTTTGAGTGTGTTCAGCTCTAGATTGTTCCAGTCACACCATGAGGCTAGTTGTTCAACCTCCCGTCTGTATGAGGTTTCATCGTTATCTCGAATGAGACCAATCACTGTTGTATCATCTGCAAACTTCAGTAGTTTAACAGATGCAATCATTGGTATGTAGAGAGAAGAGAAGTGGAGAGAACACACAGCCCTGGGGAAAAGGAAAAATAGCAATAGCACTTAGACTTATACACCACTTTACAGCCCTCCCTAAGCAGTTTACAGAGTCAGCCTATTTCCCCCAACAATCTCGGTCCTCATTTTTACCCACCTTGGAAGGTTGGAAGGCTGAGTCAACCTGGAGCCCTTTCAGAATAGAACTCCTGGCAGTGGGCAAAGTCAAACCTGCAATATTGCATTCTAACCACTGCGTCATCAAGGCAACCTTCAGCCTGGTGAGATTCGAACTGCCAAATTGCAGGCAGTCAGCAGAAGTAACCTTCAGTACCGTATTCTAATCACTGCGGCTCTTTCAAAAGAAAAGAAAGGGGAAAAGAAGAAAGGAACAGAGGAAGAGAGATAGAAATCCCTTGCAATCAGAGCAGTGCCCTCACCTTTGCATCTCCCTGCCATTCAATCCAGAGGGCTCTACTTACACCAGCTCCTTGTCATTGCAGCCTCTATATATAGCCGCTATGAAGTAGAAGACGACTGGTGTTTGTCTGTACTGAAGTCGTACCAAGCCGAAGATGGTGATGAGTTTCCCTGGTCTGTTGGTGAGTCCAATGCAAGAAGGATGGAGAGCAGAAATCTAGGCGTGGCAGGAAACCAGTTGGTGGAATTGCCACAATTCAGTCTTGTTCTTGGTTGGGAGAAATCTTAAGAATGTGCTATCCAGGTTGAAATTTGAAGACTTGTCCTATAATGTTGGCCAAGGCTTACTGGCCTGTGGGAATTAGCTAATGATATACTGCCCTCCCACAACTACTTTTAAGGGAGTAGACCAATAATGATGACCGCATTCCGAACCAGATATACAAAAGCAAATAGTAGAAAAAATAATAACGGGAAGGGAATGAAGAAGTATAGAAACGAAGGAGGGAGGGGAGAAAAAAAAAACCATTGACTTCCGATTCCTTCTGGTGCAATAGAATAAACATCATTAACATCAAACCTCAACTTTTTACTTTTGCATAATAGTACAAACCACCCATTTCTATAACAACAAACCTATCTAATTGGGAAAACCCAAAACCAAAGTTTCATCTCCCCCCCCCCCCCGCCGGAATCTCAAGCACAAAGTCCAGAAGTGGTTTCCAAGTAGAAACAAAAGTACTTGTGGGTTTCTTTGTTTTTTCTTTGAGCAAAGCGGTCAATTCAGCCATCTCTGCTAACACCGTCAGCCTTTGCAGCCATTCATTCATCCATGGTGGGGATCAAAGTGTCCTTCCATGACTGTTGCACCTTGCCTCCCTGTTAGAATCTTCTCAACCCACCTCATTATTGTTTTCAAACCAGGTGAAGACATGACCCTAGATGGGAGACGACAACTTGCACTATTCCTGGTGAGTTCTCCTAGCCTGCACCCATATATTCTGCTCCCCACACTCCATTGTTCTAGCACATCCACCTCACTTCCATCCACCATTTCCCTGTCCAGTTCTAAGCTCTTTTATAGAAGAGGTTCCACAAATCTACAGTGCCATTTAGAACCGGTTCCAGCTCCCTCCCCCCGCCCGTCCACACATCATCAAGATGAAGAGCGAGAGGAGGAATTCTGGGAGTTGAAGTCCACAAGTCTTAAAGCTGTCAAGTTTGAACACCCCTGGGGTTTTTTCTAAAGGGTTAGGGGTGCAAGGGTCTTTAACTTGACAGCTTTAAGACTTGCGTGCTTCAAATGCCAGAGTTTCTGAGCCAACATTTTGGTTGCTAAGCAAGAGCGTTGATAAGTGAGTTTCACCACATTTTACAAGTTGGCCACACCCACCTAGTCACATGGCTGGCAAGCCACTCCCACCCAGTCACATGGCCGGCAAGCCACACCTACAGAAGAGGTTCTAAAAAAATTTGAAACCCACCACTGATGCACACGCTGGGCAACAACTTAAGCAAAGTGTTCTGAGGCACTCCCATCGAGAAACACCAGAAATGGTGTTTTTCCTGAGGAAAAGGGAATACAGGTAGTCCTGAAGTTACAAACCACAATTGAGCCCAACATTTCTGTTGCTAAGCGAGACATTTGTTAAGTAAACCTTGCCCCATTTTACGGCCTTTCGTTGCACCGTTGTTCAGTGAATCACTGCAGTTGATAAGTTAGTAACACGGCTGTTAAACGAATCCGGCTTCCCCATTGACTTTGCTCATCAAAAGGTCATAAAAGGTGATCACATGACTCTGGGACACTGCAATCGTCATAAATGTGAGTCAATGTGCCAAGCATCTGAGTTCTGATCACGTGATACCCCCAACGGTCGCAAGTGTGAAAAATGGTCCTAAGTTATTTTTTTTTCAGTGCCATTGTAACAGTCACTAAATGAACTGTTGTAAGTCGAGGACTGCCTGTATTCTCCCCCAATTCTGACAATCTGTGTCTTTGAGTCCAGTATGTTAACCCCATAGTTTGCTCAACCTCATTCTCATTTTGATGACGTTATGCCCGAGAACAGGCTGAAAACTTCCTGGGCCCATCAGACCAGTGGCAATTGGCAGACAAAGGAGCTACAGAGTGTTTTGCTGGCCAGATGCCCTTCCAGTCACCAATGCAGAGTTTTGTTCAGCAGATATATTCTCATGCCCAGAGAGAGAAATATCTGCCTCTACCTTGGATCGAACTCACAGCCTCTTGATTGTGAGGCGAGAGCTCCACCTCTAGGCCACCTCATCAATCACTCCTAATGGCTTTATTTTATGGTCCTCTTAAAATAAGGCAATTAGCTAGCCACTCTTCAGGCCTTGGAGAGCAGAGATGGCCCAAAAGCTACCAGTTGGGTTCCCCCCAAGGTAACTTTTTTTTTTCCATTCCACAGGCACGGAAGCACCTGCAAAATTTTGAAGCGACACACTGCACTCCACTTCCACCCCAAGAATTTCATCTTCCATGGAGCCTATAGCATCCTCCACCACCCTCACCGTCACTACCTCCCATTCGTCTCCTGCACTCACAGCTTCTTGTTTCCAATCTCCTTCCTGCCTCCACCTTTCTTGCCTGTGCGCATATGCGTGAATGGCCATCACTGTCCTCCCCCCTCACTGCACTGTAAATCTGCTTTTCCCCCATGTAATATGACTCCTCTGACCACCAACCCTCACATCTTGTTGTAAGGGTTCACAATAAAGATGGTATTTTTTATATTTCCTGACTCTCTGGTCTTGGGAGCTGCTGGCCGTGTCTGGGTTGGAAGCTAAGAGGGTTTGGGCTGGGTTGGAAACTGGATGGGAGAACAGCAAAAAATTGCAGGGCTGAAATTTAGTCTGGGGGGAAAAAAGAAGAGGCAGCGGGATACCACTTCCTTGATGTTTCTAAGGAGACAGCATGCAAGTATCCCATCCTCTCTAGGAATCAAATTCAGCTAGAGGACATCTTTACTGCGTCGTCTTCTATATATAAAAAAATGGCTGTGTGTATGTTCCAGCATAACTCTGGAACACCTCAAGCAACTTCAACCAAACTTGGTACACAGATGACTTACTCTCTGGAGACAAATACTATAGGGGTAAAACACCCCTAACACCCCTCGGGGTATGTCTTCTGTTAAGATACAGCCTATTGTGCCTTCAAATAGATTCTACTGTACTGCCGTAAAATGGCTCCTACTGTACAGCACTGTGGAGTTGCCATGGTAACGACTTCACAGTACTCCACAAGAGGGCTCCCTCTAGTAAGGGGGAAAATCCAACATTAGAAATTACAGCGACATTCATGGAAGGAGGTTTGGGATAGATAAATACCCGGGCAACTCCAAGTTATCAGCTAGTAGATATATATTGGAAAAACAATAACCTTTAGACTGATAGAAGCCTGTGGTGTGTGGTCCTCCTGTCACTGGATGAGCTGTTTGCCCTGAGTGAAATATTTCAGTACACAAATAGCCTTTTAACTATCCTGGAAAATGCTTAGAAATAAAAAGGGCAAGAGAGCATCTGACTAGCTGAAGGAACAGAGTTTGTGCAGGAAGCAAGGATAGAGTAAGCAGGAAGTATACCAATAAGTATTTAAGAAAGGCTAATAAATACCCTGATGAGTTTTGAGCCTAATTCTAATCCAACTAAATGAGGGGGGGGGGGGATACAAAGTCTTGATCTGTCCAACTGGGTCAAGAGGATTTTGTGGCTGTATTTTTTTCTTAATTTCTTAGTTGAGAACAGGGGTGTCAAACTTGAGGCCTGTGGGATAGATCCAGCCCACGGGGTGTTCAGAACCAGCAGATGGGGCTAGCCTGGAAATAGCAAAGGAGCAGTCCACAGTTCCTCTGTTGGTGAAGCTGACAGGGCAATCCAATAATACCATATAAACAGAGAGTAAACCTCACTCCTTACTAGCACTGGTGATGTTACCTATTTTGGTAATGAAATGTCTGTTAGAAAACAACCAAGCTCAGAGACCACCAAGGATCACACCCCCACCCCATGTCAACCCTAAACTACAAATATTCTCCTTTATTAGGACTTCACAACCATGGCACTTTAAGATGTGTGGACTTCAGCTCCCCAAATCCCTCACTGGGAAATTCTGGGGGTTGAAGTCCACAGATCTTAAACGTTACCAAGCTTTAAGGTTCCCCTCGCACATATGTGCTAGTCATTTCTGGCGCAAGGGGTCGGTACTCATCTCCATTCAAAGCCGAAGAGCCAGCGGCTTTTCTGAAGATCTCCATGATCATGTGGCCGGCATGACTTAACACCGAAGGCGCACGAAAACGCTGTTACTTTCCCACCAAAAGTGGTTCCTATTTTTCTTCTTGCATTTTTTTTTACGTGATTTGAACTGCTAGGTTGGCAGAAGCTGGGACAAGGTTTGAGGTTTATTCAATTTGTATGCCACCCTATTCCCGAGAGACGTAACGGGAGCTCACTATGTTACGCGGCGCTAGGGATTCGAACCGCAAAATTGCCGACAAGCTCAGCATCTTGCCCACCGCATCCCTTATACCAAGCTTTAGAAGCCCTAATAAAGGAGACTATTTGTAGCTCACATCTTAAAGGGACGTCTTCAAAGGGAAAAAACCAACTCCAGTTGCCTTTTGAAAAAGCACCTTTTGGACAACCATGACCTGAATGACTGAGAATCCCCATAGACAAGAAGAAACAATTGTTGATGGAATCCTCCAACAAGGTCTCACGCATTTCTGAAGGCAGGATAAATCGTTGAGTGGGTTTTGCCTCATTTTGCAACTTTTCTTGGCACAGTTATTAAGTGAATCACTGCAGTTGTTAAGTTTAGTAACATGGTTGCCAAGTGAATTTGGCTTCCCCCCAACCCCAGGACACTGCAGGCATCATAAATACACACCAGTTGTTAAGCATCCAAAGTTCGATCACGTGACCATGGGGATGCTGGAATGGTCATAAGCCATAAGAACAATCACTAAATGAAGTGTTGTAAGTCAAGGACTACCAGTGCAAAGATCAGCTAACTATTAAACATAGGGATGCAGGGGCTAAGACACTGAACTTGTCGATCAGAAATGTCAGCAGTTCGGTGGTTCAAATCCCTAGCAATGCATAACGGAGTGAGCTCCCGTTATTTGTCCCAGCTTCTGCCAACCTACCAGTTCGAAAGAATGTAAAAATGCAAGTAGAAAAATGGGAACCACCTTTGGAGGGAAGGTGACAGCGTTCCCGTACGCGTTCGGCGTTTAGTCATGCTGGCCACATGACCACATGAGACGTCTTCGGACAGCATTGGCTCTTCGGCTTTGAAACGGAGATGAGCACCGCTCCCTAGAGTTGGGAACGACTAGCAGATATGTGCGAGGGGAACCTCTACCTTATGCTTCACAATTGCTAAGGGCCTGAGTCACAAGGCTAAGAGCAGAGATGCTGTGAAAAGCTTTAGCGTAAGCGTAAATTACTTTTCTCAGCACCGTGCTAACTTCGAAGTCACTAAACGAATGGTCATAAGTCAAGGACTACCTGTATGGCAGTGTACTCTCAGGTCCCCCCGCCCTGAATAAAGTTTCACTGCTCTCATTTTTTGGGGCTTGAAATAAAGACGTATTCCTAATATGTCCCAATTGTTTGGAATTGAATTGTAATTTTTTGTAAGCCACCCAGAGTCATTGAGAGTGAGTAGGTAGCCATATAATTTTTCTAAATCTATATATATAAAAGCGAAATGCCACTCGCTACGTCATGAAATCTCCAGAACTGTAAAACCTACAAACTTGAAATTTGGCACGTATGTTCTTCTTGGCTTCTCGGTGCTTACTAAGAAAGGATTTTTCAAAATGACCATCAGATCATTAGCATTTCTTATACAGTAATTAACATGCTCTGATGCTAAAGAGTTAGATGTTCTACTCCCCCTCCCCACCTGAAAGGAACTCTGTTCCAACTGCCAGTTACCTTATATGGGTGTGGCCAGCGTGGGACTCATCCAGCCTGTGGGCTGGCCTGATTACATGGTTTCATAGTGAAGCATGGGTATCCAGCTAGTAAATAAATAGAGGTGCCTTCCTTGTGGGCTCTCCGTCCCTGGCGGTTTTTCAAGAAAAAGATATTTTAAGGCTTCCTGCCTTGGGCAGTGGGTTGGATTAGAACAGGGATGTCAAACTCAAGTCCCCTGGGCTGTATCTGGCCCACAAGGTGCTTAGATCTGGCCCACAGGGCCTCTGCCAGCAAAAACAGAGCTCACCCACTACCACCACCACCACCACCGAGCTCTGTTTTTTTCTGGCAGAGTGCTGCAGGAGACCATCATGGCCAAAAATGGGGCCCCGGGGTCATGCACGTCCCTCCCGAGCTCCATTATCGCTGGACGATGGATATCAAAACGAACTAAAAACAAATCAAAAGGAGAAATGTTTCCCCTTTCGCATTTGAGCATGCAAGAAGGGAGAGGAAAAGAGAAAGGGAAAGAGGAAAGGCAAAGAAAAAGATGGGAAGAGCGCAAGGAAAGAGGAGGAGGAAGGAAAAAGGGAAATGAAGAGGGAAGGAAAAAGAAAAGGAGGGAGGGAGGGAGGGAGGGAGGGAGGGAGGGAGGGAGGGAAGGAAGGAAGGAAGGAAGGAAGGAAGGAAGGAAGGAAGGAAGGAAGGAAGGAAGGAAGGAAGGAAAGAAGATTATAATGAAGGAGGGAGGGTCTGAGAGAAATCGTGCCTTAGCACTTGGCCACAACAGGTGCCCCCGACACATGGTCGAATTGTCCATGCCCACCCTGGCCACACCCACCCACAAGGTCAAACACAACCCTGATGTCAAACACAACCCTGATGCAGCCCTCAATGAAATGAGTTTGACACCCCTGGATTAGAAGACTTCCAAGATGCCTCCAACTTCATGGTTCCATGATTCTAAGAAGCGTTGTGGTTAAAATGAGCAAACATGAAATGAGTAGTGCTAATACCCTGAGCTGATGCCCGTTTTTTCTGTTGTTGCCCGTTTTTTCTGTTGTTGTTTTTGCTTTGTTTTGTGTTGTTTTCAGAGATAGCAGCCGTATTTTAAGGCGATAGGTAAGTTATGGGTTTCTGGCAAGGTTCCCCCCCCCCACCCTTGGTTTCCATCAGCCTTGGTGTGAGACAACCATTGCACAAAAACAACTTGGCTGTGCATGACACAGCCTGGCCTGTCCACCCACAAGACTGTGGCTGGCTGGATATGATTAAAGAATTGTGTGTTTCTCCTTTGACTCACAGAGGAAAACCAAACCGCCACCAAGATGTGATAATCTTTTCAGAGGAATAATTTTGTCCTCTTGTTCAAAAATGCTTCCCTCTTTCTTGAGTGGAATTAATGATGGTAAAAGGCGTTGCCAAACATCCAAACGAGGCGCAATTATGAAGTTTTGTCTCCTGAATGTATTGGTGAAAATAATTCTCCTGAGGAAAGGGCAAGGTAACAAAGCCACCGAGGGGGTCATCTTGGATCTGGGAGGTGAAGAAATCGAGAGAGGTGAAAGATTTGTCTTATTTTTTAGTGACCCCCTCTTTCGTTTGCGGGTCTAAATGAAAAGACAAATGTTGTGTGGGTGCACGTTTAAGATTTCTGTAGGTGAAAGTTTAGCCTGTTTGCTCAAAGGGCAAGCAAGTCGGATGCCTCAACAAAGAAAAAAGGAGCAAGAATTATAATTGTAAATTATAATTGTATAATTGTAATTGTAGAATTATAATTGTATAATTGCCTCAGCATCCTCTCCACAAGACAAATTACAATTCCCATTATCCTGAGCTAACTGGGGATGATGGGAAGTGTGTGGACCACTATATCTGGGCACCACACGGTTGATCCAAAACCACTTAAAAGAAGCATCAAAATGGTTCCACGCGGGTGGGATTTTTTAAAAGGTAGGACGGGAAGTAGCGTTCGGCCAAAGAGGTGGTTAACGTCTACTTGTTATCTCCATCAGCCATCTTGGTGAGAAAGCTCACTCATGAACCTGGGGAGGAGGCCTCCTTTCCCTGTGAAGCTGTGGGCTATCAAACGCTTTTGTTCTGGCTCCCTCTGAATCCCAAATGTGCGAACACCAGCACAGAAAGAGTGGAAATAAACTGGAATCCCAGCAGGAACGAAGTGATTCCTCATCGGTTCAACCAACGCCTGATCTACCAGCCTCCACAATTACTAATCCTTAAGAACCTCATTATGAGTGATTCAGGGATTTACATCTGTCGCTTATCCAATGGTTCGGAAACTCACACCATCCTGCAGGTAACCACAGGTATGTCTGAGTAAATGCATAAGAATCCTATCCTATCCTATCCTATCCTATCCTATCCTATCCTATCCTATCCTATTATTCTTATTCTTTATTCTATTTTTTATTTTATTCTATTCCATTTTCTATTCTATTCTAGTTTCTATTCTATTCTAGTTTCTATTCTATTTCCTATTCTATTCTATTTTCTATTTTATTCTATTCTATTTTCCATCTTATTCTATTCAATTGTATTTTCTATTCTATGCTATTCTATTTACTATTCTATTCTATTTTCTAATTTCTATTCTATTTTCTATTCTATTTTCTTTTCTATTCTCTATTATTCTCTATTCTCTAGTTTAGTGGTTCTCAACCTTCCCAATGTCGCGACTCTTTAATACAGTTCCACATGTTGTGATGACCCCCCAACCATAAAATTGGTGTCTCGGTTCCTAAGACCATCAAAATTATATGTTTTTCGATGGTCTTAGGCGACCACTGTGAAAGGGTCATTCGACCCCCAAAGGGGTCCTGACCCACAGGTTTGAGAACCGCTGCTCTAGTCTATTCTATTCTCTGTTCTGTTCTGTTCTGTTCTATTGTATTCCTTTTTTGTAAGAGTCAACATACTGTATAATTTTTCAGGCATGAACTTTTAACCATTCCATTCCTATGTACAGGTTATCCTCGACTTATGACCCACAATTCAGCCTGATATTTCTGTGGCTAAGTGAGTTGTTATGTGAGTTTTCCTCCACTTTACAGCCTTGCTTGCCCCAGTTAAACACTGGAGTTGTTCAGTTAGTAACACTGAGCATCTGTTAGGTGAATCTGGCTTCCCCATCAACTTTGCTTGACAGAAGGTCGCGCATGGGACCTTCTGCCTGTCATAAGTATGAACCAGTTGTCAGGTGGGGATGCTCCAATGGTTGTAAATGCGAAAAACTGCCATAAGTCACTTTTTTTCAGTGCTGTTGTAACTTTGAACGGTCACTAAGTAAATGGCTGTAAGTTGAAGACTACCTGTAGTAAGAAGATCAGATTGAATTGAATTGAATGATTTGAATTGGATTTTAAATTGTACAGGTGGTCCTTGACTTAGGACCACAGTTGAGCCCAAACATTTTGTTGCGAAGCGAAACATTTGTTAAGTGAGTTGTGTCCCCATTTTGCAACCTTTCTTGACACAGTTGTTAAGTGAAACACTGCAATTGTTAAGCTAGTAGAACAGTTGTTAAGTGAATCTGGCTTCCCCATTGACTTTGCTTGTCAGGTCGTAAAAGGTGACCCCATGATCCCAGGACACTGGAAAAGTCATAAATGTGAGTCAGATGCCAAGCACCTGAATTCTGATCATGTGACCACGGGGATGCTGAAATGGTCGCACGTATGAAAAAGAGTCACTTTTTTCAGTGCCGTTGTAACTTTGAATGGTCACTAAATGAACTGTTGTAAGTCAAGGACTATGTGTACTTGTTTCTTTGATGGTGCTCCATGCCAAAACATATACTATCTAAGGAGATAAAAATAGGATCAAGTCTTCCTCAGGAAGTTAATTTTTTGACACTAACTAGCAGACTTATCTCATTCCGAATATTTTTACAGTGTCAAAGAATTTACCAACTGTTTATGTTTATACATCACTACTTTCAATTATGCATAATCCTGCCAATCACCCATCAAGTATGCTTATGTTCATTGTTGTCCTTGTACATCATACATTCGAACAAAAATGCTATTCCTTCATTTTTAAACAAAGTATTCGAAATACTCATTTCATATATATGCCAATCTTGTATTACTTCCTAATTAAAACTATTTATCAATAACAAGATATCTTTATAATATACATCACTACTTTGAATTATGCATAATATCACCGATCCTCTATCAAATGTACATAGATTCATTATTATCATTATCCTTCATTTTAAAACAAAATATTCTATATCCTAGCATGCCTTAATATTCCTTCAAATCCTTCCTACTCCTCCTCCTCCTTCTCCTCGTCCTCCTCCTTTTTCTTCTGCCATATCCGTTATCAGATATTGGCAATCATGTTGGCGATGCTTTTTTTTTTATCAACAGTGCCACGAAAGAGTTTTGTGCAAACCAGTCCCTTAGATTTTGAGTCCATGTTGTTCTTTTTCTGCCTGAACCTCGTTTGCCTTCAATTTTTCCCTGGAGGATGAAGTGAAGGATGCCGCATTTTTTCTGATTGACGTATCGCATGTCCAAAATATTCTAACTGTCACTTTTTTATGGTTTGGATTATTTCCCTTGGCTTTCCCAGGTGGCTTATCACCACCTCATTTTTGATTTTGTCAACCCAGTTTATATGTAACAGCCGCCTGTAAATCCACATTTCAAATGCTTCTAGTCTTTTCAACTGGCTTTCTGTGAAGAGACCAACTTTCCATTCTGTAGAGCAGGATAGAAAAGATGTAGCATCTGACAAGCCTGGTTTTTAGTATTAGGCTTTTGTCGTGACTGCAGAAGACCTTTTTTTCATTTTGAAGAATGCTGTTCGAGCTTTATCTATTCTTGTCTTTATTTCCCCGCTGCCTGAACGTTTGAATGAAGGAGACTGCAGGCTCCTTTGTCCTCGGCTATGTGATTTTCTTTCGTTCTCTGCTGCCCGAACGAGTGAATGAGGCAGTGGGAGAATGAAAGGAGATTGCGTCCCTTCTGTCTCCCCGTTGCTCAGAAAAGCAACTCCGGGAAGGTCCTTTGGTGGCGGCAGGCGTCCTAGAACCTGCCTGCTAGCAAAGAACCTTCCCAAAGTTGCTTTTCTGAGCAACGGGGAGACAGAAGGGACAAAATACCATCCAGCCGGGACGGGTATACAGGGCTGGGGGCAGGGCAGGCTTACTTCCGGGTCCGGTCACAAAAACCGGGACTTTTTAAGAACGCCCCGGGACGCGGGACAAATTGTGCGAAATCGTGACTGTCCCGCCAAAATCGGGACGTCTGGTCACCTTATGTGGTCATGTCCCAGTTTTCATGTAAATTGGAATCAAGGTGCATGATCCTTTCGACTTTTTCTAGTGCAATTCCTTCCAAAGTTATCAGTGGTAAATTAATGGGTTGTTTGCTGACGTCCATGATCTTGGTTTTTGAGGTGTTAAGCTTCAAGCCGCATTTTTCAGATCTTCCTGTGACTCTGTTGATGAGGAACTGAAGGTCTTCATGCTTGTTGGCAAGTAGAATCCAATCTTAATCCTGCCATTTACCTTATTTCCTTCTTTTTCTATAGGCTGCTTCAACAATATCTTGGTCTCCTCCCACTGGCTCAGTAGCTCCCATTTGCAGCTCACATGCCAGCATTGCAATAACCGGAATATTGAGAGTTTTCGATGGCTTCTGAACTCCAGGCGGCTGGGCAACCCCCTTTGGGCTGAGAAGAGTGATATGGGCTCTTCGGTATTATTACACCCCATCCTGGATAAGATATGGGGACGTTGGGAGTGCCAGTCTATTTTCAATCCTGATTGGAGTTCTGAAATTTGTTTGAGTTCACCCACTGGAGAGATGGATGAAAGTAAGTTTGGGAGAAACGGTTTGCTTTTAACGGTGGTTTATGTGCGTAAAGGAGGGGTACCCAACCTTGGTAATGTCATGCCCCCCAGCAGAGTTTGAATCCGAGGGGGAAGATGAACAGCTGGCAGAGAATAGGAGTGTGGCTCCATTGGCTGTAGAGGAAACTGGGGAAGGGCAAAGTCAGACTGGGCAGAGCAGGGGAGAGGTAGAACAAGGGAGAGGGGGTTCAGATGAAGACCAAGGCTCACCCCCTCCTCATCCTAGGGCAGGCAGAAAAGAACGGAGCAACGTCGTTTGCGTGGCTTACAAGTGAGGAAACAGGCCCAATTCTAAGGTGACCAGATTTTCAGATTGGTAAAGAGGGACACCTTTGACCGGGGGGGGGTGGGGGGGGTGGGGCTTGATTAAAAATTTTATACGGAGCAACAAAAATTTTCATACAATGCAAAAAATAGTATTGTAATTTTTTTTTATTTCAACATAACTACAATTTACAAATATAAATTGTAACTGTTGCCAAACATCAAAATTTTGATCGTGTGACCATGAGGATGCTGCAATGGTCGCCAAGTGTGAAAATGGTCGCTAAGTGTGAAAAATGGTCATCAGTCACTTTTTTCAATGCCATTGTAACTTTGGTCACTAAACCGATTATACCATCTTTCTTGCCACAATTCTTAAGTGAATAACTGCAGCTGATAAGTTAGTAACATAAGTGAATCTGGTTTCCCCATTTGACTTTGTCAAAAGGTCACAAAAGGCGATTACATGACTCCAGGACACTGAAACCATCATAAATACGAATCTGTTGCCAAACATCAAAATTTTGATCGCGTGGCCATGAGGATGCTGCAATGGTCGCTAAGTGTGAAAATGGTCGCTAAGTGTGAAAAATGGTCATCAGTCACTTTTTATATATGCCATTGTAACTTTGGTCACTAAACCCATTATACCACCTTTCTTGCCACAGTTCTTAAGTGAATAGCTGCAGCTGGTATTTTGTATTTTGGATAGAATCTTTTTTTAAATAGTCTAAGACAATTTAAAACAAGAATCCACACAGAATAAATTGAAGTAAAACATTTCAAACTATTCCACACAGAATAAATTGAAGTAAAACTATTTTTAAAAATTCTATGCACAATAAATAAAATATTATTTAAAAATACATTAAGAAAAGAAAAGAAAAAAACCCGGCTCACTTACCAGCAGGCAGGCACTCCAAGTCAATCCAGAATGATGTAGATGTTAATACAAAGAACTGAGCAAATTAAAATGGTGAAATTAGTCCCAGGGAAATATTTGTCAAAGAAAACCTTGCCACCATTTTTCCCACACGAGCCGACCTCCAACCTCTGTGCCCCTCCCCTCCGGGAAATCCAGGAAGGAACAGTCGCTACTTCTCTAGCCAAAGTATTTCCTGGAGCTCTATGGTACTGGGTCATCTTTTCTTATAAAATGAGATAAAAGGGGCGGGGGGGGTTTCCATTTTCTTGCTTTAACGTTTTAATATCTTCAATGAAAGTACTCCCAGAATTCTGGGAGTTGAAGTCCTCCAGGCTTAAAGTTGCTACGGTTGGAAAGTTGCACAAAGAGAGGAAATGTTCAGCAGATATGGCTCCTTCCCATTAGTGATGGAGCTAGATGTGCCAAGTATCGAAAACATATTTGATTTCCCCTCCAGATATTGAAGAGAGACAAAATCAGGCCTTTAGATTCCTTCCGGAAGAATCATCACTGTCCATTTCTCTGTCTGGTTTTCAATACAAGTAGTCCTTGACTTACATTTGTGTAGTAAATTCAAAGTTACAACGGCACCAAAAAAAGTGACGGTTTTTCACACTTACAAACGTTGCAGCAACCACATTGTCACATGATCCAAATTTGTACCCCTTGCAAACCCTTCCATTCCAATCAGAGCTGAAGCAGCTTCTTGGATGAGAAACGAAACGTCTTCCAAAGGAAAAACAACAACAAGAAAGTCCAGCTCCCTCCTGAAAAAAGCACCTTTGGGACAACTGTGACCTGGATGATTGAGAATCTCCACAGGCAATAGATATTGTATTTTTCATTCCTTTGTCGCTGTCCCAACAGCTCCTGAATATATTGATTCTATTCAGTCCACCCGGTCAACATTATCGGATTGGTCAAGTCCCACTTTCATTCAGATGACCGAAGTTACACAGGCACGCCATGCTGTGGATAGAATTGCTACCTGGATTTGGATGCTGCTGTTAGCTGGTCTGGCTCTGATCGCAGCTGCCCTGAGTGTGACCTTGTATTTTTGGAAAAAAGATTTTTCAGACAGGTGAGTCAAGGTGCTTCTGTGAAGAACATTGATGGGAGCGAAGTGATGCGTTTTCAACCAGGTATGTCTCAATATTTTGGGGATGTGGTGGCTCAGTGGCTAAGCTTGTCGATCAGAAAGGTCGGTAGTTCGGCGTTTCGAATCCCTGGCGCCACGTAATGGAGTGAGGTCCCATTACTTGTCCCAACTTCTGCCAACCTAGCAATTCGAAAGCACGTAAAAATGCAAGTAGAAAAAATAGGAACCACCTTTGGTGGGAAGGTATTCTTCGGCATTTAGTCATGCCGGTCACATGACTACAGAGATGTCTTCGGACAGTGCTGGCTCTTCGGCTTTGAAACATAGATGAGCACTGCCCCCTAGAGTCTGGAACGACTAGCACGCATGTGTGAGGGGAACATTTACAATAATACAATAGCAGAATTGGAAGGGACCTTGGAGGTCTTCTAATCCAACCCCCTGCCTAGGCAGGGAACCCTATTCCGTTTCAGACAAATGGCTATCCAACATCTTCTTAAAGACGATGTTGGGGCATTCACAACTTCTGGAGGCAAGCTGTTCCACTGATTAATTGTTCTAACTGTCAGGAAATTTCTCCTTAGTTCTAGGTTGCTTCTCTCCATAATTAGTTTCCACCCATTGCTTCTTGTTCTATCCTCAGGTCCTTGGAAAATAGTTTGACTCCCTCTTCTTTGTGGCAACCCCTGAGATATTGGAAGACTGCTATCATGTCCCCCCTAGTCCTTCTTTCTATTAAACTAGACATACGCAGTTCCTGCAATGGTTCTTCATATGTTTTAGCCTCCAGTCCCCTAATCATCTTTGTTGCTCTTCTCTGCACTCTTTCTAGTGTCTCCACATCTTTTCTACATCGTGGTGACCAAAACTGAATGCAGTATTCCAAGTGTGACCTTACCAAGGCATTATAAAGTGGTATTAACACTTCACGTGATTAATGATTTCTTGATTACATCCCTCTGTTTATGCAGCCTAAAACTAGGTTGGCTTTTTTGGCAGCTGCTGCACACTGCTCATATTTAAATTTTACTTTTACCTTATGTCTCAAAGGTACTTATTGAAGAGGAAACTGGACTTTCTGGTTTTTCTTTTAAGACGTTTCCCTTCCCATCCAAGATGCTTCTGACTGGATGGTGGATTTTTCAAAGAAAAACCAGAAAGTCCAGTTGCCTCTTGAAAAAGCACCTTTGGGACAACCATGATCTGGATAACTGAGGATCTCCATAGACTTTCAACCAGGTATTACTCCACTCCCCACTTCATTTAGCGACTATTTGAAGTTACAATGACATTGAAAAAAAGTGACTTACAACTTGTCCTCCTCACATCAATGACTATTACAATAGCCCCGTAGTCCTGTGATCAAAGTTTGGTTGCTTAGCAACAGGCATGTTTCAATAATGATTTGCAGTGTCATGTGACCGCCATTTGCAATCTTCCCAGCCAGCTTCTGACAAGAAACGTCAACCGGAGAAGCTGGATTCGCTTTAACGACCACACGATTTGCATAACAACGGTAGTGTTTCACTTAAATCCATGGCAGGAAAGGTTGTAAAAATCAGCTGTTACTCCCTCATTCACAGCCTTGCTTAAGCAACACAGATTTGGATCCCAGTTGTTGAAAGTTGAGGACTATCTGTAATTTCATTTGTCCCCCATTTGCTGCTAAGCCAAATTGCCACTGGTCATTAAAATGAAATCATTAATCATTAAAAAGCTTGTTAAATTTAGAAACTCATAGCTCTTCTAGTAAGAGTCGACCATGGGAAGAGTTAACTCTGAAAGCTATTAGAGGGACATCCCTAAAAACATACTCCCAATATACCATCACATTATACGTTCCTTATTACTGGCTGCAATTAATGGGCATTGGAAACATATCTTGTATTTAGGAATGATTTCATTGCTTGTATTCCTACTCTTCCTTTCTTCCAGGTGTCCTCATGACAACACTCCAAGGTGAGTTGAACCAAGACATTGTGTTTGACTCATGATGAAATAACCTTCATGTCATGGGGTGGGGGGGCGGATTTTAGGCAGTGGTGGGATGCAACCAGTTTTGGTGAGTGCACGCATGCAGCATTAAAAAAACAACCTTTTTAAGCTTCAGTTTTTCCTACATTTAGGCAAGAAAAATGAAATGCACAAGTACAGTATAGGTGGTACCTTGCTCAACAGTAGTAACTGTGAAAGGGATCTTGGAGTCCTAGTGGACAACCATTTAAATATGAGCCAGCAGTGTGCAGCAGCTGCCAAAAAAGCCAACACAGTTCTAGGCTGCATAAACTGAGGGATAGAATCAAGATCACATGAAGTGTTAATACCACTTTATAATGCCTTGGTAAGGCCACACTTGGAAATACTGCATTCAGTTTTGGTCACCACGATGTAGAAAAGATGTGGGGACTCTAGAAAGAGTGCAGAGAAGAGCAACAAAGATGATCAGGGGACTAGAGACTAAAACTTATGAAGAATGGTTGCAGGAACTGGGTATGTCTAGTTTAATAGAAAGAAGGGCTAGGGGAGACATGATAGCAGTGTTCCAATATCTCAGGGGTTGCCACAAAGAGGAGGGAGTCAAACTATTCTCCAAAGCACCTGAGGGCAGAACAAGAAGCAATGGGTGGAAAGAAGGACAGAAGCAACTTAGAACTGAGGAAACATTTCCTGACTGTTGGAACAATTAATCAGTGGAACAGCTTGCCTCCAGAAGTTGTGAATGCCCCAACACTGGAAGTCTTTAAGAAGATGTTGGATAGCCATTTGTCTGAAATGGTATAGGGTTTCCTGCCTAGGCAGAGGGTTGGACTAGAAGACCTCCAAGGTCCCTTCCAACTCTGTTATTGTATTTTATTGTAAAATTTACTTTCTATGTCAGCGCCTCTGAGTAAAAAGCTGATGCCCCACAATCTGCTGTGCCGCGCAAATCAGCTGAGCTAAAAAACAGGGAAATATAGGACAGGAAAGGGCAGGGGCAGGTGGGTGGGGCCAAATGCTCACTGAAACTACAAGTTCGCCCTAACCAGTCAGAACCGGCTGAATTCCACCCCCTGATTTTAGGTCCAATCCTTTAACCATTACTTTTTTTAAAAAAAATAGTTTTCATTGAACATTTTTAAGTTTAAAAAAACCACAAATAACAAAAAAGAAAAAGGGAAAAGAAAAAAACCAAGAAAAAATACAAACACAAATACAAACAGATAAAAACACAAACAACATAACAATATAATATAATTTTACAGCTTCCCGTATCAGCATGCATATTCTGCTTTTGGAGTTTACTATTCGGTTATTGCCTTCTCGTAGATTTTAACAATTCTAATACTAATGTAATAATTATATTGTAATCTAACAGTATAATACATATAATCATATTTTACATACAGTACATACATTTTTCTTCATATTATAATCATCAATTTTTACAACTTTTATTCCTTGTTTTGGCTTCTATTCTCTAGCCCCTCATACAGTCTACTCCAAATTTTGTAATAGTCCGACTCTTCTCTTTCTTTTAGCTCCATAGTCATTCTGTCCATTTCAGCACATTTGAGTATCTAATTACCATTTCATCTGGGGGTGGTGGTTTTTTGTTTCCAATTTTGTGCAAAGGCGATCCTGGCGGTAGTTAGTATGTGTAATATTATATGTTGATGTTTCTTATCCATCTAGTAAAAATAATTCTGGTTTCAATTCTACCTTATGTTCCATGATTCCTTTAACCATTACATTATCCTTGGCCTTGCAGTTGTCTTCAAGGATTATTTATAGTGTTGCAAATCCAATCAAATGGGAATCCAGTTCCAGCTATTCCCAACATTATCCATTCAGATCTTAGGGCAGAGAGTCTGCATTTAAACTCCCTACGCCAGCATCTCTCAACATCGGCAATTTTATGATGGGTGGACTTCAACTCCCAGAATTCCTCAGCCAGCATGCTAGCATGGGAATTCTGGAAGCTGAAGTCGACATGTTTTAACGTTGTTAAGGTTGAGAAACACTCCTCTACCCTATTTTAAAACCCCTGTGACCTATTATTATGGGGAAAATGTCTCTTCTCCACAAAAATATATGAGGTCCCATCCATGGTTGGGCTGCTGGAGAGGTTCGGGACAACCTCTAGCTAAGATTCTGTGTAGTTTGGAGAACCCCCAAACCCCACTCCTGGCTGGTCCTGCCCACCCTGACCCTCCCAAGAGTCCCCATGTGGCCCGTTTTGGATGCAGGCAAGGGCAGGGCATGCGTGGAGCAGGGGTGGGTTTCAACCGGTTCGCGGCGGTCCCCGCGAACCGGTTGGTCGGTGAACCCGGAAGTAAGTAACTTCCGGGAACGGCGAAGGGCCCACCCGCCTGCCCGCGTTCCTTACCTGATTTTGACGAGTTCTGCACTTCCACGCATGCGCAGGACGCATACAGCGCCTGCGCGATCCTCCAGGAGCAGCTGGAGCATCGCACAGATGCTAGTACGCATGCGTGCGCTGCGCGCTTGCATGAGGACGCCGCCGGCCCCGTTCCAACCGAACCGGTTGGAACGGGACGAGAAACCCACCCCTGGCGTGGAGGCTTGGGGAGGTGAAAAATGGGCCTACTGGAAGTTCGGGAAGGCTGGAAATGAGGGCCTGGAGCCTGTGGAGTCCATTTTCGCCTTCCTGGAGGCTCGAGAAAAACTTCCAGAGCACGGGGAGGGCAAAAACACCCCCGCCCCGTGGTGCAGGAGGCTGAATAGACCACGCCCACCATGGCCACGCCCACCTAGCAACCGGGCAGAGAACCCCTTGCTAAACTTTTTGAAGCCCACCCCTGGTCCCCTCTATGATGCAACTGTAAGCACAGAATTGAACATGGCATTGGCCTACAACACGGCCCTAAACCCAAAGTTCAAATCTACTACTCTCAGTAGGTAGGAAATGTTATCAAGTCTGCTTATTCAGAAAGGAGTTTAATCAGGAAGAGGATGCTACTTTAGCTGGTTCTTGCCATATTGATTATCATATAGTGCCACTTCTAATTTTTTTTAAAAAAAAAATTCTTTCTAGGGCTACTGGTGAAAGAATGGAGCCTACAGGTAAGGAGTGAATGGAGAAGTCTTTCTCACGGGTTCTTTTTAAGCAATATTTCTGGACGAGCCCTCTCCTTTCAGAATATTTTTGTTATTAAATGGAAAATTTTGAATAGTTGCAAAATGACACGGAGGCTTATCTGTTGCTCCTTCCTACAGTCATAATGACTGAGTTTGAGTCAAGTTAATGTTAGGGCTCCAAATAGCACCCTCAAAAGAATCAAAACTCCCAGGTAGCCATATTCCTCAAAGCATAGATTTATTAGAGCCATTTTTTTCCTGGCTCCTGGCATCTCCAGGGATGCCAGTTAATACAGGTAGTCCTCAACTTACAGCAGTTAATAGCAATAGCAGTTAGCAGTTGTATATCACTTCATAGGGCTTTCAGCCCTCTCTAAGCGGTTTACAGAGTCAGCATATCGCCCCCACAGTCTGGGTCCTCATTTCACCCACCTCGGAAGGATGGAAGGCTGAATCAACCTTGAGCCGCTGAGATTTGAACCGCTGAACTGCAGATAACAGTCAGCTGAAGTGGCCTGCAGTACTGCACCCTAACCACTGCGCCACCTCGGCGCAGTTCACTTAGTGACCATCTGAAGTTACAACGGCACTAGAAAAAAAGACTTATGGCCGTTTTTCACACTTATGCCCATTGAAGCGTCCTCATGGTCATGTGATTGACACTCGGATGCTTGACAACTGGCTCATATTTATGATAGTCGCATGCCTTGTGATTCCTTTCTGTGACCTTCCGATGAGCAAAGTCAATGGGGAAGTCAGATTCACTTAACAACCGTGTTACTAACTTAAGAACTGCAGTGATTCACTCAACAAATGTGGCAAGAAAAGTTATAAAAGGGGGCAAAACATAGCAAACATAAATTTTGGGGTCAATTGTGGTCATAAGTCGAGGACTACCTCTGTAGAGACCTTGGATGTTTTCTAGACCAAATCTGTACTTCCATCTTTTATTCTCCTTTCACTGTGTCCATTTCTTTCTTTTTCTTATCTTGCTCATTGTGACTCCACGACCTCAAGATTTTGCTTCCGCGAGGAATCCCATTAGAAAGGAGAAAATAGGCAAGCAAGAGAGTTTCCATGAGGTAACTATCAGCTGGATATTCCTGGGAGCACAGTATGATTAGAATAAACTTGGGCAGTTCAAGGTGTTATGCTCTACATGGGGCAGCCCTTGAAGAGCATTCGGAGACTTCAGCTTGTCCAGAATGCAGCCGCGCGAGCGATTGTGGGTGCACCTCGGTTCACCCACGTAACACCTATCCTCCGCGAGCTGCACTGGCTGCCTATAGGTCTTCGGATACGCTTCAAGGCGCTAGTCGTCACTTATAAAGCCCTTCATGGTATTGGACCTGGGTACTTGAGAGACCGCCTGCTGCCAATTACCTCCAATAGACCGATCAGATCCCACAGATTAGGCCTCCTCCGAATTCCATCCGCCGGCCAATGCCGACTGGCGACTACCCGGAGGAGAGCCTTCTCTGTGGCTGCTCCGACCCTCTGGAACGAGCTCCCCATGGAGATTCGAACCCTCACCACCCTCCAGGCCTTCCGCAAAGCCCTTAAAACCTGGCTGTTCCGACAGGCCTGGGGCTAAAGAGTTTTTGCCCCCCTTCTCGATTGGTATGGTTGTTGTGTGTTTTTAAATTTTGTATTGTTATGTCTCGTCTTTTTATCTCCCTGTCTGTACCTCCTTCCCTGATTGAATTGTGAGCCGCCCTGAGTCCCCTTCGGGGAAAAGGGCGGCATATAAATGTAATCAATCAATCAATCAATGCCATATTTCCATAATTGAACTCATCACAAATTTTAACTTTTCAGTAGAGTCACTTCTTGAGTTACATCCGAGGGCTGCAATCTAATAAGTTTGTCTTTAAGTGTAAACATATTGGTATTCTAACTAGGGGTGGGAGTCAAAAATTTTAGCAACCAGTTCTCTGCCTGGTTGCTGGGTGGGCATGGTCTACTCAGTCTCCTGCACCATGGCGGGGTGGAAGGCGTTTTCACTCTCCCCAGGCTCCGGTGGCTTTCCTTGAGCCTCCAAGAGGCTGGAAACGGGCCCATTTACGGGTTCTAGAACTTCCGGGAGACCCGTTTTTCGCCCTTCCCGGGCTCTGGAGGGAGGGTGAAAACAGCGTCCCAGGGCTGTGGAGGCTCTCTGGAGGCTAGAAACAGGCCTTTTGGAACTTCCAGGAGGTCCATTTTTCGCCCTCCCAGAGGTTCCGTGTGGGCCCTGCACTTACCTGACATCCAAAATGGACCGCGTGGAGACTCCTGGGAGGGGAGGGATGTGTAGGTATCAGGCAGTCCTTGCAATTACTGGTTCGGTAAACTAGGTGTAAAATTAGCATCCTGTTCGTCCGAACCAGTCCAAACCGGCTGAATCCCACCCGATTCTAACCTATAAAAGATAATACTTGTAGCCTAGAGTTGAATGGTGGGGCACCTTGGTGGTTTCCGAGTTTGATTGGTTTCTCGCAGACATTTCATTACCCCACTAGGTAATATCCTCAGTGCTAGTATTAATATTCTAACCATTTATCTAATGCTGCTTTCCTTTCCAGAGATCTGCTTCCCTTTATTATGCTCAGCTGCAACATCTCCAAGGAAAATCTCCCCCTGTTCAGACTCCAGATAATGCCACAGTATATGCTGTGATTGTTTGATTGTTTCATCCCTTCCAAATGCACTTGAAGATGGCGTCTTTTACCTGACTGTGTTGTTACCTGTTAAGCTTCACCTGGACTCTGCTTCTAACAGCATGGTATGGAGCCCATCAGGCACAGGACCCAGCAAGTCTTCCCAGCGCCAAGTATTGAACGAGAGTTTTCCTTGACGACATGTTTCCTTTCAGAAGGGTGGGATAAGTCATAGTTGAGCCATGGTGGCGCAGTGGTTAGAGTGCAGTACTGCAGGCTACCTCTGCTGACTGCCGGCTGACTGCAATTCAGCAGTTCAAATCTCACCAGGCTCAAGGTTGACTCAGCCTTCCATCTTTCCACGGTGGGTAAAATGAGGACCCAGATGGTTGGGGGCAATAGGCTGACTCTGTAAACTGCTTAGAGAGGGCTATGAAGCACTGTGAAGCGGTACATGTGTACTATTGCTACTTTCCTACAACCACATAGATTGAAATGTACTTGGAGGTCCTGTCCTTTTTTTAAACACCTTGTAAATTTAATGTAAATTTATGGTTGCGGTAGAAAAACAGAAGTCATTTCTTAACATGATGTTATAAATGTAATAAATATTCTGCACCAGCTGTGGATTCCTGAGGTCTTTCTTTCCTTCCTGTATATGTTGTTGATATACACCAGAAACACAAAGGAAAGTTTGTATCCTAACAGCAAGGTAATTGTCCTGACCTAGGCTTCCCAAAAGCACGAAGCCGAGTCCTCAGCCCAATAAAACCCCTTTTATTTAGTTTAAAGTGAATTCCTCACCAGCAAAGTCCCGGCCAACAGTCTTTCAAGAGATTTCACAACTACAGACCTTTATCAGGCTTGGAGAACTGCCAGGCCGATATCTTCCAAACGCCACTCTGTAGCAGACAATATTTGGCAAGAAATCAGGAACAGATCTTTACTCTAATGAACTGAACTAATTGTCTCCTGCAAACTCCCATTTCACTTCTTTTTATTCCCTATGGGAGAGGCCATTCACTGTCCACCTGTGGCTTTACTCCCGAGTCGACCATTGTTCCTTAACTGTTCCCTTCTCCTGGCAGCTCTGTGCATGCACACACTGGGAACAGGCTCCAGCTGTTCGTCTGCCCCATTGATGTCTGACTCCAAAGGCAGCTGATAATTGTCAGATGGCCCTGGCCCCTTCTCTGCCTCCAACACAGAGACCTCATCAGTGTTACATCCCCGTGGCTGCTACGGCCGCGGAATGTCAGCTGGCAGCATTTGTACCATAGCTGTCAAACGGGCTCGTGTTGTTCTGTTTTGCCTGTTCTCTTTCAGAGTTTTTAACAATAAAGTTAGTTGCTTGCACCAGTTGCCTCAGTCATTATTACTCACAGAATCCACTGCAATCAGAGCCTTCCCCGGACTCCAGGACCGGCCTATGTCTCCGAGTTGGGACGTGGGGGGAGTCACTGATAGGGTATTGTTACGGCCCAATTGCCTGGAGACTGAGGTAAATCTGAGGACACTTCTTCTGCTCCTTCTTCTGACTCCCCAGATTAACCTCAGTCTTCGGCCTAACAGGAGCTATTTAGTGACTTTCCGGATACTTTTGTTTTCACTTCCTATTCTTCTTAATCTCCTACCTCTTTCTCTTGCGCCTCTTTAAGCATAAGCTGCGCTTGCTGCAACTTGCGGGCCCCGAGCCACCGGCACCTGGTGTGTGTGTGTGGGGGGGGAAACCCAGACCTCACGCCACAACAGTAATATTGCAAATGGAGATTGCAATCCTCATTGTTATCCCTAGAAGATAAGTTGACCAGAACAAAATGACTCTTGAGTGACTACTTGGGTGACAGGTCCACTAACATTTATTTAGACATAGAAGAAAAACTCTGCAAAACAAAAATATTATAAATGTGACCAAAAATATATTTTGTATTTTACATTCCTACAGGTGATCTTCCCTGCCTCCACTGTTGATCGTCTGCTTTCTCTCATTCCAATGATGTTTGCTGGTATAATGTCATTCTGCTTATAGAGATAGTCCTCAACTTACACTGCTTCATTTAGTGGCCATTCAAAGTTACAATGACACTGTTTTGACCCAGCCTTAGCAAGTAATGGTAAGCCGCTTACTCATGAGTACAAACAAACCCCTTTTCAAACAGGGTAGGAACAGTCTTTTAGTTCATGTGGATTTAAAAAAAAAATCAAACGTAATTAGTTCCAACAGACCTGGCCAAGAAATCCGAATTGCTTGCTGCATCCTAAAAGTGAACGTTTATATGTGACAACTGCTAGCTGCAGTTCAGCAGTTTGAATCCCACCAGGCTCAAGGTTGACTCAGCCTTCCATCCTTCCGAGGTGGGTAAAATGAGGACCCGGATTGTTGGGAGCAAGATGCCGACTCTGTAAACTGCTTAGAGAGGGCTGTTAAAGTGCTATGGAGCGGTATATAAGTCTAAGTGCTATTGCTATAGAGAGGGGTGGACAAATTTTGAAGGTAAGTTGTCCCAGAGGTGGAGACCATCACTGAAAAGGTTTAGCAGAGAGATCCTGAAGATGACGTTCCTTTAAATTTGGGGTCACCAGGCTTAGAAAGGGCTGTAAAAGCACCGTGAAGCGGTATATAAGTCTATGTGCTATTGCTAGTAACATCCCTGCTCTAAAGGATTGTATGGATTCTGGGAATTGAGGTCCAACCATCTTCAGGCTTCCATGGTTGAAAAACGTTGCACTGAAGGATCGTATATCAGCCCTTGGGACATATCAGCTCTTCGAACAATTGCTTGTGGGCATTTCTGCATAGATGATAGCAGGGGTCCCCTCCTTTCTCTGACTCTGGCATTGCTCTGGCTCCTTGAGTTGTAGCACTGAGTATTGGATTCCTTCTGCTCCCTAAAAAAAAAAACAGAAGGGGGGGGGAGAGAGATCAAAAGACCAAGGCCCCTGCGGTCAATATATAGCAAACTTTTTCAACCACCATCCAAGTTACTGAATTTTAACTCAGGTTAAGGACCACACCGTATAGTCAAAGCTTTCAAGAAGAGACTGGATTGCTATCAGTCAGAAATGGTGTAGGGTCTCCTGCTTGGGTGGGTGGGGGGTCGGGGTTGGACTAGATAACCTACAAGTTCCTTCCCATTCTGTTCATCTGTTAAAGAGCTATTTTGATGTTTTCTCACTGGAGAACTCAGATCTTAGGATAGCGACATGCAAATCAGGGGCTCCCCCAAAGAAGAGGGGATCAAACAGTGGTGGGTTCCTACCAGTTCAGATCAGTTCGGCCAAACTGGTAGTGGTTTGGTGGCCTGGGCCACTGGAACAAGCAGCGACCCAGGCCTGCCACGCCCCTGAACTGGTCCTCCTGTAAGCGCCACCAGCTTGTTTTTTGCTTCTGCACATGCGCAGAGCAATTTTTATTGCTCTGCGCATGCACACAAAGCGTGCGCATGCACGGCGCATCCACAAGCGAACCATCAGTAGAGACTGCTGGAACCCATCCCTGGGGTCAACCTATTCTCCAAGGCACCTGAAGGCAGGACAACAAGCAATGGATGGAAACTACGGAGAGAGAATCAACTTACAATAAGGAGAAATTTCCCTGTTGGGGAGAACAATTAACGGAATAAAACTGACTGAATCTAGATGTTCTGCTTCGGATACCACGAAAACTCCTTCCAAAGGAAAACAGATCATAAAGAGGATGTCTAGTGTCCCAGACAATCCTCTGGACCCTGCTCAAGCATCACTTATGTGCTGCATCCTGAATAGAAGGAAGTGAACTACCGATGATCTTTTCTGCTGTCCTCACCACTCTCTGCACCACTTTCCTCTCCGAAACAATAATGCTTCCAAACCAGACTGTCATGCAACAGGACAGGATGTTCTCAATCATCCCTCTATAGCAGAAGTGT
This sequence comes from Thamnophis elegans, assembly GCF_009769535.1. Classification (NCBI taxonomy): domain Eukaryota; kingdom Metazoa; phylum Chordata; class Lepidosauria; order Squamata; family Natricidae; genus Thamnophis; species Thamnophis elegans. The sequence continues at coordinate 150,935,571 of NC_045542.1, read as the reverse complement.
TGAACTCATCACATGACATATTGTGACCTACCCCCCCTCCCTTTGCTAAACCGGACTTGGGCCCCACGGGCCACGAGTTTGACATCCCTGCTCTGTAGACAGTGGTAAGGACCTAGGAAGGAAGATGAACTTTTCTCATGGGATGCAGAAGATCCAGAAGACCACCAGGTGGCAGCAAAGGAACATCCCTAGTGTCTGTCACAGGCTCTTTTAAGTACAAGTAATCCTTGACTTATCACCACACAGGAGCCAAAAATCACAGGTGTTACATGAATCACTGCAGTTAAGTGAACCATGTGGTTGTTAAGCAAATCTGGTTCCCCCCCCCTTGACTTTGCCCATCAGCAACCACCTGGGAAGGTTAAATGTGACTTTGGGACATCGCAACTGCCGTAAATACATGCCAGGTGACAAGTACCCAAATTTTGATCACGTGATCATGGGGACACTGTGACAGTCATGTGAAAAATGGTCATAAGTTATTTTTTCCAGTGCCATTTGTAACTTTGAATGGTGACTAAACAGACGGTTGTAAGTCAAGGACTATCTTGATGAGCCGTGGCGGCGCAGTGGTTAGAATGCAGCATTGGAGCCTAATTCTGCCCACTGCTACCAGTTCGATCTTGACCACCTCAAGGTTGACTCAGCCTTCCATCCTTCTGAGGTGGGTAAAATGAGGACCCAGATTCATGGGGGACAATATGCTGACTCTGTAAACTGCTTAGAGCGGGCTGTAAAGCACTATGAAGTGGTATATAAGTCTGTGCTTTTGCTACCTATATACTGAAGACATTGGGCTCCAAAACACAAGAGAGCAAACACCAGCAACACAACAACACAGCCCCTTATGCAACACACACAGAGGCATTCACAGATTAGTACTCATTGCGTACCACTTCAGGTGGTCCTTGACTTACAACAGTTCTTTAGTGACCATTCCAAGTTACAACGGCACTGCGAAAAGTGACTTATGACCATTTCTCACACTTACAACGGTTGCATCATCCCTATGATCACATGATCAAAACTGAGAGACTTGGCGACTGACTCATATTTATGACGGTTGCAGTGTCCCAGGGTCACGTGATCACCTTTTGCAACCTCGTTACTAACTTAACAACTGCAGTGATTCACTTAACAACTATGGCAAGAAAGATTAGTAAAATGGGGTGAAACGTACATAACAAATGTTTCATTTAGCAACGGAAATTTTGGGCTCAGTTGTGGTTGTAACTCAGGGGCTACCTGTAGTAGATCTCTACTTCCAAAGTCTTGAGGGACCTTCCTTGGAAGCATTTAAATCTGGATAGGTGCAGGTCTAAAACTGCCTTCAAGGAATGAGCCTAACAGTCTGAATAGAATAGAATAATAGAGTTGGAAGGGACCTTGGAGGTCTTCTAGTCCAACCCCTTGCTTAAGCAGGAAACTGGTTATCCAACATCTTCTTAAAAACTTCCAGTGTTGGAGCATTTACAACTTCTGGAGGCAAGTTGTTCCACGGATTAATTGTTTTCACTGTCAGGAAATTTCTCCTTAGTGCTAAGTTGCTTCTCTCCTTGATTAGTTTCCCTCCATTCCTTCTTGTCCTGCCCTCAGGTGCTTTGGAGAATAGCTTGACCTCCTCTTCTTTGTAGCGGCCCCTCAAATATTGGAACACTGCCATCATGTCACCCCTAGTCCTTCTTTTCATCAAACTAGAAATACTCAATTCCAGCAACTGTTCTTTATATGTTTTAGCAGGACAGAAATGGGTGAGGTGAAACAAAAGGGGAAATCTTTTCATCTTTCTCTTCAAGTGCCAAAGTATTGTTGCCAGAGCAAAGGAAAGATTAGAATCCAAAAAGCCATTTCTTAAACTGGCTTTATTTGCAGCCACGTTATGCATGGGAGACAAATATTTGGCGAGGGCAATGCATAAACCCCCACTACTTTCTGAAGGAACTGGCCTAATATGCAAATATATGTAAATTAACTTGTAGAATGTTTTAAATTTATAATAGCTTGCACTTGAGAAACAGGTCGCTTTGTCACCATCTGGAATGGGCACCATGTTTATGCCACTCTTTCTGGTATTAGAAATGGCATATATTAATCTAGTCAATAATTAACCTAACAATCAGAAACAGTAGCAGTAGCAGAGAGCTTACCTCATTCATCTCTACGTCTTTCTCCTTCCCTTGGTTTTCTAGGGGTTTTTCCAGATCTAAGATTGAAAGATATTAGCAATTTCAACAGAACAATATATAGCAACTCACTCTGACTTGTTGCAGATCTGATCAGGGGTGGGCTTCAAAAATTTCAAAAAGGGGCTGTCTGCCTGGTTGCTGGGTGGGCGTGGCCATAGTGGGCATGGCCTAGTCGGCCTTCTGCACCACGGGGGGTGGGGAGTGTTTTCGCCTTCCCCAGGCTCCGGAGGCTTTCCTCAAGACTCTGAGAGGGTGAAAACTGCTTCCCCCAGGCTCCAGTGGCCCTCCGGAGGCTGGAAATGGGCTCATTTCTGGTCTTCCAGAACTTCTAAGAGGCCCGTTTTCCCCCTTCCCCGAGCCTCCGTGCGGACCCTGCACTTATCTCGCATCCGAAACAGGCCGCGTGGAGAATCCTGGGAGGAGCGAGGTGGGAGGGGTGGGGCATGGGGGAGGGATTTGGAGATTCTGTGAACCAGCCATAACGTTAGCTACAGGTTCTCCCGAAACAGGACGAACCTGTAGCAGCCCATCCCTGGATCTGGTCAATAACTATTTTCCCAGGCATCTATTCTGAAAAGATGGACTGGGATAACTCACTGTGTCCAATTCCAATTCACCATGGGCACCTCACTGGGGGCCAAGTTCCCATGGCCAACTCATCGCGGGAAAACTCACCACCAAATATTTTAAAAATATTTTAATTTTCATCGTTCACCTTTAATTTTCTCCCTCCTTTGGCATCTTTTCTTTAATGACTATGTTCCAACATTTCTTCGACATTAGTGTAACTCTTGGCAAGTTGTCCTAGCCCAACTTCAGTGGACTTCAGTCATCATATCATGTCACAAGGTCGTTTTGCTTAGTTTTGGCTTAGTTCAATATGGGAATCCTACCACCGTCAGGGCTAACATTCAGTTACTCTGTGTACTACCTGCTGCTTGCGTCTCGCCATAGAAACATGGGAGTTGGGGTTGGGGAGTGGGGGCTGTGGAATGGGACAGCAGGGTTACCATGGGTTACCCTAAGGAAACAAAACCATCCTGTGCGAATAGCCACCTGTTTCAAGGTCAGCAAAGGAATCAGCCACCTGTAAAGACAGGGACTATTTCCCAAAACAATTTGTAATACCTAATTACACACTTCTTGATAAATGGTGTTGGGGATGTGTAGAAGGGAACAGGGAAAACTTTGGGTGATAAACCTCAGATCTAGCTTCGCTTCTTCTGTAACCACTAGCAATTATGTCAGGGTAATGATGATTTAATAGCTGACCAGCTGCTGTAATACTGTAATGCTGTAATGCTGATACAATGGTAGGGATGAATCAGCAAGGTTATTTGACTGTTACCACTTTAAGAGTCTGTATTATAAGAGAGCCCCTGTTTGGGATGTAACTCTCTCTCCATGTGTGCTTCTGTGCTGTAATTGACTGCTGTTTGTTTGAGGTTAGACTAAAAGTACATGTATGTATATATGCTTTGTGGATAAAACCGCTATTTAAATACAAATCTCTGTGTAATGTATTTGCTCCTGGGTTGTCCCACATAGTCACAGTGTGCATACACTAACAAATTATTGCAAGAGTTGAATACGCCATAAACTAAGCAAGAATGCCTAGATCAGGGGTGTCAAACTCGATTTCATTGAGGGCTGCATCAGGGTTATATTTGATCTTGGGGTGCTGGGGCGACCCAGACCAGATCAAAGCACTCAGGGACCGAATTTGATCCGCGGGCTTTGAGTTTGACATTCCTGGCCTAGGTTAAGATCTGCAGCAAGGGCAGATTATAATCCAAAGTAATGTAAGTATACAGATAAATAAGGGTGCATATGTGTATATTATAGGCACACACATACACTTGAAGAATAAAAGGGACAGCCCAACTAAACAAGGATACACACACATCTAGTCTTGCAAATTGGATTAGAGGGTGTGTATATATAAACATCCTAAATCAGCTTGTACCAATCTCTCCAAAGCAGCGTTTCTCCACCTTGGCAACTTGAAGATATGTGAACTTCCAACCCTCACAATTCATACAGTGTTTTTTGTGCAATATTTCTTAACTTAGATGAGAATGATGGCTGGGAAATTCTGGAAGTTGAAGTCCACACATCTTCAAGTTGCAAAGATTGGGAAGCACTGTTCTAAAGGTTGTCACCAAATTGCCATTTTTAAGGTGACCTAACTTTTAAAATATCCTAAAAAGTATGAGAACAAATCAGAATTACTTAGGAAATCTTAATTAATTTTCTGTTCTATCAAATACAGTTTGATAGATACACCCACTTTAGAATGCAACCTCCAGCATACGTCTTAAAGGCCAGTTGTATCAGTTGGTCCCAAAGACGTTCTGTCTCAAATAAACAAAATCAGCAGTTTATTCATCAGGTGTGTTATAATCAGAATAGAAAAAGTGGTACAGAGTTTGAAGGCTCTTTACTTCAGCCAGTAAAATAAGAAACAGTTGTGGACCTCATAATACTGATTGTTAACAATGCACAGATTTGCACTATCCTAAGCAGTACCAGGGAAATGAAAAATGAGAAAAGCCCCTTTATTACAGTGATAGACCAGAAAAAGGGGGAGAAAAACAGAAGTTTAAATACTGTACTCACCAAATGAATTCTGAATCACTTGTGATTTTGGCTCCTTTGCACTTTTACTAGGGCTTAAAAGGAAGACAGAAAAAATATCTGATGTTTATAATATTAATACAAACAACAAAAACCTAGTATTGTGCTAAATCAGATATTTACTTTGATTGCTGGAACATGTAGGATAAGGTATGGCAAAATCAAATAATTTTAGAATCTGGGGGTGCCTTAAGGATCATCTCACCCAAACCCTGGTTTGCCCCCCAAAATAAAAGAAATCTTCCCTGTAAGGCACGGGTGTCAAACTTGCCACATCATGTTGCTGTCACATGATGTTTCACAATCTTTTCCCCCTTCGCGGAGCTGGGGTGGGCGTGGCCTGCATGTGACACATCCGGCCCATGGGCAGTCAGTTTGACACCCCTGCTATAGGGGAATCGATTGATGTGCCCTACCTATAGCTCACTTAGAGGCTTTCATCCAGGGTGGGTTCTGGCAGTCACTACTGCCGGTTTGCTTGTGGGCGCGCTGTGCACGCTTGATGCGTGCTATGCATGCATACGTAGTACAATAAAAATTGTTCTGCGCATGCGCAGAAGCAAAAGACAAGATGGTGGCACTTATGGCACCGCCCAGACAACCAGTTTGGGGGCGTGGCAGCAGGGGTGGGTTCTGGCTTGTGTTACTGCCGGTTTGTTCAGGGACGTGTTATATGTGTATTATGCATGCACGCATAGTAGTAAAAAAAAATGCTTCTGCGCATGTGCAGAAGCAAATAACAAGATGGCGGCATCTATGGCGCCTCCGATAGAACCAGTTCAGGGGCGTGGCCAGCCGAGTTACTTCCTACTCGGCCAAACCAGTCTGAACCAGTAGGAAGCTACCTCTGCATGGCAGGCCTGGGTTGCTGCCAGTTCCAGCAACCCACGCCGCGAAACCACTACCACTCAGCCGAACCGGTCCGAACCAGTCCCAACCCACCACTGCTTTCATCCCTTTTTAATGATATCACCTTTCTGAAGGCTTATTCTATTTATCTTGTGGGAAGTTATCATCCAGCCCTCTCCCAGAAAAATGAAATATCCTAGGAAATATTGAAAAGGCAGAATATTTCTCTGGATGTGAAAAGATAGAAACATGCTTTAAAAGACAGAATAGTTGCCTGTAGCTTCCTGCCCATCCACACTTTGTCAATAGGCCATTGAGAAGGCCAGGCTAGCCCACTTTACATAATAAAGACTTCCCCACTGCAGCTGTAGGGGGAAGGGATATTACTCAACTCTCCAAATGGCATATGAGAACTCATACCTGTATTCAAAACACAGCCTAGAGAGTAGCCCCCTGCATGGCACCATGGGAATCTGACAACCAATCAGAATACATTTCTTACACAAGAACAGGAAACAGAGAGGTGGGACTAAACAGGGTATAAAAAGCCTAGCAAGCCCCTCCCTCAGCCCTTCTCTTCTTCTCTACCAACATTGAAGCAGGTGATCACCTTTTCTGTCCAGGGCTCAAGCCATGTGGCCCTGTCCAACAATAAACCATCTTTCCAAGCAGCCTCCATGTCTCCAGTGTCTTTTTCCCCACCTGGAGCTGAACCCAGAAGCACATTTCTTTCAACAATCTAAAGCAGTGTTTAAATAAAAGCCACAATTTAGGTGACATAAAGCTGTGAGGACTTCCCAGAATTCTCTGGCCCTCAGCCTGGTTGCGGATTCTGGGAATTGACATTTGCACATCTTAAAGGTTGCCAAGGTTGAGAAACACTGATCTAAATGGAAAACAACTAGCTCCCTGAAATGAGCTTTATAATATTGCAGGGGGTTCCAATTTTAGGCCCAGAATGACTTGTGCTCTCCTAAAAGAGATTTGTTTGTAATCTGGAACTCCCAGTTCCTATTAGATCACAGAAAGGCTTCACTCAAGCCCTCATGGCCTCAGTATCTGACTACTGAAACTGATGCTACATGGGACTGTCCTTGAAGATCACCTGGAAAGTACAGCTGTGCAGCAGCGCACATCCTGATGCGAGTGACGCAATTCTCCCAAACAACATCTGCATTTAGGTAGCTTTATCTGTTCCAGGATGAAATTTAAGGTGCTAAAAAATAGCTTTTAAATTTGTACATGGCTTATCTGTTTACTCCCAGTAGAATCTACTAAATAGAACCTTTTGTCAATCACACTAAGTTGACCAGGCCAGGAAATCAACAGGAAAGCTAAAATTCTTTTATTGACATTGATTATAATAAGAGGATCTTACATATCTGATTGTGGTGTACCTTCTTCCCCTTCTTATGCTCCATTGAACTAAGACGGTGTCTGAGTCTTTTCTGAATATGATTGATCTGTTGTGGACTTAATGTAATTTTCACTTCTCATCACTTTGATAATGGAGCTCACATATCTCCATCAAGGTCTTCTTCCTTTGGTTCCATGATATTTTGTTGGCCATGCCACCCATGTTAGATATTTCCCCCTGCTGACAGGCTGCAAGAGGTTTCCACCAAGGTCCTCTGTTCCAGTGGGATCAGAGGTTGAATCTGATTGGCTGAGAGGTCTGACAGATCCCTTTAAAAGGGGATGCTGCCCAACCATTCCCCAGCCGGATGTTTACTTGACCTGTAATAAAGAGCTGTTGTTCACTTAGCCTTTTGTGCCTCCTTTACCCGAGCTAACAGGCCAGATTGTAAAGATTTCACCCCAGAAGAAGACAACGGTGAACTGTTTCTGTCCAGCCTCCCACCATCATGGAAACTCAAGGAAATAACATCCCTACAACTCAGAGGTGGTATTCAGCAGGTCTGGAGAACCGGTAGCGGAAATTTTGAGTAGTTTGGAGAACTGGTAAATACCCCCTCTGACTGCCCCCGCTCCCATTTATTCTCTGCCTCCCAAGTCCCAGCTGATTGGGAGAATATGGAGATTTTACAGTATCCTTCCCCTGGAGTGGGGTGGAAATAGAGATTTTACAGTATCCTTCTCCTGGAGGGGTAGAAATGGAAATTTTACAGTATCCTTACACTGGAGGGGTGGAAATGGAGATTTTATGGAGTATCCTTTCCCTGGAGTGGGGTGGGAATATTTTACAGTATCTTTCCCCTGCCACACCCACAAAGCCATGCCACAAAGCCATGCCACGCCCACAAACCCATGCCCACAGAACCGGTAGTAAAAAATGTTGAATCCCACCACTGCTACTACTACCAGGAACTGAACTGAATGCAAGGGAGACATTCTTTCTTTTTTTAAAAAAAAATCTTTACCTGGTTCTCCGTGATAGAAGCTTTTGCCAGAGAACAAATATAGTCACCACCATCCCTAGGAGAGCGATAATTCCTATCACGCAACCGACAATGAGTTGGATCATCAACTTCTTGTCTGTATCTTGGAGAGACATAAAATAGAACAGGGTTAAGGAGGTTACTCCAGGTCAGTCAAAAAAGTCAAGATGGCAGTCTCCATCATGTAGTTGAAACCCACATTGCCTATGTGTAAATTGTTTTAATTTTTTTTTAAAAAAAGTGTGGGCAATCCTCAACTTATGACCACAATTGAGCCCAAAATTTCCATTGTTCCGTGAGTTTTGCCCCACTTTACGATCTTTCTTGCCACAATGCTTAAGTGAATCACTGCAGGTGTTAAAGTGAGTCACCCAGTTGTTAAGTAAATCCGGCTCCCCTGTTAATTTTGTTTGTCAGAAGATCGCAAATGGTTGTCACATGACCCTGGAACACTGCAACCATCGTAAATATGAGCCAACTGCCAAGCACCTGAATTTTGATCTCATGATCTTGGGGATGCTGCAAAGGTCATAACTGTGAAAAATGCTCAGAAATCACATTTTTCAATGCTGTGTATTCTGTAATTTACTGCACTGAAAAAGGTTGGGAGTTAATGCCTTTTTCCCCTTTTACTCCCACTTCTTCTTCTTTCCTTTTCCTTTTCCCTTCCCCTTTCCCCTATTATCTTTATTTGTATTTGCATTTTATATCATGATATATTTCTCTTTAAGAAAATCTATAGAGCACATCAGTGGTGGGATTCAAATAATTTAACAACCAGTTCTCTGCCATAATGACCAACTGGGTAGGTGTGGCTTGGTGGTCATGTGACTGGGTGGGCATGGCCAATTCAACATCACTTATGTCGATGGGCGCTTCGTCTTAGCTGTTACAATGATAATAAGGGTTAACCGGAGAGACAGTTTCTGTAAGCAGGGCAATAAAGATTAGGCTAGAAACAACACCAGAATGTTTCCTTCCTGCCTTCCTTACAGGATTAGCTTTGTAAAGTGGAAAAAAACAAAATGAGATTTCTTCCGACAACCTGTTCTCCGAACTGCTTAGAAAGTTAACAACCAGTTCTCCCGAATAGGTGCGAACTGGCTGAATCCCACCACTGGAGCACATGGTAAAAGTTGGAGCTTTAATTGAACATCAAGACAGAATCTTGCAAGGTTGAAGTCACCAAATTCCAATTGCCACTTTTGATCCCTTGGGGTGGTGGGCCCTTCCTATGTTTCTTTCTCTGGCTGTTAAGCCAGTGGGGGCTGCTTCAGAAAGAACATAGAATCCTAGGTCTGGAAGGGAGCTAAGAGGTCTTCTAGTCCAACCCCCTGGTCCAGGCAGGAGCCTTTTACCATCCCAGTCAAACATGGTTCAGTCTATTTTTGCAACCCTGCAGTGATGGATGTCCCAAAGGTGCTTTTTCAGGAGGCAACTGGACTTTCTTGTTTTTTAGTTTTATAGATTAACAGAGTTGGAAGGGACCCTGTAGGTCATCTAGTCCAACCCCCTGCCCAAGCAGGAGACCCTACACCCGTGATGGCGAACCTATGGCACTGGTGGAAGGTGTGTCTTATACTGTGAAAAATACGGTATATTGTAGTTTCAAATAACGTGAGAGAGGGGATCAACTGTGAAAACCAATCCTGAAATCCACACAGCTTCAACACTAACTTTGTCTTGGAAAACCGCCCTTGTGTTGGTTGAGTGCCTGAAGTGTTATAGCAGGGATGTCACAGTCAAGGCCCGTGGGCTGGATCCGGCCCACAATGTGGTTAGATCCGGTCCACAGGGCCATCCCGGTCTACCCACATCGCTTCAGCCTGGTCTACTCAATGGGAAGAGGAAACATCAGGCCAGCGTGCCTTCGGCCCAGTCTACCCAATGCAAAGAGGAAAAATCCCAGCAGTTTGGGGAGTGGCATCAAGCTGGCCACGTCCACCCAGTCAACCACACCCACCCAGTCAACCACGCCCACCCAGTCAACCACACCCACCCAGTCAACCACACCCACCCAGTCAACCACACCCACCCAGTCAACCACGCCCACACAGTCAACCACGCCCACCTAGTCCCCCGAAGTCAACCACAGCCCTGATGTAGCCCTCAATGAAATTGAGTTTGACATCCCTGTATTATAGGTTGCCCCTACCTGTTTGAATGCAACTGAACCATAATCCATGCAGCTGATTGTTCTGATATGGGTAGGGCATAAATCTTATACTCACCCAATGGTGCTGGGGTAGACCAGGGCATTTCCTCAGTCTCTGAACTCTCTGAAACTCTGGAGTTCTTTTCCAAGCAATAGCCGTCAGATTGTGTAGGACATCTGGCATTGCTGCATTTCCAGAGACCATAATTTTTGGGATTGTCTTTCACGAAGTATACATTTTTTAGTTTTTTTACATGAATGTCATCATGAACTTTTTTCCCATTTAGAGTCCAGGTGATGCTAGAGCTTTTGCGACCTCGGACACAAGAATTGCAGGTCAACTTTATTTCCTGTTCACTTCCATGAGAATTCTTGGTAACCTCCATTCCACGTCGATTATCTGTCAGAAATACCGACATGTTATTCCTTCAAAATTTTGCAAATACAGAGGTAAAGATAAACGTCTATGGAGATTCCTAATCATCCAAACCAGGTCGTGGTTTGTCTCAAAGGTGCTTTTTCCAAAAAGCAACTGGACTTTCTGGGTTTTTTTTTTCTTTGAAAACATCTCGCTTCTTATCCAAGAAGCTTCTTCAGTTCTAACTGAAAAAAGTTAGAACTGAAGAAGCTTCTTGGATGGAAAGTGAAATGTTATTTTTTTAAAAATCAAGGGAGTCCAGTTGTTCTGACTTAGGCTTCCCAAGAGCATGAAGCAAATTCCTTGTCCCGACAAAAAAAAACCCTTTTATTAATTTACTGTGAATTCTGCTCATTCACATACAGTAAAGTCTTTCCAGGGAGGATTTACAGTCACAGACCTTATCTGTCATAGACAGCTGACAGCCGATATCTGCAAAACCTGACAAGGAGTCTTGGAGAGTCACGAACCAATTAAGCGAACTAACTGTCTCCTGAAAACTCCACTCCCCTCTCACTCCTCTTTTATTTCCTCTGGGAGGAGCAATTCATCTTACACCTGTGGCCTTACTCCCAAGTCAACCCCTGTTCTTTAGTTGTTCCCTTCGTCTGGCAACTCTGTGCATGCACACATTGGGAACAGGCTCCAGCTGTTCGTCTGCCTCACTGATGTCTGACTCTGCAGGCAGCCAATAACTGGCATACGGCTCTGGCCCCCTTTCTACCTCCGACACAGAGCCCTCATCAGAGCCTTCCCCAGACTTCAGGACCTGCCCATGTTCTTCTCCAACCTCTCATTGTCCAAGGTGGCGCAGTGGTTAGGGTGCAGTACTGCAGGCCACTTCAGCTGACTGTTATCTACAGTTCAGCGGTTCAAATCTCACCGGCTCAAGGTTGACTCGGCCTTCCATCCTTCCGAGGTGGGTGAAATGAGGACCCAGACTGTGGGGGTGATATGCTGACTCTGTAAACCGCTTAGAGAGGGCTGAAAGCCCTATGAAGCAGTATATAAGTCTAACTGCTATTGTTATTGCTAAAGGCCTGGAGAGTAAAGCATATGAAGAACAGTTTGCAGGGTTTAGGTTTGGCTAGTCTAGAGAAAAGAAGGACTAAGGGGGGCATGGTAGCAGTATTCCAGTATTTGAGGGGCTGCCACAAAGAAGAGAGGGTCAATTTATTTTCCAAAGCACCAGAAGGCAGGACAAGAAACAATAGATGGAAACTAATCAAGGAAAAAAGCAACCTAGAACTAAGGAGAAACTTCCTAACAGTAAGAACAGTAAAACAGTGAAACAACTTGCCTCCAGAAGTTGTGGGTGCTTCATCACTGGAGTTTTTTAAGGGACTAGACAGGGGAGCGCAGGGGGGGGGGGCGTGCGTGGGCGTGCCACACCCGTAATGGTATGCACGCATGCCGCCCCTGCTTTTGCCACTATTTTTTTGCCCTCCCCAGGCTCCTGAGACTTTCTAGGGTCCTGGGGAGGGCAAAAGCAGTCCCCACCCCAGTCTCCCCAAAGGCCCTCTGGAGGCTTCAGGAGCTTCCCTGAAGCCTCCGGAGGGCGAAAAATGTGCCTACAGGGAACCTGGAAGTTCGGAAATGGTGACTTCCGGTTTGTCCGTAGGGCCAGTTTTTGACCTCCCGAGCCTTCAGGAGGCTTTCCTGAGGGCGAAAAACGGCCCTACGGACAAACCAGAAGTTCTTTCCTAAATATCTGGTTTGCCCATAGGGCCAGTTTTTCATGCTCCAGAGGCTTCCTTGAAGCCTCTGGAGGGTGAAAGATGGCCTCAAAAGAAGGCCGAACTGGAGCTGACAGGGCAATGCCTCGCGTGCCCTAACAAATGGCTCCGTGTGTCATGGGTATAGGACAGTGTTTCTCAACCTTGGCAACTTGAAGATGTCCGGACTTCAACTCCCAGAATTCCCCAGCCAATGCTGGCTGGGGAATTCTGGGAGTTGAAGTCCGGACATCTTCAAGTTGCCAAGGTTGAGAAACACTGGTATAGGATCTCCTGCTTGAGCAGGAGGTTGGAGTAGAAGATCTTCGAGGTCCCTTCCAGCTCTATTCTATATACATATTGAACTAAAGTGCAGTTAGCTCACTATTTCTCAAACTTGGCAACTTTAAGATGGTGTGGACGTCAACTCTCAGAATTCATTAGGGGAATTGTGGGAATTGAGGTTCACACATTTTGAAGTTTATTGTATTGCCCCCAGCTATCCAGCAAATCACAATGAATTTAGGAGAATCAGACAGGCAAAAGTTCCTCATCTAATCATGAAGGAATCCGTCTGAAGAAATGAGAAATACTAGCCGACTTTATTTTTTTAATAGGTTAACAGGTAGTCCTCGAGTTACGACCACAACGGAGTCCAAATTTTTCATTGCTAAGCAAGGGAGCTTGTTTAGTGAATTTTACAACCTTTCTTGCCATAGTTGTTAAGTGAATCACTGGAGTGGTTAAGCAAATCATTTGTTCGTCAAGCAAATCCGGCTTCTCTCGTTGATTTTGCTCGCTTGGGGATGATGACACGGCTCAGGGACAGTGCAACTGTCATAAATACATGCCAGTTTCCAAGTGTCTGAATTTTGATCATGTGATCCCAGAGATGCTGCAACCTTTGTAAGTGTGAAAAATAATTGTCACATTTTTCAGTGGTGTTGTAACTTTGAACGATCACTAAACAAATAGTCGTAAGTTGAGGACTACCTGTATCATCAATGATATCTAAATAGAAGCTTCTTGATTTGGGAAATATGCTCTCTGTCAATCATATACTGGGGATGAAACCATTGTTGTCATGTCCTTGATTTCCTGTAACAAAGCCAGGTAGGAGGGGTGCTGGAGATCATCTAGACTTGGCTCAGTAAAATCTATGAAATACAATATGGCAAACAAATGGCCAGGTTGTCTTTGTTTAAGCCTCCATTGTATGGGAACCTACCTGTGCTTTTCTGTTACCAAACAATAGATTTGGAATATTTATTTGGATTTATTTGTTTGTCCCAAATTTCTTTTTTTCTGTAATTTATTTATTTAGATTTTTTTTTAACCTTGCCTTTATTATTTTGATAAATAACTCAAGGCAGTGAACATACCTAATACTTCTTCCTCCTTATTTTTTTCCCCACAACAACAACCCTGTGAGGTGAGTTGGACTGAGAGAGAGTGACTGGCCCAAAGTCACCGAACCGGCTTTCACGTCTAAGGTGGCACTAGAACCCACTGTCTTCTGGTTTCTATTCTGGTGCTTTAATCACTGGACCATTCACTGATTCTAGCTGGGTCTTCCAGAGCAGCAAAGGACAAATCTGGCCTATCCTCTAAGGCAGTGGTTCTCAACCTTCCCAATGCCGCGACCCTTTAATACAGTTTCTCATGTTGTGGTGACCCCTAACTATAAAATTGGTGTCTCGGTTCCTAAGACCATTGAAAATATGTGTTTTCCAATGGTCTTAGGCGACCCCTGTGAAAGGGTCATTCGACTCCCCGGCCCACAGATTGAGAACCACTGCTCTAAGGAAAGCCTTTCAGATATTTGGAGGCCTTTACCATCCATCAATCCATCCATCTATCCATCCTATCCATCCATCCTATCCATCCATCCGATCCATCCACCCATCCATACTATCCATCCATACTATCTATCCATACTATCCATCCATCTATCTAATCTGTCATTTTTATCTATCTGTCTGTGTGTCTGTGTGTCTGTGTGTCTGTGTGTCTGTCTGTCTGTCTGTCTGTCTGTCAGTCTGTCTGTCTATCTATCTATCTATCTATCTATCTATCTATCTATCTATCTATCTATCTATCTATCTATCTGACATATATCTGGTCTTTATTTTTGTTCAGTCAAAGTGGCACACATATGTAATGTCAGCTGGCTGGGGAATTCTGGGAGTTGAAGTCCACATATCTTAAAGTTGCCAAGTCTAAAAAGTACTGGTCTGAAATTACAAGTGTGGACCATTCAAACCCAGGGTGTGTATTAAGGCCCACACACTGACATTCCTTCAAGCCAACTAGGCCACCCAGGTGTGTGGAGGCCTTCTAGAAGACATCAGAGCCATTTTCAAATAGCCTACTGCTATTTCCACCCATCATTTGGTGCCATGAGACTATTCAACATCTACTTCCCAAAGCCCTAAAATGCCCCCGTTTTTTATTACCAGATTTCACCACGATGGAGATAAAGGATGAGTTTTTTCTTCCATCAAAACAATAGAAAGTGCCAGAGTCATTCATGTGTTGGAACGTGACATTGGGGAAGAAATTTCCATTATATTCTTCTATCTTCATCCTTTGAAATCTCTTCAGCATTTCATTAAAGTGCTTCCTGTTAGAAATCACACTGAAGATTTGTATCGGGACCATTTTTAGGTCTGCACAAATGGGGTAACGGGGAATCCAGTACCATATGAGTTGAACATTTTTCAAGTCACATCGAATTGAAATCTCATCTCCAGCAACAACTTCTGTATCTGAAATTAAGAGGATAGAAATATTAACTAATCATTCTTTACACACCACACACACACATACACAAACACACACACACACACACACACACACACACACACACGCACTACAAACCCAGTCCCGAATGCCAAAATCACAATTTTTCTGTGATTCTGGGCAGTGGTGGGATTCAAATAATTTAACAACCGGTTCTCTGTCCTAATGACCAATTGGGTAGGTGTGGCTTGGTGGTCATGTGACTGGATGGGCATGGCCAACTCAACATCACTTATGTCAATGGGGGCTTCGTCTTAGCTGTTAGAATGTAACAAGGGTTAACCGGAGGGGCAGTTTCTGTAATCAGGGCAATAAAGATTAGGCTAGAAACAACACCAGAATGTTTCCTTCCTGCCTTCCATACAGGATTAGCTTTGTAAAGTGGAAAAAACAAAATGAGATTTCTTCCGACAACCGGCTCCCCAAACTGCTTAGAAAGTTAACAACCGGTTCTCCCGGATAGGTGCGAACTGGCTGAATCCCACCACGGATTCTGGGGCATTGCATCAGGAGAGGGAGGAGATGCCAAAACAGTCAAGATGGCATATATGCATACATATATACACATATACACATATACACATATACACATATACACATATACACATATACACATATACACATATACACATATACACATATACACATATACACATATACACATATACACATATACACATATACACATATACACATATACATACATACATACATACATACCATATACATACATAAAAATATGTTTTCTTTGTGCCAGGAATCACAATTCCTAATTTAATCACAATGGACCCAATTGATTAAACGTAATTTATTTAGAACAATATAGCTTTATATTTTATCAAAATCTTTAAATTTTTTAAAATATTAAATTAATAATTTAATGAGCCATTTTGGCTCAGCATTCCATCTTTCTGAGGACAATAAAATGAGAACCCAGATTATTGGGGACAATATGCTGACACTGCTTGCTGAGAACTCCAAAGCATTGTGAAGCATTACTTATTTAGTGTATGGCAAATGTATGGATTTATAGTAGTTCAAATGTTAATGTCCACTCCACCCAGCTATTCGAGGACATGGTGGTTTTTTTTAAAAAAAAAAATCAGACATTGGGCCGGTGAAAGCTCTTGATGGACATTCGGACACAATCTGATGGATATTTTGTTGAGGAGCACCACAGCCACACTCCTGGCAGACACCATGCAGGGTGCGGATCCTGTTCAGAGTCGTCCAATGCTGGCGAGAAAGGTCAGAACCTAGCACCTTTTGTGTAGGGTCATCTACGTAACTGCCTGCATCTGGGCGTTCAGCAGCCCATTTGGCTTTCCACCGTGTGTTGATGTCAAAGTTGTCAGACAGCTGTTGAGCGAGTGCCAGAGAGGGCTTCCTGGATTGAAGACTGCCAATTGATAGATGAGGAAAACCAGCATGTGCAGGAAGAAGTGGGCTTCTCATAATCTCGTGGTACTCCTTCACTGAGGCTTCCTGCCTACATAGAGCTGGTGGTGCAATGTGCCTCAAGACGGGGACCAGCAAGTAGGAGTAGAATTTATGCAACCTCATTGCTTATGATCCTCATGGTAGGTGAAGTGGTAAATCTAAGTGCTTTGCTTTTACTATTCCCCTTTTCTAGTTCCTGCATTTCTGAAACAAGGCGAAACAAGATGTATTTGTTTGCCATATTTATATGGCTGCCCATTGTCCAAAAAGCATCTGTGGGTGCCATACAACGTTCAATTGTTTGCTGGATTTAGTGGTGCCTTAGCCACTATGAAGGGACACAATGGCTCAGTGGCTAAGATACTGAGCTTGTCAATCAGAAAGGTCGGCAGGTCAGCGGTTTGAATCCCTAGCGCCTCATAACGGCGTGAGCTCCCGTTACTTATCCCAGCTTCTGCCAACCTAGCAGTTTGAAAGCATGTAAAAATGCAAGTAAAAAACTAGGGACCACCTTTGGTGGGAAAGTAACGGTGTTCCATGTGCCTTCGGCGTTTAGTCATGCCAGTCACATGACCACAGAGACATGTTTGGACAGTGTTGGCTCTTTGGCTTTGAAATGGAGATAAGCACTGCCCCCTAGAGTTAGGAACGACGAGCACATATGTGCGAGGGGAACCTTTACTTAACCACTAAATCAAACATCATCCTTTTATTAATTTTAATTTTCTAAATTAAAATATGGTCCCCACCTGTAATGCCACCCTGCTGTACCAGCCTGTAGCTGCCTTCAACCTGGACTGGGCTAAAGGGGACTTCCTGGCTATTGAAGATCAGGTCGAACACAGGCGTCAGAGTCACTGAGGTACTTTAACAGGCTTTATTAACACTGAACACAAGCTCAGAACAAGAGCAGCACTTCGCCCTGCTTGACAGCTATTTATACAGGAGCTGTCAAGCAGGGCAAGGCAACCAATAGAAACCTTTTAAAATCCCGCTTTCAGCCCAACACATCTAAACCAATAGGCATGAGTCTTTGGTTGCCAGGCTGTCAGTCATAAGTCAAGGACTTGTGGCCGGTTGTAAGTTGAGGACTTTAGACCGGTCAAGGACTTCACATTGACTGCAAGATGATCAGACAGCTAAAGCTTACCTTGGAGAGGCTGCATAGTTGTCCCTTCCAGGGTGACAGCAGCCACGATGGCTGGAATTAAGAGAAAGAGCTTCATTGGAGGGCAAAGGCTGGAATAGAGAAACGGCACAGCTTTGGCTACTTGTGAAGAGGAACTGGGGAAGCTGGAGGGGAAAGAGAAACCACAGATGTTGTCAACAAGTTATGAGAAAGGAGAAGGGAAACAAAAGATATGATTTTTTGCAAATATCTTCAATACCGGACAAATAATCTTGATTTTGTGACCCTCTAAGAGGGTCTTGTGGGACATCCAGGGAGTCTCAGACCACACTTTAAAAAACACTTGTCTAGATTAAAACTGTCTAGGTTATCAACATTTTGGAGGGTTTTTTCTCCCAGTGGAGCATTTTGCAACTTCATTTCTCAGTATTCTCTTAGCCTTCTGCTTATGTTCAGGAGCTCACCCACTCACAAAGGTTCCTGTTCAGTTCAAACCTGCAACAATATTTTCCACCATAGACATATTCCTTGTGTGTCCAATAAAGAGTTCTATTCCATTCCATTGACCAATAAAGAATTCTATTCCATTCCATTGGCCAATACAGAATTCTATTCCATTCCATTGGCCAATAAAGAATTCTATTCCATTCCATTGGCCAATGAAGAATTCTATTCCATTCCATTGGCCAATAAAGAATTCTATTCCATTTCATTGGCCAATAAAAAATTCTATTCCATTCCATTGGTCAATAAAGAATTATATTCCATTCCATTGGCCAATAAAGAATTCTATTCCATTCCATTGGTCAATAAAGAATTCTATTCCATTCCATTGGCCAATAAAGAATTCTATTCCATTCCATTGGCCAATAAAGAATTCTATTCCATTCCATTGTAAGAACTTAGCACCCACCCCTCTCCTAGAAAAATGAAATATTTTAGGAAATATTAAAAGAACAGAATATTTCCCCTAAAAGGGAGGCAGAAACTCAGCCCCCCCCCCTTTGTCAATAGGCCATTAAGACCTGAGCCAGTCTATTCTACATAACAAAGATTTACCTCCTGCAGATAGAGCCATAATAGGAATCCTAAAGCCTTTTCATTACATCATCCAGCAAGGCTCAACCAAGTTTGGGACTCAAAACCCAGCCTACGGAGTTGCCCCTGCATGGTCCCTTGGGAGTCTGACAACCAATCAGAATACAAGCTCAAATTCAAAAGCCCAGAGAGGGCATAAAACCCAGCATCTCTTCCCTTTTTCCCCCCAGGACCTCAAGCCATGTGGTCCTGTCCCCCATTAAAAACCATCTTTCCAAACAGCCACCATTGTTTCCAGTGTCTTTCTCCCCAATTGGAACTAAACCCAGATGGACATTTCTTCCCATACTATTCATTTCTGTTCTGTTCTACCACAGATAGAACTGAGTGTCTGAGTGTTTATTTTGATAAGGCCTGCGGGCAATATGCTGGCATGTGAATATGAATAGTGGGGAACTCCATTGGTTGACAAACAGCTAGCATGTCATCAAAGCTAGTAAGACACACCGGATATCCTCATATTTTTCTTGCTTCCTTTTTGTACATCTGCCTCTCTTGCTTCCTTTTAACACTTTTAATTACTGGAAAGTGAAAATGGAGGACAGCTGCAGCTCTCCTTATTACACCTCTGAGCTTCCCAAAGACTCTTGACTGGCTATTGTGTGGTGGAGAATGCTGAATTAGCCAGGCCCCAGAGTGGGGTGGGAATGGAGATTTTGCAATATCCTTCCTCCTCTCGGAGTGGGAATGGAGATTTTGCAATATCCTTCCCCCAGGAGAGGGGAGCAGTATCCTTTCACTGTCACGCCCACCAAGCTACGCCCACAGAACCAATAGTAAACATTTTTTAATTTCACCACTGATCTGAGTACTGGGGTAAGAATTTATTGTGAATAGACATTTCATAGAGGCCCCTCCTTAGTTCTGAGGAAGGAGACCTGGTGGCACAGTGGTTAGAATGCAGCATTGCAGGCGAACTCTGCCCACAGCCTGGAGTTCAATCCTGACCAGCTCAAGGTTGACTCAGCCTTCTATCCTTCCGAGGTGGGTAAAATGAGGATTCTGATCGTTGGGGGCAATAGGCTGACTCTGTAAACCACTTAGAGAGGGTTGTAAATCATTTTGAAGTGGTATATATAAGTCTATGTGCTATTGCTATTGCTATTGCTAAAAGGAAGGGATGTGGGGAGCATACTCAGACTTGCAAGTTTCTGTGACTATAGAAACTGTGAGTTCTAATCCCACCTTAGCTATGAAAGCCAGCTGGGTAACTTTGAGCCATTCATTCTCTTTCAATCCAACTCACCTTACAAGAGTGATTGTTGTGGGGAAAACAGTAGGAAGAAGGAGTATTAGATATGTTCACCACCTTAAGTGGTTTATAAAAAGAAGAATAAAGGCCGGATATAAATATAGATACAGATACAGATACAAATACAAATATAAATAATATAAATACAAATACAAATACAAATGTAAATAATATAAATGTGAATGTGAATACGAATATACAAATAAAAATAAAAATAATAAAAATAATAAAAATAAAAATAATAGCTTTACAATCAAACTAGTAATGATCTACGGAACATGGATTTCCTAGTCTGATTTACTTTGAAGAACAACCTGCATTGCTTCCCTGCCCTTTTTGCAAGAGATTCTCAATCATCCAGGTCTTGGTTGTTCCAAAGGTGCTTTTTTCCCAGGAGGCAATTGGACTCTCTTATTTTTTTTCTTTTGAAGATGTTTCACTTCTCATCCAAGACCCTTCTTCAGCTCTGACAGGACATTGGGGAAATATACAATAGGACAGAATAACACAGTTGGAAGGGACCTTGGAGGTCTTCTAGTCCAACCCCCTGCTTAGGCAGGGAGCCCTTCCATTCCCCATAATTCCTTCCATTCCCCATTGTCCTGTCAGAGCTGAAAAAGCTTCTTGGATGAGAAGTGAAATGTCTTCAAAAGGGAAAAAAAATCCAAGAAAGTCCAGTTGCCTCCTGAAAAAGCACCTATGGGACATTTGGCAGGGCAAACACATGATGTCCTGTTAGCTACACAGTGCCCTCTTGTGGCAATTGGCTGATGTGCCTTCCCACAGCTGCCCTTCCTCTGCAATTCTAGCATACTTTATTTGACCTCAGTCTAGCTTTCCAAACAAACTTATGACTCTTCTAGACTGATGACGAGTGGCTTCCCGGTATTTCCCTCAATGTCTAGTATTTTTGTACTATTTCCTTTTTTAAAGAAAGTTTTTTATTTTTAGACAGACATGACAAACAAAACATAAAACATATAGCCACCTTCAATTACATACCATGTGTCGATTTGTTACAAGTTTTTGGTGCATCCTTTCCATAGTCATCACTTACAATTTATATGAAATCACATATTATCAAATCAAATATATTTGTATACATTATTATCATTGCACCACATTTATTTGACTATCACTATTATTCCTTCATTTTAAACGAGATATTCTAGGTATTGGATTCATTTATATTATAACAATCCATTACATCATCTTAAATCTATCCAATAATAATATATCTTTATGTTTTATTCTGTATCATTCTATTATTCTTGTACTTATAACATTCTCTAGCATCTTTCATTTCCATATTTTTTATCTAACCACTGATAAAATAAATGCCATATCTTATAAAATTGTTTATCTTCCTGTTCTCTAATTACAAATGTCAATTTACTCATTTCAGCTATTTCTTAAGAGTTTTTTAAAAATTCCATAGAGTTCCTTGACTCTTTTGAGTTGTTGCCTATTAAATCTAAATAACCTTAATCACAGTATTTCAGAAGCCCTTACTGTAATAAGAAACTTGCCTTCTCCTCCTTCTTCTTATAATTTAACTACTTTTCTATTTTTATCAAAGCTTTTCTCAATGTTGTGTTGTTGTCTAGGTTGTTATCTAGGATTTGATTGGAGGGTTAGATTTTATTACAGGCAATCCTCGACTTACAACCTTTCATTTAGTGACAGTTCAAAGTTACAATGGTACGGAGAAAAGTGACTTATTACCATTTTTTACATGACCATTGCAGCATCCCTATGGTCATGTGATCAAAATTCAGATACTCGGCAACTGGCACAAATTTATGACAGTTGCAGTGCCCCGGGGTCATGTGATCACCTTTTTTGACCTTCTGACAAGCAAAGTCAATGGAGAAGCCAGATTCATTTAACATCTGTGTCACTAATTCAACAACTGCAGTGATTCACTTAACAACAAAGATGTTGGGTCGCCATTTGTCTGAAATGGTATATTCAGACTTACAGAATTCTGTTACAATAGCTCTATAATAAAAGTAGCACATTATGAGTTTAATAAAGTAATAATGTAATATAACATAACAAACCCAACACAACACAATGCAACCCAACACAACACAACCCCACACAACACAACACAACACAACACAATACAACGTATCATCTCATCTCATCTCATATTGTTGTTGTTCGTCGCGAAGTCATGTCCGATTCATCACGACCCCATGGACAATGTTCCTCCAGGCCTTCCTATCCTCTACCATCCTCTGGAGTCCATTTAAGCTCACACCTACTGCTTCAGTGACTCTATCCAGCCACCTCATTCTCTGTCGTCCCCTTCTTCTTTTGCCCTCAGTCTTTCCCAGCATTAGGCTCTTCTCCAGTGAGTCCTTCCTTCTCGTTAGGTAGCCAAAGTATTTGAGTTTCCTCTTCAGGACCTGGCCTTCTAAAGAACAGTCAGGGTTGATCTCCTCTAGGACTAACCGGTCACCACCTTGCAGTTCAAGGGACGCGCAGGAGTCTTCTCCAGCACCATAGTTCAAAGGCCTCCATTCTTTGGTACTCAGCCTTTCTTAGGGTCCAACTTTCACAGCCATACGTTGCAACTGGGAAAACCATAGCCTTGATTATATGCACTTTTGTTGGCAGGGTGATGTCTCTGCTTTTTATTATGCTGTCTAGATTTGCCATATCTTTCCTTCCCAGGAGCAAGCGTCTTTTAATTTCTTGCCTGCAGTCCCCATCTGTGGTGATCTTGGAGCCCAGGAAAATAAAATCTGTCACTACCTCCATTTCTTCTAAGAATTAATAATAATAATAATAATAATAATAATAATAATAATAATAATAATAATAATAATAATGTAATGTAATGTAATATAATATAATAATATAATATAATAATATAATATAATATAATATAATATAATATAATATAATATAATATAATTAATATAATATAATATAATATAATATAATATAATATAATATAATATAATATAATATAATATAATATAATAATATAATATAATAATATAATATAATAATATAATATAATATAATATAATATAATATAATATAATATAATATAATATAATATAATATAATATAATATAATATAATATAATATAATATAATATAATAATATAATATAATATAATATAATATAATATAATATAATATAATATAATATAATATAATATAATATAATATAATATAATAATATAATAATAATATAATATAATATAATTAATATAATATAATATAATATAATATAATATAATATAATATAATATAATATAATATAATATAATATAATATAATATAATATAATATAATATAATATAATATAATATAATATAATATAATATAATATAATATAATATAATATAATATAATATAATATAATTAATATAATATAATATAATATAATATAATATAATATAATATAATATAATATAATATAATATAATATAATATAATATAATATAATATAATATAATTAATATAATAATATAATATAATAAATATAATATAATAATATAATATAATATAACATAATATAATATAATAATATAGGAATTCTGGGAGCTGAAGTCTGAAAGTTACCAAGGCTGAGAAACACTGATTTTCCTCTTTTTCTTGTTTAAGATAAAAGTATAGAAATAGAGGCCCTGAGCCTCGCACTGAATAATTTAGCTCATGTTCTCCAAATTGATTACTTAGTGATTGACTATTCTTGAATAATATTTAACCATTGATGCATTTAACTACCGTATGTTTCACTGAATTAACACTCTAGCATGGATTTATAAGGACACTATATAGTGCAAATTATCCACACCGGTGTAGTTTAATGATCCTTTAGTAGTGGTGAAATCTAATTATTTTGCCCACCGATTCTGTGGGTATGGCTTGGTGGGGAGGGTAATGTGACTGGGTGGGTATGGCCAACGTTTTTTTTTTTTTTCACTTTTTAAGGCATTTTTTTCTTGCCAGCTCGGGCATATAGGGACAGAAAAAATGCTTTAAAAAGTTTTTTAAAAAGCTTCCGGTGAGCACATGGCTCACAGTTTATCTGCATGATCGTCAGAAGCTTTTCCCCCCAGTTTTTAAAGCATTTTTTCCTGCCTATTCGCTTGCACAGGAAAAAAATGCTTTAAAAGAGGGGGAAGCTTCCAATGATCGCGTGGACCCCCAGACCCTATTTTCAGCCATAACGGCCTCCTGCAGCCCTCTGCCAGGGACTCAGGGCGGAGAGCGTGTGGCACACCCAAGCTCCATTTTCACTGGGAGAGGCACCGCAGGTTGTTCCTTCGCTGTTTCCAGGGTGGCCCCGTGGGCCAGTTCTAAGCACCCCAAAGGCCGGGTGCAGCCCGCGGGCCTTTGAGTTTGACACCACTGCACTAGGGGATCACATGACCTTGGGATACAGCAGCGGACACAAGTTGCCAAGAATCTGAATTTCTACCATGTGACCACAGGGATAATACAACAGTCGCAAGTGTGAAAAGCAGTCATAAGTTACTTTTTTCAGTGCTGTTGTGACTCCAGACGGTCACTAAAAGAATGGGTCATAAGTCGAGGACAATCTGTAATACATGAACGAATAAACAAACTTGCCAGCAAACACATCTGGAGTTCAAACAGCTCCAAAGCCATGTCGAAATTAGATTATCTCTAATTGCCCCTGTGTTGTTCTTTCCCAGATGCATCTTCAAACAGGCTATCTGAGTGGGAAGGTATCTGCATTTATAAACTCTACCCTATGTACTCATAATGTAATTGTCTTGCAAATTTCAGTCCAGATGTAGACCATGAAACAAAAATCTTGCGGGAAACACCTAAGGGACTCAGAAAACATTTTGGGGAAGGGGGAAATGGGCAGGTTTTGGGTGCCCCCTCAATTGACAGAATAGAGAAGCCACTTGAATGTGGGCTGGCAGGAAACTTTTTAATATTATATCATAATTTCCTTCCTGAGCACCCTTTTGGATCTCTTACACATTGTGAAGCTTTTGGGGGAAGGGGTAGGAGGGGGGACTAAATTATTTCCCTAAATAAAAAGAGACAGCAAATATGTAGCCTTTCTTTTATTTTATTTTACGCTTATTAGAATTTCTAAATAGGGACTTCCTTTAATACCTAATTTTTTTAATTTCTGAATTAAAGGCAATGTAAGAAAAAGATAGAAACTAGAAAGGCTATTGAGCAGTTGTAATCTTATTCTTTTTCCTCCCTCTTTTTTTAATCCCAAAATTCATAAATTATCAATTCAGTCTTTTCTTTTTAAACAGAAAGTCCATGTAAGATTTTCAGTACTTTTTTAAAGTCTTGTGGTTTTTTTTCCTTAGCCACCTTTCTAACCGGAAACTGTATATGATAGGAATTGCCAAATAATTGCAATGGATTTACAATTTACAATTTATTTAATTTCAAATATAATTGCTAAAACCTAAATATGCCAGTGCAGGGAATGGTGCAGCAAATGTCTAAAAGGATTCAGCAATGCTGACATGAATTGTAGTTTTACACACACATAGAGACGTATGTATATATGTATATGTATATACACACATATATGTATGCCTGTATATATACACACATACACACAGACATATAAACATATGTATGTTTATAAACACGTGTATGTACCGTGTTTTCTTGAAAATAAGACTCTGCCTTATTTTACACGCACACATGTATGTACCGTGTTTTCTTGAAAATAAGGCAGAGTCTTATTTTCTTTTGACCCCCGAAATAAGTGCTTGACATTATTTTCGGGGAGATCTTATTATTTTTCAGGTGCAGGAGGCGGCGAGCGTGGTCACCTCATGGCTGCTGCTGTGTTGCAATAGGGCTTATTTTAGTACATGGAATCAAAAGCCTGATTGGGCTTATTATCAAGGGAGGTCTTATTTTCAGGGAAGCAGGGTATATACACACTGAGATATATATGTATGCATTCACGTATGCATGCGCGCACACACTCACACACATACAACAAACAACATAGTCAGGCACATCACTACACCCTGAGGTAAATCACAGAGTACAGAAGAACACACAGAAGAAAAAGACAGGAAAAAGGGGAACTCCCCTTTTACACCTAGCAACCAATCGCAATGTAGATTGCCTCAAGCAGAGCCCGCACTCGCCAACCAATGAACGACAACCGTGTGTTCTGTTTGTTTGTTTTGTAGAATCATGGGGCTTGGAGGTCTTCTAGTTCAATCCTCGGCTAAAGGCAGGAGTCCTTATTCCAACCTGGACAAACGGCTGTCCAATCTTTTCTTGAAAATTTCCAGCGACAAGCTTCTTGTCCTGCCCTCAGATGTTTTGGAGAATACATTGATCCGCTTCTTCCCTGTGACAGCCCTTCAAATATTGGAAGACAGCTGTCATGTCACTATTATTTTCACTTCTCTTCATTAGGCTAAATATACCCAGTTCCTCCTAGCAGGCTTGACAGAGTCTCCATTCAACCGGCCTGCCTTGGACCTTCAAAGAAGGAAGATGAGAGAGATTGGCCTTAGCTCTTCAAGGAGGTTGAGAAGCCCAGGTTCGGACTGGTTCGGACCGGTTCAGCTGTACCGATAGTGGTTTGGCAGCCTGGGTCACTGGAACCAGCAGCGACCCAGGCCTGCCACACCCCCAAACTGGTTCTCCTAAGGCAGCACCATCTTGATTTTCGGTTCTGCGCATGCACAGAACAATTTTCATTGCATAAATGTACTTTTTTCCATTTTTAACCTTTTGCGCGTGCGCAGACCTATTTATGTGCAAATGTGCATGCACATAGAGTGTGTGTCTGGCATGCAAAAATTTTGCACGTACCGAACCGGCAGTGATGCCAGCAGCAACCCATCCCTGGGGAAGCCCTATCACACGTCTCTGGAGTACAAGAGGTCAAAGACAATTAGGGGGACTGGAGATCTGAAGAACGATTGTAGGAACTGGGCATGGCTAGTTTAGTGAAGAAAAAGACCAGGGGAGACATGATAGCAGTGCTCCAGGATCTGAGGGGCTGCACAGAGAAGAAGGGGTCAAAGTATTTTCCAAAGCACCTGAAGGCCAGATGAGGAATAATGGATGGAAACTGAACAAGGAGAGAAACAACTTGGAATTAAGGAGAAATTTCCTAGCAGTGAGAACAATTAACTAGTGGAACAGTTTGCCTTCAGAAGCTGTGCCTGCTTCATCACTGGAAGTTTTCAAGAAGAGACTGGACAACCACTTGTCAGAAATGATGTAGGCAGGGTGTCCTGCTTGAGTAGGGGGTTGGACTAGATGTCCTACAAGGTCCCTTCCAACTCTAGTTATTCTATACTCTGTTATCCGTTCATCATACGGACCTCCAAACCTCTTATTATCTTTGTTGCTCTTCTCTGCACTCCTTCTACAGTCCTAGTGTTTGTGTGGTTTTTGTATTGTGGCAACCAGAACCGGATGCAGTATTTTGAGTGTGGCCTCACCAGTTCAGTATAGATCGGCATTATCACCTCCTGTGATCTTCATGCTGTTCCTCTGTTGTTGCAGCCTAGCAATTATTCACTTGTTAGTTTATCGTACAAGTAATCCTCAACTTACGATCACAGCTGAGCCTAAAATTTCTGTCACTAAGTGAAAGATTTGTTAACTGAGTATTGCTGCATTTTACGACGATTCATGCCACAGTTGTTAAGTGAATCACCGCGGTCGGTAAATTTGTAAATTTGCTGTTAAGCGAATCTGGTTTTCCCCATTGTCAGAAGTTCACAAAAAGTGATCACATGACCCCAGGACATTGCAACCATCATAAATAGGAGTCGGTTGCCGAATATCTGAATTTTGATCATGTGATCATGGGGATGCTGCAATGGTCGTAAGTGTGAAAGGATGTCGTACGTCGCTTTTTTTCAGTGATGCTGTAACTTTGAACGGTCACCAAATGAAATGTTACAAGTCAAGGACTACCTGTATTCTATTTATACATTGCCCAACTCCCAAGGGAAACAGTGTGTCTAAATTCATGGATTCATAGGCAGGTATTAGAATAGAATAGAATAGAATAGAATAGAATAGAATAGAATAGAATATAATAGAATAGAATAGAATAGAATAGAATATCAGAGTTGGAAGGGACCTTGGAGGTCTTCTAGTCCAACCCCCTGCTTGGGCAGGAAACCCTACAGAACTTCAGACAAATGGTTATCCAGTCTCTTCTAAAAAAACATCCAGTGTTGGGGCATTCACAACTTCTGGAGGCAAGCTGTTCCACTGATTCATTGTTCTAACTGTCAGGAAGTTTCTCCTCAGTTCTAAGTTGCTTCTCTCCTTGATTAGTTTCCACCCATTGCTTCTTGTTCTACCCTAAGGTCCCTTGGAGAATAGTTTGACTCCCTCTTCTTAGTGGCAACCCCTGAGATATTGGAACACTGCTATCGTGTCTCCCCTAGTCCTTCTTTTCATTAAACTAGACCAGTTCCTGCAACCGTTACTCATATGTTTTAGTCTCCAGTTCCCTAATTATCTTTGTTGCTCTTCTCTGCACTCTTTCTAGAAGCTCCACATCATTTTTACATCGTGGCAACCAAAACTGGATGCAGTATTCCAAGTGTGGCCTTACCAAGGCATTATAAAGTGGTATTAACATGTCGTGTGATCTTGATTCTAGCCCTCTATTTATGCAGCCCAGAACTGTGTGTTAGAATGATGATTCATTTCTCATTTTCCTTTCAAAATTTAACTTCTGGGGCGCTACAGCTGTGACAGGAAATTACTTTAATGCTAATATGGAGACGCTTTGCATAAAATGAATTTTAAATCATTCCAAAATAGCAAAGGAAGTGTCCTGTTGTTAACTTAGACAGAAAAGGCCATTAATGCAGGTGCATGCAGGAATCAATAGGATGCTATGCAGAGTTGTGGGTGGTGTCACAATCTCGTATCTACCACACTACATCATGGTATTTTATGTCCTGGATCTCTCTATTACTCCTGAGGAATGGACAGCCTTATTTCTGCGCTCACCATAATCACCTTGGTGTGATTGTAGATAAAGGAGTGAGCTTCTGATTGTGTCCCAGAGAATTCAGCATCAGCTCACTAAGAATGATCTCCGGTGAGTTGGAGTCTTGATTTGGTCAAAAAACTATGTATCAGCCAGCCTTTTTCAATCTGCTCCTCATTAGAAATGGTGAACTTAAAATTCTCACTGGGTACAAGATACAAAGCACCCAAATTCAAAATACAAACTATAAAAGATTGGGGAACAAAAATCACAAGCCAAGCCCCATAAAGTCAGAATATATCTAATGTTGCAACATACACCAAAGTATACCATACATTGCTGTATAATACAATCGTAACAAGTTATCCACACATCAACAGTGAATTTCAAATGTATCAGAATACTATACAGATTAACAGAGTTGGAAGGGTCCTTGTAGGTCATCCAGCCCAACCCCCTGCCCACGCAGGAGACCCTGCACCGTTTCTGACAAATGGCAGTCCAATCTCTTCTTGAAAGTCTCAAGTGATGAAGTTCTCACAACTTCCGAAGGCAAAGCTGTTTCATTGGTTGATTGTTCTAAGTGTCAGGAAATTTCTCCTTAGTTCTAGGTTGCTTCTTTCCTTGATTAGTTTCCACCCATTGCTTCTTGTCCTGCCTTCAGGTGCTTTGGAGAATAGTTTGACTCCCTCTTCTTTGTGGCAGCCCCTGAGATATTGGAACACTGCTATCATGTCACCCTGAGACCTTCTTTTCCTCAAACTAGACGTATCCAGTTCCTTTGTTGCTCTTCTCTGCCCTCTTTCTAGAGTCTCCGCATCTTTTTTTATATTGTGGTGACCAAAACTGGATGCAGTCCTCTTCCTCCACCTCCTTTTTGTTACCTTTAATCTAGCCATCCATTCCAATGAGTATATTATAATGAATATAGTGATATGTTTCCTCTTGATTGTGGTCCCTGGATGAATTCCCCAGGTCAAACGTCATTTATATAATTATTCTATTGGGGGGGGACACCCCATCTTATCTTCATAGTGACCCGGTGAGGGAGGTCCCCCAAATCAATTTCAATAGGAATTGAATCTGGATCTCCATGATCCAATCCAATAGTCCAGCTGTTAGCCTAATACAGTCTATGCATGTGATGGTTAAAATATTTTTCTTTAGACTTATTTTTTAGCTTTGGGATTTACTCCAACCCTTATGCTTAATTTTTTTTAAAATGTCTTGTCTGTCACTCGGGGTCATGAGACTGCAGTGGGCTCTAAAATGAAGGTACTTTCCAGCATTCAAGAGCCCAGACATTCCCTGACCTAAAGTGGCATAGGAAGAAAACAACAGAGGAAAGAGAGGGGTGGAAATAATGGGGAATTTGGGGCACTGCTGCTTTTGAGTTCAAAAGCCGTTGTGACTCTTGTGATCTCATGTTGTTGGCTGAGTTTGGTTTGACTTACTTCCAGTTTAGCTCTGGGCAACAAAGCTCAGAAAGGGGATGGGAAAAGAAAGAGAGGGGGGGGAGGGGGGCGAAAGAAAGAAAGAAAGAAAGAAAGAAAGAAGGAAGGAAGGAAGGAAAAAGAAAGAGGGAGGAAGAAGCAAAAAAGGGAACAAGAGATGAGAGAGGGGGCGAAGAATGGATGGATGGATGGATGGATGGATGGAAGGAAGGAAGGAAGGAGAAAGAGAAAACAAGAGAATGGAAGAAGAAATAGAGAGAGGGAGAGAGAGCTACATAACCTGCTTTGTGTGTCATCAGTCTGTTTCCCCATTCCCTTAGGCTTTTTTGTGGGGGCTCTTGACGTGCTGTCTGGAGAATCCTGGGAGTTGAAGGTCACACATCTTTAGGAGCCAATCTGGGTTGGTTACTGGGACTAGAGGTTTAGTCTTCCGAGTTTTGGGACTTGTGCTGGAGCCCATCTTCAGGGAACTTCTGTCTCACCATCCTGGTGAGAAAGAGAAAACTCTTGGTGATAGAGAAGCTCCCTGAGGATGAGCTCCAGCATGAACCTGGAAGCTCGTAAGACTAAACCTCTGGTCCCGGTGACTGACCCAGATTGGATCCTGCAACATTATCCTGGGACATGAATATTCACCTTCATTTGTCACACATCTTTAAGTCATCAAGCTTGAAAAACACTGGTCTGGGACTTCCTTTAAAGCATTGGTGAAACTGACAAGAATCTCCCTTTAGAAGAGGACTACAAACCCTGGAAGAAAGCAAGAAGTGCCTGGATTTTTTTTTCCTGTCCTTTTCTCTTTATCGGGGAGTCCTAACTTTTAAAAAGTATGCCTTTGGCTTAGAACTGAGACGGGGTAGCACAGTGGTTAGAATCAGTGGTGGGATTAAAAAAACTTTTACTGCCAGTTTTGTGGGCGTGGCTTGGTGGGCGTGGCAGGGGATGGTTACCACAAAATCCCCATTCCCTCCTGATCAGCTGGGACTCCGGAGGCAGAGAATAGATGGGGGTGGGGCCAGCCAGGGGTGGTATTTACCGGTTCTCCGAACTACTCAAAATTTCCACTATCGGTTCTCTAGAACTGATCAGAACCTGATTAATACCACCTCTGGTTAGAATGCCGTATTGCAAGTTAACTCCACCCATAACCAGAAGCTCGATCTTCACCGGCTCAAGGTTGACTCACCATTCCATACTTCCAAGGTTGGTAAAATGAGCACCCAGATTCTTGGGGGTGATATGCTGACATTATAAGCTTATAAATTATAAAGGGCAATTCATAGCAACTAGTCCGCCAGGATGAGTTGGTGGCAGTGAATTGTCCCATTCTGCTCTGGTGCTTTGGAGAATAGGTCTATCATCAAGAAACATAGAGAGAGATGATAGAGGTAGATAGATAGATAGATAGATAGATAGATAGATAGATAGATAGATGGATGGATGGATGGATGGATGGATGGATGGATGGATGGATGGATGGATGGATAGATGATAGATAGATAGATAGATAGATAGATAGATAGATAGATAGAGAAATATAAATGGTAGATGATGATAGATAGATAGATAGATAGATAGATAGATAGATAGATAGATAGAGTAGATAGAGAAATATAAATGGCTAGATGATAGATAGATAGATGATAGATAGATGAAGATAGATAGATAATAGATAGATAGATAGATAGATAGATAGATAGATAGATAGATAGATAGATAGATAGATAGATAGATGTAGACATGGAGCTTTTATTTTAGAGATGCTCTCTAATTTATTATATGTTGTTTTCATCTATGTCCTCCACTTAGTTATAAGTGCAAATTAACTACTATTGCTGCTGTAGTATGTAGGCAGGCAGGCAGACAGACAGACAGACAGACAGACAGACAATAGAATTGTTTGCCTTTTTATCTACCATGGGGAAATGCTCTATTTATCTATCCTTAATTCCTCATCTATTTATTTATATAGACCAGCATAGTCAATACTTTGAAAATGTGGGCAGAGATGGGGGCCCTGGGCACTTACTTCATTTCCGTTCTGTCCGATGTGGAAGAAAGGGGATTTTTGCTGCTCCCAGTGTTACAAGAACAATGGGAGTCATTTGCTCTGGGAACACTGGGGTTCTGAGTAAACATGCCTGGGAATGTGCTTTTCCAATGAACAGGGCTGTGAGTGAAAGGAGACACTGAGCTGCAGGATGTCTGACTTCGTCTTGCACTTACATTAGAAGGAAGAGAATGTCTAATCATTACAGAAAGCAACAGTGGAGAATTAGTAACCTTCCAGTTCTTATTGATTTAGAACTTCTAGCTGCTCCTTCCAATAGGTAGAATTGCAAGTTCCCTAACATTGGGAGTGCATTATTTTGAAAAATTGCACAAGCAGAAGCAGAAAAAATAGTTGTGGTAGACCCTTTGGGCTTTCCTTGGCTCTGAGATGATCAGGGAGCCACACTCAACATAACAGAACAGAATAACAGATTTGGAAAGAACCTTGGAGGTCTTCTAGTCCAACTCCCACTCAGGCCGGAAGCCCTATACCATTTCAGACTCTCTTCTTATAAACCTCCAGCGTTCAAACATTCACAACGTCTGGAGGCAAGTCATTCCACTGATTAATTGTTCTAACTGTTGGGAAATTTCTCCTTAGTTCTAATCTAGGTTGCTTCTCTCCTTGATTAGTTTCCACCCATTGCTTCTTGTTTTGCCCTCGGGTGCTTCGGAGAATAGCTTGACTCCCTTTTCTTTGTGGCAGTCCCTGAGATATTGGAACACTGCTATCATCACATTCACTGTGAGTCAGCCAAAGATCACTTGGATGGGAAAGAAGGTCATCCAAAGCCTTCAGATGTTATACTTCCTGAGCTTTGTTGTCTCCTTATCATGCCCACTACTATCGACAATGGGGAAACAGAATATAGGGGGCCACTAGAATAACTGAGATTTAACTTATCAACAGGAAGTGCCAAGATAATGCAATTAGATGGTGAAGAAATTGAAGTAGAGGTAGTTCTCATCTTATGACCGTAATGGAGTCTGCCCATCATGGTCATACGTCATGACAGTTGTAATGTGTGTAATGCAAATTGATTTTGCAATCTTTTCTGCAGCGGTCATTAAGTGAACACTGTTAGGAATATAATTCTAACGGTTGGGTTGGCAATATATAAATCATGTAACAATGCTATACCTGTTTCTTTAAATCATACTGTAAAATGTGATTGGTTGCTGTTTTCCTCAATTGGCCATAAGAGGGAGCCAGAATAACTGTTAGCTCTCTGTTCGTTAGATGCTGGGCTGATCTGATCTGAGTGTTTTGGAAGCTGGCTGTTAGAAAGTGCCATGAGCTATTGTAAGTTTTGTAACTGCTAGCAAACTTTGAGTTCTGAACTGATTATATGATACTGGACTATGTTATTTGGATTATCCCTTAACTGAAAGACGTTAATGACTGACTGTCCTATCCGCGTATGACTTGGACTGTTTGATGGACTCTGATATACCTCTATTTCCAGAAAGTAAAAGCCTACTTAAACTGCATTGTCTCTGTACGCTGGTTTGTGTGTTCTCCAACACAACTCTCACAACATTTCTCTGAACATACTCGGTCTCCCAACGGGGAGCTTACCTAACAAACACTATTCTTATTAAGCAACTCAATAGTTTGCTGCAGGCATGATTTTGCTGAAAACCAGACCTAAGTTCCAGTTTTTGGCAAAACTATTGTAAAGTGTTGTCACGTCACTACAGGAGGCCGCAAACAGCCATAAGTGCTGCCATGTTGCCAAACACTGATGTTCTGTCATCTGACTGTGGGTGAGGATGGAATTGACCATTGGTACTTCAATCCCAGTCCTTAATAGCCCCAAGGTAGGTCTGTTGAAACTTTCAATGGTTGCTAAGCAGCTGGTCATAAGTCAAGGAACCTGTAATCGCAGCCTTTTCTTCCTGGTCTCAAGCATTCACAAGGATGATGACTTAACCATCCCCATAGCAAACATTTGGATTGCTTAATGACCATAGTGTTCTCTTAATGACCGTTGCAGAAAAGATAAAATGAGCTTGCTGACATTCAAACTATCATGACTTAAGACCATGCTGGATTGGCTCCATCATGGTCAAAAGTCAAGGACTATCTGTACTTCAACTTCTTCACCATCTACTTGCAATGGGGTTGGTATTGCCTATTGATGTAGTTAAATTAAATCTCAGTTATTCTAGTGTCCTAGTATCCATGTATTAAACAAGATATATGTTACTAGGTAGGAGATAAGACAGGTGTAGACAAAGGATTAAAATGCAGAGCCATCCCAGTGACAATTAGTCTCAGAGCCATGGTTTCTCGGTTGTCATATTTGGGCTGCAAAACATCAACCGCCAGAAAGGTTGGACAAAGAAAAATGGATGCCTTTGAATTATGATACATGGAAAAAAGGGTTGGAAACCTTGGACCAGGAGAAGCATCAAATCATTGACTTCATAGCTGACGTAAAATTAGACTGCTGCCTGGAAGCACTGATAGTGAAGTTTACAGCTTAGATCAAGAGTGTCAAACTCAATTTCATTGAGAGATGCCTCCAGTTTGTGTGTGCCTTCAGGGGGCTGGGGTGGGTGGGGCTGACTGCGTGGGGGTGGCCAGCTTGATGTCACTTGTGTCAGGGGTGCCAGTGGTGGCCTGAGCACTGTGCCAGCGAAAATGGGCTCCTGTTGTGGCCCGCCAACGGACCTGGTGGCAGACTTAGACATTGAGGAGCTTGGGGAGGAACACAGGCCAGTCCTGGAGCAGTGGTGGGTTTCAAATGTTTTTAGAACCTCTTCTGTAGGTGTGGCCTGCTTTGTGGGAGTGGCTTGCCAGCCATGTGACTGGGTGGGAGTGGCTTGCCAGCCATGTGACAGAGTGGGAGTGGCTTGGCAGTCATGTGACTGGGTGGGCGTGGCCAACTTGTAAAATGTGGTGAAACTCACTTAACAACGCTCTTGCTTAGCAACCAAAATGTTGGCTCAGAAACTCTGGCATTTGAAGCACGCAAGTCTTAAAGCTGTCAAGTTACAAGACCCCTGCACCCCTAACCCTTTAGAAAAAAACCCAGGGGTGATCAAACTTGACAGCTTTAAGACTTGTGGACTTCAACTCCCAGAATTCCTCCTCTCGCTCTTCATCTTGATGATGTGTGGACGGGCGGAGGGAGGGAGCTGGAACCGGTTCTAAATGGCACTGTAGATTTGTGGAACTTCTTCTATAGAAGAGGTTAGAACTAGCAGGAACCCACTCCTGTTTTGTGACCTTCTGACGACAATGAGGAAGCCAGGTTCATTTAAGAACCATGTTACTATTTAACGACTGCCGTGACTCACTCTCCAAGGACAAGTTGATAGAGTTGGAGTTGGAGAAATCAAACACAGTAAAAAAAAACAACTGATGAACAGAAAGCAGGATGGCTATATGTCATTGTTGATGACACAAAGATGGATTTGTAAGGATCCAACAAGCAGGTCTACCAAACAAAGGATCCAATGGTGGGATTCAAAAATTTTGCTACCGGTTCTGTTGGCGTGGCTTGGTGGGCGTGGCAGGGGAAGGTTACTGCAAAATCCCCATTCCCTCCCGATCAGTTGGGACTTGGGAGGCAGAGAATAGATGGGGGCAGGGCCAGCCAGAGGTGGTATTAATTTACCGGTTCTCTGAACTACTCAAAATTTCCACTACCGGTTCTCCAGAACCTGCGAATATCACCTCTGAAATAATCATCCTGAGGTCATGAAGAACCAAAAACATTTTTTTAAAAAAAAATCGGGACAATGCCACTGCTATTCCTGTCCAAATTAGGAAAGTGTGACCTCCACATGAAAGCTATGTGATTTGGCAATAGCTGAACAAACATTAGGCCTAAATGAGCTTTTATTTTCAGTTTTGAGTTTAAAGAATTTTATCATTCGGAAACTGACTTCCTCCGCCCCAAAGTTGGAATTCCCCCACCCATTGCAGCTTCCACTGATAGGCAGTCTTAAACCACCCACTTTTTATTCTGACTGCATCTTTTTAAGAGAGGAAAAGGTTAAGTCTTGATTTTGTCTGGAAACTTATAAAACTTCAGAAAGAGAGATGTTGAACAATTGAAGGCCTGAGCAGCTAAAAATGAGGTATGTCTCTGGGATGGTCAAAATGACTTTTTGAAATGCGATTTGGGGTGGGTGGGTATCTAACATTTTAATAAAATTTATGTTAAAGAGGTGACCAAAGGGAAAGAGTGGATATCAGCTGTTCTAGGAGCAGGGATACTTAATCCTAGAATATGTTACATTACTGTGGAACGATCTCCCCGTTGAGATCCATACCCTCACCACCATCCAGACCTTCCGCACGGCCCTTAAGACCTGGCTCTCCCAGCAGGCCTGGGGATAAGTTCTTAAATTACCCGCCCGAGTATTGACTGTTGTATGCAAGTTGTGTTTTACTATTTTTATTTTGTTCACTTATGGTTTGTCTTTATCATTGCACCCCCTTCCCTGTGATTGTAAGCCGCCCTGAGTCCTCTCAGGGAGAAGGGCGGCCTATAAATCTTAATAAATAAATAAATAAAAAAAACTGGGACTCAGTCTAGAAGAAGGACCTCCAAACTTGGCAACTTTAAGATGTGTGGACTTCAACTCTCAGAATTCTGGGAGATGAAGTCCAGAAGTTTTAAAGTTGCCAAACTTTGGGTAAGAAAAAGAATATTTGTGCACCTGCAGAATCCTTTCCTTCTTTCTCTACGTACCTACCCACAAGTGATGAGTATAGTTTTCAGACTAAAGGAGGTATTGAATCGGGGTGAATGAAAAGTGGTGCCTCATAGTAATGCATTTAGATCTGCAGATTTTTTTAAAAATATACGAGCAAATGTCTAATTAGGTACCTTTACTGAAACACTAGTGTGCCCTTACTTCCTAAGAATAACAGGGGACAGCAAAATCCATTGTGGCGCATTAAAAACTATCACATGGCCCCTGACCTGATTGTATTTGGAACTGGAAGCCTTAAAGTTGAAAAGAACACCAAAAGTGCTTTGTTGTTGTTGACCTTTGAGAAGTTGCTTTAAAATAAAAACATTCCTGTTATTTTAAATATAGTGAGACTACATTGAGTTTCTCCAGTATGTTGGCCTTCTAAAGGATTTTGGTTACTTGTTTGCTTTGAATGTTTATAGTTTTAATATTTTTACATGGTTTTTATGTTGTTCTTGATTCTTGATTGGACGCAGCCCAGATCTTGGGATGGGATAGGTAGCTATACTGTATAGATGATGATAGATAACAGATAGATACCTGATAGATGATGATAAAGAAGATAGATAGATAGATAGATAGATAGATAGATAGATAGATAGATAGATAGATAGATAGATGATAGATAGATAGATAGATAGATAGATAGATAGATAGATAGATAGATAGATAGATAGATAGATAGACAGACAGACAGACAGACAGACAGACAGACAGACAGACAGACAGACAGACATGATAGCTATATGATAGATAGACAGGTTGATATAGAATTAGTAGATAGCTTTTATTTTAGAGATGCTCTCTAATTTATTGTAATATGTTATTTTAATCAATCTCCTGCACTTAGTCATAAGTGTGTATTAACTACTGCTGGTGTAATTATAACTATATATAAAGTATACATGTGGGGTTATAGTAAAGAAACCAGGAAATAAAATAAAATAATAAAAACAAAGAACAAAAGCTGCCTTAACAATAATAGCCATTCACAAAAGAATTGTTTCTCATGACCCAGATGTTCCTTCACTGGTAAACTAATTCACAGGATAGAATGAAAGGCTTTGTTGCCTGCTCAAGCCACAGGAGATGTGAGACAGATTCTATTACAATGTTGTTGTTTTTTGGCTTTCATATACGTACATAATTTGAAACTCTTGCCATTTTGTGTGCAAAGATGAGTGATCAGAAAATTAGAGTCTTCATGTGGCATGTTAATCTAGAACATCTCCGTGGATATTATATCTCAAAGGCCTTGAGTCATGTTATCATAGTTTATACATTAAAAATGTTTTAGGGGAAAATTTACTGAAACAAAGCTTCAGGATAAGATCAACGAATGATTTTGTGCTTTGTTTATTTATTTATTTATTTAGATTATTCATATCCTGCCTGTATTATTTTTACAAACTACTCAAGATGGCAAAAATTTCCACCACATCTTCCTCTCACTATTTACCCAATACCATGTACTGAGAGAGAGAGACTGAGCTAAAGTCACCCAGCTGGCTTTCATGCCTAAGGCGGGACTAGAACTCACAGTCTTTTGCTTTCCAACCAGGTGTCTTAACCACTAGACCAGTGATGGCTAACCTTTTTGTCCTCGTGTGCCCACACCCACAATGCAATGCGCCCAGCTCCCCTGCGCATGCGCATGTGACCACCACCACCCCTGTGCTCCTGCCGCCCCCGCTGCGCAAAATTTTTAGCAACCGGTTCTCTGCCCGATTGCTGGGCAGGCGTAGCCATGGTGGGGGTGGCCTACTCGGCCTCCTGCACCATGACAGGGGTGTGCATTGTCACCCTTCCCAGGCTCCGGAGGCTCATGACTCCGAGAGGGCGAAAATCACTTCTCCTGGGCTCCAGAAGCCAGAAACAGGCCCAATTCCAGAACTTGTGGGAGGCCCATTTTTCATCCTCCCAAAGTATCCACGTGGGCCTTGACTTACCTGGCATCCAAAATGGGCTCCGTGGAGAATCCTGGGACCAAAAGGGAGCACGGGGGGGGGGGGCGCACTGCACCCCCCGTGAATGCGAGTGCATCTCCCCCATGTGCTGCAGGGACCCGAAAATCAGCTAGCCAGCGGAGCTGAGCTAGGTGACTTCTCACGTGCCCGCAGAGAGGACTCCGTGTGCCATCTGTGGCACGCTTGCCATAGGTTCGCCATCTTGCCACTAGACTAATTGCCCTGGTGTGTCTGTGTCTGTGTTTGTGAGTGAATGAGTGAATGAGTGACTTGGCAAGAATGCAGAAATGGTTTGCCAGATCATTCTCCTCCTGTAACGGTTTTCTGGATGAGCCTCAAGCTCTGGGATTTCTTGAATTCTTCCACCTCAACTACCAAGTAGATGCAACACAACTCTAAATCTTCTCCAGGAGTTGGCTGAAGTGGCAAAATTGAAGTGGATACTTCGATTAAAGAAAATAACTTTAGTTTCCACATGGAAACCGCTTCTGAACTTCATGCTTGATGTGGAAAAGAATGAATATCTGACTGAGTTTTACCGATGAGATTGATAGATCTTTACAGAAATGGCTTGTTCATACTATTATGAAAAAGCAAAAAGCTGTGATTGGATCTTAATTCCTTATTTTACTGTAACAGAGAGAGTGGAAGTCAATGGGTTTTTCCCCCTTTTTTTCTCTTTCTTATCTTTCCTCACCTCTCTTTCCCTTCCCCGCCCCCACTGCTTTCCTATTTAGTTTGTATTCTGTATTTTATAACACTTTATAATTCAATAAAAGGTGTTGACAGATAATTCAATCTTCTCCAAACCCTTCTAATGTCTTGAGACCAGAGGCCTCAAGATTCCCTGGCACTCTTCATCCAGTTCTCCGCTACCAAGTGGAGGATAGTCAACTCAGGCTGGGGTGGAAGATAGTCAACTCAGGCTGGGGTTCAGTGACAAACAGCCCTACCTACTTAACATCTTATAGCAGAACAGAAGACTGGTTTCTTTCAAACTGAGCTTTCCAGAGTCTCAAAAATGAACCAACCAGGAGCCTCAAAAAGGCAGCCTGGTTCTTCCAGGCAGGCTTCAGCCCAAATGGAGTGATGTTGTTGTATGGATTGGGGAGATGCTACAAGTGTTTTTGAGAAGTCCTCACTTGCTCCTACAACCTTAGAAATGATTCTCTTTTGCCCTGACCTCTGAGAAGACCCTCTGGGACACCTTGTCCAAAAATTGCTTTTTTTTTTTTCAAAAGGTAACTGGACTTTCTTGGGTTTTTTTCTTTGAGAACATTTCACTTCTCACCCTAGAAGTTTCTTCAGTTCAGAAGTGAAACGTTTTCAATGGGAAAAAAAAATCAAGAAATTCCAGTTGCCCTTTGGAAAAAGCAGCTTTGGGACAGCCATAACCTGGATGGTTGAGAATCTCCATAAAGCCCTGAGCCACCTTGTGTATCTGATTCTTAATTCTTCCTCCCAAAACCCCAAAACACCCCACTAATATCTTTTTAAGAACTCACCACACATTTTACCCCTGGGGCTTCCCTGAGAAGTCTGGTTCTGACTGCTGAAAAAAATTCCCCTCACCCCCAAATGTGGTATCATCTAGTGACCTAATGAGTGGAAAAAAAAATGTCTGAGGCGTCAGGGGAAGGAGAAGAAAAGGGGCATATGATTATGTGATAGGCAAAAACCTGGGGGAAGTCCAGGAAACTCAATTCACCTCATTCAAGGAGAGAGTCAGGGCTGTGCAGTTCTGCTGAGATGGTCATTTTAAAGGTATTAATAAAATTATTGGGTCTGTATGGGTAGTCCTCATTATAAGAACCCAATTGGGGCCAACATATCTGTGGCGAGGGAGGGAGGGAGGGAGGAAAGAAGGAAGGAGCAAGAAAGCAAGGAAGAGGAGGGAGGGAGGAAGGAGAAAAAGAAGAAAGGAAGGAAAGAGAGAGAAAAAGAAAAAAGAAAGAGGGAGGGAGGAAAGAAAGATGGAAGGAAGGAAGAAAAGGAAGAAAGAAAGAGAAAGTAGGGAGGGAGGGAGGAAGAAGG
This sequence comes from Thamnophis elegans, assembly GCF_009769535.1. Classification (NCBI taxonomy): domain Eukaryota; kingdom Metazoa; phylum Chordata; class Lepidosauria; order Squamata; family Natricidae; genus Thamnophis; species Thamnophis elegans. The sequence continues at coordinate 150,894,300 of NC_045542.1, read as the reverse complement.
GAGGGAAGGAAAAAAAGAAAAGAAGGAAAGAAAGAGGGTTGGAAGGAGGAAAGAAAGACTGGAAAAGAAATTAATTTATAAAATTTAGATAAATTTTTATTGCCCATGTTGCAGTTAAGAGTTAGTAGAAAAGGGCTATTGCAAGGAGGGAGGGAAAAAAGAAGAAAGAAAGAAAGTCAGAAAGAAAGAAGGGAGGAAGGAAGAAAGGAAGGAGAAAAAAGAAGAAAAGAGAGAGAAAAGAAAAAGAAAGAAAGACAGAAAGGTTGAAGGAAGAAAGAAAGGCAGGAGGAAGAAGAGAAAAAAGGAGAAAAAAGAAAGAAACAAAAAGAAAGAAGAGGGAGGGAGGGAAAAAATAAAAGAAAAAGAAAGGAAAGAAAGAAAGAAAAAGAAAGAAAGAAAGAGTGAGGAAGAAAAAGAAAGGAAAGAAGGAAAGAAAGAAAGAGAGAGAGAGAGAGAGAGAAAGAAAGAAAGAAAAATTATTTTAGCAAATTTAGGTACTGCCCATGTCACTCTTGCGATGACTTGGAAATTTTAGAAAAGTTTTATGGGGTTCTTCAGTTCTGAGAATGTTTTTACAGAAAATGCAATTACCAACTATTGAGAGAGGATTAAGTTTTCTGAATCTGCAGTTATATCCTCAAGCTTAGCTATTGTCTATTATTAAATAGTGGGATTGCATATTTGATATTAATTTTCCAATTTAGGCAGCTTTAGTACGTATATCCATAAATAGCACCTTTGGCTGAGTGGAGAGTATTAGGATCTAAATACAATAGAACTGTAGTATCCCGGGAAACAATTGTATCAGTTACACAGTTATGGAACGGAATGTCTAATAAAAACAGATGCAATCCTTTTTCCCATGCTAGGTTGATTTTATGGAGAAATCCAACATTAAAACTGGGGGGGGGGGGGGGGGATTGTGATCTAGAAAAAAAATGGATGAAAGCAATGTCCACATATATGGATTCTCTCCATCTGTCCCTAATCTGGTCTTCCAATGATTGCACCCATTGCCACTGTAACTGAGTCCTTCCCCCTTATTGCTGGTTGTCCTTTTATTCACTTTCCTCCCATGGTTTCCAGCATCAGAGCCTCCTCCAAAGAGTTGGGTGTTTGCATCTGAGTCCAAAGTAGAATCATTTGATCCTGCTCATTTGTGCTTCAAGGGAGAACTCCAAGTTGATTTATTTAATGATACGTTGGTTGGCTGGTTGGCTGGCTGGTTTCTTTCTTTCTTTCTTTCTTTTCTTTTCTTCTTCTTTCTTCTTCTTCTTCTTTCTTTCTTTCTTTCTTTCTTGTTCTTATTTATCCATCTATCATCTATCTATCTGTCTGTCTGTCTGTCTGTCTGTCTATCATCTATCTATCTATCTATCTATCTATCATCTATCTATCTATCAATCTATTTATTTATCTATCTACCTATCTATCATCTATCTATCTATCTATCTATCTATCTATCTATCTATCTATCTATCATCTATCTATCTATCTATCCATCTACCTACCTACCTAGCTACCTACCTACCTAGCTACCTACCTACCTACCTACCTACCCACCCACCCACCCACCCACCCACCCATCCATCCATCCATCTATCCATCTATCTATCTATCTATCTATCTATCTATCTATCTATCTATCTATCTATCTATCTATCATCTATGTATCTATCTATCTATCTATCTATCTATCTATCCATCTACCTACCTACCTACCTACCTACCTACCTACTTACCTATCTATCTATCTATCTATCTATCTATCTATCTATCTATCTATCTATCTATCTAGCGAGGCTGTCCATAGTGAGGAGTCCAATACAGGTAGTCCTTGACTTACAACAGTTCAGTTCATCTCAGGGGCTGCCACAATGAAGAGGGAGTCAAGTACCTGAGGGCAGGACAAGAAGCAATGGGTGGAAACTAATCAAGGAGAGAAGCAACTTAGAACTGAGGAGAAATTTCCTGACAGTTAGAACAATGAATCAGTGGAACAACTTGCCTCCAGAGGTTGTGAATGCTCCAACGCTGGAAGTCTTTAAGAAGATGTTGGATAGCCATCTGTCTGGAACGGTATAGGGATTCCTGCCTAGGCAGGGGGTTGGACTAGAAGACCTAGAAGGTCCCTTCCAACTCTGATATTCTATTCTATTTAGTGACCATTCTAAGTTATAACGGCACTGGAAAAAAGTGACTTATGACCATTTTTCACACTTATAACCATTGCGGTATCCCCATGGTCACATGATTTCCATTCGGATGGTTGACAACTGACTCACATTTATGACGGTCGCAGTATCCCGGGGTCACGTGATCTCCTTTTGTGATCTTCTGCCAAGCAAAGTCAGTGGGAAAACCAGATTCATCTAGCAACCGGGTTACTAATTTAAGAACGGCAGTGATTCACTTAACCAATGGGCCGAGAAAGGTCGTAAAATGGGGCAGGATTCACAAATTTCCCACCTAGCCACATAAATTGCTACAGGGCAACCTGTGGCATAGTTCAGAGGTGTCAATATTCTTCCCGTCCTGCTTCTTTGAAGTCCAACTTTCCATTTCAGGAAGTGTCCCAGAGAAGACCATGACTCCGATGTTTTGATGTTAGTAGCTTATCTTTTGTTTGAACAATTGTTTTGCTTCCCAGCTGCAGCAGAACGACCTCTTCTGAATATTTAAAAGAGAAGGAAATTGAGCCACTCATCCATTTTGACAAGGTGGGTTTCACGTCATGTTTTATAATTGTTGTGGTGTGTGGGTGTGGGTGTGTGCGCGCGCGCACGTGTAAAGATCCTTGACTTACAACAGTTCATTTAGGGACTGTTCAAAGTTACAACAGCACTGGAAAAAAGTGACTTTTTTAATCTTAATTCTTTTTTTTAACAAACAAAAACCAACAAAAACACATACAACCTTCTTCCATTTCATACGGCGTGTCGTTTGGTCACGAGATTTTGTGCGTCCTTTCCCTGGTCCCCGCGTACAATTATATATCGAATCACAAATTGTTCATTAGATAAACATGAGTACATTATTGTCGTACGTCAATTTTTCAACTGTAATTATTATCCCTTAATTTTAAACAAGATATTCTGAATATTGAATCCATACGTACATCATTTTGCATCAGTAGATCAACTCCAATTATTATTCCTACGTTTTAAACAACAGTTCATTTAAGGACTGTTCAAAGTGACAACAGCACTGAAAAAAGTGACTTATGACCGTTGCAGCATCCCCATGTTCACCTGTTCTACATTCGGATGCTTGGCAATGGATCCATACTTAGGACGGTTGCTGCTAAGTCCTTGTGTCTATGACTGTGCACTTCCTGTCATCCGTGAAGCACTCCTATTGGCTCCAGTACGCTGTCTGACTGGTGGGAGAATCCGAGGTGCCCCATTGGCTAATAGTCTGACAGCTCAGTGTATAAAAGAGCTGTCAGATGGCAAGTGTTCTTGTTGTTACTGTTCCAGTTGTGATTAAAGCAGTTCAAGCAAATCTGTCTCCGGGTCTTCCCTCAAAGCTCAGTTCTGAGCAGTTACTGTGTCCCCGGGGAGGGGAGGGGAGGGTGTTTCATGTGATCCCCTTTTGTGACCTTCTGACAAGCAAAGTCAATGGGGGAAGCCAGATTTGCTTAACAACGGTGTGACTAATTTAACAACTGCAGAGATTCACCTATCAAATGTGGCAAGAAAATGGGACAGAACTGGCTTAACAAATTTCTCCCTTAGCGAGATACATTTTGCACTCATTTGTGGCCATAAGTTGAAAACTACCTGTATCTCACTCAGCAGCAGAAGTTTCTGACTCAATTGTGATCATAGGTTAAGGACTATCTCTGCAGAGGTGAAATTTGGCAGGTTCCAACAGATTCTGGAGAACCCGTAGCAGAAATTTTGAGTAGTTCGGAGAACCGGCAAATGCCACCTCTGGCTGGCCCCAAAGCGGGGTGGGAATGGGGATTTTGCAGTATCCTTCCCCCAGGAGTGAGGAGGGAATGGGGATTTTGCAGTATCCTTCCCCCAGGAGTGAGGAGGGAATGGAGATTTTGCAATATCCTTCCCCCAGGAGTGAGGAGGGAATGGGGTTTTTGCAGTATTCTTCCCCCAGGAGTGAGGAGGGAATGGGGGTTTTGCAGTATTCTTCCCCCAGGAGTGAGGAGGGAATGGAGATTTTGCAGTATCCTTCCCCCAGGAGTGAGGAGGGAATGGGAAATTTGCAATATCCTTCCCCCAGGAGTGGGGAGGGAATGGAGATTTTGCAGTATCCTTCCCCCAGGAGTGAGGAGGGAATGGGATTTTGCAATATCCTTCCCCCAGGAGTGAGGAGGGAATGGGGGTTTTGCAGTATCCTTCCCCCAGGAGTGAGGAGGGAATGGAGATTTTGCAGTATCCTTCCCCCAGGAGTGAGGAGGGAATGGGGATTTTGCAATATCCTTCCCCCAGGAGTGGGGAGGGAATGGAGATTTTGCAGTATCCTTCCCCCAGGAGTGAGGAGGGAATGGGGATTTTGCAATATCCTTCCCCCAGGAGTGAGGAGGGAATGGGGGTTTTGCAGTATTCTTCCCCCAGGAGTGAGGAGGGAATGGGGTTTTTGCAGTATTCTTCCCCCAGGAGTGAGGAGGGAATGGAGATTTTGCAGTATCCTTCCCCCAGGAGTGAGGAGGGAATGGGAAATTTGCAATATCCTTCCCCCAGGAGTGGGGAGGGAATGGAGATTTTGCAGTATCCTTCCCCCAGGAGTGAGGAGGGAATGGGGAGTTTGCAATATCCTTCCCCCAGGAGTGGGGAGGGAATAGGGATTTTGCAGTATCCTTCCCCCTGCCAAGCCCACTACGCCACACCCACCATGCCACACCCAAAGAACCGGCAGGAAAAAAATTGAATCCCACCACTGACTATCTGTACTAGCTTATTATGGGCATGAACAGGCTGGAATCCAAGTTGGCTGGGCTGACTCTACATGACTTGTGTTTGTTGGTTGACTTCCATTCTTTACAGATGCCCGGTGGACAAGTGGAAGGAATCGTGCCATCTCAGCACCCGCTGCTTTGTAACACCCTGCCCCAGTTTGTGGGTCTGGACTTCCCCCTGGACCATCTGCTGGAGCAGATAAGGCCGGACCTGAAAATCAGGCAGCAGGTGGCTGAGTTGGAATCCCGCCAGAAGACCTTGGAGAACATTGTCTCAGTTCTGAGCCGGGAGCTGGCCAGAAAAGAAGTGTCCCCTGATGTCCGAATTGGAGAAGCTCTGGCCAGGATCCTCTGCCTGGAGGAGAAAGTAAGAGACGCCTTTTGGAAAGATCTCATGTCTCCCATGAGAACTTATAGAGTGGAGGTGGGGAATGATTGGCCCTTTTATAACTTGTGGACTTCAACTCCCAGAATTCCTCAGCCAGCCATGGCTATCTCAGGAATTCTGGGAGTTTGTCCACAAGTTACCTTCTTCTTTTGTGACACATCCATCATGGGACATTGGCGCTCATGTTGGCAATCCCATTTTTATCAACAGCCGCATGAAAAAGTGCCATTGAGTTTTGTCCAAACCTGCCCCTTAGATTTTGAAGCCATGATCTTCTTCTGCCAGGACCTCATTTGCCTTTGTTGGAAGAAATGTCCATCTGGAGTCAGTTCCAAGTGGGGGAGAAAGACACTGGAAACATGCTTGGAAAGGTGGTTTAATGGTGGACAGGACCACGTGGTTTGAAATCCCGGGCAAAAAAAGAGCACCTGGGTGAGAGAGAGAGAGAGAGAATTATACCCTCTGTTGGGCTTTGAACCTGCTTTCTGTTCCGGTGGCAAGAAATGTATCCTGATTGGTTGTCAGACTCCTATGGGGCAGAGGTGGTGTTCAGCAGGTTCTGACCAGTTCTGGAGAACCGGTAGCAGAAATTTTGAGTAGTTCGGAGAACCGGTACATACCACCTTTGACTGGCCATGGCCCCATCTATTCTCTGCCTCCCGAGTCCCAGCTGATCGGGAGGGAATGGAGATTTTACATATTTTTCCCCTGCCACACCCACCAAGCCACGGCCACAAAACCGGTAGTAAAAAAAATTGAATCCCACCACTGCTATGGGGCCATGCAGGGGTAACTTTGTAGGTTGTCTCAAGTCCCAGGCTTGGTTGACTCTTGCTGGGTGATAGTCACGAAGAGGCTTTGACCAATTCCTATTATGGCTTAATGGCTTTGTCCTGGTTTGGATCTTGAGTGAAGGCTAATCCTATCACCCTGGAGCGGAAGGTCTTTTGTCTTGTAGATAAGGTGTCCAAAGCATGCACACACCCGATTCCCCCCCTCCAAATCCAATGTGTGCACGGCCCCTGTGCATGCACCCCACCCTGCATGCACGCGTGTGTGGCTCCCTAAATGTGTCTGTGCTCCCCACATGCACCATGCTCCCCCCATGCACCCCACACACACCCTGCACCTGAAGACCACCGGGCCGGTGGGTGGCACCCACGCATGCGCGGTGGAACTGAACTGGGGCGACGGCCATAGCTTCGCCATCACCACTTTATACTTTTTCTGTTCCATAGTTATTATCATTCACTTGTCTCTGTGAAGTAATACAATGTCAGGTGACTGAATTTAACTGAAGGTATTTTTCTTAAATGTTTCCACGTTTTCCTTCCAGGTAGAACAGCAAGATTCACTCTTGGCTCTGAAAGATGTGATGATCAGCAGCTTGGTGTCCCGGATCCAGGCCCTGGAACACACCAGCTACGATGGGTGTTTCCTCTGGAGGGTCCCCAGGGTGGGGCTTCGAATGCAGGAAGCTCAAACCGGCAAACGGCCTGCCCTTTATTCCCCCCGTGAGTGACCAAAGAGGGATGTGAATGGAAAGGGGGAAATTGACTTGCTAGAACAAAAATCTCTGCTTGGTGGCTGTGGAGATTCTCCGTCATCCAGGTTATTGTTGTCTCAAAGGTGCTTTTTTTTTTCCAAAAGTCAAGTGGATTGTTGTTTTTCTTGAGGAAGAAAAAGACATTTCACTTCTCATCCAAGAAATTTCATCAGTTCTGATGGAAGGGGGATGGAAGGATAGGTACCCGGCCAGAGGTGGCATTCAGCAGATTCTGAACCAATTCTGGAGAACCGGTAGCGGGAATTTTCAGTAGTTCAGAGAACTGGCAAATACCTCCTCTGGCTGGCCCCGCCCCCATCTATTCTCTGTCTTCCGAGTCCCAGCTGATCAGGAGGGAATGGAGATTTTGCAGTATCCTTCCCCTGCCACGCCCACCAAGCCATGCCACGCCCACCAAGCCACGCCCACAGAAATGATAGTAAAAGATTTTGAATTCCACCACTGGTACCGGCCATTGAGACTGACAGCAGGGGATGGAAAGATAATTCTGATAGGAGGATGGGGGGGGGGGGGGAGAAACAGAAGGATTATATTTCTTTGCAATGCTACTCCTTCCATTCCCCTCACCTGCAATCCTATCAGAAGCAGAGGGCAAGACAAGAAACAATGGATGGAAACTAATCAAGGAGAGAAGCAATCTGGAATTAAGGCGAAACGTCTCAACAGTGAGGACAATTAAGCAGTGGAAACAGCTTGCCTTCAAAAATCATGGGGCCTTCATCACTGGAGGTTTTTAAGAAGACAGCCACTTGTCTGAAATGATATAGGGTCTCCCGCTTGAGCAGGGGGTTGGACTAGAAGACCTCCCATGTCCCTTCCAGCTCTATTTTATTCTTTCCTTCCATCTCCTCGCCATCCAGCCTCCACTGTCAGTACCTATCCTTCCATCCCCCATGCCATCAGAACTAATGAAGCTTTTTGGATGAGAAGCAAAATGTTTTCTTCTTCCTCCTCTTCAAGGAAAAAACAGTCCCGTTACCTTTCAAAGAAAAATGCACCTTTCAGATGCCGGCTTTGTGGTTGACTTTCTGACTACAGTATCATTTTTGTGGGCTTGCACTATGGCGAGGCACAGAAAGATCCAGCATGGGCATCCTGATGAGACTGTAAAACTTGCAAATGCCTGGCCCTATTCAGAAGTAGGCACTATGGGACGCTGTCAGACACGTTGTTGATGCCACCGGGGTTGAAGAGCCTAGGAAGGAAGGAAGGAAGGAAGGAAGGAAGGAAGGAAGGAAGGAAGGAAGGAAGGAGAAGAAGGGAAGGAAGGAAAGAAGGAAGAAAAGAAGAAAGGAAAGACAAAAGATGGTAAAGGGAAGAGAAAGAGAGAGGAAGGAAGGAAGAAAGGAAAGAAAGAGAAAAGATGGAGAAGAACAGAAGAGGGAAGGAAGGAAAGAAGGAAAGAAAGAAAAAGATGGAGAAGAAGGGGAAAGAAGGGGAAGAAGGAAGGAAAGAAAGAAGGAAGGAAAGAGAAAAGATGGGGAAGAAGGGAAGGAAGGAAGGAAAGAAGAAAGAAAGAGAAAAGATGGGGAAGAAGGGTGGGATAGGAAGGAAGGAAGGAGAAAGGATGGAGAAGGAAGGAAGGAAGAAGGAAAGAGAAAATATGGGGAAGAAGGGAAGGAGGAGGAAGGAAGGAAAGAAAGAGAAAAGATGGGGAAGAAGGGGTGGGGGAGGAAGGAAGGAAGAAGAAAAAATGGAGAAGGGGAAGGAAGGAAGGGAGAGAAAAGATGTAGAAGAAGGGAAGGGAAAGAAGGAAAGAGAAAGAAAAAGGGAAAGAAAGGGAGGGAGGGAGGGAAGGAGAAGGAAGGAAGGAAGGAAGACAGATGCTGGGAAGCAAAAGTGCTTGTTCTATTATTGTGTTTATTTCCAAAGTTACATCTGGGACCCACAGTGTTGAATACTAGCGCGGGAAATACAAGCGCGCGAACAAGGACTCTTCCTGATTGGCTCCCGGGCAGAGCCGGCTCAATCCTCGCCCTGATTGGTCGGGCTACAAAGGACTCTTCCTGATTGGTTCCCGGCAGAGCCGGTCCAATCCTCGCCCTGATTGGTCGAGCTACTCGACGCCCATTGGTCCCTCACTCAAACCTGGGGGTATAAATGTAGGGCGCGAAATACGTCTCGTTGAATCGTTTCCACTATGAGCTGAATAAAGTCACTTTCCTCATACTCTTGTCGCGTCCTTCCCCTTCGCCCAAGATGTAAAACTGGCGACGAGGATGGATTCCGATTCCCGCGACCACGAAGAAGAACAGCCAGCTGCCACCGCGTCTGAACCAGCCAGAACGCTATCGTCAGACCGAGAACTCCGGCAGCGAACGCGAATTTTTCTTCGTCCTTCCTCTCCCCTCTCCGGCCCCACACCACGATGGCGTCATCGCTTCCTCCTTTCGCGCCATTCGGCGGAGCCACCGGAGAATCATGGGACGGATTCATGGAGCGGTTCGAGTGTTACCTGATCGCTTCGAAAAACCAGGCTCAGACCGATGAGGAGAAATGCAGCTTCTTCCTGTCCTGCTGTGAGCCGTCCATGTTCGCCTCTGCGAGAGCCCTGGCCGCCCCGAGGCCAGCATACAAACTTGGGTGGGCCGAGCTGATGTCCAGGCTGAGGAACCACTACGCTCCCTCACCCTCTTTATTTGCACGCCGTTTCGCTTTCCGCCGCCGAGTACAAAGGGCTAATGAATCCATTAGCAAATTTCTGGAGGCCTTGCGCACTGTGGCCGCCCAGTGCGATTTTGCAGACCTGGAGGAAAACCTTGCGGAGCAATTTGTGTGCGGGTCCGCGACGCACACTTACGCGGCCGATTGCTCCGGAATCACAAGATTACCCTGATGCAAGCCGTGGAAATAGCGCGAGCCGCCGAACTCTCCGAGCAATCCACGGCCGACATGGAACGCCTCCAGCTAAACCCCCCCGCACAAACCGTCGCGGGGCCGCTCGCCCAGACGAACCTCGTCGACGACCTCTCCCTGCCGAAAACGAGGAGGAGGAGGAGGAGGAAATCGTCGGCCAGATGAGGCTGCAGCCCAAACGGAGGCCACCCCAGCAACCACCGGCACCCGTTCAGCCGGCCTCAAACGCACCTTGCCGCGGATGCGGCGGCCGCCACAGCCGCACAGCCTGCCCGTACCGTTCTGCCGTCTGCCGCCGTTGCCAAGAAGGACACCTCGCCAGAGTATGCCGGGCTCCCCTGCCAGCCCCGTCGTTTATGCAGCCCAGCGACCAGCGCCCGGCACCACCACGCCGCCAGCAGCCGCGTTCCGCGAGGCGCACTGAGGACTGCCACTCAACCTACCAGCCCCCCAGCACCGACTGCGTGGTCTACCAGGCATCCCCCGTTCCCGCCGGCCACCGGAAAATAGCACCGCCGTCCGTCTCGAAGGTCAGCTTTGCCAAATGGAGGTGGACTCCGGTTCATCCCGTTCTCTCCTATCTTGGGCTTTGTTCTCCCGCCTTTGCCCCGGGGTCCCCCAGAGAAAGCTGCGCCCCGCCAGGGTCTCCCTCCTAGATTACCAGGGAAATGGGATTCCCACAGCTGGGTTATACCACATCCGGGTGGAATATGGAAATTTTAAAGGGAAACTCCCAGTTTAGTCGTAAGGAACAACCTGCCCGCTCTCCTGGGGTTAGAATGGTTCTCGCGCTTTGGGCCTCACCATAGAAGGGGTACACAGGGTAGTTTCCCTCCCCGTAGATAGCGTCCTAGACGAGTTCTCAGATGTGTTCGACGGGAAATTGGGTTGTTACAAGGGTACCCCCATTTCTCTCTGCCTCGATCCTCAGCGCCCCGGTTAGGCTAAAGGCACGCAGGGTCCCTTTCGCATTGAGAGCAAAGGTAGATGCGGAACTCGATAAGTTAATTGAACAAGGGGTACTCGAGCCCGTAGATCACGCCCGCTGGGAAACCCCCATAGTCCTCCCGGTCAAACCCGACGGATCGGTGAGAATATGTGCCGACTACAAGTCGACCATCAATTTGGCCCTACAGGCAAACCCGTATCCGGTTCCCGTAGTACAGCACCTACTCCACTCCTTAGGACAGGGCCGCATTTTCGCTAAGCTAGACATGGCACAGGCCTACCAGCAGCTTCCCGTAGACGACGATGCGGCTACAGCCCAGACTATCGTCACCCACCGCGGAGCTTTCCGTTGCCGCCGTCTGCAATTCGGCGTCTCGGTCGCCCCTGGGATTTTCCAGAGCCTCATGGAGCGGTTGCTCCACGGGCTCCCAGGCGTCGTTCCCTACTTCGACGACGTCCTGGTCGCAGCCCCCAGCCACTCGGAGCTCCTGAAAACGCTGCGGGAGGTCCTCACACGTTTCAGGGAGGCGGGACTGAAATTAAAGCGCAGCAAATGCGAAATTGCAGTTCCCAAAGTTGAATTCCTGGGGTTCCTCATTGATGCCCAAGGCATCCACCCACTCCTTCCAAAGTTGCCGCCATCAAAAATGCACCCGCACCCACCTCTAGGGCGGAGTTACAAGCATTCCTGGGGCTCTTAAATTTCTACGCCCCTTTTATCCCCCACAAGGCGTCACTAGCTGAGCCGCTACACCGTCTACTTGACCGGTCAGCAGCCTGGAAATGGGGTAGCCGTGAAGCGCACGCGTTCGCGGCTATAAAGGATATTTTAACTTCATCGGCAGTCCTAATCCAGTACAGCGATAGGATGCCGCTAATTCTGACTTGCGATGCCTCCCCCTATGGCGTAGGGGCGGCTGAGCCACGTCCTCCCAAACGGCTCAGAAGCCCCCATAGCCTTCTATTCCCGGACACTCTCCTCCACGGAGCGGAACTACAGCCAAATCGATAAAGAAGCCCTGGCTGCAGTGTCCGGCATTAAGCGGTTCCATGACTACCTTTATGGTAGAAAGTTCACCCTAGTCACGGATCACAAGCCCCTCCTGGGGCTACTGGCGGTGACAAGCCGACTCCCCCCATCTTGTCCCCCCGCATGACACGCTGGACAGAGTTCCTAACGGCGTACTCGTATACGTTGTTATAACCGTCCGGGCAAACAGCTAGGACACGCAGACGCCCTGAGCCGCTGCCCCCTGCCAGAGACGGACACAGCCCACGTGCCCGCGCTCTGTTCTGTCCATTGCCGAATCCGACCTCCCCGTTTCTGCCACGGACGTGGCAGCCTGCACAAAGGCTGACCCCGTCCTATCTCAGGTCGCTTCATGGGTTTTGAGGGGGTGGCCCACGGAAAAGGTAGCGGAACACTTCCGCCCATTCAAAGTGCGACAGGCCGAACTCGCCCTTCACGGGGGTTGCCTTGTCTGGGGGATAGGGTAGTGATCCCTACAGCCCTACGAGCACGAATCCTGCCCGCACTCCACAAAAACCACCCAGGCATAGCACTGAAAGCCTTAGCCCGTAGCTACGTATGGTGGCCCTTGTTAGACACAGAAATCGCAGACTACGTAGGCCGATGCAGGATCTGCCAAAACTCTAGGCCGAATCCCCCCATAGCCGCCCCTCGAGAGTGGGAGATCCCTAGAGGCCCATGGTCCCGTTTACACATCGACTTTGCCGGCCCCTTCCACGGCCGGAACTTCATGATAGTGGTCGATGCTTACTCCAAGTGGGTGGAGCTAGTAATCATGACCTCCACCACAGCAGAGAGTACAGTAAGGGCCCTCCGTAAGATGTTCGCTACCCATGGGTTACCGGATGTGATAGTCTCCGATAACGGGCCCCAGTTTACCTCCACCACGTTCCAAGAATTCCTGGCCGAACAGGGGATCAGACACGCGGCCACGGCCCCCTATCACCCAGCTAGCAACGGCCGGGCGGAGCGCGCAGTTCGCTCAGCAAAAGAAGCCTTGGGCCGCATGGACCAGGGCGACTGGCAAGAAAGAGTAGCGGCCTATCTCTTGAGCCAGCACTCCATACCCTGCCCAACGACCAACAAAAGTCCCGCGGAGCTCTTGATGGGTAGGAGATTGCGAACCCCCCTAGACAGGCTCCATCCACTTATTACGCAGGAGATCCGCCAAGCAACCTGGGGGCCCTTCCGTTCCACGCGTTTAAGTTAGGGAATCCTGTATGGGCCCGTTCCTTTTCCGGGGATCCACGGTGGGTTCCCGCAACCATCACAGCCTGACCGCCCCTGTTCCTTCAGGGTCGGCCTGGCCGACGGACACCATGGAGGCGACACGTGGACCAGTAAGGCGTGCTTCCCCTGCGGAAAGAGAGCCGGCCCTCCAGCTTCCCAGAATCTGCTCTCAACAGGAGCCACCCCCCAGTGACTCCTTTCCCACGGACCGTTTTCCACCCGGCGAACGGGGGTCAAGCCGTCGCGAACCTTCCGGGCAGCGCGACCCCAGCTGGTTACTCTTTTCCGCGGAGCCCTTCTCGAGACTCTGACCTACACCCCAACCAGACTGCACGGGGCCCTGCCAGACACCCCGTTGGCCACAGAGACGCCACCCCAGGGCGGGACGGACATCGTGCACCGGGACCCGGAGCCAGTGCCCTCTCGCGGGGCCGCGCCGTCGGCTCAAGCCCCCACCACGGACACGCCTACCGCCAGCGGTTTCCCCCCCCGTCGACGATCCTGCAACGGGTGAACCAACGGAGATCGGGACGAGAACGCCACCGTCCCGCCTACCTACAAGACTATGTTTGCCCCTCCTAAAGGAACTCTATGACTGGGGGGGGAGGGTGTTGAATACTAGCGCGGGAAATACAAAAGCGCTGCGAACAGGACTCTTCCTGATTGGCTCCCGGGCAGAGCCGGCTCAATCCTCGCCCTGATTGGTCGGGCTACAAAGGAATCTTCCTGATTGGTTCCCGGGCAGAGCCGTCCAATCCTCGCCCTGATTGTCGAGCTACTCGAACGCCCCATGGTCCCTCACTCCAAACCTGGGGGTATAAAATGTAGGGCGCGAAATACGTCTCGTTGAATCGTTTCCCACTATGAGCTGAATAAGTCACTTTCCTCATACTTCTTGTCGCGTCCTTCCCCTTCGCCAGATGTAAACACAGAATATCCCCTGGAATAGTAGAGGGCATCCTAGAGCTTTCAGTTTGTCCATGGCCAAATGCTATTGTCCCAGCTGCCATTTTATGGAGCAGGCAAATCCTTCTGGTGAAGGCACCCACAGAAATTAACTCTGAAGATTCCCATTTCCTTCGAAAGTTTATCCTGCAACAGAATCTACGAAGAGACCCGTCGGTATTATGTTCTTGCTGCTCTTAGCATCTCGTGTTTTCCTCTCCTTTGTGCTCCTCCAGCATTTATACCGCCCGCTATGGCTACAAGCTCTGCCTGAAGCTTTTCCTGAATGGAGATGGGGCTGGTGCTGGAACTCACCTTTCGCTCTTCCTGGTTGTGATGAAGGGAGAATACGATTTCCAGTTGAAATGGCCTTTCCAACATAGGTAGGATGAACTGGTGGTAAGGGGACATAGCATAGGAAGCTCTTTCCCTCCTCAATTCTCCTGGCTGTGGCTGCCACCCGTTTCTCCCAAACAGCAGCTACAAGTTCAAGAGGATTCTCAAAGTGCATACCAACTCTTTTTGGGAGAGTGCCATCCCAAAAAAAGGGAAATGGTGGCTCAGTGGCTAAGATGCTGAGCTTGTCGATCAAAAAAGTTAGCAGTTTGGAGGCTCGAATCCCTAGCACTGCATAACGGAGTGCGCTCCCGTTACTTGTCCCAGCTTCTGCCAACCTAGCAGTTCGAAAGCACGTAAAAAATGCAAGTAGAAAAATAGGGACCACCTTTGGTGGGAAGGTAACCAGAGTTCCGTGCGCCTTCAAAGTTTAGTTTATGCCGGCCACATGACCATGGAGACGTCTTCGGACAGTGCTGGCTCTTCGGTTTTGAAACGGAGATGATCACCACCCCCTAGAGTCGGGAACGACTAGCACGCATGTCATCCCAATCAGGTGCAAAAGTCCACATCCACTCTGCCTTGCTAGAATTAGATTTACATCCAGACCTCCACAGCTCTAAGCAGGGTGGATAAAAATCGGTGATTTTTTTTTAAAAAAAAAAAAATTAAAAAAAACTTTTTAAAAAATTCAAATCAGATTTGTTAAAATCCCAATTTATTTAACAAAATGTTTTGGAGTGAAAAAAATCTATCTAAAGATAGTTTCTACTTAAGATACGTAATAATTTAGTTTATTCAGCATGAAATGGAGCTTGGTTATGGAGCATGAGGCTGTATATTCTGCAATATTTACATTTTTGGTAAACTCATTCAAAGAATCTTAAGCTCTGCAAGCTGAGATAACCACGAAATAAATCATAAGACAAAGTTCAGGAATATTCCTTTATCCCATTGTTTCGCAAATCTATGTACACCACAAACTGTACGGCTGTTTGAAGAGAAATGCCTCTGTACCACCAGACTAAGTGTGAAGAGGAAGGGCAAGCAGTAAAAATGAAAGTGAAACCTTCTAAGCAGCTTATGAATGTAATATTAAAGAGCACCCGTCATTTCAGATTCATCATGGAAGCACCTGCTATCGGGCATCCACTCACCTGCTGCCTAACACGTCCCTCGCCTTATATTGTGTCGGTCCTGCATCACCAGCCTTCCAGTAAAATAAATTGCTTCTGCGCAAAATGGCGGCACTTATGGCACAGCAAATAAATCCGGTTCGGGGGAGAGATGGGGTGCCCAGCCAAGTTACTACCTACTCGGCCAAACCAGTCCAAACCAGTAGTAACCCACCTCCGCAGCTGCCCCATTAAAATGAATGAGACTGCGGGACAGAGATGACAGTTGCTCTTTAAAAATTATGATTTAAATCGAGTGGATTTAAATCAAGCCTTTTTCCTAGTGATTTAAATCAGCCCTGACACAAATCCACCCTGGCTCTAATTCAGTGTTTCTCAACCTTGGCAACTTGAAGATGTCCGGACTTAGCAGTTAGACTTATATACCGCTTCATAGGGCTTTCAGCCCTCTCTAAGCGGTTTACAGAGTCAGCATATCGCCCCCAACAACAATCCGGGTCCTCATTTTACCCACCTCGGAAGGATGGAAGGCTGAGTCCAACCCTGAGCCAGTGAGATTTGAACAGCCGAACAGCAGAACTGCAGTCAGCTGAAGTAGCCTGCAGTGCTGCATTTAACTACTGCGCCACCTCGGCTCTGGCGAATGCTGGCTGGGGAATTCTGGGAGTTGAAGTCCGGACATCTTCAAGTTGCCAAGGTTGAGAAACACTGCTCTAAATTCTGATAGTGTCTCTTAAACAGCCATGCCAGAAATATACACTTGTCGTGAGCGCACAGGAAATCCTTGACTTTTACAATAGTTCATTGAGGGAACCACTAGAAGTTACAGTAGCACTGAAAAAAGTGACTGATGACCATTTACAACCGTCGCAACATCCCCATAGTCACCTGATCCAAATTCAGACACTTGGCAACTGACTCGTATTTATGACGGCTGCAGTGTCCCGGGGTCATGTGATCACCTTTGGCGACCTTTTTATATGCAAAATCAATGGGGAAGCCAGGTTCACTTAGCAACTGTGTGACTAGCTTAACAACTGCAGTGATTCACTTAGGAACTGTGGCAAGAAAGGGTGAGGCCTATCTGTACTGATTATGCTTAAGCCCGTGCCAATGGATGGCCTTAGCTGGTAGAAGTCTGCAGATTTTCTGTCATGCAGGTTGTCCCAAAGGTGCTTTTTCAGGAGGCAACAGGATTTTCTGGTTTTTCTCTAAAAGGATGCAAATGACCAGCTCTCTGCAAGGAATATAAATCCTTCCATTCCCCACAATCCAGTCAGAGTTGAAGAAGCTTCTTGGATGAGAAGCAAAACATCTTCCAGAGGAAAAAAAAAACAAAGTTCAGTTGCCTCCTGAAAAAGCGCTTTGGGGCCTCAGCTGGTAGCTTTATGTAATAAGTGTTGGTACGAAGACAGTTGAGCCCTCAGGAACCCTGAAATGCTGGGTTCTAGAGCTGGTCCTTCTCCCACAAAATCACACCCCCACATTCTTGACTGCCTAAGCTAGTCCAGGTTACAAGTCATGGTCTGAAAGACCCAGAAAGTAGTCTGGCCTACAGACAAGGAGACGTGTGGCCCAGACCAATGCTATCTTAGTTTAGTGCACATAAATTGGTGCACATCATATAATACGCAAAATATAGTGCATATATTTCTCCCTCCTTTAAAATTTAGGTGACCTTCACTTTGTTGGATCAAGTCAACAACTGTCACATTTCCACCGTCTTCCGTTCCTTGGAGTCCTCGTGTTCATTCCAGCGGCCCATCAACGAAACCAACGTGGCCAGCGGCGTCCCTGAATTCTACCCCTTGAACTCACTCCACGAACCAGGTGCTGGCTACCTTCATAATGACATGTTAGCCATTCAGGCTGTGATTGACACAAAGGCTTAAACTAATGTGCGACCTTCATCTCAGATGTGAAGACCAAACTACCAACCCCAATGATGGGATGCTCCAGAATGTCTGTCAAAAGAAGAGGACACCGCTGCATTTAGGCGACAATTGAGGAAACTCTGCGGATCTTACTCAACCCCTTCTCTATTACCCATACAATAGCCCAGAGAGGTTGAAGGACTCCCTAAAATCTGTGTTCCCAATGCAAATTTGAATCCATTAATTTATTTTAAGATCTGCATACCACAACCAGATCAGTGGCAGGATTCAAAAAATTTTTACCACCGGTTCTGTGGGCATGGCTTTGTGGGCATGGCAGGGGAAGGATACTGCAAAATCCCCATTTCCTCCCCACTCCACTAACCTGCTTTCCAGCTCCGTTCTCCCGTTCAGGGCAACAAAAGATCAGCTGGGAGGCAGCGTGGGCGGGGCCAGCCTATTTGCTGGTTCTCCAAACTACTCAAAATTTCCGCTACCGGTTCTCCGGAACCGTCAGAACTGGCTGAATACCTCCTCTGAGCCGGATGGATATGCAGAACCCAAAATATGTTAAGAGTGAAAAGGAGATATAAACCTATTTCTAGTTTATAGATACAAATCCATTTCTAATGCTTGGAAAGGTAAAACTATTTCTTCTTCACATCCTTGGCAGAAGAGGTGGACCTATTGATGTTATGTTGATCATTAAATGTATTTGTCTTATTTCTTATTATGCATTGGTTTGGTTTTGTACTAATTTTTGTTATTACAGGCTGTCCTCAACTTACAACCACAACTGAGCCCAAAATGTATGTCGTTAAACGAGGCATTTGTTATGCGAGCTTTGTCCATTTCACGACCTTTCTTGCCACCGCTGTTAAGTGAATCACTGCAGGTGTTAAGTCATCTGGCTTCCCCATTGACTTTGGTTGTCAGAAGGTCGCAAAAGGGGATCACCTGATCCTGGAACACTGCAACCGTCATAAATATGAGTCAGTTGTCAAGCGTCTGAATTTTGATCACATGACCAAGGGGATACTGCAACGGTTGTAAGTGTGAAAAACGGTCTTAAGCCACTTTTTTCCAATGGTGTTGTAACTTCAAATGGTCACTAAATGAACTGTTGTAAATTGAGGACTACCTGTATTTATTATATTATTTTTCTTATTTGTTATTTTCTGATCGCTTTCTTTATGTGCCAACCAGCAGAGTTTTGATACAACCATTAAAAAGATTGCTTCAGCTTTTTAAACCCAGCAAAGTCAGATTTTTCTCTTCAATGGAAATCATGTTCTGAAGATCTGGGGTGGCATTGAAGACAGCTGAACCAGAGGTGATATTGTGCCAGTTCATACCAGTTCACCCGAATTGGTAGCGGAAATCGCGGGTGGCCCGGCCCACCCGCCCCAGCTCAGTGGCATCCCATTTAGGGCCCCTTTGTAGCTAAAGCACATGCGCAGAAGGCTGAGCGTGCACGCTCACATTTGCGAACTGGTAGAGAAGGTAAGTGAATACCACCTGAATCCATGCTGTTGTGAGACAGATCAATGGCGAAGGGATAATAAGGCAGATCTCGAAGAGTGGGACACAAGTTGTAGTGGTGTAATGGTTAATGTTTCCTTTACCATATTTCACGTGGAATTACTATAAATACGAGAACATACAAATACAAGTAGATAAATAGGATTCCCCGTTTGGTGGGAAGGTAAGAGAGTTCCGTGGGTCTTTGGTGCATAGCCAGCATGGCTATATGACCACAGGAATTTCTTCGGACAACGCTGGCTCCCTCGGCTAAGAAACGAAGATGAGCAGCCGTGCCGTAGAGATGGATATGACTGGACAGGGGAACCTTTACCTTTTTATATGTAGTCCTCGACCACAATTAAGTCTAAGCTTTATGCTGCTAAGCAAGAGTGTTGTTAAGTGAATGTTGTCCCATTTAACAACTGAAGTGAATCCCTTCAGTTGTTGAATTAGTGGCACAGATATTAAGTGGATATGGCTTTCACGTTGACTGTTTGTCAGAAGGTAACAAAAGTCAATCACATGATCCTGGGGCACAGCAAGCGTCATAAATATGAACCAGTTGCCAAGGCATCTGAATTTTGACTGTGTGAGCATGGGGATGTTGCAATGGTCGTAAGTGTAAAAACCAATCATAAGTCACTTTGTTCAGTGCCATTATGACTTTGAACGGTCACTAAACAAACTGTTGCAAGTTGAGGACCACTTGCACTTGGAAATGAACTGGCAGTTGGTTTAAGGAGTTTTATTTCTCTTTCTAAAAGAAAGTGGCTGTAGCAATGGAGATATTCCAAGAAAAAAACAACACAAATTGGATTAACCGTTCTTATAATATTGGATCACTGATTACCATCCAGGCATCCTACAGATGGAAGTTTCGATTTCTTTACCCACTTGAAATTTTCCTCTAATGTTTACAAAGCGAGAACTTTGTTCTTCCTTCCTAGTACAAAAAAAAAAAGTAGTAGTACATGAAAAGCCAAGTTTGGCAAATATTTGATATCATATATTCTAACTTGAACGGAAGATGAACTTGAATCATAAAATAACCTCAACTGAAAAGGAAATCTTACAAGAAGAAATCCCCCCCTATTTCTGTTTCCATTCCTATTTTGCTGACTTTCAAGTCGATATAGCACTTCCTCATTAGGCCTACCTCATGCGTACATTCTCTCAATTTGGATAATTAGCTCTTTTCATATATCAATTCTGAAAATTTAACAGATTAACAGATTTAACAGATTAACAGTTGGAAGGGACCTTATAGGTCTAGTCCAAATCCCCCCCCCACTCAAGCAGGAGACCCTACACCATTTCTGACAAATGGCAGTCCAGTCTTTTCTTGAAAGTCTCAAGTGATGAAGCTCCCACAACCTCCAAAGGCAAAGCTGTTCCATTGGTTGATTGTTCTCACTATCAGAAAGTTCCTGTTAGAAAATACCCTATTATATACTGCAAATAGCTCCCAAAGCCATTTTCCAGCTAATATTTTGAGGAAGACCCTGGCAAGTGTTCAAAATGGAAGAAAGGGGGTTGTGACAATTGAATTCTGTGTAACACACCCTTCCTCCGTGGGGCTGGTCTTGAAGGCTATCCAATAGCCATCTCCTTTTATTTTGCTCTTCGAAGTGTTAGGGGACACCGTGATTTATTAGAAAGAAAACTGGGGGAAAAAACCTTACTGAGGTAGCCCTTGACTTACAATCATTCATTTAGTAACTGCGCTGAAAAAAATAACAATTTTTCACAATTACCCTTTTAGCATACCCATCAGTGGTGGGTTTCAAAAAATTTTGGAACCTCTTCTGTAGGTGTGGCCTGCTTTCTGGGTGCACTGGTGGAACCTCTTCTAACTGGTTTGGTAGATTTGACGAACCGGTTTTACTAAACCTCTGATACCCATGGTCATGTGACCAAAATCCAGACCCTTGGCAACTGGCATGTATCTGTGACCGTTGCAGTGTCCTGGGTCCTGTGATCACATTTTGCAACCTTCTCACAAGCAAAGTCAATGGGGAAGCCAGATTCACTTGTGTAATTAACTGAACGACCGCAAGTGATTCGGTTAACACCTGTGGCGAGAAAGGTTGAAAAATGGGACAAAATCCACTTAACAAACATCTTGCTTAGCAACCGAAATGTTGGGCTCATTTGTGGAAATAAGTCAAGGATTAATTGTATAAAAGGATGCTGTTAAAAATGGAAGCTCTTCATTTGGACGATGGTAGGGTGAACTAAAAATCTAAGAATGAAACCAAAGAAGGGAGACCCATTAAGAAATTGAGTTGTTGGCAGTCTTTTATTTATTACTTTTTAAAAAAACTGATTCCACAGAGGAGGTAAAAGAGGCGGTGAGTGAATCATCTAGGCTCCTAGAACTGATCATCAGCAGAATTGTTCTCAAGAACATTGCTACAAGTGCCCCTTATCCACATTAAACAAATATATAATGTGGTGGTGTTGAAGGAAATGTCTCCTCGGTTGATGACTTTAGTTTTGTGAGTTTTCACATAAGTGGCATGAAGGAAAACTGTTGTGAGCTGGGAAAACAGTGGAGAATCACTCTACACTCTCAGAATCCCCGAAATTAAAAGCACCATGCTATACAGCAGGCTAAGCAGAGATATAAGATACCATTTATGAAGTTGTGGAGTCCTTGGTGTTCTCTGAGCTTGGTTGCCTACTTGCAGATGTTTCATTGCCCAACTGATGATGTAACCTGCTCGGGTAATGAAATGTCAGCAAGAAACAACCAAACTCAGAGAACACCAAGCATTCCTCAGTTCAACCCTGAGCTGCAGATATTCTCCTCTATTGCTACTGGTGAAATTTTTTGAGAACATTTCAGAGGCACCGAAGGTCATGTGGACCTTCCTCACCACTGAGACTTCTGCCAGGACATATGAAGTGTTAGATTTCCACCATTACCGGTTAGGGATGCCTCCTAATCATGGGTGGGATTCAGCCGGTTCGGGTGAACCGAACTTTGCATCTGGTTCACTAAACTAGTAGTTGCAGGAACTGGCTGGCCCCGCCCACTCTGCCCCTCCCAGGAGTCTCCACACGGCCCGTTTTGGATGTTAGGTAAGTGCAGGGCCTGCGTGGAGGCTCTGGGAGGGTGAAAAACGGGGCCTCCCTGAAGTTCCGGAAGTCTGGAAATGGGCCCGTTTCCAGCCTCCAGTCCAGAGCCAGGGGGAGGCCATTTTCACCCTCCCGGAGGCTCAAAGAAAGCCTCCGGAGCCTGAGGAGAGCGAAAAGGTCCCCCCTCCATGGTGCAGGAGGCCGAGTAGGCCACAGCTACCATGGCCATGCCCACTCAGCAATCGGGCAGAGAACCAGTTGCTAAACCCACCCCTGCTCCTAACCTGTAATAGCAAAAGTATTAGAATTATCCAGTTCTCTAACAATGGAAGATCATCTGTCTGCCAAACGTGTCAAAGATCGCTTGCAATAACAATCACAAGCAGACCTTGGCTACATGAATACCTCTCTTCTCCAAAACTAATATAATGATAGAGAAAGAGAGAAAAACAAAGGTCCTATTTTGGCCACCATTTTGGATGCAGACTTCACGGTGGAAGCTCCTAAGGATCTTCCCAAAAAGGCTGCCCAAAACTATATCTCAGGATCTATTGCAATAATCTTGTCCCACAAAATCCTCCCATTGACGAAGAAGAAGAAGAAGAAGAAGACGAAGAAGAAGAAGAAGAAGAAGAAGAAGAAGAAGAAGAAGCACAAGAAGAACAAGAAGAACGCACCACTGTTAATCTTAAATCGTCCAAGTGGGGTTGAAAATTTGAGAACCTTATTAAAATCGGAGTTACTGACGAACTGCTGAAGGGCCAAGCTTCCTGATGTGGCTTTTATTAAGTTTGGGGAGCAAGAGATATAAACCCTTATCTATGCCAGGGTAAAAAAATATTTCTAAAGCAGGCATGTCTAACTCAATTTCATTTAGAGCCACATCAAGGCTGTGTTTGACTTTGGCGGGGGGCTGGGGGGCGTGGCCAGGGGGCGTGGCCAGCATGATGTCCCTCGTGTCAGGGGCGCTTGTGGCGGCCTGAGAGCTCTGTCAGTGAAAATGGGCTCCAGAGCTCCATTTTCAGCTGGGATGGGCTCCTGCAAACCTCTGCCAGCGAAAACGGAGCACGCGGCCCTCCCGAGCTCCGTTTTTGCTGGCAGAGGCATTGCGGGCCGATCCTTCACTATTAACAGGGCAGCCCAGTGGGCCAGATCTAAGCACCCCGTGGGCTGGATCTGGTCCCCGGGCCTTGAGTTTGACACCCGTGTTCTAAAGGGTAACATAAACAAAGGTAATGAGAGAAAGTAAAGAGAGGTAGGACTTGGTGAGGGGGAGAAGGTCCAATGTAAATTAAGAGAGAAACGGATGCCAAATTTAAATGTGAGCCAATTAGCCGAGGTGGGAATTAGGGCAGCACTCTGCTCCGTAAGGAAGTGGAGAGGGGGAAAAAAAGCTACATTGCTCTGCACAAAGAAAACAAGGAAAAGGCTCCAGGGACTGGGGGAACCTGTATTTTTGTGTGGATCTATAGGCACTAGATCTCCAGCTTCTTGTTGATGAGAAGAGAGCAGGAAGTGAGAGTCCCACCAAGTTTGGCTACTTCTGTGCACGCCGCAGGGATCAGGGTGTAATCTGGAAGCTTCTGAAAAGGCTAAGAACACAAGCAAAACAGAAATGTGTTATTTCTCTTTAGAAATTCAACCCCTCCTGACTCGGCTCTTTTAAGCAGGAACACACCATATTTTCTGAACTGGAGCCATACTTGACATTTTGAGATGTAGCAATCTCAAACTTTCTCACAAGGCACTCGCAACGCAATTGATTTCAGAGACACCAGAAACTGGAAGACTGGGTGACCAGTATGTGCACATTGGAAACCAGAAGCTCAGCTTCCTGGTGTGCACATGCGCGCCAGGGAACTGCTCTTCTGGTTTCCAGCATTCCCGCATGTGCGCCAGGGAGCTGCTCTTCCAGTTTTTGGTGCTCCCCTCATGCATCCTCACACACTCAGTACCAAAAAGGTTCACTGGTATAGGGCTTCCCGTTCAACCAGGAGGTTGGACTAGAAGACCTCCTGTCAGGCCTGCAATTATATCCCTTTTAGGATCTTTGGCCTGCCACACTTTCTATTATTTCACTGTGCTGTTTCATTAGTGTAGTAGTTGGGAGGGGGAATAGAAAGGAGTAGAATGGTGGAATGTGTTGTTGTCATTCTTTTCTAGAAGCCAAGGTCATCTTTTGTCTCCGCACCACTGCACCTGACCGGAACCAGCTGGGTGGAGATGCCACCGTGGCTGAAGAAGATTGGACCATGTGATGGATTTGTGGGTGTGGGGACAAGATCATAAACTTTCAACTTGGTGGGAATCCTAGGTAACCTCCAGAATTGGGATTCCACAGATATGCCAAGATGTCTGACTTATTAAATTGGAACTTTTAAGGATCGTTTTGCCTTGGACTCTGATTTAATTCTGCATGACACTTGGAACGCTGACACCTCCAAGGTCCCTTCCAACTCTGTTATTCTGTTCTCTTGGCTACTTGAAGATGTGTGAAACTCCCAGAATTCTGCTGAAACATCAAAATGGATCAAGAGATTGCTGAACTCATTTACATTAAAAGGTCTCGGGTTATCTCACAAGATCTCAACAAACAGTGGGTTGGATGAGGTGACTTGCAGTCCATGGAAGCCTGTGCCCTTAAATAAACTATGTCATTTTTTTTCACCTTTTCCAGACCAAGAGTAAGAGGCCTTATAGAGATCTGCGCTTCTTGCTTCCTTGATCTTGGCAGGCTGCCTGGGGATTGACTGCAGGGATCATACCAATGCCTCTAACGCATCTCATTTTCACTCTGCCAGTTTCCTATTTAATTTATTTTTTTAACAAAGTGTAATGGGCTCCAGGGAGCTTTCTGAGTATACACTGGTATTTGAGGATGCACAGTATGATACCTTTCTGATATTTCAAAATGTGTCCCAATAGAAGAGAATTATTTGTGCCTCAGGATTGAACTGAGGGGGGGGGGGCTTGGTGCTCTCTGAATTTGGTTGTTTGCTTGCAGAGGTTTCATTATATGACTAGGGAACATTATCAGCAACAGAGTGTACACTTTGCTCTCTGGTTTATATACAGTAGCTACAGTGGTGAGTTTCCTTTTTTTTTACTATTGGTTCGCGTGTGTTTATGCGCAGAAGCATCCAGGTGGGAGGGTGGAGCCTCTCGCTGCCACTACTACTGGTTCGCCGATCCGGGAGCAACCCACCTCTGAGTAGCTTGTCCTGCGAGTGTTGGTGGGGTTATAGTTTTCTCCTTAGTAGTTTCTTGAAAAGTATTTTCTACTTCATTGTTTGTCTGCTATTAATCCCTGCTTATCTGGATGTTGGTTGCTAGAAAGGATATGTTCTAGTCCTCTCCCCCCGTCTCTCCCTCCCTCTACATCTGTTTGTCTGTCTATCGTCATCACATTTCTGAACCACCCATCTCCTGGCAATGACTCATGGCAATGTACAATTTTTGTTCTTTTCTTAGCTTTTTATTGCCTTTTTTGAATAGTGTTTAAATGTGGTTTATCTCTGTGGTGGATGATTTGTCTGAGGAATTCCCTAGAATTTTTGGATTTAGCTTGGTCTAGGATGCTCATAGTTTGCCTGTTGAAACTATAGTTGAGCCTGTCCAAGCGTTAGGAGATTAAGTAATTTTCATGTATGTTCTGACAGAGTGGTTTTTTTTTAGCCTGCCTTTATCATTTTTATAAATAACTCAAGGCAGAGAACATTCCTAATACTCCTTCCTCCTCCTATGTTACCCCACAACAACAATCCCATGAGGTGGGTTGGGCTGAGAGTGTGTGTGTCAGGTCTGCAAGCCCTCTTTCTTTTGGACTTCAGGCCTGCCCCACTTTCTACTATTCATTTTCTACTGTGGGAAAATGTGAGGGAGGATTATATAGAGTTGGGTGATATGTAGCCATAATAGCATTCTTCTTAGAAACTCAAGGTCATCTTTGTCTCTGTACCTGGCCGGAAATGGATGGGTGGAAACTGCCAGTGTGACAGTAGAGATTGGACCATGTGATGGACTTGTGGGGGCAGGATCTTAAACTTTCAACTGGGTGGGAAAACCTGGAAGCTTTCAGATTCAGGTTTTCCCAGATGTGCCAACATGGCTCTTTTAATAAATGGGAACTTAGAGGACTCCTTTGCCTCGGATTCTGATTTAATTTTGGATGCTATTTGGAACCCTGACAGAGTGTCTGGCCCAAAGTCATCACCTAAGGTGGGACTAGAAGAGCTTTCCTTGAGTAAGAGGGGTTTTTTTGTTTTGAGAAATTGGTAATTATGGGAAAAGTGAAAGAAAGAGGATGACCAGCAGTGGTGATGGGTGCACCTTTACAAGTCCTGCAATAATTCTGGAGAACGTCCACCTCTGTGGTCATTAGGATTCAAAACAACTTAAACTATCACTCACTCAATCAATCAATCAAATGCTGCAGATAGCCCCCACTGTGTTCCCAAAAGCCCTCCACTACAAGCGTTCCCATCCTTCCATGAGACCCAAGTCTCCCCTTTGTCTTACTTGCACGCTGTTTGGATATTCTTCAGTGCTGCGATGCAAAAGAACACTACTCTTCTGCCCCAGACGAGCATAGATACAATTAGCAGCTGGGTCATCAGGAACTGTCAGCGTTTCGTAGTGGTGATCAGTTAATTGCTCCATGGTCTTCAGAAAAAAAAGAGGGGGAGTATTTAATGGAATTCAACTCATCTACAGCTCTAATTATTTGTTTGTTTATTGGATTTATATGCCACCCTTCTCCCAAAGTACTCAGGGCGGCATACAACATTTAATAAAAACACATATTACAAAAGTTAAAAAGGAAATTAAATAAAGTGTCCAAAACAAACCCAATTAATATTAACGATAAAATTTTACAAATTAGATTAAAATTAACAATTATTTTATTCTGTTCAGGCCAGGCTACCTTGCTGGAAAAGCCAACTTTTTAGGGCTCGTCGGAAGGATCGGAGGTCGGGGATTATGTGAAGCTCTGCGGGCAGCTCATTCCAGAGGGAAGGCGCTCCCACAGAGAAGGCTCTCCCCTGGGGGTCGCTAGCCAACACTGCCTGGGCGACGGCACCCTGAGGAGGCCAACTCTGTGGGATCACACTGGACGGTGGGAGGCTACCGGTGGCAGTAGGTGGTCTCGCAGGTGGGCCTAAGCCATGGAGCGCTTTAAAGGTCATAATTAACACCTTGAATCGCACCCGGAAAACAACCAGCAACCAGTGCAGGCCGCCTAAAAGGGGTGTAACATGGGAGCACCTAGGTACCCCCAACATAACCCGCATTCTGGATCAGCTGAAGCCTCCGGGTGCTCTTCAAGGGCAGCTCCATGTAGAGAGCGTTGCAGTAGTCCAGGCAAGAAATCAAGACTGCGTTGAAAACTTAATTTTCATTTTGTCTCCACTATCCATCCTCATGCCACATTTTCTTGAACTGGTTCATTTCCAGATGTCTATGGAGATTCTCAGTCATCCAGATCATGGTTGTCCCAAAGATGCTTTTTTTTTCAAGAAGCAACTGGACTTTCTGGTTTTTCTTTGAAGAAGAAAACCTTCTCTTTGAAGAAGGGTTGAAGAAGCTTCTTGGATGAGAAGCGAAAACGTCTTCAAAGAAAACCCAGGAAGTCCAGTTGCCTCTTGGGAAAAAAAAGCACCTTTGGTTCATTTCCAACTTTCCTTTTTCTTACACAGCCTGAATTCTGAGGGAAACTGAACAAAACTGCCTTCCTAAATCAGACCCAGGTAGTCCTTGAGTTACAACAGTTCATTTAGTGACTGTTCGAAGTTACAACGGCATTGGAAAAAGTGACTTACAACCATTTTTCACACTTACAACAGTTGCCACATCCCCCATGGTCTTGTGATCAAAATTTGGCTGCTTGGCAACTGGCTCATATTTACGATGGTCAGAGTTCCCGGAAATCATGTGATCTTCATTGGCGACCTTCCAACAAGCAAAGTCATTGGGGAAGCCAGGTTCCCTTTAACAACCCTGTTACTGTTTAACAACGGCAGTGAGTCACTCAACAACCTTAGCAAAAAAGGTAAAATGGGGCAAAACTCACTTAACAGCTATCTCGCTTAACAATGGGAATTTGAGGCTCAATGGTAGTTATACACTGAAGACTAGGTAAAGGTTCCCCTCACACAGATGTGCTAGTCATTCCCGACTCTCGGGGGCAGTGTTCATCTCTATTTCA
Source organism: Thamnophis elegans (assembly GCF_009769535.1). Taxonomy (NCBI): domain Eukaryota; kingdom Metazoa; phylum Chordata; class Lepidosauria; order Squamata; family Natricidae; genus Thamnophis; species Thamnophis elegans. The sequence continues at coordinate 150,866,262 of NC_045542.1, read as the reverse complement.
AAGCTGAAGAGCCAGCGCTGTCCGAAGATGTCTCCGTGGTCATGTGGCCGGCATGATTAAATGCCGAAGGGGCACAGAACGCTGTTACCTTCCCACCAAAGGTGGTTCCTACTTCTTCTACTTGCATTTTTACGTGCTTTCGAACTGCTAGGTTGGCAGAAGCTGAGACAAGTAACGGGAGCTCACTCCATTACGCAGTGCTAGGGATTCAAACCTCCAAACTGCTAACCTTTCTGGTCAACAAGCTCAGCGTCTTAGCCACTGAGCCATCGCATCCCACATTGAGGACTACTTGTTTGTAAAAGAACCAGATCAGTGGTCAATTCAGGTCCGTGAGGACAAGCCAATCTCCCCCTGAAGCAGGATTATTTCGCAGAATGTACCTCAGCAAAGACATTTGGAAACTATTTATTTATAAAAAGCTTCAGCCTGTTCTTTTTTTTTTAATCGAACAATAAAACCCAAAGCAGCCTCCGATAGGGAGAGATTCATGGAGGAAGAGGCTGTGAATACTAACTAATTGCGAAAACAAAATTAAATCTTCCCGTCAGTATATCTCTTGAATAATGGGTGCGGGAGATGATTATCACTGACAGGACTTTGCTTGAGAAACTGGAACAGCTATTCTGGGAAAGTCATGCTGTCTTGGGTGGGCAGCAACCCACACTTAAGCTTTATTTAGCCAACCTCCGAAGCGTCCAAGAAACAAGCAAAGTGGCTAGTCTGCTTTGTGTTGGAATAAATGGCCGCAACTTTGAAAATACCCCCCCCCCCCAAAAAAGCTTTCCCCCCCCCTTGCCTGTCAGAGATGGGACAGAATTTTCTGTGGAGCTTACAGGTAGGCCTCAACTTACAACCGTAATTGGAGCAGGATTATGGTCATACGTTATGCCAGTTGTTAAGCAGGTCATCATAGAGCTGACCCGATTTCCCCTCCTCCCCCCGATCAATTGTTAAACGAACCCATTGTCTGCAATGGGGATTTGTGTGTGTGTGTGTGTGTGTGTGTGTGTTGCAGTTCCTCACAAAAAATAACATAAATCACCATCCTGTGACTGCAGGTAGCTGCAGCAATAGCACTTAAAATTATATACCGCTTTACAGTGTTTTACAGCCCCTCTCTAAGTGGTTTACAGAGTCAGCATATTTGCCCCCAACAATCCGGGTCCTCATTTTACCCACCTCGGAAGGATGGAAGGCTGAGTCATCCTTGAGCCTGGTGGGATTCGAACTGTCAAATTGCTGGTAGCCAGCAGTCAGGAGAAGTAGCCTGCAGTACTAAACTCTAACCACCGTGTAAATGTTTAACCAGTTGCCTAGCACCCAAAATGTGATCATGTGACTGTGGGGATTAGGGATGGCCATCCGAACTTGAATCTGGGCTGTATTGTAACTTCAAGCAACTGGTCATAAGTCGAGGACTACCAGTACTGCATTTCTTTGTGCATGAAATGGAGCAGCGACCGCCTCTGCTGGCTTGCTCTGTTTCTCTTCCGAAGAGGATGACTTATCTGCAAGAAATTCCTTGTCCTCTACAATTTGCCAGCATTGATGGCTATTAGATTAGATTCGATTCGATTAGATTAGATTTAATAAATTTATAGGCCGCCCAATCCCAAAGGATTCCGGGACGAGGACGTTTTGGGGACTGGGATGAATGGAAGAAGGGTTCCTGAGGGCTTTTTAAGGAAAAGATCTTGGGGGGTTCCAGGAATTACCTTCATGGCTTTCTTGGCCACTTCACTGCTGCCAATGACAACAGTGTCAGGTCCCGCCATGCTGCAGAAGCTGCGGAGATGCAACATGCCCGAGACAGGAACGGTAGATACAGCAAAATCCTGCAGGAAAAGAAAATTGCTTGAGCTTCTGCAAAAATTCAGGGGCCTCTGTAGAACACCTCTTCTCTTTCATACCTCCTACCTAGTACAATTTTACCCTTAACCTCACTTGAACAGTATATATAAATCACACTTCACAATTTGAGGCCCGCTGAGAACTATTGGGTTTCAATGATGTTGTTGTTGTTAGTTGCGAAGTCATGTCCGGCCCATCGCGACCCCATGGACGACATTCCTCCAGGCTGTCCCGTCCTCTACCATCCTCTGGAGTCCATTTAAGCTCATGCCCACTGCTTCAGTGACTCCACCCAGCCACCTCATTCTCTGTCGTCCCCTTCTTCATTTGCCCTCCATCTTTCCCAGCATTAGGCTCTTCTCCAGTGAGTCTCAATGCCCATCACCAAATAGCCCAACTTGGAAACCAATGAGATATCTGAATTCAACTCTATTCAGACATCTCCTGGTGGGTCCGGGCAGACTTCTGGAATAGGAATTAGAGTAGTACAAAAATGTTGAATCCTTTCAATCATGGATCACTTTGGGTAAGCCTGGAGTGGTGTGGAGGCCTAAAGGTGGAGCTCTCACCTCACAATCAGGAGGCTGCAAGTTCGATCCTAGGTAGAGGCAGATATTTCTCTCTCTGGGCACACTGAGAATATATCTGCTGAACAAAATTCCGCATTGGCGACTGGAAGGGTATCTGGCCATTAAAACCCTCTGCTAATTTCATTCAGTTGCCCTCCAATAGGGAATAAAAGAGGAGTGAAAGGGGAGGGGTCTTTGCAGGAGATAATTAATTAATCCCTGCATTCTTGCCAAGTATTGCAACATCTGAAAGATATCGGCTTGGCCACTCTCCAAGCCTGATAAAGGTCAGTAATTGTGAACTATCTTGAAAGACTGTGGGAGAGGAGAGACTCTGCTGGAGAGGAATTCACTGTAAATTAAATAAAAGGAGTTTATCGGGATGAGGACTCATCTTGTGCTGCTGGGGAAGCCTAGGTCAGTGATTAATCTAAGTGGTCTATGTTTGCTATGCTTTAAATTCTAATAAACCTCTGAATTCTAAAAGTGAGAGTTTTGTGGTGTGCTGTCTGTTAAATTGTTATTAAGTAAACTATGCTCACCATCAGGTTTTCCCCCTGACACTCTCAAAATTGGCCCTGTTCAATATAGAACATAGATCTATAGGAGAAGAAAAACTGAGAATAGTATCCAGGGTATACCAGCATCCGTGTATAAATATATCTTTGGGTTATGCGGATGGCCCATTCGAAGAAAGTCAACTCACTCTAAAAGCATCAGCTACCATCTCTGCTCCTCTGTGATTGGTCCATTTGGAAATACCCACAAAGAACTCTCTACCTGTGGAAGAGAAAAGAAAGGAGAACGGGATCATCAGCTCTTAAGAAGCTCTCCCCAGACTGAAGAAGCCTACAGGTAGTCCTCGACCTACGTCCACAATTGAGCCCAACATTTCTCTTGCTAAGTGAGACATTTGTTGAGTTTTGCCCCATGACCTTGGGACACAGCAATGGTCGTTAAGTATGAACTGGTTGCCAAGCATCTGAATTTTGATCAGATGGGGATGCTACAAAGGGTTGTTGTGTAAAACAGGCGTAAGTCACTTTTTTCAGTACCCTTGTAACTTTGGATGGTAAATGAACCGTTGTAAGTGAAGAACTACCTGTGCAGCTCAAATCTGATCAAAACTAAGCATCACATTTCACTGGAAGAAAAGTCTTAACAGGTATTATGGTCATATATAAGAAAGAGGACTTCTGGAAAAGACCATCGAAAAACAGATCTGCGAACATCTAGAAATGAGTAAAATAATAACTAGAAGTTAGCACAGGTTTGTTAAAAACAGATAATGCCAAACCAATTTTATCTCATTCTTTGACATAGTGACTAAATTAGTAGACCAGCAAAATGCTGTGGACATAATACACTTAGACTTCAGCAAGGCATTTGACAGGGACAACCTACTCCTTGGTAAGCTAGAAAAAAGTGGGATTACTGTAACGCACTCTACATGGGGCTGTCCCTGAAGAGTATTCGAAGACTACAACTGGTCCAGAATGCAGCCGCGTGAGCGATAATGGGTGTACCTAGATACACCCATGTTACACCTATCCTCCGCGAGCTGCACTGGCTTCCCATTGGTCTCCGAACCCGCTTCAAGGTGCTAGTCGTTACTTTTAAAGCCCTACATGGTATTGGACCTGGCTACCTGAGAGACCGCCTCCTGCCATTCACCTCCCAAAGAAACAATAAGATCGCACAGGTTGGGCCTCCTCCGGGTGCCGTTAACCGGACAATGCCGGCTGGCGGCTCCCCGAGGGAGGGCCTTCTCTGTAGCTGCACCAGCCTTGTGGAACGAGCTACCCGCAGAGATCCGGACCTTCACCACTCTCCCGGCCTTTCGTAAAGCGACCAAGACCTGGCTGTTCCGGCAGGCCTGGGGCTGTTGATTAATATCCAGCCCCACTTGATTGAATGGATGATGTATTAATTTTAATAATTGTATTTTTAAAGTTTTTAAATGTTTTTACTTTTGTTGTGAGCCACCCAGAGTCCCAAGGGAGTGGGCGGCATACAAATCTTATTAAAGTTGAAAAGTTGAAAAGGGATAGACAGCATCACCATCAGATGGATTTGTAAGTGTTCAATCCTAAAACATGGTGTTTATGTTGGGAGGGGTGGGTCCTTCTATTCAATCACATCTGATTCTTAGAGACTGCTAGGACCAGTTCCTTGCAGTTTTCTTGGCAAAGTTTTTCAGAAGCGGTTTGCCATTGCCTCCTTCTTAGGGTTGAGAGAAAATGACTGGCCCAAGGTCACCCAGCCGTTAATAGTAGGGTGAGTTAATTTGCAGCCCCATGGCTTCACGTGGCCTCCAGCCCTTTTTTCCCCCATGATCTCTGAAATGCCTTTTTACACTATCAACATTCAGTAGTGTTAGTTCCCGTCTCTTTTTAAGAAAAACTAATGTAGTCTAATATTTTTAAGAGCTACCCATCCAACCTGTAAAAAAAAAAAAACTAGGCAAGCCAGACCCTGTCCATATACATCAGTGGTGAAATGCTACCGGTTCACCTGAACCTGTAGTTTAAAAATGCTACAAAAAGTTTTAAAAAGTTCCGACGATCAGCTGTACAACAATCAGCTGCGCTGCGTGATCGTGGGAACTTTAAAAAAAAACTTTTTAAAGCATTTTTTAACTACAGGTTTGGGCAAAGCAAACCAGTAACAGACTTCAGAGCATTTCACCCCTGATATACATTATCAAATTTCAATAGTAAAGAATATATATGCAGCTTGGGATTAAACTGCCAGCACCTTGGTATTCTCTGGTTGGTTTTCCTGCAAATGCTTCATTAACATTGCACTGATAGTGTTACCAAACCTGGCAAAAGAAACACCTAGAAGAAAATCGTTAAGCACAGAGAACATCAAGAAATCCCAGAAATTACCAGATTTGAATGACTCACCGCATTCTATGAAATTAAATAAAGTTCATCAATCAAATGAATGAATAAATAATGAATAAATTTTCCCCAAAAAAACAAAAGGCAGCTTCTGAATCTCAAATAATTGTTCACTTCTGCTTTAAGATATCAAGCTATTTTGGGCTCTGCGGCATCAGATCTTTCTTCAATGGCTCTCATTTGTCCCGAATAGTATAGGGCAAGGATTGCTAACCTTTTTGTTGTTGCATGTCAACAGTGCACGCACGTGCCAACACCCATAATGCAATGTGTGCATGACAACCCCCCCCCACATACACCCTGCCCCCCGTGCATGTGCACACAACCCCCCCCCCTGTTTTGGGCCTAGCAGCCCCCCCCCCCCCCCCCCGCAGACTCCTGGGACCAAAAATGGACCAACTCCTGCATGCATCCTGCCCTCCGCTAATGCACAGCAGATACCCAAAATCAGCTGGCCAACAGGAGGCTGTCTGGCAGGAGGCGCAGTGGAGCTGAGTTGGGGCGACGGCTACGGTCCCCGCAGAGAGGGCTCGGCGTGCCCCGTAGGTCCGCCATCACGGGTATAGGGCAGGGATGGGTTCCTACCAGTTCTAACCTCTTCTATAGAAGAGGTTCCACAAATCTACAGTGCCGTTTAGAACCGGTTCCAGCTCCCTCCTCCCACCCGTCCGCACATCATCAAGATGAAGAGCAAGAGGAGGAATTCTGGGAGTTGAAGTCCACAAGTCTTAAAGCTGTCAAGTTTGAATACCCTGGGGTTTTTTTTTCTGAAGGGTTAGGGGTGCGAGGGTCTTATAACTTGACAGCTTTAAGACTTGCCTGCTTCAAATGCCAGAGTTTCTGAGTCAACATTTTGGTTGCTAAGCAACAGCATTGTTAAGTGAGTTTCACCACATTTTACAAGTTGGCCACGCCCACCCAGTCACATGGCCAGCAAGCCACTCCCACCTGGTTATATGGCCGGCAAGCCACTTCCACAAAGCAGGCCACACCTACAGAAGAGGTTCTAAATTTGAAACCCACCACTGGTATAGGGTCTCCTGCTTAAGCAGGCGGTTGGACTAAAAGACCTCCAAGGTCCCTTCCAACCCTATTATTATAATACCGTACTTTCTAATTTCTTATAGGAAAAAGAGCAAAATGACGGTGGGCCACCTTACCTGTAAAGAGCACATCGCTTCCATCCAGGGTGGCTCCCTCATCTGTAACTTCCACAACACGAAGTTTTAGCTCCTCCAAGACCTTTTTGACACAGCTGATCTGTAAAAATGACAGACAGGAAATGGGGAGGAAGGGAGAAAGACAGAGACACCTGTTATGGCTGGAGCGCTTAACCTCAACTTTCCTCAGGTGTTCTCATTCTTAATACCCCTTCAGACAAGATTCAACAGGGGCTTCCATCAAATGGACCTTAGTTATTACTAGACAACCAATGGCCCGTTGGGTCATCTTTGGAGAGAAAGACAGTGCAGCATGATGGAAGAATTATAGTGGCAAACTACGTTAGAATATTTATGACTGGGAGAGACATGGTAACAAGGTCAGCCAATGAATAGGCATAGCAACTAAGTCGGCCAATGGGAGCTTAAACAGATATGAGTCTGTGCTGAGAATCGAAACTGAAACTACTCTGCCTGCTCTGAATTCTGAGATAAAACTGTTCTCTCCTGCTTGTGTTCTGCTTGTAACTTCTACCGAGGTGGCGCAGTGGTTAGGGTGCAGGCCACTTCAGCTGACTGTTATCTGCAGTTCAGTGGTTCTAATCTCACCAGCTCAAGGTTGACTCAGCCTTCCATCCTTCCGAGGTGGGTGAAATGAGGACCCAGACTGTGGGGGCGATATGCTGACTCTGTAAACCGCTTAGAGAGGGCTGAAAGCCCTATGAAGCGGTATATAAGTCTAACTGCTATTGCTATTGCTATTGAAAGAATCTACTATTGGTATTGTACATTTATTCATCTGTTATTATGTATATAAAAAGTTAATGAATCCAGTTGAATCGGTTATCTTTGTGTGCTTTCTGGGTTTGATTTTTCCGCAACAAACTCTGACAAACTAGAATTGACTTGTTCATGGGAAAGTGGCAGGGAATGTCAGAAATCATAATAATACAGAATGAGACAACTTGCCAAAGCCAACTCGCCATGGCCAACTCACCACAGGATAAGTCCCAAAGAAATATCCCATATATTAGCGGTGTCAAACTCAAGTCCCAGGGGCCAGGTCCGCAGGGTGCTTAGATCTGGCCCATGGGGGCCACCCAGGAAACAGCAAAGGACCGGCCTGTGGTGCCTCTGCCAGTGAAACGGAGTGGGAGGGGGTGAGTGTAGCCCTTCCGAGCTCTGTTTTCACTGACAGAGGGTTGCAGGAGGCTGCCGCAGCTGAAAACAGAGCTCAGGAGCCGTTTTCCCCTGGCAAAGTGCTTGGGCAGCCATAGGCACCCCTGACACGAGTGATGTCAGGCTGGCCATGCCCACCCCAGCCCCCAAGGTCAAACGCAACCTTGATGCAACCCTCAATGAAATCAGGTTTGACACCCCTGTCCTACTGAAAGCCTTGCTGATGAAACAGCCGACTGGTGATTCAGACCATTGACGGAGAAGCAGCTTTTCTCCCTCCCTTCAAAATAATATCCTTTTCCAGGCTGAATCTTGTCCCTGAATAAGGCAAAAACGCTAGAGTCTAGTGTGATTTTGGATGCTGTTTTTCTAGGCCTTCTATATTAAACAGTGCATGAACTTAGAAGTTCCAATCCGCCTCTAAGGGGAAAAAATTGCGATCACATGAATGACCTTTAACTTGATCCATTATTCTTTTGTTGCATCTTCATGCCACGGAGATGCCGGGGCTGTTCTAATTTTATCAATGACTCATCTCTTTCTCCCCCACATAAGCACTTTTTAATTTAATTTTCATGGATCGGGTGCGCTTCTGCTTTTGAAAACATCTGTGAGTTTCCTTCGCTGCAGACGTTGGCCTTCCTTTTGTTTTTTTCCGCTCCAATCCGTTATTTATTCATTTTATTTATTTAGTTTGTCACTCATGTACAAGATAACAGGAATATGAATAAACATGAATTAGAACACAGGAAATGGGTACAAATAAACAGGGACAGTAGGACAGGGACGTTAGGCCCGCTGGTGCGCTTATGCTTAACGGTCCAGGAAATTTCAGTTTTCAAACCATATTTGAAAATGAGTGTTTGTTTTAAAACACACAAACCTTTCCAGAGTTGCAAGCTACCCAAAGTGGAAGCTGGGACCCAAAACAGGTTGGGCCCCACCCTACCATTCTGGCTCTACAAAAACTCCCATGGTTCCTATTTCTCAGCCTTGGCAACTTAACATGTGTGGACTTCAACTACCAGAATTCCACAGCCAACATGGCTAGCTGGGGATTTCTGGGAGTCGAAGTCCACACTTCTGCTAGACATATAGTCCTTGACTTACAATCCTTTGAAGTTCCAACAGACCTGCTTGGGGGGGAGGGGGATATTTTGAACCCAGTTTCGAAGTTCTGATGGTTGTTTCCCCCACATACACACATGTCTTCAAGCACTCAGCAACCAGGCCACATTTATTGCCATTTGCAAAATCAAGATGGCATTCACAACGATGTGATCAAAGCCCAGCCTCCTTTTGTGCATACATCAATATGGAGGTGGGGTTTGGATCACGCAGTTGTAGGCATCTGGGCATTTTGGATCTCCAATGCAGACCCACTTAATTGAGAATCTCTTGATCACGGCAGACAGAAATGCACAGAAAATCAGTAAGAATTAAAGATACCCCCCGTCCAAAAGAATAAATCAATTCTGGGACCTACCACCCAAAAGGATAATAGGTTCGCTTCCCTGTTGTTGGGTGGGTGTGGCTATGGTGGGCATGGCCTAGTTGGCCTCCTAAACCATGGTGGAAACCCTCCAGAAGCCAGAAACAGGATCCGACTTCCGGAACTTCTGGTAGGCCCATTTTCCCCCCTCCCCGAGCCGCCTCACAGGCCCTACACTTATCTGGCATGATGAACAGGCTGTGTGGAGACTCCTGGGAGGAGCCGGGTGGAGTGGGCATGGCCAGCCAGGGTGGCATTTGGGGGTTCGCCAAACTGGGCAGAATCCTAGCTAGAGGATCGCCTGAACCTGTGCAAACCCCCAGCAGCCCACCCCTAGTATATACAATGTAGACCCAGATAAGACACATGCATTTTTTCAAGCAATCCTACATATGCAATCTGGGAAACCAGGTTTGTGAAATCTGGGATGGAGGGAAAGGGTCTTCGTTGGTCCAACTGCACTGCACTTAAATCCATTTCCCTGCTTTGCGGGAGGGGCACGGCACTCTACACAATTTTTATGGGCACTGATCCAGCAGCTGGCATTCCTCTTGGCGTATCGCTGCTTTTAAGGTTGCGTAACGATTTAAGTGAATCTTAAACCAAAATGGAAAAGGAAGAGGCTGCAAATCCTCAACCCTGCTGGCCTTTCGCAAAGCTTTAAAAAAAAACTTGGCTGGGTAGCTGAGTCCCATTTCTTGGCTTTACCCTAGGCTAGTTTAATTCTCTTGGCTGCTTGCATTATTTCGGATGTTTTTCATTGTTTTAAATGTCCTTGTGGTTTTCAAATTGTTTTTATGGGTTTGGAACCATAAGCCGACCACAGCCATTGGTTGAGATGGGCAGCTACAGAAATAGCACATGAAATAATAAAGCAAATCAAAATATCCAAGGAAGAAGCCAACCAAGTATCCCATTTTTCTTTCTTGAAATGTAATAGAAGCATAAGAGTGGGGATAGTGGTGTGGGGGGGAGAGGGGATGAAGCCTAGGAGGGGGGAGCTAGGGCAGGGCAGAAAATCACCACTTGCTTCCATAAGTGGCTTTTTTATAGTATAGCCCAGTATTGGCGAATCTTTTCGGCAACGAGTACCAAAACAGAAGCACGTGTGTGCCGAAAATGGAAAGAGCAGACATCCAGTGCACATGCGCATGTCGGGAAGATGATCTTCCGGTTTCTGGCATGCACATGCACATCGGCCAGCTGGTCTTTGGGAATGCATGCATGCATGCCAGAAAACGGAAGACCAGGTGGCCAGTGTGCATGCATGCGCCAGAAACCAGAAGATTTTTGGGGGCAAAAATCTACACGTCTCCGTGGTCATGTGGCCGGCATGACTAAATACCAAAGGCTCACAGAACGCTGCTACCTTCCCACCAAAGGTGGTTCCTGTTTTTCTACTTGTATTTCGTACGTGCTTTCGAACTGCTAGGTTGGCAGAAGCTGGGACAAGTAAAGAGGGCTCACTTTGTTACGCGGCAATAAGGATTCAAACTGCCAAGCTGCCGACCTTTTGATCAACAAGCTTAGCATCTTAGCCGCTGAGCCACCATGTCCCCTATTCAAATATCATAAAAGTGGCTAAAGTTGAGAATCACTGAGATAGAGGGATGGATGGATTGTCAGGAAAACAGATGGTTGGATGGATTGGCAACTGTTAATTTTTTTCTAAAATGTGCTTACTGGGCCATTTTGACATTTTGGTTTTGACATGAGATTCAGAAGCATTTTCAAGAAATACTTCTTGCTGACAGAGAAGGGCATTTTATTCCATGCCTGGTTAGGGCTGTTCAACCTGAAAAGCCATTTAGAGAACAAAAGGAAGCAGAGTGTTTACAAGCATCACGTTTCTCGTATGAAGTGGTACCCATCTCGGAGCTCTTCACACGGAGCTTCCACGGAAGGAGAAGATGGTATTAAGGTTTCCCATTATGTATTTGTAAAAGAAATTCCCTTTCCTTTCAAACCAAACCCACTCCTCTATGGCCCTCAGCTTTAAGAGACAAGGATGACATGGAACTTGTGAAATGTAATCTTGGTGGGTTGGGCATCCGCAGACACCTATAAGCGGCACTGGAGGAGAAGGAGGAGGAGGATGGGCCGGGAAGGGAAGGCGAGACAGGATCCCAATTGCCAAGGCAACCGAACTGCACTGCAGAAACAAAAGGGTGCAATTAATCCCAGATCCTCCTCCAGCAGAACAGATGGGAACTTCTTCTGACATCGCCAGCTAGTTCAACCTTCTCCAGGGTGGTTCTCTCCAGATTTCCAGCCTACACTTCTCCAAGGCCAAACTAGTAGATAAAATTATCAGTAGTTACACTGGTTGGTAACACACACACCAACAATTCTTGCTAATATCCTTGGAATAGATTAAACCATAGAATCATAGTGCTGATAGGGACCTTGAAGGTCTTCTAGTCCAGCGGTCACCAACTGGTGGTCCGCGGGAAAATTTTGGTGGTCTGCAGAAAAATTACTTGCATTTTTTTCTATTGTACTAAATCAGGAGTCCTCAAACTACGGCCCCTGGGCTAGATACGTGCAATGAACGCTTGTGTTGTTGCAGAGAGTCTCTCCCTTCAGGGTCTTTTTGTGCGGGTCGGAGGGGGGCAGAAATTCCAACTTGGGATCTGCTTCAACCTCCTGGTGTGGGGCTTGGGCGAAGGCTGGAGGGAAGCACTGCTGGTGGCAAAGAGCCGGAGGGCCTTGTTCCAGTGGGACTGCATCATGGCCTGGAACTAGCTGACCATCTCAGCCCAGTGAGCTTCCAGGAGCCAGTACCTGGCCTTGCACACTTTCACAAGTCTTCCCTCTGCTTGGAAAGCCTATGCTCGTAGTCCTCAGTGAGTGCTTCTGCTGAGCCTCCTTCTTGGTCGGATCCAATTTGAACTGAGCTGTTTTGCCAACTCTTTCTCGGGGTGGCTGCTTAGTTCCAACAACTGCTTCCTATTGAGGCCCCGAGGAGCCCGGGTGGGCAGGCAAGGAGTGGCTGGAAGGGGAGGGGTAAGTAGAGGCAGGCCAGGCGCCCTTCAACATGAGTTGACATCAAGTTGACCACGCCCATCCAGTCACATGACCCCTTAGCCATGTCCACCCAGCCAGTCATTAGATCATTTTAGTGGTCCATGGGATTTAAATTATGAATTAGTGGACCCTGAAGTCTAGAAGGGATGGGGACTCCTGTTCTAGTCCAATCCCATGCTCAAGGCAGGAGCCTTATACCATCCCAGTGTTGTTTTTCTGTGTCATGTGGTATGTGCATAGCTACTGTAAGTTACTACAGTAGTAAAACTTGTCCCAGCCTAGTAGGGATCATTTTGGTAGTAACAGAGATGCAGTGGTTTAGGGGCTCAGCTAGTCGATCAGGAAGGTTGGCAGTTTGGTGATTCAAATCCCTAGTGCCGCATAACGGAGTGAGCTCCCATTACTTGTCCCAGCTTCTGCCAACCTAGCGGTTCAAAAGCATGTAAAAATGCAAGTAGAAAATTAGGAACCACCTTGGTGAGAAGGTAACAGTGTTCCATGTGCCTTTGCCATTAAGTCATGCCGTCTACATGACCATGGAGACGTCTTCAGACAGCGCTGGCTCTTGAAATGGAGATGAGCACCGCCCCCTAGAGTTGGGAAAGACTAGCATATATGTGCGAGGGGAACCTTTACCTTTACTTGCTAGTAACACCAGTAACACAATTCACACTGTACATGAGTTCACTATATGCACCGTTGAGGACCTGCAAGACATTTTCTATATACAACTTGTCTTATATCCCTTAAACTACAGGGTCAAGGAAAACTCATGAAAGAGTCTTAACCAGGTGTGATGGTTCTTTTCACAACAGGTAAGCCCAAGTATAGATACATTTGCTCACAATGGAGGCGAACTGAGAAACAATTAAGTCAGAGGTGCCTATCTCCATCTCTCCTGAGATGAAAAAAAAAATCACAAAATGCATTGGATGGATGTGATCGCAATTTCCTAGGGGAAATATTAAAAAGGCAACATCAGTAAAGGCAACGTTGCAAATATGCACAGCAGTTCCTTTACTAGCGTTTGCTTACTTTGATATATTTTTAAAGAAAACAAAGTTTGCTACTGATAAAAAAAGTTGGGATAATTTAATAGGTTAAATAAGGTCTTAGTTTTGCTGACACATTTTTTCCCCTGTGTTCCTAAATTTAGCAACCACGAATTATCCAGCTGTAAGGTTTTTCAAGAACAAAACTCTGCTGGTTTCTACGACAATATCTGCATCAACTAAAGGTTAAAATTGTTAGAAGGAAAAGGAAAGAGTATAAAGTTGGTTTATTTGATCAAGGTTAAAATAATTGAAAGAAGTAAATTTAATTATACTTTAAAAGTTGATCTTTTATGCTTATAGGAAAAGTATGGGGTGTGAGAGGAAGAGATAACTGTTTCTAACTTTAGGAAGAGTTTACGAGCTTTATGAAGAGTTTACAAACTTAACCATGAAATCTTATTTCTAATGAAAGTGAAGCATTACTAAAAATTCTGTACCTGTAATAGAGACTGAAAGTCACTTCATATATTTTAATATGTATTCAAGATATATTATATATTGCTACCAACCCTGCCTTCCCATGGAGGACCTGTATACTGCACGAGTCAAAAAGGGGGCTGTGAAATATCTACAGACCCTTCACATCCTGGACATAAATGGTTTCAACTTTTACACTCAAAACGACGTTATAGGGCACTGCACACCAGAACAACTAGACACAAGGACAGTTTTTTTCCTGAATGCCATCACTCTGCTAAACAACTAATTCCCACAACACTGTCAAACTATTACCAATCTCCTTTTTTACTTATGACTATAACTTTGTTGCTTATATCTTTAGGATTTATATTGTTTATTAGTTTCCTAGTATGATTTATGTTGATTGCTTATTTAGTATCCCATGACTATCACTAAGGTTGTATCTTATGATTCATGATGAATGTAGTTTTATGTTGACTATGATCATGATTTATCACTTATAGCTTTATGTACAGTGAGAGCTTATGCACCGAAGACAAATTCCTTGTGTGTCCAATCACACTTGGCCAATAAAGAATTAATTCTATTTTATTTCTATTCTATTTCATTTATTCCTTCTTTCTTGCCCTCTTTCTTCTTTCTAATCTCTTCTCTTTCATTTAAATTTAGTTTGTATCAGTTTTTACTACTGCAATCCAAATCCTAATACAAATTATATACCAAAAAAAAATGAAACACTCCACGGGCAAGAGTTAACGAACGCCTGCTTCATAACCTAAGTGAAAAATTTATACTCCCAACCAAATTTGTACAAGACCTTTTGTCTGGTTGCTAATAAACACTTCACAGCGGCCTCCAAGCTGCTGTGCAGATGCATTCTCAAAGAAAAATAATGTATTTGCAAGAGAAATAGCATCCTTTACAGATTTAAATTTCACATTAGCCACTGTATAAATGTTACCTCGTCTCGCCGTGTGGGCATCCATGGCCGAGTGAGGAGCACGGTATCCCCCTGGATGACTGCCAGATCCCCCACCAGTGTGGCATAGGGGAAGCCCTCAGTCTGCCGCCAGTTCAATGACTTGCAGCCCTAGCTTTTGGCGCAGTATGCCAGTATAAGACCCCGTACTGTCGGTGAGCCTTGGCTAGGTCCACCGGATCAGCCCCACTGTCAGATCCATCCGCTGTGGTCTCCGCTGTGGCAAAGGAGGAAGGAATGCAGCGGACGATGGCGTGGGTGTACTTGCCAAGGAGGAGACACTGGCCATGTTCTGTAGGAAGACAGAAGAAACACAACCATTAGGATGAAATGGGACCCATTTTTAAGTGCAGAGAGAAGTCCCGCATCACAGATCTTCTGCAGTGACCAGCAATGACTACCCATATTTTTCAGGAGTCTAAGACACACCAGATTTTGAAGAGGTAATTTTTTTTTAAAAAAAAAATTGCGCTCTGCAGACTTCCCAAACTCTCTGCATGCCTCATATTTTTGTGAAAAATGGGCATGCAGAGATTTCAGATCTTCAGAGTTCAGATTTAGTTTATTTGTATGCCGCCCTTCTCCGGGAGGGACTCAGGGCGGCGAACAACTCAAAGGGGAGAAAGGGGAACATGAAACAACAATACACGTGATTAAAATAAACAAGAATCATACAGCCACACAGGTCGAGAGGGGAGGGGAACTCATCAACCCCAGGGCCTGCCGGCACAGCCAGGTTTGACAGGCTTTCCGGAAGGCCTGGAGAGAAGGTGAGGGTCCGAATCTCCGCGGGGAGTTCGTTCCAAAGGGCCGGAGCTGCCACAGAGAAGGCCCTCCCCCAGGGTGGTAGCCAGGTTGCATGGGCTGGTGGACGGAACCCGGAGGATGCCGACCCTGTGTGATCTAACGGGTCTTATTTAGCAATAGCAATAGCAGTAGACTTATATAACCCTTCATAGGGCTTTCAGGCCTCTCTAAGCGGTTTTACAGAAGTCCAGCATATGCCCCCAACAATCTGGGATCCTCATTTTACCCACCTCGGAAGGATGGAAGGCTGAGTCAACCCTGAACCGTGAGATTGAACCGCTGACCTGCTGATCTAGCAGTAGCCTGCAGTGCGGCATTTAACCACTGCGCCACCTTGGGCTTTGGGAGGTATTGGCAGCAGGCGGTCTCTCAAGTACCCAGGTCCAATACCATGAAGGGCTTTATAAGTTACGACTAGCACTTTGAAGTGTAGCCGGAGACCGATCGTAACCATGCAGCTCGCGGAGGATAGGTGTAACGTGGGTGTACCGAGGTGCACCCACAATCGCTCGCGCGGCTGCATTCTGGACGAGTTGAAGTCTCCGAATACTCTTCAAGGGCTGCCCCATGTAGAGTTTGAGAGGCTGCGGGGGGGCAAAAATGAGTAAAAAACGGCCCATTTCTTGCCCCCCAAAAGCGCATGCATAGCCTTTAGGAGGTTTGTACAGTGCTCCTGGGGACTGGGAGGGGGGCAAAAATGAGCGAAAAAATGAGCCGTTTTTTCACTCATTTTTGCCCTCCCCAGTCCCCAGGAGCAATTTGCGGGCCACCCAAACACTCTGCATATCCATTTTTGCGAAGGGGGCAGGTTTCAGGAGTCCAAAAATGCTTTATTCAGTATAAGACGCACCCAGATTTTCACCCTCTTTTTTGGTGGGGAAAGGTGCGTCTTATACTCTGAAAAATACGGCAATTCTTCACCTAAAACAGTAGGAAGTTCTATTGTTGGCCACGAAGAGTTTAATTTGGTCAAGTGGAAAAATTGCAAGATTAATGCAAGATTTCATAGATGACTCACGCCAGCAGAGAGCCTAAATCTACTGGAAGGCAACTATATTTTCTGGATGCAAGAATATTCTTCCAGTAATATTTTGAGAAATACTAATGGACGGGGCTGAAGCAAACTATAGGTGGGGGCCACTCTTTCTAAAAATAAGTGGAAATCCTTTCTTTTGCTTTGTCTTTTCTGGTATTTGCTACAGCTCGTCCCCACTTACAATTCGTCATTGAGTGACCTAATCAATGTCTCACTTAACAAGATAAGTTTTGGGCTCAGTTGTTGGTCATAAATCAAGGACTACCTGTACATGCCCAGATTGATGTGAACTGCATAATAGAGGTAGTCCTCGGCTTACAACAGTTCGCTTAGTGACTGTTACAACAGCACTGAAAAAAGTAATTTACGACCATTTTTCACTCTTATGACCGTTGCAGCATCCCCATGGTCATATGATTTACATTCGGATGCTTGACAACTGACCTCACATTTATGACTGGTTGCAGTGTCCCAGGGAGCCATGGGTTCCCGTTTTGCGACCTTCCGACAAGCAAAGTCGATGGGGGAAACGAAATTCCCTTAGCAACCATGTTACTAACTTAACAACTGCAGTGATTCACTCAACAGCTGTAGTAATGAAGGTCGCAAATTGAGGCAATACTCACATAACAACTGTCTTGCTTAGCAACAGAAATCTGCAGCTCAATTGTGCTCATAAATCAAGGATTATCTGTATTCTGAAAGCAACAGAAATCCAGTGTTTGAAGCAAACGTTTTCCCAATCCTAAACCACTTAACTCAGAAATTTTACTTCAAGTTTAGGATCTTACATTTCTCAAGATTTCCCGAGAACTGAGTTCCAGCATCTTCCCATTTACTTGAGCTATGTGACAACACTGATATATTTTCGGTGAAATGGATTTGGCCCATTCTCTAGGACAGGGGTCAGCAACCTGCGGCTCTTGAGCTGCATGTGGCTCTTTCATCCCTCTGCTGTGGCTCCCTGTTGCCAATCAGCTCCTCATTGATGGGCTTTTGGTTAGGACAGGTAGAGGAAAAAGGACGCCGTGCTAGGAGGACACTCTATGGGGAACCGGACTTCTGGTCAGGTAGAGGAAAAAGGACGCTGTGCTAGGAGGACACTCTATGGGGAACCGGACTTCTGGTCAGCTTCTGGTTAGCCCCTTTGTGGCTCTTGGAGTGTTGTCAACCCCTGCTCTGGGAGCTAGGAATTTCTCAAGAGCTGGAGAGATGGTGCTCATCTCCCACCCGGCAAAAGGGTGTGGGATAGCAAAGTTGAGAAGAATGCAATTGCTTTCTCCAATCTCCTTCAGCAGATGTCTTCAGGAAGGGGGAAGTTTAGAGCTCATTCAGCTCCAGATCAATACTCTCACCAGTTACAAACTTCCTGAGAGGCTCCTTCAAAAGGCCAATCGCTAAATACCAGAAGACTGCACCTATCCAACCAATTAGATTCTTGTTTGCAAAAGAAGCCAATGAAGGATCAAGGAGCTGTCCGAGGGAGAGACTGCCAACTTACGGACATCATCCAACTGATCAGACAGAAGCTAGCTCAGGGTTTCTCCCATCCTCAACAACCTTACGATGTGTGGACTTCAACTCCCAGAATTCCTCAACCAATCATGCTGGCTGGATAATTCTGGGAGTTGAAGTCTACGCATCTTAAAAGTTACTGAGATCTGAGAAAGCCCTCGGCTAGAGAACTGGCGCCAGGCCTTAACCATTCCACTGTTGAGAAACTCAGTTTGCTTCCAAAGACAAAAAAATGTCAGCCAAATATCCCATCCATTTTTTAAAAATGACAACTTAGGAGAACTCCTTCCAAGACACAGCAGGCAGGCAATGGCAGGCAATCTGGGGAGCTCGGTACAAATCTCAGCGGGTCAACACGCACGACTTCCACAGCCCAAAATACTCTTGTCATCATCTAGTCTAGTAGTACTGGAACAATTTATGCAGATTATTCAAACCCTGGTCTGATGACTGTTGCATAGTAAATACGTTGCAAAGGCCTGCCTCTCCTTGGGACATAGCTCAATACTCTTTGTTAAAAGTAAAGGTTCCCCTCACACATATGTGCTAGTCGTTCCCAACTTTAGGGGGCGGTGCTCATCTCCATTTCAAAGCCGAAGAGCCAGCATTGTCCAAAGATGTCTCCATGGTCAAATGGCCAGCATAACTAAACGTCGAAGGCGCACAGAACGCTGTTACCTTCCCACCAAAGATGGCCCCTATTTTCTACTTGCATTTTTACATGCTTTCGAACTGCTAGGTTGGTAGAAGCTGGGACAAGTAATGGGTGCTCACTCCGTTAAGGGGCACTAGGGGATTCAAACCGCCGAACTGCCAACCTCTCTGATCGACAAAATCAGCGCCCTTAGCCACTGAGCCACCGCATCCCTTGTCAAATGATTTACTGTATTACTATTCTTCTTCTCATCCTTCCTATTACCTATCTCCTTTTCTACTTATGACTATAACCTTGTTTCTTGTAACTTTATGTTTTATATTGTTTTATTTAGTTTCCTAGTATGATCTTGGCTGCTGATTTGGTGTCCTATGACTATCACTAAGGGTTGTATCTCATGATTCACAATGAATATATTTATGATGACTGTGTTCATGGTTTATCATGATAATTATCATGATTTATATCTATTATGTACACTGAGTTTATGCACCAAAGACAAATTCCTTTTGTGTGTCCAATCACACTTGGCCAATAAAGAATTATATTCCATTCTATGTCACCCCTAGTCCTTCTCTTAGTTAAACTAGACATACCGAGTTCCTTCAACCATTCATCATGTCACAGTCTCCAGTCCTCTAAACATCTGCTGCTCTTCTTTGCAGGCTTTCTCAAGCCTCGGCATCTTTTGGGTATCGTGGTGACCCTAGCTGCAGGGAATCAGCACAACCAGTCAACCCTCCTCCCAGCCCCCCAGGAAAAGAAAGCCTCACCTGGCAAGGAATTAATTAGCTCATCTAGGATGAGCTTTCTATGGCAACTGCCCACTCAAGTGCACTAACAAGATCACAAGCAACCAATCAATCAATCAAGATGTCCCAGTAATGTATTCATAGACCACCACCACCACACTGCACTCTTGTCTTCTCTAAAGATCCTGATCACGAAATACGCATTTTGTAGAAGACCACCTGATGAGTTGTGTCATTTCTGCGGTGTTTGTTCATTAATTCATTCATTTGTTTCTTTGTTCGTTTGTTCACTCATTCCCTCAATTTTGCAAAATAGCCAAGTGTGCCATTCAATAATGTTATTTCATACCCTGTTTTCCCCGAAAATAAGACTCCCTGGATAATAAGCCCAATCGGACTTTTGAGCGCATACGCTAAAATAAGACCTCCCCAAAAAATAAGCCCTCCCTGAAATTATTGCAACACAGCAGCAGCCATGAGGTGACCACACTCGCCATCTCCTGTACCTCAAAAATAATAAGATCTCCCCGAAAATAAGGCCAAGCACATTTTTGGACATCAAAGAATATAAGACCCTGTCCTATTTGGGAAAACACGGTATCTATCCTGATTCTATAGCCATTTCAAGAAATGGAAGGGGTGACTGTTTAATTACACGCTCGCATTTACACAAATCCCACCCGTATATCCTGCAATTATACATTCTCATCCAGCCTCTTGAACCAAAGGAAACTCATTTGAACACTAAGCAAAAGAATTGGCCAGTTTACTTCATGTTCACCCATATTTTTGAATTAATTCTTATTCCTGAGAGCAATTTCTGCTCAGCTAATTTTCTCCGGCAGCTTCAAAGGGGTCAGATTCATCCACTGAAGATACAACTCAGTTGGCTAATCCTTCCCGGTTTCCCTGAGTTAATCAATGGATTAAGTTAATTGCTTCTCGGTGTAACTGTCCAATTAACGTACCACTCTTTTAATCCCTATATCCCGAACTGTCTGAAAGTTAATTAAAATTAATTTTAAACAAGATATGGAATGAAAGGTCTTACGGCATGATAGATGGAGCCTTGAATTTCGTTTGATTAAAATCTCCTTGATTTTAAATCTCCATAAATAGGAAAAGGGGACAGGTGTCTTCGATATTAGCAGTTCTCAACATTGTCCAACAAATTCATCTGATGCAGAACCTGTTTTTTTTTAAACTTCTCCTTGCAATTTCATTCACATGCAGTCCTAAATGCATAGTTGTAGCTTACGTGTCCTCCTCTTTTCTTTATTCAGCCAAACCAAGAAAACACTGGAACTCTTGATTCAATTCTTTGTTTTTGAAAGCTAGGCAACTCTTACTATGAGCTAAGAGTAAAGCACAAAAGGCAGCCTGTAAGGAAGGGGGCAAGAGGTGAGCCTCGACCCCCAAACCCTTCGACAGCCAGGGAGTTTCCATTATTGGGAATTTGCTGTCATTGAAATGAGGAGTTGGCAGGGGGAGGGGGCAGAGGGAAGACTCAAACCAATCATCCTAGAACAGACCATTCCAAGCAGTCTATAAGAAATGAATCTAGAGAATTTCAACCCTGCTTGGACATACCATATCCCAAAACAGTCAAACAGCTTTGATCGTTATCATGTACACCATAAAAGCCATGGTGGTGCAGTGGTTAGAGTGCAGTACTGCAGGCTACTTCTGCTGACTGCAGGCTGCCAGCAATTTGGTAAATCGACTCTCACCAGGCTCAAGGTTGACTCAGCCTTCCATCCTTCCAAGTGGGTAAAATGAGGACCCAGATTGGGGGCAACATGTGGACTCTGTAAGCCACTTAGAGATGGCTATAAAGCACTGTGAAGCGATATATAGTCTAAGTGCTATTGCTATTACCAGAATCGGATTCATTGGCGATCAGATCACAACCAGGGAACTGGAAATGATGGTAGCATGAAAGTCTCTTGTGGAAGCATTGCTAAATGCCTATGGAGATTCTCAATCATCCAGGTCACGGTTGCCCCAAAGCTGCTTTTTCAGGAGGCAACTGGGCTTTCTTGTTTTTTCTTTGAAGACGTTTCGCTTCTCATCCAAGTTGTCAATCAAGAGGACCTCGTGCAATTGCTCTACCAGGTTAGCAATAGCAATAGCAATAGCAGTTAGACTTTATACCGCTTCATAGGGCTTTCAGCCCTCTCTAAGCGGTTTACAGAGTCAGCATATTGCCCCCAACAATCCGGGTCCTCATTTCACCCACCTCGGAAGGAGGAAGGCTGAGTCAACCTTGAGCCGGTGAGATTGGAACTGCTGAACTGCAGATAGCAGTCAGCTGAATTGGCCTGCAGTACTGCAGCCTAACCACTGCGCCACCTCGGCTGTCCCAAGGTGTTTTTTAAGAGGCAACTGGACTTAGTTGTCACTTTTTTAAATTTGAAGACATTTCGCTTCTCATCCAAGAAGCTTCTTCAGCTCTGTCTGGATGGTAGGGAATGGAAGGATCCTTCCATTCTCCCACCATCCAGTCAGAGCTGAAGAAGCTTCTTGGATGAGAATGAAACATCATCAAAAAAACCCCAAGAAAGTCCTGTTGCCTCTTGAAAAAGCACCTTTGGGACAACCATGACTTGGATGACTGAGAATCTCCATTGAATTGTACCTCTGGTTTGTTTGTTTTTTCTTCCATTCGATGCTGTCCGATTCTTGGAGGCTACCTGGACAAGTTTTCTTGGCAAGGTTTTTTAGAAGTGGTTTGCCATTGCCTCATTCCTGAGGCTAAGCGAAAGTGGCTGGGCCAAGGTTCACCCTACTGCAGGGGTGTCAACTCATGGCCGCGGGCCAGAGTATCACACACTGGCCACCCACTGCCCAGTTTAACAAAGGGGTAGGGAAAGTCACGATACATCACGTGTTTGACACCTCTGCCCTACTGCCTTTGTGCCAAAGGAGGGATTCGAACACAGGGTCTCCCCGTTTCTAGCCCAGTGCTTGATTGCTCGGTTAAGAAAGGCCTTGTTGCTGACCTAACATTCCATAAGCACAAGCATATTTGACCCACTGCATATTTAGCCAAGCAAAAGGACAAGGATCAGCCATAATTCTCCTATTTGCTGTGTTAGGGTTAGGTCAACAAGGGAAAAATAAATAAGTCTTTGCCAGTATTAATGCTAAGGGAGAATTGCAAAAGGGAGCGTTTCTCAGCCTTCGGTAGGACAAGCTCTCTTTTGTTCAACCCAGAAATCAGAATGCTTTGTTAGCAGGCAAAATATGTGGTGCTTCCTACGAGGTGTGGCACACACTCACACCCCCCACCAAATGAGGGAACGCTGTGAAAATTACCCTCAAACACGCGTTTCACATGGAGAGTGCTACACTTGCAAAATACATTCAGTTTTGGTCGCCACGATGTAGAAAAGATGTGAAGACTCTAGAAGAGTGCAGAGAAGAGCAACAAGAGGATTAGGGGACTGGAGACTAAAACATATGAGGAAAAGTTGCAGGAACTGGGTATGTCTAGTTTAATAGAAAGAAGGACTAGGGGAGACATGATAGCAGTGTTCCAATATCTCAGGGTTGCCACAAAAGAGGGAGTCAAACTATTCTCCAAAGCACCTGAGGGCGAACAAGAAGCAATGGGTGGAAACTAATCAAGGAGAGAAGCAACTTAGAACTGAGAGAAATTTCCTGACAGTTAGAACATTAATCAGTGGAACAGCTTGCCTCCAGAAGTCGTGAATGCCCCAACACTGGAAGTCTCTAAGAAGATGTTGGATAGCCATTTGTCTGAAGTGGTGTAGGGTTTCCTGCCTAGGCAGGGGTTTGGACTAGAAGACCTCCAAGGTCCCTTCCAACTCTGCTATTATATTATATTGTATTGTATTGTATTGCATTAAAATGCTTTTATGAGGTTAGTCACAAGTCAAATCCAGGCAATCGTGCCAGGGTTTTGTTTTTTTAAAAAAAACCTTTTGACCCACTTAAAAGATACCTATTAAAAAGAGACAGCTTGATATATATATTTTTTCTGTCCCCATAAAAATAACTAGAAGCACGTCTGTTTTAAAAGATGACACGTGTCTCGTAGAAAGAGGAGATCAGCTGGGACTCGGGAGGCAGAGAATAGATGGGGGCGGGGCCAGCCAGAGGTGGTATTTACTGGTTCTCCGAACTACTCAAAATTTCCGCTATTGGTTCTCCAGAACTGGTCAGAACCTGCTGGATACCACCTCTGCTCTGCTCTCTGTGTTGGTCACCATTGCAGCAAGCCATGGTTTGCATGGTCTTTGTGAGCTAAATAGACTATAATCAGCAGGATTTTCACTAAGCCGGGTTTAACAAACCATAGTTGGTGTATTCACACAGCTCCTTTGGAGGGACGATGGAATAATCTGTTTCAAATGCAGGGATAAAATGCTAGATGAGAAAGCCATGGTCCTGTTATGACAGTGGCCTCAACCAGGGACTGGTTCCATGGAGAAAGTTTTTCCCGCAGACCGGAGGAGCCGTGGTTTTGTGTGCTGCCTGCATGGATGGGTCTTCACTTGTTTGCATGACTTGGTTTCTGGCTGCGGCCCAGGATCGGTCCACGGACCGGAGGTTGGGAACCCCTGTGTTATGTCGTCTGTAGCTTTGCCCAAGCACCTAGATTTTCTAGTTTTAGAAACATAGCAAAGGTGCCAGCGTGAGCTTCGACACGCAGTTGAATCTTTGCATGTTTCTGTTCAGTTTGGACTCTGTTTTATAGTGCGGAGCAGAAATGCCATGTTTACATGCTGATCCCCAGTGGAAGAAATCTGTACAAAGGAACCAAATTCACCCCAAAGTAGCTTGCACCCATTTTCAGCAAGACCCAACCACAGGAGAGAGCTTGTAACGCTGTAACCATGCCTCCTTCCTTATCTAGTTCAGACAGTCCTCAATTTACGACCGTAATGAAGCCAGGTCCTATGGACCCATGGTACGTGGGGCATCACATGGCTAAACTAGCTTTGCAACCTTTTTTCAGTGGTCATAAACATCCATTTGTGAGTTCGATCCTAGGTAGAGCACGTATTTTCTCTCTCTGGGCACAATGAGAATATATCTGTTGAACAAAGCTCCGCATTGGTGACAGGAAGGGCATCCGGCCATTAAACACTCTGCTACCTCCATTCAATTGCCTGGACTCCACCCCGCAAAGGAATATAGGGTCGTTAAATAATGATGATAAACATCAACGTTCTGCAAAAACATCATAAATCATGGTCTTATGACCATGCTACTATAAGCTGCCATAAACGTGGTCTGGTTTCTGAGCACCCAAAATGCAGTCAGAACTTTGCAATCAGTTCATGACTGGGTGGGGGAGGGATCCGTCGTAACTCTGAACAGTCATTTTAGCAATCAGTCATATGTCAAGGACTACCTGGACACCAATCAAGTAATGGATCAAAGAGAAGGGCCAGAAAAGTACATCTCTACCAGCAGAAGAAAATACGTATAGCTCAGGTTGAACTGTGGAATTCTTGGTGCAAGCAAAACAACTAAACTCGGAGAGCAGGAAGGATTTTGAACTAAGGTTGATGGAAGATTTTGATCTAAGGTTCAACGTGATGCTCCACCAGAAAATCCCCACTGAAAACAAACAAGCAAACAAAAAAACTGTTGGACTGAGTTTAAGAAACAAGTTTGGGATAAGCTTGTAACAAATCCAGACAAGTCCAGAAATCAGATGAAGATTTTGACCTAAGGTTCAAACATGTTCTACCTCGGTATCTCAAAGAGGGCCTTGTCACAGATGGATAGCATACGAATCTATTAAGTAAATGAATATTAAATTTCCCACAAGGCTCCAGAAGGGGCTGGGGTCAAAGGCCACACTAAACCAGGATCAGTAACCACACTTGAAGAGATTCCCTAGGTTCGACCCCTGTTCTTTAGCTGTTCCCTTCGTCTGGCAACTCTGCGCATGCGCACACTGGGAACAGGCTCCAGCTGTTCCTCTGCCTCACTGATGTCTGACTCTGAAGGCACTGATAACTGGCATACGGCTCTGGCCCCCTTCCTGCCTCCGACACAGAGCCCTCCTCAGAGCCTTCCCGAGACTCTAGGACTGGCCCATGTGCAGTAGGGTTAGATCAAAGAGGAATGTTCCAGGTCCCATTCATCAGAGAATGTCATCTGATTTGTGTCGATGCCTGCTCTCTGGAACCCCACATGCCTCTAGTTAGCTTCAACCTTGCTGGCTTTTCATAAAGTCTTCCAAATGTGGCTGTTTTCCCAAACTTGGGGGTGTTGGATATAATGGGGCCTGCAAGATGGATACGTTATTTATGAGGACTTGGCTACCCTGATGTATACTTAGCAGTTGTTTCATTGCATTTGAGTTTTTAACCCTGTATTAGCTGCCCAGAGTCCCTGTTGCAATGGGGGAAGCCGTACAAATTGACATAAGGAAATAAATCAGCAAGCGCAACGTAGCAGTGAAATAAGACCAAAAAAATGCCTATAGCCACATAAGGCTCAAAGTTAGGGAGGAGAAATTGATTCTCTCCCAAATGCATTGATATACAGATAGGGTTAAAAAAAAAAAAGAATGTTTTCAATTCATGTGGGAGATTAGAGGCGGAAGCCCCCAGAAATGGCCTCCTAAGGCTAATGGCCCTTATCTCGGTCTCGTGAGTCCCTTGCAGACAAAACACAGTCACAAAAGAACTTGCTCTGCAATTCAGCTGTTTTGGCAAAAGAACCGATTCATTGCAAAGGGAAAAAAACCTTTTGGGCCCAGGAATCCTGGCATCTCCGCAGGCCTGCACACCGCCCACACCTGCATGCAACACACATTTTCCTCGTGCAAGCTGAACTATGGAAGTCACCAACGGAGGTCAGCAGGGTCGGCATGGTGGTCCCTGTGCAGCTGAACTATTTGGAAAAGGAAACTGGGCCTCATGGAGCAGAAAGAATTCTGGCTAAAGGGAGCAGCCAGGATGTACTACTAAGGCAGGGGGGAAAATTGCCATATATATATTTCTCTTTAAAGTTTATGGTCGAGGAAGAGGGAGACGGAGAAGATCCAGAAGTAAAGAAGACAACAGGATGAGCAAACTCAAACACAGAGAACCACCCATCCATGAGAACCTCTGTAGAATAAGATAAGATGGATGTTTGGGAACAAGAACCCCAAAAATGTCCCCACATCTCTCAGAGAATCTCATGCAGGAAAGTCTGGGATATGATAACGTCAGGCAAGTTCTGAGAATGTTAAGCAATCTTGTGGCTTATAAAGGAGGTAGAAGGTGAAGGAGAAACTTCCTCCCACTGAGTTTATCCAGCTGTTATCCATTCAACCAAGATTGGGGAAAGAAACCATAACCCATGGAAGGTACAATCATGGGGCTGGAAGGGGTCTCAGAGCAGTGGTGGGATCCTGCTGGTTTAACAACTGGTTCAGTGATCATGTGCTGCACGCACGCATGCTGCACGCATGCACGCATGCATCTGCACGCATGCACGCATGCTCCACATACGCATACACCTGATACATGCTACATATGTGTGCACAGTTTTAATAAAACTTACCTTCCACGTTACTTTTTAGGGAGTAACACAGCGGAGGCGCGGCAATCTGCTTTGCTGTGCGAATCAGCTAAGTGGATATAGGTAAGTGTTGTGGCCCAGCAGGATCCGTTGAGCTGCTGATGGACTCGGATAGCGAGGAACCATATGAGTCTGCCCTGGAGGACCCTGGGCAGGGTTCAGACTCAGAGCAGGGACCAGAGAGGCTGGTTAGCCACCAGGAGGCACCTGAGATATGGAGCAGTGGGGAGGATCAAAGGGAGTTTGTCCCTGATGCTAGATTGAGAAGGGCTGAGAAACGGAAGCAGCAACTCCGTAGGCAGACTCACAGAAGATGATTAAGCACAGGTGGTTGTGGATTGGCCCCTCCCAAGAGATTATAGGTGAGGTTGGGAGGGGACATTTGCAGGAAACAACCGTTCGAATTAGTAGTTAAGAAAATCTATCTGTGTATTCTAGCAGCGTCTGTTCGTTTGAACTATCTGGGTTGCTGCAGAGATACTCTATTGAACGTGAGTTGCCTGGGCCCTCAGCCAAAGGATCTGTTATCTCAGTAAATTAAACAGTGGCAAAAAGCCAAGCCTGTGTTTGGTTTATTCACAGGCCGGGGGGTCAGAACAGATAAGTAACGTGCAGGGGCAGGCAGGCCCCCTGATCATCGGAGCGAACCGGTTTGCCCGAACCGGTCCGAACAGGCTGAATCCCACCGCTGCCTCAGAGGCCTTGTAGTGTTCAACCTCCAGCTCAAAGCAGGAAACCTTACACCATCCCGTTCAAATGACTGTCCAGCCTATTTTTGACAAACTCCAGTGATGGAGCACCCACAACTCCAGGAGATGAACTATTCCACCGATAAATTGTTCTCGCTGTCACTCAAATGTCTCCTTCCTTCTAGGTTGGATGCGCAGATGACCAGGTTACCCTAACCCCCAATGGCAAGAAAAAGATCTCTGGTCAGGATTTTTAAGGTGAATGGAATCATCTTGATGCCAGGAGAACATTGGAGCCAACTCTGCCCTGATTTTTCTCTCCTTGGTGTGATTCCAAGTTATACATAACACAGAAACAGAAAAACATCCCCCTGTGACAAGAATTGCCTTCCAATCATGTCTGCGCATTAGAAATCAACTTCAGGGCTCCTTCTCCAGTGCCAGCAATTAGGATTGTACCTGTTGTGGTCCGCCAGCAACCAGCAGAGCTGGCAGCAGATTCAGACAGTGAGGAGATTGGGGAGGAACATGGGCCAGTCCTGGAGTCTGGGGAAGGCTCTACTGATGAGGGCTCTGCATCGGAGGTAGAAAGGGGGCCAGAGCCGTAGGCCAGTTGTCAGCTGCCTTCAGAGTCAGACATCAGTGAGGCAGAGGAACAGCTGGAGCCTGTTCCCAGTGTGCGCATGCACAGAGTTGCCAGACGAAGGGAACAGCTAAAGAACAGGGGTCGACTTGGGAGTAAGGCCACAGGTGGACGATGAATGGCCCCCCCAGAGGAAATAAAAGAGAGCGAAAGGGAGTGAAGTTTGCAGGAGACAGTTCACTTAATTGATTCGTGACTCTCAGAGACTCCTTGTCAAGTTTTGCAGATATCAGCCTGGCAGCTCTCCAAGTCAGATAAGGTCTCTGACTGTAAATCCTCCCTGGAAAGACTTTACTGGATGTCAATGAATAAATAATTAATTATAATAAATTAATAAAAGGGTTTTGTTGGGACCAGGAGTTTGTTTCATGCTCTTGGGAAGCCTAGGTCAGAACTGTACCAATATTATGGACTCTGCGGGGTTTTCCCAGTGATGGCCCCATGTTTTTGCAACTCTAAGATTTAGGAGGTCCTTAAACACTCTTCTTTTCAAGACTCCCTTCAATGGATTCTCCTTTTAGCAGAAATGTTTCTTATTTCCAGGCATTTTTGCAGATATGAAATGAATACACTTCTTTGGCAGGTCTTCCCAATTTCCTTTGGGAAAACCCAGCCCCTTCCTTCTCTTCCATAAGCATAGAACAGGGGTGGGGAACAATGGCCCTTGTATAACCTGCGGACTTCAACTCCCAGAATTCCTGAGGCAACCATGCTTGTCTCAGGAATTCTGGGAGTTGAAGTCCACAAGTCATGAAAGGCTCATTGTTTCCCATCTCTGGCATAGAATGGTGAAGTGCAAGCCCAAAGGACTCTCTGGGAGGCAGACCCTTAGTCTTCTCTCTGTTGATAAGGAACGTAAGAAGGCAAGTCAGTGACCCAGCAAGAGCATATG
This sequence comes from Thamnophis elegans, assembly GCF_009769535.1. Taxonomy (NCBI): domain Eukaryota; kingdom Metazoa; phylum Chordata; class Lepidosauria; order Squamata; family Natricidae; genus Thamnophis; species Thamnophis elegans. The sequence goes on along the minus strand of NC_045542.1, from coordinate 150,837,078 downwards.
AGTCTGTCTTACCCATAAGCCTCTTTTAGTCCAACCACTTTGAGTGGGAAAGAGCTCAGGGCTTATTCCCACGTCCCATGTAAATCACCATTTAACCTTCATGCTCCAGAGATACCAATAGGCTGGTTGCCGTTATTACTGCTGATGTTAACAATTGGACTCCTTTATCACCAAATGCGGAACAGTCAGGTAAGTTTATCAAGACAGTTTTTCTAATCAACCACGAGGTGATTCCAGGCCAGCCGCGCTGGACATACATATGAAGATTCACTTCTATCCCAACAGGAATCATAAAACACAGATGCATCAAGAGGAGCAAAAGGCTACAGAGCTGAAATGAAATGAGAAAAAGTCCTCTAGGCAGAGCATAAACCTTGTCAAGGAAAAAGATATGTATTGTTTCCTTTCCTTTCCTTTACTGCACGTTGTTTCAATCCACAGTCCAATTTCTTCCCTCTCTGCAAAGAAAAAACGATGAAATTCATAGCCAGGGAATTCTTTCCTTCCTTTTGGTCTGGTTTGGTCATGGGAAGGGAAGCAGATTGGCCATGTGGGATCAGAAATAATCAACTTTGGACACTGAATGTTTAAGAGGAAGAAAGAAGAAGAAAGAAAGAAAGAAAGAAAGAAGAAAGAAAGAAAGAAAGAAAGAAAGAAAGAAGAAGAAAAAAAGAGGGGGAGGGAGGAAAAGGGGGGCAAGAGGGGAAAAAGAAAGGAAAGAAAAAGGAAGAGAAAGAGAATGAAAAGAGAAAGAAAGAAAGAAGAAAGAAAAAAGAAAATTACAAGAAAGAGAAAGAAAGCAAGAAAGAAAGAAAAAGCAGAAAGAGAGAGAAAAAAGAAAGAAAGCAGGAGAAAAGAAAGAAAGAAAGACAGACAGACAGAAAGAAAGAAAGAAAGAAAGAAAGGAGGGAGGAATTGCACTTAAAGCACATATAAGATCTTACATTGCATCCACTTCGACATTTTAATTCAACAATCAAGACTTCACTGTAGAGGCCAACTCCAAAGGTTCCGTTGAGCCCAAACCAAAGGACTGATTTATGGCTTGTTTATGCTTCATCATCTTTGTAGGTTTTCCCACCCCACATTTTAACCTCATTATGAATGTAGGAGATACAGTGAACCCAGAAATCCCTTCAAAGCCCATCCAGCAAGTTCCTATGCTGAGTGGGGGCTAAAATTCTGGATCCGTCCATGACTCTTTTTTATCTCCAGACAATAGGATTACCAAACCTGCTGATTCAAGTGGTCAGAGTTACAGTCGATGCTACTGGATTGGCACCAGGTTTGGGGGGTGGGGAGAACCCGAGCAGCTCTCTCGGTGACAATTCAGTTTGCACAGAGCAGTTCAGGTTCGTCTTAATACTTCCCATCCCACTTTTTCTTCCAACTTTGAACACCGAAAGCAAACAATGCAATCATGCCAAAATAACAATGGCAGCGAGATCAATTCCCTATAACTAAATCCCACAACAGACTACTAGTGAAAAGGCCTCTATTACCATTAATCCAGATGTCCCATTGCCACCACCCGAAAACCCTTCTGTTAAGAAGGACGTGGCCTCCATGATAGAAACTCAGTCGTGGTACAAATGCACGGGAAATTAAAATCAACTTCATACCATTCCACGACTCCAGCAAATAGTACTGAAACAAAGATGCAGCACACCCTATAATCAAGAACAGACTGCCTTAATGCTTTCCGCTCCAGAAAGCAGCCTGTGTAGCTAAGATGACAGGATACACCCTTGAAGTGAAAAAGTTCATCCTCGACAGCCAAGAAAGAAACACTGGAACTGGAATCCCACATATACAAGGCCAGCTTCACCCTTTTACAATGGTGTGTGTCCAGCTTCATTTTGGCAGATGTGTGAACTTGGCCACTAACTTTTCTTGCTGTTTCCGATGACGATGGAAAGTAAATCTGGGACCCTTGCAGAGCATTAAGTCTCTTAAACACTCTTTGGCCATCAAGCTAGCTTTTGGACCGTCTCCACAAGTATGGTTTGCTTCTTTTGCCTGGTCCTAGCCATGATTGTTACACTTTGCTAACTTCTTTAAGGATTAACACCAATCCGTTGCCATCTGCAGCTACAGACTCCTCCTCCTTGTCCTCTTCCAGGTTGACACATTCAAGAGACCCACCACAATTCTGGGACATCCTCATACCCCGGCCAAATGTAAATCCAGTTCTTCCTCCTCAGAGATATCCAGCAAGTCCTTCCCCCAAATATATATTAGTTTGTGCTTGGACGATTTCAGAGTCCTAATGAATTGAGGGTTGGATGGACAACTGCTAGAACAGCTCTTCCTTAGATGACTTCAAAGATACTGAACCACAATTTTCATCACACACCCCTCCCAACCTTGGCTGGGAAAATGACAGCTGAGATCCAAGATATCTGGAGAACACTGGTGGAAAAGGCCTAGTTAGGACCAGAAGAGAAAAGTGGCCAAGGAGCCAACACCCTAATTTGTGAATTGGGGTAGGTCTAGTCTGATGAAAAGAAGGACTAGGGGAGGCATGATAGCAGTGTTCCAATATCTCAGGGGTTGCCACAAAGAAGAGGGAGTCAAGCTATTCTCCAAAGCACCTGAGGGTAGGACAAGAAGGAATGGGTGGAAACTAATCAAGGAGAGAAGCAACTAAAGAGAATTTCCTGACAGTGAGAACAATTAATCAGTGGAACAACTTGCCTCTAGAAGTTGTGAATGCTCCAACACTGAAACTGTTTAAGAGTGTTGGATAGCCATTTGTCTGAAGTGGTGTAGGATTTCTGCCTACGCAGGACTAGAAGACCTTCAAGGTCCCTTCCAACTCTGTTATTCTTTTATTACCCCTGAACTTCTGTTGGGCTTCTTCTGATGCATCCCTGATGAAAAAGACATCACCACATGTCCCACCTTGAGTGGTCCTCTAACTCCTCTCCTGTCCCCATCACTCAGCTCAATCTCCCCTCTCCTGCCCCAGGAAGAAATGCACTCTTTTTCTGCCAAGCAGACAAATAAGACCTTCAAGACTCAACTTCCATCCCACCAGGGCTGACATCTCCAGATCACTCCTTTTTCTTAAAACCAATCAATCAGAATGGAGCTGGAGGGGATCTTGGAGGTCTTCTAGCCCCCTACTCAAGCAGGAGACCCTGTACCACTTCAGACAGGTGGGTGTCTAGTCTCTTTTGAAATTCCAGTGATGAAGCATCCACAACTTCTGGAGGCAAGCTATTCCACTGGTTAATTGGTTAATTAGCTGATTAATTCTGCTGGTTAATCACCCACCAACAGGTCACTTCAGTTCTGACCTGCTTGCCCCTACCAGTTCAATCAGAGCTGGAAGGGACCTTGGAGGTGTTCTAGTCCAACCCCCTGCTCAAGCAGGAAACCCTATACCATTTCAGACAAGTGACTGTCCCGTTTCTTCTTAAACACCTCCAATGATGAAGCTCCTACAACTTCTGAAGGCAAAGCTGTTCCACTGGTTGTCCCTCCCTGTTTAGGAAGCTTCTCCTCAATTCCATGTTGCTTCTCTCCTTGATTAGTTTCCCTCCATTGTTCTTCTCCTGCCTTCTGGTGCTTTGGAAAATAAGTTGACCCCCCATCTTCTTTGTGGCAGCCTTTCAAACACTGGAAGACTGCTATCTTGTCCTCACCCTAGTCCTTCTTTTCCCTAGACTAGACAAACCCAGTTCCTGCAACCGTTCTTCCTATGTTTTAGCCTCCAGGCCTTTAAATCATCTAGTTGCTCTTCTCTGGCACTTTTTTCCAAAGTTCTCAACCTCTTTTTTGTGTGTGTTTGATACCGTGGTGACCCCAAAACTGGATCCAGGATTCCAGGTGTGTTCTTATACTAAGGCTTTGTACAGCGGTAACTCCTACTTGGAGTGATTTTGATTCTATATGCCTCTGTTTATGCAACCAAGGGCTGTTCGTAGCAATTCCTCCCTCCCCGGAGTGAAGCACGCCCTCCCCCTCTTAAGCCCTTGCAAGACTCGCCCCGCTGCGCGTCTCCCCATGGCCCCAAATCTCTCCTCGAGGAGATCCAAGAAGATCACCTCTCTCCCCAGCCCGGACCAGAGGAAATCAACCCTTCTCCAAGCCGACCTGCTCGCCTGGGGGGGGGGGGGGGGAGAGCCGCGGAGTCGGAGATCCCTGCCCCACCCACTCACTCCACTCCTTACATCGTCCCTCCCGCGCCACTCACCCTTCCCCTCCCGCAGGACCCGGCCGGCCAGCCCCGCCACTCCCCCCATCTCTTACCGCTCCTTCGGCGAGTCCATTCACTGGAAAGTCCCGTCTCTCCCTTTTTTTCTCTTTCTTCTTCTCCTCGCCGGCGACTCCAGAGAAAGGGACCGAGGAGAGTAAGGAGGATTCCCACGCGAGGACTCCCCTTCCTGAGCTCTGATCCTTCTTTCTGTCCGGACCAGAGCACCCGCGCCCGCGCCGCCCGTCTGTCCCTTCAGCAGCCTGGCGGACGCTGGGCAGCGGGGAACGGCCGGCCGGGAGGGCGGGATCAACCCAGACGCTCAGCCCCCTTTCCCCCCCAACTCCTCTTTCTCAAAGCAGGCGGAGCGGGGGGGGGGCTCTGGACGCGCGCGGGAGGGAGAGGGGGGAGACGGTGGGTCGGGAGCTCATTGTCTGGAGGCTGGGGGCTGGGAGGGGCTGGGGCTCCGGCAAGCCCCTCCCTTTTCCCCACAGGGCTGGTTCCAAAGCAAAACACCCGCCCCACTCCCACTTCCAGGCGTCGGTCCAAGAATGGATGCCTCTCGCGACGTGGGAAAAGCGAGAAAAGGCGTTTTCCCTTCGCGGAAGGGGAGAGCGCGGCAGGAGCGGATCCCCCACGAAAAGAAAGAATCTGTTTGGAATCTGGGAGAAGTGTGGGAGGAAGGGATCGTCCTCGGGTGGGGTCGCGGGCTCGGGGTCTCCTAGGAAAGCGGGGCCGGCAAAACCACGATTCTTAAAAATTAAATGAAAAAAAGTTTCTAGCCCGCATTGGGGCTTTAAAAAAAAAAGGACGTCTGAACGAAGCGGTGCAATGGGACGGGAGCTCTTTACGGAAGATCCCTTGAGAAACGGAGAAAGAGCGAGTTGACTTAAACCTAGAATAATTTTATTGGGGTATTTTAAATGTACACTAATCGGCAAGCATTAAAATGAAATCTCGTGGCATACAGCTCTCAAAAGGATCATCATCACTTCCAATGTACACTGCATAAACATGACAAGATAAATAAATAATAAATAAATAATCTATTCCCACATTATTATCTGACACAGAAACAATAGTCTGGTCGAATGTATACATGTGAATCTTGCGTCCTACCCAACCTATATATATATAGGCACATATATATCCATACGGGCAAATGGCCCAAATCCCACAGCTGGTTGGCCCCTCCCACCTCACCCCGCCCTCCCAGGAATCTCCACGCGGCCCTGTTTTGGGATGCCAGGTAAAGGCAGGGCCCCTGCGAAGGTTCAGGGAGGGCGGAAACACCCTCCCCACCCCGCCAAGATGCAGGAGGGACTAGGCCACATCCACCATGGCCACGCCCACCCAGCAACGGGGCATTGATCTGAAACTCTCTCTCTCTCTATAATCTATATATATATAAATTATGCATATACCCCACATAGCCAATACAGGGCGGGGCATAACCTTTTCCTAGGGGGTCACAGCAACACTTGTAATAACAACACAAATAATTCATACACCATTCGAAAGCCCATCAAAAACTGAGTTTATTGACACGATTTAATAGTCAGTATGACCACCATTAGCCCTTCGAACAGCATTCAAACGAGGTGGATAAGAACACAACAAATCTTCAAACAGTTCCGTTCGATTTTCCAGATTTTTCAACACAGTTTCCAAATTCATTCTCAAAGTTTCAACCGAATATCGATTTTGACCTTGCTCCTGAATCATCAGAGCTTCCACTTCATCCTTAATTATGGCCCCAATGTTCCTCTGCCGGATTGAGATCTGGCGAATTTCCCGGCCAGACGGTCATTCGTTTTCCACGAATTTGAAGGATTTCTTGGGCCACTTTTCGGTTTCCTTTTCGTTGTTTGCGAATGCCAGTTGCAATGATGGCTTTGCTTTCTTGGGACAGTTGCAGAGGACGCCCTTCTCCAAATTTTGTGAAACATTCTTGGGCTGTTTTGTTCCAATTATCAGTAACCCAATCCGGATGACGTTTCAATTTGTTTGCAATCCATTTTCGATTGATAAACGTCGCTCCAGCATCGCGAGCCTCTTGAAAGGCAATGCATTTTATTCTGTCCATGATCCTTTGTTCTTCCGAATCGAATTTTCCAGCCATTCTTAAAGCAAATTTAACATTTAATAGCTCATTCAATTCAGTTTTTTTATGGGCTTTAAAATGAGGTGTCGCGGAAGTTGTAAACTGCTGTCGATCTTGCTGTGACCCCCTAGGAAAAGGTTATGCCCCGCCCTGTATATTATACGACATAAGAGACACAACACAATCTAGGGGCATTGGGCTTGCCCAAAGCTTGGCTTAAGGTGAAGTTCAGGGGAAAGGAGAAGGTTATGAAGTCTGGAAATGGAAAGAGGGTAAAAGTCACTGTGTGAATTGGGTGGCCATATAATCTATTTATATAAATAAATATATAGATAAAGACCTACAGAAACCTTGAGGGTTAGCGCACCTCACTTAACAATCTCAGGATGCAACTGACTTTTTATTCCCCTTTCCTATGGCCCACCTTGAACATTGTATTTAGGTAGTCCTAACGTAGGTAGATAGATTCACTTACCAACTATGTGATTTGTTTAGTGACTGTGGTAACCCCCCTTTATGACCGTTGTAAAGCAGTTGTGAAATCAAGTCCGATCAGGCCTAGACTTAAGACTACAATAACTTAACAATCAAAACTCCATAGAAGACCACAGCTAGTCCTCGACTTACAACAGTTCATTAGTAACCATTCAAAGTTACAACGGCACTGAAAATGTGACTTACAACCGTTTTTTCACAGTTGCAACCTTTGCAGCATCCGCAAACCCAATATTCCGACGCTTGGCAACTGGTTCATATTTAGGACCACTGCTGTGCCCAAGGTCATGTGATCCTTTTTGTGACCTTCTGACAAGCAAGGTCAATGGGGAATGGAGAAGCCAGATTCACTTAACAACCAGGCTACTAATTTATCAATTGCAAGGATGATGGGCAGATAACCATGGGTTTTGTTATTTGTTAACTAACATAAGTAGCTTGTATTTTAATCTGATTTACATTCTTTCTTTTAAGGTGATGCTCAAGATTTATTAACTTTTAACATTCCTAAACTGATAAACAAGCTGGAGACTAGCTCTTGATAAGAAAAGTTTGTTAGTACAAATTGGGGTCTGGCTTATTATCTCTTGTGAACATTAAACAACTTTTTTCCTTACAATTTATGCCCCTTCAGACCTCATTTTAATAAACATGCATGCTATTATCCTGCCCAATCAACTTTCCTCTTTCAGACTTCTTTGTTATGTTAATTATAAAAGGGGATGTAAGCTAAAATCAGGGTTCCCTCTTTGAATGAGAGGAATCCCTTTTGTCTGAATATTCAGATAAATTGTAATAAAATGATCTTTCTGTCTCAGTTTGTCTCATTGGAAAAAATGCACACCGAGGCACGAGCCTGAAAAAGCCACATTTGGCCATCACGACAGTTGAGGCCAAAAGTTCTGTTGTTGTTGTTAAGTGAGTTTTGCCAAAGATCTGTAAGCAGAGTCCCGAGTACCAAGATACCAGATGCAAAAATGAGCATTTCTTCCTGGTATCAAGGATCTCTCATTGCTGATACTGCACAGGTTGTCGTCGTGAGGAAAACAGAAGAAGGAAGATTTTACAACTTTTCTTGCCACCATTATTAAATGAATCACTGCAATTGTTTATTTTTAAAATGTTTTATTTTTTGTTTTCTATATACAATTAAAGGTATACATTCACATAGTTATTATTCTTTTTTACATTCGTCGTTCTTATACATTTGTCATTCCATTTATTTATACTATATCATTTGGGTTGCTTTGTTTACCATCCCTCACCTGTTTTGACACCATCTTCTTTTCCCTTTCTTTTCTCCCTCCCTCCCTTCTCTACTTCCTTCCTCTCTCCTTTCCCTTCCTTCTTCCCTTTCTTCTCCCCTACTCCTCTCTTCCTCTTCCCATTCCTGCCATCTCTCCTCTCATTCTCCCTTCCATCTTCCTCTCCTCACCTCTATCTTCCGTTCCTCCTCTTCCTCCCATTTCTTCTCCTCTCTTCCTTTCTTTTTCTGTTGTTGTAGGTGTCGCTTCCAGCTCTTAATTTTTATTTTCTTGGGGTGTCACTGCAATTGTTAAGTTAGTAACACGATTGTTAAGTGAACCTGGCTTCCCCATTAATTTTGCTTGTCAGAAAGTCACAAGGGTTGATCACATGATTTCTAGATATTGCAACCATCATAAATATCCATGTTTCCCTGAAAATAAGACTGGGTCTTATATTAATTTTTTGCTCCAAAAGACGCATTCGGGTTTATTTTCTGGTTAGGTCTTATTTTCAGGGAAAATAAGGGTAGATATTAAATGCATCTGTCTGGCTGACGCTCTTAACTGCGGCTTATATGGGGGTAGGGTTTCTATTATGAGCATCCTGAAAAATCATGCTGGGGCTTATTTTCCTGTTGGGTCTTATTTTCAGGGTAACACGGTATCAGCCAAGCCTCCCAATTTTAATCACGTGATGCTGCAAAGCCGTAAGTGCGAAAAACGGTAGCAAGTCAGCTTTTTCAGTGTCATTGTAACTTTGAACAGCCACTAAACAGATGGTTGTAAGTCCAGGACTACTTACATTCTCAAAAGTCCTCTCTCATTTGTGAGCTGAGTAACAAGCCATGTACCGCAACTTAACATTTCATTTCTGTATGTAAACTGATGGAAATTAAATGCTCTATTTGTAATGGGCATGGAGTGTAATGGACATCTGTTCCCACCGATAATCTGTTACACCTGGAGTCAGTCTCTGTAATATAATTTATTTCTAGGCTGCAGACAACCACATGTATAGCTCAGTTGCTCGGGCTCTGTTTATATGAGAACAGATGGGAACTGCTACAACGAGGACATACATAGGGGCGTTCACCTGTGATACATGTTAACAGGGTGTAGCTACCATCACAACCATTACAATTGGCCTGTTTCTGGACTTCCGGAACTTCCAGGAGGCCCATTTCTCACCCTCCCAGAGCCTCCGTGCGGGTCCTGCTCTTACCTGGCATCCAAAATGGGCCATGTGGAGACTCCAGGGAGGGGTGGGGAGGGTGGGCATGGCCAGCCAGTCCTTGTAATTACCAGTTCAGTGAACCAGAAGTAAATTAGCATCTGGTTCGCCCGAACTGGTCCGAACCGACTGAATCTCACCCCTGACTAAGCCTTAAAGCGTGGTTTGTTGAGTTTGAGCTGAATGTAACGTGTAGTTTAGATACCGAGATTGATCATTCATAAAATATGAAACACTTAGAATTATATGTCAACCACACTGGAATGACTTGATCTCAGTAAACTATGATTTAACACTACCTTAACTGTGATCTCATTTGTATGAGTCAGGGGGGGTTTCAACTGGTTCGCGGCGGTCCCCGCGAACCGGTTGGTCGGCGAACCCGGAAGTAGTAACTTCCAGGGAACGGCGAAGGGCCCACCCACCCGCCCGCGCTCCTTACCGATCTTTGAAGGCTTCTGCGCTTCCACGCAGGCGCATGGCACATACAGCGCCCTGCGCGATTCTCCGCGAGCAGCTGGATGGCACATACAGCGCCTGCATGAGTCTCCGCGAGCAGCTGGAGCATCGCGCAGGCGCTAAGACGCATGCGTAAAACTGCGCGCGTGCATGAGGACGCCAACGGTCCCATTCCAACCGGACGGTTGGAATGGGATTAGCAACCCACCTCTGGTATGAGTATTGTTATTATTTATTTGTTTGTTTATTTATATGTACAAGGTATAAGTACGAAATAAATCTAAACAAAGGAAGTAGCTGCAGATAAACGGGGACAGTAAGACAGGGATGGTAGGCACACTGGTGCGCTTATGCACTTCCCCTTTAAGGACCTCTTAGGAATCAGATGTGGTCCACGGTAGACAGTTTAGGGTTGAAGCTGTGGGGGTTTGGGGATGTAACAACGGAGTCAGGTAGAGCATTCCAGCTTTGTCCACTCTGAAGTCGCATTTTCTGCAATTGACTTTTAGGTCATATTTAGGGGTTTGGGAAATAGGTCTGAGCCGTGGTGGCACAGTGGTTAGAATGCAGTATTGCAGGCTAATTCTGCCAACTGCCAGCAATTCAATCTTCACCGGCTCAAGGTTGACTCAGCCTTCCATCCTTCTGATGAAAGAAATGTCCTTCTGGGTTCGGCTCCAAGTGGGGAAAAAGACACTGGAGATATGGAGGCTGCTTGGAAAGATGGTTTATTGGTGGACAGGGCCACATGGCTTGAGCCCTGAACAGAAAAGGTGATCACAAGCTTCAATGTTGGTGGAGAAGAAGAGAGGGGCTGAGGGAGGGGCTTGCTGGCCTTTTAATAACCTGTTCAGTCCCACCTCTCTGTTTCCTGTTCCTGTGTAAGAAATGTATTCTGATTGGTTGTCACACTCCCATGGGGCCATGCAGGGGCAGCTCTCTAGTCTGTGTTTTGAATCCAGGTTTGGTTGAGTTCTCACATGTGGTCAGTTGGGGCCAATATTATCATGCTTTCCTGTAGCTGAAGTGGAGAAGTCTTTATTATGTAAAGTGGACTAGCTTGGCCTTCTTAATGGCCCATTGACAAAGTGGGGATGGGCAGGAAGCTACGGGCAGCTATTCTGTCTTTTAAAACATGTTTCTTTCTTTTCACATCCAGAGAAATATTCTGCCTTTTCAATATTTCCTAGGATATTTCATTTTTCTGGGAGAGGGCTGGGTGATAACTTCCTACACTTCCAAGGTCGATAAAATGAGGACCCAGATTGTCGGGGGCAATATGCTGACTGCTTAAAGGAGCTGGAAAGCACTATGAAGCCATATATGTATAAGTCTTAAGTGCTATTGCTATTGCTGTCTGACAATGCCAGATAATAAAAATACACATCTGTTGGAACTGGATGGCTAATATCAATCAATAAATCAACCTAATAATGATAGGCTGCCATTACTTGACTGTTCTTAGATTTCAGCTATAACAGGTCTTTAGCAGAGACAGGTGAGCACAAGATACTACATGCAGAACTGAGCATTTCTTCCTGGGATAGACAATACTCTCATTGCTAATACCATACAAAATTGTTGTAGTGAGGAAAAAGGAGGAAGAAGATGTGTTGTATATGTTTGCCACCTTGATCTACATGTAAAAATAATAAAGGCAGGATACAAATAAAATTAATATGAGGAACAATCATACAATAATTCAGATGAGAAGCAGCGTTCACATATGCAGTATGGAACTTCACACCAATGAAGTTTAAATATTCATCGCTATCTGTCATTCTTTGTTTGATATACCCTGCTGCCTCATCTGTTGGAGTGAATTTTAATGTTGTTGTTGTTGTTGTTGTTGTTGTCATTTGTATTTGGAGACATAGGTATTGGAGTTCTGGAAAGTCTTTTTTTTTTAACAACAGCCTAGAGTATTTGTTCCACTAGCGTTTGGTGAGCTTGGTAAGACCACACCTGGAATACCACATCCAGTTTGGTCACCACATAATAAAAAAATATGTTGAGACTTTGGAAAAAAGTGCAGAGAAGAGCAACTAGGATGATTAAAGTCCTGGAGGACTAAAACAAGAACGGTTTGCAGGATTTGGGTTTGGCTAGTCTAACGGGAAAAGGACAAGGGTTGACATGATAGCAGTTTTCCAGTATCTGAGGGGGGGCAATTTATTTTTCAAAGCACCAAAAGGCAGGACAAGAAACAATGGATGGAAACTAATCAAGGAGATAAGCAACCTGGAATTAAGGAAAAACTACCTAACAGTGAAAACAATTAATCAGTGGAACAAGTTGTGGGTTTCCATCATTGGAGGATTTAAGAAGAGATTGTCAGAATTCTACCAGATATGGGATAAATGGTATAGGTGGATGGAGGAAAGAACAAAAATCAATGAAAGAATATAAAAAACTCAAAATAATAGTTATGAGTAAAATAAAGAGGGTTAAGAATGGTGAAATCCAAATGAAATACAATAGAAGGGGAAATAATATAAGGTGAGCGGTATCGATTGATGATTGCCATTATAAAGAACAGCAAGTTCCTGTTCGTATTGTATGTATAAATGTAGTATACGTCTAATTTGTGTGTGTGTGTATTTTACATGGTTTGTTAATAAAAATCTTTTTAAAAAAAGAAGAGATTGTCACTAGTCACTAGTCTGAAATGTTTTTGGGTCTCCTGCTTGAGCAGGGGGTTGGACTAGACGACCTCCAAGGTCCCTTCCAGCTCTATTCTGATGACTAAGCTATTGGTTTTTGTTTATTCACTTATTTATTTATATTCATTAAATTTATATATGCTGCTCATCTCATTGTCTAATGACTCTCGCCAGTCATTCATCTCTGACCACGCTGCGTAAAACTGCAAAGATATAAATTGCAGAGTTAGGATAATTCAGGTAGGGAAACAGATGTGAGACGGGATAACATCTTAATTTTCTGCTCGATATTGTATTCTCCCCTCCAAGAAGGCGCCTATATTTTCACATCTGCCATTGCTATCTTGGAAAGTGTATTATTATTATTAACATACCAGTATAATTGTCGTCATCGTCACATCGTACAGTCAAAGCATCTGTGATACCAAACTCTCTGATCAGCTGAAGGAAAACCAAATCCAGATGCTGATCACCCAAGATTTGTACAGAATTAACCGCAGCACAGTACCAAACGATGCCAAATCACATGCACCCAGATGCCCAAATCGTGAAATAGTAGGATAGGCACTATGTGGGAGAATTCTAGCAGGAAATATATTTGCCTTCCATTCAGACTTGGTTTGTGTGCAGCATTAATCCTGTAAACTAAAATATGAGTCTTAACTTCAGAACACAAGGGCCAAAGTCCATATTCTACTGCCACAATAGCTATGTTTACTATTTCCATCAATATAAACAGTGACGAAACAGAAAGCAGAGAAAAGAAGTATCAGCAATTGGTTTTTTAAAAAAAAACACAGATGAGTACAGATGTGTATCGCTTGCTGCCTCAGAATGACATAGTCCCAAGTCTGAATTTCCTTGATGTAAATTTTTATTTTAGTGTGAAGTATAGGCTCACTGGAGAAGAGGCCTGATACTGGGAAAGATGGGGGATAAAAGAAGAAGGGGATGACAGAGAATGAGATGGCTGGATGGAGTCACCGAAGCAGTCGGCGTGAGCTTGAATGGACCTCAGGAGGATGGTAGAGGACAGGAAGGCCTGGAGGAACGTTTGTCCATAGGGTCGCAATGGGTCAGACACGACTTTGCAACTAAGAACAATATAGATAGTCCTTGACATATGACCACGGTTGAGACCAAAATTTCCATTGCTAAGCAGGACAGTTGTTAAATGAGTTTTGCCCCACTAGACGGCCTTCCTTGCCATCGTTGTTAAGTGAATCACTGCAGCTCTTAAGTTAGTAGCAGGATTGTTCACTGAATCTAGCTTCCCCCCATGACTTTGCTTCTCAGGAGGTCGCAAAGGACCCCAGGGCAGTGCAACTGTCATAAATACATGCCAGTTGCCAAGCCTCTGAATTTTGATCACGTGACCATGTGACCATCGTAAGCGTGAAAAATATAGCTCACTTTATTCAGTGCCGTTGTAACTCCAGTCACTAAATGAATGGAATGGATGAGTTTGTTGGCTTCAACCAGGAGAAAGCAGACACACCCAGAACTTTCTCCTACAAAGTTGTCTGCAAACAAAGTTTTGTGTCTGTCCCTATCCTTGATGGGCAGCCATCCATCCTTAGTAACAATAGCACTTAGGCTTATATACCGCTTCATAGTGCTTTACAGCCCTCTCTAAGCAGTTTACAGAATCAGCCTGTTGCCCCCAACAATCTCAGCCCACCTTTTACCCACCTCGGAAGGTTGGAAGGCTGAGTCAGCCTTGAGCCTGGTGAGATCGGAACTGCCAAATTGCAGGCAGCCGGCAGGCAGCAGAAGTAGCCTGCAGTACTGCCCTCTAACCACTGCGCCACGGTGGCTCAATACAGGTAGCCCTTGACTTACAACAGTTCATTTAATAACCATTCAAAGCAGGAGTGGGTTCCGGCTTCTGTTACTGCCGGTTTGCTCAGGCATGCGCTTCGCGCACTTGCACACTTGATGCTCACAACACATGCATGCACAGTGGTAAAAAAATTACTTCTGCGCAAGCAAAAAACAAGATGGCGGCGCCTACAGCAAGGTTGATTGGGAAGGCAGATTCGCTGAACAATCCGATTACAAACTTATCAACTGCAGTGATTTGCTTAACAACCTGTGGCAATAAAGATTATAAAATGGGGCAAAACCCGCTGAACAAATCTCTCACTTAACAGCAGAAATGTTGGGCTCAATTCTGGTCATAAGTCGAGGACTGCCTGTCATTTTCTTCCTACTTAGCACCTGCCTTCAGTGGAAGAAACGATATATGGAGCAATCAGTACTGGAAAACTGAGGGTTCGCAGTCCGGCGGAGACTCTGGTTGCTGCCTGGAACTCAGCAGCGACAGAGGCTCTTAACCGGATTGCGCCTTTACGGCCGAATCCGAGGCAGTGGATCCAGGAGGGCCCCTTGGTTTACTGAGGAACTCCTGGAGATGAAGCGCCGAAAGAGATGCCTAGAGCAACGATGGAGATCCAGTAGTCCGAGTCAGACCGAGCACTTTTAACATCTAGCATCAGAGCTTACCCTCCGGGCAATAAGGACGACTAAAAGAACATACATTGCCTCTCTGATTGCTTTCCGCTGAGTCGCGCCCAGCCGCCTTGTTCAGGATAACCCGTTCCCTCCTAAATAGGAGGGATACGAGCGATCCTTTACAAGGCAGAGCTGAGGATTACGTCCAATTCCTCGCAGATAAAGTTGCTCGGCTTCGGACGGACCTGGACTCCAATTGCGCAGAACCAGCTGAGGCACCAGGGGAGAATCTGGCAGGACATCACTGGACTGAGTTTCAGGCTGTTACCCCTGAGGACGTGGACAAGGCCATGGGAGCTGCAAGTGCTTCCACATGTGTACTGGACCCGTGCCCCTCCTGGCTGGTTGCTAACAGCAGAGAGGTGACACGGGGCTGGATCCAGGCAGTTGTTACCGCCTCCCTTCGGGAGGGGTTCTTTCCCCCGCTCTAAAGGCGGCGGTGGTGAGACCCCTTCTGAAGAAGCCATCTCTGGATCCAGCCATTTTAAACAATTACCGTCCAGTCTCCAACCTCCCCTTGTGGGGAAGGTTCTTGAGAAGGTGGTAGCCTATCAACTCCGGCGGTCCTTGGAGGAAACCGATTATCTAGATCCCTTCCAGTCAGGATTCAGGCCGGGCTACAGCATGGAAACCGCTTTGGTCGCATTGATCGATGACCTCTGGAGAGCCAGGGATGGAGGTTATGCCTCCGTCCTAGTGCTCCTTGACCTCTCAGCGGCTTTCGATACCATCGACCATGGTATCCTTCTGCGACGACTGCGGGAGGTGGGGGTGGGAGGCACTGTCCTATGGTGGTTCTCCTCTTACCTCTCGGACAGGTCGCAGTCGGTGTTGGTCGGAGGGCAGAAGTCGACCCCTAGGCCCCTGAATTATGGGGTGCCGCAGGGATCGGTCCTGTCCCCCCTCCTGTTTAATATCTACATGAAGCCGCTGGGTGAGATCATTCGACGGCACGGGATAAAATACCATCAGTATGCGGACAATACACAGTTGTATCTGTCCACCCGTGCCAACTCAGTGAAGCGGTTGACGTGATGTGCCAGGGCCTCGAAGCTGTTAGGACTGGATGGGGGTTAACAAGCTTGTACTCAACCCAGATAAGACCGAGTGGCTGGTGTGCTTCCCTCCTACTAATTGGCCAAGTGTTCCATCTCTCAGGCTGGGGGGTCAAACAGTACACCCCTCAGACAGGGTTCGCAATTTGGGAGTCCTCCTGGACCCACAGCTGACTTTTGAACACCACCTGTCAGCTGTGACCAGGGGGGCATTTGCACAGGTTCGCCTGGTGCACCAGTTGCGTCCCTACCTGAACCGGGAGGCTCTCACAACAGTCACTCGTGCCCTTGTGACCTCTAGACTGGATTACTGCAACGTGCTCTACATGGGGCAGCCCTTGAAGAGCATTCGGCGACTACAGCTTGTCCAGAATGCAGCCGCGCGAGCGATCGTGGGTGCGCCTCGGTTCACCCACGTAACACCTATCCTCCGCGAGCTGCACTGGCTGCCTATTGGTCTCCGGATACGCTTCAAGGCGCTAGTCGTCACTTATAAAGCCCTTCATGGTATTGGACCTGGGTACTTGAGAGACCGCCTGCTGCCAATTACCTCCACTAGACCGATTAGATCCCACAGATTAGGCCTCCTCCGAATTCCATCTGCTGCCCAATGTCGACTGGCGACTACTCGGAGGAGAGCCTTCTCTGTGGCTGCCCCGACCCTCTGGAACGAACTCCCCGTGGAGATTCAAACCCTCACCACCCTCCAGGCCTTCCGCAAAGCCCTTAAACCTGGCTGTTCCGACAGGCCTGGGGCTAAAGAACTGTTGCCCCCGCCTCGAATTGGTATGACTGTTGTGTTTTAATTATGCATTGTTTTTTTTTTTCCAACATCTTCTTATTTTATTAATTTTTTTTTCACATTCCATTTTGCAATCACTTATATACAGGGTATTTGCTATAAGAAAAGAAAAAATAAAATAAAACAAAATAAAAAAGAAACACAACTCATCATTCACAACCCCACCTGACACTTCCATCCTCTATACACCCCATCTACCCCCTCCAACTTTCCTTTCTCCCTCTAACACTCCCCTCCTACTTCCCTTTCCCCCTCAAACCTTCCTTCTCCACTCCCAACACACCCTCCTTACATTCCCCTTACTCCTTCCTTACTCCTCCCTCTTCTTCCCCTCTACCTCCCTCCTTGGTGTATGCCTTTATTCAAGTGTTGTTTAATCTGATAAAAAGTAAAATAAACCAAAGAAGAAAAATATAAAGAAAGAAAAGAGAAAGAAAAGAAAAAAAATACGAAAAAAAACAACCGTATATAAGTACATTCTTGTTCTTATTGAGACTATGTTAACACCCACCCACCCACCCCCCATAAATCCCCATCCCTAATCCTCCCGACTTCCCAGGGCCCACACCTGGCACTACCTTCTGTCTAAAGTATCTTGTGTACGTATGGATTAAAATAAAGTAATATATTAAAGGAGAGAAAAACAAGAAAAAGAAAGAAAGAAAAGAGAAAAGAGAAAAAGAAAAGGAAAAAAAAAAAAAAAAAAAGAAAAGAGCTCTTTGTGTTGAGCTCAGCCCCCCATCTTTATCTATGCTTAAATAGTATAAGTCATTCTATCTATATTTTATTCTCGTCTCTTACTTCTTTGTTATTTACCCCAACCTCCTGTAGACTCTCCCGTTCCTCTTCCTTAACCTTGTATTCAGATAAACATTTATACAAATTTGTGTAGGCATCAATATACAGTCTAGCCAAAAATAATCCCTTCCGATAAAATTTAAGCAACGTGGATCATGCCACATATTCAAATATTACTTTACAGAAGAATAATCAAACTTTCCCTTCTAATAGAATTTAAACAGCGTAAATAA
Organism: Thamnophis elegans; assembly: GCF_009769535.1. Classification (NCBI taxonomy): domain Eukaryota; kingdom Metazoa; phylum Chordata; class Lepidosauria; order Squamata; family Natricidae; genus Thamnophis; species Thamnophis elegans. The sequence goes on along the minus strand of NC_045542.1, from coordinate 150,819,276 downwards.
TCTTTCTTAACCTCATTTTCAAACAGTAATTCAAATAATCTAACCAACTTTCCCTTCTTAGTAAGTTTAAACAGCGTGGATCAAGTATTACTTTACACAAAAATCAGTTTACATTCTATCTTAAGATAATCCCAACCGGCTTTCTCTTCTAATAGGATTTAAACAACGTAAATCATTCCGCATGCATTTTACCCTCATCCCTTGCTTGTCTGATATTTACCACTATCAAATTTATGCAGACATTAGTTTAAGATCTAGCTCAAAGTAATTTCACCCAACTTTCCCTTCTAATAGGAATTAAATAACATGGATCATTCCACATATTCAAATAATACTTTCAACTAAAATCAGTTAACCTTCTGTTTTAAAGTAATCCCTTCTAACAGAATTTAAACAACATAAATCATTCCGCATTCATTTTACATATATACAATCAATATCACCCCACCAATAAGTTCCGCTTTTTCTACCGGAGAGAGGTCGCAAACCCCCCATTCGATCCACAACTTTGGCAAATATTTTAAAATGTCTAAATCCTCGATCTCCGCTTTTCTGCTTCTCCGAGGGAGGAAAGGCTACCCCCTCCATCTTGCAGCCACGCGGCCTGCCGCTTGCCTTCTCCTTCAGCTTGTCTCTCCTCTTTTCCAAGTGAATCAGGAAGTCCCGCCTTCAAAGTCTTGTAATAAAAATCCCGGGCCTCCGAAACAGAGTTAAGACGAAGTCTTTGATTCTCAAATGTGACCGTAATGCCGGCTGGGGCCTCCCATCTGTATTGAATCCGTTGATTTCTAAGTTCTTTAGTTAAAAAGGCATAATCTCTTCTTGCTCTCAACATCTGGAAAGGTATTTCTTTGAAGACAATCAGGTCCTGGTCATCAACGCGCAGGCTGTTATTATGAAACTTTTGCATAATCGCGTTTCTGGATTCTTTTGTGGAGAAATATATAATTATGTCCCTCGGGAGCTGTCGCTGTTCCGCTACCAACGAGTTCTGGCGATAGATTTTCCGAATCTGCCAATCAAAGTTAGGTCCCGGGCTTCCCACCGCATGGCTGAAGGCTTCAACAAAGGTCTGTTTCAGATTCTCTCGCTCCTTTTCGCGGAGTCCTCTAACTCTTATTGCAAATGCCTTCCTATTAAAATTTATCATCACGAGCTGTTCTTCAGTGTCTCTAATTTTTTGTTGTAATATTTGAATATTAGTAGTCAAATTAAAATTAGCCTCCTCCAAGCTTTCCAATTTATTCTCTATTTCAGCAGAATAATCTGACAGGGCAGACACGGCTGCGAACGTATTCGCCTTCATTTGGTCAATTTTAGACTTTAAATCATCATATAGTTCCAATACAAATTCCTTGATTTCTTGTTTAAAATCATTAAGCATTTGAAAGAAAAATTCCTGTGTTAAAAATTCTCCAGTAGAGGGCATAGGAGACAAGGGCTGTGATTCCAGTATAAATTCTTTAGATTCTTTAGGCACATTTGTAGAAAGACGCTTCGATTTTGACCTGGGTGCCATAATAAATAAACAGATAAACAGCGCTTTCGCTCCCCTCTGTTTCCAAAAAAAAAAAGAGTTTATTTTGTTAAGGAGCGGTCTGCAGGAAGGTAAAACCGGCTAATTACATCCCTTATCAGTCACCAACGGAGAGAAATCGCCATTTTGAAGTCCGTTTAGACAAAGAAGTCTCTAAGACAAATGGTGCTGGTATTTAAGATAGTAATAAAAGCATAAATCTCACAGGAGTGGGACCCGCCCGTATTAGTCCTGGCTTGAAACAACTTTGCTTTGTCCTGGGGGGGGGGGGGGGGGCTCGCCTGTCTGGGGCTGCAAAAAAAGGCAGCTGAGAAGAACTGGCTGGAGATAAAGCTCTGCTCCCGCTGGATCTAATCTCTGTCCACAGCCAAAAAAAAGAGAAAGGCTGTGGATTACGAATAGACCCTAACACACAGAGCTACTCCCTGCCCCTTTCTTAGCCAAAAAGGGGTGATATCTATGATCTTATTTAGATATACAGACCAGATCTCTGAGAGGAGCTCGGTTGAGCCCTCCTCGGCAACAGGCTCCGCCCCCAGGAAGTCAATTATGCATTGTTTTTTATGTCGTTTAAATTCTTGTTTGTATCCCCCTTCCCTGGTTGAGTTGTGAGCCGCCCTGAGTCCCCTTCGGGGAAAAGGGCGGCATATAAATAAAATCAACATCAACATCAACAGATGTTAGCACTGGATCTGTCTATAAAATTCACAGAACATAAAATCATAAGGCTGAAAGAGACCTCAGAGGTCTTCTAGTCCAACCCCCTGCTCTATGCAGATCTTATACCATCTGGGTCAAATGGTTGTCCAGTTTATTTTTGAAAAACTCCAATGATGATGCACCTTGGGAGGCAAGCTATTCCATTGATTAATTATTCTCACTGCCAAGAAATTTCTCCTAATTTCTATGTCAGAGTATGCACAGTGTGACTACTATTTTGAGACAACCCAGGAGCAAAATACAGTACACAGAGGTTTTGTCTTTCAAACCTCTGGGTTTGGGTTGCCAATTTCTTTACTACCAGTTTGAGCGTGATCCTGCACATGCACAGAAGCATCTGGGCGTGTGGGCGGAGCCTCCCGCTGCTGCTACTACTGATCCGGGCTGAACCGGCAGCAACCCACCTCTGACACACACACACACACACATACACACACACACACGGCAAAACCAGGCAATCAATCAATCTTCAACTATAACACAGAAGCACACAGGGGAGGGAGGGGAGAGACGCCCTCACAGGGCCTCTCTTATATAGACAGCCTCTTAAAGTGACAGTAACCCTGCTGACTCATTCTCATCTCATCATCTCAAGTTTACAACCTTACACCAGCTGGTCAGCTATTAAATCATCATTACCTTAACATTTTAGGTTGGCTGTCTCTATAACAAGCTTCCACCCGTTACTCAAAGGTGCTTTTTTTCAAGAGGCAACTGGACTTTCTAGTTTTTTTCTTTGAAGACGTTTCTCTTTCTCTTGGAAGAGAAGCGAAACGTCTTCAAAGAAAAACCAAGAAGTCCAGGTGCCTCTTGAAAAAAACACCTTTGGGACAACCATCACCTGGAGGACTGAGAATCTTCATAGACATTCCACCCATTACCTTTTTAGTGTCTGTGGAAGACAATAATTAAAAAAAAAAAAACCTTAGCAAAAGGCTGGATTGGAAGTAACCACCCAGGCATTTGCATGCAATAAATCTAGGGCTAAACCAGGGAAGGGATTTACTGTACAAGAGCTGTATAATATTCCATCATCGCTTTGGGCTGTGTGACTTCACAGGTCTCTGGGCTTACAAAGCTTTCCACATTCATAAAATCTGGTGTGTGTGTGTGTGTGTGTTTAATCTTCCAAACCACAGAGGGCTTTTGTCACGTCTGGGGCTCAAGCAATGAAAGAGGTGGGGGGGGGACCCCACCGCTTGTCAATAAAATTGAATCTGTCAACCCAGGTAAAAGCAGCAGGGACATTTGAACCCCTGGGTGTTGAATACTAGCGCGGGAAGTAAGGTCTCCCTTTCTGATTGGTTCTTGGGCGGAGCCGGTTTAATCCTCTCTTCGATTGGTTGAGCTACTCGACGCCCTATTGGCTCATTGTTCAAACTCGGGGGTATAAATGTTTGGCGCGAACCACGCCACGTTGAATCGTAGTTACTATGCTTGAATAAAGGACTGTTTTTGCTACACCTCTTGTCGCGTCCTCTCCCTTCGCTCCAAGATGCAAAACTGGCGACGAAGGTGGGATGAGATTCCCGCGACCACGGAGGAGAACAAGCCAGCTTGCCACCGCGTCTGAAGCAGCACGAATCCGCTCCTCAGGTTGAGAACTCCGGCAGCGAACGTAAAATTTTCTTGCCGTCTTCTTCCTTCTCTGGCTTCATACCACAATGGCGTCATCGCTTCCTCCCTTCGCGCCGTTTGGATCTGCCGGAGAATCATGGGACGGCTTCATGGAGCGTTTCGAGTGTTATCTAATCGCATCGAAGAACCGGGCACAGACTGACGAGGAGAAATGCAGTTTTTTCTTGTCCTGCTGTGAGCCTTCCATGTTTGCCTCTGCGAGAGCTCTGGCCGCCCCGAGGCCAGCCTACAAACTGGGGTGGGACGAGCTGATGTCCAGGCTGAGGGACCATTACGCCCCCTCACCTTCTCTGATCGCACGTCGTTTTACTTTTCGCCGCCGAGTGCAGAAGCCCAACGAATCCATCAGCCAGTTTCTAGAGGCTTTGCGCACAGTGGCCGCTCAGTGCGATTTTGCAGACCTGGAGGAGAACCTCGTGGAGCAGTTTGTATGCGGGGTCCGCGACGTGCAATTGCGCAGCCGTATGCTCCGGAACCACAAAATTACCTTGGTGCAAGCCGTGGAGACCGCACGAGCAGCAGAGCTCTCCGAACAATCCACGGCCGACATCGAACGCCTCCAGCTGAAAACCCCCGCGCAAACTGCTGCAGCGCCTTCCACCCAGACGAACCTCGTCGACGACCCCTCTCCTTCGGAAGATGAGGAGGAGGAAACCGTCGGACAAATGAGGACGCAACCAAAGCGGAGGCCACACCAGCAACCACCGACACCCGCTCAGCCAGTCTCAAACGCTCCTTGCCGCGGATGCGGCGGTCGCCATAGCCGCGCATCCTGCCCGTTTCGTTCTGCCGTCTGCCGCCGTTGCCGAGGAGAAGGACACCTCGCCAGGGTCTGCCGGGCTCTTGTGCCAGCCCCATCGTTTATGCAGCCCAGCGACCAGCGCCAGGCACTGAAAGGCCGCCAACAACCACGTTCTGCGAGGCGAGCTGAGGACTGCCATTCAACCTATCAGCCCTCCAGCGCCGACTGCGTGGTCTACCAGGCTTCTCACGTTCCCGCCGGCCATCGCAAAATTAGCACCGTCGTCCGTCTCGAAGGTCAGCTTTGCCGAATGGAGGTGGACTCTGGGTCTTCCCGTTCCCTTCTATCTTGGGCTTTGTTTTCCCGCCTTTGCCCCAGGGTTCCCCAGAGTAAATTGCGCCCCGCTGGGGTTTCCCTTCTAGATTACCAGGGAAATGGGATTCCCACGGCAGGAATATTCCACATCCGGGTGGAATACGGAGATTTTAAAGGAAAACTTCCAGTTTTAATTGTTAGGAATGACCTGCCCGCTCTCCTTGGGTTGGATTGGTTCCCCGCTTTGGGTCTCACTATAGAAGGGGTGCACAGGGTAGTTCCCCGCACCGTAGATAGTGTGTTAGACGAGTTTGCAGATGTGTTCGATGGGAGATTGGGCTGTTATAAGGGCACCCCCATTTCCCTTTGCCTCGATCCCCAGGTCGCGCCCATTAGGCTGAAGGCACGCAGGGTCCCCCTCGCATTGAGAGCAAAGGTAGATGCTGAACTTGATAAGCTTATAGAGCAGGGGGTAATCGAGCCCGTAGATCATGCCCGTTGGGAAACTCCCATAGTACTCCCGGTCAAACCCGACGGATCGGTGAGGATATGTGCCGACTATAAGTCGACCATCAATTTGGCCCTGCAGGCAAATCCATATCCCGTTCCCGTAGTGCAACATCTACTCCACTCCTTAGGGCAAGGCCGTATTTTCGCCAAGCTAGATATGGCACAGGCCTACCAGCAGCTCCCCGTAGACGATGACGCGGCTACAGCCCAGACCATCGTCACCCACCGCGGGGCTTTCCGTTGCCGCCGTCTCCAATTCGGCGTTTCGGTTGCCCCGGGGATTTTTCAGAGCCTTATGGAGCGGTTGCTCCACGGGCTCCCCGGCGTCGTTCCCTACTTTGACGACGTCCTGGTCGCAGCCCCTAGCCACTCGGAACTCCTGAAAATACTGCGGGAGGTTCTTACACGTTTTAGGGAGGCAGGACTGAAACTAAAGCGCAGCAAATGCGAAATTGCTGTTCCCCAAGTAGAATTTTTGGGATTTCTCATCGATGCACAAGGCATTCACCCCACTCCCTCCAAAGTTGCCGCCATTAAAAACGCACCTGCACCCACCTCTAGGGCGGAATTACAGGCGTTCCTGGGGCTGTTAAATTTTTATGCCCCTTTTATTCCCCACAAGGCCTCGTTAGCTGAACCGCTACATCGACTGCTTGACCGGTCAGCGGCCTGGAAATGGGGTAGTCGTGAAGCGCACGCGTTCGCGGCTATAAAAGATATTTTAACTTCGTCGGCAGTCCTGATTCAATACAGCGATAAGATGCCCCTAGTCTTGACATGCGACGCCTCTCCCTATGGTATAGGGGCGGTCCTGAGCCATGCCCTCCCGAATGGCTCAGAGGCCCCCATAGCTTTCTACTCCCGGACACTTTCTTCAACGGAGCGGAACTACAGCCAAATCGATAAAGAAGCCTTGGCTGCAGTGTCCGGCATTAAGCGATTCCATGACTACCTTTATGGTAGGAATTTCACCCTTGTCACGGATCACAAGCCGCTCCTGGGGCTACTAGCAGGCGACAAGCCAACTCCCCCCATTTTGTCTCCCCGCATGACACGCTGGACTGAGTTTTTAACGGCATATTCGTATACGCTGTTATACCGTCCGGGTAAGCAGCTAGGGCACGCAGACGCCCTGAGCCGTTGCCCCTTGCCACAGACGGACACAGCCCACGTGCCTTCTCTCTCTATTTTGTCCATTGCTGAATCTGACCTCCCCGTCTCTGCTGCGGATGTCGCAGCTTGTACAAAGGCTGATCCGGTCTTATCCCAAGTAGCTTCATGGGTTTTGAGGGGTTGGCCCGCGGAAAAGGTAGCGGAAGGATTCCGACCGTTTAAAGCACGACAAGCCGAACTTGCCCTTCATGGGGGTTGTCTTGTCTGGGGGGATAGGGTAGTGATTCCCACAGCCCTGCGGGCACGAATCCTGCCTGCACTTCATAAAAACCATCCAGGCATAGCGCGAATGAAAGCTTTAGCCCGCAGCTATGTGTGGTGGCCTTTGCTAGATTCGGAAATTGCAGATTATGTAGGTCGATGCAGGATATGTCAAAACTCTAGGCCGAATCCTCCCACAGCCGCCCCCCGGGAGTGGGAAATTCCTAGAGGCCCATGGTCCCGTTTACACATTGACTTCGCTGGCCCCTTCCATGGCCGAACTTTTATGATAGTAGTCGATGCTTACTCCAAGTGGGTGGAGCTGGTAATCATGACCTCCACTACAGCAGAGAGTACAGTGAGGGCCCTTCGTAAGATGTTCGCCACACATGGGCTACCGGATGTGATAGTCTCAGATAATGGGCCCCAGTTTACCTCCACCACGTTCCAAGAATTCCTGGTCGAACAAGGAATCAGACACGCAGCCACAGCCCCTTATCATCCAGCTAGTAACGGCCGGGCGGAGCGTGCAGTTCGCTCAGCCAAAGAAGCCTTGGGCCGCATGGACCAGGGCGACTGGCAGGAAAGAGTGGCGGCGTATCTCTTGAGCCAGCACTCTACACCCTGCCCAACGACTAATAAAAGTCCTGCGGAGCTCTTGATGGGAAGGAGATTGCGAACCCCCCTAGATAGGCTACATCCACTTTACGCAGGGGATCTGCCGAGCAACCTAGGGGCCCTTCCTTCCCATACGTTTAAGTTAGGGGATCCCGTATGGGCCCGTTCCTTTTCCGGGGATCCACGGTGGGTTCCCGCGACCATCACAGCTCTGACTGGCCCCTGCTCCTTCAGGGCCGGTCTGGCCGACGGAACACAATGGAGGCGCCACCTGGACCAGTTAAGGCGACGCCTCCCCGCGGAAGCAGACGGCCCGAGCTCCTCAGACACTCGCTCTCAGCGTGAGCTACCCTTGATGACCCTTTCCCCAACGGACTGTCTCCATTCGGGGAACGGGGGACAAGCCGACTTCCCGGACAGACGTGCCTCATCCGGCTATTCCTTCCCGCGAAGCCCTTATCGAGACTCTGAATCTACATCCCAACCAGATTGCAGGGGGCCACTGTCGGACACTCTTGTTGCCACGGAGACGCCACCTTGGACAAATGGACACTGGGCACGGGGCCCCGGGCCAGCACCATCTCTTGGGGCCGCACTGCAGACGCACCGCCCCGCCACGGACACGCCTCCGCCGGCGGTTTCCCCCTCGACGAAAACCGCTGGGGAATTACGAAGGTCGGGACGAGAGCGTCACCGTCCCACCTATCTACAAGACTATGTTTGCCCTTCCTAAGGGTACCTTGACTAGGGGGGGAGGGGTGTTGAATACTAGCGCGGGAAGTAAGGTCTCCCTTTCTGATTGGTTCTTGGGCGGAGCCGGTTTAATCCTCTCTTCGATTGGTTGAGCTACTCGACGCCCTATTGGCTCATTGTTCAAACTCGGGGGTATAAATGTTTGGCGCGAACCACGCCACGTTGAATCGTAGTTACTATGCTTGAATAAAGGACTGTTTTTGCTACACCTCTTGTCGCGTCCTCTCCCTTCGCTCCAAGATGCAAAACTGGGAAATCAAATTCTGAAGACCCAGTTGAGAGGGGTGAGGGTAAGATTTCCTTCTTCGCTAGGCTTGAGAAAGAGGAGGGGGCCTTTCACATTTGGCTTCTTGTCTTTGTTCCCATCGCCCGCTGAAAGCCTCACAACGGAGAAGGAGAATCCCTAAGCCATGAAATCCGAGCTGGGAATTATATAGCAAGCTAGGGACCGATGGAGCTGGAAGTGGTATAATTTTGATTTATTTTATAGACTAGGATCGAAGCTGTTGAGAGTTTTTCTATGAGCCCCTAGATGCATTCTCGGTGTCTTCCCAGAACGGCTAACTAAAGTCAGCCGCTTCAGAAATAATTCTTCCATTTGTCTTTCTTTATCTTTTCTCCCTTTTCAGCTGTCTTTTAGTTCTTTGACCTTGATGTACATAGCAAGGCTTGGAATACTTAATTAATCAGTGACACTCTTTCTGGCAGGGGTCTTATCAAAAGACCCCTTGGGCTGTCAGCTATTAGGGGGTGGGGGAAGGGCAGAAGGATTGTGATTTGCCTTCTCATGAATTAACTGGCACAGAAGGAATAAAGTGGCTAATGGTGCTACTACAGGCAGGGGTGGGATTCAAAATTTTTAGCAACGGGTTCTCTGCCTGGTTGTTGGTCATGGTGGGCTGGCCTACTCAGCCTCTTGCACCATGGAGGGGGAGCATTTTCACCCGCCCCAGGCTCCAGAGGCTTTCCTCGAGCCTCTGGGAGGGCGAAAAGGGCCTCCCACAGCCTCTGGAGGCCCCAAAATGGCCCCGTTTTCAGACTTCTGGAATTGTCTGGATTTGACTCGTGACCAGCCTCGTAAAAGTATTTTAATACAATAGAATACAATACAATAGAATACAATAGCAGAGTTGGAAGGGACCTTGGAGGTCTTCTAGTCCAATCCCCTGCCTCGGCAGGAAACCCTATACCATTCTAGACAGATGGCTACCCAGCATCTTCTTAAAGACTTTCAGTGTTGGGGCATTCACAACTTCTGGAGGCAAATTGTTCCACTGATTAATTGTTCTAACTGTCAGGAAATTTCTCCTCAGTTCTAAGTTGCTTCTCTCCTTGATTAGTTTCCACCCATTGCTTCTTGTTCTGCCCTCAGGTGCCTTGGAGAATAGTTTGACTCCCTCTTCTTTGTGGCAACCCCTGAGATATTGGAACACTGCTATCATGTCTTCCCTAGTCCTTCCTTTCATTAAACTAGACATACCCAGTTCCCGCAACCGTTCCTCATATGTTTTAGCCTCCAGTCCCCTAATCCTCTTTATTGCTCTTCTCTGCACTCTTTCTAGAGTCTCCACATCTTTTCTACATCGTGGCGACCAAAACTGAATGCATTTTGCAAGTGTAGCACTCTCCATGTGAAACACTGTGATTGAGGGATAATTTTCACAGCTTTCCCTCATTTAGTGTGTGTGTGGGGGGGGGGGTGCCACACCTTGTAGGAAGCACCACATTTTTTGCACATCTTTTTTACATTGTGGCAACCAAAACTGAATGCAGCAATGGAAGAGACCTTGTAAGTCATCTAGTTCACCACCAACCCCAAGCAGGAGACCTTACACCATTTCTGACAAATGATAGTCCAGTCTCTTCTTGAAAGTCTCAAGTAATAAAGCCCGCACAATTTCCAAAGGCAAAGCTGTTCCATTGGTTGATTGTTCTCAGTGTCAGAAAATTCTTCCTTATTTCTAGGTTGAATCTCTCCTTGATCAGTTTCCATCCATTATTCCTTGCCTGGGCTTCAGGTGCTTTGGAAAAATAGGTTGACTCCATATGGTATACGTGTGTTTTACAGCAGCGGTCCTCAACCTTTCGAGTACCAGAGGCTGGTTCCATGGAAAACAATTTTCCACAAGCTGGGGGGTAGGGCATAGTTTCATGTGCTACCTCAATCCTACGCATGTGCAAATGAAGCTTTGCTTGCTTGCGCTTCCTGGTTCCTAGTAGGCTGCGGTCCAGGATGAAGAGGGGATCAATCTATTCTCCAAAGCACCTGAGGGTAGGACAAGAAGCAATATGTGGAAACTAATCAAGAAGAGAAGCAACCTAGAACTGAAGAGAAATTTCCTGACAGTGAGAACTGTCCAGAATATGGACTTTGCTGTCTTCAAAAGACTGTCCTATAAATTAGGGCTAGGCAGCAATCCAGATCTGGATCTTTTCCTGACCCAACTCAGCAAAATAAATGTTTCATTTAAGGATGTGCAACATACATTCCCATTTACGTGGGAGGGATGGTGCCTATGGAAGAGGAGGTGGTATGATGGACTGCAGTTTCCAAGATAGGAGGGAGAACATTCCAAGGAAGGGGGGGGGGATGAGGCAAGAGATAGCACAACCCAAAACTTGATAGGAGAGAGGAAGAGATTTAGGATAGCCACTGCCTAGAATCTCCCAAGGTATATCCATTGGAGTGAGAGTAGTAAGGATTTAGTCTGGTAAGATTCTATCTACCACATGTAAGCAAATAACGAACTCAAAATTTGGCTTGGATTGTTCTTTCCATGTCGTTCTTGAGTTTGATTGGTTCCAAATCATATTTTCCCCTTTGGGAACAAAACATTTTGCTGCACAAAACCTTTTTTCCAATCTCTGCACCTCACAGTCTTGTTCTGTAATTGTTGGCAAAGAACAATTAGTACTTTAATTGCCTCTTCTTCTGCAGCTTTAAATTGTTCGGTGGATATTTCATCTGTCCCCGTGCTTCCTTATTTCCTAATTATTTTTTCTCTCTAAAAATGTTCCTCAGATTTTATAACTTTATTTAACCTCATATGTCTCTAGTCACTGCTTTTATTATTCTTGCATATTCCTTCCTAAGTTGTAAATTTTCCTATGATTCCTCTGATCTGTAAGCAGCTCTCATTTTCCCTTTTCCCTGTCATTTTCTTTGGTTGATTGACATGTTGACTAAGATCTTTCCTTCTCCTTTCTTGCTTGGTATTGAAATTCACTAACTGAATATTCTTTTTTGCTGCCCAAGACTTTCATTCTCCATCTTTCTTTGTCTATCAAAGCGGTATCTGAAAGCCATTTCATCTTTTGCTCTTTGAAATTTTGGGACCATTTCTACTACTTTAGCTTTCAGGACATCTCTTATCTCTTTCTCTAGTTCTTGCATAAATTAAATGTCATTATCTGTTCCTTACACTGATTTATACCCTGACTGCATCTTTAAGTCAGATCTCTCTGGCATATCTGCTTCCTTTAATTTTTTTTTTAAACTCTAAGTCATATATGTGATACTTAGAATTCATTCTGGATTCCACTGCCTTCATCTGGGTTGCCACAAAGAAAAGGGAGTCAAGCTATTCTCCAAAGCATCTGTGGGTAGGACAAGAAGCAATGGGTGGAAACTAATCAAGGAGAGAAGCAATCTAGAACTGAGGAGAAATTTCCTGACAGGTAGAACAATTAATCAGTGGAACAACTTGCCTCCAGAAGTTGTGAATGTCCCAACACTGGAAGTCTTTAAGAAGATGTAGGAAACCATTTGTCTAAAGTGGTGTAGGGTTTCCTGCTTAAGCAGGAGGTTGGACTAGAAGACCTCCAAGATCCCTTCCAACTCTATTATTCTATTCTATTCTATTCTATTCTTGATGTTCTGTTTGGTATCTGTTTCAATTTCTCCCAGAATTTTTCATTACATCTATGGGTGACTCAGACATCTGTACAACAAATTCTCGATTTGATGAACCTCAATTCAGGGTTTTTTTGGAAATAACAGACAAATATGAATTTCAAGCAATAACACATTTTATCCCAAAGACTAGACAAAGCCCCTTGCTTGACAAATGTATCCTGACAAGCCTCATCCATTTTACATACCTTACTGCATGTCAGTGCATAAAATCTCATTCTTATTTAATAGAAATTAATCTTGAATGGATATCCTGTCTTCTAAATCAAAGTCTTACTGTTGAACATTGATATTTACTGCGCCTTGGTGACACAGTGGTTAGAATGCAGTATTGCAGGCTAACTCACTGCTCACAGCAGTTCGATCCTGATGGGCTGTGTTGACTCAGCCTTCCACCCTTCCGAGGTCGGTAAAATGAGGAGCCAGATTGTTGGAGAAAACATGCTGACTCTGTAAAATTGCTTAGAGAGGGCTGTAAAGCACCGTGAAGCAGTATATAAGTCTAAGTGTTATTGCTATTGCTATCCTCTAATTCTGATAGATACAATCCTGTCATTTGTTGGGTTATAGACGAAAATCTACTTAGCAATGTTCTTCTTCAGTCTCTTCATTCCTTCATGTGCTCTCATGTTCGGGCCTCCTTGTGCCTCGTTTTCACCTTCCATGGCCTCCATGCAGCACTCTGTCGGCTGCTATTGGCCCCATTTTCAGATGGCAGAGTGCTGCAGGACGCCATTGATGGTGAAAACAAGGCACAGGAGACCCGCACACAGCCCGTTTTAGCTGCCAGAGGCACCACAGGCTGGTCCTTTGATATTTCCAGACCGGACCCGCAGACCAGATTTAAGCAACCCACGTGGCCTTGAGTTTGACACCCCTGCCATAGAAGAATAAGGACTTCAATTGTACGTAATATACACTCTACCTTCCAAGTTACAGGTATGGTGGCCTTTGCCAGTGATTCCTCCCACATGTTTGGCGAAAAGTTTAAACTATTGCTAATGTACAGCGCCAATTTGGAGGAAGCTTGAATAATCAAAAAGAGTTGCCTCCACTTTTTTTCTCCCAATTTCACTATCTTTTTGTTCCTCTGGAATGCAGCCCCTCCTTCCTGGGAATCCAGGCTACATTCCATCACACTTCTAAATAAATGCATATAGGTTTGTATCCTAAATCTAGATTCAGAGCTCTCTCTGTGTAGGAGATAACCAGGCAGAGCCTGAGGGAGGGGTTAAACACGTCATCAGTCTCGAGTCTCTTCAGGTCCACAAGAGAACTAAGTCCAGCCCACCTGGAATTCCACTGACTCTTTGCCTTGACCATTAGTAGTTCAGAGTCTTGTAGAGAGCACAAGCTTGTAATAAACCTTTATACTCATTTGAACTGCCTGAACTCCTGATTTCCTGTGCGTGACATATTCTCTCTCTCACACATGCACACACACACACACACACACACACACACACACACACACACACACCAGAAGGTGGTATTCAGCCAGTTCTGACAACCTCTGGAGAACCGGTAGTGGAAATTTTGAGTTTGGAGAACTGGCAAATAGGCTGGCCCCGCCCCGCTGCCTCCCAGCTGATCTTCTTCTGTTGCCCTGAACAGGAGAACAGAGCTGGAAAGCAGGTTAGTGGGTGGGTGGAAGAATGGGGATTTTGCAGTATCCTTCCCCTGCCACTCTGACAAAGGAACACCCACAAAACGCCCACAAAACAATGCCACACCCACAAAGCAACACCCACAGAACTGATAGTAAACATTTTTGAATCCCACCACTGACAAACACACACATACACACACAGAGAGAGAGAGAAAGAGAGACAGAGAGAGACAGAGGCAGAAATATTTTAATTGTCTCTATGGAACTCTTACATTTCTTTGTTTATATTGTTGGAAGAACACCACATTCCAATAAAGTATCACAATCTTATCTACTTTGCCGAGTGATTCTCTGTGGAAACCAGAGAATTGTGGGTGTTCCTGGTTGACTTCCAGAGTTTGTTTGGGCTCCAAGGAAGGAGGCAGCAGACTTATCCGTCAGTTTGTATTTTCATGTTTATATTGACAAAATATCTGTTCAAGCCATCTGCATGCATCTCTATTTCTTTTCACTCCCTCCCCTTTCCGTAGGTGTGATGTGACTTCTTCATCCCTATTTGCTGTCTCCCAAGTTCCACATTCTTCCAAAACATGGGCTGATATCTCCTGTCTTGTGTAACACATTCCTAGCCTCCATTTGCACTTTGTAACTATAATTGCCTCTGCTGTGTAGATATGGGCAAGTGGATGTGGGGTAGGGTGTAATACAAAATTACTGGGATTGATTAGGTACCCTTGCTTGTTTGAAGTTTGACAAGTCCAAAGTTGATCTGTTTAATTGCTTGCCCATAAATCTGAGATTGGAATCTCAGACAGGAAAAGAACCAACAAAGCAAGCCACTACCGAGTGAAAACAGACTTGCCCTATCAGATGCAGAATATCTGTAGTAGTGGTGTACAACTGGTGCGGTGGTGGAGGCATCAGGCTAGAAACTGGGAGACTGTGAGTTCTAGTCCCATCTTATGCACAAAGCCTGCTTTGGGTCCCGTTCTTCTTCCTCAGCCTTGGAAAGGAGATGATGGCAAACCACTTCTGAAATCTTTCCAAGAAACTGCAGGGTTCCGTCCAGCAGTCATCAGGAGTCAACACTGAGTTGAAGCAGATAATAGAGGAGAGAGAGAGAATATAGGGTGAGACAGAAAGAGAAAGAGGGTAGAAGATGAAAGAGACAGAGAAAGAGATGCAAAAGAGAGAAAGAGAGTAAGAGATGTGTGTGTGAGAAAGTGAGAGACAGAGAGATGAGAGAGACACAGAGAAAGATGAGAGAGAGAGAAACAGAGAGGAAGAGAGAGGAAGAGAATAGAGATCTGAGAGAAAGATGAGAGAAAAAGAGATGAGAGAGAAAGGCAAGAGAGAGAGAAACAGAGTAAGAGAGAGAAAGAGAATAGAGATCTGAGAGAAAGAAAGATGAGAGAGAAAGAGAGATGAGAGAGAGAGAGAGAAAGGCAGGAGAGAGAGAAACAGAGTAAGAGAGAGAAGAGAATGGAAATCTGAGAGAAAGAAAGATGAGAGAGAAAGAGAAAGAAAGACATGAGAGAGAGAAAGGCAGGAGAGAGAGAAACAGAGTAAGAGAGTGAAAGAGAATAGAGATCTGAGAGAAAGAAAGATGAGAGAGAAAGAGAGAGATGAGAGAGAGAGAGAGAAAGGCAGGAGAGAAACAAGAGTAAGAGAGGGAAAGAAAATAAAGATCTGAGAGAAAGAAAGATGAGAGAGAAAGAGAGATGAGAGAGAGAGAAAGGCAGGAGAGAGAAAGAGAGTAAGAGAGAGAAAGAGAGTAGAGATCTGAGAGAAAGAGAGATGAGAGACATACAGACAGACGAGAGAGATGAGAGGATAGATCTAGTAGACATGTCATAGACATAGACATACACATAGACAGAGGGGGGCGGGTGGTATAGAAACCACCACAAGAACACAAAGGATGGGAAATGCCTGCCTGCTTGTTTATTTATTTATTTTCCTTCCTTCCCCGCCTTTTTTCTTCTATGTTTTTGGGCACAACCATCAATCAAAGATTTATTTGTTACAGTTGGCTAATAAGTTATACTTCGACTTAGGTCAACAATGCAACCACCTTGGAAGTTGCTGCAGGTGACGAGTGCAAACAATGGTGCCCATGGAGTATGAATGCACAGCTCATTGGAGTCTAAAAGATCAAATGGAAGGAATTGGGAGTCCCAAGTGGGTAGGTGGGGAATGAAAACAAAAAAAAACCAAAATTGGTGAGGGGGTGGGGGTTGCCCAGGGAAAGAAATGAGCTTGTCCATGTACATGGATGGCTCTGGGTCAGGTTGTCTCTGACATCACCTGCTCCAAAATGAATCCGTCCATTCGTGTCCCTGCTAAGGTCCCTGCATTTACCAGAATAAAAGAGTTGGAAAGGATCTTGGAGGTCTTCTAGTCCAACCCCTTGCTCAAGCAGGAGACCCAATACCATTTCAGACATGTGTCTGTCGAATCTCTTCTTAAAAACCTCCAGTGATGAAGCATCCACAACTTCTGGAGGCAAGCCGTTTCACTGGTTCTCACTGTTGTGAGACTTCTCTTTAGCAATAGTGGCGAATATCTGTAGCTTGGGGGTAGGATGAGGGTGAAGGTTCGTTCTCTGAACTTGTGGGTTGCGGATCCGATCAGATTTCTCCTTAGTTCTGTCCTTAATTAGTTTCCATCCATTGTTTCTTGTCTTGCCTTCAGGTGCTTTGGAGAATAGGCTGACCTTCTCTTCATTGTGGCAGCCTTTCAAATATTGGAACACTGCTATGATGTCACCCCTACTTCTTCTCTTCATTATACTAGACATACACAATTCCTGAAACTCTTCTTCATATGCTTTAGCCTCCAGTCCCCTAATCATCTTTGTTGCTGTTCTGTCTAGAATCTCAACTTCTTTTTTTGTATCATGACCATCAAAGATGGATGCAATACTCCAAGAATAATCTTAACCAGGGGTGGGCTTCAAATTTTTTAACAAGGGGTTCTCTGCCCCATTGCTGGGTCGGCGTGGCCATAGTCAGTGTGGCCTACTCGGCCTCCTGCACCATGGCGCAGGGGGTGGCGTTTTTGTCCTTCCCAGGCTCCAGAGGCTTTCCTTGAGCCTCTGGAGCGCTAAAACGGCCCTCTGGAGGCCAGAAACGGGGTCGTTTCCAGCCTTCCCAAACTTCCAGTAGGCTCGTTTTTCACCTTCCCCAAGTGCACACACCATGCACTTACCTGCATCAAAAACGGGCCACATGGGAACTCCTGGGGTGGGCGGGGCCAGCCAGAGTTGGATTTGGGGGTTCTCCGAACTGCACAGAAGCTAGAACCCCTGCAAACCCCCAGCAGCCCACCCCTGATCTTACCAAAGCATTATAAAGTGGTACTAACACTTTATTTCATGTGCATAAATAAACACTTTATTTCATGTGCATGCAAGGACTCCATAGTGGGGCCGAATGGTAGGTTCCTACCGGTTCAAACTGGTTCGGCCAAACTGGTAGTGGTTTGGCGGCCTGGGTCACTGGAACCGGCAGCAACCCAGTCCTGCCACGGCCCTGAACCGGTTCCCCAGGCAGCGGCACCAGCGGTGCCAACTTCTTTTTCAGTAATGCATATGTGTGCACCACACACATACGAGCGAACCAACAGTAGTGCCTGCCGGAACCCACCCCTGGTGGGGCCTTGGCAATGGAGGTGTCCTCTCTGTGGAAGATCCAGGCCCCCATATTCTTTGGTCCTGAGGAGCTTCTGTAGAGAGATGACAAAAATCTGGCTCAGGAAGAAAACATTTGGGAGATGCTAGGTTTGCATCCACGCTTGTTGGATTGTTCCATGAGGATTCACGCTGCTTTCGGTATGTTCTGTCATTCTTTAATCTTTTTTTTTTCCAGTCTGTCACTCCAAGCTGTTGGGGATGGAAATGTCAATACTAAATGCTATAAATAAATGTCCAAATTCCTCTTGGATCACATTTTCCCCTTTAACCTTTACTCTTTTTTTTTTTTTTTTGCATGTTGATTTTTCTTCCTCTCTCACACATACACGCTTCCACAGCCAACTCTGACATCTTTTAATCCAGTCTTACAGCTATTCGGTTTAATTTTCTCAGAAATCGACATCAGCGTCTTTCAGCAACCTCTATTCATCATCAAGAGGTTGCCTTGGGGTTAAGAGATGAGGGACAAGCAGAATCTCCTCCCAAACCTTGGGTTATTCCACCATTATCATAGATAACCAGAGCTTCCTGATATAGACAAGGACTAATAAAGAAGGGCCTTTGTTGGGGGTTCAAAAATGTCAAGTTATTGTGGGGGACGGCACAATCTAAATTCCATCTGTTATGTATTGCATAGAGTTGTCAGTTGAAGTTCTCAGTTTGGTCCTCTGTTGGAGAGGGAAGGTACTCTCTCCTGATTGGTTGTGGGCTGATCAGCTTCCCTATAAAAGGAGCTGTGTCAGCCAGGGAGCAACAGTTGCCTCACAGGCAGGATTGAATAAAGAGAAGTCACTCAGGCCTCGCCTCCATTCTTCACCCAGAACATAACACCAACCCTCAAAGCAAACACAGTAGGTCTTTGAGGTTTATGAAAATTCTTAGTCATTCTTAAGCATGAAAATCAGCTGGATGACTTTGGGCCAGTCACCAGGAAATCATGAGTTCCAGTCCCGCCTTAAACATGAAAGCTGGCTGGGTGACTTTGGGCCAGTCACTAGGAGACCATGAGTTCTAGTCCCGCCTTAGGCATGGAAGCCAGCTGGATAACTTTGGGCCAATCACCAGGAGATCGTGAGTTCTAGTCCCGCCTTAGATATGAAAGCTGGCTGGATGACTTTGGGCCAGTCACCAGGAGACTATGAGTTCTAGTCCCGCCTTAGGCATGGAAGCCAGCTCGATGACTTTGGGCCAGTCACCAGGACACTGAGAGTTCTAGTCCCGCCTTAGGCATGAAAGCTGGCTGGGTGACTTTGGCCCAATCACTAGGAGACCATGAGTTCTAGTCCCGCCTTAGGCATGGAAGCCAGCTGGATGACTTTGGGCCAATCACCAGGAGATCGTGAGTTCTAGTCCCGCCTTAGACATGAAAGCTGGCTGGGTGACTTCAGGTCAGTTCCTCTCACTCAGCCCAACCCACCTCACAAGGCTGTTCTTATGGGGCAAATAGGAGGAGGAGGAGGGAGTATTTGGCATGTTCACTGCCATGAATTATTTATTAAAAAAAGGCAGGATGTTAGTTAAATCAATCAATCACGCTAAGCAACTGTGCCAAAATGCAAACAAAAAGATCATTTTGATTTGTGCTTGGTTCTTGGCAATCACATGGGGTACTTTTGCATTGCCTTCTTAGCAATGGTACAAAAATGATTTCCTGCTGCTTAATTCTGAGATTTTTTGTTTTCACTTCCCAGTCAAAACTTCAGCCTCGGGATTTCCCGGTGGTGCCCCATCTAAGAACTTCCCAGACCTAACCCAGATCTTGAAGTCTACTTTGCAAAGAATTCAAAACCAAAATCTTTTCCCCTTCTTTTTGAGCACAGACAGATCTAAGAGTGGAAATAAATTATGTTTCCACTCTTCACATCCCTGGATGTGAAGTCTTGCACTATCTAAGGGGCAGCCCTAGAGAAGAGGAGGTTAACCTATTCACCAACGCACCTGGAGGCAGAACAAGAAGCAAAGGATGGAAATTAAGGAGAGAAGCAAGCTAGAACTAAGGAGGAATACCCTGACAGTTAAAACAAATAATCAGTGTAATGACTTGTCTTCAGAAATCGTGGGTGCTCCCACACTGGAGGTTTTAAAGAAGAGATTAGACAGACATTTGTCTGAAACGGTGTAGGGTCTGCGGCTTGAGCAGGGTGTTGGAGTAGAAAACCTTCAAGGACCCTTCCTCAGAATAACTCTATTATTCTGAATTCATGGCTAATGTTCCCACAACACACCCTTGAGTTACTTGGCTTGTGTGTTCATCATTGTTCATCTCCAGCAAGGAATGCTACTATTTCAAGTCTTACATTAAGGGGTGAGATTCAGCTGGTTTGGACCGGTTTGGGCGAACCGGATAATAATTTTGCATCTAGTTCGCCAAACCGGTAGTTGGAAGGACTGGCTGGCCCCTCCCACCCCACCCTGCCCCTCCCAGGAGTCTCCCACGGCCCATTCATCATACCAGGTAAGTGCAGGACGAAAAACGGGCCTCCCAGAAGTTCTGTAAGTCTGGAAATGGCGCTGTTTCCCACCTTCGGAGGGCCTCCGGAGGCTGGGGGAGGCCATTTTTGCCCTCCCGGAGGCTCGAAGAAAGTCCCCTGCTGCTGTGATGCAGGAGGCTGAGTAGGCCACGCCCCCATGGCCACGCCCACTCAGCAACTGGGCAGAGAACCGGTTGCTAAATGTTTTCAATCCCACCCCTGTCTTACATTCTTATGTCCTCCTCGCGAGTAGTGAAATGGTTTGTGGTGCTGAGGCTTCCTCGATTTCCGTATTTTTTTTTTTTTTTTTAGAAGGAGATAAGGGTTTTATGGCACTGGGGCGATATTTTCTTATTTAGGGGATAAGCCCGAGAGGAGCGCAAGGTGTCAAATCATAAGTTAAAAATGCCTCCTCCCCCTCCTCCCCCTGCAACTGATTTCGGTCCTCCATCGGATTTGTAGGGAGGCTATTAGGAGGGAATTATTTCCTACCAACAACAAACTCGGCTCCCTGCCTCATCAAAAATGACAGGACTGTGAGGATTATGTCAGGTCATCCTATCCAGTTCGCCAAGAAGGTTGTAAAACAAGGAGGCTCCAGTCACACAACACTAGTTTTCAACAAGCTGTTTTTCTGAGAGGGGGAGGGAAAGGGGGGGCAGGATACAAGCATACAGATGGCCCCAGGCTGCAGCCATGCAATCCCATTGCTTTCCTTTGCTCCCCCCACCCCTCACTGCATAAAATGGCTTTCGCTGAGCGTTCATCATGGCAGGAGGCAGCTCGCAATTCATACCTGGGTCATATTCGGGGTGACCCTGCCGAGGCTGCTGGCTGGCCCCCTGAGGCGTTTCATCCATTTGAATTATTCAGAGCCATGTGCTGAGAGTACCCTTTCCCCTGGCACACGTTTCTTTTTCATTCGCCTTTCCTTTGCTTCTTATTCCTTCCTTTCTTTTCTTTCTTTTTCTTTCCTTCTTTTCCTTTTCCCCTTCCCTTTCTCTTTTCTATCTTTCCCTCTTTTTTCTTCCCCTGCCTTCTTTTCTTGTTTCCTTTCCTTTCCCCTTCTTCCTTTCCTCTCTTCCGCCCTTCTTTTTTATTTCTCTCTCATTCCTCTTCCTTCCTCCCTCCTTTTCTTCCTTTCATTTCCTTCTTTCCTTCCCACTTCTTCCTTTCTTCTTCTTCTTCCTGCCTGTGCTCCTCTCTCTTCCCCTCCTCTCCTCTTTCTTCCTTCTTTCCCACCTTTTCTTCCTTTCACTTCCTTCCTTCCTCTCTCTTCATTCCTCCTTCCCTTCCTTTCTTTTCTCTTCTTTCTTTGATTCTCTCTCTCTCTCCCTCTCTCCCATCCCTTCCTCTCATTCTCTCCTCTTCCTTTCCCCCTTTCCTTCTTCCGTCATTTCTTCCTCCCTGTCTCTTTCATTCTCCATCTCTCATCCTCTCCCTTTTTCTTTCTTTGTTTCTCTTTCTTCGTCCCGCCCTCACCTTCAAATGTTAGTTCCCCAACCTGTTAATTAGTTATAATAGGCATCACAATAGAAAGTGATTTGTTTCAAAGCAACAAATGAAAGCCTAAAGAAACCTATCTTTAAACAATTGTCGAATGTGACAGCTCTGGGAGACCAAAGAAGCTCAGTGTCAAGGGAGATGGAAATGAGGATGGGCAAATCTACTTATTTATTTATCAAATTGTACAGGCGCCCATCTGTTACGGCACCCCACATTTATAATCCTCTTATAACATATAACAGCACCTCAGCAGCGTTGCTTTCTTTCTCTTGGGTGCTGGCTAAAGAGAGATTTCTTTGCCAAAGGCTCCTCAAGCCTGGTTTAATTTGTGCTTCATCTGTCTTCCATTTTTAGTGCTGTTTGTAATTAGCTGCTCGATTTTAAGAGGGACCAAAGATTCTCGGATGCCTGACGCAGAGAAGCAAATGGCACCTCAGACATGCATAAAGAGGCCCACAAGCAGTTTGCTTGTTTGTTGATTTGATTGATTGAAGACATAATTTAAGATCCCCATTACCAATTTAGATTCTTAAACTCCCACAAGCTTCTTTCCTCCAGCTTTGAAGTAGAGATATACAACAACAGCCAAAACAAGCCATTTTATATCCCGTATCAACTGCCTCCGTTAACCACTTCACACTGCCTAACCTAATATTAGGGACTGACATTGGTTTACGTGATGTGAATAGCTGTTTTTCTGTAGCTATTAACCAAGAAAGTTACTCTCAGTAGGCTTCGATTTTCTGCTGTGTAATTCTAACTAGTCTTCTATAGCAGTGCTTCCCAATCTTGGCAACTTTAAGACACATGGACTGCCAGCTGGGAAATTCTGGGAGTTGGAAGTCCACGCATCTTAAATTCGCCAAGATTGGGAAGCCCAATTCTGTACTTCCCTAGATGAGAAAGTCAGGGCCCTCCAGAGGTTGTTGAAATGCCCCATTTAACATGGTCTACAGTGAGGAAAGTTGGGGTTTCAGTAAGAACTAGGATGTTTCAGTTTCCTCATACCATTGCAGTGGTGGGATTCAAAAAAAATTATTACTGGTTCTGTGGGCGTGGCATGGCTTGGTGGGCATGGCAGGGGAAGAATACAGCAAAATCCCCATTCCCACCCCATTACAGGGTAAGGATACTGTAAAATCTCCATTCCCTCCCCACCTCACTAACCTGCTTTCCTGCTCTGTTCTCCTGTGCAGGGCAACAGAAGAAGACCCAGACAATTGGCTGGGATGCCGATCGGCTGGGACTCGGGAGGCAGCAAATAGATGGGGACGGAGCCAGTCAGAGGTGGTATTTGCTGGTTCTCCGAACTACTCAAAATGTCCACTACCGGTTCTCCAGAACCGGTCAGAACTGGCTGAATACCACCTCTGCATTGAAAGCATCACATTAACTCAACAGTGCATACAGAGTAATATGGGCAGTGGAAAATAGCTCTCCAAATCTTTTAAAAGAGATTGAGATTAAGGCAGGATATTCACTCAGCACAAGAGTTCATCATACTCCCCCAGGTTGTTTCCAAAACTGGTGAGCCGCAACTGAGAAGCCTGTCACATGAATTGGAACCTCAGAAGACTGCTATCTCCTTGGAGAACTTCTTCTAAATCTGAAATTAGTGATACGGTTCCAAACTAGGCGTCCATCATAAACCACAACAAAGTCAACGTGACAGCACATGTCTCATGACAAAAGGCATAATGCATAAATGACATTGTTATACATTTTGATGCTTTCAAATTGTGGTGTTGGAGAAGACTCTTGAGAGTCTCTGAGGACTGCAAGGAGATCAAATCAGCCAATCCTAAAGGAAATCAACACTGGGAGGGCAGATCCTGAAGCTGAAGCTCAAATACTTTGGACACCTAACGAAATGAGAGGACTGATTGGGAAAGACTCTGATGTTGGAAAATATGGAAGACAAATGGAGAAAGGGACAGCAGAGGATGAGACAGATGGTGTCATCAACGCAGCGAACATGGATTTGGGCAGAGTCTGGAGGGCATGGGGACCTGACATGCTGTGGTCCATGGGGTAATGAAGAGTTGGATATGACTTAACAATTAAACAACAAACAACAACAAATGCATGTGTCAACAGCTGCATCATCCTTGCACCTCCATCGCTATTGTCTGTGGTCACTTCCACTGCCCTCTGCTCATTTCACTTTCATCTGGATGAATGGACCTGTCCCTGACTCAGGGGCTTCCCAGATGGTCTTAGGTTTCATTTCCCATCACCCATCCTGCTAGAGCAGGGGTATCAAACTCAAAGTTCGCGGCTACATCTGACTCAAGGGATGCTTAAATCTGGCCTGCGGGACTGGCCTGGAAATAACAAAGGACCGGCCTGCGGTGCCTCTACTAGCGAAAAGGCCACGTGTAGCTTCCTGTGGCCCGTTTTCGGCAGGGACGGCACCGATTTTGGCTGGCAAAGTGCTGCAAGAAGCATCTGTCCCATCTCCTCCACCCACCTCCTCCGTGAGCCAGCCCACGGAGGGGAACTACAATGCTGATCTGGCCCTGGAAGAAACCCAGTTTGACACCCCTGTGCTAGAGACAACCGATGGGAGCTCTAGTCCAAAAATATCTAGAAGGCCATGTATTGCCCTTGTCTAAAACAACATTTTCATTCACCCCAGGATGCAATCTTAAATGAATGAAGCCTATGTTTTATCGGCACGAGGAAATCCTTTGGCTAATTTGTCTCTGTTCAGAGTCCCCACCCAAAGCCTCATGTTCAACAACCATATGATAATTCCTCGTGGGTTCACTCCATCATAAGAGCTCATTAATTACATTTTGCATTCTATGACTACCGTTCGAAACAATCCAGAGTGACTTGTCTCTTCACTACCGGACGGCATTCTTTATAAAAGAAGATATGGGTATACAGGTAGTCCTCGACTTACAGCAGTTTGCTTAGTGACCGTTCAAATTTACGACGACATTGGAAAAAGTGACTTATGCGCATTTTTCACATTTTCAACTTTTGCAGCATCTCCATGGCCACATGATTAAAATTCAGATGCTTGGCAACTGGCTCATATTTATGAGGGTTGCAGTGTCCCAGTGATCCCAGGGCAGTAACTATATTGAATTCTAAGGTATAGTGCAATATTAATGCAATATAGTGCTTTCAGTTTCAATTATATAGAACGTGGAGCATGTGTGCTTGCGATTTTATTTTTATAGTTATAATGTACAACTGAGGCTGGCATTTAATTTTGTTGTACAATGTGCAATGACAATAAAGTAAACTAAACTGCATAATGCAGGTAGTTCCTGACTAACAGCAGTCCGCTTGGTGACTGTTTGAAGTTATAACAGCACTGAAAAATGTAATTTATGACCATTTTTCACTCTTATGACCATTGCAGCATCCCCATGATAACATGGTTTAACCTTTGGATGCTTGACAACCGACTCACAATTATGACAGTTGCAGTGTCCCGCGAACATGTGATCCCCTTTTGCGACCTTCCAACAAGCAAAATCAAGGGGGGAAATCAGATTCACTTAACAACAGTGTTATTAATTTAAGAGCAGCAGTGATTCACTTAACAAATGTAGTTTTTTTTTTTTATGTAGTTTTATTAGAATTTGTAGGCCGCCCTTTTCCCTGAGGGGACTCAGGGCGGCTCACATAAAACTAGGAAGGGGGGATACAGACAACAAAATAGAGACATATACTAAAAATAGTAGGCAACATCCATACAACATTCGGGAGGGGCAATTATCCTTATCCCCAGGCCTGACGGGCGAGCCAGTTCTTCAGGGCTGTGCGGAAGGCTTGGACGGTGGAGAGGGTACGGATCTCCACAGGGAGCTCGTTCCAAAGGGCCGGGGCTACTGCTGAGAAGGCCCTCCTCCTTGTGGTTGCCAGCCGACACTGGCTGGCCGATGGAATACGGAGGAGGCCTAATCTATGTGATCTTATTGGTCGCAGGGAGGTAATTGGCAGAAGGCGGTCTCTCAAGTATCCAGATCCACTGCCATGTAGGGCTTTATGGGTGATTAATAGCACCTTGAAGCGCATCCGGAGATCGACAGGTAGCCAGCGCAGCTCGCGGAGGATAGGTGTTATGCGGGTGAATCGAGGTACACCCGCAATCACTCGCGCGGCTGCGTTCTGCACTAGCTGAAGTCGCCGGATGCTCTTCAAGGGCAGCCCCATGTAGAGCACATTGCAGTATTCCAGCCTGGAGATCACTAGGGCCCGAGTGACTGTTGTGAGCGCCTCCCGATTCAGGTAGGGCCGCAACTGGCGCACCAGGCGAACCTGGGCGAATGCCCCCCTGGTCACAGCCGTTAGGTGGTGGTCAAATGACAGCTGCGGATCCAGGAGGACTCCCAAGTTGCGAACCCTCTCTGAGGGGTATACAATTTGACCCCCCAGCCTGAGTGATGGTATACTAGTCAGATCTTTGGGAGGGAAACACAACAGCCACTCGGTCTTTTCTGGGTTGAGCACAAGCTTGTTAGCCCTCATCCAGCCCATAACGGCCTCAAGACCCCGGCTCATCACATCTACCGCTTCATTGAGTTGGCACGGGGCGGACAGATACAATTGAGTATCGTCCGCATATTGATGGTATCTAATCCCGTGCCTGCGGATGATCTCTCCCAGCGGTTTCATGTAGATGTTGAATAGTAGGGGGGATAAGACCGAACCCTGAGGCACCCCATAATTTAGGGGCCTAGGGGACGATCTCTGCCCCCCCACTAACACCGACTGCGACCTGTCCGAGAGGTAGGAGGAGAACCACCGTAGCACGGTGCCTCCCACTCCCACCTCCCGCAGTCGTCGCAGAAGGATACCATGGTCGACGGTATCGAAAGCCGCTGAGAGGTCAAGGAGGACCAGGATGGAGGAATGTCCTTCATCTCTGGCTCTCCAGAGATCATCCATCAATGCGACCAAAGCGGTTTCTGTGCTGTAGCCGGGTCTGAAGCCTGACTGGAAGGGGTCTAGGTAGTCTGCTTCCTCCAAGGACCGTTGGAGCTGGAAGGCCACCACCTTCTCAACAACCTTCCCCAGGAAGGGAAGGTTGGAGACCGGGCGATAACTATTAAGGACAGCTGGATCCAAAGATGGTTTCTTTAGGAGGGGTCTCACCACCGCCGCTTTCAGTGCGGCGGGGAAGTTCCCCTCCCGAAGGGAGGCGGTCACAACCGCCTGGATCCAGCCTCGTGTCACCTCACTGCAGTTCGTAACTAGCCATGAGGGACACGGATCCAGAACACAGGTGGAGGTACTTACAGCTCTCATGGCCTTGTCCACATCCCCGGGGGTAACATCCTGAAACTCAACCCAGAGTTGTTCTACTTGATCCCCCTGTGTCTCGGCTGGAGCTGCGGGGATGGAGTCCAAGTCCGACCGAAACCGAGCAATTTCGTCCGCGAGAAATTGGGCAAACTCTTCAGCTCTGCCCTGCAAGGGTTCCCCCGTCTCCCTTTTGTTCAATAGGGAGCGGGTTATCCTAAACAGTGCGGCTGGACGGGACTCAGCGGATGCAACCAGGGTGGCTATATATGATCTTTTTGCTGCCCTAAGTGCCCTGGTGTATTCCCTGGTGCAGGTGGTTACCATTGCTCGGTTCGATTCGGACTTATCGGACCTCCAACGGTGCTCTAGGCATCTCCTCCGGCGCTTCATCTCCCGGAGTTCCTCGGTAAACCAAGGAGGTCTCCGGGATCCGCTGCCTCGGAGGAGCCGCAGTGGCGCAATCCGGTCGAGGGCCTCCGACGCTGCCGAGTGCCACGCAGCAGCCAGAGTCTCGACCGGACTGTGGGCGAGAGTGTCAGGAATAACCCCAAGCTCTGTCTGGAACCTTAACGGCTCCATAAGACGCCTGGGGCGGAACCACCTGGTCGGTTCCTCCTCCCTGCAGTGGGGGTTTGGCCTCCGGAAGTCGAGCCTCAGTAGGCAGTGGTCTGACCACGACAGGGGTATGATGTCACTCCCCCTCAGACCAAGATCACAAATCCACTGCTCTGAGAGAAATACAAGGTCAAGCATGTGTCCCGCTGAATGGGTTGGGCCTCGAATTACTTGGGTCAAGCCCATGGCTGTCATGGAAGCCATGAACTCCTGCGCCCCATCAGAGCTTTCACCGAGCGACGGCAAATTAAAGTCCCCCAGGACCATCAACCTAGGGAACTCAATTGCCAGCTCGGCTACCGACTCGAGGAGCGAGGGGAGGGCTGCTGCAACGCTGTTGGGAGGCAGGTACGTTAGCAGCAGACCCACTTGACCCTTGAGGTCCAACTTTAACAGCAATGACTCACACCCGACAATCTCCGGAGCAGGGACCCTACGAGGAACTAACGACTCCCGGATAACGGCGGCCACACCCCCACCCCTTCCCTGGGCTCTTGGCTGATGTAGCACCTGAAATCCTTCTGGGCACAGCTCTACAAGGGGGACTCCTCCCTCTGGGCCCAGCCAGGTCTCAGTAATACATGCCAGGTCTGCCCTCTCGTCTAAAATTAAGTCCCGGACGAGAGGAGCTTTATGGACAACAGACCTGGCATTTAGCGACAACAGCCTGAGACCAGGGTCCTGACTACTCACGCCATCTGGTCTTGGAGTGGGGCTCCTAGGGCCGGAAGGAGGGATCTCTGCAATATAGCGAACCCTCCTTCCCCGGTAATGGCCTGCCCTAAAGTCCCCGCCGTATCTGCCCCTCCCTGTTACGACCGCAATACCCCGACCCTCTCCTGTGTCTCTGGTCCCCTCAGCCACCCCCATCGCCCCCGCCATCTCCGGCAGGCCCTCCGAATCATACATACTCAAACACTCCCTCAAACAGTCCCCACGTGATAGTTAAAAAACACAAAAATACAACAATAATGGCAATAAAAGTGGGATCATCCATTCAATTACATACATACCTCTAGCATATCCCATACAAAGTAAGAAGAAAAAGAGGAAGAGAAAAGAAGGAAAAGATAGATTGCGCAGTTGATTAGAGTGCGAGTCCAGGCAGAGCCAAGTGGCTCTCAGTAATCGAGATGGTTAAAATAGTTCCAATAATTAGCGTCCAGTTATGGTCCAGAGTAGGTGTACAGGGGCGTAAATCGCGTCCCCCTCTTCTACAGGTCTGAATAGGTCCAAAGGGTCCGGAACAATTGAGGAAAACAGGGGGCCTTCTTCCGCAAGCGCTGTCCCAGATGGAGATCCAGGGATAATAGCAGGTGGTAATGTTAATAATACTTAAAGCCAGATGGAACTGAGCTGATGGGTCTAAAAGTTCAAAGTCCGCGACCAGAGGTGGCCAGGAGTTAAAGTGCCACAGTAGGGGGGCGTCAGATGGCAGGTGGAAAACGCACGGAAAAACCTCACCACACCAAGGGAGGGCAAAGAGTAGAATGCATCCAGAGGGCCACTTGACCAAGCAGGGGCAAAGGAAGTGAGGCTGAATAGTAAAAAGAGCCGTCCGGGGGGGCCGATGTAACGTCAGAAAAAATCGCCCCTCCAATCTGCTCAGTCCCCACATTAGTTCAATTCGTCCTTTCTCCCTCCGGAGCAATAATGATCTTACAAAGTCCCAGTGAGGCAGCTCAATAAACAGGATGAGAACGCCCAGATCGTCGAGAAACGCTACCGTTTCAGCAAACGTGGCGCCGCCCCCCCCACCGAGAAATATAAGCAGCTCACGGCTTACAGACCGGGGTTGTGCAGTCCGGGGTCGCCCAAAGGCAGCGACCCCCGCAAAGGTCTGGGCTGCTTCAGCTGGTTCTCTCTCCCTTTCAAACCTGATGAAATCGTCTAGGGCGCTGGGAGACGCCGACATAACGCCGCCGCCCCCCACCGCCGGACAACGCAGGCCGCTCCCAGCAAGCAGAACAGACCTCCGGAGTTGTCCAGTCCGGGGTCGCCCAGAAGCGGCGACCCCCGCCAAGGTCTGAGCTCGTCGGGTCCCCTGGATTCCGGACATCCCCAGGACCCTCCTCGAGGCTTGGAGTTGTTCAATTTTCGGCTTTTTTCAGCGTTTTGCTCGCCTCGTCAAAACGGAGCAGAACGCCTGGGCGCCATCTTCCGGTCTCGCACATGCGCAATTCAAAATGTGGAGAGCAACGTCGTAAAATGGAGCCAAACTCACTTAACAAGCTTCTCACTTAGCAACAGAAATGTTGGGCTGAATTGTGGTCATAGGTTGAAGACCTACCTCAGTGGTGAAATTCAATTTTTTTATCACCAGGTCTGTGGGCATGGCTTGGTGGGCATGGCAGGGGAAGGATACTGCAAAATCTCCATTCCTATTCTACTGTGGGACCAGCCAGAGATGGCATTTGCCAGTTCTCCAAACTACTCAAAATTTCTGCTACCAGTTCTCCGAACTACTCAAAGTTTCGGCGACCGATTTTCTAGAACCTGCTGGATTTCATCCCTGGACTATCTGTATTGTGGTCTTTGTTATAAAGTACATTGAAAAGTCAATCATAATCAGCAGAGGAGACCATAACTCAACAACAGCACCAGGAGGCACCACTGGGTGCAGGCCAGTGGTGGGTTTCAAAAATTTTTAGAACCTCTTCTGTAGGTGTGGCCTGCTTTGTGGTAGTGGCTTGCTGGCCATGTGACTGGGTGGGAGTTGCTTGCCAGCCATGTGACCAGGTGGGAGTGGCTTACCAGCCATGCGACTGGGTGGGCATGACCGACTTGTAAAATGTGGGGAAGCTCACTTAACAACGCTCTTGCTTAGCAACCAAAATGTTGGCTCAGAAACTGTGGCATTTGAAGCACACAAGTCTTAAAGCTGTCAAGTTACAAGACCCTTGCACTCCTAACCCTTTAGAAAAAAACCCCAGGGGTGTTCAAACTTGACAGCTTTTAAGACTTATGGACTTCAACTCTCAGAATTCCTCCTCCAGTTATGTTGGCTCAGGAACTCTGGCATTTGAAGCATGCAAGTCTTAGAGCTGTCAAGTTACAAGACCCTTGCACCCCTAACCCTTTAGAAAAAAAATCCCAGGGGTGTTTAAACTTGACAACTTTAAGACTTGTGGACTTCAAAACCCAGAATTCCTCCTCTCGCTCTTCATCTTGATATGTGGACGGTGGGGGGGAGGGAGCTGGAACCGGTTCTAAACAGCACTGTAGATTTGTGGAACCTCTTCTATAGAAGAAATTAGAACTGGCAGGAACCCACCCCTGGTGCAGGCACTCAAAACCCTTAAAATGCAAGATGTATGATCCATTCAAATTCATTCAGAATCAGATTATAAATCATTTAAAGGTCTTCCCATCCAACTAAAATCTGAAGGTTTATCTTTGGTCAAGGGTAGCCTCCCTCCCCACTACTCTATGCATGTGAAAGATTTTGAAGAAGCAGGACATGAAAAGTATTGAGGTTTGGATTGAAATTTGGTGTTGAAGAAGACTTCCGAGAGTACTGTGGAAAGCCAAACAAACAAATCGATCTTCAAAGAAACCAACTCGGGGTTCTCATACAAGGTACTATAGGAAATTAGCACCCAGCCCTCTCCTAGAAAAATGAAATATCCTGGGAAATATTGAAAAGGCAGAACATATTTCCCTGGATCAGGAATGGAGAAACATGTTTTAAGGCAGGAAACAGACTCACTCTTAATAGCTCCCACTTTCCTTAATGGGCTATTAAAATGCCCGTGCCAAGTTTCCAAGTTTCCAAATTTAATAGAATTTGTATGCCGCCCACTCCCATAGGGACTCTAGGCGGCTCACAACAGACAAGAAACATTTAAAATTTAAAAAATAGAAATAAAAAAAAAATACAGTATTAAAATTCACATCACCTATTCCATCTAAGCGGGGCTGGATATCAACCAACAGCCCCAGGCCTGCCGGAACAGCCAGGTCTTGACGGCTTTACGGAAGGCCGGGAAAGTGGTAAAGGTCCGAATCTCTGCAGGTAGATCATTCCACAGGGCCGGCGCAGCCACAGAGAAGGCCCTCCCCCGGGGAGTCGCCAGCCGGCATTGTCCGGTTGACGGCACCCGGAGGAGGCCCAACCTGTGCGATCTTGTTGTTCGTTGGGAGGTAAGTGGCAGGAGGCGGTCTCTCAGGTAGCCAGGTCCTAAACCATGTAGGGCTTTAAAAGTAACGACTAGCACCTTGAAGCGCGTCCGGAGACCAATAGGAAGCCAGTGCAGCTCGCCAGTCTATTCTACATAACAAAGAGTTTCCCCCTTCAGCTCCAGGGTGATGGGATTAAGGCATGGTAGTATTAGCCCAACTCACCACAGGGCACCTGGGAAGAAGCAATGCTCAACCAAACTTGGATTCAAGACAGCCTACAGAGTTGCCCCTGCATGGCCCCATGGGAGTCTGGCAACCAATCAGAATACATTTCTTACACAGGAACAAGAAACAGAGAGGTGGAGCCGAACAGACTATAAAATACCCAGTAAGCCTTCTTCGCTCTCTTCGCTTCTTCACCCAACATCTGGAAGCATGTGACACCTTCCCCCCCCCTTTTTTTTCTGTTCAGGAATTCAAACCATGTGGTCCTGTCCACCATTAAACCATCTTTCCAAGCAGCCTCCATGTTTCCAGTGTCTTTCTCCCCACTTGGAGCTGAACCCAGAAGGACATTTCTTCCAACAGTACAAATTACTAAATGTAAATTATCCTACTTCGGACTGTTGGAAGAAATGTCCTTCTGGGTTCAGCTCCAAGTGGGGAGAAAGACATTGGAAATAGGAGGCTGCTTGGAAAGATAGTGGGATGGTTTTTTTTAAAGTTTTTTTTTTATTCTCAGACATACATTCACAAATATACATTCTTAGAGATATTATCAATATTATGTGTTGGCTTTTAACATTTATAACAATTCAGTTCTTCCCCCTACAAATTTAATAGTATAATTGAGATTGCTTTTCTGTACATCCATCTTGTTTTACAACAACCCTACTTCTTTTTCCCCTGCCCTCCCTTCTTCTCTCTTCTTTTCCTCCTGTAGGAAGTTATCACCCAGCCCTCTCCCAGAAAAATGAAATATTCTAGGAAATATTGAAAAGGCAGAATATTTCTCTGGATGCGAAAAGGAAGAAACATGTTTTAAAAGACAGAATAGCTCCCTGTAGCTTTCTGCCCATCCCCACTTTGTCAATGGGCCATTAAGAAGGCCAAGCTAGTCAACTTTACATAATAAAGAGTTATCCCCTTCAGGTCCAGGGAGATGGGATTAAGGCATGATAATATTGGCCCTTACCCAACTGCCACACGGCATCTGAGAACTCAACCAAACCTGGATTCAAAACGCAGCCTAGAGAGTTGCCCCTGCATGGGCCCATGGGAGTCTGACAACCAATCAAAGTACAAGCTCAAGATCAAAGGCCAGAGAGGGCATAAAACCAGGGACTCAGCATCTCAGTCCTTCCTTCTCTTCTTCTCCACCAACATTGAAGCATGTGATCACCTTTTCTCTTCAAGAGCTGAAGCCAAGTGGTCCTGTCCACCAATAAACCATCTTTCCAAGCAGCCTCCATGTCTCCAGTGTCTTTTTCCCCACTTGGAGCCGAACCCAGAAGGCCATTTCTTTCAACACTCCTTTCTCATTTCTTCTTCCCTTTCCCCCACTGCTTCCACCTTCCTCCCCACTCTCCTACTCTTGCTACCCCTCCCTCCCTTCCTCTCCTTTATCCTTTCTTCTTTCCCTCTCCTCTCCTCCTTTCTTCTCTCTTCTTCTCTCTCCCTTCCCTCCTTCTCCTGTTGTATTTACATATTTTCCTCTTCAGTCTGGTGTATTTTTGGAATGGCATTCGAGCAAACCCGATTCTATATTTAAATAACAATCTTAAATTCCTTCTTCCTCATTTCATTTTACATTGCAATAATTCCACTTATATCATCTTTTGAACATATATATTTGTATATTAATACTATTCTGTTTCCCCCCCCCCCTCTTTTAGCAATGTGTCATCTGGGTTGTTTAATCTATATTCTTTTATTCGTATTTCTTTTCTAAGATGGTTTTAATGGTAGACAGGACCACATGGTTTGAGGTCCTAGGGGGAAAAGGGGATCACATACCTTGAAGATCTCGAAGTAAAAAAAGGGAAGAGATGCTGAGAGTCCCTGGGTTTTATGCCCTCTTTGGGCTATTGAATTTCAGCTTGTATTCTGATTGGTTGTCAGTCTCCCATGGGGCCATGCAGGGACACCTCTGTAGGTTGTCTTTTGAGTCCCAAGCTTGGTTGAGCTGTGGCTGGGTGAGGATGAAGTGAAAGGGCTTTGGGATTCCTATTATGGCTCTACCTTAAGGAGGTAGATCTTTGTTATGTAGAATAGACTGACTCGGACCTTAATTGACAAAGGGGGGGGGGTGAGTTTTTGCCTCCCTTTTAGGGGGAAATATTCTTCCCTTTTAATATTTCCTAAAATATTTCATTTTCTAGGAGAGGGGTGGGTGCTAATTTCCATTATGTGAAGACAAGCTCTCTAGAGAAGTCCTGGGAAAGAAGGAAAGAGAAGAAGAAGATGACCAGCAGAAAGCGATGGATGCAGATATAATGGCAATGTGGCGCCATTGGAATACTTGAAAGACAGATCATTATGAAGAAAAAAACTATGCATGTGATTAAAAGTCTATAGAGATTCCCAATCATCCAGGTCATGGTTGTCCCAAAAGTGTTTTTTCAGGAGGCAACTGGACTTTCTTGTTTTGTTTTTTTTCTTTTGAAGACATTTCGCTTCTCATCCAAGAAGCTTCTTCAACTCTGACTGGATTGTGGGGAATGGAAGAACTTACATTCCTTGCAGACAGCTGGTCAAAGCAGATAGATCTTGGTTATGTAGAATAAACTGACCCAGGCCTTAAGGGTACATTGACAAAGGGGAGGGGGAGCAGGAAGCTGCAGGGAGCTGCTTTGTCTTTAAAATATGTTTCTCCTTTTCTCATCCAAGGAAAGATAATATTCTGCCTTTTTAATATTTCCTAAAATATTTCATTTTTCTAGGAGAGGGGTGGGTGCGAACTTCCTACAGAACTTTCTAACAGCTGTTCCTAAAAATGCATTTTTCTTTAATGTAACAGAAAGGGGAAAGGCTCAACCCACTAAAGAGCAGAAGAGTCACTGCACTGATTCTATTCCTTTCTAATTAAGATATACTCTAAATGAAATGAAGCCCAAATTTAATTTTTGACTTGGCTGCGCCTCTTTGGGGAATGTTTTTTTTTTTTTTTTTTGGGGGGGGGGGGGGGGGGCAAGCTGCTGCAAAACTGAGAATGGTTCTTAGCTCAGAAAATATTGTGTCAGCCCCGGCTGATGGGATTTCTTGAAATCCCAAAGGGATCCTTGCAAAGAAATACGATGCGAAAGGCAGGGAACTGTTGTTTGCAGAACTAGTTTTGCTTTCCTCTTTTAAAAATAATGTTCAGCAGGCAGGGTGCAATTTGGTGCCCTTGGATACTGTGTTTAGCTGTCCCTTGTGTCTGAATACCGAATTATTTTGCTTGCTTGAAACGGGGAGGGCGGGGGAGGCATAAAATACGTTCTGCTCCTTGGCCCACTGCATGAGCTCCCAGGGTTACATTTCTCCAATGCAACTTCGGCACGGCAGCTTCAACACAATTTCCGTGTAAATTGGCTGAATTGAAGGCAGCAGTTGAAGTTCTCCTGATGTGACCGTTTATCTCTGCAGACTCTGCTCCATGTACAGCCTGCTCCGCCCAAAATCAATTCTCTGTGAATCTCAAATCTCTGGAGCTTTTAAACCTGGCTCGCAAATATGAGCTGATTCTCAACTGTAGAAACAGCGTGTTGGAAGAAATATCCTTCTGGGTTCCCTTCCAAGCGAAAGGCACTGGAAACATGGAGGCTGCTTGGAAAGAAGGTTTAACGATGAACAGGATCACATGAATGAATGAATGAATGAATGAATGAATGAATGAATGAATGAATTTTATTATTTATATGCCGCCCTTCTCCGGGAGGACTCAGGGCGGCAAACAATTCAAAGGGGAAAAAGGGGAACATAAGACGAATACAAATAATTAAAATAAACAAGAGTCACACAATCATACAAGTCGAGAGGGGAGGGAACTCATCACCCCCAGGCCTGCCGGCAAAGCCAGGTTTTGACGGCTTTTCAGAAGGCCTGGAGAGAAGTGAGGGTCCGAATCCCTGCGGGGAGTTCATTCCAGAGGGCCGGAGCTGCCACAGAGAAGGCCCTCCCCCAGGTAGTAGCCAGATGGCATTAGCTAGATGGAACCCGGAGGAGGCCAACCCTGTGAGATCTAATGGGTCTGTGGGAGGTAATTGGCAGCAGGCGGTCTCTCAAGTACCCAGATACAATACCATGAAGGGCTTTATAAGTTACGACTAGCACTTGAAGCATATCCGGAGACTGATCGGTAACCAGTGCAGCTCGCGGAGGATAGGTGTAACGTGGGTGTACCGAGGTGCACCCACAATCGCTCGCGCGGCTGCGTTCTGGACGAGTTGAAGTCTCCGAATACTCTTCAAGGGCTGCCCCATGTAGAGCGCATTGCAGTAGTCCAGTCTTGGACAACATGGTTTGAGGTCCTGGACAAAAAGGGAAGAGATGCTGAGAGTGCCCTGGTTTTATGCCCTCTCTCGGCTTTTGAATTTTAGCTTGTATTCTGATTGGTTGTCAGACTCCCATGGGGCCATGCAGGGGCAACTCTGTAGGCTGGGTTTTGAGTCCCAGGCTTGTAGGTTGTTTTTTGAGTTCCAAGTTTGGTTCAGCCTTGTGGGGAGATGATGTAATGAAAGGGCTTTGGGATTCCTACCATAGCTCTTCCTGAAGGAGGTAGATCTTTGTCATGTAGAATAGACTGACCCAGGCCTTTGTAGGAAGTTAGCGCCCACCCCTCTCGTAGAAAAATGAAATATCCTGGGAAGTATTGAAAAGGCAGAATATTATATTTCCCTGGATAAGAAATGGAGAAATGTGTTTAGGTAGGAAATAGACTCACTCTTAATAGGCCACACCTTTGTCAATGGGCCATTAAAAGGCCTGAGCCAGTCTATTCTACATAACAAATATCCCCCCCTTCAGTTCCAGGGTGATGGGATTAAGGCATGATATTATTAGCCCTTTACCCATCTCACCACAGGGTGCCTGGGAAGAAGCAATGCTCAACCAAACTTGGACTCAAAGCACAGCTTACTGAGTTGCTCCTGTATGGCCTCATGGGAACCTGACAACCAATCAGAATACAAGCTCAAGATCAAAGCCCAGAGAGGGCATAAAACCAGGGACTTTCAGCATCTCTGTCTCTTTTTCTTCTTCACCCAAAATCTTGAAGCATGTGATCCCTCTTTTCTGTTCAGGAACTCAAACCATGTGATCCTGTCCACCATTAAACCATCTTTCCATGCAGCCTCCATGTTTCCAGTGTCTTTTTCCCCATTTGGAACTAAACCCAGAAGGACATTTCTTCCAACACTACTACACACTCAAGGACACAGTTCTAGGCTGGAAGGACTAACTGATAACTCTATCATTTAGTATATATTTTGAATACAGTACACCTCTATTGTTCACAAATGCAATTACTTCTGACCGTGTCTAATTCACAACTTTAATGTCAGAATAATTAATACTGTTATGTCACCGGTAGCTCATCCTTTCCTCCCCATTAGAAATAGTCAGAATAATTTAATACTGTGCACAATATACTTATAGAATTGGAAAGGGATTTCTCCACTGTTCCTGTATATGCATTTCTTTTATTTATACATCTGTTATCTTTCCCTTAATTAAAATCCACCTGAATGAATAGTTCTGCAAGCCAATGTCTTTTTCCACCGATAGGAGAGATTTGTAGATTTCATATTGAGAATGCCAATTCCTCTAATCTAAAGCAAATTAAAATCAGAACACAAAAGGAGGTGAAGTAATTATTGAAAATTCAGAGTTAGACCCTGCGAGAAGCATAAAATGCAGGAACCAATAACAAAAAAGACTCGATTTGATTTGAATAAAACTTGAAATCAGATTACAGATTGTCCTCGATTTGCAACCACAATTGAGTCCAAAATTTCTGTTGTTAAGTCAGACATTTGTTGTGAGTTTTGCCCCATTTTACGACTTTTCTTGCCACAGTTGTTAAGTGAATCACTGCTGTTGATAAGTTAGTATCATGGTTATTAATTGAATCACTTTTCCCCATTGACTCAGAAAGTCGCAAAAGGAGATCCCATGACCCTGGAACACAGCAACGGTCATAAGTATGAACCATGGGGCTGCTACAAGTGTGTAAGTGTGAAAAGTAATCATGTCACTTTTTTCAGTGCCATTGTAACTTTGAGCAGTCACTGAATGAATTGTTTGTAAGTCAAGGAATATAGATAGTATAGGTAGTTCTCCACTTTACAGCCATAATGCCCATTATGATCATAAATCGCGACAGTCATAAAGCAGTTACAATACAATACAATAGCAGAATTGGAAGT
Organism: Thamnophis elegans; assembly: GCF_009769535.1. Classification (NCBI taxonomy): domain Eukaryota; kingdom Metazoa; phylum Chordata; class Lepidosauria; order Squamata; family Natricidae; genus Thamnophis; species Thamnophis elegans. The sequence continues at coordinate 150,781,467 of NC_045542.1, read as the reverse complement.
GACCTTGGAGGTCTTCTATTCCAACCCCCTGCCTAGGCAGGAAACCCCATACCGTTCCAGACAAATGGCTATCCAACATCTTCTTAAAGACTTCCAGTGTTGGGGCATTCACAACTTCTGGAGGCATGCTGTTCCACTGATTAATTGTTCTAACTGTCAGGAAATTTCTCCTCACTTCTAAGTTGCTTTTCTCCTGGATTAGTTTCCACCCATTGCTTCTTGTTCTACACTCAGGTGCCTTGGAGAATAGTTTGACTCCCTCTTCTTTGTGGCAACCCCTGAGATATTGGAACACTGCTATCATGTCTCCCCTAGTCTTTCTTTTCATCAAACTAGATGTATCCAGTTCCTGCAACTGTTCTTCATATGTTTCAGCCTCCAGTCCCCTAATCCTCTTTATTGCTCTTCTCTGCAGTCTTTCTAGAGTCTCCACATCTTTTCTACATCGTGGTGACCAAAACTGAATGCAATATTCCAAGTGTGGCCTTACCAAGGCATTTTAAAGTGGTATTAATACTTCACGTGATCTTGATTCTATCCCTCTGTTTATGTAGCCTAGAATTGTGTTGGCTTTTTTGGCAGCTGCTGCACACTGCTGGCTCATATATAAATGGTTGTCCACTAGGACTCCAAGATCCCTCTCACAGTTACCACTATTGAGCAAGGTACCACCTATACTGTACCTATGCATTTTGTTTGCTCACACGAACAATCCAATTTTACCCCCTTTTTTTGCAGTGGTTATTAAACAAACATGGCAGACGTAAAGCAGACGTCAGAGAGATTACGAAAATGTTGCAGGCATTAAGTGAACCTAATGGGATATTTTTGCCCAAAACTGGAAGTAAATGCCAATCTTCCACAAAAAAAAACATCATCATTGTGGTCATGTGACTGTGAGACACTGCAAACAGCCATAAAAACGGGCCGGGTTGCAGTCATGTGACTGGGGGCATCTATCAGAACTTCAGAACTAGGACATATGAACCTTTTGGGGGGGGGGGAAATCCACCATAAATTCCAAATGATCACTAAGAGACCGGTCATAAGTTGAGGACTAGCTGTATTTAAAAATCTGTCCACTGTCCACAGATGAATAGGTCCATGTCTTTGCAGGAACATGAAGCAGGACCACAGATAAGTTTCAAAACTTCCCTCACTAAAAGGTCCAACAGATTTCCCTTTTATATCCATTCTGATGCTTATTTGGAAGTGGTTGATTTCTTCAGGTCTTTGAAGTTACTTCTTCCAATTCTTCTTTTGAAATGTTGTATTTATAGGTTCTGGATTTTTCTTTGTTATTTTTGACTGTTTTACAGTTTTAAAACTATATATCGTAAAGTGCAGGTTAACTAATATGATAATCCAGGTTTGTGCCATTCCAAAGGGGTTTTTTTTTAGGCAGAAACGCAACCTAAGGAATTTTTTCCTTAAATTCTATTAAATCAGGGGTGTCTCATGAACTTTGGTGCTGGAGAAGACTTCTGCAAGTCCCTTGGACTGCAAGGTGATCAAACAGGCCAATCCTAGAGGAGATCAACCCTGATTGCTCTTTTGAAGGCCAGATCTGGCCACCTAATGAGAAGGAAAGACTCACTGGAGAAGAGCCTAATGCTGGGAACGATTGAGGGCAAAAGAAGAACAAGAAGACAGAGAATGAGGTGGCTGGATGGAGTCACCAAAGCAGTAGGCATGACTTAAATGGACTCCAGAGGATGAACACTCCTGCATTAAGTGCTCGATAGAATTCACTTCAAGAACCCGTGTGATACACTGGCTAAGGTACCAGGCAAGAAACTGGGAAATTGTGAGTTCTGTCAAAAATGGTGTAGGGTCTGCTTGGGTGGGGAGTTGGGTTAGATGACCTACAAGGTCCCTTCTAACTCTGTTAATCTGATCTAGTCCAGCAGTCGCCAACCTTTGCAGCTTGGCGGCCCGCCTTGGGGGTGTACATGGGTGGGCTACTGTGGATTCACATGGGTTCGGGCAATCCCCTAGCTACGGATCTGCCCAGTTCAGTGAACCCACAAATCTCACCCTGGCCGGCCCTGCCCCTCCCAGCCCACTCCTCCCAGGAGTCTCCACACGGCCCCTTTGGGATGCCAGGGAAGTACAGGGCCCATGCGGAGGCTTGAGGAGGGTATTTATTGAGTTTGTATTTATTGAGTTTGTATGCCGCCAGCTGGGTGACCTTGAGCCAGTCTGTCTCTCTCAGCCCTAGGAAAAAAGCAATGGCAAACCACTTCATAAATCTTACCAAGAAAACCTGCAAAGATTTGTCCAGGCAGTCGCTAGGAATTAACCCTGATTCAAAGGCATCAAAAAGACAAATAAATGAACAAATTAAAAAATACTTTTACTTCAGAGCACAAAAATGGAGAAAATGGGGAATGCAAACGTAGGAAACAAATGAAATCATAAACATGCACAAGATTATGATCCTAAATAATAGCTTCCCAGAGTCGCTCGAGAGTGAGTGGGGCTGCATATAAATTTAATACATTTAGTAAATAATTCAAATCCATGTTAAGTAGTGTAGTATCCAGTGAGACGTGTTCTGGGTAAGCAAGCATTAACATGGTGCTCCTGAGGTTTTTACCCACTTTTTCAAAAACCGAGATTCTTCGGTACATATTTTTGCAGGAAAAACATGTCCAAATCAGTTTATTTTCTTCCTTTAAAAAAAAAAAGATGATTATGAAATTAAAGGTAATTGAAAGAAGGCTGCTGCTAATCACCGGAGCAGAAAGTTTAAAAGGGAGGATCGTTTGCCTAGCCCAGACCCGCAAGGACGGAGAAACATGAAAATCGACTTCTTAGCTGGCTATGCAATACTGCTCCTCTTCCTTCCCCCAGGTAAGTGGAAATATCCGGGGCGATGTAGCTTTCAGGGAAAGAGAGTTTGATTTCTTGGTTTTATGACCTATTGATCTATTTGATTTATAATCCAGGCTTTTTCAAGGTGGCTAACAAACTATTAAAGTAGGAGCAGTTCAAAATGTAGACTGTCAGAACAGAATAACAGAATAACGGAAGAGACCTTGGCAGGGTTGGGTTGCTCTGGTGTTACTTCCAGTTCGCTTCGCCCGCATACCTGACGCTCGCTTCACGCACGTGCGCAGTTGCCTATGAATAGTTCTGTGCATGCGCAGAACACTTAAAAAGGACAAAAAACATGCCAGCAACAGTGTGGGCACTGGGGAATCAGTGCAGAGGCGTGGCCAGCCTGGGTCACTGCCGGTTCTGAGACTCAGGCCAACATACCACTACCGGTTCTCCCGAACCGGTGCGAAACAGTAGCAACCCACCTCTGGATCTTGGGGGTCTTCTAGTCCAACCCCCTGCTCAGGCAGGAAACACTATACCATTGTAGACAAATGGTTGTCAATTTTTTTCTCTTTTGAGAGTTAGAGAAATAGATCGTTGGCCTCTTCTTTGTGACAGTTCCTCAAGTTTTGCTCTATGCCTCTTCCCTGCAAGCTCAGGAATGTGTTTTCGCTGGCAGAGCTCTCTAGCCACCACAGGTGCACCCAACATGAGTTATATTGAGCTGGCCACCCCAGGTCAAACACAACCCTGATGCGGCTCTCAATGAAATTGAGTTTGATATCCCTGCTCTAGATGTAAGGTTTTATAACACAGGGTTCAGATTTTTCCCTTGCGGGTCCTAAAACCTCTACCTCTTAATGGCCCTTGGATTCATTTGGACTTAAGAGTTCAGATAGGCAATAGAAAAACAGTTGAAGTGGGAAAACCTAGACTGGACAAGAAAAAGCCAAGAGGAATAAAGATGGAAGACATTTTTGAAACAGAACTGGGGTGGAGCCCTCGGATTCCACTTTTCCGTTCCTTGAACCTCCCCAAAATTGTTTGCAAAAAAGGAGTCTGTTCTGTTTCATTTCATACACATACACACTGTGTGTGTGTGTGTGTGTGTGTATGTGTGTGTGTTTGTGTTCCAGCATAACTCTGGAGTGCCTCGAGCAGTTTCAACCAAACTTGGTACCCTCTGGAGAAAAATACTGTGGGGGTAAAATACCCCTAACACTCCTTGGGGGGGGGTGTTCTGTTAATATACTGTTGTGCTATACTGCTGTACTGCCATACTGGCTTCTACTGTACGGTGCAGTGGAGTTGCCATGGTAACGGCTTCACAGTATTCCACAAGGAGACTCCCTCTGATAAGGGGGAAAATCCAACATTAGACATTATGTTTAGTCCGGACATTTGCCCCCTATAAATAAATACCCGGGCAACGGCAGGTTATCGGCTAGTAACAAATAAAATATTAGAGATAAAAATGTGATGTGGTGGCATTTTGGCAAAACTCTCGGTTAGGAGTAGATGAAACCTTATTCATTTTAAGTTCAAGAGGTGAAGATTAGAAGAGAGTGGAGTTATTGGGGCTTTCTGATCTCGGTTGTTTGCTTATAAGGCATTTCATTACCCAATTCGATAACAAGATCAGTACTGGAAATCTCTTCGAAGAAACTTTGGAGAGTAACTTCTTTAAAAGTGAGAAAATGTTGGAAGGGAGGAAAAGACTCTTTGAAGAAAGACTTCAAGCAGAAATTAGATAGCCATCTCAAGATGGCAGATCTTTGCGTCAAACAAGCAGATTAAACCAGAGGCTTTGCGAAGTGTTCAGAAGCTCTTCTGTATGTCAACGGGATGATAAGATAGCGTATAAAATTTAAATCTGTTTTACCTGGAGAAGAATAACTTCCGTTTGGCTGAAAAAACAAACTTGCCTAAGGAAAAAAAAAAAACCAATTTGAAAGAGCAGAGCTTCAGCAACATATAGCTGGAACAGACTGGGGTTTGGCCTGAGCAGTTAAGAATTTTTAAAATTGTCTCCGGTTTTGCCGGTCAAATGTTGGGGAGTTAGGCATTTGAGGTAGGAAGAGCTAGTTCATGGGTGTCAAACTCAATTTCGTTGAGGGCCGCATCAGGGCTGTGGTTGACCTCGGGAGGCCGGAGTGGGTATGGCCGGCTGGGTGGGCATGACGCCACTCCCCAAACTGCTGGCATGTTTCCTCTTCGCACTGGGTAGACCAGGCTGAAGCGACGCAGGCCAGCCCTTTACATTTTCTATATGGCCCTGCAGGTCGGATCCAACCACATTGTGGGCTGGATCCGGCCCCTGGGCTTTGTGTTTGACATCCCTGGGCTATTTTCTGGGGTACCTCACTAATTCTTTGGTGGCAGATCTAGGAACCATGTCTACTTTAAATGTCTCATCGGGTCAGCTTCTTAATTCTTCAGAAGTAGTCCTTGACTTGCAACCATAATTGAGCTAGCAAATACCATCATGTCATATGGTTGCTAAGCAGCTCAGCATGTGACTGTGTCCAATTTTACGAACTGGTTAAGTGAATGGCGCAGTCATTAATCAACTGCTGGGGTTATTAACCGGTCGTAAATTGAGGACTACCTGCCCAAGTTCTTTGGTACTTCTCTGGAAGCATTTTTCCATTCTGGATTCTGCTCATAATTTGTTGAGCCGGCATTTAGTGTAATAGTGAAAGTGAACAGAGAAGGGTCAGCTCTACTTTCCATTTATTGGATAAACTTGGGTCAGTCACCATCTCTACGTTACACAGGGGTGGAGTGCTAAGGGTTCGCCCGAGTTCAGGAGAACCTGTAGCTAACATTATGGCCATTTCGGAGAAACTTCAAATCCTACCCCTGGCTGGCCCTGCCCACCATGCCCCTCCCCGGAGTCTCCATGCAGCCCATTTTGGATGCGAGGTAAGTGCAGATCCCATGTGGAGGCTCGGAGAGGGGGGAAACGGGCCTACTGGAAGTTCCAGAAGGCCAGAAACCACTGCTGGAGCCCGGAGAGCCATTTTCTGCCCTCCCAGAGGCTCGAGGAAAGCCTCCAGAGCTTGGGGAAGGCAAAACATACACACCCCCGGCTGTAATGCAGGAGGCTGACTAGAGCACACCCACCATGGCCACACACACCCAGCCACCAGGCAGAGAACCCATTGCTGAAATTGTTGAAGCCCACCTACCTACGTATTAAGTACCCAATCTTGAGCTGAAAAGACAGTGACCCGACAAAAGGGCGAACGACAAAACCGCACCCGACTAAACCGCGTCGCTAAAACCGCAACATCATCAGCGTGGCGACAACAGCGCGGAGACAGAAGGGTGCTTTACAACAGCGCGTCGGTAGAAAGCCGATTTAACTTAAGGTAAGGGTTAAGTTTAAGGTTAGGTTTAGGGTTAGGTTTAGGGTTAGGTTTAGGGTTAGGTTTAGCATCACGTTTAGGGTTAGGGTTAGCGTTACGTTTAGGGTTAGGTTTAGGGTTAGGTTTAGCATTATGTTTAGGGTTAGGGTTAGCGTTATGTTTAGGGTTAGGGTTAGGGTTAGCGTTACGTTTAGGGTTAGGTTTAGGGTTAGGGTTAGGTTTAGTTTTACAGCGCGCTTCTGTCGCTGCGCTGTTGTCGGCGTGATTCAGCGCTCATTCGTCAGAGCGCTTTAGAACACGCGGTTTTGTCCCCGCAGTTTAGTCAGGCGTGGTTTTGTCATTTGCCCTTTTGTCAGTGAACCAAAATAATGAAAAACAAAATTCTGTCCTTTTCTTTGAGATGAACAATGAACATTTAAAAATCGGGATTTTTGCTTTAATAGGATAGGTTAGGTTTCCAGAAAAAGGATTGATATCAGTGTGCTCTAGAGTGAGTGCTTCATAGGATTCTATTTATCTCCCAACAAAATCTGATGCTTCCGCTGAACTATTTTAATTCTGTCTTGTGACATTACAAACTTTTGTGGCAGACAAAACTCCACTGCTGTTTGTTTCCAGGATCCCCTCTGCGATGTTACACTTGCCTCTTCCCCACCATCTCCCCGCTGGATTGCTTGAAGTTTGCCACACCGTGTGGCCCAACGCAGAAGTGTCTCACATCCGTGGCGAATGGTCATAGAGGTGATGCCGCCATGTTTCTCGTTGCTTATGCAAAAATGTTTCACGTTTAGATCCTATTCCTTCAAAAGCCAGGAAAGAAAAGGAGGGGCAGCTTAGATACTAATACTAAGCTCACCCCTTTGGCTCTTTTGCTTGAGCATCTTGATTGGGTCAATGCAAATGGGCACCAGAAAGATACCCAAGAAATGGGAGGCACATCATCAAATGCTTGAGGGAAATTTCCCATGTGGTCCTACCAGAAAGATTGGGTCAAACTCAGGAGTGGGCTGCTTTGGGTTTGCCCAGGTTAGGGCAATCCTCTAATGAAAATTCTGCATGATTCGGCGAACCCACAAATCCCACTCCTGGCTGGCCCCACCCACCACGCCCGCCCCTCCCAGGAGTCTCCACATGGCCCGTTGTGGATGCCAGGTAAGTGTAGGGCCCACATGGAGCCTCGGGATGGGTGAAAAATGGCCTCCCAGAGGCTCCGGAAGGCTGGAATTGGGCTTGTTTCAAGCCTCCAGGGAGCCTCCAGAGCCTAGGGGAGGCTGTTTCCACCCTCCCGAAGGCTTGAGGAATACCTCTGGATCCCAGGGAGGGTGAAAAAGAGGCTTCCTTGAAGTTCCGGAAGGCCAGAAACAGACCCATTTTCAGCCTCTAGAGCGCCTCTGGAGTCTCGTGAAGGCAAAAATGCCCCCACACCCGCCATGGTGCAGGAGGCTGACTAGGCCATGCCCACCATGGCCACACCCACCCAGCAACCAGGCAGAGAACCCATTGCTAACATTTTTGAAGCCCATGCCTGGTCAAACTCAATAGCCGATGAAATGGAAAGGCGATGATTGGGCAAGGGTGGTATTTGTGATTGACCTTCCATCCGGCCTTGACTCTCATTTCTCTCTCTCTCTCTCTCCAGGTGCCCTTGAACTGGTGATCCATGAGAAGACCTGTGGGGATCCGTCCATGTGTGGAGTTCGGGGCATTCGAAATATATTGGGGATCAATTTTACCTACAGCACTTTCTGCTGCTCCACTGACCTGTGCAATGGGGTGGCTGGAGAGTTCAATACCTCCTGGAGGCTGCTGGTCTTCATCCCATTTCTGTTCATGCTGTTCTATCTCTGTTGAGTCATTCCGAAAGCAGCCTCGTGTAATGGTAAGGGATGGCACTACAACTCATTGGTATCTGTAACTATCACCTCGTATTTAACTCAATAGACCTGGGAGCCCCAAAATGCTACATAGGAGGAACCCAGACACATCACATCCTCTTGCTTCCTTATCTTGGGATAATTCCTCCATTTTGCTGGGGGGAAATAAAGAATTTATAATCTGCTTGATTCTATCACCATTTCATTAAAAAGGAGAGGGAAACGCTTTCGAAGGGCGATAAAGGAACCGGAAGAGTTCACTATTCCTTTGGTTTATTTCATTATCCTTATCGTAATTTTACATCTGAAATGTAAACGTATTTATTTGTTCATCAAATTTGCATTGCCACCCAATTCTCAACAATTCTGGGAAGGGGAAGGACCTCTTTTGGGTATTTAATCTTTATTGACATTATAACACATTTCAAGTGGATTGATGGTGGTTTAACTGCTAAGTAAAACCATGAGCCACGGTGGTGCAGTGGTTGGAATGCAGTACTGCAGGCTACTTCTGCTGCCTGCAATTTGGCAGTTCAAATCCCACCAGGCTCAAGGTTGACGCAGGCTTCCCTCTTTCTGAGGTGGGTAAAATGAGGACCCAGATTGTTGGGGACAATAGGCTGACTCTGTAAACTATTTAGAAAGGGCTGTGAAACACTGTAAAGCATTATATCATTTTAAGGGCTATTGCTAAGTAATACCAATAGAGAAACAGTTAGAGAAATTATGACATCTTTAAGAACAGTGATCAAAGTCAGTGACCTAACATCTCATAAAGAGGTGATAGAACTGTGCAGGAAAGGAATCTGAAATTCACAGCATGCAACATCTTTATTAGATTTTAAAAATCTACTGCAAGGCTTCATGTTTCAAGAATGTTTCATTAGACCAGTGTTTTTCAACCTTTTTTGTGCAAAGGCACACTTTTTTCATGAAAAAAAATCACGAGGCACACCACCATTAGAAAATGTTAAAAATTTTTAACTCTGTGCCTATATTGACTATATATAAAGTGTTTTTCCCATGGCACACCTTATACTATGTCACAGCACACTAGTGTGCCGCGGCATAGTGGTTGAAAAACACTGCATTAGACAAAAGGGGCTAGAAAAAATGAAGATGGATGAGATTGGTCCAACATGCATGTAAAAAAAAAAAAATCAGGTTGTATGAAGGCTTTCCCAAGCTTGCCAAGAAAAGAAAACAAGTTCAGGAAACATAAATTTTAAGGAAAATGCCTCCCACCTTTGTAAAATACACAAATCCCTTAACTGATGAAAAGCAGAACTCAAAGAAACATTATTTTAGATTAACAAGCATGGATATTATCTTATTTTAGGCCAAGGCAATCTCTCAAAAGATATATCCGACGTTGCAAAAATAACTGCCCAAAATCAAACTTTCTCAGCCTCTTGTCTTCAAGGCAATATTCATCATCTCAAGATCTTGGAGTTAAAGTCCACATCAGCTGGGAAATATTCTTACTGTTATTCAAGAATCCATAGATTAAAGTAAAGATTTCTCGCCCATGCGTGCTAGTCGTTTCCGGCTCTAGGGGGCAGTGCTCATCTCCGTTTCAAAGCCAAAGAGCCAGTGCTGTCCGAAGACATCTCCGTGGTGGACGGCATGACTAAATGCCGAAGGCGCACGGAACACTGTTACCTTCCCACCAAAAGTGGTTCCTATTTTTCTACTTGCATTTTTATGCTAGGATGGCAGAAGCTGGGACAAGTAGCAGGAGCTCACTCTGTTTTGCGGCGCTAGGGTTTCGAACCGCCAAACTCCCAACCTTCTAATTGACAAGCTCAGTGTCTTAGCCACTGAGCCACCTTGTCCATAAATTACAGCTGATACCTGATTACAAACGATATTGCAATCTGAGAGTTATTGGTTACCCTCTAGCTAAGATGCTATAATGTAATAACATTTACGACCACAATAGTCTTTGTAAGCCACAGAAGACTTATTTGATGGGTAATGAAAACCATCTTCCAAACTGACAAGAAGAATAGTACCTGGGGGCATTTTAAAGAATTCATGTTCTTTAAATTTTAACTAGAATATATATTAAAGCCTGTAATTGGAGTTTTTCTCCCATATAGCCAAAGGGTTCATTGGGAAGCACTACAGATCAGTTCTGACCTGGGTCACACATGTTTAATGTTCTGTTCAACTGTAAAATTTGGGTGGAGGAGAATCAGGATTAACTCGTGACTTTATGGCTACATTTGCACACTTTTTGACAACAGTTTGAAAAGGACTTGGTCTTGCTTTCTTCCATTCCTGGCTTATCCTACAGATCTGGTGTTGGCTGGTAGTCTCTCGTCTGCAAAGATGATTAGGGAGACTAAAAAAATAAGACCACCTGTTGCAGGAACTGGGCATGTCTAGTTTAATGAAAAGAAGGCCTAGGGGTGACATGATAGCAGCGTTCCAATATCAAAGGGGCTGCCACAAAGAGGAGGGGGGCAACCTATTCTACAAGCACCTGGGGTAGGACAAGAAGCAATGGGTGGAAACTAATAAAAAAGAGAAGCAACCTAGAACTAAGGAGAAATTTCCTGACAGAACAATTAATCAGTGGAACAACTTGCCTCCAGAAGTTGTAAACACTGGAAGTTTTTAAGAAGAGGTTGGATAACCATTTGTCTGAAGTGGTGTAGGGTTTCCTGCCTAAGCAGTGGGTTGGACTAGAAGACCTCCAAGGTCCTTTCTATCTCTGTTATTCTGCATACTCAACAGGCCCAACCTTGCTTCACCTCTGAACTGTCAAAGCAACATTGCCCATTTTTCTGAGCAACCAGCATGAAATGTTGAATAACCTAAGTCAGGTTTCATACATAGCTTGCTCCATCTGGTTTGCAGAATTATTCATAACTACCGAAGTAACCCAATATTCCTATAGCCACCATTGTATCATGCAACACATTGTAATTATTTGCCCCTCCCTTGGGCAGCGAACAAGTACAACAAGAAACTTCCTATTTTTAAAAACATGTATTTTCTTTATTTCATATTTGCTCATATTTAAATTTGAATCATTTTGTCCCTCAAAAAGACATTCCCCCCCACCCCCCGCCACCCTCCGGTGGCCAGACACAAATACAAACATTAAAATACCCTCGGAGGTGCCCCAAACCACGAATCCCTGCCAGCGAAGCCCTGTGTCCCTTTCTCCACATTTTAGAAGTTTACTACTTCAAAGCTTTGGCAACCAGCTCATAAGCTAGTTCAATTTCTTCATCGTCTGGGCAGGTGCTGGAAAACTCCTCGCGAGCGTAGGCATTCTTGAGATAGCGATGGATGCCGCGGAATTCCTCAGGAATGGTAAAATCACGGTACTTCTTGCAAACCACCTGTTGGGAGGTGTAAAACCATAAATTATTTTGCAGTTTCAACCTGCTGATCAATCGGTACATTCTTTAGGGAAGAATTCTGTGAGGAAGGTGGTGCATTGGCTGGAATGCAGTATTGTAGGCAAACTCTGCCCACAGCCTGGAGTTCGATTCCGATGGGACTGACCCAGCTTTCCAACTTCCCGAGGTCAGTTAAATAAGGACCTGGATTGTTGGGGGAAACATGCTGACTCTGTAAACGGCTTAGAAAGGGCTGAAAAGAACCGTGAAGCGGTATATAAGTGTTATTGCTATTGCTATCCTCTAATTCTGATAGATACAATCCTGTCATTTGTTGGGTTATAGCCGAAAATCTACTTAGCAATGTTCTTTTTCAGTATCATGGTCTCTTCATTCCCTCATGTGCTCTCATGTGCTGGAATGTCATGTGATCATTTGATTTAAAGAGGACCCATTCAGTTCACTGATTGAAGCATCCAATTTAGTTCACACCATTTCTGATTTGATCATGCAGCAGAAAATAAGACCTGGTCATTTTTATTAACTCCAAAACAGGCCTTAATAGGTCTTATTTTTGGGAGATGTCTTGCACTGGCTCACTTCACACTGGCGGCCTCTACAGTCCCACCCAGCAGGCGCTTGTGTGGCTGCTCCTGGCCCACTTCTTCTGCCACTACTTGCCGCTGCTCACGTAGAGTGCCCCTGGCCTCTGTTTTACCATCAGAAGCATTGAGGAACGTTTGGAGAGGACAAAAAATGGGCCTACCGGAAGTTCAGGAAGGCCAGAAATCCATTTCCAGACGCCAGAAGGTCTCCGGAGCCTGGGGAGGCTGTTTTCGCCCTCCCGGAGGCTCGAGGAAACCCATGGTGCAGGAGGCCGACTAGGGCATACCCACCATGGCCACACGCACCTAGCAACCTGGCACAGAATCCCTTGCTAAAATCTTTGAAGGCCACCTCTTGATCACATCGTCCTGAGGCACTGCAACCGTCATAAATGTGAGTCAGTTGTCAAACATCCAAATGTAAATCACATGACCATGGGGACTGTCGTAGATGTGAAAAATGGCCGCAAGTCACTTTTTTCACTGCCGTTGTAACTTTGAATGGTCACTATGTGAACTGTTGTAGGTCGAGGACTACCTCTATAAAACCAGGCGACCAAAAATTTCATTCTTCCAGCATTTTCCCCTCAAAACTGTTTGCTTCTGGGAAGCTTTCAGATAGGGCGTGGAGTAAATCACCCCCTCAGCTCCTTTTCCCCATCCATAATTTACAGGCAGCCTGTCTCTGAAAAGTTTCTCACCTTGACAATATGGAGTTTGGGCAGCAGGTTGCAGTCAGCCAACGTAAGTTCATTTCCGTCAAGGAATTTGCGGTTGGACTGGCCTTCGTCCTCTGCGCTGTTCTCGTCCACCTCTTCGGGTTGAGGTGTCATCAAATAATTGTCCAGCACTTTCAGGGCTTTCAGCAAACCCTTCTCAAGGTCTAGGAATTGAAGAGTGGGGCAGGAAGGAAGAGGGATAAGAGGCACCAGTGAAAAATCCAAAGGAGACGTCAACGCAGCTGGAAGGATTCAATCGGTCGCCAAATTGGGAAAAAGCTCAGGAGGTTTAGAACAAGGCGAACAAAGGAGATACAGAGAGGAAGCCAACAGTAATAGAAGAGAGAAGGTAGAGTCGCAGCCTAGATAATAGCCCGACAAACAAAATTTGAGTTCAAAGCAGGAGGGGTGGCAAAAGCAACTCAGAAGGGACCCTCCCTAATTTTGGGGGAACATAAGTGAAAGTGAGGGAAGAGATTGAGTGGCATCGTGGCCTAGTGATGAAGACACTCGCCTCCCACTCAGAAGGTTGAGAGTTCAATCCCTAGGTAACAGCAGGTGTTTTTCTCCTACAGCGCAAAGAAAAAAATATCTGCTGTGAACACCATCTAGGTATCAGGAAGGGCATCCAGCCAGTAAATGCTCAGCTCCATCCAGTTGCCCTGACTCTACCCCGAATTAAGGGACTACAAGGTCGTAAAAAGAAGGAAGAAAGGAGAGGGAAAGGAGGGGTACTTTCAGACTCGAAAGATTCTGTTAATGTAACCTTACAATAAAGATGGAGCTAGTAATCCTGGATCTACTTCTGGTCTGGATTACTTTGCAAGCTTGACAGTATCCAAGAAGAAAGCAAATAGGGCCAGTGAGATTCAAGATATGGAACTAGAAAAAAAGAAGAACATTAGTGAGAGGGCAGGAACAGGATTCCACTTCTAGGATTTTGGGGTGAACTCAAAATGGGGCATCATAGCAACCAGTGGGAAATGAGGGACAACTAAATAATGGAAAACAATGATTTTTTTGTTTCGTTTTTAAAATTGTTCTTATTTTTTTTTAATGGAAGCTGCCCAGAATCATTTGGAGTCGGGTAGCCTCTGAACTGTATGCACGTAAAAATAATAATAATAATGTCGGAGGAAAAGATTTAGCTAGTAAAGATTAAAGACAACAAGAAATGAAGTAATTGACAGGTGATTTTGCAGGTCGAAGCACAACTTTTGCAAGTCAAGCACAAAGAACGTTACGTTACGATGAGAATGGAGTTGAAAGTTAGAAATGCTGAGAATCCATTGGACTTGGGTGGCTTATAATTTCATATCAATACAAATAAATAAGCATACACCCAATGAGAAGTTCTATTTGGGAGCTACTGGGTGGCTTATAAATTCATATAAATAAAAATAAATAAAAAATGAGAAGCTCCACTTGGGAGCTATTACCAAATATTGTAGCGTTGACTGCTATTTTCTTAGAATTCAGCTGGCCGGCCACGCCCATTTTCACGCCGATCTATTCCATTCTGCCCTCTGTTCACTCCTTTTCCCCCTCCCTTTTTTTTAAATAGGCATTTCCTTATTGGCCTTATTTTCTTTTCCCCAATTGAGAGCATTTCCTTAACCTTCATACAGCCACCAGACTCTTTTACGAATGTTAAGGTTTCCCACAAACGTACTTACTTTCTCCTGTTGGTTATCCATATATTGTAAAAGTGACACTTTGTGAGAAATGAGCCGAAGAATTTTGGATTGAAGAAGAGAAGCCAAAAGAGAAAGAAGAAAGTGAAAAAAGCAAGGTTGAGGGACACAATTCAACCAAGAAGCAAGGAAAAGGAATTCCCAAGAGTTAAGCCATCACGTAAGAACAGCAATCGGGACTTGTGGTCCAAGATACTCACTGGCATTGTGAGATGGGTTTGAGTTCTTGATGTAGGCAGAGAATTTGGCAAAGACATCAAGGCCAGCTGTGTTAGATTCAGGGTTATTAGCAGCCAGCTTTGGATACCTAAGGAAGAAGCACAAAAAAAAAAAAAAAATCCATGGAATTTGATAGTAATAATGTGAAATTCTTTCCCCAAATCCACTTTGCCAATCAGCTTGATGGCTCCTTCCCCCTTCCTCCTCAGTGTGGCAACTGAGGAACAGAAAAATGGCTGCTGCCAGGTTTGGTTCAAAGTTCACCCTTTGTGTTGTGGCCTGCCAGCAGAGCTGGCAGCAGATTCGGACAGTGAGGAGGTTGGGGAGGAACATGGGCCAGTCCTGGAGTTTTGTTTTGTTCTGTCTTGTTTGTTTTTTGTATTACCCCTCCCCTATGAGTTTGTTAACCGCCCTGAGTCCCCCCAGGGAATAGGGCGGCATACAAGTTTAATAAACCAACCATAAACCAACCAACCAGTCTGGGGAAGGCTCTGATGAGGGCTCTGTGTCAGAGGCAGAGAGGGGACCAGGGCCATATGCTAGCTACCAGCTGCCTTCAGAGTCAGACGTCAGTGAGGCAGAGGAACAACTGGAGCCTGTTCCCAGTGTGTGCATAGTTGCCAGAAAAAGGGAACAGTTAAAGAACAGGGGTTGACTTGGGAGTAAGGCCACAGGTGGATGATGAATGGCCCCTCCCAGAGGAAATAAAAGAGGAGCGAAAGGGGAGTGGAGTTTGCAGGAGACAATTAGTTCGCTTAATTGGTTCGTGACTCTCCGACATTCCTTGTTTTGCAGATATTGACCTGTCAGCTCTCCAAGCCAGATAAGGTCTGTGACTGTAAATCCTCCCTTGAAAGACTTTGCTGGATATGAATGAGCAGAATTCACAGTAAATTAATAAAAGGGTTTTTTTGTTGGGACAAGGGGTTTGCTTCCTGCTCTTGGGAAACCTAGGTCAGAACACTTTGCTTAGTTCATACTTAGGAGGGCACAGAACTTCTTCCAGGAATTCTTCAACCTTGTTAGTGTCCGTATGGACCTCGGTCCCGTACATCAGGAATGGGAGCTGGCCTCCAGGACAGAGCTTCTGCACAGCCTCGGTTCTCCTACAAAAAAGAGAGAAACATAAGCCAGGAATGAAAAATAGATACAGATGAAGCCCCAAGTGGCCTCAACAGCTCTCAACAGAGAGAGGGCTAACGACCAAATGACTGCAAAGAAATACAATCCTTCAACACACACACACACTTCTATCCTGTCGGAACCTATACCTTCCATTCCCCCCACCCCCGTCTGCCATCAGAATGGATGAAGCTTCTTGGATGAGAAGCTCTGCGTCAGAGGCAGAGATGGAGCCAGGGCCATCCGACACTTATCAGCTTCCTTTGGAGTCGGAGATCAGTGGGGCAGAAGAACAGCTGGAGCCTGTTCCCGATGTGTGTATGTGCAGAGCGGCTAGAAGGGAACAGTTAAGGAACAAGGACTGATTCGGGAGTAAAGGCATGGGTGGACGGTGAATGGCCCCTCCCATAGGGAATAAAGAGGAGCGAAAGGGGAGAGGAGTTTGAAGGAGACAATTCGTTTGATTAATTAGTGTGAAGGTTTGTTCTTGACTCTCAGAGACTCCTTGCCAAGTATTGTTTTGTACAGCATTGCGTTTGGAAGATATTGGCCTGGCAGCTCTCCAAGGCTGATAAGGTCTGTGGTGGTCAATTCACCCTTGAAAGACTGTTTGCCGGGACGTTGCTGGTTGTGAATTCACATT
Organism: Thamnophis elegans; assembly: GCF_009769535.1. NCBI lineage: Eukaryota > Metazoa > Chordata > Lepidosauria > Squamata > Natricidae > Thamnophis > Thamnophis elegans. The sequence continues at coordinate 150,765,038 of NC_045542.1, read as the reverse complement.
AGCAATGGTTGCTTAAGTGTCAATACTAGGTCATCAGTCACTTTTTCCCCAGGGATATTGTAATTTCAAAAGACCACTAAACCTGTAACATAAATTGGATACGTTCATGAGTTTGACCAGACCTCCCAACCAATTTCTTTCCATATGTTTGGGATTTCAGTTCCCAGAACTGAATGGGATCTAGCTGGGAATGTTGAGAGATTAGATTAGATTAGAATAGATTAGATTAGATTAGATTAGCAGAGTTGGCAGCTGGGTAGATAAATGTTTAAAAAAAAATCTATGAAATCAGATTTTTAAAAATTTAAATCGGATTTTTTTATTACAGTCTGATTTTTTTTTATTTTTATCAAATTTATTTCAATAAAATCCTTTTGGAGTAAAACAAAATCTATCTAAAGATAGTTTTTTATTTAAGATACATTAATAATTTAGTTTATTCAGCATGAAATGGTGCTTAGCTATGCAGCTGTATATTTTGCAATATTGGGACTGTCAGTAAGTCAACAGCGGGTCAGAGGAGAAACTGCTGCGGGACAGAGATGACAGTTCCTCTTTAAAAATTATGATTTAAATCAAGCCTTTTTTACTAGTGATTTAAATCATGATTTAAATCAACTTGATTTGAATCAAATCCACTCTGTTGGAAGGGACCTTGTAGATCATCTAGTCCAGTGGTCTCCAACCTTGGCAACTTTAAGACTTGTGGACTTCAACTCTCAGAGTTCCTCAGCCAGCAAAGCTTCAATTCTGGAAGTTGAAGTCCACAGGTCTTAAAGTTGCCAAGGTTGGAGACCACTGATCTAATCCAACCCCTTGCTCAAGCAGGACACCCTGCCTACACCATTTCTGACAAGTGGCTGTCCAGTCTCTTCTTGAAAACTTCCAGTGATGAAGCAGCCACAAGTTCTGAAAGTAAAACTGTTCCACTGGTTAATTGTTCTCACTGCTAGGAAATTTCTCCTTAATCCTTTCCTTGATCAGTTTCCATCCATTATTCCTTGTCTGGCCTTCAGGTGCTTTGGAAAATAGCTTGATCCCCCCTCCTCTCTGTGGCAGCCCCTCAAATATTAGAGCACTGCTGTTATGTCTCCTCTGGTCCTTCTCTTCGCTAGACTAGCCATGCCCAGTTCCTGCAACCGTTCTTCGTATCTTTAGATTTTTTTTTTTTAGATTTTATTTAGCATTTATAGGCCGCCCTTTTCCCTGAGGGGACTCAGGGCGGCTTACAATAGTAAGGGAAGGGGAGTGAAAGACAAAATACAGAAAAAAAAATGTGAAATAACTAAAAAGTACTAAAACACAACATTCACTCAGCATTCGGGAGGGGCAGAAGAGTTTATCCCCAGGCCTGACGGGCTAGCCAGATCTTGAGGGCTGTACGGAAGGCCTGGACTGTGGTCAGGGTACGAATCTCCACGGGGAGATTGTTCCATAGCGTCGGAGCAGCAACTGAGAAGGCTCTCCTCCGGGTGGTCGCCAGTCGGCACTGACTGGCGGATGGAATACGGAGGAGGCCCGCTCTATGCGATCTGATGGGACGCAGGGAGATTATTGGCAGGAGGCGGTCTCTCAGTATCTTTTAGTCTCCACTGATCAATAGCATCAGGGAGAATAGGACAGGATTAGTGGTGTCTCACTTACCTTTTGGTGTCCACCGTGGTGACATTGAAGGTCACTCCCTTGAGCCAGAGAACCATAAAGAGTCGTTGGGAGAAGGGGCAATTCCCAATTTTGGCTCCATCGCTGCCAGCCTGCAAGAGCACAATCCAAAAAGTGAGGCTTAGATACAGTAACTCACAGTTCAGCAGAAATCACACCGGGTCTATAGTTTGCATTGGCCTGGAATTGGCAGTAAATAGCGTAACAAGAGCTTCGTTTATCTGGGTAGGAGAATGGCAGGGCCTCCCTTCCTCAAACAGATAGGATGGGTGGGAAAAGTCAGCAATCCCTGTCAACACCACTAGGTGCTGCCATTTCACAGAAATAGGCTGACAATCCTCAGATAATTGCTTTATATCAGGAACAGCCAAAGTTTACTTTTCTTTCTTTCTTTCCGTCCTTCCTTCCGTCCTTCTTCCTTCCTTCCTTTATTTTTTCTTTCCTTCCTTCTTTCTTTCTTCCTTTATTCTTTTTTCTTTCCTTTCTCTCTCTCCCTCCCTCCCTCTTTCTTTTTTTCCCCCCTTCCTTCCTTCTTCCTTCCTTCCTGCTCTCCCTCTCCCTTTTCTTACATACTTTCTTTTACTTTTATCCCACTCCTTCTTGCTTCTTCCAAAATACCTTCTATTTCTACTTAATTCCACCATCATTTTTTTTTCCTTCTACGCTAAAACAAAATCTTGGCTGCTTGTCACCGGCTTTTTCATTAGATCCAAATTGCTCCTCCTAAGATCCCCCTTTCCGTTTCATCAGGGGTGGGTAATCTATACTTGCGCAGGCCTAATTTATATAAAGGCATGTGGGAAAGATTTGGGGAAGTGAGTCTACCAAGAGATCAATCAGATAAGAGACAGGCCCAGGGCCACAGAACCTGGGTAGGTGTGACTGGGTGGAAGTGATGTTGAGTTGGCCACGCCCAGCCAGCTTTTGTGGCTCCGGGTGTTTTCTTTTCTGTGGGAAACAGGTCCAAATGGCTCTTTGAGTGTTTAAGGTTGCAGATCCCTGGCCTAAGCCATAAGTGGATCATGGATGTGTGGCAAGAGGATGAGAAGAGACACTACCCTTCCCCAGTGTCTCAGACTATAAGGGAGATGAGGGAATTATATACGTTCAGAGTATCAAGATTTTGTCAATGTAGTTCTACAATAAAGTGGAATTAGCTCATCTGCTCCTATCTGGTTTATCAAGCAAGGCTGATGCCCCTTCACCTTTTTTCCTCCCCTCCAGCCCACTGAGGTTTCTGACCTCAAGTGCAGAAAAACAGCAGCAAAGTCTCCCATCTTTCAGAGGCAGGAGATTCACCCAAATGAGTTAAATGAGTTTAAGCCCGATGTTAATATAATTTTCTGATTTAAGACTCTGCAAAATTCCTCCCCAAAACCCGAGAAGAATAGAAATAACATCTGCCTTGGCTCAAAGCCATAACATGGCACTACCCAACCCCAAAGGTCCTTTTTCACAAGGCAACTGGACTTCCTTTGTTTCTTCTTAAAGACGTTTCGTTTCTCATCCAAAAAGCTTCTTCAGTTCTACCCTGAACTGAAGAAGCTTCTTGGATGAGAAGCAAAACGTCTTCAACTGGAATTCAAATTGGAGGCGCAACTGGAGAGACAGTGGGGAGGGGCCCCTCTCCATTTCCAAATATACTATAAATTCCTTGGACAAAACAAGTTTTCTTGTTCTCTGCATATACTATAAAGCACCAGTTTGGTCTAGCGGTTAAGGCACCAGGCTAGAAACCAAGAGACTGTGAGTTCTAGTCCCTCTTTAGCCATGAAAGCCATCTGGGTGAATCTTTCTTAACCAAATTCACCTCACAGAGTTTCTGTTGTAGAGAACATAAAAGGAGGAAAGTGTGTTGGACTTAGCAACTGTTCAAAGTTACAGGACACATACACACCCGGGAAAAAGTTATTTATGATCTGATTTTGAAGATACAGAGAGCGTGAAAAAGAAACAGAGAGAGGGAGGGAGGGAGGGAGACATGGCAACCAATGAATCTTTATGGCATCACAATCACAATTAGCTCATCTTTAGCAACACACACACACACACACACACACACACACACACACACACATATACATATAAAGTCACAACCCCTGGTATGCCCAAATATGGGAGGAAGATCACTACTTCCATTCTCTGTCCTTCGGCTCGTCACAAGAGACCATCCAGACAGAAACCCAATATTTTTTACTGTTGCCTTTTTGTTACATTTGTTATATTTCTGCTGATAAATAAATAAAGGGAGACTAGTATAGATTTATTTCAAGCTATTTAGCTCTCATCAGCTAGCCATACCCTTACTGGGAATCGAGCCTGTGCTGTATTGTCTCTTAGGCAGATGTGTTAACCACTGAGCTACAGAGCTCGACTCCTTATCAGCCAAGCCAGGTGAAAGGTATATATTTAAATATATATATCCACTGAGTAAAATGGATTCATTTAACAACCTCCATATTAACAGTTCCTGCAAAAAATGTCAAAAAAACAGGTCCAGTGACCTGCTTAATGACTGCAAACAACTTGTGGCTGTAATTACTGTCCATTACAGTCACAAGTCGAGAACTACCTGTATTAAAGTGATTGTTCAACTTAAGAGAGCAAAAGAAGGATACCTCGAAAATAAACCAAAGCATAATGTGATTTGTATGTGTGCAATTCTATTCTTTGTTCATACTGGAGACAGAGAACTACAGTCTCAGACAATAGACACAACCACAAACATGTCACAGACAAGAACAGGTTCTACCCAGGCTTTTCCATGAGGGCCAACACCAAGCCAGGTCGAGAGAAAGAGAGGGAGGGAGGGAGAGATGCTCATATTTAGGAGATGGAAATAGGTGCAGCCAAGGGGAGCAGAAGACCAAATATCTCATCCATGAATTATCCTTCTAAAAGTGTAGAATCTAAAAGCCTTTTTAGAGCCTAAAATATCCCAGCGGGTTTTGTGATGCAGCTACTTTGTCTATCAGCCAACCCTCAAGATGCAAGAGGAAACCGAAATAACCCTCCTGTGAGTTAAAGGCGGCTGCGTTTCCCACGAGTCAGAAATACTGGCAATTTTTAACAAATGTCACTCAGAAAACTCTACCAAAACATAGTTCCACTTCAACTATTGCAGTTCCCGATAAAGGAACTGCTTTGGACTTTGTTTTTGTTTTTTTCCCCTGTGACCATGAAAAACGGCATCTCTGCAGTCACAAAGGTTGCAAACACCACCCCATAAATATGCAGAGCTCTCCTTATGATGCAAATTCAGCATTAATCACCAGGTGATATGATCTTCATGGTAGCATAGCCTCTTCCAGTAAAACACAGTGTAACTGCCACTAAAGTTTCACTTTTCCGAGAAGTAGCCTTATTAACCACAAGCTTGCTAGATCTGTAGTTGTTTTAGTTTCTTTTACTAGAAGATTAAATTGCCCCCCTCCCTCTCCCAGCCATGGCATTTGGAATGCCAGGGGCTTTATTTTGAAAACCTAGAGCAGGGGTGTCAAACTCAAGGTTTAGATCTGGTCTGCGGTGGCGACCTGGAAATAGTAAACGACTTGCCCGCAGTGACTCTGCTAATAAAGATAGGGTGCCCCCCCCCCCTGTGCATGCCATTTTCAGCCTGGACGGCCTCCTGCAGCACTTTGAGGAGGTTCGGGGGTGGCCCACTGTGGCCCATTTTGGCTGCCAGGATGCTGCAGGAGGCAGTCTGTCCTGTCTCCTCTACCCTCTACCCTGCCCGGCTCGCGGAGGACAACTACAATGTTAATCCGCCCCCCCTCCCCAAGCAAACCAGTTTAACACCCCTGATCTAGAGGGACCAGAGCGAAAATTTGTTATTGTTGTTCACTGCACAGTCAGCCAGATGTTCAGACTAGATTTGGTGTTTTTAATCCACCTATCAAATTCCTCCTAAGGACCAGGCATAGGCAGATGTTGATGTTTGATGGTGTTAGAGATATTCTCACAGGATAGGAGATGTTCCTAGTAAAGCTGCCTTTTGCAATTGACTGGTGAGGAATTTGTCAGTGGCCATGGCATTCAAGTGGTGCTCCAGTTATTTTGGGATTGCACCCAAGGCACTTATTACTATTTGCTTTCTTTTGCCACGGTCATTCTATTTCTATTTGCAGGTTTCGTATTTTGTTATCTTCTCCAGTTCTTTCTCTTAGGTTCTGCAGTCTCCAGGTACTTCCACATCCACAATCCAGACTTTCCACCACCACCCATTCTCAGCAACTGTTAAGTCTGGCATGTGATGTGGTAGGTGGCTGTCTGTTTGAATTCTAAAATCCCACAGCACTTTAACTTCTTCATTTTCTATGATAGTTCTGATTAGATATAGTATTTTTTGACAATCAGATGTAGGTTAACTAAAGAACATTGTCATAATATATGCCAGTGATGGCTAAGCTTTTTGTGGTCACATGGCAAAAGCGGGTGTGTGCATGCAACAGCATGCGTGGCCATATCCATAATGCAACACGCATACTATACTCCCTGCACACCCCGCCCCCTTGTGCATATACGTACAACTCCCCCATGCTCACTCACCCACCCCCGCACATGCGACTCCCCCGCGCCCCGTTTTGGGCCTAGCAGGCCTCCCCCCTGCAGCCTCCTGGGACCAAAAATGGGCTGCAGGGGCCCACGCCACACCCCCACGCCACCCACGCATGCACCCCCATGCATGCATACACATATCCTGCATGCACCCTGTGCATGCACAGCAGAGACCCAAAAATCAGCTGGCTGGTAGGAGATGCACGCGCATGCACGGTGGAGCTGTGCTGGGGCAACAGCTCGCGTGCCCACACAGAGGGCTCCGCATGCCACTTGTGGCACACGTGCCACGGGTTCGACATCACGGATATATGCACTGTTCCAAATACTGCGACTTTTTGTAATTGACAAATTGAGATTCCTTCCATTCTGACTGTATCCAAGAGCTTTTCCAAATCTTTGGCACAGCACCAAGTGCAGCAACTGGCATTTCCTTTTTCCACATATGTTTAATTTCTACTTGATTATTTATTAGTGAATTATTCAATTCAACAAAGGAAGTGTGTATGTGTGAGAGATAAAGGTGATTGTTGAGCCCACTTCTTAACCATGTTGAAAAACCATTTTATGATTCACCAGCCGCTGTGTGTTTTTAATTTACGGCATTTTGAAAAGTTTGTTAATTGTGCACATTTTTATTTGACGTCATGTGCCACCCGGAGTCATTATGTGATGTGGGTGGTGGCCATATACATCGTATCAATCAATCAATAAAATAATTAATGTGAGTTAATGTTTAACTCACATTATAAAAGACAATTTGGGAATAACACTTAAGGAGATTCAACCTTCCGGGAGAAGAATCCAAGTTTTTTAGACACTTCAAGACTTGTAGCCTGACTCTTTCCGCTGCTCTTTGCTTGGTAGAATAAATAAATCCTTCTTGGAGTTGGGCACTTTGTGCTAATGTGCATCGAATGTGCTACTTAAGACCTGATTTATAGCAGGGCTGGCAACGACTGATAACTCAGAACAACAACAAGAGCAAAGAAGAAGGCGTTGCTTCCAGATCCTTCTGACTGCTTGATCCACAAGACAGCTCTCATGGGGACAGTCGGAGGATGCCAAGACCATGGGGAACTCTCTTAGCAACCGTTGCCAAGGACTGGAGGCAATCGGCCAGGTCATTATACAGCAATCGTAGACAAATGACACTGCCCCCAAAGGTTTACAGTCGTCAATCCACTGCTATGGGAACAGACTGGGTTCCCCTCAAATCCACAAGCTAATCTGGAGCCCACAGAGACTGTTTGCACCCAGAGAACATTTGCATCGGGACAGCATTTGCATCCGTGGTCTTGCGGGGTTGCCACGGAGACGCTCAAACAGAACAAAAACAAGGAGCAAATCGGGAGGCAAAATGGCCGCCTTACAGCTGCCACCCATGTCATTGGGATGAATGGGCCCTCCAGCCTGTGCAAAGAATAAGGGAGTTGGCCGTTTCTTGGCAGAATTGTGGCGGAGGGCGAGGCGCTCCAGGAGAGCTTTGGAAGAGTCACGGTTATTTTAGCCCTTCCCACGCTGATATTGTGGGGATGAAGAAAGTAAATGCGAACATGAAAATCTCTGAGATGCTACTGGCTGGATTAAGATGCTGCAGGAGCAGGTGGCTTATTTGCAACCTTCAGCAGCTGTCCGCTCCCAGCATCTGCAGCTCAGCAGTTTGGATGAACCCGGGGAATTAAAACACTGAGAGCTTCCAAAATATGGAAAAATGATTCCAGGGAGCATGGATATTAAGGGATGAAGTGCTATCTTTAAATCCTTTAAGCCCATTTCACCCCTTCCAAAATGCAAAAAAAAAAGGAAGGAAGGAAGGAAGGAAGGAAGGAAGGAAGGAAGGAAGGAAGGAAGGAAGGAAGGAAGGAAGGAAAAAGAAAGGAAAGGAAAAACCCACAATCAAAATTTCAGGTCCTGCCCACTTTAAGGGGATTTGGGAACTATAAAGGGTCCCAGTTTGGTCTAGTTAGTAAGGCATCATGAGATGGTGAGTTCTCGTCCAGACTAAGGAATGAAACCCTGCTGTGTGATCTTTGGCTAGTCACTGTCTTTCTCTGCCTCCCCCCACAACCACCACCCGCAACTTCACAAGTTGTTGTCGTGGGGAAAATAGAAGGAGGGAGGAGTATTAGATATGTTCATTGAGTTGAGTTCTTTCTAAAGTAATAAATGTGGCATAATATGAATAAATTTATAAAAGAAAGGAAGGGAGGGAGGGAGGAAAGAGAGAAAGAAATAGAGAGAGAAAGAAAGAGAGAGGAAGGAAGGGAGAGAGAGAGAGAGAAAGAAAGAAAGAAAGAAAGAAAGAAAGAAAGAAAGAAAGAAAGAAAGAAAGAAAGAAAGAAGCAGAATACTTACCAAATGCCCCTCTGTGGAGGATTATGTATCAGAATGACTGGACACAGCTTAAGATGATTATTTTTTAATTTGGGATTTCTTAGGAGGAATTTACCAGTAAAGGGTGGGGGAAATCTTCCCCAGATCCCTCCTTTTCTGCCAAAAACCACTGCAAGGAGCTTTAAACGGACATTCTTCTCCCTTACGGTTCACCAGTTATAAATCGCCATCTGTCTTTGTCAGGAACCACTCGTTTTTTAATTTAAAACTGGCTCTTGCAGTGGCTCAGGAAGGCGGGGTGGTGAGGGGGAAACCCAACCCCAAACTGCAAATCTTTACATGGAGAAAATATGCCTTTCCTGGAACTTGATCAAGCGAGAATGAGCCATAAAATTACGATTTCAATCAACTCCTGGGGTAAAGGGGCTGCGTGAATATTTCACCCAAGGCAGGGGAAGATGTTCGAACTAAAACTGAATTATTGTATTCATTGCCTGTCTCGTCTCATCGGGGGAAGACAGGGGTGGGGGCTTCCCTAGCTGATCTCATCCCGAGACTCGAGAAGGATTGCCAAAAAGGAGAATTTCTATTCAGCCTTATAGGCAGGAAATTCCACTCTAAGCCGTCAGAAGCTGCTTATGGGCCCAGCCCTCGACTTATCTTTATTCATTTCACTCCATTTCACTCCGTTTTTTACAAGCAACACAACTTCCATCAGCCTGTAACCATTCCACTGCCTTGGCTGAATCGCGGGGGGGGGGGGGGGGGGCAAATCACAACAAAAGTGACAAATCAGAGGCTACAGCCCAAAAAAATAAACAGGTCCTGCAACGGAGCACAGACAGAGCCAAGACAAAAATGTTGTTCATGTTGTGATTGAAAACAAGTATCAGTATGGCTCCCCGTTGTATTTAACAACTTCTTCATTCTATGAGATTTGTTTATTCGATTAGCGCATATGAGTATCCATCTCTCTTGCATGTGATTGTGGTCCAGGGGTGAAATCAACTTACCTTCACTATCGGTTCACAAATGTGAGCATGCGTGTGCACATGCTCACTTTGGTCACATGTGCCGCCATGCCTGCGCATGAGCAGAGTGTCAAAAACGGGATGTGATGATGTCTGGGCGGGTGGGCGGAGCCTCCTGCCGCCAGCACTACTGGTTCACCCGAACCGCATAGAACTGACTGAATTTCACCACTGCTCTGGCCACGTTATACCAACAATCAAAACCTTTCCACTATTTAAAACAGTTAAAAACAGCCAAAAAGGCTCAATCCTGCTCTCTAATTTATCAGGTTCCTCCCAACCTCACCAAAAGGTCCTAGCCTTTAGTTTAGTTTCCCTGAACCTGCCCTTTGTTTTGCTAAAGAACGGCTGGAAGATGAAGAACACCATTCAAATTGTTGTACCAGAATTATCTAACACTCTATAGCAGGGGTGTCAAACTCAAGGCCCAGGGGCCGAATCTGGCCCGCAGGCTGCGTAGATCTGGCCCGCGGGGCTGCCTGGAAACAGCAAAGGACTGACCCCTGGTGTCTCTGCCAGTAAAAACAGAGCTCCATTTTCGTTGGCAGAGGACTGCAGGAGGCCGTCACAGCCAAAAACAGAGCTCGCAAGGACCACGTACGGCACTCCTGACTTCAGTTTTCACTGGAAAAGGGTTGTAGGAGACCATTGCAGCCAAAAAGGGAGCTTAGGAGCCCCTTCTCGCTAGGAAAGCGCTCGGGCCACAAGCGTCCCCCGACACGAGTGACATTGAGCTGGCCATGCCCACCCTGGCCCCCTGAGGTCAAACACAACCCTGATGGGGCCCTCAATGAAATTGAGTTTGACACCCTTGCTCTACAGGTAGTCTTTAATTTAAGGTAAAAGTTCCCCTCGCATATGCTAGTTGTTCCCGACTCTAGGGGGCAGTGCTCATCTCCTTTTCAAAGCCAAAGAGCCAGCACTGTCCGAAGACATCTCCGTGGTCATGTGGCTGGCATGACTAAATGCCGAAGGTGCACGGAACGCTGTTTCCTTCCCACCAAAGTGGTCCTTGTTTTTCTACTTGCATTTTTACGTGCTTCCAAACTGCTAGGTTGGCAAAAGCTGGGACACATAACGGGAGCTCACTCTGTTATGTGGCACTAGGGATTTGAACTGCCAAGCTTTTTGATTGACAAGTTCAGTGTCTGAGCCACTGAGCCACCATGTCCCTTTTACTTACAACTGCTCATTTAGCAACCACTCAAAATTACAGCGGCATTGAAAAGTCACTTAAACCCAGTCTTCGCACTTATAACTGCGGCAGCATTCCCACAGTCACGTGATCAAAATCCAGGCGCTTGGCAGCTACCATGTATTTACATGGGGGTTGCCGTTTGTGACCTTCCCAATTGGCTTTGGATAAGCAAAGTCATGGGGGGGGGAGCGGCATTGGCTTAGCGACAGTGGGATCACTTAACAACTGCAGTGATTCGTTTAACAAAAAAGGTCATAAAATTGGATGAGACTCAATTATCGACCCCTTTACTTAACAAAGGAAATTCTGGTCCCAGAACTGTGGTTGTAAGTCAAGGACGATCTCTCCGCCAGTGTTTTTCAAACTCAGCTACTTTAAAAATGTGTGGATTCCAACTCCCAAAGCAGGGGAATTGGGGGAGTTGAAATCCATACATTTCAAAGTTGCCATCTTTGAAAAATCAGTGCTCTACCTACAGTACAAGCAGGAGTTCAATAGTATTCCATAGACTACAAAGCAAAGTCCATTCAGATGTTCAAAGTCTTAGATGTCAGAGTTCTTTCTGGAACCTGACAGATATTTTCTACATCTCAACGCCTCTGCCTTACATCAGAGGGGGACAAGGTTTATTCTTCTATAAATACCTTCCTTGGATACGTCAAGCTTAATGAGAAGAAGGACTAGGGGAGACATGATAGCAGTCTTCCAATATCTCAGGGATTGCCACAAAGAAGAGGGAGTCAAACTATTCTCCAAGGCACCTGAGGGCAGGACAAGAAACAATGGATGGAAAGTAATTAAGGAACCTAGAACTGAGGACAAATTTCCTGACAGTTAGAACAATTAATCAGTGGAACAACTTGCCTCCAGAAGTTGTGAATGCTCCAACACTGGAAGTTTTTAAGAAGATGTTGGATAGCTATTTTTCTGAAGTGGTATAGGGCAGTGATGGTAAACCTTTTCAGCACTGAGTGCCGAAAAGGAAGTGTGTGTGGGCGCACAACACCAAGGGCTGAAAAGGGAGCACTTTGCACACACGCCCTCCTCTGGGCCATGACAAGGAAGAGGAGCTGCTCAGGGGGCACGCGCGCGCTGGAAAATGAAGACATTTCTGGGGAGCGCATGCACGCCAACCAACAAGTCTTCCTGTTACTGCTGCACATGCCAATCAGCTGGCTGGCGCGCATGCTCACATCAGAAAATGGAAAACCAGCTTTTCCAGTTTCTGGCACTGTCCCACACACAAAGGCCAGATGATCTTTGCGTGCACATGCACACCAGAAACCCAGAAGAGGAATGGGTGATGTTGCATGTGCCAGGCAACATGGCTCTGCATGCCACTTTGGGCACGCATGCCATAAGTTGGCCATCGTGGGTATAGGGTTTTCTGTTTGAGCAGAGGGATGGACTAGAAGACCTCCAAAGTCTCTTCCAACTGTGGTTATTCTGAGATTAGATGGTACTAAAGGCTGAAGCAAGGATTGGGTAGAATCAGTCTCAAATCAATTGACATCTTTCTCTTTGTGTAGTACCCAGTTCTCTTTTTTTATGCAATTTCTCCCAAACAGCACCCACAATGGATATCTTTTGAACTCAATGTTCAGGCAGGACTTCAAAATCATGCTGAAGGTTTGGCCACAGACCATACAATTCTAGGTCTCCAGGTTACTTCTCTTCCCCTTATAACCTTTTGCGGATTCCTTCTAAACTTTGAACTTCTTAATTCCTGATTCTTTCTCACTGGGGAAGCCTTGTCAATCAGTGTGCCAAAGATCTAGCTTAAGCTACAAGTGGGTGGAGAAGGTCCATAATTGAAAGTGGCAGATCTTCAGCAGGTTTCTTATTCGCTCAGGAGAAGCTGCAAGCAGAGCTAATCTTTGTTTGGCACCCCAGAGAGCCCCAACTGGCAGAACTTGTCCACAAATACTTGGATCGCAGCCTACTAGGCTTAACATATGCTTAAAAGAAGGAGCCAGTTCCAAGAATGTGGCATGACAAAACCCTCGAAGACAAAGACGATTCTGGAGGCGTGTCACTTCAACGTTGCTAAATATAACATCAACAAGGAACCAGGAGCCCCATTTTTTCCCCAGTTCCCTGCACGTGCGTGTATGTGCGCGTGCATTTACATCTGTGCAAATGGAGAAGAAAAATGTACGGAGGTTTCATTCTCAGCCTCCGCCCCATGAACTCACCTCCACCTCTTTTTCAAGCTGGCCCATTGCTTGTCTCTAATCTAATATTTATGTGTTTACATTTCAAACTAGGATGAAATCTTGGAACAGCAGAACCTAATGTCTATTTGTCAGGGGTGTCAAACTCAAGGCCCGTGAGCTGGATCCGGCCCATGGAGTGCTTAGATCTGGCTCGCGGGGCTGCCCTGGAAACAACGAAGGACTGGCCTGCGGTGCCTCTGCCAGCTCCGTTTTCGGCTGTGGCGGCCTCCTCCAACCCTCTGCCAGGGAAAATGGAACTCGAGCGGACTTGCACAGTCCTCTCAAGCTCAGTTTTCACTGGTTGAGAACTCAGGCCACCACAGGTGTCCCCAAGTGACATTCAGCTGGCCATGTCCAGGGTGAAATGCTACCAGTTTGCTAGTACGCCTGAATCGGTAGTAAAAAAAAATGCTTTAAAAAGTAAAAAAAAAAGTTCCAACGATCACGTAGCACAGCTGGTTGTTGCACAGCTGATTGTCAGAATTTTTTTTTTGTTTTACTATTTTTAGCATTTTTAACTACCAGTTCAGGAGAGCCAATAGTTTAAAAATGCTTCAAAAAGTTTTTTTTTTAAAAAAACTGGCCATCCCCATCCAGTCACATGATCCCACCACCACCAAGCCATGCCCACCAACCACACCCACAGAACTGGTAGAGGAAAAATTTGAATTTCACCACTGGGTCATTCCCACCATGGCCACGCCCACTCGGCCCCCTGAAGTCAAACACAACCCTGATGTGGCCCTCAATGAAATTGAGTTTGACACCCCTGCTATATGTAGATCCTATTAACCTCACACTCTGCTTGCCTTAGTTTTTGTATCCTTTATCCTGACTACACTTCCCACCCTCAAGGCAGATGCCCCAAATGGAAGAAGGCAACGGGGACCCTTGTTGTCTTGAGTGCAGATGTTAGACCAGGGTTTGTTTCTTTTCAGCTTACTACAATAAGTACAGGGGTGGTATGCTGGGTTCGGGCCATCTTGTAGCTAAGATTCTGCTCAGTCTGGCAAACCCTCAAATACCATCCCTGGCTGGCCATGCCCCTTCCACCCCGCCCTGCCCCTCCCCAGAGTTTCCATGCGGCCTGTGCCAGATAAGTGCAGGGCCCACGTGGAGGCTCAGGGAGGAGGGAAAATGGACCTACTGGAGGTTCTGGAAGTCCAGAAACGGGCCTGTTTCTGGCCTCCAGAGGGTCTCCAAAGCCCGGGAGAAGCAGTTTTCGTCCTCCCAGAGGTTCAATGGAAGCCTCCCGACCCTGGGGAAGGTGAAAAACGCCCCCTGCCAAGGTGTAGGAGGCCCACTAGGCCACGCCCACCCAGAAATGGGGCCACGAACCCGTTGCTGCGATTTTTGAAGTTCACCCCTAAACGGGTGGTACTACGATGGGTGAAACCTACCACTGTGATTTCTATTGTGTATAAACCAAACCCCTACTGCTTATTCCTCAATCACATAAGATCCTCTCTCTGCACGGTATCTGACTGCAATCATTCTCCTTAATCTAGAATTATTCTATTATCATCCATCTCTGTCCTGAAGCTAAGTTGCTACTACTTTCAGGGTACTTGTTTTTTTTTTTCCTAACATTTCTAAGCTGCAAAAAATCTGGATCACGACCTCTAGGTGGCAGCAAAGAGGAACAGAAGCAGCTGATACTCTCCTGCCACCTAGTGGTTGTTTGGATTTTTTGCATCAGACAGACCCGTGTCCTTAAACTAACCCACCTCAGAAGGTTGTCAGAAGGAAAAGTGTGAGTCCATTACCCCTATCCTTGAAGTCAAGGGTAACTGTGGGCAGCAGACAGGACATGACCAAGTGAAACTTTGCTGGGTGTGACAGCTGCAACGAAAAGGGTATGCCAGACATCAAACATTAGTCTTCCTGGGTTTCATGTGCTGGTGAGAGCCTCAACCAATTACTTTGTCTGGTCCTGAACTAGGCTTAGCAGCCGGATATGATTTTAATTTCCTGCAATCCTCCCAGGCATTGTGGAAATGGGCACTCCCAGATTAGTATAACTAAAGAAATGATTATATAGGAGCTGGACCACTGACGGACACGTTGCCAAAAATGTAGAATTGTTCTTAGATGCGTTTTAATAGGATCCGAGGTCAGATTCAGGAAGCCTGACATACAAGCCCAGCAATTTAATTCTATCCTATTAAGCTTCTGTTGACTCTGTATTTTGGTACTTCCGAAGTTAATCGTGTCTTAGCAAATATGAGACCTTCGTTTTTCTTTCATTACACCTCCTTTTATTTGTCACCAGTAGAAGTTCCACCCTTGGCATCATACAGTACAAAAAAATAAAAAGAACTTCAAAATCAGGACATGGAACAAGTAACTATTTATTTGCACAAATACAAACAGTGAGTCATTCTATCTGGATTGTTTTTGCTCAGATGGCTTTAAATGATTTAAAACGCCACTGATCTTGCATCCAGATTAGTATTATGCCTGAATAATTCTTCTTACACTCTGACTTAAGAATTAGCAACTTAATGTGGTTGAAAAATAGCACCAGATGAAGAACAAGTATATAAAAAAAACAGATAATCCTTAGTGGAATACTGTTTTATTCGCATGCGGGCTACTTTTTTTCCATTATGTCAACAAAGTAGTTTCTACTGGATTAGCTCCAGCTATACAAATGTCTTCCTTACATAGAATCAGTGAATATTTTGTATTTCATAAAACACAGAGTCACAGGGCTGGAAGGGATCTGAGGCCTTATACCAGGGGTGTCAAGCTCGATTTTGTTGAGGGCCACGTCAGGGTTGTGTTTGACCTCGGGGGCCTGGTGTGCAGAGGTGGTATTCAGCCAGTTCTGACAGGTTCTAGAGAACCAGTACAGGAAATTTGGAATAGTTCAGAGAACGGGCAATAGGCTGGCCCCGCCCCCACTGCCTCCCAGTTGATCTTCTTTTGTTGCCCTGAACAGGAGAACAGAGCTGGAAAGCAGGTTAGTGGGGTGGGGAGTGAATGGGGATTTTGCAGTATCCTTCCCCTGCCATGCCCACCAAGCCACGCCCACAGAACCAGTAGTAAAATATTTTGAATCCAACCACTGCTGAGGTGGGTGTGGCCAGGGTGGGCATGGCCAGCTCGATGTCACTCATTTGGGGGGCACTTGTGATGGCCCGAACGCTCTGTCAATGAAAACAGACTCCTGAGCTCCGTTTTCAGCTGCGACAGCCTTCTGCAACCCTGTGTCGGTGAAAAGGGCGCTTGGGAGGGCCGCTGCAGCCTTTCTGAGCTCTGTTTTCACTGGCAGAGGCATTGCAGGCCAGTCCTTCACTGTTTCCAGGACAGCCCTATGGGCCATTTCTAAGCACCCCACAGGCCGAATCTGGCCCCCGGGCCTTGAATTTGACACCCCTGCCTTATACCATCCCGGTTGTCCTGTCTATTTTTGAAAATCTCTCGTGTTGGAGCACCCACAACTCCCGGAGGCAAGCTATTCCATTATTAATTATGATCACTGTCAGAAAATTTCTCCTTACTTCCAGGTTGTATCTCTCTTTAACAAATTTCCACCCATTGCTTCTTATCCTGCCCTCTGGTACTTTGGAGAAAAAGAATAATTTCTTTTAAACTTATATCTGCAAGATGTTTATCCCCAACCAATGTACTGTCGGTCTACTCTAAACACTTGCTTTTGAGTAAATTCTGTGTCTGTTCAAGCTTCATAACACTGTAGGAAGTTAGCACCCACCCCTCTCCTAGGAAAATGAAGTATTTTAGGAAATATTAAAAAGGGCAGAATATTTCACCTAAAAGGGAGGCAGAAACTTAGTCCGCTCCCCACCTCCCGACCACCTTTGTCAATGGGCCATTAAGGCCTGAGCCAGCTCATCTGCAACACAAAAGACATGGGCCTCAGGACATGATAGGATTAGCCCTCTACCCATCTCACCACATGGCACCTGGAAAGTTTATATCAGCCAGCAAGGCTCAACCAAACCTGGGACCGACTGACAGCCTACAAAGTTAGCTAAGACCACTACACTCTGGGAGTCTGGCCACCAATCAGAATACATTTCTTACACAGGAACAGGAAGCTCCCAGATGGAGCCCAAGAGCGGGTATAAAACTCAGGTCCTCTCAGCCTTTTTTCTTCAAGATCTTCAAGATATGCGATTCTCCCTTTTCCCCCAGGACCTCAAACCATGTGATCGCATCTCACAATCAATAGACTTTCTTTACAAGGAACTTCCATGAATCCAGTGTCTTTCCCCCACACTTGGAACTGAATCCAGAAGGATATTTCTTCCAACAACACCATCCTGGTTAATTGGGACTGATGGAAGATTCCCTATTATTGTTCCATAGTTGGTATAATCTATCTCTGCTAAATAGGAACAAAAATTCACTGCTGACTACACCCCGTGCACATTTTAGCCTTTAGCCTGCCTCATAAAAGCCCCAATTTCATACTACTAGTTCCTCATTCAGTGCCACACCTATGCAATAATCAGGGCTCAGATCAAACATGCTTGGGACATTTAACCAGGAATGTGGAACGAAAAAGAAGACATCTATGAGTGATGGGATCCAACTGTAAGTGTGAGAATGATTCTAATAAGCAGTTTGAACTGTGGGAGCGGAAAAAAGGAGATAAAGTTGTGTTATATTATGCAATAAATCTAAAAAACCAACAAAAACCAACTTCTGTAATGCACATAATTCCAAGGCATCTGGTCCCTTCATTTTTTTTTAAAAAAAATATTTTTATTGCACACTTTTTTTATATGTCTCTATCACATATTTAACAGGTCTGTGGCATTATTTGTACAATTAGAATCAATATTCAATAAATTATATATCTGGGATGGCGAGCCTATGGAGCCATTTGTCAGGGCACGCAAGGCGTTGCCCTGTCAGCTGGCCAGCGCGTATGCGCGCGCTGGCCAGCTAAGTTCAGCCTTTTTAAAAGCCATTTTTTGCCCTCCCCAAGCTTCAAAGGCTTTATAGGCGCCTGGGGAGGGCGAAAACAGCCTCCCCTGCCCCCCTCCAGAGGCCCTCTGGAGGTTTCAGGACCTTCCCTGAAGCCTCTGGAGCGCAAAAAACCAGCCCTATGGGCAAACCGGAAGTTCGGGAACGGACTTCCGGTTTGCTCATAGGGCCGGTTTAAGCCCTCTGAAGCCTTCAGGAGGCTTCCCTGAAGGCTCCAGAGGACCAAAAACGACCCAACGGACAAACTGGAAGTCACTTCCGGTTTGCTCGTAGGGCTGTTTTTAGTCCTCCGGAGCCTACAGGGACCTTCAGGCGGCATCCCTGAAGGCTCCGTAGGACTAAAAACGGCCCTACGAACAAACTAGAAGTGACTTCCGACTCCCCTGCGCTCCTCCCGCTTATGCCACGCGAGCCAAAAAAGGTTCGCCATCACTGTTATATACATTCTGTTTCCAATCATTCTAACCCTATTTACATTTCTTATCTCTATTGTCTATCCATTCATACCATTTCTCCCATACCCCATAGTATTCCCAATTATCCTTCCCCTTTAACTCTAATGTGAGTTTTTCCATTTCTGCACAATCAAATATTTTTTGGAATGCTATTTTCTGGCGGAATACTATCTTTCTTCCAACATTGCGCAAAAGCAGTCCTTGCCACCATTATTATGCGTAAGATCAAGTACTTTAACTTTCCATTGTATTTCGCCCTAATTATCCCCAGGAGAAACATTTCCGGTTTGAATTCTATTTGACATTTAGTTAAATCCTGTAGTCAATTCTGTATATTCAGCCAATATCTTTTCGTTTTGGGGCATAACCACCATGAGTGAAAGAAGGTACCTTGTCCCTGTTTGCGTTTCCAGCATTTTGGGTTTAAATTTGGATACATCTTGGCCAGTCTTGCTGGTACCAAATGCCAACGGTAAAACATCTTATATTGATTTTCTTTATAAGCCACGGATTTCGTAATTGTATAATTTTTGTTCCAATTTTTTCCCCCGTCTTTTAATTCTATGTTATATCCCAAATTTTTGGCCCAGGCAATCATGGGTTCTTTTATAATCTCTGCCCTATCAAATTTTAGTAAGGATTTATATATTTTGATTATTAATTTTTCCCCTGGAAGTACCAAGTTTATCTAATTGTTGTGGCTGAATATCAAATCCATATTCTTCTGCATCCTTTTTGTATCTAGATTGTAACTGTAAATATGGCCATGATCCCTTCATTTTAAAAATAGTTTGGTATTACAACTTTGGAGTTATAATGGCACTAAAAATGGCACTCAATCTGTCCTTGAAGACACAACTGTCACCCCACCCCAGTAACTGGCTCATAGTTGCAGCATAGTTATATCATCCAGCCATCGCCCAATTGCAGATCTCCCCAGCCGGTTTCTGACAAGCAAAGTTAACAGAGGAAACTGGATTTGCTTAATGATCACATGAGTCACTTAACTGCCACAAGATTCACTTAACGACCACAGTAAAAATGGTTGTAAAATCAGGTCTGGTCCTGTGACGACTCATTTAATGACCATTTCATTTAGTGGTCAAAATTATTGTCCCAATTACTGTATGGTTGTAAAGTCAAGGACTATCTGTAAATTTCTGCAAATCACAGATACCATGTGAATTCCTGAGAAAGAGGCCAGGGGTGTCAAACTCAATTTCATTGAGGGCTGCCTCAGGGTTGTATTTGATCTTGGGGGGCTGGGGCAGGCTAGGCCAGGATGGGCGTGGCCAGCTCAACATCACTTGTGTTGGGGGCGCTTGTGGTGGCCTGAATGCTCTGCTAGCAAAAATGGGCTCCCGAGCTCCGTTTCAGGCTGTGACGGCCTCCTGCAACCCTCTGCTAACGAAAATGGAATTCGGGAGGGCTGCTCCAGGGGTGAAATGCTATCGGTTCGGGCCACTTTGTCTGAACCAGTAGTAAAAAAAAAAATGCTTTAAAAAGTTTTTTTTTAATTGGCCACACCCACCCAGTCACATGACACCCCCCAAGCCACGCCCATAAAACTGGTAGGGAAATTTTTTGAATTTCATCACTGTCCTTTCTCTGTTTCCAGGGCAGCCCTAGGGGCCATATCTAAGTCCTCTGAAATTGGAAGCAGACAAATGGAAGTGTTGGTGGTGAGAAGAAAACTGGATTTGAGATTTCTTTGAAGCTTGTTCTGGATGAAGTGGCATTTGTCTTGAAGAAAAGCATTTCCCTTAGTTCCATGATCTGGGATAATGATGATGATGATGATGATGATGATAGCAATAGTACTTAGACTTATATACCGCTTCACAGTGCTTTACAGCCCTCTCTTACAGAGTCAGCCTATTGCCCCCAACAATCTGGGCCCTCATTTTACCGACCTCGGAAGGATGGAAGGCTGAGTCAACCTTGAGCCTGGTGAGATTTCAACTGCCAAACTGCAGGCAGCCAGCAGTCAGCAGAAGTAGCCTGCAATACTGCATTCTAACCACTGAGCCACCACAGCTCTTGATGATGATATCTATTCAGTTGTGTCCAACACTTGGCAATTCTATAGGGCAGGCCTCCACATGTCTTGCAAACTTCCTTGAGTTGTTCTACAGTCTGGCCAGTGTTAGCATTCATGGATGGTGTCCAGCCACTGTGTTCTGTAGTAACCAGGTTTCCTTTTACTGCTACAACTCTTCCAATCATATTTGCTTTCTCCAGTGAATTCCCCTGCATGACATTGTCAAAATAGGTGAGATGCCATCTGCTCCTCAAATTGTCACCTCTTTGCAGGCCAAAGTTGTGCAAGGAACATCTGCAGATGTATGACTAGTGCGTCCATTGCAGCCCCTCCTGAATGGGTGACATATATCCACATAACTGTATCCCTTCTTGGCTGCTGCAATGTGCTTTTAAGCAGGATTACTAAAAGATCTAGGCTCGTAACAAGTCTATATAACAGTTTAAGCTATTGTGTTGACTTTTAATAACTTAAATAGCTTAAGGACTGAACATATGCAGCTCTCCCACTATCAACCAGCAGGGACACTTCCATGAGCAAGAAAAGCCCTTCTGAAGATACTGTATTTTTCAGAGTATAAGACGCTCCGAAGTATAAGATGCCCCTATCATTTGGGGAGGAAAACAAGAAAAAAAATCTGCCTCCCAGCAATTTGCCTCTTTGCAGCAAACAGCAAACAGCCTGTTTCACTTTCAGCACAGCCTGATTAGCACAAGCAGCTGATTGTCGGTTGGATCGGCCTCCCCACGATAAGCTGTTTCAGGCTGCAGGGATTGCCATAACCTATTGCCGTCTCCATTCACCCCATTTTTTGCCCGTTCCAGGCAGCGGGGATCAGAATGGGCAGAAAATGGGGGACACGGAGGCTGAAAATGGGGCATACAGAGGCCAAAAATGGGATGCAGAGGCCGAAAATGGGGTGTGCTGAGGTGGCAATAGGCAATGGCAATCCTTGCCGCCTGAAACAGCTGATGGGCCGGAGGCCAATCCAAGCGACTATCAGCTGCTTGTGCTAATCAGGCTGCGCTGAAGCTGAAACGGGCTGTTTGCTACAAGGAGGCAAATTCCTGCGAGGCAGAGGCCAAAAGGTGGGGGTGGGCAGGTGGGTGGGGCTACAATTTGTGTATAAGACACACCCAAATTTTCACCCTTTTTAAGGGGGGGGGAGTGCATCTTATACTCTGAAAAATACGGTAACACCTTTGCCAGAAGCTCAGTTATTTTCAGGGTCTTCTCCAGTTATGGGATGTGCTCTCCTAAGAGATATCTTTGACCTTTACTTTCCCACTATTTAAGAAAATGAAAGATATCTCTCTTTGCAATAGTGGAGAATATCTATAGTTCGGATGTAAGATGAGGGTCAAGGTTCATTCTGACATCCCCTAAACCAGGGATCTGCAACCTGCAGCTCTGGAGCCAGGCAACCTGCAGCTCTGGCTCTTTCATCCCTCTGCTGCAGCTCTCTGTTGGCTAAAATATGTGTCACAACTGCCTATGTGCAATACCTGCTGGGACACAATTTATTGAGTTTTTCAACCCATCTTTTTTCCCCCCGGTTTTCAAAATGTTTTTGTTGCATGCAGAAATAAACATTTGTTTTCTCTGTAGCAGTTCATTGATTTCATTTTTTTTTATACATAGCATAAAGGTAAATAATAATAATATATGCAGTACTATCTTCATTTTAGATGTCAAAAGGGTTTTGTGGCTCCTGGTGTCTTCTTTTCTGTGGGAGAGAGGTCCAAATGGCTCTTTTGAGAGTTTAAGGTTGCCAACCCCTGCCCTACACTCTGCTGAAGATGTTACCTAACCTGGTAATGAAACATTTGGAAACCAACCCACAAGCTTGGAGAATGTACCTTCACATACGTCTCTTTCACTGAGCTTTTAATTCATTAATTTACATTGATGATGACGATGCTATCCATTCAGTCATGTCTGATTGTCGACGATTCTATGGGCCAGGTCTCTCCACATCTTCCAATCTTGCACTATTTCTTTGAGTTGTTCTAAGTTTGAGTGGCTGATGTCAGCTTTGATGGTGTCCAGCCACCGTGTTCAGAACAACAAGAATTGGAAGGGACCTTGGAGGTCTTCTAGTCCAACTTCCTGCTCAGACAGGAAACCCTTTACCATTTCAGACAAATGATTGTCTAATCCCTTGTTAAAGACTTCCAGTGTTGGATCATTCACAACTTCTGGAGGCAAGTTGTTCCACTGATTAATTTTTCTAACTGTCGGGAAATTCCTCCTTAGTTCTAGGTTGCTTCTCTCCTTGATTAGTTTCAATCCACTGCTTCTTGTCCTGCCCTCAGGTGCGCTGGAAAATAGCTTGACCCCTGCCGCCTTCTTTGTGGCAGCCCTTGAGATATTGGAACAATCCGATCATGTCTTTGTCAGCCTGGTTTCCTTTTATCCTTAACTCTTGCAAACCTAATTGCTTTCTCCAGTGAATGTATGTTACTCTTACGCTTAAACTGTATCTTTTTATTTTTAAATACTGTTAGCCACCTTGAGAAGAAAGCCAAGCTGTAAGGAGAGACAGACAGACAGGAAAAACTTAACTGAGACTCACAGTTCAAACTCTGTAAGGAAGCATCTTCAGACCCCAGGAAGGGATAAACGCTGCACCTACTATGGATTGTCAATTTTTACCCTCAGCCTGGAGGACAAACTGAACTTATTTCCCAGATTGCAAACCACAACCACTCCATATGCCAACTTTGATGCAAGAAAAACTTGAATGATGGATTATTCCTGACACACCCGTCTGAAACTAGCAGTTTGGTTCTTATTTCAGGGGAATTATTAAAGCCTGCCTCAATTTAATCAGATAAGAAAGACAATTGTGCAATCACACGAAACCCAGACTGACAATCAACCAAACTCGGAAATCTGTGTTTTAACTGACACTCTGCAGCACCACAACTCATTGGCTGCGGGCCAAGATCTTAATTTGCAAGCTAAAATCCAAACTTCTAAAAAGACAAAGAACATCTACAGACACAAAACAGGGCTAATTATATGAAGCAGGCCCTTCATGGTAAGGAAGAGGCCACATTCATAATCACCTTTTAACTGGAGATACAAAAGCTGAAACTCTTGATGCAAAGTGTGTGATTTGTTGCTGAGCTACATTTTTTTAAAAGGCAAAGCCAAACATACCAAAAGAGGAAATTAAGACAGGAAGTCCTAGACTTATAACTGCTTGAAGTTATGATGTCGCTGAAAAAGTGACTTAGACTGATCCTCGTACTTGCAATTATAGCAGCATTCCTGCAGCCATGTGATCAAAATTTGGGTGCTTGGTAACTGGGATGTATTTATAATGGTCGTCCCAAAGATGCGGAGCTGGCAGCAGATTCGGGCAGTGAGGAGGTTGAGGAGGAACATCGGCCAGTCCTGGAGTCTGGGGAAGACTCTGTGTCGAAGGCAGAGAGGGGGCCAGGGCCGTCTGACAGTTATCAGCTGCCTTCAGAGTCAGACATCAGTGAAGCAGAGGAACAGCTGGAGCCTGTTCCCAGTGTGCGCATGCTCAGAGTTGCCAGATGAAGGGAACAGCTAAAGGACAGGGGTCAACTGGGGAGTAAGGCCACAGGTGGACAGTGAATGGCCCCTCCCAGATGGAATAAAAGAGGAGCGAAAAGGGAGTGGAGTTTGCAGGAGACAATTAGTTCACTTAATTGGCTTGTGACTCTCCGAGACTCTTTGCCAAGTTTTGGCAAGGAGTTTGCTTCATGCTCTTGGGAAGCCTCGGTCAGAACAGGTGCTTTTACAGGAGGCAACTGGACTTTCTTGTTTTTTTACTTTTGAAGGCGTTTCGCTTCTCATCCAAGAAGCTTCTTCAGCTCTGACAGGATAATTTTTTTTTTTTTGTGATTTTTATTAGTATTTATAGGCCGCCCTTTTCCCTGAGGGGACTCAGGGCGGCTTACATAAAATAAGGAAGGGAGGGTACAAGACAACAAACACAAAACAATACATAAAAGTAAAATAGTAAACAACATTCATTCATCATTCGGGTGGGGACAGATTATTTTTATCCCCAGGCCTGACGGGCTAGCCAGGTCTTAAGGGCTGTGCGGAAGGTCTGGACGGTGGTGAGGGTACGAATCTCCACGGGGAGATCGTTCCAAAGGGTCGGAGCTACTACTGAAAAGGCTCTCCTCCGTGTGGTTGCCAGTCGACACTGACTGGCAGATGGAACTCGGAGGAGGCCTAATCTGTGCGATCTAATTGGTCGCAAGGAGGTAATTGGCAGGAGGCGGTCTCTCAAGTACGCAGATCCACTACCATGAAGGGCTTTATGAGTGACAAGTAGCACCTTGAAGCGCACCCGGAGATCAACAGGTAGCCAGCGCAGCTCGCGGAGGATAGGTGTTATGTGGGCGAACCGAGGTGCGCCCACAATCGCTCGCGCGGCCGCATTCTGGACTAGCTGAAGTCGCCGGATGCTCTTCAAGGGCAGCCCCATGTAGAGCACATTGCAGTATTCCAGCCTAGAGGTCACAAGGGCCCGAGTGACTGTTGTGAGGGCCTCCCGGTTCAGGTAGGGTCGCAATTGGTGCACCAGGCGAACCTGGGCAAATGCCCCCCTGGTCACAGCCGTCAGATAGTGGTCGAAAGTCAGCTGTGGGTCCAGGAGGACTCCAAAGTTGCGAACCCTCTCTGAGGGGTATAAAATTTGACCCCCCAGCCTGAGCGATGGAACACTGGTCAAATTATTGGGAGGGAATAATGGGGAATGGAAGAGCTTTCAGAGCTGAAGAAGCTTCTTGGATGAGGAGCAAAACGTCTTCAAAAGAAAAAAAAAACAAGAAAGTCCAGTTGCCTCCTGAAAAAACACCTTTGGGGCAACCATGACCTGGAGGACTGAGAATCTCTACAGACATTTACAATGGTTACAGTGTCCTGGAGTCAAGGGATCGACATTTACGACTTTTCCTGTCAGCTTCCAACAAGCACAGTCAAGGGGGCAACCTGGATTCGCTTAACAACTCCACGCTTTGCTTAACAACCACAAGAACAGTCATAAAATCGGGCATGATTTGTTTAATGGCCGTATTGTTTAGCAATGGAAATTCTGGTTGCAATTGTAGGCGTAAATCAAGGACTACCTGTAATCAGAAAGCGCCTGGTTCATCTCTGCCATCCAATAGGAGCTACAGAGAGTTCCCCAAGCTACAGGGAGCACAAACCATCCTTGACTTACAACCATTCATTCAGTGACCACTCAAAATTAAAACGGCACTGAGAAAAGCGACTTAAGGACAGTTTTTCACATTTACAACCATTGCTGCATCCCCATGGTCATTTGATCCACATCGAGATGTTTTGCAACCGACTCATTTGTACGACGGTTGCAGTGAGTGTCCAGAAATCACGTGATCCCCTTTTGCGACCTTCTGACAAGCAAACTCAACGTGGAAGCCAGATTCACTTAACAACCGGGTTACTAACTTGACAGCTCCAGCAATCCATTTCAACGACGATGGCAAGGAAGGTCATTAAAAAACGGGGCAAAACTCACTTCACTGTCTCGCTTAGCAAAAGAAATTTGGGGGCTCCACGGTGGTCAAGGACTACCTGTAATCTATCTACAATATAGAAATAGTAATTTTGAAATAACAGAAAAGACAGAAGAGTAATAACAAGAAATACGGACATTATAATGTTTGCAACAATCCACTTTCTATCATGCTGTCTAAGTTCACGTACATCATCATTATCATCATCACATACATCTGGGAACAGACTTCCGGGTTGCCCGTAGGGCCGTTTTTCTCCCTCCGGAGGCTTTAGGAGGCTTCCTAGCACACAATGGCAAAAAGGTTAGCCATCCCTGACATACATGATTCTTAAACACCCAGTTGGTTCATTACACATTTTCTGATTCTCAGGTGTTAGGTGCCAAAATGCACCTGCCCAGGATTTCTTTCTGCAGGGTGGCATATCCCACAAAAATTATACAGGTTTTAGCTTGTCTTCTGATCTAGATTTCAGCAAGTATATTGTTTTGCTGCCCTTTTTTCTTCTCCTTCTCTGGTTTCCCCATCCCTCCCATCCCCCCCCTTGAATCCCATAATGGGGAGAGCAGCTGAGACAACAGCCTGTATTGTGGCGTCTAACAGAGATAACAGACAAACAGCAGATGCTCTGTGGCAAGAGAAATCCAAGACGACAAGCAATGTGCACAGTTTTAAAAAAAATAAAAGTCCACGTTTGCCAACATATCTCTCAATTTACTTTAAAAAAATGTGCTAATTGCTTCCCTGTTGAAAAAAACTATATTCATTAAACCCATTAAAGCTTATCTGGGCGGAAAAATAACATCCAGAACCAACAGAAAGTAAAAATAAAATAAAATAAAATAAATAAAACAAAATAAAAATCATAATAAAATAAATAAAATAAATAAAATAAATAAAATAAATATAAAATAAATAAATATAAAATAAATAAATATAAAATAAATAAAATAAATAAAAAATAAATAATATAAAATAAATAATAAAATAAATAAAATAAATAAAATAAATAAAATAAATAAAATAAATAAAATAAATAAAACAAATAAAACAAATAAAACAAATAAAACAAATAAAACAAATAAAATAAATAAAAAATAAATAATATAAAATAAATAATAAAATAAATAAAATAAATAAAACAAATAAAACAAATAAAACAAATAAAACAAATAAAACAAATAAAACAAATAAAACAAATAAAACAAATAAAAAATAAATAATATAAAATAAATAATAAAATAAATAAAATAAATAAAATAAATAAAACAAATAAAACAAATAAAACAAATAAAACAAATAAAACAAATAAAACAAATAAAACAAATAAAACAAATAAAACAAATAAAACAAATAAAATAAAATAATAAAATAAATAAAATAAATAAAATAAATAAAATAAATAAAATAAATAAAATAAAATAAAATAGCATGACTAAATCACAAAATACTTTACAACAGGAGTGTCAAACTCAAGGCCCCTGGGCCAGCTTAGATCTGGCCTGCAGGGTCACCCTGGAAACGGTGAAGGACCGTCCCACGGTGCCTCTTCCAGCAAAAATGGAGCCCACTGCAGCTGAAAACTGAGCTTGCGTAGGGTGTGTGCCGAGGTTTACAGGAGGCCGTCACAGCTGGAAATGGAGCTCGGGAGGCCACTTTCGCTGGCAGAGTGATCGGGCCACCAAAGGCACCCCTGACATGAGTGATGTCAGCTGGCCCTGGCCACACACTCCCCCCCCCCCAAAGTCAAACACAACCCAGATGCGGCCCTCAATGAAATAGAATTTGACAATCCTGCTTTACAAGGGTCTTTTTTTCCCCTTAGCTTAATATAATTTGGGATCATAAATCTGTTTTAACACACTGGCCGGATTATGTTGAATGAATTGAAGCTTCTGAATTGTCTTTAGAGGCAAAGCACATTGCAATAAGTCTAAAACAAGGTAGAAAGAGGACCTAGTCCTCTCACTACAGAAAGTGCTGCAGTTGGCATCCAGGAAAAGCTTGGCCAGAAGCTATCTTTGTTCACATCTGCTGATCTAGGAACTCCCTCAAACCAGAGACGTGTTCCTTGGGGGATGTTTTTTCCCCACCAAGATTCACCACAGAAACCATGTGAATATCCTGATGGACAAGTTGTAACTCTGCCTTGCTAGGATTCCGTTTAAGCCTATTCTCTCCCATTTAGATGCTCACAGTCTTCAGACAGTAGAACAGAACCTCAATAGCCCTCACCAAGGCAACTTGTGGTAGAAATCTAGAACTGAGTATCATTTAGCATACTTATGATGATGATGATGTACCTCAAACTGAGTGATGATATCAACCAGCATGTTTATGGAGATATCAAAAAGAGGGGAACCCACCACCTGTGACATCCCAGAAGAGGGTATCCACCAAGTCAACTTCTCTCCCGTCGACACCATCTGGAATTATCCATTAAGGAACAGGAAAAATCACTGTAAAATAATGTCCCTGATTCCAAAGCTGGTACAGAAGAACCTCAACGGACAAGGGACTCAAAAGCTTCCAAGAGATTTAGCAAGACTGGGATAAGTGCTCTACCCAGATCTAAAATCCTGACAGAGGACATCCATTAGCATGACAAAAGGTGACTAATTGTAGTGGAATGCAATCCAAAGTCCCAGGAGGGAGTTGCCATTTCCCAGAGAGCAAAAAGATAATGAACTTTAGAGTCTTTGGTATGCAGGAAAAGGGCAAAGTGGGACCCTCCCTAGCAACTCACAAGAGTATATCCAGCATATCTAGTAGATATGCAGATTGTTGCTTCAGTCTGCAAGATTTCTATCAACAGGATGATAGAAACTACTGAATAGCTACTAAAGAGCTATTAACTAACAGGAGTAACTAGTGTGAGGTCTCCCAAGCCATGTCGGGCCTACAACTTCCTCCTCTTTTCTTCTTCCATCACCATCTGGATGATAGTTGTAACTTGATCCATTTGAGGGCACCAGCTTGGGAAATGCATACGGTACAGGTAGCCTTCGACTTACGACCACAATAAGGCCCAAAATTTATGTTGCTAAGTGAGACATTTGTTAAATGAGTTTTGCCACGTTTTCTTGCCATGTTTGTTAAGCTCCGTGGTCGAAGTAGTAACCCGGTTGTTAAGGGAATCTGGCTTCCCCAATGACTTTGCTTCCCAGAAGGGCGCAAAACGGGAATCGCATGCTCTCAGGACACTGCAGCGGTCATAAATATGAACTGCTTGTCAAGTATCCGAATGCAAATCATGTGGCCATGGGGATGCTACAACCGTTGTAAGTGTGAAAATGGTAATAAGTCACTTTTTTCGGTGCCAGATGTAACTTTGAACGATCACTAAGTGAACTGTTGCAATTCAAGGACTACCTGTGTATTAGATTTCCAACTGGTTGGAGATCAGAGGTGGTATTCAGCCAGTTTTCTACAGTTCGGGTGAACTGATAGTGGCGGCTGTGGGAGGCCACCACCACCCCGCCCCAATGTAATGTGAAAGCACTGCGCATGTCAGGGGTGTGTTCCGGATCCTGTCACAACCAGTATGCTACACACGGGGCCAGGCATTCTAGTCAGGCATGTGCTCTGTGCATGCATGCGCACGCCACCATCCTGCGACACCCAGCTGCTCGGCAGAGGTCACGCAGGCACTGGGTGCTGTGCGCGCGTGCGCAATTGGCCCGTTTGCTTCAAAAACCAGGACGGAACCCGGGCGAGTGGGCCAAACGAGCCACCGTACAGATGCAGTGGCCGCTGCTTCCAGCTATTTCCGGTACAGTTGTACCGGGCCGTACCGCCTGGAACCCACCACTGGTGCACGCGCAGAAGGCAGTGTGCACGCGCAGGCAAGGCACATGAGAGCGAAGAGAGCAAGTGCTCACATCTGCGAACTAGTAGGGAAGGTAAGTGAATGCCACCGCTGTTGGAGATGTTCTTCATTGGTGTCAACTCCTTTCGATTTTATGCTTCCTTTCTTGTTTTTGCTTTTTTGTTATTTTGTGACAGTGGCTGTTTGTTTTTACAGTGGCACATCACTCTGGAATTCACTTCTATAAGAAAATGACAGGCTAAATCTTACATATCGCACACATGTTTTCCATTGACTAGATAGAACCACACCCGGTTGTTCCTACCACTAATCCTTCTTCCTTTGCTGTTTGACAAGTAAAATTACAACTGATTTACTATACCGAGGAGAAAAACTGCATATTTTCCCCCATAGAGTCATCTTCTTTTCAACTTCTAACCGGGTCATCTGGCAGGATTTAGTTGCTACTGTACAGATGGCTAAAAGAAATTTGATGTTATAAGACAGATGGACTCTATCTTTTGACGTAGGATCAGTTTGTTATTTACGTAATTACAGGTGGTCCTCGACTTACAGCAGTTCATTTAGTGGCCATTCAAAGTTACGATGGCACTGAAGAAAGTGACATATGACCCTTTTTCGTACTTACGACTGTTGCATCATCCGCAAGGGTCATGTGATTTATATTCGGATACTTGACAACCGACTCACATTTATGACGGTTGAAGTGTCCCAGGATCATGTGATCCCTTTTTCAATCTTCTGAGAAGTAAAGTCAATGGGGAAACCAGATTCACTTAACAACTGTGTTCCCAATATAAGAACTGCTGTGATTCACTTAACAAATGTGGCGAGAAAAATCGTAAAATGGGGCAAACTCACTTAACCACTCATTTAACAACATAAATTTTGGGCTCAATTGTGGTCATAAGTCAAGGACTACCTGGTAGTTTATATTTTTTCCAGCTATGACTTTTTAAAAAAAAATGGGATTAATGAAATACCACTGAAATACTGCAAACATTCTACTACCATAACATTATAAAATAACTGTTTTATCACGGTGATATTTCTCTAATACACATTTTGCAAAACTATTGCCGGAGGTAATTTTGTGGTAATTAAAAGATTGCTTTAAAATTAATGAATGCAATGATACAACTGACTTCAGCCCAATTGAAAAAGAAATATGCATGATGTGATAAAAGGGCCCCAACACCAAAATTATGCAGGAGAACTTTATGATCTACATTTACCTGCTTAGTAGGTAACTGTCCATATGCGTTAAAAAGCAGAAGTGATTATTAATAACACTAAGAGACGAGGTGGTGCGGTAGTTAGAATGCAGTATTGCAGGCTACTTCTGCTGACTGCCTGCAATTTGGCAGTTCGATTCTCACTAGGCTCAAGGTTGATTCAGCCTTCCGTCCTTCCCAGGTGGGTAAAATGGGGATTGTTGGGGGCAATATGCTGACTCTGTAAAGAATGGGAGTGAATAGATGAGAGTAACAGACAGAAGCTCCATAAAAAGGTGGTATCAATGCATGGCGTCTCCAAATTAAATACAGATAGTCCTCGAGTTATGACCACAATCCAGCTCAACATTTCTATTGCTAAGCAAGACAGTTGTTAATAGTGCATTTAGTGCAATTCTGTACAGGTCGACCTCTAACTTATGATCACAATTCAGCCCAAAATTTATGTTGCTGAGAAATCTGCTAGGTGAGTTTTTGTCCCATTTTATGACTTTTCTTGCCACATTTGCTAAATGAATTACTGCAGTTAGTAACACGACTGTTAAGTGAATCCGGGTTTTCCCATTGACTTTGCTTGTCAGAAGGTCGCAAAAGGGGATTACATGATCCCGGGAATGCTGCAACCGTCATAAATCTGAGTCACTTGCCGAGCATCCAAATGTAAATCACGCAACCATGGGGATGCTGCAATGGTCATAAGTGTGAAAAATGGTCATAAGTCACTTTTTTCAGTGCCGTTGTAATGGTGAACTGTTATAAGTTCAGGGTAGTCCTTGACTTATGGCCACTTTTGTCAGAGTTTGTTGCAGCAATCACATCCAGAAAGCACACACAGGTAACTGATTCAGCAGGATTCATTAACTTCTCTTTATATATAAAATATTTACATGAAGTAAATATACAAACCAAAAGCAGGTTTTCCAACGTGGTAGTAAATACAAGCAAACACAGGAAGAGGAGAGAAGAGTTTAAGTTTTAGTTCAGAACAGCAGACTAGTTTAGAGCTCAGCACAGACTCAAAGCTTTAGTACAGAAGGTAAGCTAAGCCACGCCCAGGCTCCTAGCTGTCTCCAGCAAATACTATTTCTGTTTCCAAACGGCCTCATTGGCTGACCCAGTGGCCATGTCTCTTCATTGGCTGACCTTGTTACCATGTCTCCCAAGTCATGAACCCTCTCACAAGCTTTTTATCCATCCGTAGTATTCTTTTAAGCTGGAGATCTTTGGGATTGAAGTCCCTCCCTCTCCAATGTGTGGTTGCCGAACTGGTAAGGCAGGTGACTGTCTTGTAGAAGCCTTCTCATGCCAAGCGTGAGGTCCCACCCTGAGATCTCAGCCACCCATCAGGGCCTTCTACATATTCTGGTCTCCAGATCCCAACACCAACAGCTAGGTGGCCATCTGGTTGGCCGATGAGCTCCGAAGAAACCTGAATCCTCGCATGTTGACGACACTGGGATGGCCTGGTAAAGATTTGCACAAGCATGGACCACTGATCAGGGTCCTTTGCTACAAGCATGGCCGGCGAGCATGACCAAAACACCCTCATACTGTTAAGCTAATTAACACCTGTAAATATTTGGCTTCTTTCCCCTTATCCCACCCCAAACAGGAAGCTGTGTTCAGTGGAGGACAGAGGATTTTGCTGAAAACAAAGAAACATACGGCACAAGGAAGGCAAAACAAAGAGATCCTTGGTTCTATTTTCATTTTTCTTATGTGAAGCAGTAGATGGTAAAATGTCCTTCTGGGGTCATGAGGATATTCCCAACAAATACTCACAGGAAACACATGTTATTTCAGTAAACACGACCAGGAGAAATCACATCCTTTCCCCCCCCCCCACCTTTGAATATCTTTGTCATGATGTCCCAAAGGTGCTTTTTCAAGAGGCACATTTGCAAACCGGTAGCGAAGGTGAGCGAATACCACCCTCTGGCTCCCCTATACGAGATTTCCAAGCATTGTGAATATGGAAATGGAGGCACTATGAACTACAAACCTCTTATCAAGCACCAGGGGAGATTTCCTCCACCCACCCACCCTCAGCTGCAGGTCTCACAAGTACAAAGAAATAATGCAAATTAATCTGCGTCCTCATAACAAAGGATTTTAACTCAGGGGTAAAATGCTGATCCAGACGAATGATATGAATAGGATAGATGGAGAGCCTCCAAAGATTTTCTGTTCCTAAGCAGTATGATTTATTTATTATTTATCAAATTTCACAAGACGTATACAACGATCAAATAAAAAACAAGTTATATGAATGCAATCATGATTACAATTAAAATATATTAAAAAGTAAAATATAGAGGTACAGAGTGAATATATCAATAGCAATGGCACTTAAACTTCTATACCGCTTCACAGTGCTTTAGGGCCCTCTCTAAGGGGTTTACAGAGTCAGCATATGGCCCCCAAACAATCTGGGTCCTCATTTTACCAACCTCAGACAGAGGGAAGGCTGAGTCAACCTTGAGCCGGTCAGGATCGAACTGCTGGCAGTCGGCAAAATTAGCATGCAATACTGCATTCTAACCACTGCGCCACGGCTCTTAATGCCCATTAAGACCCCATGAGAAGGACATCATATACATTTAATTAAATAAATAAAATAATGGAGAAAACATTCCAGACACAGCGGAAGCCGGGAACACCTGCTTGCTGGGACCCACCAAATTTATGCACGTTTCCAAATATATGAAGCCTGCATACATATATACAAATTTCATTGAGCAAACATGCCTAAATTAGCTTTAACAAATAACCAAATCCCACACATCCTGCCGTATCAAATGCCCCGGTACTTAATGAAGCCCTTAAGTTACTGTTAAGGAAATACATTTCCAAAAGCGTCACAGAAAAAGCATAATTTCCTATTTAAGAAGAGTCACTCGCAATAACAATTTGTTAAAACTGCAGTATGCAACACAACCCAGAGATGCCCTCCAGCTCATCACACCACTCCTTTTCAGCTCCTCTTCACAACCTCTGAGGAATGCAAATACTTAATACTATTACCGATTTGCATTTAACAGTTTTAAGTTGGTGCAGAGGTATTCTACTTGCTACTCAGCTTTCAAATCTGAGTAAGAAAAAGACATGCAAATTTTAGCCTGGCCTACATATGATAGATACCTTTTGAAGGTATTCTACTTTCACTACCTGCCATCTTTCTGTCAACAGCACGTTCCCAAGAATCTGTTTCTCAATCTTCTGATGATTTTATTGCTCAACCCAAGAGTTAATTTCTGAGAAATGTCATCATTTCTTGATATTACTTGATAGAAACTTTCCACTCAGCAATTTGTATGTTTATAAATACTGTGGGCTGCTGCCCTTCAAGGTAATTACTGGGTGAGATTTAAAGCTTCCCAATTTTGAACGCAGATTTAAGCCTGCTCTTTCATCACAGGAGTGGGGAAAAACCACAAAACTTTACATCAAAGTGAAATAAAAATCAGTCCTTCTGGCTTACTGTTTAACACCAGGACAGCTACTGTTAAGATATCTCTCATCTGGGAGATATATTTGTATAGAATGCAGTAATAAGCGATAGATTTTACAGCCCTCTCTAAGCGATTTACTGAGTCAGCAATCTGGAGCCTCATTTTACCAATCTCCGAAGGTGGGAAGCCTGACACAACTTTGAGTCCTTTCAGAATCGAACTCCTGGCAGTCAGCAGAGTCAACCTGCAATGCTGCATTCTAACCACTATGCCACCAGGCTCTTGGTATACAATAGACCTGGAATGAATCAAAGACCTGGCTGAAAATTAATCTCTCCCATTAAAGTTTCTTAAATTACAAGTAGTCCTCAGGTATAGTAGTTGTTGACTTACTTACGTCCAGAGGTCGGTTGCTCCCAGTTCGGCTGAACCGGTTGTGGTAATCTGGATTGGGTCGCAGAACCGGCAGCCACTCAGGCTGGCCATGCCCCCGAACCGGTTCTGGTCTCCATTGTCATATTTTTATTAGCTTTTAATGGTCCTCGTGCATGCACAGAACTATTTACAGTAAACTGCGCATGTGCGAGCAAAGTGCAGGTGGGGTGTACGCAAAGCAAGCAGTGTGCAAGCAAAATGTGCGTGAAGTTAACCGGTACCGGTTCCCGTAGGAACCCCCCCCTGCTTACGACCGTTTATTTAAAGATAATTTGGAGCCCCAACAGTGCTAAAAAAAAGGTAACTTACAACCCATCTTCAAAGTTATGATGACTATCAACTATAAAGCGATTACAGTGGTTATACGTTTGCAGTTTGAGCACTTGGCAACCAGCTTGCGTAGAGTGTCCTATGGCTATTTGATTATAATTTATGATATTTCCAGCCGCTTCCAACATGCAAAGTCACTGTGGTGATTTGGCACTTAGCACTTTTGAGTTATATACCGCTTCACAGTGCTTTGCAGCCCTCTCTAAGCGGTTTACAGAGCCAACATATTGACTCCAACAACCTGGATCCTCATTTTAACGACCTCAGAAGGATACAAGGCTGAGTCAGCCTTGAACTGGGTCAGGATCAAACTCTTGGCAGCGGGCAGAATTTGCCTGCAATGCTACATTCTAACCAATGCACCACTACAGAACCAACATGCTGACTGGAGTGTCCTGGGAACTGAGCCACTTAAAATTGCTGAGTTTGAGAAAGACGGGTCTAGATCAGGCGTTCCCAATCTTGGCAACTTTTAAAACATGTGGACTTCAATTCCCAGAATTCCCCAGCCGTCTAGCCAAAATCCTGGGAATTGAACTCCGTACATCTTAACGTTACCAAGATTAGAAATCCCTGGCCTAGACTATAAACCCAAAAGCAGAAAGTAAGCAGGAGCAGCATTCTTTCTAAAACACTAAATTAGTGTTTTATTTTACTGTGGGATCCATTCTAAATTATGTACTGCCATGCTATAACATTTGAAAGAGGGTTTTAAGCGATCTTCCCATGGCAAGCCACGTTGGATGCCTGCTTAATTTTAACTACGAAAGAGCATCAGAACGCTTATATATAAAAATACAACCCTGGCATTAAAGCAGCCACAATTGGCTACGTTCCAGATAAACGGCTTTTATTTAAAACGAGCCATTATTACGGCTTAATGTGATTGGTAACTATGTTCACAAGCAATACTCATCCCAATGTAATGAGCAGAGATGAGAAACTTGTCTCCTCTTGTCATTAGCTATGATTCCTGGAGGGTGACAGATTCTGATTTAAGGAACTCTTCTAGTTCCTAAGTCACTTTTCTGCTTCCAGAACTAAATGAAAGCACCAAAATTTACATGCGCTTTGGGGATTTAAGTGGAAAAAGATTCACTACCCCAATCACCATTGCACTCTCCCCTGGGATGTCAGAAGGCAAATTAGCAAAAGGTGAATAAGAGTTTATCAGAAAGATAATTCATAAATCAGCCCTGGGCAACCTATAAATAAAGTATGCCGACCGTTCAAGCCCACAAAATATATTATTTATATGCTAAGAAGCAACATATGTTTTCCACTCTCGAAAAGAAGCATCTTTCCTTCAAAGGCAGAGAAGAAAAGGGCGGCCTCTTTTGCTGAATTGGAGGCCAGATGGACAATTCATCACCTCTCTGTCAGCCAATTCATGTTCAGTAATGGTCAAGGAAGAACGGCCATTCTTTAGTTATTTTGTCTTGTGATTAATGTTCCATTTATCTGCCCATAGAACAGAAACAACTGTAATATGGAAACAAACTAAGTCTCCTAGGGGGAATGGAACACTACTATTTCCATAAGCTACCGGTGAGCTACTATAGACACCAAATTATGTGTAAAATGCAAATTTGGCCTTAACCAAATAACGTAAGAATAAGCCCAGCACTTTGCTTTGAGAAGTGAGTTCCATTCATGGCCAACAAGTTACCTTTGGAGGACCTAGAATGGCCCACAAGGTGACTTTGGAGAACCTAGAGTGGCCAATTAGATGCCTTTAGAGGACCTAGAGTAGCCAATTAAATGCCTTTGGAGAATCTAGAGTGGCCAACCTCTTTTCATGGCCAATTAGATGCCTTTTGAGGACCTAGAGTGGCCGACCTCTATTCATGGCCAATTAGATGCCTTTAGAGGACCTAAAGTAGCCAATTAAATGCCTCTGGAGGACCTAGAGTGACCAACCTCCATTCATGGCCAACTAGATGCCATTAGGGACTCAAGACTAAGACATAAGCCCTCTTACGCCACTATTCTCCAAGAACTGGAATTTGAAGACACACAATCCCCTAACAAGAGATTCCATAGAGTCTTCAAGACCAACAGCTTTTGATAGATCTGCCCTCCATGAATTCATCCAACCCCCTTTAAGAGCTTTCAGGTTAAGGATCATCCCCATGGCTTGCGGCAATGAATTACAAAGACTAACTGTGCACTGGATGGAGAAGTGCTTTCTAATCAGCTTCATCTGTCCTAGTGCTTAGGGGAAGAGAGGGAAAAATTCTCCATACCATGCACGATTTTATACAATGTGCTCCTGTCCTCGTTCATCTTTTTTCTAACATAAAGAGTGTGCATTTCAATGAGAATTAAAATGTGGTCCCTGAGAAAAGTGAATGAATGGGGGTTTTCCAGAGAGAAATGTTGAAAGCAAAAGCTTAAATTTGATAGAGGATCAAACAGAGGATCAATCTTCTATCTAGTTTGATCAAAGAGTTAGAGATGTAAGAAGGAACTTACATCAAAAATAGCATCATTATGGAAGCTTTCTGGGCTACACTGGAGCTAATGGCCTTGAGAAGGGGCAGGTGTTCTGACCTAGACTTCCCAAGAACATGAAGCAAACTCCTTGTCCCGACAAAAAAAAACCCTTTTATTAATTTACTGTGAATTCTTCTCATTCACATCCAGCAAAGTCTTTCAAGGGAGGATTTACAGTCACAGACCTTATCTGGCTTGGAGAGCTGCCAGGCCAATATCTGCAAAATCTGGCAAGGAGTCTCGGAGAGTCACGAACCAATTAAGCGAACTAACTGTCTCCTGCAAACTCCACTCCCCTTTTGCTCCTCTTTTATTTCCTCTGGGAGGAGCCATTCATTGTTCACCTGTGGCCTTTCTCCCAAGTCGACCCCTGTTCTTTAGCTGTTCCCTTCATCTGGCAACTCTGCGCATGCACACATTGGGAACAGGCTCCAGCTGTTCGTCTGCCTCACTGATGTCTGACTCTGAAGGCAGCTGACAACTGGCATACTCTGGCCCCCTCTCTGCCTCCGACACAGAGCCCTCATCAGAGCCTTCCCCAGACTCCAGGACTGGCTCATGTTCCTTCACAACCTCCTCTCTGTTCAAAACTTCTGCCACTTTGCTGGCCATTGGTGGGCCACAACAGCAGGCTCTTTTCCGCTAGAGAGTGGTTTCCCAAACTTGGCAATTTTAAGACAAGTGGACTCCCAACTTCCAGAATTCCCTAGCCAGTCATGCTGCCAAGCTTGGGAAGCCATATCGACTAGAGAATGTTTTTCCCAATGGTGCTTTTTCTTGAGCTGAAGAAGCTTTTTGAATGAGAAGTGAAACATCTTCAAAGAAAACCCAGAAAGTCCACTTGCCTCTTGAAAAAGCAACTTTGGGGCAACCATGATGTGGGTGACTGAGAATCTCCATAGACACTTAGAGAATGGTTTATATGTAGAAGCTGGAAGACCAGCTGAATTTTAAATTTACACCATGGGACACATTCTGGGCCTGAATAAGATCCATGCTCAAAACAATGGATGTGAGAAGGAAAGAGCAGGCAGATCCACACCCATGTAAAAAATCTGGTTATAAATTAATCTTTAATCTCCAAAGTAAACAGAATTAATATTCACCCTCTGGCAGGAGGCCTAAAGAATAATAATACCAAGATGTTCCAAAGAAGAGTAGAGAAATCTAAGCAGACTACAGGTAGTCCTTAAGTTATGACCATAATTGAACCCAAAATTTATGTTGGCAAACGAGACATTTGTTAAATGAATTTCATCCCATTTTACAACCTTTCCCTGCCACCATTAAGTGAATCATTGCAATTGTTAAGTTAGTAACATGACCTCAAAGCGAGTCTGGTTTACCCATTGACTTTGCTTGTCAGATGGTCGCAAAAGACGTTCACGTCACCCCAGGACAACTGCATAAACATGAGTTGGTTGCCCAAGCATGTAAATTTTGATCATGGGGGTGTTGCAACGTGAGTGAGTAAGGAAAATGGTTGTAAGTCATTTTTTTCACTGATGTTGTAAGTTTGAACGGTCGCTAAGTGAACTGTTGGAAGTCGAGGACTACCTGTCCATGTCTCATCAATGCTTTTTAACTCTTTTTTTTAAAAAATTTGCAAAATATTGTGAAGCAAATTCAACACCTGTACCTTTTTCAATCCTTATTGCAGTGGTGGGATTCAGCCGGTTCGCACCTATTCGGGAGAACCGGTTGGTAACTTTCTAAGCAGTTCGGAGAACCAGTTTTGCGACCTTCTGACAAAACAAAGTCAATGGAGAAATCAGATTCACTTAACAACCGTATTACTAACTTAACAACTGCAATGATTCACTTAACAACTGTGGCAAGAAAGGTCTTAAAACGGAGCAAAACCCTCTGAACCACGAAAGTATCTTGCTCAGCAACAGAAATTTGGGGCTCAATTGTGGTCGTTAAGTCAAGGACTATCCATAGTCCCCCCACAGCAAAGCAAACTCAAGTCTTCAGCAATTATTCCAAATTGTCACTCAGGACCTGAAACATCCATGATAAGGGAGGGGAGGATAAATTACTGCTGCTCAAAATCACCATGCAGTTTGCAAAGGAAAAAAGAACTATTGTCGGAGTGCTGATCAGTAACAAATGAGGAAATGCTCGGGTGGAAACGCCCAAACCAGCCTTTGCACAAAGTACGGTGACTTGCCCTGGCATCAAGGGGCATTATGTCACTGTCACTTTCTGCTCCACCCATTCCAGCCTTTTTTAAGATTGAAAAGAATGAAGCAGTCTCAAAACACGTACATTTCAGGATCCAATCTGAATCAGAACCCTTTGCTCTTCCAAGCTTTCGGATTCATGCTGGAGCTTATCCTCAGGGAATTTCTCAATCTCCAGAATCAGCATATCCTGCAGATTGAGAAGTTTCTCAAGCATGACCTCCAGCACGAGTCTGAAAGCTTGGAAGAACAAACCCTCTGGTCCCAGGGATCGAGACTGACTGGATCCTGCAACATTATCCTGGGATAGGTATGTTTGCCTTCATTACATATATTTCATGAGTGCTTCTCCCAAGGACAATGTCCTTTAAGGGTCAAATACAGACAGAAACTCAGAAGAGGGGAATGAATTAAAAGAGGCCACAAATTCTCGGGAACACATTTCCCTTCAGCTACCTGAAAGTTAGGGACGCAGTGGCTCAATGGCTAAGATGCTGAGCTTGTTGATCACAAGGTCAGCAGTTCGGTAGTTCAAATCCCTAGTACCGCGTAGCAGGGTGAGCTCCCGTTAATTGTCCCAGCTTCTGCCAACCTAGCAAGTCGAAAGCACATAAAAATGCAAGTAGAAAAATAGGCACCACCTTTGGGGGGAAG
The DNA here is from genome assembly GCF_009769535.1 of Thamnophis elegans. Classification (NCBI taxonomy): domain Eukaryota; kingdom Metazoa; phylum Chordata; class Lepidosauria; order Squamata; family Natricidae; genus Thamnophis; species Thamnophis elegans. The sequence continues at coordinate 150,724,437 of NC_045542.1, read as the reverse complement.
GTAACAGCATACCGTGGGCATTCGGCATTTAATCATGCCGGCCACATGACCATGGAGACATCTTCAGACAGCACTGGCTTTTTGGCTTTGAAACGGAGATGAGCACTGCCCCTTAGAGTCGGGAACGACTAGCACATATGTGTGAGGGAAACCTTTACATTTACCCTGAAAGTTCATTCACAGTTTGTATTCCTTCTGCAAGACCGTAGCAAACCCGTTCCTTCCTCTCTCTAACACATTAGGGGGAAAAGCAAGTTTGAAAAAAATGGTCCTCTGAGTTTGCCCAAAAATAGGATAAGGAGGGATGGCAGGTGTAAAGAGAAAGGATGGAAACTTGGAAAGAAACTCCTTCTGGGGAGTTGACCATCAAAGAGATATGTAGCACTCCAGAAAAACTTTTGGTTTTCTGGAAAAAGACCTCATTTCTAGTGTTCTTGCTGTTAGTTACAAAGTCGTGTCTGACCCATCATAACCCCATGGACAATGTTCCTCCAGGCCTTCTTGTCCTCTATCATCCTCTGGAGTCCATTTAAGCTCACGATGACTGCTTCGGTGACTCCATCCACCCACCTCATTCTCTGTCATCCCCTTCTTCTTTTGCCCTCAATCTTTCCCAGCATGAGGCTCTTCTCCAGTGAGTCCTTCCTTCTCCTTAGGTGGCCAAAGTATTTGAGTTTCATCTTCAGGATCTGGCTTTCTAAAGAGCAGTCAGGGTTGATCTCCTCTAGGACTGACCAGTTTGATTGCCTTGCAGTCCAAGGGACTTGCAGGAGTCTTCTCCAGCACCATAGCTTAAAGGCCTCAATTCTTTGGTGCTCAGCCTTCCTTTATGGTCCAACTTCCCCAATAGCAATAGCAGTAGACTTATATACTGCTTCATAGGGCTTTCAGCCCTCTCTAAGCGGTTTACAGAGAGTCAGCATATTGCCCCCAACAATCTGGGTCCTCATTTTACCCACCTCGGAAGGATGGAAGGCTGAGTCAACCCTGAGCCGGTGGGATTTGAACCACTGAACTGCTGATCTAGCAGTAGCCTGCAGTGCTGCATTTAACCACTGCGCCACCTCGGCTCTTCCCCAGCCATACATTGCCACTGGGAAAACCGTAGCCTTAACTAGATTTGCCACAGCTTTCCTTCCCAGGAGCACGTGTCTTTTAATTTCATTTTGTAGTACCTTCACTAAAAGTTGACTCAAGGAAAGGCTCATTCTGGACTAAGTCCCTACACATCCTCCAGTAAAAGACTTTACACAATGCATCAAGGTATGACTAATTTAGTCATGGATTACTCTGCTTATAATACCACCAAATCTAAGAAGTCCACGGTGGTTTATGGAGTAACTTCCCGCTGTCCAACTCCATGCATCACCCAAAATTCAAACCACAGTTTTCAAATAGCAAAGTTTGGATTCACACCATGCACCAAGCAAACATTAAACTAATTGTATTACAGTGGAGCCCAAGGACACAAATCTATACTGGACAGATTAATGAATCTGATTCATAAGTAAGTGATTCATTCGTAAGTCAAACACACACTGCAAGTCATCAAGAAAACTTCTACTGTTCTCCAAATATCCTACAAGCTTCTCTACCCTGTACCACATGTTAGCCATCTATGGGCTGGCATAAGTAAAGAACCAACCAATAAACTGCCAGGAAAAATAGTGTGGCTTAACATAGGATTTTTTCTCTGTGGGTTCAGATTTGGTTCTCAGCCTTTTGAAGAATGCAAATATCAAGCTGGATCAGAAATATAGGCATTCCTTCTGCCTTGGTCTTCCCCAAACTCATAATTTTTAAACTTTCTGAAGGAGCATCCTCAAATAGCAGGTAGCATTCAGGAAGTCTTCCTTCATCTTCACCTGTCTCTGGATCGTCAGATGCCATTGATGACAAAGTATCTGCACAGTTGTGTTTAGTGTAGCAATTGTATATCAATTGATACATTTAAAAAGTGTACCAATTGTTTCATCACTGGAGGCTTTCAAGAAGAGACTGGACGGCTATTTGTCTGAAATGGTATAAGGCCTCCTGCTTGAGCAGAGAGTTGGAGTACATGAACGCCAAGGTCCATTGAAACTCTGCTACTCTGTTAATTGAGATGAGGCAACCAAATTCACATACAACTAAATCAGGGGTAGTCAACCTTTTTATACCTACCGCCCACTTTTGTATCTCTGTTAGTAGTAAAATTTTCTAACCGCCCACCGGTTCCACAGTAATTGTGATTTTATGAAAACCTAATGAAAATGTTTTTAAATAATGCTATGACTTTTTTTTTTAAGTCAATTAAATTTTAAAAAAGGAAAATGCTTTAGTATCGGACAAAACCCCTACCTCCCACCATGAAAGCTGGAACGCCCACTAGTGGGCGGTAGGAACCAGGTTGACTACCACTGAGCTAAATTATGGCCAAGTGCTTTCTGAGGGCTACCTGTAGAATTAATCTGAATGGCGCAAAATGTGTCAGTTGTTAACTGGAACAATACTGTAGGTTTACATCATGTTTGCATCATATTGTATGTAGATATGATATGATATATGATATGATATATGATATCATCATATCATTATGTGCATTTAAGTTATTTAAAATATTTATATCGCAACTAACAGTTAAAACTACATAAATAATAAAGCAACATAATATGCATTATATTGTTTTATTATTGATGTTGTTTTAACAGTCATGATATAAATATTTTAAATGACTTTGATGCCAGGTTCTTAATGGCTCTACATAATATATGTTTATATATGCTTAATATATGTTTTGAATGAATGAAAATGAATGAATAGAAGGAACGGATGAATGGCTTGCGATGACACTGTTTTATTTTGCCAATGGTTTGATTGTACAGGTATTTATTATTTTAACTGTGCTTTAAGTGTTTTTTGTTAATCATGCATTTATTTAGATAAGTAGGCACTTGTCAGATGAAAAGGGAGGGTAGAAACCTTTTAAAAGTCACATTCAGAAAACCTGTAATTTGAAAGACTGAAGGGAACCTAGCTTTTAGAAAGAGGCACAGAGGAGTTATCTATTTGTTTTATTAATTTATCGAATTTGTATAGTCATTCATCTCATTGAAAGCAACTCTTTTAAAGCTCCTTTCTGCAAAACCTTTCTTAAAGGCACCACAAGCAGTCTATACAGTAGTCTAAAAAGGCACCAGCTAAATCCGAGTACCCCACCCTCCCAGCCACAAACCATGCAAGAGATTTTAAATTCTCCTTTCTTGGTTCATTGGTATGCACTTCAAGAGGAAGGAAATGAAGTATGAGAGAGCGAGAGAAAAATGTCAAGGCTTAAGAGCCGATGATTCATTCGAACTTAAAACTTTTTTCCTAAATTGACAGTATGGTAGAACAGAAATGCAGAAGGCCAAGTTATGGGTGGCTGCTTGCCAAGCCTTCAATTCAGCACCCAGAAGCCAAGTTGCCAATAATTATTTGGCAGAAGGAAATTGTTAAAAACAAAGGGAAAACTGTCTTAACTGTACTTCATTTATTTAAGTTTAGTGAGGTTTCCAATAAAGTTGGAATGTCTGTTTAGTCTCCACCATTTTCATCCTCTTCCACGTTTTGGAGGGTGGTGTTTACTCCCCGCCCCCCAAGTCACCAGAAGTTGTTTTAACAAGCCACAATGAGTCTTGCTGAATCCTAAAACTTAACTCCTTTTATTCCAATAAAGAGCCTTGTTGTTAGTTGCAAAATCATGTCCGACCTATCTCGACCCCGTGGACAACGTTCCTCCAGGCCTTCCTGTCCTCTACCATTCCCCGGAGACCATTTAAGCTCATGCCTACTGTGACTCCATCCAGCCACCTCATTCTCTGTCGTCCCCTTCTTCTTTTGCCCTCGATCATTCCCAACATTAGGCTCTTCTCCAGTGAGTCCTCCCTTCTCCTTAGGTGGCCAAAGTATTTGAGTTTCCTCTTCAGGATCTGGCCTTCTAAAGAGCAATCCGGGTTGATCTCCTCTAGGACTGATCAGTTTGACTGCCTTGCAGTCCAAGGGACTCGCAGGAGTCTTCTCCAGCACCAGAATTTAAAGACCTCCATTCTTTGGCGCTCAGCCTTTCTTATGGTCCCACTTTCACAGACATACATTGCAACTGGGAAAACCACAGCCTTGACTGTACACCCTTTTGTTGGCAGGGTGATGGCTCTGCTTTTTAGTATGCTGTCTAGATTTGCCGTAAGGTTAACCTCAACTCGAGCAAGTCTAAATTCAGCAATAAATGTCAAAACTGTCTCCTCCACACACTCACCCATCCACCACCATATACTACCCTGGCTCAGGAAAGATGTGTTAGATTACAAAAATCTCATCAGATGATGGGAGTTGTAGTCCGCAACATCTGAGAGACATCCTTCTGAAGCAAGCTAAACCAGGGTTTTAGAAAAGGATTTTTTTTTAAAAAAAAAGATCGCTCTTTACTTCCCAAAGTTAGGCTCTCAACTGAGGTAGCTCACTGAAACACCCATCCTGTTAGCCCAAGTGAGCTAAAAGGAGGATTTTTATCACCAGCAAAGAAAAGGACTGACACGTAGGGGGTTGAGGACACCTGGAATACAGCATCCCAGTTTTGGTCATCACATTAAAAAAAATATGTTGAGACTTTGGAAAAAGTGCAGAGAAGAGCAACTAAGATGATTAAGGGTCTGGGGACAAAAACATATGAAGAACAATTGCAGGAATTGGGGATGGCTAATCCAGAGAAAAAAAGGACTAGGGGAGACATGATAGCAGTATTCCAGTATTTGAGGGGCTGCCACAAAGAAGAGGGGATGGTGGTAAACTTATTTTCCAAAACACCAGAAGGCAAGCAAGAAACAATGGATGGAAACTAATCAAGGAGAGGAGCAACCTGGAATTAAGGAGAAACTTCCTAACAATGAGGACAATCCACCAATGGAACAGCTTTGCCTTCAGAAGTTGTGGGTGCTTCATCACTGGAGGCTTTTAAGAAGAGACTGGGCTGCTACTTGTCTGAAATAGTCTAGGCGGGTCTCCTGCTTGAACCGGGGGTTGGTCTAGAAGACCTCCAAGGTCCCTTCCAGCTCTATTTCGAATTGAATTGAATTGCTCCGTTCTTAAAGATGCCACACGCTCGTCTTTTGTTTCACTTTTGTCTTTCCGGGATTCCGCACACTCCCTTCCAAATCCGATCGTCGCCCGTGCCAAGACTTGACATATCGGAAGTGGAATCAAAAGGAGCGTCGGGGTCGAATTCCGACCTGATCACGCCCAAGATCGGGGATCCCCGGGATCGAGGCGAGCCGGCGGGTCTCCTCTGACTTCCCTTGAGACTTCCGATCGATCCCCCACCCCTCGCCCAATTCCCCCAGCCATCCGCCCCTTCCCCTTGAAACCCGGATCGCGCTCCCGAACCGAGGCATCGCAAGCAAAGCTAAAGCCAAGTCTGCTAAGGGAAGTTTAAACCATAATAATAAACTCACACATACACAGAGACATACGCCCGCGCGTGCTACTTTTCTCTTTTTTTCGGTTTTTGGCTCCCCTTTACTCAAGCGGAGAGGAAGTGGGCGGGAGAGAGAGAGAGAGACAGACAAGGTTTCCCGCTTCTCAACTCCCCCCCTTTCCCAAGATAAAGAGTTAATCGTGGTTTATTCTATGTAAGGAAAGGGGGCTGGGGGTGTTAGAGACCCCACTGAAACGCTCCCGTTCTTCTCTTACGGCGCCCGCCCGCTCGCCTCCCGCAATAAAACGCAAGAGAGGTCCCTCCCTCCCCTCCCGTGTTCCCTCTCCGCCGGCTTACCTTGACGAACAGCTCGACCTGCGGCTTCTCTTCAGCCATGGCTGGGGAGGAGGAGGTGGAGGCTTCGACGGACGGCGCGGGAGGCTGGCGGCGGGGATCCGAAGGGGGCGGCGAGGGAAAGGCGGGCAAGCGGCCGGGGGCCTGGGAGCAGCGCCGAGTAGGCGATTCTGGCAACTTTGCCTCAACTTCCCTCCGCTACTCCGGCCACGCCCAGGAACTGAGCCCAGCCAGCCAGCCACGGGCCCAGGCTCGCCCCCACCCCCCACCCGCCCCGAGGAAGGAGACAGCGGCGCTGCTCCGGCTCGGGGTTGCCCGGGCTGGAGGCTGAGACGCAGCGCCTCGACTCCGTCCGGACCCGCTGCGCCAGTCGGCTGGTCACCTTTCTCTCTTTCTCTTTCTTTTTCTCTCAAACACACACACACTCTCTTTCGGCTTTTCTTGGACGCGGCGAGGTGGTGGCTGAGCAATTATTTGCGAGCCTTTGTAGGGGCCGCAGAGGACCTGGGCTTTTGTCCCAGGATGATGGTGCTTGTGGTCAAACTGGTCTCTCTCTCTCTCTCTCTCTCTCATTTGCTCCTTCCTTCTTCCCTTTTTCTATTTCTCTCTTTCCTCTTTCTTTCTTTCTTTTTCTTTCTTTCTCTCTCTTTTGCTTTCTCTCTTTTTTCCTCTTTCTTTTTTCTCTTTTTCCCTCTCCTCTTTCTCGTTCTCTCTGTTTAGCTTTCTTCCTTTTTCCCTCTTTCCTTCTGTTTTCCTTTCTTTCTCCCTCTTTTTCTCACTTGCATCTTTCTCTCCTTTTCTCTCTTGTTTCTTTTTCCCTCCCTTTCCTCTTTCTTTCTTTAGCTTTCTCCCTTTTCCCTTCTTTCTCTTTCTTTCTTTCTCCCTCTTTTTCTCTTAACTCTTTCATCTTTCTCTCCTTTTCCCTTTCTCCCTTTCCTTTTTCTCTTTTGCTTTCACTCTTTTCCCTCTTTCCATTTTCTTTCTCTCTTTAGTGTTCTCTTTTTCCCTGTTTCTCTTTTTCTTTCCCTTTCTCTTTCCTCTTTCTGTCTATCTTTTTCTTTCTTTTTCCTTCACTTTATCTCTTACTCTCCCTCTTTCTTTTTCTCCTTACATCTATTTTTATGAAATATTTTAGCACCAACAATAAGAACTAATACAATTTACAGCAGAACAAGGAAAACAAAAAGAAAAGAACTCAAAGTGCAATAAGAAAAAGAAGAGAAGAGAGCAAAAAAGAGAACAGTATGAAGAAGTGGCCTGAGATATTCTTCGCAATAATTATAAGTAGAATTATACTTTAAATTATTCTCACCAAAGTTACATTCTGGTTTTTTCAATCTATCCTGTCTAATTATCCAAACCATAAATTGCAAATTCTTTTTTTTTTTTCATTTTTGTGCATAAGGGGCTTTAGTTACCAAAAACAAAAATGTACAGTGTGTAAATATATATATACATTTGTCCACCTGGGCACGTTCTGTCAATTTGACCCGCCAATGCTCCACGGGAGGCAATGCCAAAACTTTCCTGTCAAACAGGTTTCTTAAAACACTGGCAACAAGACTCAAACCTGCCAGACCTGTTTTGCTATGGGTGATGATGGATATGCCTGTAAAAGAAGAGAGCCAAGAATCCTGTTTCCAATTTTGGAAGGGTTTCATGCAGAAAGACCCACCTGGAGGCTTGTCTAGCTTGGACTCAAAAGGCCAGTTGCTAGTTGTAAATCGAAGCTAGTAGGCAGTACACAGGACTAGAAATTTACTTGTTTTGTCCTGATCCACACGCATATACAGTAGTTATCAACATACAACTGCTTGATTAAGTGGCCATTCAAAGTTATAATGTCCTCCCCCCCCCCAAAGGTACTTATGACCTTGTTCTGAAGTTCTGAAACAGCCTTCCCCCCCCCCATGGTCATGTGACTACATTTAGGAAACTTACCAATTGGTTTGCATTGACGGGTATTTGCAGCGTCTCATGATCACATGACTAAGATTTATGACATTGCTGAAAACCAGCATTTAGTTCTGGTTTTTGGTAAAAACCACCCCAAAGCAAACAACCAGTTCACTTAACAACTGTGGCATTTGCTTAACAAATGCTGCAAAATGTCATAAAATCCAGTCAGTTACCTGTATAGTGATGGGTCACAGTCCCAATTCCAATACAGCTGAGGTTGTACTTTCTTAGAAAACCTTGTAGCTATTATAATGTAATTGCTATTAACCATTTTAGAATAATAGAGTGGAGTGGAGTGGAGTAGAGTGGAATGGAATAGAATAGAATAGAATAGAATAGAATAGAATAGAATAGAATAGAATAGAATAGAATAGAATAGAATAGAATTCTTTATTGGCCAAGTGTGATTGGGCACAAAAGGAATTTGTCTTCAGTGCATAAGGTCTTGTCCATAAAAGCTATAAGTGATAAATTATGCTTTGAAAAATAGATTTATATATCTTTATCTACATGAGAGGATTTTGTAAAGCTCTGCATCAGATAATAAAGTATTTTCCCAAATGCCTCCCCAAATGAATTTCATATGACACTAAACTCAGAATACAATAAAATGTCATTTCTTCTTGAACATATAATCCAGTTTACAGAATGCAGTTTGATGTTGCATTGTCACTAAGGGCCTATTTCTGAATAGTTAGCCAGTCTCCATTAAATGAAACATTAACCTTCGAAAGCCATCTACTTTCTATTTTTAAAAATCCCACAGACCATTGGGAAAAAAAAAACATATTTATTTACGAATTTTCTGTAGTGTCTAGCCAGGTTTTCTATTGGACTTTTATTTCAATTTTCCTTTTCTCCCACTCATCTTTTGGGGGACGGATGTCTTCTATTATTCTATTTCGTTGCATCATCATTGTCAAAGTTATTACGACTTCCATTCTGTCTGCAGGACAAGAATGGAGAAAATGTAAACATGCAATTGCATTCAGCAGAACAAGGAAGTGCAAATGGAAGGAAACAGAAGACTTGAGGTCAAAGGAAATACGGCTTCACAGATGTGCAAGATTTGAACTATGGCTGTCTAGACGTTCTATACCTACTTTCCACCCTGCTCGGAGGCTACCATCACTTGGTTATGATGCTGTACTAGCATTACAATAAAGATTTAGTTCCTAGAGTGGCTTATCTAAGGTATCCTAGTGGTGAAGATGCTCACCTCCCATTCAGAAAGTTTAGAGTTCAGTCCTAGGTAGTGGCAGATATATTTCTCCTAGGGCACAAAGAAAAAATATATGCTGTGAACTTCATGTGGTGTCAGGAAGGGCATCCAGCCAGCAAATGCTCAGTTCCATCCAGTCATCCTGACTCTATCCTGAATTAAGGGATTACAGGGTCGAAAAAAAGGGAGTTAGTCTCTGGAAAGTTAGTTTCTGGTTGGTTACATTGTGGAGACACCTTACCAAAACATTAATAATTATGTTCTTATAAGAAGGAATATACTATTTATTGCAGGAATATACAGGTAGTTCTCCAATTATGACACACAATTGGAACTGAAATTTTGGTCGCTAAGTGATATGATTAAGTGAATTGTGTGGCTACCAAATTTTACAACCATTTTTAACATAGCTATTAAGTGAATCGCCATCATTATTAAGGGAATCATGTGGCCATAAGCAAATCCGACTTCCCAATTGACTTTGCTTGTTGGAAGCCATCTGGGAAGGTTGCAAATCACAATCGTGTGCACAATCGTGTGTGGATGCTGCAACCATTGTAAATGTGAGCTGTTTGCCAGGGACCTGGATTGTGATTACATGACTGCAGGGGTGGTGCGATAGTTGTAACTGTGAGAGTGAGTTGTAAGTCACATTTTCCGAAGCCATCATAAGTTTGAATCATTGTTAAACAAATGGTTTCTAAGTTGAAGACTGCCTGTATATCTGAGTGGAAAACACCTTGCAAAGATGAGGGCTTGTAATATGTGTTGGACTATAACTCCCATCTCACAGTCAAATAGTGCAGTGAGAGAGGATAGCATTTAAATTCAACCCATCTGGAGTACTTTAAGTTAATGAGGGCTTGTGTGAAATCTCATTTCTTACCACAGGAATCAATACAATACAATACAATAGCAGAGTTGGAAGGGACCTTGGAGGTCTTCTATTCAACCCCCTGCCTAGGCAGGAAACCCTATACCGTTTCAGACAAATGCCTATCCAACATCTTCTTAAAGACTTCCAGTGTTGGCGCATTCACAACTTCTGGAGGCAAGCTGTTCCACTGATTAATTGTTCTAACTGTCAGGAAATTTCTCCTCAGTTCTAAGTTGCTTCTCTCCTTGATTAGTTTCCACCCACTGCTTCTTGTCCTGCCCTCAGGTCCCCTGGAGAATAGTTTGACTCCCTCTTCTCTGTGGCAACCCCTGAGATATTGGAACACTGCTATCATGTCTCCCCTAGTCCTTCTCTTCATTAAACTAGACATACCCAGTTCCCGCAACCGTTCCTCATATGTTTTAGTCTCCAGTCCCCTAATCATCTTTGTTGCTCTTTTCTGCACTGTTTCTAGAGTCTCCACATCTTTTCTACATCGTGGTGACCAAAACTGAATGCAGTTTTCCAAGTGTGGCCTTACCAAGGCATTATAAAGTGGTATTAACACTTCACGTGATCTTGATTCTATCCCTCTGTTTATGCAGCCTAGAACTGTGTTGGCTTTTTTGGCAGCTGCTGCACATTGCTGGCTCATATTTAAATAGTTGTCCACTAGGACTCCAAGATCCCTTTCACAATTACTACTGTTGAGCAAGGTACCATGTATACTGTACCTGTGCATTTCATTTTTGTTGCCTAAATGTAGAACCTTACTCTTTTCACCATTGAATTTCATTTTATTAGATAGTGCCCAATGTTCAAGTTTGTCAAGATCCTTCTGTATCTTTAGCCTATCTTCTAGAGTGTTGGCTATTCCTGCCAGCTTGGTATCATCTGCAAATTTGATGAGTTCCCCATTTATTCCCTCATCCAAATCATTGATGAAGATGTTGAAGAGTACTGGGCCCAAAACAGAGCCTTGAGGTACTCCACTGGATACTTCCCTCCATATAGATGCAGATCCATTGGGGACTACACATTGAGTGCAGTTGGTCAGCCAGTTACGAATCCATCTGGTGGTGATGCTCTCTAACCCACATTCTTCTACTTTATCTAGTAGTAGGTTATGGTCTACCTTATCAAATGCCTTACTGAAGTCCAAGTAAACTATATCGACGGCATTCCTCTGGTCCACTAATTTTGTCACATTATCAAATAATGCAATAAGATTAGTCTGGCATGATCTGTTTTTGACAAACCCATGTTGGCTTTTGGCTATTACTTTGTTTGCTTTTAGGTGTTCGCTAATTCGTTGCTTGATTATCTTTTCCAGAATCTTTCCTGACATTGAGGTCAGGCTGATAGGTCTGTAGTTTCCTGCATCTATTTTTTTTCCTTTTTTGAAGATGGGAACCACATCAACCCTTTTCCAGTCCTCTGACAGTTCCCCGGTGCTCCAGGATCTCTGAAAGATATAGTTCAGTGGTTCTGAGATCTCGTCTGCCAGTTCCTTCAGAACCCTGGGGTGTAATCCATCTGGTCCTGATGATTTGAATTCGTCTAGGGTAGACAGGTGCTCACTTACCATTTTCTTCCCTATTTCAACTTGTGTCCCTAATCTGATTTTTGTGGTGCTGTTTTTGATAACTGTGCATTATGACATCATTGCAGAAATAGCACAAATTATATAATTGTGTTGCTTCCCCCACTCCCATCCATGTGCACAGTATGTGAAGTTAGTTGAAGTCAACTCTAGATTTAAGGATGACTTACATTCCAGCTTCACCCAGACATATGAGCTTCCTATAAGTATTTCAGTATTTGAGGGGCTGCCACAAAGAGGAGGGGTCAAATTATTCTCCAAAGCACCAGGAAACAGGACAAGAAACAATGGTTGGAAACTGATCAGAGAAAGAAGCAACCTGGAATTAAGGAGACATTTCTTAACAGTGAGGACAATTAACCAGTGGAACAGCTTGTCTTCAAAAATCGTGGGCGCTCCGTCACTGAACATTTTTAAGAAGAGACTGGACAGTCATTTCTCTGAAAAGGGATAGGAATTCCCGCTTCAGCAGAGGGCTGGACTAGAAGTTGATAAAATGGACTGTGGTTTAACAAAGGCTTATAGGATCTTTAGGTTTTAAGGAACAAGATAAGATTCTGTGCTACTTTACTGCAAAAAGCTTAGCCCTCTAGGGGAAAAAATGTGTTATTCTTGCTACTGAATTATCTGAGTGTGTTAGGACAGGAAGAGGTCAGTTTTCAGGCAAGGGGCCCACCAAGAATTTGAACAGCCTGGCAGCTTGAGACAGAAAAGCTGCCATGGGAGATATTATTGTTTAGAATGGCCATTTGTCAGAAAGCTAACTTAAGTCACCCTGAATGCTACTTTGTGGAACACAAACTTTGAAATTAAGCTGCCAATATTATGCCCCCTAAACATATTTTATTAAAAGAAAACTTTTAAAACGCACATCCAGTCTGGGTAGACCAAGGGACGTGTCTGGAGGAACATTGGCATCGGTATAATCTACCCCTAGACTACGCCATAAATCGTTTGTATAAATAAACTTTTAATGCTTTTCCGACAGGAAACATGTACATTTGACTTGGATCAGCTTGTCCAGGAGAATGGGTTCTTTATGCTTGCTCCTGATATGGGTTCTGTCTTACTCAGAGATCTCACATGTTTCTGAGAGAATTAGAGTTTTCATTAGAAGTTAATTAGCCCAGCCTTCAAGCACTTGGTGGCTCAGTGGCTAAGATCCTAAGCTAGTTGATCAGAAAGGTCAGCAGTTCGGTGGTTTGAATCCCTACCGCCGTTTAATGGAGCGAGCTCCCATTACTTGTCCCAGCTTCTGCCAAACTAGCAGTTCGAAAGAATGTAAAAATGCAAGTAGAAAAATAGGAACCACCTTTGTTGGGAAGGTAACAGCGTTCCGTATGCCTTCGATGTTTAGTCATGCTGGCCACATGGCCATGGAGACGTCTTCAGACAGCGCTGGCTCTTCGGCTTTGAAACAGAGATGAGCACCGCCCCCTAGAATCAGGAATGACTAGCACATATTTGTGAGGGGAACCGTTATTTTTACCTTTAGCCCAGCATTTATATCTACTATGTTGATTCCTGCTGACTGTAACTCCATGCAGTTGTTTTGGCAACATTTTTCAGAAGTGATTTGCTATTGATTTCTCACTAGAGCTAAGAAGGAGTGATGGGTCCAAAGTCAGCTATGTGCCTAAGGCAGGATCAGAATTCACATTTTCCCTTTAAAAAAAACAAAAACCTGATGCATTTAAACCACTGCACGGAACAGCTTCTAATTAATGCCTTTACCATTCCTGAAATGGCTCTCTTGCAGCTTCTACGTAGGAACCACTTGGGATTATGGCTGAGGCACCAAGCTAGAAACTGGGCGACAGTGAGTTCCAGCCCTGCCTTAGACACAAAAGCAGCTGGGTGACCTTGGGCCAGTCTCTTTCTTTCAGCTCCAGAAGAAGGGCAAGGGCAGAGCACTTTCCAAAAAATTTGTCAAGAAAAGTGCAAGGACAAATCCAGGCAATTGTAGGAAGTAGGGGTGGGATTCAAAATTTTTAGCAATCGGTTCTCTGACTGGCTGCTGGGTGGGCGTGGCCAACTCTGTCTCCTGCACCACGGGGGGTTAGGGTTAGTGTTTTCACCCTCCTGAGCAGGGGTGGGTTCATGCCAGTTCTAACCTCTTCTATAGAAGAGGTTCCACAAATCTACAGTGCCGCTTAGAACCGGTTCCAGCTCCCTCTCCCCACCCGTCCGCACATCATCAAGATGAAGATCGAGAGGAGGAATTCTGGGAGTTGAAGTCCACAAGTCTTAAAGCTGTCAAGTTTGAACAGCCCTGGGGGTTTTTTTCTAAAGGGTTAGTGGTGCAAGGGTCATGTAACTGGACAACTTTAAAACTTGCGTGCTTCAAATGCCAGAGTTTCTGAGCCAACATTTTGTTTGCTAAGCAAGAGCGTTGTTAAGTGAGTTTCACCACATTTTACAAGTTGGCCACACCCACCCAGTCACATGACTGCCAAGCCACTTCCACCCGGTCACATGGCTGGCAAGCCACTCCCACAAAGCAGGCCACACCTACAGAAGAGGTTCTAAAAAAAAGTGAAACCCATCACTGCTCCTGAGGCTCTGGGACTTTCCTTGAGCCTCCAGGAGGGCGAAAATGTCCTCCCCGGATGGGCTATGGGGGCCCATTTCCAGATTTCCGAAACTTTAAGGAGGCCGATTTTTTGCCCTCGCAGAGCCTCCGTGTGAGTCCTGCACTTACCTGGCATCCAAAACGGGCTGTGTGGAGACTCCTGGGAGGGGAGGGGTGGGTGCAGACAACCAGTTCTTGCAACCAGATGTAAAATTAGCATCGAACCGGCTGAATCCCACTATTGGTAGGGAGCCAGCATTGATGCAAACACATACACACAAACATGCACACACACACACACACAACCTACAGGAATAGTTGAGAGAGCCAATAAACATGTACCGGGTGCATTTTCCTCCTTGTAGAGTTAGCCTTCCTCCACATACTAAAGTGGAGACAGATATGAATGATGCTATAAAAGTTAACAACTCAGCAAGATTCATTAGGGTACTGAAATATATTTCTTTTTTATTTGTTTGTCACATTTATTTGAAAATATCCTATTGTCCCCTTCTTGCCATGAGGTTGATCTGGGTGATTTACAAAAAAAAAAGGTTAAATAATAAATGAATGGATAAAATGAATGGTGACAAAAATGTAAAATAGTAAAGGAATAAAACCTGAGTGGAAGGGGAGCAGGAAGCACAGGGGGAAGGTAGGGTCAATTAATTGTGGTCGTATCTAATACATATAATAGGTACATACTACATGCCATCAGTGGTGGGATTCAAAAATTTTTACTACCAGTTCTGTTGGTGTGGCTTAGTGGGCGTGGCAGGGGAAGGATACTGCAAAAATCCCCATTCCCTCCCAATCAGCTGAGACTCAGGAGGCAGAGACTTAGCAATAGCAATAGCAGTTAGATTTATATAACGCTTCATAGGGCTTTCAGACCTCGAGGGGGCTGGGCATGGCATGGCCAGCTGGACTTCACTTGTGTCGTGGGGGGCACCTGTGGTGGCCCAAGTGCTCTGCCAGTGAAAACAGGCTCCCCAGCTCCATTTTCAGCTGTGATGGACTCCTGCAAAACCTCTGTCATTGGAAACGGGCTCCTGAGCTCCATTTTCAGCTGTGACGGACTCCTGCAATAGCAATAACAATAGCAATAGCAGTTAGACTTATATACCGCTTCATAGGGCTTTCAGCCCTCTCTAAGCGGTTTACAGAGTCAGCATATCTCCCCCACAGTCTGGGTCCTCATTTTACCCACCTCGGAAGGATGGAAGGCTGAGTCAACCCTGAGCCGGTGAGATTTGAACCGCCGAACTGCAGATAACAGTCAGCTGAAGTGGCCTGCAGTACTGCACTCTAACCACTGCGCCACCTCGGCTCTTGATGGGGACTTGATGGGATGGGGGCCAGTCAGAAGTGATATTTACCGGTTCTCCAAACCACACTCAAAATTTCAGCTACCGGTTCTCCGGAACTGGTCAGAATCTGCTGAATAGCACCTCTGCATGCATTATATAAGGGCACATAGAAAAAAGAAAAGATCTGAACTCCAGCAGATTCTGTTCTGAGTTAAATTAACCCTCTTGATGCCCTGATCAAAGTCAGAAACACTCAGAAAGAGCCAGGCCTGGACTGGGAACATAAAAACCCCTCTATGCCATCCGATGAATGGAAGACTCATGGCCAGCCGCCACAATCTTTTAAAAACAACCCATCATTCATCCCTAGGCTTTTGCAGGAGAAAGGAGAAACGTGGAGAGGAACAGCAAGAACAACAACCGAAATAGCCAAGCAATTGAACATGGCGCGGTTGCCAGGGGTGATATTCACTTACTTTCCCTACCGGTTTGCAAATGTCCACGTATGCGTTTTGGACTTCTGTGCATGCGCTTTGATCGTGCATGGGGCTTGCACGCATGCGTGCAGCTTGAAAACAGGACGGCATAAAACCAGGGCGGGGGGTGGGCATGCAATTGCCACTATTGGTTTGGGTGAACAGGTCCGAACCAGCTGAATACCACTTGTGTGCGGCTCTCTCAAAACGTCCTACTACAGGTAGTCATGTAGTGGACCTTACAACAGTTCATTTAGTGGCCATTCAAAGTTACAGCAGCATTGAAAAATGTGACTTACAACCACTGTTCACAGTTATGACCTTTGCAGCAGCCCCATGATCCTGTGATCAAAATTCAGATTTGCTTGGCAACTGGTTCATGTTTATGACCGTTGCTGTGTCCCAAGGTCATGTGAGCCCCTTTTGCGACCTTCTGACAAGCAAGGTTCAATGGGGATGCCAGGTTCATTTAACAACTTGGTTATTAACTTATCAATTGCAGGGATTCACTTAACGACGGCGGCAAGAAAAGTTGTACAATAGGGCAAAACTCACTTAACAACAGAAACGTTGGGCTCAGTCTTGGTCATAAGCCAAGGAATAGTAGCAGGTGCCAGATGTGGAAGGAATGTTATCATTGGAATTAAACCTTTTCTGACATATTCTCCTACTGGATAATCCATGAAAAGAAGGACATGGGGAAACATGATAGCAGTGTTCCAATATCTCAGGGGCTGCCACAAAGAAGAGGGAGTCAAACTATTCTCCAAAGCACCCGAGGACAGGACAAGAAGCAATGGGTGGAAACTAATCAAGGAGAGAAGCAACTTAGAACTGAGAAGAAATTTCCTGACAGTTAGAACAATGAATCAATGGAACAATTTGCCTCCAGAAGTTGTGAATGCTCCAACACTGGAAATTTTTAAGAAGAGGTTGGATATCCATTTGTCTGAAGTGGTGTAGAGTTTCCTGTCTAAGCAGGGGGTTGGATTAGAAGACCTCCAAGGTCCATTGCAACTCTGTTATTCTATTCTATTCTAATCCCTCATATATTTTTTCTGGGCACACCATTGTCTTAAGGTTGAAACATTTAACTTTATAAAGCACTTACATTTATACTACACTGTATCTGATCATTCTTGACCATGGTGACAAGCTAGACAAAAAAGAGGAAACAGAAATTGTTGCTTTGAGGGCTCATAAACTAGATAGAGATAGAGATAGAGATAGAGATAGAGATAGAGATAGAGATAGAGATAGAGAGATGGATGGATGGATGGATGGATGGATGGATGGATATAGGTATAGGTATAGGTATAGGTATAGGTATAGGTATAGGTATAGGTATAGGTATAGGTATAGGTATAGGTATAGGTATAGGTATAGGTATAGGTATAGGTATAGATATAGATATAGATATATATGAGCTGATAACCCAGCATTTTGGGGGTATTTATTTATAGGGGGGAAATGTCTGGACCAAACGTAATTTCTAATGTTGGATTTTCCCCCTTACCAAAGGAAGCCTCCTTGTGGAGTATTGTGAAGCCATTACTATGGCAACTCCACTGCGCTGTACAGTAGGAGCCATTTTACAGCAGTACAGTAGAAGCCATTTGAAGGCACGACAGGCTGTATCTTAAATCAATAAATCAATAAATCAATAGCAGTAGACTTATATACCGCTTCATAGGCCTTTCAGGCCTCTCTAAGCGGTTTACAGAGAGTCAGCATATTGCCCCCAACAATCTGGGTCCTCAGAACACCCCCTCCCCGAGGGGTGTTAGGGGTGTCTTACCCCTATAGTATTTGTCTCCAGAGTCATCTGTGTACCAAGTTTGGTTGAAATTGCTTGAGGTGTTCCAGAGTTATGCTGGAACATACACACACACACACACACACACACACAGGGGAGGAGGGAGGGAGGGAGGGAGGGAGGGAGGGAGGGAGAGAGAGAGAGAGAGAGAGAGAGAGAGAGAGAGAGAGCGAGCTATTTTTATATACAGCATATAGATGTATATTTTTTTGTTTTAAAAATGTACATTGTTTTTAAAAATGTACATTGGCAGAAATTGCAGCCACTGGCGTTGAAACAGCTGGCAGGAAACATCTGCAACCTAGTTCCCTCCAGATGTGCTGGGCTGTAATTTCCACAGTTCTTAGGCAGCCGATAAAATCATCTTGCCAGGCAAAGCAGTTTGCCCATATAAAGCTCAAGACAACCAACCCATCCTAAGCAGGCAGTGCCCAAAATAATATGGTTGTTACCAGGAGGTCTGACAAACCTCATCTGTTGCCTTTTGCTCAGCCTGGAAGGGCTGGAAGGGCGGGGGGGGGGGGAGGAATGTGAGATCTGACACAGATCACACACACACACACACACACACACACACACACACACGGCAGCCCTTCTGGTTCCAACACCATAAAAGGCCATAACAGTCACCAGACACCGGTTTTAATACAAAGCGTACTCCATAGCTCTCTCAAGGAGGAAGTCATGTGCTTCCTCTGACTGGCTCCTTTTCACAGCTTTAGCACGCTGCTTCGGACCAGATGTTGCTTTCAAAAGCAGATCATTGTAGTTCTTGGGGAGCAATTCTCTAGCCATTAGAGGCCAAGCCTCTAGGACAGGGGTGTCAAACTCGATTTCCTTGAGGGCTGCATCTGGGTTGGGTTTGACCTCGAGGGGGCTGGGCGTGGCATGGCCAGCTGGACTTCACTTGTGTCGTGGGGGGCACCTGTGGTGGCCCAAGTGCTCTGCCAGTGAAAACAGGCTCCCCAGCTCCATTTTCAGCTGCGACGGACTCCTGCAAAACCTCTGTCATTGGAAACGGGCTCTTGAGCTCCATTTTCAGCTGTGACAGACTCCTGCAATAGCAATAGCAATAGCAGTTAGACTTATATACCGCTTCATAGGGCCTTCAGCCCTCTCTAAGCGGTTTACAGAGTCAGCATATTGCCCCCAACAACAATCCGGGCCCTCATTTTACCCACCTCGGAAGGATGGAAGTCTGAGTGAACCTTGAGCCGGTGAGATTTGAACCACTGAACTGCAGATAACAGTTAGCTGAAGTGGTCTGCAGTACTGCACCCTAACCACCTCGGCTCTGCAAAACCTCTGTCATTGGAAACGGGCTCCTGAGCTCCATTTTCAGCTGTGACCGACTCCTGCAACCCTCTGTCAGTGGAAACGGAGTTCGGGAGGGCCGCGCAAGCTGATTTTTCACTGTTTCCAGGGCAGGCCCACAGGCCAGATCTAAGCACCCCGTGGGCCGGATCCAGCCCCCAGACCTTGAGTTTGACACCCCTGCTCTGGGAGCAGAGCCGGTGAATTGGTTGTATTATAGAAACGTAGACTCCTAAGTGAGTTCCCTCCAGTAAGATAACCTGAGGACTTACTTGCCCATGTGAGATTCTGGTGTATTTCTCCCAGGGTTTTCTTTGTATTTATGTTTGTTTTAAGTGATTGTTTGAGACTGTTCAAATTGTTGGTTTTGTTGCTCACCGCCCAGAATCATGTGAGATGGAGGGCTCTGTAAATCTGATAAGTCAATAAAAACAGAAATAAATGGGAACAGTCAGCTCACCAACTTGAGTTAGATAAAGATGCTAGCTCACTTTCAACATTCTGCTAAGTTACAGCTTAAATAAGTAACCCTTTAGACTTGTCTGCAGAGATACAAATAGAATACTTTACTGGTCTAGTGTGATTAGCGACACAAGGAATTTGTGCATAAACGCTCAGTGTGCACACAAAACAACAAAGTAATCATAATCATAATAACGAAGGATAATAATCCTAATAATGATGCTAATAGAGAAGGTAATGAAAGAGATGAGAAGGATTAAAGTAATAGGTAAAGCTAAAGGTTCCCCTTGCACATATGTGCTAGTCGTCCCTGACTCTAGGGGGTGGTGCTCATCTCCGTTTCAAAGCCGAAGAGCCAGCGCTGTCCAAAGACGTCTCCGTGGTCATGTGGCCAGCATGACTAAATGCCAAAGGTGCACGGAATGCTATTACCTTCCCACCAAAGGTGGTCCCTATTTTTCTACTCGCATTTTTTACGTGCTTTCCAACTGCTAGGTTAGTAGAAGCTGGGACAAGTAAACGGGAGCTCACTCCATTATGTCAGGCTAAGGATTCAAACCGCCGAACTGCCAACCTTTCTGATCGACAACCTCAGCATCTTAGCCATTGAGGTACCACGTCCCTCATAAAAGTAAAACATCGTTACTAAATGGACAAATATACTTAGACAAAAGACAGAATGTGTCGCAATGTGATTTTCAATTTCCAACTTACTTACAAGTTCTTGCTGGGTCTCTTAGCCAAGAATGAAGCAAGTCTGAATTTTTTAAAATATTTTTTTAAATCCCACTTTTATTACTTTTTATAAATAACTCATGCAGTGAGCATATTTAATATTCCTTCCTCCTCCTATTTTCCCCACAGCTACAATCCTGTGATGTGGGTTGGGCTAAGAGAGAATAACTGGCTGTCTCTCATTCCTAAAGTGGGACTAGAACTCACCATCTGCTGGATTCTAGCCTGGTATCTTAACCACTAGATTATACTCCTAACTAGGGCATACAAAACCTTTGCCAGACCATTTCCTGAATACAGCTCATCTGCCTGGAGTCCACACTGTATACATCGGACATTAATACGATCAAGCGGATCTAGAGGTATTTCACGAGAAGAGTACTCCACTCCTCTGCTCCCGATCCCTTATGCCACCAGGCTTAAAACTTTGGGCTTGGATAACCTGGAACTACATCTGACCTGAGCATAGTACACTAAATTATCTGCTACAATGTCCTATCTGTCAATGACTATCTCAGCTTCAACCTCAATAATACACGGGGAAACAATCGATACAAACTCAAGGTAAACAACACCAAACTCAATTGCAGAAAATACAACTTCAACGCCTGGAATGCTCTACCTGACTCCGTTGTAACAGGCTCAAACCCCCACGGCTTCTACCCTAAACTGTCTACTGTGAACCTCACCCCATTCCTAAGAGGTCTGTAAGGGGGGGGGGTTCTACTGTCCCCATTTATTTGCATTCATGTCTTTCGTTCATGTCCATGTTTATATTTATGCCCGTTACCTGGTACGTGTTTGACAAACAAATAAATAAATAAACTGCTTCTCCGAGTTGAACTTTGCTGAAAGGTGCTGATGGAACCCATAAAATTTGGCTAGACACTGCCACCTTCTGAGAGAACTTAGCTAATTTTATTTACTTTCAAAGATAGTAAAAATTGGACTTATCTGGATTCTCTCTTGTACCTGAGAGACCGCCTCCTGCCGATTACCTCCCTCAGACCGATCAGATCTCACAGGTTAGGTCTCCTCCGGATTCCATCTGCCAGCCAATGTCGGCTGGCGATCCCCGGGGGAGAGCCTTCTCTGTTGCAGCTCCAGCTCTCTGGAATGACCTCCCCGTGGAGATCCAGACCCTTACTACCCTCCCGGCCTTCCGTAAAGCCACCAAGTCCTGGCTGCTCCAGCAGACCGGGGGGCTTGTGAAACATCCAGCCCCACGGAAATTGTGAATGTTGTGTTTTTAAAGTGTTGTCTCTGTCTTTGTCTATTTATCCCCTTTCCCTTGTCTATTGTGAGCCGCCCGGAGTCCTTCGGGAGTGGGCGGCATACAAGACAAATAAATAAATAAATAAATAAATAAATAAATAAATTCTCTTTAACCTACATACTGTATTTTTCGGGGTATAAGACGCACCGGCGTATAAGACACATCAAGATTTTGAAGAGGTAAATTTTTTAAAAAAGTTTTTGCACTCTGCAGGCCTCCCAAACCCTCTGCACGCCTCATGCAAAAAGTTTGAGAGGTCTGCAAAGTGCTCCTGGGGAGGGCCAAAACGAGCAAAAACCAGCCTATTTTTCACAAAAATTGGCCTTTTTTTTTTTTTTTTCAAAAAGAAAAGGCATGCATAGGCTTTGGGAAGCTTGTAGAGTGCTTCTGGGGACTGGGGCAAAAAATGAGCAAAAAACAGCCCATTTTTAATTTGTTTTTGCCCTCCCCAGTACCAGGAGCACTTTGCAGGCCTCCCAACCCCTCTGCACGTCCATTTTGGTGAAGGGAGTGGGGTTTCAGGGGCCAAAAATGCTGTATTCTGTGTATAAGGTGCACCCAGGTTTTCTCCCTCTTTTGGGGGGGCAAAAAGGTACTTTGAAAAATACGGCACCTTGAAAACTCACTTTTCTTATATTAGTACAGTATCAAACTATTTGCTTTCTTTCTGCATGCACTTCCCACCTCCCAAGAGAGTTGTCGGTTTTATTTAAGGAAGGAGAGATTCATGTGAAAGCAGAAAATTGCATTTTCAGAACTGGGTGATTAATGTTTACATCATTGTATCATCAACATCATGACAGGTAAAAGGTAAAGGTTCCCTCACACATATGTGCTCGTCATTCTGAAGGTGCACGGAACGCTGTTACCTTCCCACCAAAGGTGGTTCCTATTTTTTTTAATTGAAAATTTTAAAAAACAAGCTTTTACAAATATTTGCTTCCCTCCCCCACCCTTCCCCCCAACACCCCCCCCAACGCCCCCCCCAGACTTTCCAGAACCAATACAAGGTATAAATCTTTAACAAAAACATACCTAAATAAGCTTAAAAAGAAAAAAAGTTAATAACATCTTTCACTTGAGCTTTAACTCCTCCTCGCTAGGCTAACTCTAAACAGTTTATATCATTCTTAATTTCTTTAATCATAAGCTATCTGAAATTTTCTTAGTTCTTAGCTGCTACCTTCCCACCAAAGGTGGTTCCTATTTTTCTACTTGCATTTTTTACGTGCTTTCGAACTGCTAGGTTGGCAGAAGCTGGGACAAGTAACGGGAGCTCACTCTGTTACGCGGCGCTAGGGATTCGAACTGCCAACCTTTCTGATCGACAAGCTCAGCATCTTAGCCACTGAGCCACCATGTCCCACTATCAACATCATTATTATAATCATTTAAATCTATATACAGCCTGTCTCCCAGTGACTCAAGGTTTCTTCCTCCTTTCCATCCTACAGTAAAGCACTTCAAAGCCATAGTAGCATCCAATGGAGACAAACTGAGGCTCTCTCAACTTTCTCCCTCATTTCATCCTATGAATTAGGGCTTTCTCAGTTTGGGTTGGGTATGTTGTGTGAACTTGGTCATTGTGATTCAAACGAAGGGATCGCTTTGGGCAGAGCATCCCAAAATGTGACAAAGATGCCAGGGACCCACCACAGACGCTACAACTTCAACACTTCTAGTCATCTTCTCCCCTGCCTTCTGCATATATTTTTTTAAATAAAACTATCTACAGTAGTGTGAGAAAGTATTCTGGAAACAGGAAACTCTGCAGATAATTTTGTGAATGTGGCGAGGCTTGATAAGGAATTTCCTGGTGTAGGTTTGGAAATGATAGTTTGGGAAGGAGCAGCAGTGTTCCAATATTTCAGGGGCTACCACTTAAAGAAGAGGGTCAGCTTATTTCCCAAATCACCAAAGCAGGTCAAGAAACAATGGAGGGGAACTACCTTAATCAAAGAGAGAAGCAATCTCAAACTAAGGAAAATTTTCCTAACAGTGTGGACGATCAACCAATGGGATAGTTTGCCTTCAGAAGTTGTGGGAGCTTCATCACTGCAGACTCTTA
Source organism: Thamnophis elegans (assembly GCF_009769535.1). Taxonomy (NCBI): domain Eukaryota; kingdom Metazoa; phylum Chordata; class Lepidosauria; order Squamata; family Natricidae; genus Thamnophis; species Thamnophis elegans. The sequence continues at coordinate 150,700,962 of NC_045542.1, read as the reverse complement.
AGAGACTGGACAGCCACTTGTCTCAAATGGTATATATAAAGTCTCCTGCGTAAACAGGAGCTTAGACTAGAAGACCTCCAAGGTCCCTTCCAGCTCTATTCTGATTACATCAATCTAAGGAAAAGAAGAAGTATGGTGACATCACAGCAGTGTTCCAATATTTCAGGGGCTTCCCCGAAGAAGAGGGGGGCAACTTATTTTTCAAAACATCCGACGACAAGAAGCAATGGATGGAAAGTAACCAAGGAAAGAAGAAATCTGGAACTAAGAAGAAATTTCCTAACAGTGAGGACAATTAACCAGTAGTACAGCTTTACTTTCAGAAGTTGTGGGTGCTTCATCACTGGAGGCTTTTAAGAAGAGACTGGTGCTCGCTTCGGCAGCACATATACTAAAACTGGAACGATACAGAGAAGATTAGCATGGCCCCTGCGCAAGGATGACACGCAAATTCGTGAAGCGTTCCATATTTTTTGGACTTGTAAAAAGGTTAAAGCATTTTGGATAAAAATATGGTGCATTATGCAAAATGTTCTTTAAAAAAAGGATAAAGTTTACCCCTCAGTTATTCCTGTTAGGTATAACCACTGATTGTACTGTTATAGAGACTAACTTGATTTTGTACTTAATAACGGCAGCGAGACTGTTGGTGGCGCAATACTGGAAGAAGGAAGATTTGCCTACTATTCAAGAACGGACATTAAAAGTAACAAACTTTGCAGAGATGGCTAAAATATCAGCATATCTTAAGGACCACTCAGATGAGAAATATAAACTGGAGTGCAGAAGATGGATTGATTATATTCAAGATAAATATGGGACTAAGAAATTCCAGATAGTTTTTGACTGAAAAAGCGAGGAATGATATAATCTGTTTAGAATTAGCCTAACAAAAGAGGAGTTAAAGCTCAAATGAAAGATGATACTAACTTTCTTTAAGTTTATTTTAGAACATCTTTGTTAAAGATTTATACCCTGTATTTGTTCTGGGAAGTGGGGGGGGGGAGGATGGGGGGGTGGGCTTGGGAGGGGAGGGTGGGGGAGGGGAGGTAAATATTTGTAAAAGCCTTTTTTTAAAAAAAAAATTCAATTAAAAAAAAAAGAAGAGACTGGACAGCCAGTTGTCTAAAACGAGGATCTCCAACCTTGGCAACTTTAAACCTAGCCAACTTCAACTACCAGAATTCCCCAGCAAAGCGATGCTGGCTGGGGAATTCTGGGAGTTGAAGTCCTCCAGGCTTAAAGTTGCCAAGGTTGGAGACCCCTGGTCTAAAATGATATAGGCTCTTCTGCTTGAGCAGGGGTTGGACTAGAAGACCTCCAAGGTCCCTTCCACCTCCATTATTCTGTATTCTGTAAGTCAGAGAAAAGAGAGAAGAGGAAGAGAAGAAAGAGGCTACAATTCGGTTAACAACTTCCAACCACAGAAGGCGAAGGAAATAGGTAAACCCAACAACGGAAAGAGGGAATAAGATAGGGAGAGGAGAGGAGAAAGGGAGAGGGAAAGAAGAAAGGGAAAAGGAGAGGAAGAACTGGAGGGGAAGTAAGAGTAGGAGAGAGGGTAGGAAAGGGAAGAAGAGGGAAGGAGTGGTGGAGAGGAAGGGGAAGTAGAGAAGGGAAAGGAAAGAAGAAAGGAGAGAAGGAGAGAAGAAGGGAGGGAAGGAAGGAAGAAGAAGTACGGTCGTTGTAAAATAAGACGGGTGACCTAGATGGCAGAAAAGCAATCTCGATTATAATTTTAAACGTAGGGAAAGAAAAATTGCTATAAATGTTAAACGATAACAAACGTTATTAATAATAGCTACGAGATTGTATATTTGGGGATGTATGTAGAAGAAATAACATTTTTAAAACAAACTTTTTTTTTAAAAAAAAAGGCGAAAACTCTCCCCCACCCCTTCCCTCCCCGGTCACTCCAGAGAGACAGGAATCCACCTCATTAGCAGAGCTGCTAATCGTCTGGCATCCAGGGTGATTATCCGAGAGGATCACATGACTCAATCCCATCAGATCTTTCGACTGGGTCAAACCAGAGATCTTCCACTTCTGGCTGCCGGGGCCGGACAGGGAAAAAGAGAGGGAGAAGCGAAGGAGGGGAGCTTTGGTTGCCCGCTTCTTCTGCCCTGACCAACCCGCTCGCCGGCGTCCTTCCCACGGAGCCCCGTTAACTCTGATTCTTTGGCCGGGCAGAATTATTGCACCCCCCCCCCCAAAAAAGAGCTTTCCACAGCTTCATTCCCAGAACTTCCAACTTTCTTTCCCCCCTGGCAGCGGGCTGCTCAACCCCCACGCTCCAAATCTAAGCCCCCGTCCCCGCCTTTCGGTAGACAACCCCCCGGCTATTCCGATGACTTCTGGGGGGCTGGCGACCCCTTCTCTTCCCCCCATCGCAGAAGACCCTCCTCCCAGTGGCCCCCGCCTGCCTCGCCCCTTCCTCCAGAGCCTCCGGATCCTCTTCGAGATCTTGGACGATCAACGCCAAGGGACCGTCCACATCTCGGAAATCGAGAGCCGCTGGGGTCGGGGCGGCTCTGGGGTGGCCCCGTCAGGAGACCACCAGGAGATCCCAGCCGGGGTCTTGCAAGCCCTTCAGCGGGTGGCGGAGCCGTGCGGGGGCTTTTTAAGTTTCCCCCGCCTAGTGGCCGGGTTGAGAATCGCCCTCCTCCAAGCCGAAGGGGAAGGAGCCGCGGAGGCGGAGGCGGAGGGGGGACGCGGAGCTGCCCAGGTGAAGAAGACGAGTCGGACACGTAAGTGGGGCGGGGGGAGGAGGAGAAGGAAGAAGAGGAGGAGGGCAGGATTGGAATGATGGGGTTTGGGAATCGGGGTGGTTGAGGGGAACCTTCGTTTTTTGCAACAGAAGCAAAATCAAGCAAGAGAAATTCTTTAGAGATTGGTGGTCCCAAAGGTGCATTTTTTTCCAAGAGGCAACTGGACTTTCTGTTTTTTTTTCTTTTGAAGACGTTTCGCTTCTCATCCAAGAAGCTTCTTCAGCTCTGATAGGATGGAAGGGAATGGGAGGATTTATATTCCTAGCAGAGAGCTGGTCATTTGCAGTCTTTTAGAGGGTCCTTGAAGCACCTGGAAGCTTGCTGATCAGAAAGGTCAGCAGTTCAGCAGTTCGAATCCCTAGTGGTGCATAACGGAGTGAGCTCCCGTTATTTGTCCCAGCTTCTGCCAACCTAACAGTTGGAAAGCATGTAAAAATGCAAATAGAAAAATAGGGGCCACCTTTGGTGGGAAGGTAACAGCGTTCTGCACGCCTTTGGCATTTAGTCATGCCGGCCACATGACCATGGAGACTTCTTTGGACAGTGCTGGCTCTTCGGCTTTGTAATGGAGATGAGCACCACTCCCTAGAGTCTGGAACGACTAGCACATATGTGCGAGGGGAACCTTTACGTTTACCTAAAGCACTTTATCTGTGTCCTTTAGCTATACAAATTGGGATGAACACCCTTTAAAATGGTGTGAGTAGGAATGGATTTCCAGAGAAAAAAAATTACATACTACAGGAACCATTTGCACCACTCAGGTGACCCTGAGGACACAGATAAACCTCCAAGTGGCCTCAATGACTCTCTAAAAGGATGCAAATGACCAGCTGTCTGCAAGGAGTATAAATCCTTCCAATCCCCTCCATCCAATCAGAGCTGAAGAAACTTCTTGGATGAGAAGAGAAAGTCTTCAAAAGAATAAACCAAGAAAGTTCAGTTCAGAAAAAGCAGCTTTGGGACAAGCAAGAGAAATGAGAACATCTCTAGGTGGCCACCAACATCCAGAGATGGAGTGGCAAAAGATCAAAAGAGGACTGACTACAGATAGTTCTTGACTTACAACCTTTCCTTTAATGACCGTTTGAAGTTACAAAGGCAGTGAAAAAAGTGACTCTGGATCATTTTTTACACTTAGGACCATGCCTCCCCATGGCTACATGATCAAAATTAGGATGCTTGTCAACTGACTCATATTTATGACGGTTACAGTGTTCCGGGGTCACGTAATCACCTTTTGCCACCTTCTGACAATGGAGAAGCCAGATTCGCTTAACAACCAGGTTAATTTAACAACGGTAGTGATTCCCTCAACGACTGTGGCAAGAAAGGTTGTAAAACGGGGCAAAACTCACTTTAAAATGATCTTGCTTAGCAACAGAAATGTTTTGGTCATAAGTCAAGGATTACCGGTATTTAATTTTTAAGTTCATCCTGCAATTTTAGAACTCTAGATTAAATCTGGAAATAAGTGAGATAAGAAGAGACACATAAGAAAAATCCTTCTCCCCCTCCCCCCAATTTACGGGGGACTCTTCCTAAAATGCTTGTTTTACGGATTCTTCTGTTTCGTCTTTGGATCTTTGCAAACCTCGTTTCGAAAATTGCGCTGGGCTTTTGCCATCCAGCCTGGGAAAATGCTCTAACCCAGATTGTGCAGAAGGATTTCCGCTGAAAGAGTTTAAGAGGGAAAGTGTTCCCGTTTTCTCTGCGGGAAATTAATTTAGATTGCCTTCTGTTTCTTTCCAATTTGCTGGATCAATAGGCCTGCAGTTGAAAATTGGGAAGCTGACATCTGAGATTAGGGACTGGCAGAATGGATGAGTGCCATGCCTTTAAATAACAGGAAAGTAGGCCAGAAAAAAATGGCTAATTAAAACAAAAAAGCCTTGAGCTGAAAGAGTTTATTTTGTGGAGTGCCATCGGATCAGGCAAAAAAGGAGAAAAGAATACAGAGCAATTTGGACTGCATGACTATGGAGATTCTCAGTCATCCAGGTCATGGTTGCCCCAAAGGTGCTTTTTCAAAAGGCAACTGGGTTTTCTTGTTTTTTTCCTTGATCCGAAGAAGCTTCTTGGATAAGAAGCAAAATTTCTTTAAGGAAAAACAGTTGTGTTTTGAAAAAGCACTTTTGTGAAAATTTGGATTGCAGAAAATCCAGCAGGTGACTTTTTTTTACGGAAAGGGAAATCTATATATATATAAGCCAAATACCATTCATTCATCATGAAATCTCCAGAACCATAAAGCCTACAAACGTGAAATTTGGCGTGCATGTTCCTCTTGACTTCTAGGTGCTTGCTAAGAAAGGATTTTTCAAAATAACCATCAGATCATCAGTATTTCTTATACAGTATTTCTTATAGTATTACATTAACACGCATCAATTCTAAGGAGTTAGACATTCTACTTCCCCTCCCCACCCGAAAGGACCTCTGTTCCTACTGCCAGTTGCCTTATATGGGCATGGCATGGCAAGCGCGTGACTCATTCGGCCTGCGGGCTGGGAGTTTAGACATTCTACTCCCCCTCCCCATCTGAAAAGAACACTGTTCCAACTGCCATTTGCCTTAGTTTCACATTCTACATTAATTTTCAAGCTTTAAGTGTCAATGTATCAAGCCCGATCACATAGTTTCTTAGCGGAGCACAGGTATCCAGCTAGTAATATTCTACTGGGGTCCTTTGAAAATGGACAAATGCAATTCAGGTAGTCCTCAATTTACAACAGCATGTTTAGTGACTGTTCCAAGTTACAGTGCTCCTGGAAAAAGTGACTTATGACCGAGTTTCAAACTTATGTCCATTCCAGTTTTCCCTGTGGTCATGTGATGCTTGGTAGTTGGTTCATATTTATGACAGTCCCGGGATCATGCGATCACCTTCTGAGACTTTCTTACAAGCAAAGTCAATGGGGAAGCCAGATTCACTTAACAACCACCTTACTAACTTAACAACTGCAGGAATTCACTTAACAATGGAAGCAAGAAAGGTTGTAAAAATGGGGCAAAATTCACTTAATGACTTTTTTCACACTTACAACCATTGCAGCATCCCCGCATGGCAACTGGTTCATACTTATGACCGTTGCTGTGTCCCAGGACCATGTGATCCCCTTTTGCAACCTTCTGACAAGCAAGTCAATGGAGAAGGGCAGGTTCACTTAACAACTGTATTACTAATTTAGCAATTGCAGGGATTCACTTAACAACTATGGCAAGAAAGGTCATAAAATGGGGCAAAACTAATTTAACAAATGTCTCACTTAGTGACAGAAATTTTGGGCTCCGTTGTGGTCGTAAATAAAGGACCACCTGTCTTGGCACCCAAACCATAGTAAGTAACCATTTAAAATGAGCCAGTTTCATTCACGCAATAAGGCCAATCAGCGTACAATGAGTTCTCTGATTTTAATCTTTCTTTAAACCATAAAAGTACTCTTTAAATAAATCAGAATATTTAAAAGTCAGAAAGTGTGACCATCATTACAGGTAGTCCTTGACTTACAACCACAATTGAGCCACAAATATTCTTTGCTAAGCAATGCAGTTTTAAAGTGAGCTTTACCCCATTTTACAACTTTTTTTTTGCTATGCTTGTTAAGCGAATACCTGCAGCTGTTAAGTGAATCAAGCAGTCATAAGTATTCGTCAGTTGCCAAGTGCCCCAGTTTTGATCCTGTGATCATGGGGAGGCTGTAATGGTCGTAAGTGCAAAAATTGGCCATAAGACACTTCCACTGCAACTTTGAATGGTCAGTGAACGAATGTTGAGGACATTTTTATATTTAAATCTTCACGGAAAACGACACCTCAGAGTGGGCCAGCAGTGCATAACACAGGCACAAAACTGTTACTGTCGCTCCCCTCCCTCTGTGGTCTGTTTCAAGTTATTTTCCTTGACTTTCCTCCAAATTAAAAGGAATAAAACTAGCACAGGCATGTCAATCATGCGGCCCACGGGCTGCGCGCGATAGGTCGCGGAGTTGTCCTGGAGATGGCAAGGGACCAGCCCCTGCCATCCTGGGCCTGGCCATGCCCACCCAGTCAGCTGCGTTGACTAGGCCACGCCCACACCAGCTCCCCAAGGACAAGCAAAACCCTGACGTAGCCCACGGTGGGATTGTGTTTGACACTCCTGAACTAGCAGATTTCACATGCCTTGTCTCCAAGTTAAGAACAGAGGGGGAGAAGACTGCGTCATTGTGAGTGCAGCTCAGGATGACTTTGGCTTGCATCCATAGCAGCAGTGGCGGGATCACCGGTTCGGTGACTGCGTGCGTCGCTCTGCATGCGTGCACAATTTTAACAAAACATACCTTCCACATTACTTCTGGGGAGTAACACAGCTGAGGCGCAGCAATCCTCTCTGTCACGCGAATCAGTTGAGAGGATATAGGTAAGTAAAGTGCAGGGGCGGGCGGGCACACCTGATCGTTGGAGCAAACTGGTTCGCTCCCCAGCTGATTGTCGGAGCTACCGGTTCGGTCGAACCAGCTGAATCCCACGGCTGCATAGCAGGCTATGAACCAGACAAAGTCATTGTCATGGGGACATGTCAGAAAGAAGGCCCTTTGGGTGAGGTAGAAAATGGGGGAAAGGCCTGTGATAGGATAAGAGAAGGGAAGACTTTTCAGATGGAGAGATAAGGAGTAAAAGACAAATAGTACAAAGAATAAATCAACCAGCCAAAAAGGGAACAAAAACACCACCAGCAATCAGCACTCAGATGAGCATAAATTAACTCCAAGATTAACATCAGGCCCAGTGGTGGTATTCAGCAGGTTCTGACCAGTTCTGGAGAACCGGTAGCGGAAATTTTGAGTAGTTTGGAGAACCGGAAAATACCACCTCTGGCTGGCCCCGCCCCCATCTATTCTCCGCCCTTCCGAGTCCCAGCTGATCAGGAGGGAATGGGGATTTTGCAGTATCCTTCCCCTGCCATACCTACCAAGCCACGCCCACCAATCCATGCCACGCCCAGAGAACCAGTAGTAAAAAAAATTGAATCCCACCACTGATCAGGCTAACAATCAAAAAAGTAAACAATACCCCAGTCAAGGAACTGCCAAACAAGTAAACAGTCCAAACAAAGAACTTGTAAGACTACCCTCACTAACACTGATAGGGCAACCCATTAGAATATAAACTGAGAGTAAATCCCACTCCTTACTAGGCCTGATGCTGTTACCTAGTTTGGTAATGAAAGGTCTGTAAGAAAACAAGGAAGCTCAGAGAGCACCAAGGACCCCTCATTCCAACTCTGAGCTACAAATACTCTCCTTTTACTAAGACAAATACTAGCTAGGGATGTGATGGGCTAACTTTCCTTCTCATGCTACCAAAGCCTTTTCTCCTCCACCCGGCATCAACATGACCCCAACAAGCCGACAACATACGGCCAGGGATTGAGTGCACCTAAACCGGGCTCCCTAGACTGTAGAGATAATCAATCCTCTTACCAGATGCTCTGATCCAACTCCCAGCCGCCCAAGGATAAGGAGCTTTCCTTAATGGGCCATGCAGAGACCGGAGGCCGGCAGGGTGGGAGTGGGATTAGAAAACTGCAGAATTAACAAGGGGGGGGCTCTCCTTTCTCTCCCAATTCTCCATTCCTTCTGGTCAGCAGATGGGCTTCCTTTATTCTGCACTTTCTCCATTGGACACCCCCTTTGCCACTTCCTTATGCTGGACTGGATTTGTGAAAGAAAGATCAATACTGTCATCTTTCCTTCCTTCCTTCCTTCCTTCCTTCCTTCCTTCCTTCCTTCCTTCCTTCCTAACTTCTCAATTACTTCTTTCCTTATCCAGGAATTGGATTTGTTAAAGAAAGATCAACACTGTAATCTTCCTTCCTTCCTTCCTTCCTTCCTTCCTTCCTTCCTTCCTTCCTTCCTTCCTTCCTTCCTTCCTTCCTTCCTTCCCAATTACTACCTTCCTTATCCAGGATTTGGATTTGTGAAAGAAAGATCAACTCCATAATCTTCCTGCCTTCCTGCCTTTCTTTTTTCTTTATTAGTTGTGTTTGTATATCACCCCTTCATTGTCTTTGCAAAATGATTTGCAAGCAATGTAGCTACAGAGGAAACATAAAGAAAAATAAATAAATAAAAAGAGCACAGAAAACAGACAGCATAAAACCGTCAATGAGATTCCGATCGGAACTATGTGTGCCTGAGTTTTTGCAAGCAAAAAACCCAAACACATTACTTCCTCCAATTGGTTAAAGCATAATTTCTACCATCCCAGAGAGTCTTTAGCTAAGCAGGATGGAGACGACATAAGCAACAGATGGGGAACGGTTGAAAGTAGCTCATGATATGTGGGATTGACCTACACTGTTTCTGGAAGTCCAATTTATCCGTCTGATAAATATTATTGTTTTGAAGCTGGGCTCCAATTCCATTCTTTTGGACTTCTCATTTCTGGTTTAGGAGCTGTATCTAAATCTGTTTTTCCTTGTGTTATGGACAATACTTGGATAATGGAAATGCACACAGTTAAATCAACTATTTTTGCTGATTTATCATTTTTAAGTTGAGAGGAGGTAAATCACTGAGAGCCTAGGATGTCATCCTCTTTTGAACTGATTGGAATTTTAATTTAAATAAAATCTAATGCTGGATTTGTCCTTGCCTCACTCACTTTTGGGAATGTGATTCCTGGGTAGGGCTTTCAAACGTCCAAGAGGGAATTTGATCTATGCCAATTATTTGGTTGGGAGTAATTGTACTTAACAGAATAACAGAGTTGGAAGAGACCTTGGAGGTCTTCTAGTCCAACCCCCTGCTCAGGCAAGAAACCCTATACCATTTCAGACAAATGATTGTCTAATCCCTTGTTTAAAACTTCAAGTGTTGGAGCATTCATAACTTCTGGAGGCAAGTTGTTCCACTGATTAATTGTTGTAACTGCCAGTCAATTTCTTCTTCGTTCTAGGTTGCTTCTCTCCTTAATTAGTTTCCATCCATTGCTTCTTTTGATGCATCTGGAAGGCATCTTAGATTGGGGCTCATAAGAAAAGTTTACCATGATATTTTTGGATTATAGTGGTGGATTGTGAATTGCCACCCCAACCTTTCTGGGGTTCAGGAAAAAAATATTATTAAACTGGACAGAGAAATGGACAAAGTTAGTATAGGTAGTCCTTGACTTAATTGAGCCCAAAATTTATGTTGCTCAGTGAGACATTTGTTGCGTGAGTTTTGACCCATTTTACGATCTTTCTAGCCACGGTTGTTAAGTGAATCATTGCAGTTGTTAAGCTAGTAGAGGAGAGCCTTTTCAGTAGTAGCTCCGACCCTTTGGAACGATCTCCCCGTGGAGATTCGTACCCTCACCACCGTCCAGACTTTCCGCGCAGCCCTTAAGACCTGGCTAGCCCGTCAGGCCTGGGGATAAAGATAATCTGTCCCCACCCGAATGATGAATGAATGTTGCTTACTATTTTACTTTTATGTATTGTTTGCGTCTATTGTCTGTACCCTCCCTTCCTTATTTTATGTAAGCCGCCCTGAGTCCCCTCAGGGAAAAGGGCGCCCTATAAATACTAATACAATCCTAAAATCCTAAATCCTAAATCCTAGTAACATGGCTGTTAAGTGAATCCATCTTCCCCATTGAGTTTGCTCGTCAGAAGTGGTCACAAAAGGGGATCACGTGACCTCAGGACACTGCAACCATCATAAATATGAACCAGTTGCCAAGAATCCGAATTTTGATCACGTAACCTTGGGGATGCAATGGTCGTAAGTGTGAAAAATGGTCATAAGTCACTTTTTTCGGTGCCATTGCAACTTCAAATGCTCACTAAATGAAATGTGGTAAGTCAAGGGCTACCTGTAGTTTCCTCCTAGCGGTCTCATTGCCTCGGCCTGGCTAGCCAGAAGCCTGATTTGCGTTTATTTTTCCAACTGTCAGTTCCCCTTAATTGAATTCGCGGAGGAAGGGAGCCTGATTCTTCGCACGACTTTGACCCAAGAAGATTTGCCCAAATGCCTGCCAGGATGAATTAAGTCAAGAGCGGGAAGCAGCAAAGCAGAGCGCGTTTCCGATTGGGCGAGGGATTTAAGAGGCCTGTCAGCCTCGCGGAGAATATCCCGTTGGCAACGATGGAAGGGCTTCGGTAGGCCTTCCGACCGACAGCTGATCCCTCAGCTGCGGTCTGTGCAGTGAGGAGACGGTGGCTGCGGCTTCAAGCATTTGGCAACGAGCCTCAGGCGTCCTTCCATCTGTCGAGCTGACCCAGAGTTGCTTCGTCGAGCAGCTGCCGCACGATCCGTGGCTGATGGCTGGCACACACACCCCAATCCCATGCCCAGGAGGCCTTGTGTATTGAGGGGTGACCTGGGTGGCCTTCCCCGTTTCACGCACCTGTGCCCCTTCATTTTGTGGGCCCTTGCACCATACGTAACTAACGTATCTTTGTGCACCAACTCAGGAACTCAAACTGCCCAAGGAGCTGCTGATTCAGTTCTACAGAGGAATTATTGAGTCTGTCATCATCTGCACCTCCATAACTGTCTGGTTTGGCTCTGCAACCCAACAAGACAGACACAGACTTCAGAGGACAATTAGAACTGCAGAAAATAACAATTACTGCCAACCTGCCTTCCATTGAGGACCTGTACACTGCATGAATCAAAAAGAGGGCTGAGAAAATATCTACAGACCCATCACATCCTGGACATAAATTGTTTCAATTTCTACCCTCAAAACGACGCAATAGGACACTGCACCCCAGAACAACTAGACACATGAACAATTTCCCCCCCAAATGCCATCACTCTGCTAAACTCACCACTGTCAAATCCTTCATTCCCTCAACACTGGCAAACCCTTCACTAAGGCTGCATTACTATTACTATTAGTCTTCTCATCGTTCCTATCATCCATCTCCTCCCACTTATGACTGCAGGACTGCAACTTTGTTGCTTGTATTCTTACGATTTATATAAATATTGTTTCCTGATTACTTATTTGTACCCTAGGACTATCATTAAGTGTTGTATCTTATGATTCTTGACAAATGTATCTTGTCTTTTTATGTACACTGATTTGCCCCAAAGACAAATTTCTTGTGTGTCCAATCACACTTGGCCAATAAAGAATTCTATTCCATTCCATTCCATTCCATTATATTATATTATATTATATTATATTATATTATATTATATTATATTATATTATATTATATTATATTATATTATATTATATTATATTATATTATATTATATTATATTATATTATATTATATTATATTATATTATATTATATTATATTATATTATATTATATTATATTATATTATATTATATTATATTCTAACTGACATGGATTTTGGACCATTTCTCCCAGCATTCCTGGTGCAGGGGACGAGGCTGTGTGAAATTGGTAGTCCTCGACTTAGTGACTGTTTGAAGTTATGACAGACTGCCCCCAGATCGAGTGTTTGCGATCTGGATTCATTCGATGTTCTGACAGCTGCATCCCTTCGTGATCATGTCACTGAACTTCAGGCGCTTCGCAGCCAGGCTGCATTTATGGCTGTTCTGCAATCACGTGATTGTATTTTATTTTATTTTACAAAGGTTTTGCTGAAAACCAGACTTGCTCATAGTGAACCATTGGTTTACTTAATGACCACTATGGTTGCTTTATGACTGCCACCAAAAGAAAGGTCATAAAATTGGCTTGGTTACATGAGTGACCTGATTTATGGCTGTCACAAGTTATAACCATGAAGGACAGGTTCCATTTACCATCATAACTTGAGGAATATCGTTGTTGGATTAAATCAGCTTCCCAGACTCAATAGTGCCTACGTTAGGGCTGCACAGGCCTATGGAAGCCCATTTAGGACAAACTGTGATACGGCAGAAGCTTCAACGCCCTTGGTTTCAAAATATTATCTAGCGAAAGTTAATGGCAGAGTTGTACTTAGTTTGCCTTGAGGTTGCTGCCTCATATATTGTGCATGGCTGATCCCTTGAGACTTGGGGAGTAACAATTCTACAAGCTCTGTAGTTTGAGGACCTTTAATATTTAGAACCTACACAAAGTCCCAAAGATGCTTTTCCAAAAGGTATCTGGATTTTCATGGGGTTTTTGTGTTTGAAAATGTTTCACTTCTCATCCAAGAAGCTTTTTCAGTTCTAAGTTACTGGGTGCTCCTGATTAATATTGATAAATGAAACAGAGGCTACATTGGAAAAAGTATTGTAGAGAGTAAGAAAGATGAGCTTGATGGAAGCTGGGTTGCCATGGCCACAAAGGGCAAAACACTTTTTAAAGTCCAGAAAGTCCAGTTGACATTTGGAAACAGATCAACTCCCTCATTCACTGAATTATAAGAGGGAGGAAATGGTAATTGGCACAATCAAACTTGAAATATTATGTTGTCATAGACTGTCTCAATTAAAATATTTTTAGTTTTCCTGTAGAGTTGATTTCTTGATCTGGTCTACCCAATGGACAGATATTCAGATGCCAGGAGTGGCTATACTTAACAATGATCAGAATTATGCAGGCAATAGTTTGTCTGCATAGGACGCAGTGGCTCAGTGGCTAAGACGCTGAGCTTGTCGATCAGAAAAGTCGGCAGTTCGGCAGTTTGAATTCCTAGAGCCACGTAACGGAGTGAGCTCCCTTTAGTTGTCCCAGCTTCTGCCAGCCTAGCAGTTCAAAAGCATGTAAAAGTAGAAAAAATTAGGAACTACCTTTGGTGGGAAGGTAACAGCATTCTGTGCGCCTTTGGCATTTAGTCATGCCGGCCACATGACCATGGAGACTTCTTTGGACAGCGCTGGTTCTTTGTTTTTGAAGCGGAGATGAACACCGTCCCCTAGAGTCGGGAACAACTAGCACATATGTGTGAAGTTTACGTTTACCATTAGTTTACCCTGGGAGCCTCTCTAGAAGCAAAAGTTGCATTTCAACGAAGCAAAGTAGAAAGAGTATTGGTGTTGGAGAAGTCTTCTGAAAATGCAAGAAAATGGATCATCAAACAAATCAAACCAGAGTTCTGGTTAGAGGCACAAAATGACCAAGCTCAAATTACAAATTATAAACAACCAAGATCAAATTATCCCACTTTGGATACATTTTGTGAAGGCCCGGCTCTCCAGAGAAGTAGAATAAAACAGCAGAGTTGGAAGGGACCTTGGAAGTCTTCTAGTCCAATCTCCTGCTTAGACAGGAAACCACTTCAGACAAATGGTTATCCAGCATCTTCTTAAAAACTTCCAGTGTTGGAGCATTCACAACTTCTGGAGGCAAGCTGTTCCACTGATTAATTGTTCTAACTGTCAGGAAATTTCTCCTCAGTTCTAAGTTGCTTCTCTCCTTGATTAGTTTCCGCCCGTTGCTTCTTGTCCTGCCTTCAGATGCTTTGGAGAATAGCTTCATTTCCTTTAATGATGGGAAAGGTGGAAAGAGAGAGAAAAGGATGACCATTGTCAAGTAGCAGTAGGGAGATCATTGGAAGACTTGAAGGTCCAGTTGAGGGACAGATTATCATGGAGAAAAGTGATGTAGTTGCTAGGAAGTGGCACTGACTTGATGACACGTAGTCAATCTATCGATCTTAAATAAGATAATAAACAGGAGATCACGAAGCAATGAAGAATCTTCATGTATGTGATGAACAGCTTTTTACTCATTAATTCTGTCTGTAGGAAATCAGCAATGAATCTCATCAGGACCAAGGCACCTCTAGCTCAGTTAATCAATTATTAGCCCTTGTAACTAGCAGCTTTAATTAAAGGGCTAATTAGATATCAAAAAGGACCTCAGCACCCTTTTTACCAGCTCTGTAGTTGTATCTTTAATGTCAGGGTTGTTGGGAGGTGAGGATTCCCCTCTATTTTTTTTCATACCCATTCTCATTCTATTTCACATTGGCTTTTGAAATGAATTTTGTGAAATATTTATTTTGTTATGAGAACATGTAGTGGTATGTGATTCTGAAGAAGCTCCTTGGATGAGAAGAAAAACATTTTCAAAGGCACCCCCCCCCCCAAAAAAAGAAAGTCCAGTTGCCTTTTGGGGGGAAAAACACCTTTGGGACAACCATTATATGGATGACTGAGAATCTTTATACATACTCAATATATAGGAGGTTGCAGGAACTGAGTATGTCTAGTTTAATGAAAAGAAGGACTAGGGGAGACATGATAGCAGTGTTCCAATATCACAGGGGTTGCCACAAAGAAGAGGGAGTCAAGCTATTCTCCAAAGCACCTGAGGGTAGAACAAGAAGCAATGGGTAGAAACTAATCCAGGAAAGAAACAACTTAGAACTGAGGAGAAATTTCCTTACAGAACAACTTGCCTCCAGAAATTGTAAATGCTCCAACACTGGAAGTTTTTAAGAAGAAATTGGGCAATCATTTGTCTGAAATAGTGTTTCCTGCCTAAGCAGGGGGTTCGACTAGAAGATCTCCAAGGTCCCTTCCAATTCTGTTTATTCTATTCTATTCTATTCATCTCACCAGGTTTCCTCAACTGGCTATTGAAGAAAAGAAAGATAATTGTGTTTGGGAAAATCCCACTTAAGTGTGTTTGGGCAGGACAAAAAATGAGGGGATGCATGAGGTCCACTCAAGATTTTGGTTTCCTGACAAGAAAGATGATAGGAGTGAAGAAAGCTGGTTTGGTCCAAATCCACCATCTCAATGTGCCACTTAGAATCTCCAGAAACCTATCGGAAGTTGCAGCTTTCAGGAAGAGAACAGTCCGTGCTAGTTTTATTGAATTAAATGTCTCAGGCACTGGATCCTGTCAACAAGAACAAAACAACAGATTAAGAAATTTCATTTAGAAGAAGTCTGTTGCATCTCAGAATTTGTGTTTTTGATGCCTTCCAACCTGCACCAGAGCCTATGTTTTTGTAAAATCATCTGGCAAAAATATAACCAAATGATTCATAGTTGAAGGGAAGAGGGGAAATCTAAATAAAAAAGGCCTCCAGTAACCTTCTCTCTCTCTCTCTCTCTCTCTCTCTCTCTCTCTCTCTCCCTCTCTCTCTCTCTCTCTCCCTCTCTCTTTCTTTATCTCTCTCTCTCTCTCTTTCTTTATCTCTCTCTCTCTCTCTCTCTAGGAGAATCTGATGGGAAAGGAGTCACCCGATCCAGGAGCACAAACAGCTTCTTGTCCCAAAGTGGCCGGTGCAGGATGATCCCAAAGGAATCACGTAGACACACCATTTCTGGTGCCGTGGAATATGAAATGGTAGGAGGATCCAGAGAATGATTCCATGGGGCTAACTAAAAGTTTAGTTTCCTCTCCTTTTCCTTTTCCTCCCCTTCTTCCTCTCCTCTTCCTTCCCTTCCTTTCTTACTCTCCTCTTTTCTCCTTTTTCTCCCCTTCCCTTCTTCCTCTCCTCTTCCTTCCCCTCCTTTCTTCTTCTTCTCTCCTTTTCCTTCCCTTTTTCCTCTCATCGCCTTTTCTTTTTCCTTTTCCATCCCTTCTTCTCCTCTCCTATTTTATTTTATTTGGAGTTTTTTTTCCTCTTCCTTTCCCTTCTCTTCTTCCCCTCCTTTTCCTTTTCATTCCCTTCCCTTCTCCCTCTCCTTTCCTCTCCTCTTTCCCCTTAAGAAATACAAATTACTTTTATGCATTGCACAACAAAATCACACACACTCAGATACACCTGTATGCTCTGCTCTCTTAAAGGTTTCTAAGTTAATACTTCAACAAGCCACAAGGACAGGGAAATAGAAATTGTGTAATTTGGGCTGATCTGAAGTGCAGTCCTCTTGCATTGCCACCTTTCCCCAAACCTTTCTCCATCCCGTTCTCGCGAGCCATTGTCCCTGTCCCACTTGGGTTTGGAAAAAAATACACGGGATAAAATGCTCTGAATAAATCCACTCCATCAGCGCCTGCTGATTCAGTATCAGAAGTCTGTTGGCAAAGTTTTTAGACATTCAAAGAAGTTAATCCTCACCCTGCTGCTCACCTCTTCCATTTCCGAGCTCACGTGGGCAGCTGAAAAGGCTGGGCTTAGAGGTCCTATTATCTGGGGCAACTGAAGCTTGAAGTCTAAGCTGGCCTGCTTTGAGAACTGCTGAGTTCAGCGGAGTGGGGCCAAAACCCGAATTTTCCAGACATTGAGTATATACACCCTCTACCGGGGCAGGGGAAGGGTCACGGGGTGGGAAAGGAACACAGAATAAAGCAGAGGATTAGGAGAAAAGGGGAAAAAAAGAACAGGCAGCACAAATCAATGGAGAAGAAGACCGCAGATGGAGAAGCCAGTGGGAAAAGCAGAGCAGAGGGGGCAAAAGCTAGAGAGGAAGCCACCAGGAGTAGGGCGTGAAAGTGTGGCTACGGATGAAGAGGCAGCAGGGGTTGGTTTTGGGGCCGCTAAAGAAGGAAAGGGATAGACAGATGGAAGGAAAAAGGGGGGTTAGAAGGGAGAAAGTCGAGGGGAGGCTAGGAAGGGGTGGTGGTTTAAAAGTGGGCACGGAAGTTATCTGTTGAAGGAAGGAGGGCTAGCAGGATTTAAGAAGGAGAAGAGTGATGGTTGAGTGGTCCGAAGGAGCTGACGGGTGGGTTGCAGGAGAAACAGGAGGAGGAGTAGGAGTTGTCCATGTGGGTTTTACACCCCTGAGTAGTGTGATGGTTGCAGCTGGAAATCTAAGCAGACCAAAGAAGTGGTTTACAGAATCCTAGAATTGGGAGGGACCTCAGAAATGATTTAGCCCAACGTTCCAGCTCAGCGGAAGGTCTACCAGAATGTCTATGACAGCTGACCAGCCAGCCAGCTGAAAGACCTTCAAGCTCACCACTCCATAGGTCAGCCAGTTGCTTTGGCTGGCAGCTGGCACAGTCGGGATCTTCCAGTTTGAAGTCCAAAGTAAGGGTTCTCCGCGTTTCTCCTGCCTGCCACCCCGGGGCCAGCATGGCAGTTCAAGGAGGCTACACCATCCTCATCATCCCGCTGGGAACGGCCCTCAGCAATCTTCACGCCTTGCACTTCTTTCTCTGGGTAAGCTTAGGGATTCATGCACTCGTCCATCCGGCATGCGCCTTAAACAATATTTATTTGCTCTGGAGTTCTGGAACGACAGGTACGCAGCAGGTGAAATCCTGCATATGAGGAGGACATTGCTTTTTCTCCATAGAAATCCTTAAGTGCTGGAAGCGTCTTCATTGATATTGTCCTCATGCTTAGCAGTCACCAAGCTCTGTCTTGGAAGCTTCCTCGAGAGTTGTATTTTCTCGATCTTCTGGAGAGAGGCTGAGCTGGTTCCTCTTGGTATAGATTTGTGTTTGTGAGTGCATCTGTCTCTGTGTGTTCATGCTCATGTAGACTTAATTATTAGTTTCTTCAGTACTGCTAACATTGCCAACAATTGTTTAGTTTGGTAATTATGGTTCTCCGGTGTTTATTGTGGATGTTGATGCCATTGCAAGCTACTCTCAAAGCTGATTTTGATAGAATTCCACGTGCAGTTTTACCACGCTGTAGATTTTTAAAAAGAAATAAAAATAAAATAAAATACCGGAGGTTCAAATTAGCTGTTCAACCAACTGAGCTTCTTCGAAAGAGCCAAAATGCTGAGAATCTGCTTCTGGGTATCAAGAGGAGAAACATTGGGTTTTTGTTGTTGTTGTCATGGGTAGACAGAATGAGGTTATGAGGTCGAGCCTCTTCTGTAACTATAATACAATAGAAGAGTTGGAAGGGACCTTGGAGGTCTTCTAGTCCAACCCCCTGCCTAGGCAGGAAACCCTATACCGTTTCAGACAAATGGCTATCCAACATCTTCATGAAGACCTCCAGTGTTGGGGCATTCACAACTTCTGGAGGCAATTTGTTCCACTGATTAATTGTTCTGTCAGGAAATGTCTCCTTAGTTCTAAGTTGCTTCGTTCCTTGGTTAGTTTCCACCCATTGCTTCTTGTTTTACACTCAGGTGCCTTGGAGAATAGTTTGACTCCCTCTTCTTTGAGGCAACCCCTGAGATATTGGAAGACTGCTATCATGTCTCCCCTAGTCCTTCTTTCTATTAAACTAGACATACCCAGTTCCTGCAACCGTTCCTCATATATTTTAGTCTCCAGTCCCCTAATCATCTTTGTTCCTCTTCTCTGCACTCTTTCTAGAGTCTCCACATCAGATGGGAGTTTATCCAAGAAAGATCCATTCTAGAATTAAGGAGAAATTTCCTGTCAGTGAGGACAATTAATTGGTGGAATGGCTTGCCTCCAGAAGTTGTGGGTGCTTCAACCCTGGAGGTTTTCAAGAAGAGATTGGACAGCATTTGTCCAGAGTGGTATAGGGTCTCCTGCTTGAGCTGGGGGTTGGATTAGAAAACCTCCAAGGTTCCTTCCAACTCTGTTGTTGTGGCTATAAGCCCCTTTTGTGTCTCAGATTAAATACACCGCCCCCTTGGTGCTTTCAGTCCTTGGAACTGTGGGCTGAGCATTAACTCTTCTGAATTCAAATCCATCTGCTCCTAAATTATGGATCTTGGGGGAGATGACTTAATACTGTAGGTCTCTTTTCAGAGGATCTTGTGTCTAGTTAAAAGTGCTCAGGGGTCATTGTAAAAAAATTCTCCTGGGAGTCAAAGAAGCAGCAAGCTGCACTAATTAGTTTCTCTTTCTTTTCCTTCCTTTCTCCCTCCCTACTTCCTTTCCTTTCTTTCTTTCTCTCTCTTTCTTTTCCTTCCTTCTTACTATATTTCTTTTTCTTTCCCTTCCTTCCTTCTTTCCTTCCTTTCTTTCTTTCTTTCTATCTTTTTCCTTCCTTTCTCTCTCTCTTTTTCCCTCCTTCCTTCCTCTCTTTCTCCTTCCTTCCTCTCTTTCCTTCCTTCTTTCCACTCTCTTTCCTTCCTTTCTCTTTTTTCCTTCCTTCCTTCCTTCCTTCCTTCCTGCCTTCCTTCGTTTCTTTCTTTCTTTCTTTCTTTCTTTCTTTCTTTCTTTCTTTCTTATTTTCCTCCCTCCCTCCCTGCCTCTGTCTCTCTTTCTCTCTGTAGATGAAGCAGATGCAGCAGCTGGAACGAGAACGGGATGCCTTGTTGCAAGGCCTGGAAATGGTTAACCAGGTACGCGACTGGTTACAGTGCCACCTGCTGGAAGCTCAAAAACGCCAGAAGCACATGGGAGCCCAGGCGGTAAGTCAGGACGGGCGGCCTTTTCGTCTGCCACGACTGTGGTGGGTCTTCAGGCACAAGCGGGGCATCGCAAGCAGGGCTCCAATAAAGAACACGTGATTGCCGGGCCAAGTGCGGCCTGATGCAGCTCTAAGGTGGATGATCACCAACCCCCCTGTGAGTAATAACAAAAACACACAGAAATTGGCTTTGTACAAACACACCCTAAACATTGCAGGTTTTGCACTTCCTAAAAGCTTGTCTTTGTATTTACTTGTGGAGTCAGCAAACTCCTGATTGACTGCAATATGTCATACGGTCTAGTACAGGTAGTCCTCGACTTACGACCACAACCGAGCCTCAAATCTCCGAGACATTTGCTAAGTGAATCTGGCCTCATTTTACGACATTTCTTGCCACAGTTGTTATGTGAATCACAGCAGTTGTTAAGTTAGTAAGCTGGTTGTTAAGTGAATCTGGCTTCCCCGTTGACTTTTGCTTGTCAGAAGGTCGCTAAAAGAGGATCGCGTGACCCCCCTGCAGCCGTCATCAGTCTGAGTCGGATGCCGAGCGCCTGAATTTTGATCGCGTGACCACTGGGATGTCCCAATGGTCGTAAGCTTGAAAAAACAGTCCTAAGTCACTTTGTTTTGTTTCCCGTTAACATTTTAATTGAGTTACAAGATAAAATAAGATACAAAAGAAAATGGGAAAACAATGAGGAGAAAGTGTGTGTGTGAGGGGGAGAAAAGTGAGGAAGGATTAAGATAAAGAAAAAGAAACTGACTTCCGACACTCTCTCTTGTAGTAAAACAAGGCATTAACAAGGGACGCAGTGGCTCAGTGGCTAAGGCGCTGAGCTTGTCGATCAGAAAGGTGGGTGCTTCGATGGTTCGAATCTCTAGCACTGTGTAACGGAGTGAGCTCCCGTTACCTGTCCCAGCTTCTGTCAACCTAGCAGTTCAAAAACAAATAAAAATGCAAGTAGAAAAATAGGAACCACCTTTGGTGGGAAGGTAACACCGTTCCGTGCGCCTTTGGCATTTAGTCATGTCGGCTACAGGATCACGGAGACATCTTCGGACAGCGCTGGCTCTTCTGCTTTGAAACAGAGATGAGTACTGCCCCCTAGAGTCGGGAATGACTAGCACATATATGCAAGGAGAACCTTTACCTTTACCTAAGGCATTCACATCAAATCACAACTTTTTGGTTTTTTCCATAATAATAATAAACTACGGATACTAAATGAACTGTTGTAAATTGAGGTCTACCTGTAGTTAAGGCAATAGGCCAGAAACCCAGTGTTAGTGAGTTCAAATTCCACCTTAGCCACGAAAGCCAGCTGGGTGATCTTGGGCCAGTCCCCCTCGCTCAACTCAACCCAACTCAGAGGGTTATTGTTGTGAGGAAAATAGGAGGAGGAAAGAGTATATTAGATGTGCTCACAATGTTGAGTTACCCATGTTACGGGTCTTCCGGGCCTCAAAATATACCCTAGGCGCAGTGTTTCTCAACCTTGGCAAGTTGAAGATGTCCGGACTTCAACTCCCAGAATTCCCCAGCCAGCATTCGCTGGAATTCTGGGAGTTGAAGTCCGGACATCTTCAACTTGCCAAGGTTGAGAAACACTGCGCCTAGGATTTTTTGTTGGAGGGGGGATGCAGGGTTGAAATCCTCCCGGTTCAGCGCAGTTTGGCAGAACTGGTAGGGATGATTGTCCTTTGTTCTGCGAACCGGTAGTTAAAAAAAAAAAAAGCTAAAAAAAAAAGCTTCCGAGGATCGCCCGGCTAGATGAATACATAAACGAATAAATGAAGTGTTATAATACACCTGGACAGCATTGGGTGGCTAACGAATCCAAATTTTTAAAAAAGTGATTTTTTAAAAAGGTAGAAAACCATTAATGCGATTTGCCTAAAGCAAACTATTATACTAAAGTATTATCATGCTAAGAGTCCTTTATTGAATACCTAATGTTATTGTCGCTTTTTATTGTGGGGGAAAGCAACTGCACCAAAGTGGAATCCGAAATTAAAACAGGAAGGGAATATGCAATTAAATCACAAGTAATTATATGTAACTAAGTCTTCAGACTTCCATGGCAGATAGCTAGTCCTTGACTTACAACAGTTGTACAGCATCACTGAAACAAGTGACTTATGGCCATTTCTCACACTTAATGACCTTTGTAGCATCCCCATGATCATCTGATCGGAATTCAGATGCTTGGCAACTGGTTCATACTTACATCCATCCCAAAGTCTTGTGATCCTCTTTTGCGACCTTCTGAGAAGCAAAGTCAATGGGGAAACCAGATTCGCTTAACGACCATGTCATTAATTTATCAACCACAGCGGTTCACTTAACAACTATGGCAGGAAAGGTCATAAAGCGGGGAAATGCTCACTTAAGAAATGTCTCACTCAACAGCATAGATTTTGGACTCAATTGCGGTCATAGGTTCGAGGACTACCTGTCGCGGTTGACGTCTTAACTGCAAAAATTCTCTTTTTCCTTATTTCTTGAACTGGAATGTTTGGGATGCACATGGGATTTCCAGTTTTGAGACTTGTTGCTCTGTTTTGCACAACTGCAGAATGAGTGTCGAGAGTCTTACTCTAAGCAGAGCTGCTTGCTGCTGGCCAAGATCCAGGAAGTCAACCTGTGCTTGAAAAATTTACTCACTTCTTCTGGAAAGGTCAGTAGGCCTGAAGGGGTGGGATTAGAGAATACAGAATACAGGTAGTCCTCAACTTACAACTGTTTGTTTAGTGCCTGTTCAAAGTTGAAAAAAAAGGAACTTATGACTGTTTTCCCCACTTAACCATTGCAGCATCTCCACAGTCATGTGATCAACATTCGGAGGCTTGGCAACCGGTTCATATTTATGACGGTTGTTGCAGTCCCGTTTTGGGACCATCTGGCAGGCAAAGCCAATCAAGGGAGCCAGAGTCATTTAACAATCGTATTACGCACTTCAGAACTGCAGTGCTTCACTTAACAGCCGGGGCAAATGAGGCAAAACTCACTTGACAAATGTCTCACTTAGCAACATAAATTTTGGGCTCAATTGCAGTCGTAAGTCGAGGATTACCTGTAACAGATTTGGGAGGACTTTACTAGTCCAATCCCCTGCTCAAGACAGAAGACCTTATACTATCCAGGCCGAATGGTTGTTCGCAATAGCAATAGCAGACTTATATACCGCTTCATAGGGCTTTCAGCCCTCTCTAAGCGGTTTACAGAGTCAGCATATTGCCCCCACAGTCTGGGTCCTCATTTCACCCACCTCGGAAGGATGGAAGGCTGAGTCAACCCTGAGCCGGTGAGATTTGAACCGCTGAACTGCAGATAACAGTCAGCTGAAGTGGTTGCAGTACTGCACTCTAACCACTGCACCACCTCGGCTCAGTGTTTTTGAAAAACTCCAGTGATGAAGCACTCACAACTTCTGGAGGCCATTTGAAGTTACGAATTCGCTGAATGAGTAACTTTATGAGTGGTCCTTGCATTTTTGACCCGTGCAATGTCCCCAGCTGTCCATCTTTCCAGCCAACTCTGGATGGCTCTCAATGACCCTTTAATTGTACCACGTTCTTAGAACGTTTTGCAAGTGTACGGATGAATAGGGTCGCGGTTTCTCCTGAATAGATATTTGTGGTCAGAATTTGGCCAGCAAAATAGCACTTCTTCATACTAGAGACAAGCGTGGCGATGAGTCACACATAAATTGTGTTTTTTTCCACCCCTAACCCTCTTCTTTGCAGACTGAAGTGCCACTCAAAAATTGGGGGGTTCCCTGTTCCTCTCCAGAAAATCCATTTCACCAGCAAGCCATTGTTGTGCTAAAGGAGCAGAACCATCTGTTGACCAAGGTAAACTACCAAGTGTCAGGATTCCAAGTAACACCCCCAACGAAAGAAGACTCCGAGGCCTGAGTTTCCTCAAAGCTCCATTTTATTAGAGATGTAATTTTGGCATATCTGGGAAAACCTGAATCTGAAAGCTTCTAGGTTTTCCCCACCCAAATGAAAGTCCAAGGCCCTGCCACATGATCCAATCAGGCACCATCCAAAACTGGAGATGCCTCCCAGTCACACCATCGGCAGCTGCAGGGAAAGATGACCTTGACTCTCTGAGAAAAGAATGTTGTTATGACTATATATCTCCCCTACTCCATATAATCCCCCCTCCTATTTCCCCACAGCAGAAAATGTGGCAGGCCTGAAAGCCCAATGCAAAAGATGGCTTCCAGGCCTGACACCAAGGCTGGCTGATCTCCTTTAGATGGAAAAGGGGATATTTGATTTAAATTGTATTTGTAATGTGTCTATGGAGATTCCCAGGCATCCAGATCATGGTTGTTCCAAAGATGCTTTTTTTCAAAAGGCAACTGAACTTCCTTGTTTTTTTTTTTCCTTTAAAAATGTTTCACTTCTTATCCAAGAAGCTTCTTCAGTTCAGTTCAGTGAAGAAGCTCCTTGGATGAGAAAGTGAAGCCTTTTCAAGGTTAAAAAAAAATGAGGGTGTCCAGTTGGCTTTCAGAAGAAGCACCTTTGGGTACCAGATAGATCTACTAGAAATGGAATCCAGGACTGTCCCACAAAGAAAGTGTGCTTCTGGGTTTTAGGGTGCACATTGGTACAATATTAAAAGGAATTCACCTGACCCAGTAATTCACTTTTGAGGGTTTGAGAATTAAGAATAATTCTTCTCTGGTAAATGAACAAGGACTTTTTGGTGTGCTGTGTGAACAAATCTAACAATAGAAGAACTGCTATGGATCATTATTTTTATTATTTTATTTCATTTTATTATTTTATTTTATTATTTTATTTTATTATTTCATTTTATTATTTCATTTTATTATTTCATTTTATTATTTTATTTTATTATTTTATTATTTTATTTTATTATTTTATTATTTTATTTTATTATTTTATTATTTTATTATTTTATTTTATTATTTTATTATTTTATTATTTTATTTTATTATTTTATTTTATTTTATTATTTTTTAATTATTTTATTATTTTTATTTATTTATTTTATTATTATTTTATTTAATTTGTTTTATTTTTATTTTATTTTATTTTATTTGGAATGTTTGGTTGTTGCTTATTTCTCCCTAAGAGAAAATAGTACTTTTCCACCATCTGGAACAGTCAGGAGAAATAAAATTTTAACCCACTGAGAAATCTTTGATGGACTGCAATACTAAGGAATCTGTCAATAGCAGGTAGAATTTAATATCTCCCTTTGTCATAATTGCTCCTTGGAAATCATTTATAGGTTCAGTTCAGACAATCTAGTCTTCTCCTGTAATATGATTTGCCTTTGAAATATAAATTGGTCATCTTAAGTTTGAACCACTCATTTGGCTATCCTGCATTTTGTATTGGAATCCATGATATGGGTGTGGTTTGTGTGTGTGTGTGTGTGTGTGTGTGTGTGTGTGTGTACTTGAACATGGGTAGTTCATGGGTAACAATTAATTTGCTGTAAAATTAGTGGCTGTAAGTCAAGGACTACCTATAGCCAATAATAAACCAAAAGATTCTGATTGTTTGCAGTATTTAAGAATTCAGCTTGCATCTATGACGTGAGATTGTTTTGTGAGGTCCTCTGGCAAGATAATTTTTTTTAAAAATATAATCTTTATATAAAAACACAAATGGTTGCATGAGCCTCAATGGGGCCTCCTGATGTAGTTGAAAAGAGAAATAGAAATAGCACTTATGTACTGTTTTACATTTACCTCCCTAAGCGGTTTACAGAGTCAGCCTTTTGCCCCCAACAATCTGGGTCCTCATTTTGCTGACCTCAGAAGGATGGAAGGCTTGAGCCTGGTGAGAATCAATCTGCCAAATTGCAGTAAGCCGGCAGTCAGCAGAAGTTGCCTGCAGAGCTGCATTCTAACCACTGCGCCACCAACATGCAACAAAGGTTGCGCTCCATTCTCTTTCCCCTCTCATGCATCCTGGTACGAAAACATAGTAGAGAGTGGATGGTTTGTGGCCCTCCAGAAGCTACTGAACTGCCATTCCCATCCTCCTCACACCAGCCGTGTAAGATTGATGGGAGTTGGAGTACATCAATTCTGGAAGGACCAATGCTTGTCTATCTTTGGTTGCTCAGTAACATGGCCCCAATGGAGGCCGAGGGAACCTCTTGAATTGGGAAGTAAGCAACCACAAGCTCCTTCCAAGAGCAAGAAGGCTCCAAAGATGTTAGACAGATGGAAGAAATCATGCTACTTATGTCATAATCATTGATGTCTACTTGGTTAACAGGAGGTGTCCCAAAAATGCCATCGCATTGCACAATTGGAAGAAGAAAAGGCATCCCTTTACAAGCAGCTGAAGGAGAGCTGGGGTTATAAACTTCCCAGCCACAAGGAGTTCACCTTCATCTGACCAGAAGCTCAAGGATGGGTGACCATAAACTCTTCTGCTTCACAGTTGGCCGTGCTTGGGACATCACTTTCTTTGGGGACTCCAAACGACGGCCCACGTCAAGTCTTTTGTTAGGAAAGAGGCCAACAGCGTTCCTGTCTGTCCTCTAGGGCTAGGTTTGTTGGAGAAACATCTTGAGATGGTTGGTGATTGTTAGAATGGGAAAGGTGAACACGAGGCTCTTTTGAGGTTCATTGAAAAAATAACCGGTGGAAGGGAATGGATCAGGAGATGGACCAGAGGGCAAACAAGGCAAAGCTCACAAATGCTTGCTTTCTTGCCTCCCTTTGTTCCAACATGTTTCAGATTCTTACTTCGGCTATGAGGTTGAAAACCTTCTCTTACAACAACTTCAGGACTTTGAATTCTGTAGCTCTGGACCAGAGATTCGGGAGTCCAGAATTCACATCGTGGCAGTACATTTCCCCACTAGGATACCTGTGTTGAAGTAACTGCCCTCTGTATTATTATTATTATTATTATTATTATTATTATTTTTCCAAACCAAAAAAAGAGCACATACCCATCAAAGGCCTTTTCATTCAGAGACCAAATATGTTGATGTTCTCCTTGGTTTACACATTTTGCAATCTCTCCTTTGATATAACCTGCAAATATCTAGCTGCAGTTCTGTTGTTCAGTTTTGTATTTATACTGGAGTGGGGCTGAGTGACTACAGTATTACTTTCCTGTAGCTAAGGGAAATGAAACCAAGAGATATTTATGGCAGAAAAAGAACCATGAAGTATGGCCTACAGTCTGCATTTAGCTGTATTTCCTTTCCACATTTTGGAATATTGTTTCTGTAATCCAAATAGCAATAGCACTTATACACCATAAATAAGTACTTAAGTCATTGCACTTATTCACCACAAATAAGTGCTATTGTAATATAATAAAGCACTTCACAGTGCTTTTACGGCCCTCTCAAAGTGGTTTACAGAGTCAGCCTCTTGCCCCCAACAATCTGGCTCCTCATTTTACCCACCTCGGAAGGATGGAAGGCTGAGTCAATCTTGAGCCTGTGAGATTTGAGCTGCCGAACTGCAGCTAGCAGTCAGCTGAATTAGCCTGCAGTGCTGCACTCTAACCACTGCGCCACCTCGACTCTTACATCTAGATCAGTATTTTTTACATTTGGCAGTTTTAAGTTGGGTGGATTTTAACCCAGAGTGTTGGCTGGGAAATTCTGGGAGTTGAAGCCCATCTTAAAGGTGCCGAAGTTGAGAAACACTGTTCTAGATCAATCCTGCACTTGTGGGTATGTTTACAGTTTCTTTACATTTTCTTTCTGTTTTTCTGATTCCATTTGATACTTTTTCTATTCCTTTCTTCCTTCTTTTGTTCTTGAAACAATAGTGACATCCCCAATTAATAGGATCAAATATAAACTGACAGGTAGAAGTTCCCCAACCTCACCTGAACACCGTAAGCACCTGGAGAGGAAGGATCAGTCAGATTAGCCAGTGTTGGATGGCCGAAATCTTTGATTTTTCATTAGTGGTCTTCTTGTTTTCAAATTGTTGGGAGGCAGAGGTATCCTTCGTAGGAAAGAGCATTTGCAAGAGTCGGAATCCTAACTCCCACCTACAATTAGCAACGCTGGTTTTATAACTAACAGGAGAGAGTTACAGATAGTCCTCAACTTACGACTACCACTGAGCCCAAATTTTTCTGTTGCTAAGTGAGATATTGGTTGAGTTTTGGCCCCATTCTACCACTTTTTTTGCCACAGTTGTTAAGGGTTGTTAAGTTAGTAGCACGGTTGTTAAGTGAATCTGGCTTTCCCGTTGACTTTGCTTGGCAGAAGGTCGCAAAAGGGGATCATCTGACCCTGTGGGACACTGGGACGGTCATAAATAGAAACCAAAATCTGATCATGTGCCGCTGCAATGGTCATAAGTGTGAAAACGGTCATAAGGCATTTTCAGTGCCGTTGTAACTTTGAATGGTCACTAAATGAACTGTTGTAAGTCGAGGACTACCTGTATTTCAAGAAATACAATGCAGAGATAGGCTGAGCCTAATACCTGGTTAGCTGCATCCTGCCAGGAGGAGAATTGGAGAATTTATGCTCCAGAGGCCTGTGCTAGAAACCGGGGCAAAACGAAGTGATCTCACATTAACAGCACTTTAGGTGAAGTGAGGGCGGTGGCTCAATGGCTAAGACACTGAGCTTGTGGTTCAGAAAGGTTGGCAGTTCGGCGGTTCGAATCCCTAGTGCTGTGTAACAAAGTGAGCTCCCGTTACTTGTCCCAGCTTCTGCCAACCCAGCAGTTCGAAAGCACGTAAAAATGCAAGTAGAAAAATAGGGACCACATTTGGTGGGAAGGTAACAGCGTTCCGTGCGCCTTCGGCATTTAGTCATGCCGTCCACATGACCACGGAGATGTCTTCGGACAGCGCTGGCTCTTCGGCTTTGAAACGGAGATGAGCACCACTCCCTAGAGTCGGGAATGACTAGCACATATCTGCGAGGGGAAACTTTACCCTTACCTTTTAGGTGAAGTGGAGCACACAATGGATCACTAAATATCTATGTCCCACTGCTCCCTTGGGGGTCTCAAAAGTGCTAACAAGTGACTCTTTCTGTTGGATTTGACCTCTGATCTCAATGCCAAGGCAGTGAACCACAATTCTACATACTAGATCTTTCACTTGTTTTGCAATTCGACTCTCCTTGACTCAGCCAAAAATCTTCCTGACATGTTTGGGGTCCCTACGATCAGTTCCCAGCCTGACTCCATTGACTCTCCTGGTTTTTCTGTAGTTACTTGAGTTGCCTACAGCATAATGGGCGAGGGTCCCACCAATCGGACGCTGGCCAGTGGCCTTTGGATGCTGTCTAAATACGACAGCGAGAAAGACTATTTAATTCCGGTAGAGTGTAGGGCAATTGAAGGTTTTCTCCCCAATGGGAAGGTGATCAAATCATAGGGACACTGAAGAACTAAATAGTTACCAGTGCTTATTCTGCTGTGGAAGAAGGACTCTAGATCCGTGATTGCGAACCTATGGCACGCCTGGCACACAGAGCTCTCTCTGCGGGCATATCAGCCGTCACCCGAGCCCAACTCCATTGCGCATGCACCCGCCACCTCCCACTGGCCATCTGGTCTTCAGCTCTCTGCTGTGCATGGGGCAGATGCGGGGGACGCGCACACACTTGTGGGGGGTGCTCACATTGTATTTTGGGGCCTTGAGCAGTGGCCCCCACGTCCCATTTTGGCTTCTAGGTTGGTGCATGTGGCCTTTCAGGCCCAAAACGGGGCGGCCTCCGGGGAACCCATTTTGGGCCCAGAAAGCCTCCTGCATCAACCTGGAAGCCGAAAATGGAAAAGGGTGTGTGTGGAAGAGCTCAGGGGAGGGTTGTGCACACATGTGCAGGGTGCAAGGGGCGTGAGCAATGCATTGAGGGTCCACGCTTTCAGCCCACAATGGCAAAAAGGTTAGCCGTCACTGCTATAGATTCTTTCTGTGGCAAACCATGGGGAACTCCTGGTGCATGGAATTAATTGTTGACAATTGGAGAGCCGCCTGTCAACGATGCTTTTTAAGCCGGGGTTCCTCGCTGTGCAAGGTGACTTGAGATCCTGAAGAGAGGTAATTATTTGACTATTGATTCTACGTTCTGCACCACTGGCACCTGTCTCACTTCTCAGGCCCAACGCATGGAGCGAGTCATTTTAAAATCAATCCTCGGTAAACTTTCTAGTTGATTTCTCCTTCATTAGTTGCTGCCAACTCCCTGCTGGCTTAAATAAAAAAACGCACGAGGAAAAATCGCAAACCCATTCACAGAGTACAATATCGTATTACAGGTAGTCCTCGGCTTACGACGACAACCGAGCCCCGAATTTCTGTTGTTAAGCAAGACATCGGTAAAGCCGAGTTCTGCCCCATTTTACGGAACTTGCTTGCCTCAGTGTTTAAGTGAACCACTGAGGTTGTTAAGTTAGTCACACGGTCGTTAAGTGAATCTGTCTTCCCCATCGATTTTGCTTGTCAAGGAGGTCGCAAAAGGGGATCACGCGATCCCAGGATACTGCAATGGTTGCTAAGCGTGAGTCAGTTGCCAAGGGGCTGGATTTTGATCATGCGACCACGGAGATGCCACACGGTCGTAAGTGTGAAAAGTGGTCATAAGTCACATTTTTCAGTGCCATTGTAACATTGAATGGTCACTAAATGAACTGTCTTAAGTCGAGGATTACCTGTATTAGTGCTTTCTCCTTTTCCTTCCACCAGGTCCTCTAATTATTGAGCTGTTATTACCTTCTTTTTAAAAATAATGTTGTATTTATTCTGAGGTAAACCTCTTGAAATGTGTTGAAGCGAAGGTGTCATTAAAACATTTAACGTATCTGACTGTCTTTGAACTGGTTCTTAGGGCTGTGTAAGGAACAATGTGTTCTGTCTGAGGCTTCCCAAGTGCATGAAGCAAACTCCTGGTCCCAACGAAAAACCCTTTTATTAATTGACTGTGAATTCTGCTCATTCGCATCCAGCAAAGTCTTTCAAGGGAGGATTTACAGTCACAGACCTTATCTGTCTTAGAGAGCTGCCAGGCCAATATCTGCAGGAATCTCAGAGAGTCACAAACCAATTAAGCGACCTAATTGTCTCCTGCAAACTCCACTCCCTTTTTGCTCCTCTTTTATTTCCTCTGGGAGGGGCCATTCACTGTCCACCTGTGGCCTTACTCCCAAGTCAACCCTTGTGCCTTAGCTGTTCCCTTCGTCTGGCAACTCTGTGCATGCACACACTGGGAACAGGCTCCAGCTGTTCATCTGCCTCACTGATGTCTGACTCCGAAGGCAGCTGATAACTGGCATACAACTCTGGCCCATACTCTGCCTCCGACACAGAGCCCTCATCAGAGCCTTCCCCAGACTCCAGGACTGGCCCATGCTCCTCCCCAACTTCCTCACTGTCCGAATCTGCTGCATAGCTCTGCTAGCCGCTTGTGGGCCACAACACAATGGGTGATGACAAAGACATGTCTTCTCTCATGCAAACTTCCCTTCTTGTACCATATCCATTATCGGACGTTGGCGATTATGTTAGCGATCCTATTTTTATTAACAGCCACATGAAAAAATGCTGCTGAGTTTTGTCCAAAGCAGTAACTTAGGTTTTGAAGCCCTGATGTTCTTCTTCTGCCTGGATCTCATTTCCCTTCAATCTTTCCTTGGAAGATTAAGTGAAGAATGCCGTATTTTCCAGGTGTTGCTTTACATATCCAAAATATTCTGTCGCTTTTTTATGATTTTGACGATTTCCCTTGGCTTTCCCAGGTGGCTTATCACCTCATTTCCGATTTTGTCAACCCAATTTATACGTTGCAGCTGCCTGTAAAACCACATTTCAAATGTTTCTAGTCCCTTCAAGTGGCTTTCTGTCAGAGACCAACTCTCCACTCCGTAGAGCTGGTTAGAAAAGATGTAGCATCTTCCCTGTTCACTGGCAGAACAATAAATATGAAAGAAGCCAATGCTTTGCCTTGAATTGAGATTCACTTTATTGAGCTCAAATTTCCAAAATGCTGCTTACATAAATCTCTATTTTCAATACTCGCAAAAGGTGCCTGCCATAGACAGCACAACCAAAACAGAACATCTGGAAATAAAAAAATAATTTGCATACAAATATAAAGAGATTTGTCAGTAGGCAAAATATATATATATATAGATCAGATTTATTAGGAAAGGCTTCAAGGAATGGGAATAGATTCGTGCAAACAGGCATCAGATGGAGACTACATAAACACCCAGATTAAGGCTTAAAAAGTCCAGAATAGGATCAGGTCTAAGGCTTTCTTTTTTTATTCAGAGCTGTAGAAAGAAATTCAGGGTAAACGCTTTCCCCAAATTCTACTTCCAGGGGGACTCCCTGTGGAGAAACAGGTACCGTATTTTTTGGATTATAAAACACACCAGAGTATAAGACGCACCATGACTTTGAAGAGGTAAATTTAAACCAAAAAGTTTTTGCGCTGCAGGCCTCCCAAACCCTCTGCACGCCTCATTTTTTGCAAAAAAAAAGGGGGGGGCATGCAGAGCTTTGGGAGGCTTGTAGAGTGCTCATGGGGGCTGGGGGGGGGGGACAAAAACGGCCCGGTGTTTGCTCATTTTTGCCCTCCCCAGCCCCCAGGAGCACTCTGCAAGCCTCCCAAACCCTCTGCATCTCCATTTTTGCAAAGGGGGTGGGGTTTCAGTAGGCCAAAAATGCTGTATTCAGTGTATAAGACGCACCCAGGTTTTCACCCTCTTTCTTGGTGGGGGGAGGTGCGTCGTATACTCCGAAAAATATGGTAGTTCTTGATTTACAACTGGTTGTTTAGTGACTTAAAAATTATGATGGCCCTACTCTGGGATACTTAGGACCCAGATTTGAAGTTTGTCTGGTCCAGTGTATGAAATCCTCTTACTTTTGCTGCCAGTTTGCAACGAAGAGCACACACACAAACAGACTGGTTTGCTCGCATGCGGCACTTCTGCGCTTCTGCCCATGCGCAGAACCTCTGCACATGCACAGAGCGTCCATTATAACATCTGGGCAAGTGGGTGGAGCGTCCTCCCACTGCTACCACTACCAGTTTGCCCGAACTGGGTCGAACTAGCAGAATGCCACCTCTGGTTCTGGTCACATAACTTTGGGCGCTTTATAAGTGTTTGCAACATCCATGTGAACACACTTTACGAAAACCAGCACTTAACTTTCAGTTTTTGCCAAACTATGCTCATCGCAAAGCTTGGGTTTGCTTCACGACTGCTGCAAAAAAAAAAGATTGCAAAATCTTTTTTTTTGCAAACATTTCTGACTATAATGGATAGGCTCCATTAGGGCCGACTAGCAAGGACAATCTGTAAACATTAAGGAATCTGACCTGGAAAAGCTTCCTGAATTAAATTAGCAAGGTCTTTTGGCTATTCCAAAGATAACAAAAAATCAAAAAGCAAGAGGAATTTTAGTTCAGAAGCAGTTTGGAGCAGCCATGGAAAGGTGGGGGGAGTTAGATTGCGAAAGCCTCTGGAGCACAATTATCCCAGTCCAGGTCTAAGAAGAAACTTATGAAAGGCGTTCTAGCACTTAATTCCTAGCACCAGCAACACAGAAGAGGCCTGAATATATATATTCAGGCCTCTTTTGTCCCCTAGAATCCCCTTGGATCTACTTCTCTATATAGAAAAACTGGAAGGTTACCACTAGTAGCACTTAAGTGTTAGCCTTAGCACTTAGACGCATATTTTACAATCCAAACCATTCTCTCTTCAATATTAAAACCTTCTCTTCCTAAAGGATGCTTCAAAGTGGCATTCTAGATACTTTGAATTAATGCTCTCTATACTTCAGAGAATGTTGGTTGCCTATGTAAAAACCCTGTAAATGTTAGTATATACCTATCTCTTCACAGTTTAATCATTACAGTGTCATCGACTTACCTGTAAGCATTTCTATATCAAAAGCATAATCACTATGGAGTGAAACTGAGATGAATCTCCATTTAGGCATGGTGTCTACCACAAGGAATTATCCACCCACTTTCCAGAACATGATGTGGTGGTTGAACTTCTACCTTCTAATGAGCCTCGGTGGCACAGTGGTTAGAATGCAGTACTGCTGCCTGCAATTTGGCAGTTCAAATCTCACCAGGCTCAAGGTTGACTCAGCCTTCCATCCTTCCGAGGTGGGTAAAATGAGGACCCAACATTGTTGGGGGCAATATGCTGACTCTGTAAAACCGCTTAGAGAGGGCCGTAAAGCACTGTGAAGCGGTATATAAGTCTAAGTGCTATTGCTACTGCTATTCTATGAGCCTTCATTTCAAATTTCCCCACATTTTCCCTTGTGCCTTTCAGTTATGTTCCCTTCATGCTCAGAGGAAATGTTGGATTTCCAACACATCTCAAAGAGACCAGGTTGGGGAAGGCTGTTTTAGCAGAAGCGGCTCCAAAACAAAATTAATCCCACTTCTAGGGAGTTAAGAGCAAAGAGGAGGAACAGGCAGCATGTTCCTGTGATCAGAAAGGAGTAAATATCTACAACTGAAGACCAGAGACATTTGGAGAAGCTGAAAGAATTGCAGCAGACTCCATGCACGGCTGGCAGAATCACCTGGGATGGAATGATGCCAAGAGATGGGGTCAGCATGCTTAGCCTGTAGGACTAGCAACCCCAAAACTAGTACTGCCCATCAAAGCATGTGGTTACTAGCAGCAAGACTGTGGGTTCAGGCCCCACATAGGCCTTTGGACAATCCCTCTTGGGAAATCACATCCTAGGTCTAAAGCCCATTGTCTGCATACAGATACTATCCTACCATGTCCAGTTAAAAATTTTTTTTTCAAGGAGCCCATCTCACACTAGAGAGCAAGCTCATAGTTAGAAAACACCACCAGATAGATGAACAGTCCTGGCTACCCGGTCAAAAGCCACAAGTTTATGTTAATGGATGTTCTGCCCCATTAAAGAAAAAAAATTCTTCTTCTCTCTCTAACTCAGCTCTTCCAATCAGGTAGGAGAATTTTAGTGACTTTCCCTTTCCACTGGCCAGGCTTTCCAATGTGACATCCTACAATGGTCCTTTGAGGACTTACTTCCTTCCTTCCTTCCTTCCTTCCTTCCTTCCTTCCTTCCTTCCTTCCTTCCTTCCTTCCTTCCTTCCTTCCTTCCTTCCTTCCTTCCTTCCTTCCTCATCCAGTGTTAGATTTTGCTCTCCTTCTCATCCCATCCTCTCTTTTTAACTTCACTCTCCAATAAGGTAAAATACCACCATTTGCCAGCAGAGGGCAGCCAAAACACCAAGAACTGCTCCCATAAATGGCCGCGTTATGGTCCTACCCACACAATGACCAACAAGATTGTTGAGATCCACCACCAGATGGTGGCAGAAGGAGCAACAGCCCTATCATCAGCATCAGCAGCGTCTGCCACCATCCTAGAATCATCTGGAGGTGTGGTTACGGTCTTGCCAGGAAGGACAGGAGGCATTACTTCAACTTGGCATCGGTATTTCTCCCCAAGAAGGTTGGTGACCGCCAGTTCCGCCCGCTGTGAGCAGCAATCTGAGGTGTAAGTGACCACTTCCACCAGCCCGTGGGCTTGGTGAGGAAGCACCAGACCATTTTCCACCTGCACGGAGTGAATACCGGCTTTGTCCCAGATCTGCAAGGTGGCTGTCCATCTTTGGCTGTGACAAGGGGACTGTGGTGGACCACAGGAATTCTCTGAAGATGTAACATTGCATACTGGGGATGAGATGGTCTCCACCTATGATTAAAGAACAAAAGGGACAAGTTGCAATAGATCAGGGGTGTCAAACTCAAGGCCCGAGGGATGCTTAGATCTGGCCTGTGGGGCCAACCTGGGAATAGCAAAGGAGGTCATGGATAAACTCCCCCCCCCCCGGGTTCCATTTTCGCTGGCAGAGACCTAGCAAAGCAAGCTAAAAACCAAACGAAAGGAGAAATGTTTCCCCTTTTCCATTTGAGCATGCAAAAAGGGACAGGAAAGGAGAAAGGGAAAGAGGAAAGAAAAAGAAGAAAAGATGGGAAGAGAGGAGGAACAGAAAAATAAGGAAAGAGGGAAAGGAAGAAGAAATTAGAATCAAGAGGGAAGGAAAAACAAGAAAAGGATGGATGGAACGGAGGGAGGAGATTATAATGAGAGTGAGGGAGGGTCTGAAGGAAATACTGCCTTAGCACTTGTCCACCACAGATGCCAACATGAGTGATGCTGAACTGGCCATGTCCCCTGGCCACACCCATCCCAGCCCCACAAGGTTAAACACAATCCTGATGCGGCCTTCAATGAAATCGAGTTTGACAGCCGTGCGACTGGCAAGTGTTCATGAACAGTCAATTGATTTAAGTATTGTAGTCTTAAATAATACACCTGGGAAAAGCAGATGCAGGTTTATTGCATCATTCGAAGCCAGGTGCCCATATGATAAAAAAAACATTGCTAGTTTACAGCACTGCTTAAGAATGCATGCAGCCCAGTGGGGTATCCTGTGAATTCCCCTAGGCTCCAAATCCTAGATGTTTATAAAAAGTGAGCAGATGTTCATCAACCTTTCCCAACTTGTTGCCCTCCAGATGTGGTGGGTTCTAGTTCCAGAAGAACCCTTTGTGTGTTTAATTCAAGACGTCAAGAAGGATCCACTCACTTAGAGTGGGACCCACCACTTAATTCATTTAGCTAGCTGCGAGAGTCAAGAAACACCCAAACCGCACAGATCAAACATGTCCTAACAAGATGGATGTTCTCCATCTCTTTCCTGATGTTGCCAAAGGCAGCAGATTCTGAGAACAGGCAAACATCTCACTGTCCTTAAGAACAGAGCTAAACTTCTATAGCAGACTCTACTAATCCTCGCTGCTCAAGGCAGAGTACTACATGAGAAGGCTCTCCTATCTGATCCCATCAAATTGTTTTCGGTGGAAATGAAGGACCTCTCTCAAACCATCCAAGTTAGCTCTCGTCTTCAACGTGGCGTGACTCACCGGAGGTTGAGGCATCACCAGAAGATCGATATGGGCAAAATCGGGATCTGCAGAGGAGTTGAGAGAGCTGGCCTGCAAGGTTATCGTAATCAGTGACCCAGGTAGAGCAGAATCAGGAATATTCAGGAATATCTGCCCTGTCCCTGTTTGGTTGAAGCCTAATTGTAGTCTGTAAGAAAGAGAAGTTGAAAATGACAATCCTGTTGAACAGTCTAGCTTACATTAAAAACAGGGGAGGTAGCTTGATTGGATCTAATGCTGGCTGCCTCCACAGACCACCTGAAACTTTCCCCCAAACCTTCTGTATCTGCAAATGATTGAATCTGGAGACACCTGCCTGAAAAGCAACAGTAGTAACTGTGAAAGGGATCTTGGAGTCCTAGTGGACAACCATTTAAATATGAGCCAGCAGTGTGTAGCAGCTGCCAAAAAAGCCCACACAGTTCTAGGCTGCATAAACAGAGGGATAGAATCTAGATCACGTGAAGTGTTAATACCACTTTATAATGCCTTGGTAAGGCCACACTTGGAATACTGCATTCAGTTTTGGTCGCCATGATGTAGAAAAGATGTGGAGACTCTAGAAAGAGTGCAGAGAAGAGCAACGAAGATGATTAGGGGACCGGAGGATAAAACATATAAAGAACTCATTGTTGGAATTGGGTATCTCTAGAAAACAAGGACTAGGGGTGACATGATAGCAGTGTTCCAATACTTAAGGGACTGCCACAAAGAAGAGGGAGTCAAGCTATTCTCTTCATAATAGAAGACTGCTATCATGTCTCCCCTAATCCTTCTTTTCATTAAACTAGACCCAATTCCAGCAACCGTTCTTCATATGTATTATTAGTTCCACCAAGGAAATGCAGATAGAGTTTTGCAGATACTTCTATTTTATTCTTGTCTGCAGAGTAATT
Organism: Thamnophis elegans; assembly: GCF_009769535.1. Lineage (NCBI taxonomy): Eukaryota > Metazoa > Chordata > Lepidosauria > Squamata > Natricidae > Thamnophis > Thamnophis elegans. The sequence continues at coordinate 150,663,204 of NC_045542.1, read as the reverse complement.
TTGAAACATAAGCGGTTTTGACTCTAGGCACGCAAGCAGGAAATACTGCATATCAAGCCTCGACATAAGCAAAATACCTTCTAATGTTGCTTAGCGTGAACACTTAGAAAAATTACCTGGCATTAGAGATGTCGGCTGGAATCCGGGGAAGGCTGATCACTTTTAGTCCATAATATTTAGGTGTACCTGGATTTGTGACCTTCCAGGAGATGGAAACACGTCTTCCTGGGAACACGGGAGTCTCCCTGCTCAGCTTGGACAAATCAGGGTTTAAGTTACAGAAAAATGTTAGAGAGACACTGTAGGAAATTAGCACCCACCCCTCTCCTAGAAAAATGAAATATTTTAGGAAATATTAAAAGGGCAGAATATTTCCCCTAAAAGGGAGGCAGAAACTCAGCCCCTCCCACCTTTGTCAATGGTTTATTAAGGCCTGAGCCAGCCTATTCTACATAACAAAGATCTACCTCCTTCAGGCAGAGCCATAATAGGAATCCCAAAGCCATTTCATTACATGATCACCCAGCAAGGCTCAACCAAGTCTGGGACTCAGGACAACCTACAGACTTGCCCCTGCATGGCCCCATAGGAGTCTGATAACCAATCAGAATACAAGCTTAAATTCAAAAACCCAGAGAGGGCATAAAACCTGGGCACTCTCAGCATCTCCTCCCTTTCTCCCCCAGGACTTCAAGCCATGTGATCTTATTCATCAATAAACCTTTCCAAGCAACTTCCATGAATCCAATGTTGTTTTCCCCATTTGGAACTGAACCCAGATGGACATTTCTTCCAACAAGAAGAAATTGCTGTGAAAAGATAATTCCTTAAATATCTGCTGATAGATTTGCTAGCAGGTCAGTTTAAAAACATAAGAGATCTCAGATGAACATTAAATAGCTAGGAAGGCCGATCAGGGACTGATTTGAGGGAGGAGATTTTAAAACTCATATTAGATGGTAGGAGAAAAATATTCGCCCAGTCATAAAGAGGAAATACTTCAAAAAGTGGAGAAAGGGAAAAGCAGCATGAAAAACACAGAAAGTCATGTCAGAGGTTCTGTACTGAGAAGGGACAGAATTGGAGAGCAAAAAGGCAAAAACTGACATGATTGTTTAAATATATTTCTCTTGTCCTTTGTTAAGGAGCTGCTTTTTTATTTGTGGCAATCATGTGGGGTCAGCAGCATTTGCTGGTAGAAGAAACATATCTAGAAAAAGTTGTTAGGAATATAATCTAACGGTTGGGTTGGCAATATATAAATATACCTGTTTCTTTAAATCATACTGTAAAATGTGATTGGTTGCTGTTTTCCTCAATCAGCCATAAGAGGGAGCCAGAATGACAGTTAGCGCTCTGTTTGTTAGATTCTGGGCTGATCTGAGTGTTTTGGAAGCTGGCTGTTAGAAAGTGCCGTGAGCTATTGTAAGTTTTGCAACTGCTAGCAAACTTTGAGTACCAGACTGTTTGTGTGATTATGGACTATTTTATTTGGATTATCCCTTAACTGAAAGACATTGATTACTGACTATCTTAACCATGTATGACTTGGATTGTTTGATGGACTCTGATACCTCTATTTCCATGAAAGTAAAAGCCTATTTAAACGGCATTGTCTTTGTATGCTGGTTTGTGTGTTCTCCAACATAACTCTCACAACACTTCTCTGAAAGCGCCCTCCCAACGAGGAGCTTACCTAACAAAAGTCATTTTAAAACTCCCCACCACTTCCAAGGGACTGAAAAAGGTAAAGGTCCCCTTTGCCATATATGCTAGTCGTTCCCAACTCTAGGGGGCGGTGCTCATCTACGTTTCAAAGCTAAGGAGCCAGCACTGTCACAAGACATCTCCGTGGTCATGTGGCCGGCATGACTAAATGCCAAAGGTGCACAGAACGCTGTTACCTTCCCATCAAAGATGGTCCCTATTTTTCTTTTTTTCTCTCCTTAAAGTTTGTTTGTTTATTTATTTATTAATACAGTTTTACACATATTATAGAAACAAAGTGTTGATCAGATCTTCCCTTTTACATCCTCTCATTTACATAATCCATTTTACATCATAACTTGGTTTTCACTTTCAGCCAAATTATTTTCTTCCATCATTTTCCATTTTTTGTACTCATTTTTTTCTTACTACATAAACAATATCTTCAATTGCCCCCTCAAAAATTGCACTAAATTATCGTATCATATTTCTCTATTGGTCTATTTTACTATAAACAATATATATCTTCTAGTTACGTTCTGACATAGAGAGCATTTCTTTCAATTTTTTCTACAATTAACAATGTATTATACTTTCTTTATTTCTTAATTAGTTGCATAACAATACCAATCATGCTACTATTCCCCTTAATCTACAAATACAACTCTTTCCCCCCTTCTTCCTCTTTTATCCATCTTCTCTTGGGCTCTCACGAATTCTACTTTTAATCATTTTTCTTCTTCTCCCCCTATCTCCTAACTCCCCCCCCCCGTCTGTTTTTATGGTTGTAGTATCTTTTCTTCAGTGTTTTCATTCTTATTATTCTAGTCTCTTTCCCCAAGGTTTTCCCTATTTTCCTCCCCTTCTTACTATCTTGTGGTTTCTTTTTGGGGGGTATCTTCCTCTTTGTCTGCTTTTACTTTGTAACTATAAATCCCAGTAAAATCATCTGTCTGCATTTTATTTTACAATTTTCTTTCTTTCTAAGCTGGTCCCTATTTTTCTACTTGCATTTTTACATGCTTTTGAACTGCTAGGTTGGCAGAAGGTGGGACAAGTAACGGGAGCTCAGTCCATTAAGTGGCACTAGGGATTCGAACCTCCAAACGGCTGACCTTTCTGATCGACAAGCTCAGCATCTTAGCCACTAAGTCACCGCGTCCCTCTTCTAAAGGACTGACTTAATTTAGTTCTTCAACTCTGTCTCCATTCTGACGGGTTTGGGTGCCACAGATTTGCTACAAGGAAATTATTCATACATAGCCACATGGGATAGAAAACGTGGGTGTATGTGTTTGTGTGTGTTTGTGTATTCCTTGATTTATGACCTTAATTGAGTCTGCAATTATGGTTGAAAATCAAGACAATTTTTAAGCGGGGCATCAAATGACCATGCCCAATTTTACAACTTTTTTGTAACAATCATTAAGCAAACACTTCAGTTGTAATGTTATTCATTGTTAGCTATAGGGCATTTTTTGCTGGAAACTGGAAGTAAACACCAGTTTCTGGCAAAAACGTCATAAATTCCAGTCAAGTAACTGCGGGATGCTGCACATGGCCATAAGTGTGGGCACCCAAAATGCAGTCATGTAACCACTGGGGAGCATGGCCATTGGAACTCTGAATTCCTTTGGGGGGGCGGTGTCTATTATAACTTTAAGTCCTACGTCAAGGCCTATACATCTACACACACACCTATCAAAAATGTTAACTTCCAAGGAACAGAATGCCTATAGTACAATAACGGCAGGAGAAAGGAGAAACCTGTAAAATACAGCTGTAAAATACAGGTAGGCACTCCAAATCTTCCACCTCTAATTTTCATCTTACCTCTAGGAGGGATCCTGTGACAGTTGCAACTTGAGGAGCAGATCTCTCCAACTTCTGGCCCTCACCGTCCATTCCATGTACCACGATGGAAAAGCTGTTGGTGGTTAATAGAGTCGGAGGCAGCTTGGCCACAAACAGGTCCATCCGGCCGTCTCTTCTCTGTAGTTTTAACTCCCCAAGGCTGCCTGTTCTTGCTTCTAAGTTCACCGACTGTAGCTGAACAGAGCCCGACTTGGTCTGGTTCAGACCAATTGCCATGACAACCAGGTAGATAGGCAAACCTGTTGGGAAGCAAATGATAATTGTACCAGGCATCCAATCTCTAAAGGACCTGGTGTGGCCTGGTTCCTTTCATCCTCAACCAAGGAACGTGTGTGGGTTTGTGTGCGTGTGTGTATAGATAGTTTTAAGGAACAACTGGATGTCATCTTGCAGGATCCAATCTGTGTCAGTCACTAGGACCAGAGGTTTTGTTTTTGAGCTTTTGGACTTGTGCTAGAACACATCTATAACACAGGATCTTATTTTTGGGGAAGCACGGGTACTTGCATCGTTAAACATATGCTCCGAGAATTTCTATGGTGGAGCTATCTTGACTCTCATTCTCCCAAACAATCTAAACTTTGCTGTCTCTTGGTCCTCTGGAATGCACTTCCCCCTCCTGGGAATCCAAACTTCATTCTACCACAATCAGCTATGATTGCCAAATATGTAAGGGAAGCAGTGGTCAAATTCAAAACTTTTTACTACCAGTTCTGTGGGCGTGGCTTGGCGGGCGTGGCAGGGGAAGGATACTACAAAATCTCCATCCCACCCCACTCTGGGGCCAGCCAGAGGTGGCATTTGCCGGTACTCCAAAGTACTCAAATTTTCTGCTACTGGTTCTCCGAACTACTCAATTTTTTCACTATCAGTTCTCCAAACTACTCGAAATTTCTGCGGCCGGTTCTCTGAACTACTCAATTTTTCCGCTACCAGTTCTCCAAACTACTCAAAATTTCTGCTACCGGTTCTCCGAACTTCTCAAAATTTCTGCTACCGGTTCTCCAAACTACTCAAAATTTCTGCTACCGGTTCTCCAAACTACTCAAATTTTCCGCTACCGGTTCTCCGAACTACTCAAAATTTCTGCTACCGGTTCTCCGAACTACTCAAATTTTCTGCTACCGGTTCTCCAAACTACTCAAAATTTCTGCTGCCGGTTCTCCAAACTACTCAAAATTTCTGCTACCAGTTCTCCAAACTACTCAAAATTTCTGCTACCGGTTCTCCGAACTTCTCAAAATTTCTGCTACCAGTTCTCCAAACTACTCAAAATTTCTGCTGCCGGTTCTCCAAACTACTCAAAATTTCTGCTGCCGGTTCTCCGAACTACTCAAAATTTCCGCTACCGGTTCTCCAAACTACTCAAAATTTCCGCTACCAGTTCTCCAAACTACTCAAAATTTCTGCTACCGGTTCTCCAAACTACTCAATTTTTCCACTGCCAGTTCTCCAAACTACTCAAAATTTCTGCTGCCGGTTCTCCAAACTACTCAAAAGTTCCGCTACCGGTTCTCCAGAACCTGTTAGAACCTGCTGGATTTCACCCCTGAATGGAAGGCTACCAATAGATAAGAGCTCTCTGACTTATGTAAGAGCAAACGTGGATCTTCTGAACAGAAACTTCATATTTACCTTCAACAGGAGGACTATCCAGCATGAATAACCCTGGGTGACGTCCATCAACAGGAACAGCAAAATAATACAAGAAATCGAGGGTGCTCCGACCTGTCGAAACATTCGCATAGCTTAAAACAGATCCAGTAGAGCCCTGATGGTGCAGTGGTTAGAATGCAGTATTGCAAGCAAACTCCGCCCCACAGCCTGGAGTCAGATCCTGATGGAGCTCAAATTGACTCAGTCTTCCATCCTTCTGAGGTCAGTAAAATGAGGACCCAGATTGTTGGGGGTTAATGTGCTGACATTATAAATCGCCCAGTGTGCTATAAAGCACTGTGGGGTGGTAGATACAGTAAGTCTAAATGCTACTGCTATTGCCATGACCAGCAAAGGACTAGGGCCGTGATGGCGAACCTGTGGCACGCGGAGCCCTGTCACCTGGTATGCACAGCGTTGCCCTTTCCTCTTCTGGGTGTCTGGCACGCATGCACGTGGGACTATAAGTGTGGCCTTCACGCATGCAGCAGTGTCAGAAACGGAAGAGCTGATCTTCTGGTTTCCGGTGTGCACATGTGCAGCGGCTGATAGTCATGTGCGTATGCATACCAGAAACTGGAGGACCAGCCATCCGGTACACATGTGCACGCTGGAAACTGGGAGTTCATTTCTCGGCACATGCATGACCCCTGGGCAGCTCCTCTTACAAGTTGTGGCCCTGATGAGTGTACGACATGCATGTGTGAATGCTCCCTTTTCAGTGCCAAAAAGGTTTGCCATCACTAGACTAGGGAGTGTGACTTTTTTACAGACAGGAAATGCTACTTTTTCTCCATTGATTTTTTTCTTAGAACACAGAACATGATTTCCCCGTTACATACCAGGACTATTCAATTGCCCTACCTTTCCCCCCCCCCCCAACCCTTAATTTTTTGAATTGACTTGTTAAATGAACTTAGCCACAAAGAATGACAAAAGACTACTGCAGCTTTATATTGGTGGAGACAACCCACACCCTGAAATCAGTGTCCCTGTGCTTAATGGAAAGACTGGTTCCGCTGAGCAAAGAGCCCAGTTTAAAATCCATTTCTCACCTTGAATGTGCACCAAATAATGCCCCTTGGGCCAAAGTTTCAAAGTCCATTCACCAGGATGGACAGGAGCAGAAAGGAATGCTCTATAAATTCCACCAATGTGCTCGATCTTGGCTAAGGGACCGTGAATTGTCGTACCAGTTTGGAATCTATCTGTACAAAAAAGGATGGGAAGAACATCGGTGATATTTAAGAATAAACTCAAGTATAGGTAAAAGGAAAAGATAAAGGTTCCCTTCACACATATGTGCTAGTCGCTCCCAACTGTAGGGGGTGGTGCTCAGCTCCGTTTCAAAGCCGAAGAGCCAGCACTGTCTGAAGACGTCTCTGTGGTCATGTGGCTGACATGACTAAACGCTGAAGGAGCACGGAATGCTGTTACCTTCCCACCAAAGGTGGTCCCTATTTTTCTACTTGCATTTTTTTTACATGCTTTCGAACTGTTGGGTTGGCAGAAACTGGGACAAGTAATGGAAGCTCACTCCGTTACGCGGCGCTAGGGATTCGAACCGGCGAACTGCCGAACTTTCTGATCGACAAGCTCAGCATCCTAGCCACTGAACCACTTCGTCCCCAAGTATAGGTAGTACTCGCTTAACAACTGCTCACTTAGTGACCATTAGACGTTTTGATGGACCCTCCAAAAGCAATCTCATTTCAAAGTTCTGATGAGGGAGGCATCCTCCACCTCACGTTTCACTTTATTGATGGTTGCAACGTTCCACAGTTGTAGTGGAATATAGTCTGGATTCCCAGGAGTATGTAAACCCAGTTCCGGAGGCCTGCATTGGTTACTGGTTGGTTTCCAAGTTAAATTTCAAGCACTGGTTTCCATCTAATAAAACCTGCCAGACCACTTATACCAGCCAGAACTGGCCCTATCAATTAGATCAATTAGAAAGTAACTACCACATGTTCCTCATTTCTGAGACCATTAAAAAAAGATTCAACCTAGGGCTAAGGAGAAATTTCCTAGCTATGAAGGACAATAAATCAGTGGAACGGCTTGCCTTTGGAAATTGTGGGTGCGCCATCGCTGGAGGCTTTTAAAAAGGGACTGGACAGCCACTTGTCTGAAATGGTATAGGGCAGTGATGGCTAACCTATGGCATGCGTGCCAGGGATGGGACAGGGAGGCCTCTATGTGGGCACGTGCACCATCACCAGCTGCTCTTCTGGTTTCCCAAATGCATATGCACGCTGGTCAGCTGGTCTTCGTTGGTGCCAGAGCGCTGGAAAATGGCCTGAAAACAGCCAAAACCCGGGCTGTTTTCAGGCCGTTTTCCAGCACTCTGGCACCCATGAAGACCAGTTTGCACCTGCAAAGAGTATTACAAATATGGCCTGAAAATGGCCCAAAAAACGGCTTAAAAAATGCCCGAAAAACAGTCTGAAAACAGCTCAGAAAATGGCCCCCAAAACAGCCAAAAGACAGGCATGTCCGTGCTGGCCAGATGGTTTCCGGGTTTCTGCCACGCAAAAAAGTTTAGCCATCACTGCACCATAAGTGGCTGTCCAGTCTCTTCTTAAAAGCCTCCGGTGTTGGAGCCTTTCCCTTAATTGACATGGTCTCATTTTTATCTCCAATTCTTAAATTATCCTTATGTTTTTCTTGCGTTGTTCGGTATTACAAATTTTGATCCCAGCTGTCCGTTTTCTTGACTGTGCTGTGAATATTTAAACTGTGTTATTTATTCTATGTAAGTTACCAGGAGTATTTTTAAAAAAATTCGGATGAATACTAGTAAACATTCATTTGTTAGATACTATATAGGAAGTCCTTGATTTATAAGGATAATGGAGCCTGCTCATTATAGTTGTAAGTCACAAGGGTCATAAAACAGATCACCCACTTGACCGACTAAATTTTTTGACCTTTCGGCAATTGTAAAGCCTTTTTTTGCTCCAGTCAAAAAATGAATCCTGTAATCATTATGCAAACTTATTTTCTTTTTGCCATGGTCTGGTTTTGCCACAAACTGGAAGTAAATGCCAAAATGTGGTCATGTGACTGTGGGACGATGCAAACCAGCATAAATGTGAGCCAATTGTCAAGCACCCTACATGTGATCATGTGATCATGGGGTATGTGTGGCCACTGGGACTTTGAATCTGATTTGTAAGTAATTTTTTTCAGGGTCTATATCCTAAGTTTAAATGTTTGCTAAGCAACAGGTCATTAGTAGATGACAACTTATAATTCACATTTTTGTACAAGACTTTATGTGAAATCTGAATGAAAAGAAGGACTAGGGGAGACATGATAGCAGTGTTCCAATATCTCAGGGGTTGCCACAAAGAAGAGGGAGAGAAGCTATTCTCCAAGGCACCTGAGTGTAGAACAAGAAGCAATGGGTGGAAACTAACCAAGGAACGAAGCAACTTAGAACTAAGGAGACATTTCCTGACAGAACAATTAATCAGTGGAACAAATTGCCTCCAGAAGTTGTGAATGCCCCAATACTGGAAGTCTTTAAGAAGATGTTGGATAGCCATCTGCCTGGAACGGTATAGGATGTCCTGCCTAGACAGGGCATTGGACTAGAAGACCTCTAAGGTCCCTTCCAATTATTCTACTCTATCTCTTTTATTTTCCTCCCAACCATCCTGTGAGACAAAAATGATTGCCAAAGGCCCCTGTGGAGTTTCTACAAGTGAAAGTAGGCTATATTCTGGTCTCCTCAACTGTTAATCCAGCGTTGTAACCATACACTCATTCTCACGAAGTTAAGAAAAAGAAACATTTTGCAAAGTATAAAAGTGGTTTGTAACAAGTTCAAAACTTAAAACATGAAAGCAAATCGGTATAAGAGGGAATATAGATGGCTACCTGTAGGGTCCCTTATTTCAAAGAACTCCACGGAGCCTTGGATGGTCACCACCACGTGGTCCACCAAACTGTCAATCCAGAACTGGTGGTTTGCCAATTGGGAAACCTGCTTCTTTGTCCTCCGTTGAGTCCCTTTAGGTCTCAAGATGTTTCCTTTGTGGTAGCGAAAGAGAGTCACCTAGAAAAATATCACACAGGTAGTCCTTGACTTACAACAGTCCAGTGGTGGGTTTCAAAATTTTTAAGAACCTCTTCTGTGGGTGTGGCCTGCTTTGTGGGAGTGGCTTGCCGGCCATGTGACCGGGTGGGAGTGGCTTGCCGGCCATGTGACCGGGTGGGAGTAGCCAACTTGTAAAATGTGGTGAAACGCTTAGCAACCAAAATATTGGCTCAGAAACTCTGGCATTTGAAGCACACAAGTCTTAAAGCTGTCAAGTTACAAGACCCTTGCACCCCTAACCCTTTAGAAAAAGGAACCCTAGGGGTGTTCAAACTTGACAGCTTTAAGACTTGTGGACTTCAACTCCCAGAATTCCTCCTCTCACTCTTCATCTTGATGATGTGGGGACGGGCAGGGGGAGGGAGCTGGAACCGGTTCTAAACGGCACTGTAGATTTGTGGAACCTCTTCTATAGAAGAGGTTAGAACTGGCAGGATCCCACTCCTGCAACAGTCCATACCTGGAATCCTGCACCCAGTTTTGGTCACCACATTACAAAAAAGATGTTGAGACTTTGGGAAAAGTGCAAAGAAGAGCAACTAAGATGATTAAAGGCCTGGAGACAACATATGAAGAGGGTTAGATTAGATTAACAGAGTTGGAAGGGACCTTGTAGGTCATCTAGTCCAACCGCCCACCCATGCAGGAGACCCTACACCATTTCTGACAAATGGCAGCCCAGTCTCTTCTTGAAAGCCTCCAGTGATGAGGTTCCCACAATTTTGGAAGGCAAAGCTGTTCCATTGGTTGATTGTTCTCACTGTCAGAAAGTTCCTCCTAATTTCCAGGTTGAATCTCTCCTTGATCACTTTCCATCCATTATTCCTTGTCTGGCCTTCGGGTGCCTTGGAAAATAGGTTGACCTCTTCCTCTCTGTGATATCCCATCAAATATTGGAACACTGCTAACTTGTCTCCCTTGGTCCTTCTCTTCATTAGACTAGCCAGGCCCAGTTCCTGCAACCATTCTTCATATGTTTTAGTCTCCAGTCCCCTAATCGGTTGCTAGTGACTGATAACTGCTTTTCACACTTATGACTGTTGCAGCATTCCCATGGTCATGTGATGCTTGGCAACTGGCATGTAATTACGACGGTTACAATGTCCCAGAATCGTGTGATCATCTTTTGCAACTGTCTGACAAGAAAAGTCAATGGGGAAGCCAGATTTGCTTAATAACTGATTTGTTTAGCAACCACAGCAAAAGAAGGTTCTAAAATCACTTAACGACGACCTTGCTTAGTAACAAAAATTGGAGTCCCAATTATGTTTGTTAAGTTCCTGACTAGTGGTGGGTTGCCAATTTTTTTACTACCAGTTCGGGGGGGCGCTCCCACACATGCTCGCGCATATGCACAGAAGAGTCCCGGGGGGTGGGCGGAGCCTCCTTCCGCCGCTACTACTGGTTCGCCTGATCCAGGTCAAAGCGGGAGCAACCCACCTCTGTTCCTGACTGGTATGATCTAAGTATTCATATACACACATGCACCTTGCCATTACCGAAGATAAACTGGATTCGCCAATAATCTCTGCCATCCGCCGGATATTATCGTTGTCTGTGAATATAATCTGGCCTCCCGAACTCTCAGCCAAGTGAACATACAAGTCGAATCGATTCGGGGCAAGCGTTTCCCGCTTCGTTCGAGTCTTGGATGGATCTTCTGTGATTAGGAAGGTCACCTGATATTGAGAAAGAAAGAATCCCAGGTTTAGGATCCAGAATGCAGAATATATTCTAAATTTTCTGCATCGAAAGGGTTCAGAAATTTGGATCGATTTTGCATGAAAATGGTAACGTTGTGTTTGGAAATGGTGGCTGGGGACACAATATATCACATTGGAATAGTTTTGTTTTTGGTTCTCCTCTTGTCATAAGATTTACCTGCAACCTTTCTGCTAGCAGTTCGAGGTGACATATGTCTCCTCCTCCAAGTGGTAAATTGCTGGGAGAAGAGGCCAAAGGGTGTGAGTCGGTGGGTGGGTGGGTCTACATTCAGTGTATAAGACACACCCAAATTTTCACCCTCTTTTAGTGGGGAAAAAGGTGCGTCATACTCTGAAAAATACGGTAATATAAGACCTGGTCTTATTTTCGAGGAAACACGGTACTTGTGTCCCAATGGTTCATGGAAGTATCTAAATTGCAACATTTGTGTGATGATACAATCACACACACCATCATTCCCTCCTGCTGCCTTATCCCCACCAAACACACATGAGCCTGGCTTCTTAGCATCTGACACCCCAGTGCCTGGATGTTAATAGGATGCCAGGAGGAAGAAGCTGGCATATTTTGCACCAGCATACTACACAACTAGAAAGAAATGTCCCCAAAAGGATAAAAGGAAGAGGCCCAGCTGACCTTGCACTTCTTTTCCTGAATTAGGGAGTCCACACTGTTTTTCAGGTGAGCATCTTTAGCTGATGCATCAGTGAAGACAAAGATCTCAGAATAGGGAGGCGAGTTCTGGAGCGCAAGCTAAGTCAAAAAAGAGAAAGACAAGGAAGATTCATATACGTCCCCTGAGCATGACATTTATTGGAATAGAATAACAGCTGGAAGGGATCTTGGAGGTCTTCTAGTTCAACCCAGTAGGACACTCTATACCGTTTCAGACAAGCTCTTGAAAACCTCCAGTGTTGGAGCGCTCACAGCCTCTGGAGGCAAGTTGTTCCACTGATTAATTGTTCTAATTATCAGAAAAGTTCTCCTTAGTTCTAGGTTGCTTCTCTCCTTGATTAGTTCCCACCCATTGTTTCTTTTCCTGCCTTCAGGTACTTTAGAGAATAGGTTGACTCTCTTCTTTGTGGCAGCCCTCCAATATCTAAAGGGCTGCCACAAAGAAGAGATTACAGTATGAGAACTTCTGATGTACAAAGTTATGCAGCAATAAAGGGTGTTTCATGAATAACTACCTCCAGGGCTGATAGACACATTTCAGGCTCATCTCCACCACCCAACGGGCTGATGGTGTTTAAGACTTCCCAGAATTCTTCAGGGTTACTGGTCTTACTGACTGGTCCAAAACCTAGAAGAGAGAGAGGGAGAGGGAGAAGTAGGTGACATGATTAGAAGTTGGGTAGGATAGAAAGAAAATGTTTTTTAACAAAGAATGACATGATTAAAAGTTAGAATGAGAGAGAGAAATAAGGGGAAAGGGAGAAATTATTGTATACGCTTTTATATAATAAAATAAGAGCAACAGCAAAAGAAAACATGGAATAGTCGAATAATGACAGATTGCAACTTTATATAAACATGTATTACTATTAGAAATATATAAGTTGATTGAAAGTAATAACTATGACTAATGCTATTAGTTTTATTTGTACTAAAATGTAGGACACCCTGGTGCCACACTGTTCATGTATTGATATTTGTAAAAATAATAAAAATAAAAAACTTAAATGGGAGGGAGAAAGAGAGAGAGGGAAAGAGATTGAGAATGGAAGAGGGAAAGAAGAGAGGGAGAGAGAAAGAAACAGGGAGAGCAGGAAAGAAAAGGGAGAGAGAGGGAGAGAGAAAGGGAAGGGGAAAGGAGAGAGGGACAGAGAAAGAGAGAGGGCGAGAAAGAGAGACAGAAAGGGAAAGGGAGAGGAAAGGGAGAGAGGGGGACCAAAAGAAAGGGAAAAGAAGAGAGAAAGGAGAGAGGGAGAAAGCAAGAAAGAGAGAGGGGGCAGTGAAGGCGAGAAAGAGAGATGGAGGGAGAGAAAGAAGAAGAGAGGGGGGAGGGGGGAGAGCAATGGCCAATTCTCAAAACATCTGATATTATTTCTTAGTATTTTCGTATAGCATTGCTTGGATGCCCTCTGCAGAAAAACACACTACAAGTACCCAGTACTAGGTGAAAACTTGTTATATTTTCCAAGACATTTTAGAAAACCATTTTAGAATTGCAATACTTATCCTGATGTTTTATGATGATTTATTGCTATTAATATTATTGCCATTGGTGGCGTTACAGTGTTTTTACTGAGAAACACTGAATTAGAATCTTTCAGGGAAACTCCTCGCCACCATCACCACCACACACACAAATTTTCTCAAATGAGTTTCCCTGAGTTTTTAGATCATTGGGACAGAGCCCTCTTTCTGTTCTTGTTGTTCTTAGTTGCAAAGTCGTGTCCGACCCATCACGACCCCATGGACAACGTTCCTCCAGGCCTTCCTGTCCTCTACCATCCTCTGGAGTCCATTTAAACTCACACCGACTGCTTCAGTGACTCCATCCAGCCACCTCATTCTCTGTCGTCCCTTTCTTCTTTTGTCCTCCATCGTTCCCAGCATTAGGCTCTTCTCCAGTGAGTCCTTCCTTCTTGTTAGGTGGCCAAAGTATTTGAGTTTCATCTTCAGGATCTGGCCTTCTAAAGGGCAGTCAGGGTTGATCTCCTCTAGGATTAGCCTGTTTGATCACCTTGCAGTCCAAGGGACTCTCAGTAGTTTTCTCTAGCACCAGAGTTCAAAGGCCTCCATTCTTTGGCACTCAGCCTTCCTTATGATCCAACTTTCACAGCCATACATTGCAACTTTTTCTGTTCTGCCAACATCCAGAACTTGTTGATCAGAAATCCCAAATCCTTGCAACAAGAGCCTCATCTCCAAAATCCATCTTCCAGCTGGGAAAGATGTTTTTTATTCAGCAAAGACTTCTGGTCAAATACCCAGAAGTTCTGTCAACTTGGTATACAGGTTGCAATTCCCTATTTTTCTCAAGGTTTCTCATTTTAAGCTTTATTTATTTTGTATTCTTCACCTCTAATTTTGTATTCTACTCGCTTTCACTTTTAACTTTGTATTCTACTTTACTTTGTATTCTACTGTTCTACTTCGTAAAGCTGGGGACAAAGTTAACAAGCAAGCAATAATATAAAAAAAAGAGACTGTGTCAATAATCTTACTGGGATCGTGGAAAGGCACCAAGAGGTAAAAATCTGGTTGTTGAGGGGTGCCTTGGCGCCGTTCAATGATCTCCCGTGCCTGAAACTTAGCCGCGCTGATCTCTTCCCCCATACTTCCAGTGGTGTCCACAACAAAGCTCAGGCCTGTGGTTGGGCTGATATCTAGCAACCTTCAAACAAAATTGTGCAAATTGTGATTTAATAAATTATTCTTTAAATTATTCTCTGATGCTAAGAGGTAATGTGGTTTATTTGGAGCTGGCTTAGCATGTTATGTATGTTATGTAGGCTTAGCCTGTTAAATAAACTTAGTCCTTCTGGTCTGTAATATAAGAGTTGCAGTTTACCAGGCTATGCAAAAACAACCAATTGTGGCTTAGTGTAATGAACCAGTGTGGAACTCTGGAAACTTACAGAGAGAAGGCCTTCAACTTTTTTCTCAGTGAGGAGATTGGGGAGGAGCATAGGCCAGTCCTGGAGGCTGGGGAAGGGGCTCTGCATCAGAGGCAGAGATGGGGCCAAGGCTGTCTGGCAGTTCTCAGCTGCCTTCGGAGCTAGACAGCAGTGAGGCAGAGGAACAGCTGGAGCCTGTTCCCAGTGTGCGCATGTGCAGAGTTGCCAGAAGAAAAGAACAGCTAAGAAATCAAGATCAATTTGGGAATAAAGCCACAGGTGGGCAGTGAATGGCCCCCTCCCATAGGAAATAAAAGAAGAACGAAAGGGGAGTGGGCTTTTTCAGGAAACAATTTGTTCATTCGTTAATTCATTCATTCGTTTCAGGAGTCTGAAGATCTGTCCGTGAATCCCAGAGACTCTGTGCCAAGTCTTTCCTTGTACTGCACTGCATTTGGAAAATATGGCAGTTTTCCAAGCTAGATAAGGTCTGTCGTCATAAATTCACCTTTGAAAGACTGTTTGCCAGGCCTTTGCTGAACGTGAATGAGAGGAATTCACATTTGTTTAATAAAAGAGGTTTTGTCATGACCAGGAATCTGTTTCGTGCTTTTTAGGGAAGCCTAAGTCAGAAAACCTCCTTTCTTTTTTTTCTCTCTTTTCTCTCTTTCTTTCTTTCTCCTTCCTTTCCTTTCCTCTTTTCTTCTGCTTTTTCCTTTCCTACTTTTTATTAGTTTACATTCATTTTTCTATGTTTTGTAATAACCCTTAATAAAAATTACATTTTAAAATGGGATGCATGTAATTCGGTGTGTAATTGCCGTGTTCAGCCAATGCCCTCTCTTGACTGTTATCTCTACTGATTTACAGCAACTGTTAAACTGTACAGTGCAAGAGAAGAGATGAGATCTGAAAATGAATATCCTGAAGATCAAGAGAGCCTTGTTTGAGAGTTGCATGGAATTGATGAATAGGGAAATTTTTCAGAGTATTGGGCAGCATGTGGCCTATCGTAAAGAATTAACGATTGTCAAGGCGACTGAAAATGTGAGTAATTGATGTTTGTTTAAAGAAGCTGAGATGGCTGGATATAAAAAGGACACTTCTGCTTGCTTTGTTATGCGTAAATGAAAATTGAACTTGACAGGAGAAAGTAATTTGAATGTGATGGGGAAAGGGAGTGTTACGAAACGTGCTTAATAGAACGAGAAGAGAAAGGCTCAAAAATGAATGACTGCTGAAAGAATGCAGATTCATACAAAAGCAAGGATGAAAGAGGAACATTGATGTGGTTCAGTCACATAGAGAAAGCAAATAGAGAATTAAAACACAGAACAAACAGGTAAAAGAATAGCCAATGGGTTGCAAGGAAGGAGACGAGAAACATGATGGAGAAAGAGGTTGGTGAAATCCTCAAAAAGAATGAGATGAAAAATTTAAAGAAAATAAAAAAAGCAATGCATGAATCAGTGTTCAGTAGAAGCAAAGATAATTGGCAAGGATGGGAAGATACGGCAAATGAGGCTGATGAAAAGTAGTTTTAACTATGTTTTCATTTGTCCCTGTAATTTCTTTGGCTTACTGTTCCTTAATTCTTTTCAGCCACTTTATACAATGCTGCTTACCACAAGAGACAGGTATGGTCTTTTAATTTCTTTAGAGTCGCTCTATTGTAAAATGGTCAGCATATCAATTTATTAATTTATAGGCTTTCTAATCTGCCTCGAGGGGAGTGTAAAATCAACATAAAATGGCCCTATACCTAATTTCAGGACTAATGGTTGGAGATTTCAGAAAAATGCCCCTGGGACTATCTACGGCCAATCCACATATCCATAGGTGACAGTTAACTGTAAGAACCTTAAAAGAAGAGACCAGATTACCTCATAAATTGCCTGTCCCCTATTTCTCGCCACATCTTCTCCAGGAAGTGTACGGAGGCCTCCTGGGCCAGCCTAGCTGCCTTCTGGTGCAGGTAATGGTGAGGTGAGAAGAACTTGGAGGCGCTGTCCTTATTGATGCCGCCTCGAGGTTCTTGATGGCGGCTCTCATCAAACCTCCCGCCATGACTGCACTTCCCTGAGGAGAAAGGAAGGAGGAAAAAGACTGTTAGCCTAGCGCCTTCAACTGCAAAGGCGGAGACGGGTAGAATAATACCATTTGGAGAAGGATGGAATAATACCATCATCATCATCATCATCATCATCATCATCAACATCATCTCCATTTAATGACCTCATTATCCCTTGCGGGGTGGAGTCTGGGCAACTGAATGGAGCTGTGTGTTTACTGGCCGGATGCCCTTCCTGTTGCCAATGCGGTGTTATATTCAGCAGATATGGAATAATACCATTCCTGTAGAAAACTCTGCTTCTTATTCAACCATTTATATGGGTTTTTTAATATGCTTTTTTTAAAAACCTCTTAGACTTCCTACTAGAATGAGCTGTGTCACAATATCTTTATGGAGGTCTGTTAGCTACAGGTATTCTCTTCTATATAATTTCATCCAGCCTGACCAACCCTTGTTAACAATTCTGCATAAAGGTGCATATGGGAGAGCACCTTTTGAATTCTTGTTTTGTGCAAAAAAAATAATCATTGCATTAAAAAAAGAGATCAGAGAATTTTTCCCAGGATGGACTGATAAAGGAACTGATTTATTTATGGAGCAATCCAGAAAGCTCTTTTGCTAGAGGCTTCCGTTATTCTATTTTTTTTTTCCTTCTTCCTCTGTCAGAGAAACAATAATGGACGGCTCCAGACTAAGCTTCAGAGGACAAAAAAAACCCCTCTACAAATCCTGAAGCAGAAAAGATTCATTCATTTCCCCATCAATTAACTATGAAAAGGCTCAAAAATTCTCCACAGTTCCTTTCCCCCCCCCCCTCTCTCACACACACATACAGAGGACATAAAATACTATAAATAAAACAGGCAGCTGATGGAGAGAAAATCTCAAAGAAACACATTTGGGAGGAAAAAAGTTTTTGGAAGCTGTGCCAAAACTCATTCCCCCCTCTTTATAGATTTTAGCATCAACTCTCTAAGGATGCAAGAAGAATACAAATGAGGCTTTCGGCTTTGATAGTATTAAGGGGAAGGGGGGGGATCTCCTTGGCTTTCAAACAGAGCCTTTCCCACCCACCCCTCTGTTGGCCACAAAAACATACCAATAGGCTTTTCGGGACGGGAGCCATAGTAACCCGTGGTGAGAACAGCGAGCTTGTCCAAGAGATTTCCTTTGCAGGTCCATTCAGAGCAGTCTTGGCAAGTCCGGAGGCCAGCTGAGAAGGCACAAGAGAAATACTGTGGAGTAAAAAAAGGGGGGTAGGAAAAAAGGCAGTGGAGGTGGGGGGGTGGGTCCGGAGACCCTCCTCGGTCTCAGGCAAAATGGACTGATGAACGCAGGTTCCATTTTTCCCTCTCTTTGACTTGGCAAAATCTTGCAATAGCAATATAGACATACATAGCACTCCATAAGTCTTTACAGAACTCTCTGGGTTGTTTACAATGTAGAAGCATTATTTGCATATCCCCCCACCCCCCAAAAAACCCTGGGTCCTCAGTGTACCAACCATGGAAGGATGGGAGGCTGAATAGAACAACAGAATTGGAAGGGACCTTGGACATCTTCTAGTCTAACCCCTCCTTAGGCAGGAAACCCTACACCTCTTCAGACAAATAGTTATCCAATATCTTCTTAAAAACTTCCAGTGCTGGAGCATTCACAACTTCTGGAGGCAAGCTGTTCCGCTGATTAATTGTTCTGAGTTAACCTTGAGCCTCGTGTCAGGATCGAACTCCAGGTTGTGGGCAGAATTTGCTTGCAATACTGCACTTCGATTACTGTATCACCAGGCCTCTTTGTGCTGAGACTTTCCCCATGCCCAATTTCACAACCCTTTTTTGCCACATTGGTTAAGCGAATCATTGCAGTTGTTAAGTGAAGCATGTAGTTGTTAAGTGAATCCAGCTTTCCGCACTGACTTGCTTGTCAGAAGGTCGCAAATGGTTAGACTTAGAATAACTTGTTGATCACGTGATCCCAGGATGCTACAACCATTAAAACCATTTGTCTGAACCATTTGTCTGAAATGATGTAGGATTTCCTACCTGAGCAGCGGGTTGGACTAGAAGACCTCCAAGGTCCCTTCCAACTCTGTTATTCTATTCTATTCTATTCTATTCTATTCTATTCTATTCTATTCTATTCTATATTCTAGTCCAGTCCTTTTTCTATTTCTATTTCAATTCATGCTGGTTGCAAAGCACTTGAATTTTAGAATATAGAATAAGAGAATTGGAAGGGATCTTGGAGGTCTTCTAGTCCAAGCCCTGCTCGGGCAAGAAACCATTTACCATTTCAGACAAATGGTTGTCCAATATCTTCTTAAAAACTTCCAGTGTTGGAGCATTCACAACTTCTGGAGGCAAATTGTTCCACTGGTTAATTGTTCTAACTGTCAGGAAATTTCTCCTTAGTTCTATGTTGCTTCTCTCCTTGATTAGTTTCCATCCATGGCTTCTTGTCCTGCCTTCAGTTTTGATCACATGACCTTGGGGATGCTGGACAGTGTTAAGTGTGAGGATTGTTTGTAAGTCAATTTTTTTTTCAGTGCCATTGTTAACTTCAATCAGTCACTAAATCAAGGATTGCAAATCAAGGATTACCTGTAATTCTCTCGGTTGCTATCTATTTCAATTTTTATAGCTAGCATTCTAACTTTTATTTTAAATATTGTTCACAACCCCAAATCGTTTGTTGATATGGGCAGCTATATAAATTGACCAAATAAATAAATAAACAGACTGGACCAGTTAATTCTCTGTGCCATTGTTAACATCAAACGATTGCTAATTTGAATGCTTTTAAGTCCAGGATTATTTGTATTTCTCTCAGCAGCTTTGTATTGCAATTTTTGTAGCTGGGATTCTAATTGTTTTAACTTTTATTTTAAATATTGTTCACCGTCCTGAATCATCCAACACTGGAAGTCTTTAAGAAGATATTGGATAACCATTTGTCTGAAGTGGTGTAGGGTTTCCTGCCTGAGCAGGGGGTTGGACTGGAAGACCTCCAAGATCCCTTCCAATTCTGCTATTCTATTCTATTCTATTCTATTCTTTGGGATGGGCTACTATATAAATAGACCAAATGAATAAGTCAACAGGCTAAATCAATAAATTCTCAGCAGGCTGGGAACAGGCTTCTCTGATAGTGAATCAGGGCCTGATACCCACTAATAATAATATATCTCATGTGGAGGCAAACTCAGAAAAATTGTACCAAATCCATACCTTCAGCAACAGACTGAATTTGGCGGCCTGGCTGAACCAAGTCGAGGAGTATTCCTTCATATCCCAGTTCTACCCAGTTACTGTGGCTGTAGAAATCCTGGCCAAAGAGAAAGGGGGTGAACAGCTGCTGTATTATGATTTTGTTACATTATGGATTGTGATCCTCCATTTTGATTTAAAAGTTAGCAAATTTAAGAGCTTCTTGCTCTTTTTGGTGTGATTTCGGTACAGGCTGTCCCTAACTTACAACTACAAATGGGGCCATAATTACCATCCGCTATTCTAGGCAGTTACTAAGCGAGTAAGGCCAGATTTTACAATCTTTGGTTGATAAGCAAATCACTGCCATTGTTAAATGAATCATATGTCAATAAAAAATTTGATTTCCCCCATTGACATCACATGTCGCAAGCCACCTGGGAATTAACGCAGGATACTGAGATGCTGCAAATATTATAAATGCATGCCAGTTAGTTGCCAAGGGCTCAAATTTTAATCACATGACGTTGGGGATGTTGCAACAGTCGTCCATGGACCAGTCCTAAATTACTTTTTTTCAGTGCCATTGTAACTTTGAACAGTCACTAAATGAATGGCTGTAAGTTTTTGTGGAACAGCAAAATTAAAGACTATTTGAAAAAGCAGAAAGATGAGGGTGCATTGATTCATAATAGACAATACTGTATTTTTCAGAGTATAAGACGCACATTTTTCCCTTTAAAAAGAGGCTGAAAATATGGGTATGTTTTATACAATGAATCCAGCCTTTTTGGCCCTCTGAAACCCCACCACTTTGCAAAAATGGCCATGCATAGCCTTTAGGAGGCTTCCTGGGGGCTGGGGAGGGCAAAAATGAGCGAAAAACAGGGTGTTTTTTGCCTCCCCAGCCCCCAGGAGCACTCTATAAGCCTTCTAAAGGCTATGCATGCCCCCTTTTTTTGACAAAAAACGGGCCCATTTCATGAAAAACATGCCATTTTTCAGAGGTCTGCAGAATGCAAAAACTTTTTTAAAAAAATTTGCCTCTTCAAAAACCTGATGCATTTTATACTCCGGTGCGTCTTATACTCTGAAAAATACGATATAAGGGAGTTAGTTGAGGGGTGTAATTGGTTATACCCCCAGGCGCAACTGTTAATTCTCGTCTCTCTGGATATTTAATCCCTTAGTCAGGACTGGGGTAGTTGGCATAAAGTTTACAGACATGCCTCAGCAAGTTTAGTCTATTCATTGGATAAGAAAGAAGCCGCAGAGTCACAGATTTATCCATTGGTGGGAGTAGAATTCAAATTCCTTATATAGGTCTAACGACCTAGCTTTAAATTCTACGCTCTTTTCCCACTGCCTTTCCAAGTCAACAGATCCTTGGTCATTTTCCTGACGGCCACGGAAAGTACCACATGGCCCATGGTTCTCTTTCTGGCCAGAGACTGTTCTATCTAACCTCGCAAGCTTCATTTCTTAACACGTACAGGTATCCTCTACCTTACGACCACAGTTGGGACTGGAATTTGGGTCATAGGTTGATGTGGTTGAAAGTGGAGTCAATATGTCACCAGAGATAATTTTGTGATCATTTTTTACCACAGTCGTTAAGCAAAACGCATGATTGTTAAGCGAATCTTGGTTCTCCAATTGTCTTTTTTTTTTTTTTTACTGAAACCAGCATTTATCATTTATGATCTTTGTAGGTCTGTAAAGCATAAGAAAGTAAGATCATAAGCACAGGTGCTGTTTCACTTAGTGACCACTTTGCTTAACCACTGAGTTGCTGGTCCCAACTCAGTTCGTTAAATAAGGACTAACTGTATTTAACCTGTATATCTGGGTACTACATGCTAAGGTATGGTTTTACGACTGTTATGACCAGAGGTGGGTTCCTACCAGTTTGCACCTATTCGGTAGAACCGGTTCGTCAAATCTACCAAACCAGTTAGAAGCGGTTCCACTAGTGGACCCGGAAAGCAGGCCACACCTACAGAAGAGGTTCCAAAAATTTTTGAAACCCACCAATGACACACAGACACACACACACACACACAGACAGACAGACTGACACACACAGAGAGAGAAAGATAAAGAAAGGGATAAATAAATAAATAAATAAATAAATAAATAAATAAGAAAGAAAAAAGAGTGAGAGAGATGAAAGAAAAAAGGGACAGAGACAAAAGGAAGGAAGAGAGAGAGAGAGAGAGAGAAAACACATGGCCAGCAAGCCACTCCCATAAAGGAGGCCACAGAGTAGGTTCCAAAATTTTTTGAAACCCACCACTGGTTATGACTTATGACTATAATGAGTAGGCTGCATTACAACTGCAGTTCAAGGACTATATATAAAAGAATCTTGTCAAGTCGGAAAACACATCTCTTACCTTTGTGATGGTGAACCTGTGGCACACCAGCCGTTGCCCGTTGCTCTTCCGGATTATGGCCCGCACATACGTGCTGGCAAGTTGGTCTTTGCATGCATGGGAGCACCGGAAACTGGAACAGCAGCTCCATGGCACGCACGTGCATGCCGGAAACCGGAAGCTCAGCTTCCCAGTGCACGCATATGTGTCAGGGAGCTTCTCTTTCAGTTTTTGGTGCTTCCCTGCGCACACGCGCTCCTGTTTTGGCACTTGGGGCCAAAAAAGTTCACCAACACTATCTTACCCCCTCACTTTTACAGTCCAAGAAACCGAGTGTCCCTTCTGAGATGTTTTCCATATCCTACTTCCTTCTTTGAGTCGAGATATCTCTTATCTTATCTGCACCTCTTCTTCTCCCATCTCTCAAGTGTCAACCCTGAAGCTGGCCTGATCGGAGCCATCTTGGAGCTTCAATGTTGCCACACTGGAGTTGAGGGATAGGGAGGGGGGATTAGAGAGAGCTGGGATTTCTAGCCAAAACAAAATACTTTCTCTTGGGAACCAAGGACATTCTCACACCTGGTCAGAGGAAGGAGGAGTGATGTCACCAGGCAACCAGATGGCGCCTTGATTGGACCATGTGATTGATTGATTGGGGTTGAGAGAAAACTTTCTCTTTAATTAGGTGAAAACCGCAGGAACCTTCAGAGTCGGTTTTCACCAGATTTGTGCCAATATGATATCTCCAATAAAACTATTCTTTGAGGAATTCATCTGCCTCATCTTTCCTTGCTATGGATCTATTACTTGGAACCCTGATATTAAGCATATTCCCAATGACCATTACATCTATAGAACTGGGGCTACCACCAAGAAGGCTGCCCTCTTCCCTGCTATCTTGATTTCGAATTTAATATATTTTGGTAGATACCTGCAAGGAATGGAGCAGCTGTCCCAGCTTTTTTCGGGCAATGCCATATTGCTCAGAATGCACAGCTTGAAGGATCTCTTTGCGAACGTGCAACAGCCAGCTATTGGCAGAGTGAATGAGCTCCGAATCGAAGTGGAAAATGGGGTCATCCCGGGTCGTATTCCCAAAGTCCATGGCGGCATTGGCATTGGCCACTTCTGCAATGGCTCCACGGAAACGCTTGGCCGACACCTCAGGACCATAGAAAGCGGCAAAGATGTCATCAGCCAATAGGGTCTTGTCCTGTTGAGGTGGAATCAGAAGTAAAGTCAAACAACATGTTAGATAAGTCCATTCCCCACCCCCCATAATGTAGAGAAGGAAGAGTGTGTTGAGGGGAAATGAAAAGATAGGTCTCAACTGAAATATATATACTAAATATATACCTTCTTCCCTGGCTTCAGCTGATAAGGAGGAGACCTGTGGCATAATGGCTAAGATGTTTGCCTGAGATGCAATACAGCACAGGTTCGAATCCCAGTAAGGGTATGGCTAGCTGATGAGAGCTAAATAGCTTGAAATAGATCTATACTAGTCTCCCTTTATTTATTTATCAGCACAAATAAAACACAAATATAACAAAGGCAACAGTAAAAATATTGGGTTTCTGTCGTGATGGACTCTTGTGACAAGCCGATTGACAGATGATGGAAGCAGTTAGCTTCCTCCCATAATTGGGGCTTACCAGGGGTTGTGACACTAAATATATATATATATATATATATATATATATATATATATATATATATATATATATATATATATATATATATATATAGAAACACACACACACACACACACACACACACACACACACACACACACGTTGTATTTGTGCTGATAAATAAATAAAGGGAGACTAGTATAGATCTATTTCAAGCTATTTAGCTCTCATCAGCTAACCATACCCTTACTGGGATTCAAACCTGGGCTGTATTACATATTAGGCAGATGTGTTAACCACTAAGCCACAAGGTTCTCCTCCTTTATCAACTGAGCCAGGGAAATAGGTATGTATTTATCTAAAATAGCTTGAAATAGATCTATACTAGTCTCCCTTTATTTATTTATCAGCACAAATACAACACAAATGTAACAAAGGCAACAGTAAAAACATTGGGTTTCTGTCTGGATGGTCTCTTGTGACGAGCCGATAGACAGAGAAAGGAAGCAGTAGGCTACCTCCCATATTTGGGCATACCAGGGGTTGTGACACTAAATACACACACACACACACACACACATTTCATCAAGCATGAATTAGATAATAGATATAAGTATAAACATGGTAAGTAAAATCAGTGGAGTTATGATCTTGGTCTGAGGGGAAATGAGATCATTCCCCTGTCGTGGTCAGACCACTACCTACTGAGGCTAGACTTCCGGAGGCCAAACCCCCACCGTAGGGAGGAGGAACCGACCAGGTGGTTCCGCCCCAGGCGACTGATGGACCCTGCTAGGTTCCAGACGGAGCTTGGGGTCATTCCAGATGCTCTCGCCCACAGTTCGGCGGAGACTCTTGCTGCGGCCTGGCACTCGGCAGCATCGGAGTCTCTGGACCGAATTGCGCCACTACGGCCCCTCCGGGTCAGTGGCTCGCGGAGACCGCCTTGGTTCACCGAGGAGCTCCGTGAGATAAAGCGCCGGAGGAGACGCCTAGAGCACCTGTGGAGGTCCGATAGGTCCGTATCGAACCGAGCACTGTTGACAGCTTGCACCAAGGAGTATATTTGGGCATTGAGAACCGCCAAAAGATCACACATTGCCTCCTTGGTAGCGTCCGCCGAGTCCCGCCCAGCCGCCCTGTTTAGGATAACCCGCTCCCTCCTAAATAGGAGGGAGACGGGGAACCCCCTGCAGGGTAAGGCTGAGGAGTATGGTCAGTTCTTGGCGGACAAAGTTGCTCGGTTTCGATCGGAACTGGACTCCACCCTCGCAGATCCAGTCGAGACACAGGGGAACGACTTGGCAGACCATCTCTGGGTTGAGTTTCAGGATGTTGCCTCCGGGGATGTGGACAAGGCTATGCGAGCTGTGAGTTCCTCCACCTGTATACTGGACCCGTGTCCCTCTTGGCTGACTGCCAACAGCAGAGAGGTGACACGAGGCTGGATCCAGGCGGTTGTTACCGCCTCTCTTCGGGAGGGACACCTCCCCACCGCGCTTAAGGCGGCGGTGGTGAGGCCCCTCCTGAAGAAACCGTCCTTGGATCCAGCAGTTCTTAACAACTATCGTCCAGTCTCCAACCTCCCCTTTGTGGGGAAGGTTGTCGAGAAGGTGGTGGCCTTACAGCTTCAGCGTACCTTGGAGGAAGCTAACTATCTTGACCCCTTCCAGTCTGGCTTCAGGCCCGGTTACAGCACTGAAACCGCTTTGGTCGCATTGACCGATGATCTCTGGAGAGCCAGAGATGGAGGCTATGCGTCCATCCTGGTTCTCCTTGACCTCTCAGCGGCTTTCGATACCATCGACCATGGTATCCTTCTGCGACGACTGTGGGAGGTGGGGGTGGGCGGCACTGTTTTACAGTGGTTCTCCTCCTACCTCTCGGACAGGTCGCAGTCGGTGTTGGTGGGAAGGGAGAGATCGTCCCCGAGGCCCCTAACCTGTGGGGTGCCGCAGGGCTCGGTTCTGTCCCCCCTGCTATTTAACATTTACATGAAACCGCTGGGCGAGATCATTCGGAGGCACGGGATTAAGTACCATCAATACGCGGACGATACACAGTTGTATCTGTCCGCCCCGTGCCAACTCAATGAAGCGGTGGACGTGATGAACCGGGGCCTTGAGGCGGTTAAAGACTGGATGAGAGCTAACAAACTGGTGCTCAACCCGGAAAAGACCGAGTGGCTGTTGTGTTTTCCTCCCAAAAATTCGGCTAACGTTCCATCAATCAGGCTGGGGGGGCAAAATTTATACCCCTCAGACAGGGTCCGCAACTTGGGAGTCCTCCTGGATCCACAGCTGAGTTTTGACCACCATCTGTCGGCTGTGACCAGGGGGGCATTTACCCAGGTTCGCCTGGTGCGCCAGTTGCGGCCCTACCTGAACCGGGAGGCTCTCACAACAGTCACTCGAGCCCTTGTGATCTCTAGGCTGGAATACTGCAATGTGCTCTACATGGGGCTGCCCTTGAAGAGCATCCGGCGACTTCAGCTAGTCCAGAACGCGGCCGCGCGAGTGATCATGGGCGCACCACGGTTCGCCCATATAACACCGATCCTCCGTGAGCTGCGCTGGCTACCTGTTGATCGTCGGGTGCACTTCAAGGTCCTACTTACCACCTATAAAGCGCTCCATGGTAGTGGATCTGGCTATCTGAGAGACCGCCTTCTGCCAATTACCTCCCTGCGTCCCATCAGATCGCACAGGGTAGGCCTCCTCCGAATTCCATCCGCCAGTCAGTGCCGACTGGCGACTACGCGGAGGAGAGCCTTCTCAGTTGCAGCTCCGACGCTATGGAACACCCTCCCCGTGGAGATCCGTACCCTCACCACAGTCCAGGCCTTCCGCACAGCCCTCAAGATCTGGCTATCCCGTCAGGCCTGGGGATAGGATTTATTCTCACCCTGCCCGAATGTTGAGTGAATGTTGTGTTTTTATGGTCAATTTTTTTTACTCACGTTTCTTTTCTTATTCAAGTCTTGTCTTGCACTCCCTTCCCCTATTGTTGTAAGCCGCCCTGAGTCCCCTCAGGGAAAAGGGCGGCATATAAATGTTCAATAAAACATAAACATCAATAAAACATAAACATGATTATGAATACATGAAATAAATACGAATACAAGGGAATATTAGGACAGGGATGGTAGGCTCGCTGGTGTGCTTATGCACGCCCCTTAAAGACCTCTTAGGAATGGAATGAGGTCAAAAGTAGACAATCTAAGGTTAAAGGTTTCTTCCTGTCAATGCCACTTCCCTTCAAAGTTTTTTATTCGGCAGGTAGTCCTCGCTCAATGACTGCTTTGATTAGCGACCACTCAAGGTTCCAACAACACTCCAAAATCCTATGGCCCAGATTCAAAGTTCTGACACTGCCCCATTTATGGCCATTTGTGGCATTCTGTGGTCATATGACCTTGATTTACGACTTGTTTTGCTAGGAACTAGCAAAACTACTTCCAGTTTCTGGCAAAAGTTACTCATTACAAACAATGGCTTTGCTTACCAACTGCCATGTTCACTTAATGACTGCCCCATTCATTGAATGACTGTTGCAGAATAGGTCATAAAATCAGGTTGGTTGCGTAATTGAAAACATCAGTATCAGCACTAGCAACCTCTGTCACCTACAACAATAAAGGAACTGACCTCAACTGGGAATTGACAATTACGGTAATTGGCAGTAAAAAACAAGTAAGCTGGCCAGACTGACTGTTTTTTGGGGGGTAGGTTTGCTGATAAGCAATGAACAAGATGCAATTTGGGGGTGTTTGAGCAAGATTCCCCCCCCCCTTGGTGGCATTGCAACTCAGGTAAATAAAGGAGGACTTTCTACAATGTCATTTGAGCTACAAGCAATTCTTACTTCCTGATATTAATTCCGAAATAACATATAAGATTACCAGGTTCTGTGCGGTGGCATACAAAATTAGACAAAGACTAATTAAAAGCAAATGAACTTGTTTGAGCGGAAAATGGCTCTGTCTCAGCATTACCCATTGGTTTTTTTTTATTATTATTTATTTATGCCAGCTGTTGTATTGTACCTTCCTCAGGTTTGTTAGGGGCTCTATAATTCTAGAGTTTAGGTTAATTTCATCTGATAAGAACGATGCTTTTAAGCGTTTTTTAAAGTGCATCATTCCTCATTATTTATTACTGAATGTTCTGGATATTCAAAAACTATTTTCTTCTGGATAGATTAACACTTAAAATTAAAGAGAAGGAAGAAACAGAATATTTTTTAACATGGGATGCGTTTTATCAACGGCTAACTAACAGAAACACAAGTTAGAATTTTAAAAGCTTAAGAGAATGATTAATTATATAAGGAAGGTATATTGAAATGGATAAGCAAATATTATTATGTGATTATTAATGTTATGAATATTGTCACTATTATGATTATTTCTCAAAATTAATTGTACTCAGACAACACACTGTTCATGTGGACACTGATTTTTTTAATATTTACTAAAAATGTATAAATAAAATATCTCTATATCTATCTATCTATCTATCTATCTATCTACCTACCTACCTACCTACCTACCTACCTACCTATGTACCTACCTACCTACCTATCTATTTATCTATCTATCTATCTATCTATCTATCTATCTATCTATCTATCTATCTATCTATCTATCTATCTATCTATCTATCTATCTATCTATCTTCTCCTCTTTTTTTTCTTTCTGCTGATTAAAGGGCGCAATAAAGTTATTTGATTTGAATGTCATTGAGGAACTGAGTTGCTATAACTCAGATCTGGACATTTAATGGCCTCCAGGCCACATCCAGAACATTGGCTTTCCCTGTCCTGCCAGCATGAGGTCAATTGGAAATCAGAAAACAAATGTAAATAAGCGAACACTATGCATGCAATACAACTGCACTGCTTTCATTTTGAAGGTGACCACTATTTTTTTCAATTTACGCACGTCCATCTGTGGGGCTCAACGCATCTTCACCGCTCTGTTGGTTCAGCCCTCCTCAACAGTAAAACTCCTCATGTGGTCCCTTGGGAAAATTAATTGCCCACCCCGGCTGTAACCTGTCCCACTTTCCTGCAGATATCTCTGTTCCTTCCACCTCACGTTCCTTTCAGGTATCCACGTCCAGTTCTCTCTCACCTTAAAGTCCTCTTCTTGGATGCGATTCCCCTTGGTAGGGTGAGGTATCTCCAAAAAGAGGCGAAGAGTGATGTTCAGAATTGCATCTTCAGTCATGTCCTGGTGGGTGATGGATCCCCAGGTGAAGCCCATGGTCCGAGACCAGATGTTGGGGAAAAACCCATGGACTTCTTGCAGTGGCAAATGAACCAACATCAGCATCCACAGGAGATGCCCAAGGCAGTCCAAGGGATGGTCCATATTGGATACATTTATCTGAACCTATAGAAGAAAGAGAATTGCTGTGAGACGAGGTCCTAGTTTTTGTATTGTCATCGTACAGTCAGTTGTGCAGTCCTTCCTTGCTCCCTCAGCCATTGAAGGCCACCCCACCATTGTGGTGACGAGAAGCAACTTTGGATTTCAACCATAGAAAGGAACAGAGAATGACTGAGCACAGCAGAAGCTTAAAGCTGAGCCCTTCAAAATGGAGGAACAGATGCTGAGGCGCAAAAGGAGATTAAAATGGCCCCAAACATTATCAGACGTTAGTGAGGCCCTAAAACCCTGGTTAAGTTCCCATGTCTGGGACACTAACTGTGCTGAAGAGCCCCTTTCATGGCTATTTTGCTAACTGGCCAAGTATCTATGTATCTATCTATATCTATATCTATATCTATCTATCTATCTCTCTCTCTCTATCTCTTTCTATCTTTATTTATTTATTTTGGACATTTCTGTTGTTTTTATTGTTTTAAAAAGCTGTACTAGAGCGTTTAAATTCTAAGCCACTAAATCATTGACGGGTGGCTACAGAAATTGAATGAATGAATGAATAAATAAATAAACAAACATAAGAATGCAGGTAGTCCTCGACTTACAATTTGAGGCTCAATTGAGCCCCAAATTTCTGTTGCTCAGTGAGACATTGGTTAAATGAATTTTGCCCCGTTTTACGACCTTTCTTGCCACACTTGTTAGTGAATCAACGGCAGTTAAGTTAGTGGCACAGTTGTTAAATTAATCTGGTTCCCCCATTGACTTTGCTTGTCAGAAGGTCACAAAAAGTGATCTCACATGACCCACAGACCAGGGGTGGGTTCTGGCTGGCTTTACTGCCAGTTTGTTTCTGCATGCGATTTGCGTGCATGTTTCAATTAAAATTGTTCTGCGCATGCGCAGAACTTAAAAACAAGGTGACAGCACTGACCAGGGAACCGGTTCGGGGGCGTGGCAGGCCTGGGTCACTGCCAGTTCCAGTGACCCAGGCCACCATGCCACTACCAGTTCGGCTGGGCTGAACCAGTAAGAACCCATCTCTGCCTGGGACACTGCAACTGAAAGTTGCCATAGGTCTGGATTTTGATCATGTGACCATGGAGATGCTGCAACAGTCAGAAGTGTGAAAAATGGTCATATGTCACTTTTTACAGGGCTGCAGTATCTTCAAACAGCCGCCAAAGGAACTGTTATAAGTCAAGGACTACTCGTATAACTTTTATAAAATATAGCCGCCCAGAGTTGTTTGGAAAAGCTTTTGGTTTATTTGGCTTCTGTTATTCTTGCTTTTTTTTTTAAACTACATTTTAATCTTGCATGCACAAATAAATACCAATCTTCAGTTATAGTGATGTTAGGTGATGTTCCACAATGATAGGATGATGGGTTATGCTTTCCTAAGATCCACATGGGGACAGGAAAAGGGAAATACTATTTTTGAATAATCACATCAGACGGTAAGACCAAAAGATCCAAGTGATCTATTTTGTGTGATGGATTGATCATCAAACTCCCTGAATTACAGCCCCCTCAGCGTGTTCATTTCACTGTATATGTGGTGGTGGATTTCTACCAGTTTTACTACTGGTTTGCTCGTGCGTGCGCACTCTCTCGCATGCGCAGAAGCATCCTGACGGGTGGACGGAGCCTCCCACCACTACCTGGTCCGAACCAGGCCGAACTGGGAGCAGCCCACCTCTGATCTCTAGATCCAGTAACATTTTGACATTTTTATTTTGTTCGTTTAAAAATCGTGTGTCCTTCAACAGTTTACCACAATCCCATCAGCAGATATGTTTGCAGGGGGCAATATGTTTGATTAGGTTGATAAGTAACTTTATTGTTGACTGAACTCAGCTATTTTGAGTACACATCTTGACCAATGGCAAACTACAGCAGATATTAGTCCTTAGAGATGACCTTGCTTGAACTTGTTCAAAAACTAAGCAGCATCAGCTTGGCAAGTATTTCAGTGGGAGATTATGCTACAATCCCCAGGCGATTATTATTTTAAAAGAAATCTGCGAAAAAAGACAGTAACAAGAAAACTTCATAAATACATTCCCATACTCACTAATACCTGACCTAATCCTAAGGGAGATTTCAATCAGTTGCAGAGCTTTTTGAGCAAATATTTACATTTTTCAAGTAGCTTTTCGTCTGAATCTATGCTACAGAAGCAGAAGGGAAACAAGGAAAATCTTAAGTAGGTGCTTAGATGTATGTGCCTCTCTCCTTACAAGTGACATTTCTAGAAAAATTGGAAAAGAGATGAATGTTTAAAAAACCAATTCCTAGTAAACTATTTAAGAAGACACACCCAGACGTTTTGCAAGATAACAAACCTAGGCATATTTTGCCCACGAATGTACTATACACCAAAATAAAGACTCTGGGCGGCATGAAAAATTAATGGTTAGATGAACTAACTTATACCACTACAATCAAATAACTAGTTTTCAGAGAATGTCTTATTGGTCAGAGTAGAAATATAAAGGATTGTATAGTGGTTTTTTTAATGGTTTTAATGGTTTTATTGGACACTTATAGGCCGCCCTTTTCCCTGAGGGGACTCAGGGCGGCTTACAATAATGAGGGAGGGGAGTGCAAGACAAGACATAAAAGAAAATGTGAGTAAAAAAATTAACAATAAAAGCACAACATTCACTCAGCATTCAGTGGGGAACATTAAAATTCAAAATGCGTATTGAAATCTCCCAGAAGTTCAGGAAACACCTTGCAAAATCATTGGATAAGGGACATTTCATAGGCCTCTTCTACTGGAAAATAATTTATTGTTTGTTCATTTAATTGCATATCCTAGAATTCCCATGCAGTCCCCATCTATGTACAGATCACTCACTGATTTCGCTCCAGCAAATCATCTTGCAAACTGCCTTGCATGGGTTTTATATTTATAAACAAGACCTCAAGAGCCTGCAGTCACGTTGTATAATTAATCTGTTTTATGGGACTATGAGTAAGTCCTCTTATTTAAGAATGGAAAACGCATCATCGATGAACCATCTTTAGACTTGAACGGTTGAAAGGTTAATTTTAGATGCAACTGGACATCAACTCCTTTGCGAGAATATAATAATTCTAATTGATCATAAGGACTAGCTGTTGCACCATCTGGACTCTTAATCTTGTCATGAGGAATCTCATCAACTTTCTAATCTACCAGCATTATCAACTGCTTCAATTCCTCCATATCTTTCTTTATGGCACTCATTTCTCTTAAAAGAACCTCTTTGTTTACAGAATTCCTCATCGGATCAATTGCCACTGAAGTTGAGAAATGTAAGGCTTTGTGGAGATCGAGGGAGAAGAGCAGGGAATGACACAAGTAAAGTTAGAAAATATTCCCCTAAAATTAGAAGAAGAACCAACAAGACCAAGTACCTTCCCCCAATTTTTTGGATGTCCCCTTATAACTGTGATGATGAACCTATGGCATGTGTGCCAGAGGTGGCATGCAGTGCCCTCTCTGATAGCATGCGAGCTGTCGCCCCAGTTCAGCTGTGCAAGCACAAGCACCCCCCACCAGCCAAGCTGGTCTTTGGGTCTCTGCCGCGCATGCATGGGGGGTGGGGCATATGTGGGGGCCATGTAGTGGGGTGCACGTGCTTTGGGCAGTCAGTCCTGAAAAGGTTAGCCATCACTGCCTTATAATATTTAGACTGGATGCAGGCCAGGCAGGGAGGTAGAGATCAACTCGAGTAGGAGCTAAGTTTCACTTCGACTTGGTCCATATCCCAGTCTTCTATACCTTCCTAACCATTTTCACCATCCTCTGCCTCAGACTTCCTAATGGTAAGGCTGGCTCATAGTAAGATGAGAAAAGCAACATCCCACAATTGTTAATAGCAGGAGTGAATGATTGTAGGTCACTGAAGAATTTGGAGCCAATTTGGTGCAGTGGTTAAGACGTCAGTCTAGAAACCAGAGGACTGTGAGTTCTAGTCCCACTTTAGGCATAAAGGCCACCTGGATGACCTTCGTCCAATCTCTCTCGCTCTCTCAGCCCAACCTACCTCACAGGGTGGTTGTTCACAGGAAAGTAGGAGAAAAGAGTATCGGGTATGGTTGCTGCTGTTACTTATCTATATATATATATATATATATATATAAGCCAAATACCATTCATTCATCACAAAATCTCCAGAACCGTAAAGCTTACAAACTTGAAATTAGGCACATATGTTCCTCTTGGCTTCTAGGTGCTTGCTAAGAAAGGATTTTTCGAAATGTCCATCAGATCATTAGTATTTCTTATACAGTAATTAACACGCTCTGATGCTAAGGAGTTCTACTCCCCCTCCCCACCTGAAAAGATCTCTGTTCCAACTGCCAGTTGCCTCACATTCTGTTACCTCAGTTCAAACTGGCAGAGGTTCCACTCCTTCACTCCGGAGCGGCTTGGGACTCCTTACATACTAAACGTCGGTACCTCCCCAAAATGTCTATGCCTTCCATGTATGGAACTGCTTCTGGACTCAAGGCCGTGGGAGCGATATTCCCTTATGTGTTTCAATCACCGACCACCACTGAGCCAATGGATAGAACTGGAGTGAACCGGATTTCTCTTGCATTGCCCGATCACATAGGTTTCTCGCACGGGTATCCAGTTAGTAAAGTAATAAAGGCGAAATTAACATAGGAAATCATGCTTATCAGAGGGGGTAAGCCATTGGGTTGAGTTTGGGGGGCCCTTCTGTTTAATTAGCCAATTGGAAGATTAGATTTCTGCCTTCAAGGCCAACTCTGGAGGGAGGTCTGAAGCCCTACCCAGCGTATGACATGCATGTGACCTAAATTGCTACAGGCACCTGCGCCAAATTGAAGCATTTCTGGTCTGTCTGCTTTCTTGCCCTTACCTCCCCTCCCGCTGGACTTAACACATACCAGTCTGGGCAACGTAACAAGAAGTGAGCAATAAAATCCAGCCAGAAGCAAATTGTTCTGGAATTGGGCAAGTGCAATGTCAGACAGTGGAAGCTACAGAGAGTCTCCCCGCCTCGCCGCCCCCATGTCAACAGTTTTATTCCCCAATCTCACAACAACTCTCATTTTTTGTGAGTCTCCGTCTTGAATTTTTTTTTTCTTTCCCTCACTTTGCACAAACTCCCTGCATGTTGACAGTTAAGATCTGGCCTGTTTCTGAGAACTTGGCTGGCAAAGCAGTCAGTTTGGTTGGTTAAGATAACAGCCCCTAAGAGTGAAGGCACATAAGCACGAGTGTGCGCACACAAACACACACACACACACAAACATGCCAACTGTAAAACTGCAAGGAGCAGCTGATAAAGGGCTCATTCTCTCTCTCTCTCCTCTCTTCCCCTCTATCCCTTGATACATAGTAGAAAATGCTCCACAACAATGAACCTGATTGTGTGTTTTTCCTTTCTCTCTCTAAAACTAGCAAAACTAGAAGGTGTATGAGAATCTGGAACCATCATCTTGTATACATTGACTGATTTGACAGAATAATAAGGCAACAGAATAACAGAGTTGGAAGGGACCTTGGAACGCTTCTAGTCCAAATGCCTGCTCAAGCAGGAAACCCTACATCAGTGATGGCTAACCTTTTTGTCCTCGTGTGCCGAAAGCATGCGCGGGCCCACACCCACAATGCAATGCATGCACAACACCCTCCCACATGCCCCATCCCCTGTGCATGCATGCGCTCCCCTCTGTGCTCCCCCCATGAATGTGTGCATGACCCCACCACCCCGTTTTGGGCCTAGCAGACCTCCCTGAAGCCTCCTGGGACCAAAAACGGACTGCGGGAGGGTGCACTCCCCCATGCACCGTTTTGGGCCTAGTAGACCTCCCTGAAGCCTCATAGGACCAAAAACAGGCTGTGTGGGTGTGTGCAATCCTCCATGCCCCGTTTTGGGCCTAGCAGACCTCCCTGAAGCCTCCTGGGACCAAAAATGGGGCATGGGGGGCACGCTGCACCCCCTGCGCTCCCCCGCATATGTGCTCATCTCCCACATGCATGGCAGAGACACGAAAATCAGCTGGGCGGCGGGAGGCGCAGGCACATGCGCAGTGGAGCTGAGCTGGGCAACAGCTCGTGCGCCCACAAAGAGTGCTCCGCATGCCACCTGTGCATATGTGCCATAGGTTCGCCATCACATCCCTACACCATTTCATACAAATGGTTGTCCAATCTCTTCTTTAGAGATCTTTAAAGGTCCAGGTGACCTTGCACTTCTTTTTCTGAATTAGATATTCAGGAATGTTCTTCGGGTGAGCATCTTTAGCAGATGCATCAGTGAAGACAAAGAGTTCAGAATAAGTTGGCAAGTTCTGGAGGGCAAGCTAAGTCAAAAAAGAGAAAGACAAGGAAGATTCATATCCCCTGAGCATGACATTTAACAGAAGAGAATAACAGTCAGAGAGGATCTTGGAGGTTTTCTAGTCCAACTCTCTGCTCAAGCAGGAAACTCTGTATCACTTAAGAAAAACGGCTCTCCAATCTCTTCCTAAAAATCTACAGTGTTAAAGCACTCTCAACTTCTGGAGGCAAGTTGTTCCACTGATTCATTGTTCTCACTGTCAGGAAATTTCTCTTTCATTCTAAGTTGCTTCTCTCCTTGATTAGTTTCCACCCATTGCTTCTTGTTCTACCCTCAGATGCCTTGGGGAATAGTTTGACTCCCTCTTCTTTGTAGCAACCCCTGAGATATTGGAACACTGCTATCATGTCTCCCCTAGTCCTTCTTCTCATTAAACTAAACATAGCCAGTTCCTGCAACCATTCTTCATATGTTTTAGTCTCCAGTCCCCTATCATCTTTGTTGCTCTTCTCTACACTCTTTCTAGAGTCTGTACATCTTTTTTACATCATGGTGACCGAAACTAAATGCAGTATTCCAAGTGTGGCCTTACCAAGGCATTATAAAGTGGTATTAACACTTCACGTGATCTTGATTCTATCCTTCTGTTAATGCAGCCTAGAACAGTGTTGGCTTTTTTGGCCGCTTCAGCACACTGCTGGCTCATATTTAAGTGATTGTTCACTAGGACTACATGACCTCAATCCCCAGTCTGTGCAATCGGGCACAATGGCTGTTTCTCATGTCCCTCTTAGCTTTACCTTATGGTTTAGTATTGCAAACAACTACGTTCTTTTAGCTCACTAAGCCAAACTCACATTTTGGCTTCTTACAAGCACATTTTCCCTGCAATAAACATGTGATCAACTCCATACAGGTAGTCCTCAACATGACCATAATTGGGATCAGAACTTCTGTTGCCAAGCAAGTTTATTGTTATACACTCAATTTTATGACCATTTCTGCCAAGGTTAAGTGAATCATTGATATTGTTAAGTGAATTAAGCGGTCATTAAATGATTCTAGCAACTTCCATTGACTTTGTTTGCTTAGATGCCATTTGGGAAGGTCACAAATGGCAATCACACTTGAGAGACCGCCTGCTGCCAATTACCTCCCAAAGACCTATTAGATCCCACAGACTAGGCCTCCTCCGAATTCCATCTGCCGGCCAATGCCGTTTGTCGACTACCCGGAGGAGGGCCTTCTCTGTGGCTGCTCCAGCCCTCTGGAACGAGCTCCCCGTGGAGATCCGGACCCCCACCACCCTTTAGGCTTTCCACAAAGCCATCAAAACCTGGCTGTTCCGACAGGCCTGGGGCTGATGAGTTCCCACCTCCTCTCGAATTTGTGTGGCTGTTGGTTGCTTTTAAATTGTTTTTGTATTTTGTTTGTTTGCCTTTCGTTTTTGTCTGTATTATCCCTTTCCCCTTTGGTTTGTTAGCCGCCCTGAGTCCCTTCGGGAATAGGACGGCATACAAGTGCAATAAACCTTATAACCTTATAAATACAAATAAAGTATCTAAATTACCTAAATTATCTAAATCACACAACCCTGGGGATGCTGCAACTGCCACAAATACGTGCCGGTTCAGTGGTGGATTTCAGATCCCGTTGCAACCAGTACGCTGCAACGGGGCCGGGCGTTCACCATGTGCATGTGCCCAGCACGCACCCAGCACACGCATGCATACTTACTGCCTGTGATACTCCAGCTGCTTGGTGGAGCATTGCGCAGGTGCCGTACGTTCCATGCGCGAAAGCCCCGATCGGCTCAAATACAGGTAAGGAGGGCGAGCGGGCGGGTAGGCCCTCTGGAGCACTGTACCGAAATGGTACCTGGTGCTCCCAGCAGGCACCTGTACGCCCGTACCGGGGCGTATCGGTTGTATCCCACTGTGTCACTTGTTAGCGCCCATATTCTGATCATACGACAGTGGGAATGTTGCAACTGCCATAGGTGTGAGGACTGGTCATACGTCACCTTTTTCAGTGCTGCTGAAACTTCAAGCAGTCACTAAATGAATGATTGTAAGCCGAGAATTGCCTGTAGCAGTCTTTCTCAACCTTGGTGGCTTTACGAGGGAAGGACTACAACCCCTGGAATTCCCATCCACCTTAAAGCCACCAAGGTTGAGAAATATTGCACTAGAGAAGAGGTGTCAAACTCGATTTCATTGAGGCCGCATCAGGGAACCCGTGTGTGTGTGTGTGTGTGTCATGTGGACAGGAGGGCATGACCAGGGTGGGTGTGGCCAGCTCAATGTCAATCATGTCTGGGGCACCTGTAGTGGCCCAAGCCCCCTCTCCCCAGTTCCAATTTCAGCTGGGACGGCTTCCTGCAGAGCTCTGAGAGTGAAAACAGCCGCGTCTCCCACGAATTCTGCTTTCGCTTGCAGAGGGCTGCCGGAGGCCATTGCAGCTGAAAACGGAGCTTGGGGAGGCCACGTACTAAGGCCCCATCCTTAGTAATGTAGACATAAAATTAAATGAACATTGCATATTTTGAAATGCTTTATCATGGGAATGATTTCCAAAGAGACAGATTTCAGCCTCCTAGAGCATCTCCAGGGATTTGCTGCACCAGTTTCGCTAAAATGGCTTTAAGCTGAATATCACCAATATCAAATTTTTAAAAGCTTCAGTCTCATCCACATTCTGTATTTCTACTCATAATTAGCCCATGTAGACTGAATAGGGAGATTACTAAAAAAAACAACCCTGTATCATTCCCTCAGAGATGTGAATGTGAATGTTAAAACATAACAAGCTGCAAACAACCAGAAGCTTAGAAAAATGTGGGGAAGGAAGTTATTTAGAACACAGAGTATCAATTTAAACACCAATCTAAAAACAGAGCTGACTTTCAAAATTGGCAAAAATAATTGTAGGAAAGTAGAATCAGCAACGTCTTTAACTCCCTTTTCGCTGGCAGAGGCATCGCGGGTTGGTCCTTTGTTGTTTCCAGGGCAGCCCCGCTGGCCAGATCTAAGCACCTTGTGGACTGCATCCAGCCTGTAGGCCTTGAGGTTGACACAGTGGTGGGTTTCAAAAACTGTTCGAACCTACTCTGTGGGTGTGGCCTCCTTTGTGGGAGTGGCTTGCCACCCATGTGACTGGATGGGAGTGGCTTGCCACCCATGTGACCGGATATGAAGATGCCGACGACACTTGTCAGAACCACCTTAAATTACCTCACACACAGCACTGGCATGCATAAGAATATGATGTAAATTTGTTTTTAAAAGGCATCTTTGGTTTGCGTTAAAACAACTTCAACACACGCAATGTTCCATCATATCCAAGGACCAGTGGTGGGTTTCAAAAAATTTTGGAACCTCTTCGGTAGGTGTGGCCTGCTTTCTGGGTCCACTAGTGGAACCTCTTCTAACCGGTTCGGTAGATTTGACGAACCGGTTCTACCAAATAGGTGCGAACTGGTAGGAACCCACCTCTGGGTTGACACCATTGCGCTAGAGGGATTATGCATTTTGAACAGAGTTAACTACCTTCAATTATCATGAGGAAAAGGTCTCAGTGACAGCATTTTCCGTTCTGATCCTTTCTTTTGATTACCATTATACAGTACATTAATATGGTATTTGCCGATAAAGTTTCAAAACAATCTATATTTGGCATTACATCTATAGCATTTAATCATCATAATATATTAACTGGAATAGATCCATGTTTGCAAATTCATAATTTGTTGCGAGCTACTTGTTTTGCGTCACAACCTATAGATAGAAAAATGCCTTCAAGACTAAACTAAATCAAATTCCCAATTCCATGCATGAGTCACTTCGTTAAAAACAGATTACAATCAGCAGAGGCGGGAAATAATTCCAATTAGGTTCTTATGCTTGCAATTTAATCCCTAAAATGGTGGCTTTTGATTACAGAAACACCGTATTATACAACACTATACAACTTTGTACACTGTTGTGCTCTTTTAATGATGTATTGTTTTTGTGTTTGTAACTTGTTTGTCCTCCCTCCCCCTGAATTGTGAGCCGCCCTGAGTCCCACCAGGGAAAAGGGCGGCATACAAATAAAGTATCTATCTATCTATCTATCTATCTATCTATCTATCTATCTATCTATCTATCTATCTATCTATCTATCTATCTATCTATCTTTTGGCACCTTAAAGAGGAACAGCCTTTACGGCACATTTTGCTTACCCGAGCCAGGATTAGTCAACCTCTTAGAATATAGAATAGAGTTGGAAGGGACCTTGGAGGTGTTCTAGTCCAACCCCCTGCTTAGGCAGGAAACCCTACACCACTTCCGACAAATGGTTATCCAACATCTTAAAAACTTCCAGTTTTGGAGCATTCACAGCCTCTTTTTAATTGTTTGTCTGTCTGTTTGTTTTCAACTGCAACGTTTAACCTAGGGTGTTGTAAGTAAACAGTGCCTCTGACTATGCACAAAGTGTTTTTTTTTCTCCCAATGCAAATCTCTCACTATCTGCAAGATCCAGCTGAAAACCAGAATGGGATTCCACCAATTCATCACAATAATCAAAGTTTGTCCCTTTCTTGAGATGCAGCTCCTATCATAACTGAACAACCACAACCAAAACACTCAATGCAGCTCTTCCATCTTCCCTGGCTATTTAGACATGCAAACAAGTTGGAAAACAGCAGAAAATGCGTCCAATGATATTCTATGGAGTAGCAGCCCAGCCTACTGCACAGCCAAAACTGTTACTGCATAATAAACATGTTGACTACTGTAAAAAGCTTTCCAGGATTTTTTTTTAAAAGATGGCCAATCCATAAGGTAGGAAAGTGGGTAAAATACTAAGTTTGAATTGGCACAGAGGGGCTGAACCCTAAGCATACTGCACTTGGAACTATCTTCCGTCCAGAGTCGCTTCAATAGTAAGATGGGTGGCATATTACTTAAATAAATAAATATGTAACGATCAAAGGAAAATGACACTCTGGCTCCTTTTCAGGTGTTTGTGAACAAACGAAGACAGCAGCATGTGAACTACCTTTAGAAGGAGAATAATCCATTCTCAAAGGTCTAAGGGCTCAGGTGCAAAACCACGAACAAGTGTTGCGTTTAAAAGCTCGCTGATTTACACCAAGGCTACCCGTCACCCTGGAGCGGGCTGAATCTCGACTCTCACCATCCCCAGCCGGCAATCCGGGAAGGCGACTTTAAGCAGGTGCATCCTTCCCACCCGAAGATCTCCCGCTCCCGATCCACGGGCCCCAAAGGATCCTTCCCTAAAGCTTCCTCCCAACCCAGCTGCAAAGTTCTCGGCCAGACCCACCAGCCAGCTCGGGGTGGGGCAGAAGTCACCTTGAGCGCCCGAGCGCGCCTGCCGCCTCTGCCTTCTCGGCTGCTGTTGGTGCGCTTACGGGCGGCGGCGCTCCTCGGCCGGAGCCTCCGATCTCCCTTACCAGCTGCGAAAATAGCGGGCGATCAGCGCCAGGAGCTCGCCAGGCAGGGAGGTCGCTACAGGAGCCGACTACAATTACAGCACACGTGAGCAGAGGGCGGAGAGGACTCTGCAGGACCTAGGCGCTCTGGCTCTCCTTCCCTCCCTGCCTCCCCCTCCCTCCCTCCCTCCTCTTCTCCTTCTCTCCTTGCCTCCCTGCCTCTTTCTCTCCCTCTCCCTTCCTCTATTTCTCTCCCCCTCTCCCTTTCTTCCTGTCCTCCCTTTCTCTCTCCCCCTCCCTCTCTCCCTGCCTTTCTCCCGCTCTCCCTCTTTCCTTCCCTCTATTTATCTCCCTGCCTTTCTCCCTCTCTCCCTGCCTCCCTTCCTCTATTTATCTTCCCCTTTCTCCCCCTCCCCCTCTCCTCTATTTCTCTTCCCCTCTTTTCTTCCTGTCCTCCCGTTCTCTCTCCCCCTCCCTCTCTCCCTGCCTTTCTCCCACTCTCCCTCTTTCCTTTCCTCTATTTCTCTCCCTTTCTCCCTTCCCTCCCTCTTTCCCTGCCTTTTCCCCCTCTCCCTCTCTCTCTACCTTTCTCCCTCTCTCCCTACCTTTCTCCCCCTCTCCCTCTCTCCCTACCTTTCTCCCCCTCTCCCTCTCTCCCTGCCCTCCTTCCTCTATTTCTCTTCCCCTTCCCCTTTCTCCCCCTCCCGCTCTCCTCTATTTCTCTTCCCCTCTTTTCTTCCTGTCCTCCCGTTCTCTCTCCCCCTCCCTCTCTCCCTGCCTTTCTCCCGCTCTCCCTCTTTCCTTTCCTCTATTTCTCTCCCTTTCTCCCTTCCCTCCCTCTTTCCCTGCCTTTTCCCCCTCTCCCTCTCTCTCTACCTTTCTCCCTCTCTCCCTACCTTTCTCCCCCTCTCCCTCTCTCCCTACCTTTCTCCCCCTCTCCCTCTCTCCCTGCCCTCCTTCCTCTATTTCTCTTCCCCTTCCCCTTTCTCCCCCTCCCGCTCTCCTCTATTTCTCTTCCCCTCTTTTCTTCCTGTCCTCCCTTTCTCTCTCCCCCTCGCTCCCTCTCCCTCCCTTTCTCCCCCTTTCGCTCTCTCCCTGCCTCCCTTCCTCTATTTCTCTCCCTTTCTCCCTGTCCTCCCTCTTCCTCCCCCTCCCTCCATCTCCCTCTCTCCATTTCTCCCCTTCCCTCTCTCCCTGCCTCTCTTCCACTATTTCTCTTCCCCTCTCCTTTTCTCCCTGTCCTCCCTCTCTCCCCCTCCCTCCCTTTCTCCCCTTTCTCTCTCTCCCTGCTTCTATTTCTCTCCCTTTCTCCCTGTTCTCCCTCTTTCTCCCCA
This sequence comes from Thamnophis elegans, assembly GCF_009769535.1. Taxonomy (NCBI): domain Eukaryota; kingdom Metazoa; phylum Chordata; class Lepidosauria; order Squamata; family Natricidae; genus Thamnophis; species Thamnophis elegans. The sequence continues at coordinate 150,620,809 of NC_045542.1, read as the reverse complement.
CTCCCTCTCCCTTTCTCCCCCCCCTCTCTCCCTGCCTTCCTTCCTCTATTTCTCTTCCCCTCTCCCTTTCTCCCCGTATCCCTCTTTCTCCCCCCACCTTCCCTCTCTCCAGCCTTCCCCCAGTTTTAATGGCCACTCAGGGTGCAACACCTGCAGGAGTCCCGACGGAGCTTCTCTATCCGTCTTAAATGCACCTGCTGCCGCTCCCCGTCGCCTGGAAGCGCTAACCCCACCGAGTCTGGAACCGTTTCCTCCCACCCCCTTCGCAGCAAGGCGTCTCTTTCGGGGTTTCCCTGTTAATCCAAAGATCCTCTCCCTCCCCCTCTTCCAAAAGTTATTCCCAAGAACGCGACCACCCACCCGGACCTTCCCCCTCCCCTTTCTGAAGTTTGCGGGCGGGGTGGGGGTGGTGGAGAAAACGCGCGCGCTCCCACACAAACACAGTCACGCGCGTCCTTCTGTACATTACACTGGTGGTTATTTTCACCGCGCCTTCAAGGTACGGCTGTGTCTAACAGGAAAAAGAGTGACCCACACAGACATTTCTTTACAGAGGTTTTTAAGTGTCTCATCTGCCCCCAGAGTCCAGACCTTCCTGGTTCACACAGATGTCGCCTTATCGCAACTTTGATAAGCCCGGCCAGACCACACATTCATTTCGGATTCCTGCTTTTTAGCCAAGGGAGGAAAACGGAAAGAGGGAATCAATGTATTATTATTTTATTCTGCCTTTATAATTGTTTATAAGGACAATATACTTCCACACAACAACCCTGTAAGGTGGTGTTGGAAAAAATGAACTTCTGGGTTCAGTTCAGGGGTGGTTCCTGCCAGTTCTAAGCTCTTCTATAGAAGAGATTCCACAAATCTACAGTGCCCTTTAGAACCGGTTCCAGCTCCCTCCCCCCCCCCACCGTCCACATATCAAGATGAAGAGCGAGAGGAGGAATTCTGGGAGTTGAAGTCCACAAGTCTTAAAGCTGTCAAGTTTGAACACCCCTGGGGTTTTTTTTTTCTAAAGGGTTAGGGGTGCAAGGGTCTTGTAACTTGACAGCTTTAAGACTTGCGTGCTTCAAATGCCAGAGTTTCTGAGCCAACATTTTGATTGCTAAGCAAGAGCGTTGTTAAGTGAGTTTCACCACATTTTACAAGTTGGTCACACCCACCCAGTCACATGGCTGGCAAGCCACTCCCACTCAGTCACATGGCTGCCAAGCCACTCCCACAAAGAAGGCCACACCTATAGAAGAGGTTCTAAAAAAAATTGAAACCCACTACTGGTTCAGTTCCAAGTGGGGAAAAAGACACTGGATTCATGGAAGTTCCTTGGAAAGATGGTTTTAATGGTGGACAGGATCACATGGTTTGAAGATTTTGGGTGAAGACGAAAAAAAAGGGGGAAAGATGCTGAGAAAGCCTGAGTTTTATGCCCTCTCTGGGCTTTTGAAATTGAGCTTGTATTCTGATTGGTTGTCAGACTCCCATGGGGCCACGCAGGGGCAACTTTGTAGGCTGTCCTGAGTCCCAGGCTTGGTTGAGCCTTGCTGGGTGATGTAATCTTCCCAGGTGCCATATGGTAAGATGGGTAGAGGGCAGAGGTGGTATTCAGCAGGTTCTGACCAGTTCTGGAGAACCGGTAGCGGAAATTTTGAGTGGTTCAAAGAACTGGTAAATATCACCTCTGACTGGCCCGGCCCCCATCTATTCTCTGCCTTTCAAGTCCCAGCTGATCAGGAGGAAATGGTGATTTTGCAATATCCTTCCCCTGGAGTGGGGTGGGAATTGAGATTTTATAGTATCCCCCTGCCACGCTTACCAAGCCACACCCACAGAACCGGTAGTAAAAAATTTGAATCCCACCACTGATAGAGGGCTAATCCTACCTTTGTTGGATCTTGAGGGCATTTGCCTATGAACAGGCCTAGCTATCTCTTTATCTCTTAAGTGCGGACATCTGCTCTGGGCTATTGAGGAGGGTGGGGGCTATTAAGAGTGAGTCTGTTTCCTGCCTAAAAACACCTTTCTCCATTTCTCATCCAGGGAGAAATATACTACTCTACCTTTTTAATATTTCCTAAAATATTTAATTTTTCTAGGAGAAGGGTGAGTGCCAACTTCCTACAGTGGGTTGACGAGAGAGTGAGTGAGATTGACGCAGGCACCCACTCAGTTTTTTCATGCCTAAAATGGGACTAGAACTCATGACCTCCTGGTCTAGTTATAGGCCAACATCTTAACCGCTGTTGGAAGAAATGTCCTTCTGGGTTCGGCTCCAAGTGGGGAAAAAGACACTGGAGACATGGAGGCTGCTTGGAAAGATGGTTTTAATGGTGGACAGGACCACATGGCTTGAGTCCTGAACAGAAAAGGTGATCACATGCTTCAATGTGGTGGAGAAAAAGAGAAGGGAGGCTGAGATGCTGAGTCCCTGGTTTTATCCCCCTTTGGCCTTTGATCTTGAGCTTGTATTCTGATTGGTTGTCAGACTCCCATGGGGCCATGCAGGGGCAACTCTCTAGGCTGCGTTTTGAATTCATGTTTGGTTGAGTTCTCAGATGCCATGTGGCGAGTTGGGTGAAGGGCCAATATTATCATGCCTTAATCCCATCACTCTGGAGCTGAAGGGGAAAACTCTTTATTATGTAAAGTGGACTAGCTCAGGCTTTAATGGCTCATTGACAAAGGGGGATGGGCAGGAAGCTGCAGGCAGCTATTCTGTCTTTTAAAACATGTTTCTTTCTTTTCACATCCAGAGAAATATTCTGCCTTTTCAATATTTCCTAGGATATTTCATTTTTCTGGGAGAGGGCTGGGTGATAACTTCCTATACCGCTAGACCAAATTTTCCTGAGCTTCTTACATGGGTATCCACAGGATCCAGTCAAAACAAACAAGATGGCAGCAGCCATTCAATGAGCAATCAATGAGCCTCAAAAAAAAAAAAAAAAAAAAAAAGTTAGAGCTTTGATCACATTATTGAAGCGGTGCTTTTCACCAGACAGTCTGTTTTGCAAAGGGGGTTTCCTGAACCTGCTCGATCCTCAACAGGTCCGTGGACATGACCTCGAGGAAGGAATGGATGAGCTATTAAAGAAGAAGAAAAAAAAGGTCTGGGAAAGTGCAAAGAGAGAAAAAGGGCCCTGGTCCAGACAGCCGTTTGTTTGTTCATCTGCAGTGTGACTAATCCACAGGAGAGAAAAATTGGCCCAGCGGGGAAAAGATGCTTCCACATAATACAGAACAATAAACTAAGTGGAATCTTGGCTCAAGAGAGAGAAATGAGTCATGACATAAAAGATCACTCCAGGGAAATAGGTGGGAGCAGATTAGACTGGAAAGAAGAATCTCTGTTTTGAACACGAGCAGAGCAATTTAGAACTGCGCCGCCGTCTGTCGGTCTGACCTAAGTGTAGTGCATAAAATTATCTGCTACAGTATCCCACCTGTCAGTGGCTACTTCAGCTTCAACCACAACAATACACCAGCACAAACTCGACTGCAGAAAATACGACTTCAGCAACAGAGTGGTCAACGCCTGGAAGGCACTACCTGACTCTGTGGTTTCTTCCCTAAACCCCCATAACTTTAACCTTAGACTGTCTACTGTCGAACTCACCCCATTCGTAAGAGGTCTGTAAGGGCATAAACACACCAATGCGTGCCTACCGTCCCTGTCCTAATATTTGCTTTTATTTCTATCCATTTCATGTATTCATAATCATGTTTATACATATGCTATCTAATACATGCTTGATGAAATAAATAAATAAATAAATAAATAAATAAATAAATAAATGTGGGAAAATTTAGGATCCAACACTTTGCAGCTACTCAAATAATACATGTTTAGTAGTGCAAAGGTGGGGAACTATGGCCCCCTTTGTGACTTGTGGACTTCAACTCCCAGAATTCCTGAGCCAGGCATGACTGGCTCAGGGATTCTGGGAGTTGAAGTCCACAAGTCACAAAAGGGGCCATAGTTCCCACACTTGTTTAGTGGGATTATGATTAACCCAGAAATTCTGGGTACTTTGGGAACGAACGTAGAATTATTAAGCTTTTTTAATACCTACGATGGCATCAGGTTTCAAGAAACATGCTTGAAAAGTTCCTTCTGTGTATTACAGCATAGCATAGCCAGCCATGCTGGGTGACGAATTCTGGGAGTTGAAATCCACAAGTGGCCAAGTTTGGAGACCTCTGCTCTAATGTAAAAACTTATTTTATATATGTATATGTATTCCTTTCCCTTTTCATTTGATTTCGCCACTATGGATTAGATGCCCTTATTCTATGTTCCAGAGCAATGAACATGAACTGGCATAACAATAGACTTGGCATGTTTACTACATGCCTAGAGAGGCTTAGCTTGGAAGCCTCAACTTCAAACTTACCTTTATTCAAAACCTGAGATAATAATATTGAGATAATCTGCTTCCCCAAAGCCATTCCCCACAAGGATAAGGATCCTGATCACAGGGAATTTTCCCAAATACCAGCCCTCTGCCATTTCAAAACACATTTTTGATCACCCGGTGCATTGAAACATTTCAGCAATGTGATTTAAGACTGATAAGAATTGCTCTGCTGTTGCTATTATTAAACAGCTAAGAGTTGGAAATATTTTCATTAATCGGCTGCAAATGGATCAGCAGATCCATAGAGTTTCAAGAGACTGTGCGATATAATTCAACATTCATAATAAAATAAATAGGGCTGGTTAGAGTTCAAATGAGTGAAGCAGCAGAAAAGCATTCATAATAACTAAATGTAAACCGCCAGCTACAAGCTCCTCCATTAGCAGTGAAAAGAACTGGATTATAGGAGGGCTTTTAAGATGAAATTCAAAACCTCTGCTATAAATATCTGGCATCTATTGGTCCTAAATGAGAAATAGTTCAGTGGCTGGAATTGTTCCTTTTTCTTCTCCATAAATCTTGCTAGAGAGAACTCCGTCAGAATTGTGCTTGGAAATAATTGCTTTTGGCCTTACCAACAACCCTGAGAATTATGCTGAAGTAGGAAAGGCATGGAATCACATAAAAGTCTTTTTGAAGGATGCTTAGAAACAGATAAATTTACCTGGTGCTAAACACATAGCCTATTTGGTCATATAGTGTTAGGACAAGTGTTAAAAGTGAGTGTGATCTGGAAAGAAGACAGTTGCCTACTGCATGCTTGTCCTAAATCATTTCTGTGACCTGAGTTCTACACTAACTCTGAACCACGGTATTGCAGTGAAAAAGTGGAAATGTTGAAAACTCTGAAAAAGTGGAAATGTTGAAAACTCTGAAATCTCCCAATTTTTGCCCTTTCATAAAACAATATTTTTCACACATCTATATTTGCAGTTGCTATAAATAAATAAAAATTACTCAATGGCACATAGAGGTAACTCTTGACTTACAACTGCAAATGAAGCCCAATATTTCTGTTCTGACCTTGGCTTCCCCGAAAAGCATGAGGCAGAATCCTGGTCCTGACAAAACCCCTTTTATTAAGCGAATGTGAATTCCTCTCATTCACATTCAGTAAGGCTTGGCAAACAGTCCTTCAAAGGAATATTTATGACTACAGACCTTATCTATCTTGGAAAGCTGCCAGGTAAATATTTTCCAAATGAGGTGCTGTGGAAGGAAAGACGGGGCACAGAGTCTCTGAGATTCACGGACAGATCTTCATACTCCTAAAACGAATGTAACGACCGAATAAAACGAATTGTTTCTTGCACAAGCCCACTCCCCTTTTGCTCCTCTTTTATTTCCTATGGGAGGGGCCATTCACCGTCCACCTGTGACTTTACTCCCAAGTCGACCCTGATTTCTGAGTTGTTCTTTTCTTCTGGCAGCTCTGTGCATGCGCACACTGGGAACAGGCTCCAGCTGTTTCTCTGCCACACTGCTGTCTAACTCCGTAGGCACCTGATCACTGCCCAGACGGCCTTGGCCCCATCTCTGCCTCCGATGCAGAGCCCTCATTCGAGTCTTGCCCAGCCTCCAGTACTGGCCCGTGCTCTTCTCCCCAACCTCCTCACTCTCCAACTCTGCTGCCAGCTCTGTTGTCCGCTGGCAGGCCACAACGATTTCTGTTGTAAGCAAGGCAGTTGTTAAGTGAGATGTGTCCCACTTTACAACCTTTTTTGGCTGCAGTTGTTAAGCAAATTGCTACAATTGTTAAGTGAATAAAGTGGTTGTTAAGTGAATCTGGCTTTCCCCATTGACTTTGTTTGTCAGAGGCCAGCTGGGAAGGTTACAAATGGTGATCGTATAATCCCAGGACACTGCAAACATTGTAATTACATGCCAATTTTCAAGTGCCCAAGTTTTGCTCATGTGCCCTTGGGGCTGCTGAAAGTCATAAGTGTGAAAAATATGTCCTTTATTAGTGTCGTTGTAACTTTGAAAGGTCACTAAATGAATGGTTGTAAATCAAGGACTACCTGTAATCAATCAATCAACCAACCAACCAACCAATCAATCAATCAATCAATCAATCACAAGGCATCTGTGAAATCTAAAGGACAACTGAGGTTTTCCAATGGAACTTCATCCTTTTCTCACCATTGGCCTAAGTCTAGAGTTCAGGTCAAACAAAGACAGAGATTTTCAACCTTGGCAGGTTTAAGTTGGATGGACTTTCCGTGGGCAGCCTAGATGATCTTTATAGCCCCTTCCAACTTCCCAATTTTATGGCTCTATGACTTTATTTAATTCTTGCACCTTGAGAGCAGGATTAAAGGACACACTTTGCTGGAGGCCACTCAGTCTCCTTTCTGCAAACACCAAGGATGATTCAGTCTTTCTAACTGAGCAAAATAGTTTAATGTCTTCACAGAAAATATAACGAACTAAGAACAGCTGAACAGAAACAAGTCCTCTGGCTTTTGCTCTGAAAAGGTTTCTTTCCCAACCCTCAAACCTAGAACAGGCCCATCCGAGCGGCTTCGTATCTCCTTCAACTTCAGATCATCTTCTTGAAATTCTGAACGGCTTCGTCTGCCTTCTGCAGTTCTGTCTCACTTTGTTTCAGCTGGGAAAAAAAATGCCCAAGACAGATGTGTTGATAAAAGTTGTCCATATGCCCTATCTTGGGTGACTGCAGCCTGTGGCTCCAGAGCCACATGTGGCTCTTTGGGGCCTCTGCTGTGGCTCCCTGTCGGGTGATCCCACCACAAAGAGAGAAGTGGGAGGAAGAGAGAGACAGAGAGAGAGATGGGGAAAGAGGGGGGGGAAGAGAGTCAGAGCGAAAGAAACAAAGGGAGAGAGAGGGAGAGATACACAGAGAGATACAGAAAAACGGGGGAGAGAAAGAGAGAAATACAGAGAGGGGGGAGAGGAGAGAGGGAGAGAGACAGACAGAGACAGTTAGAGACAGAGACAGATGTCAAAAGGTTTTTGTGGTTCCAGTTGTTTTTTAACAACCGGTTCTCTGCCCTAATGACCGGCTGGGTAGGCGTGGCTAGGGTGGTCACGTGAGTGGGTGGGAGTGAGTGACATTGAGTTGGCTACACCTACTCAGGTATTGTGGCTCCCGGTGTTTTATTTTTTTGTGGGAAATGGTCCAAATGGCTCTTTGAATGTTTAAGGTTACAGACCCTTGCCCTATTTCTTTTTTATGAGCCTAAACATCTGGCTCTGGAACTTGGGGAGACTCAATTGGGGAGTTCAACTCTGGAGCTGGCTGTTAGATGGACAGCAGACTCCACCCCTCCCCACCCACCGCACTCGCTGCTCTCCATCTATTTTACTAGTCATATCAGTGTATTATTTTTGTTTCTTTTTCCTTATTTAATTTATTGTTCTTTTATTTTACTTTCATTTTATTTAAACTTCTTTTTTATTCCTTCATTTTTTTAAATGGTTGTGAGCTGCCTTGAATAGCCCCATGGTCAGATAAGTAGTAAATAAATTTAATAATAACCATCAGTCAATTGCAAAAGGCAGCTTTACTCTGAACACCTTACATCCTGCAATACCTCTGGCACCAGTAATCATCAGCATCTGGCTATCCCAGGTCCTTGGAAAGGACTTGATAGGTGCATACAAATGCCAAATCGAGTCTGAACATCTGGCTGTGTGTGATGAATTAATAACAATAATGATAATGATAATAATAATGATGATGATGCATTATACTTCTTATTCATGTTATGAAGGGTCTTTTTTGTAATTACCCTCAAGAAATATGCAGAATGGACAATTTATGGCGCTCAAGCCTCCTTTCTGTGGTCTTTCTGTGGCCTTTCATTTAAACAGTGTGGTTTCCTGCCTTTCTTTAGATGAAAAGCATGTACAAAGTAAAACTACCTAAAATAAGCCTCTCAGGTTAAAAGGCAAGTAAAACTCAAAAAACTTTCTAAACTGCTTGTCCCAAAGGTGCTTTTTCAAAAGGTACCTGGACTTACTCCCCCTCCCCCTTTTGAGGATGTTTTGCTTCTCATCCAAGAAGCTTCTTCAGTTTTAGAACAAGTTTTGCTTCTCATGTGGTTCCGTTCTGAGGAAGCTTTTTGGATGAGAAGCGACATGCCTTCATGGAAAAACATAGTCCAGTTGCCTTTTGAAAAGGCACCTTTGGGACAACCATGACCTGGATGACTGAGAATCTCCACAGACTTCTAAACTCCTTCCCACCATATTCCAAGGAAAGCAAGGACCACAATGTTAAAACTCATCACTGACCATCAAAATTATCTATCTATGACTCAGGATCTTCTGAAGGAACCAGGAACTTTTCTGGCCCCGAGTCCTGAATGCTGCCGTTCCCTAATGGCTAAAATATCTCAGTGTCTTATGATCATGGAGTTTTCAACATTAACAAAACAAGAAACTATATTTTGGGACAACTGGTCTCTTGGCACCCACAGGTGATGCAACGGATCAAGCATCATCCCCAACCTGATTTATTACGGAGCAAGCCCGCAAATCAGAGGTGGGTTCCTACCAGTTCGGACCGCTTTGGCTGAACTGGTAGTGGTTTGGCGGCCTGGTTCGCTGGAACTGGCAGCAACCTAGGCCTGCCACGCCCCTGAACCGGTTCTCCTATGGGGACGCCATTCTGATTTTCGGTTCTGTGCATGCACAGAAAAATTGTAATTGCACAAATGTGTTTTTTTTAAACATTTTGCGCATGCTCAGACCTATTTTTGTGCAAATGCGCATGTGCAGAAAGCGTGCATCAGGCGTGCGTGCGTAAACTTTTTAATGCCGTGAGCACCCCACACCCCCTGCCCCAAATGCCAATCCTGTACACGTTACCTTGGCTGCGTCCAGTTCTTGGACTTTGGCTGGTACCTTCAGAGCATAATCTTGATTCCCCATACGCTGGCGTAACAGTAGGATTTGTTTCTGCAGCTCCGCCTTTTTCCCGGTCAGTTTCGCTATTTCCTTCTCTGCATCGATCAAGCCCTGCCAAGGAATTCAGAGAGTCGGCAATGCTAGAGTACTACCTCATGGGTAAGCACTACGAGTTGAGAGTCACTGGTGAGCCACCCACTTCAGGATTCCCTGCCTCGTTTGGAAAAAAAATAAAATCTGTACCCCAAAACTAAGGACCCCACTGGTTCTCCACTGCCGGTCAACATTTTGTTTATTTTTTAGTACCTTCAGCAGTAGATGGACAATGCATTTGTCAGAGGCTATAGCTACAGCACAGCCAGGGGGAGCAACTTTTCCAGGTTCAAGTACCAAGACTTGCTTGGAGGAGGAAAGAATGCAGATATATTCGGAGCAACAAGTCACAGTCTCCGCTGTCTGAAGATCCAAGCACTGTAGGTAACCTGGGAACAGATGAATAGGAAAGGAGTGTCAAGGAAGCTCAGAGGAAAGTGTGGCCCATTGTCCTGTTTATATGGTCCCCTGCAGCTTCACTGTAGAGAGCAAAGAAGCTCTTGACAGAAATATGCAGCAGCCTAGATCAACAAGTGGCTCAGTGGCTAAGATGCTGAGCTTGTCGATCTGAAGGTCAGCAGTTCAGCGGTTCAAATCCCTAGCGCCGTGTAACAGAGTGAGCTCCCATTACTTGTCCCAGTTTCTGCCAACCTAGCAGTTCAAAAGCATGTAAAAATACAAGTAAAAAAATAGGAACCACCTTTGGTGGGAAGGTAACAGCATTCCATGCCCCTTTGCCATTTAGTCATGCTGGCCACATGACCACAGAGACATCTTTGGACAGTGCTGGCTTTTCTGCTTTGAAACGGAGATGAGCACCGCCCCCTAGAGTCAGGAACGACTAGTACATATGTGCGAGGGGGAACCTTTACCTTTAGCTATGGTCTAGATCACAGGTGACCATTTTGGCAACATTCAGACCTATGGACTTCAACTCCCAGAATTCCCCAGCCAGCCCAGAATTTGAGGTCACACCCACAAATCTAACTGTTGCCAAAATGGGACACCTCTGGTCTATACAAAAGGGCTGAAACATTTTTAAGTTCAGAACTGACAGATAATATTCGGAAGCAGCTCGGTCAGACGCTTCCTCATTCACAGCAATATAAAGAGGAGGGAGTTCACATTTGCAAGAGTCTACTATGATAACCAATAATAATGAAAGTAATCTTAGTCTTTTTAGGGAGTTAATTTCCTTGTCTGGTCATGACGCTAAAGATCAAGAACAAGCAGCTTGTTTGAGATGGGAAGTTGCATTTTCGGACTCAGTGCTTGATGACTTAAAGGCTACAAAGAGAGTGGGGAAAAAGAAAGTTTGAGAAATAAGAAGAAACTCAAGCTGATATCTCAAAGAAAAGTGGAAGAAACCGCTACTGGCTTTTTCCAAGTAGACCTTTTAAATTCACCCAGCCATTCGAAAAAGCTCAGATATGAAATAGTTATCCTCCCTAATGGAGAACTGACCCATTCTCTCGAAAAGAAGGAGAATGCAAGGCCCAAAATCAGAAACGTCTACTTTTCAGGTGTCTTTCTCTTTAGTTAGATGCATCAATTCATGGAATAATTCAACAGAACACAGCATCAAAGAGGCAAATGTAAAGAAACGAACCTTTCTCTCTACAGCTTTGGGGTCCAGTGTTTGTCTTTGGACTGTAGTTGTCTGCAACTACAGATGGGCCCCTAGCTCTCTACACAAAAGGTATTAAGCTAGCAGAGGTTTAACAGTAATTTAGCATTTTGGGAGACCATCGAAAATCGTGCTATGGAAAAGTGGCAATTCTGAGCAGCCTGTTCTTGCAGGGAGAGAAATATTGATGGCTCCAGACACTGAACTGAGATGTTGTAAACTAGCGGTCCATCTCAAATCTATAATATCACTAAAATCATCTTTATCTCCCACTATAAAGCTAAGGCTAATATTGGGGAAAAGATTTGTAGCTACAGAGATATAGCAATAGCACTTACCCGTGTTTCCCCGAAAATAAGAACTGGTCTTATTTTGTTTTGTGCCCCAAAATAAGCACTAGGACTTATTTTTTTGTGGGTGTTATTTTCTCCCCCATGTACGGGAGACCCACTTTTTCTACTTGCACATGGGGGTATAGGAGATGACGTGGTGCACCAGTGCTGCTGCCATGGGGTGGGTGGGTGAAGCTGCCCCATGTACACTGCACCAGCTTATTCAGGGAACCTGCAGCCAGGACGCCCTCACCCTGACATCTGCCTCGCCTCCCGGCTGTGGCACCAACACACCACTTAGCTTCCTGCTCTGTTGCGGCCACGAGCAAGCAGAAGAAGTGGACTGGTGGCCGCGTGGGTTCCTGCTGCACTTGGCTGCTGGCGGTGCAAGGCAGGTGTTGGGGGGTGGATGGCCTGGCTGCGAAGGCCCTGAGGCAAGCCAGTGCAGGGCATGTGGGGCAGCTCCACCACCACCCCGCCTCGTGCCACCACGAACAACCAAACTAAATGGGGGGAGGGCAGGCGAGCAGCTGCACAAGATCTTGAGCAGGGCTTATTTTGGGGATAGGACTTATATTAGACATACGGGGGAAAACATGCGAGGTATTTTCAAGATAGGTCTTATTTTGGGGGGAACAGGGTAAATACCATTTCAAGATGCTTTACAGCCCTCTCTAAGCGGTTTATAGATTCAGAATAGTGCCCCAAACAATCTGGGTCCTCATTTTACCGACCTCAGATGGATGGAAGGCTGAGTCAACCTTGAACCTGGTGAGAGTCGAACTGCCAAACTGCACTCGGCCAGTAGTCAGCAGAAGTAGCCTGCAGTACTACAGCATTCTAACCACTGCGCCACCATGGCTGTGAGTCTCCAAGCTAAGTGACTTCCAAAAGTTGGCCTGGTTCGCTAACCCATTTTAATTGTTCAGGCAGACAACTTTCTCCAAGCTAAGGTTTGGCAGGCCTGCAGATTCCAGAATTTCAAGCCAAAGACAGAACCTGGATTCACAGCCTCTCCAGTCATTTGTGAAAAGCCTTCAGTGAAAAACTCACAATCAGCTTTGGTTTTGGTGAGGTTGTAGTCTGCCCGGAGAAAACGCACAGCCTTGATGATGTTTAATACGAAGTCAAAAGTGCGGTCCAATTCTTCATTCCTCCAACGGAACTGAAAAGAAGGCAGAAGCATCAGCGGCTTGATTTAGTTTCCAGTTCAACATCTGACCACAATGAAAACAGACTAAGACAAGAACTTAGTTGGTTTTGAAACATCTGACCACAATGAAAACAGACTAAGACAAGAACTAAGTTGGTTTTGAAACAGGTAGTCCTCCATTTACAGCTGGACATTTTACAATCTTGTCACAGTAGATATATTCATGAACTGGAATAGGGCTTAGTAACAAGGTCAGCCAATGGGAGCTGCAACAGATTGGAGCCTGGGCATGGCTTAGCTCAGTAGCTCTGAGTCTGTGCAAAAGCTGCAAACTAGTCTGTTGCTCGAACTGAAACCAATCTCTCCTCTCTATCGTGTTTCCCCGAAAATAAGACAGGGTCTAAGCCTTGGCCTTATCTTCGGGGAGGTCTTATTATTTTTGGGGTGCAGGAAGCGGCGAGCGTGGTCACCTCATAGCTACTGCTGTGTTGCAATATTTTCAGGGAGGGCTTATTTTCGGGGGAGGGCTTCTTTTAGCGCATGCACTCACTAGCCCGATTGGGCTTATTATCCGGGGAGGTCTTATATTCGGGGAAATAGAGTACCACGTTGGAAGAACCACTCTTGGTATTGTATATATGTTTCACGTGTTATTATGTATATAAAGAGAAGTCAAAGAATCCTGCTGCATCAGTTACCTGTGTGTGCTTTCTGGATTTGATTGCTGCAACAAACTCTGACAGATCCTTGGAAGGTATGACCAGTAGTGGATTCCTAACCGGTTTACTACCGTTTCACTGAGAGAGGGTGTTTACAGATTCAGTTTACAGATTCAGAATAGTGCCCCAAACAATCTGGGTCCTCATTTTACCCACCTCGGAAGGAAGGAAGGCTGAATAAACTTTGAACTTGGTGCGATTTGATCTGCCAAACTGCTGGCAGCGGTCATCAGCAGAAGTAGCCTGCAGTATTGCACTTTAACCACTGCGCCACCGTGGTGTAGATGTTGAGTCTTTATAGAGACTCAACATCTTTTTTATATCATGGCGGCCAGTGGTGGTGACTGTAAGACTGGACATACCCAGTTCCTGCAACCGTGCATTGTATGTTCTATCCTCCAGTCCTCTAATTATCTTTCTTCCTCTTCTCTGCACTCTTTCTAGAGACTCAACATCTTTCTGGTGTCATGGTGACGAGAACAGAGCTCACCATTCCAAGTATGATCTTCCCAAGGCATTGTATGTTGCCAGCCACAAGCTTCAGATTCTCTTACTGACTTACCTGCTCAGTAGTAGGGTAAGGGGTGACACAGATGCTGGGAGGGTCAGAGGAAGGAGACCGCCGGGGCAGCCGCTGGAACAGTTCCTCCGTGACGAAAGGCATGAAAGGACTGAGGAGACGAAGCCCAGCATCCAAGGAGGTGTAAAGAACATTCTGGGCTGTCTGAATTGCAGCCTGGTCCGATCCGGCAAACACAGGCTTTAGGCACTCCTAAGAGGAAATTTAAAAAAAAAAAAAGAATAAAAGCGTAGCAGGTGATCCTTATTCAGCCAAGCAGATAACTTCACTGACTTTTATGTTACGGGTAGTCCTTGGCTTATAACCACATGCTAAGAAATATAGCTGTTAAGTGAGTCACGTTCGATTTTACCAACCCTTTTTTTTTGGGGGGGGGGCGCAGTTGTTAAGCAAACTATTTGCAGTTGTTAAGTGAATCACACAGACACCCCCCCAATTGATAATACTTGTCAGAAACTGGCTAAGAAGGGGAGCTAATGGTGATCACATGACACCTCCCTCTCAGTTCATGCAATTGTTGTTAAAGTCCAATTTTGATCCCGTGACCTCTGATGTCACCTTTTCCGGACCGAGGGCCCAAAGTGTTCGTGTGGGCACCCGAATCCCCCAAACGCAAGGTACATGCGACCGCCACGCATGTGCCCCACTCCCTGCACATGCATGCATGGCCCCCGTACGCATGCACAGCCCCTGCACATGTGCTTACGGCCCCTGTGTGCGTCCACCCCCCGCACATGCACACACGCCCCACCTCCTGTGCATGCGTGGCAGAGACCCGAAGACCAGCTGGCTAGTGGGAGGCGTGTGCGTATGCATGGCAGAACTGAGCTGGGGTGATGGCTCATGTCATGCCACAGAGAGGGCACTGTTGGCAATGCGTGTCACAGGTTTACCATCACGGTACTAAATGGATAAATATGGTTTCGGGAATTGACTCAGTAGCAAAATCAGAGCTAGCCTTCAACTAATTAGGAGTTTCCCAAATATAATGTGACAATGAATGAGAGAATCCCTGCTAGTTAGGAATTCTGGGAGGAATGGAATGTAGAATGCAAGGACCTTGGAGGTTTTCTAGTCCGACCCTCTCTTCAAGGCAGGAGACCTTACACCAGGGGTGTCAAACTCGATTTCATTGAGGGCCACATCAGGATTGTGTTTGACCATGGGTAGCCGAGTGGCTGAGGTGGGCGTGGCCAGCTCGACGTCTTGCAGCCCGCACACGGCAATCCCAAGCTCCGTTTTCACTGGCAGAGGGTTGCAGGAGGCCATTGCAGCCGAAAACAGAGCTCAGGAGGACTGCACGCAGCCCTCCCGAGCTCCCTTTTCGCTGTCAAAGACACCGCAGGCTGGTCCTTTGCTGTTTCCAGGAAGACCTCATGGGCCAGATCTAAGCACCCCGTGGGTCGGATCTGACCCGCAGGCCTTGAGTTTGACACCCCTGCCTTACATCATCCCAGTCAAATGGTTGTCCAGTCTATTTTCGAAAACCTCCAGGGACGGAGCACTCACAACTCCAGGAGGCGAGCTATTCCATTGATTATTTTTTCTCGCTGTCAAGAAATTTCTCCTTACTTCTAGGTTGGCGCCCTCTTTGACAAGCCTTCACCCATTACTTCTTGTCCTGCCCCTCAGATGGAGTTGATCCCATATAGTCCAAGAGACACGGGGAAATTACTCAAGGCTGATGATGACCAACCTATGTCACGCATGTCAAAGGAGACATACCATGAAGTTTTGGGTGACACGCTAGTGTTCGCCAACACCCAACTTATTATTCTCGTAATCACGCCCCATTGTCACATTATTTTCAGAGGCAACAAGCCTGCATGAGAACAGGGTGTGCTCTCACACAGCCTCTGGACTCGCCAAAAATGATTCTGTTTTACTCATACTTCATTTTTGTAATTATTTGACTATTCTTTATGTAGATATGTTAAAATATTCATGCCTGGGAGAGACATGGGAACAAAATCAGCCAATGAATAGGCATAGCAACTAAGTCAGCCAATGGGAGCTTAAACAGATCTGTGTCTGCGCAGAGAATTGAAACAGAAACTTAAGCAGTCTGCTGCTCTGAGAAGTAAACTAGCAGTCTCTCTGGGCTTGTCTGCTAATGTGAAACTAACTGCTTGTGTTTGCCTGCAATTCTCCTGCCTGGTGTTTACTTGGAAGAAACACCTGTTGGTATTGTACATTTATTCATCTATTCTTACATATATAAAGAAGTTAATGAATCCTGCTGCATGTTATCGGTGTGTGCTTCTGGATTTGAATGTATGCAACAAACTCTGACAAGATATAATTGGACTGTATATTTTTCAATACATAAATAAGTAAAATTGTTTCTCTTTTGTTTGGAACGGGCAGTGACACACCAGCTAAGTTAGGCCTTTCCTGACTTTTTAACACACGGAGACCAAAATGTTCACCATCACTGATCAAGGCATTATGCCTTATATGTTGATAGTGCAATATTTGTAATGGGGTGTAATAGAAATATGACGCCTCCCAAGATGAAGGGGAATGAGAGTTTGGTGGCTCAGGGGCCTCACTCACAAGGTAGACGTCACACAGCTCATACAGCCAGAAATTGTACACGGCGGTGGTGATGCCAGAGAAGTCATAGGCCTGAAATCCCACATCGCATAACTCCACGGCGTGGCTCAGGCGACTCAAGATCCAGAGATCTACATGGCTCTCGGAACCACTGAGCTGCAACAAACAAATCAGATTAGTAAAGAAGGACTTTTGCAAAACCCAGAATAACAAACACTCTGTACCTTTAAGGAATATTTGTAGTTCAGGGTTGAAACAAAGGGTTTCTTGGGGCTCTGTGAGCTTGCTTGTTTTCTTGCAGACATTTCATTCAGTGCTAGTCCTGATGTGTTGATGATGTTTGAGACTAGCACTGATGATGTTACCTAGTTGGGTAATGAAATGTCTGCAAGAAAACAAGCAAGGTCAGAGAGCACCAAGGACCCACTCAATACCATGGATGGTCATTCTATGGAGAATATCTAAGGAAAATTGTCAGGCACATAGGATCAGGACCATAAGTTAAGTTGCAATTCAGAAATACAAGTAAAGGTACCCCTTGCACATATGTTCTATGTTCCCAACTCTAGGGGGAGGTGCCCATCTCCATTTCAAAGCCAAAGAGCCAGTGCTGTCCAAAGATGAGCTTGTCGATCAGAAAGATCGGCAGTGATGGATAAGGTACAAATATGGTGTATGGAGAGCAGAAGAGCCAATAATTGTTTTTTGGGAGTTGATGGTAAGACGAATTGATGTAAACATATAATAATATAATACAATGTTGGTTATGTAAGAGTATACATGTGGTTATATATTGTTATGAAAATGAAAAAAAAACTTTATATGTGTAAGAACCGAGACACAGAACCGGACAACGGCATCGCCCTCCTCCCTTACATCAAAGGCACCACAGATAAAATCAGCAAAATTCTCCACAAACACAATATCAAGACAGCCTTCAACATTACCAAAAAATAGCCAACATCTTAAGAAACCCCAAAGACAAAATCCAGTTAGAAAAGCAAGGAGTCTACGAAATACCATGCAAAATCTGCTCTGCAACATACATAGGACAAACGAACAGGAGAATAAATGCACGCATCGCAGAACATAAGAACGCAGTAAGAAAAAAAGAAAAAACTTCCTCCCTTTTCCAGCACCTTAAAGCTACAGGACATGAAATTGATTTTGAAGGAACCAAATTAATCTCCAAAGCTGAACACTTCAACAAGAGAATAATTATGGAAGCTAACGAAATAGAGAAACACCCCCACAACGTGGATAAACCTGACGATACCTCCCGCCTACCAGAGATCTGGAAACCAGCCCTAGTCAACAAACGAGCCCCACCCACTACCCAGGCCGTTACAACACAAAACAACAACGGACACACAGCCAGCACCAATCAGCACCAATCTACCAATCATGATACAACCACACAGCCAATCAATCCACTTACTGAAACAAAGCCAGCACTCCACACACTCTCTCCAAGATTTATAGAAAGACGGCAGCTCCGACCACTCTTTACTCACACAAACACGAAGCCGAAAACACCAGCCTGAAGATGGCAAATGAGACCTCGCCGAAACATTGCCAAGACAATCTCAATCCTACACGGGATTTCCTGTGTAAGATTGAGATTGTCTTGGCAGTTCAAAAGCAGGTAAATAATGGAAGTAGAAAAATAGGGACCACCTTTGGTGGGAAGGTAACAGCATTCCGTGCGCCTTTGGCATTTAGTCATGCCAACCACATAACCACGGAGATGTCTTCAGACAGCGCTGGCTCTTCAGCTTTGAAATGGAGATGAGCACCTAGAGTCGGGAATGACTAGCACATATGTGCGAGGGGAACCTTTAACTTAAGGATTCTAAGCTGGCGACATGTTTAACTCCGCCCATCCCAGCATCACCTGCTCTTCTACAAAAATGGAAAGGAGAATCTAGAAGAATAGGCTTACCTCTGGGCTGGGGGGTGGTTGGAATCCCTCCCCAAGACCACGGATAGCAAATCTGGTGGCGTTCCAAAGTTTGTTGCAGAAATACCGGTAGCCCAGAATCCGGTTCACATCCAGGTTTATATCACGGCCTGAAGAGGGAAAAGCAAAAGAAGCCAACATGAAAGCAAGGTTACGAATTCTGTCACAACCTTGAGCCAGGCACTCAAGTGGAGGCCGGAAATGTACCTTGAGTTGTGTAAGCACAGAGAGCAAACCGAAGGGCATCCGTCCCGCATTCTGGGATTCCGTTGGGGTAATCTGATTTCTGCAAAGCAAGTACCAAGATACTAGTGGTGAAATTCAATTTTTTTTTTACAACCGGTTCCGTGGGCGTGGCTTGGTGGGCGTGGCAGGGGAAGGATACTGTGAAATCCCCATCCCCTCCCCTCTCCTGGGGAAAGGATATTGCAAAATCCTCATTCCCACCCCACTCTGGGGCCAGCCAGAGATGACATCTGCCAGTTCTCTGAGCTACTCAAAATTTCCGCTACCGTTTCTCCAGAACCTGTCAGAACCTGCTGAATTTCACCCCTGCAAGATACACATTTGATCTTGTAAGTTTTTTGTTCCAGTTCCAAAGCCTTCTCTCTAAAACTGTATACCGGTAGTTGTCAACTTTCGACAATGGAGCCCAAAATTCCCATTGCTAAGCCAGACAGTTGTTAAAAATTCCCATTGCTAAGCCAGACAGTTGTTAAGAGAGTTTTGCCCCATTTTACAGCCTTAACAATTGCCACAATTGTTAAGTGAGTCGCTGCAGTTGTTATCCAAGTAACACGGCTGTAAAGTGAATCTGGCTTCCCCATTGACTTTCTTTGTTGGACAGTTGCAAAAGGTGACGTCATGACCCCGGGACACTGCAACCATCATAAATATGAGTCAACCTGAGGATGCTGCAATGGTTGTAAATGTGAAAAATGATCACAAGTCATTGTTTCCACAGCTGTTATAACTTTGAACGGTCACTAAATGAATGGCTGTATGTCAAGGAGTACTCGTACAAACCTTATGTTCAAAGCGTCAAACACAAAACAGGAAACTCCATGGATCTCCACCCAAGATGTACAAATAAAATACCGTATTTTTCGGAGTATAAGACACACCAAGATTTTGAAGAGGCAAATTAAAAAAAAATTTTTTTGCACTCTGCAACCTCCTATTTTGCGAAAACGGGCCCATTGTTTTGTCCAAAAAAGGGCATGCATAGCCTTTAGGAAGCTTATAGAGTGCTCCTGGGGGCTGGGGGTGAAAAACGAGGAAAATACGGCCCATTTTTCACTCATTTTTGCCCTCCCCCGGAGCACTCTGGAAGCCTCCATAAGGCTATGCACAGTCATTTTTGCAAAGCGAGTGGGGTTTCAGGAGGCCAAAAATGGTGTATTCAGTGTATAGGATGCATCCAGATTTTCACCCTTCTTTTGTGAGGGAAAAAGGTGTGTCTTATACTCCGAAAAATACAGTAATATATTCTGGATGAGTGTGACATATGAATGCTATTCAAACCTAAAGCTACTGAAGGAAAGAGAGAATATATTCGGAGAGATACCATACTGTGCTACCACCCAATGCAAAGGAAGAACATCTGTTTGAGGTCTTATCAACATGAAGCAAAGGTTAAAGACAATAGAAAAATATATACCTGTCCCTTTTTGGCTCGCTCCAGCTCAAGGGGATCCAAATTGCTGTCTAATAACTGAGCATGTAGACCCTACAGAAACAGAGGAGAGAAAAAATGGTGATGTATATTATAGTATAGCTGTGTTACTCTCATTACAGGACACATTTTCTGCAAGGGGGGTGGGGGGTGTCAGCCTGTCAGACCTGGAAGCCATCTTTTGCATTGGGCCTTCAGGCCTGCCACATTTTCTGCTGTGGGAAAATGGGAGGAGGGATTATATGGCATATGGGTGATATATAGTCAAAATAACATTCCTTTCTCAAGAGAGTCAAGGACACCTTGCCCCACAGCTGCGATGATGTAACTGGGAGGCATCGCCAGTTTTGGAATGGTGCCTGATCGGACCATGTGATGGACATGTGGGTGCTGGGCAGGGGCTTGGACTTTCATTTGGGTGGGGAAAACCTGGGAGCTTTCGGATTCGGGTTTTCCCAGATGTGCCAATATGGCATCTCTAATAAAATGGAACTCTAAGGAAACTCAAAGCCTCGGAGTCTTCTTTCGTTGCGGGTGTTGCTTGGAACCCTGACATTAGCATCATACATCTTTCATAAGATGTGAAGATGTGTATAAGGCTAGGCTGAGAGAAAACTCATTTGCAATCTTTCTCCAATCTGTGGGAGGGGGAGGAGGAGGAGAAGGGGAAGAGGAGGAGAGGGAGGAGGAGGAGGGGAAGGGGAGGAAAAGGAGGAGGGGGAAGGGGAAGGGGAGAAGGGGGAGGAGAAGGGGAAGAGGAGGAGATGGAGAAGGGGAAGGGGAGGAGGAGAAGGGGGAGGAGGAGAAGGGGAAGAGGAGGAGATGGAGAAGGGGAAGGGGAGGAGAAGGGGAAGGAGAGGAGGAGAAGGGGAAGAGAAAGAGAAGGAGAGGGGGAGGAGGAAAAGAGGAAGGAAGGAAGGAAGGAAGGAAGGAAGAAGCAGATGAACCTAGTTGTTTCCCTGTAATGTCCTTATATCCCTGCCCATATTCCTTGCAGCCTTTGAAAGTCAAGCAAAGTAGCCTCAAGAAACCTTCCCATGTCTGTCATACGAACTGTGACAAAAGCTAAAGGCAGCCATATCCTATCCCGGCCCTTGCAGCAACTGAGACAGAGGCCACACGACTGGAGTGAAAAGTTGAAGCTGTCTGGCTCTTAACCGCAGCTGACTACTGCTGCTTTCAGCCCAGCCCAAGCTTCCTCTTTGCAGCCACTCATATGTTTCCCAACTGATCTGACAAAAGAACCAGATTTCCGATTCTCAGGGGAAAGACAGGTCTCCTGACTGCCAACCACAACAGGAATCGAGGGGTCCTTGGTGCTCTCTGAGCTTGGTTATTTTCTTGCAGACGTTTCGTTACCAAGCTGCACTGCACTGAGTGCATTACCTAGTTTGGTAACGAAACGTCTGCAAGAAAACAACCAAGCTCAGAGAGCACCAAAGTTTCAACTCTTGAGCTACAAATAGTCTCCTCTATCAATGCAACAGGAATCTAAAGCATCTTGCAGCTCCATCTTCTGACAGCCATGAACAATGGGTCACCTCCAGAGTGATGCCGGTGATCACATCCAAGGGATCTATGACATTTCCCAGTGATTTGCTCATCTTCCTGCCGTGGGCATCCCGAATGACAGCATGGAGGTAAACCTGGAAAGGAAATACGGAAAAGTGTCACATTTTTAGGTAGGTTGGAAAGGGGCAATGCAGTTTGGAAACCATATATATATATATATGGTATTTTATTTTATTTTATTAATATACTGTGAATTCTGCTCATTCACATCCAGCAAAGTCTTTCAAGGGAGGATTTATAGTCACAGACTTTATCTGGCTTGGAAAGCTGCCAGGCCGATCTCTGAAAATTTGGTAAGGAGTTTCAGAGTCACGAACCAATTAAGTGAACTAATTGCCTCCTGCAAACTCCACTCCCCTTTCGCTCCTCTTTTATTTCCTCTGGAAGGGGACATTCACTGTCCACCTGTGGCCTTACTCCCAAGTTGACCCTTGTCCTTTAGCTGTTCCCTTCATCTGGCAACTGTGCATGTGCACACTGGGAACAGGCTCCACCTGTCCATCTGCCTCACTTATGTCTGACTCCGAAGGCAGCTGGTAACTAGCATACGGCTCTGGCCCCCTCTCTGCCTCCGACACAGAGCCCTCCTCAGAGCCTTCCCCAGACTCCAGGACTGGCCCATGTTCCTCCCCAACCTCCTCACTGTCTGAGTCTGCTGCCAGCTCCGCTGGCCACTGGCGGGCCACAACAACAAGAAGTCACAAAGTTTGACTCAAGAATGTTTCGAGACTCATCCTGTAGGTTTACCTGAGTGTCAGTTGACTCAAGGTTTCTGTGTTGCCTCAAGGAGGACTAGTGCCTTGTGATTTAGACCGGACATCCTGTTCTATTGGGGGTGAAAATGGCCTTCTTGCAATTAAGGCTTCCCTGATTTGGCCACAGCCAGAAGGGGCGATGGAAAAGTGGAAGAAAACTCATACAACCTGCCAGAAATAGACTGCCTGTCAGATTTCCGAAAGATGCCCTAATTGATTCATGAGTCTTGAGCCAAGTTTCAAAAGAAAACCAGTCATTTATTGGGAGCACCATTTTGGCAATACCGCATTGCAGTCAGATTTGAGCCTCATTTGAATTATAGCTGAACTTTACCCCTGTTCCTTCGCTCCCCTCAGTCTGTGTCGTAAATCACATTCTCCAATGAGGTGCAAGCCTGCTGTAGTGATCTGAGATCCGACTGTAGATGAAAGTATGTGTGGAATGAGCTCCCCCTCCTTTCCTCATCATGGCAACTTTATGAGTTGACAGTCTGCTTCTCACCTCTCTGAAGGGTAGCTTTCCTGTCAGCGTGAGGCCCAACATAACCATACGGGCCACCCAAAAGAACAGAATGTCATGTCCAGTCTCCAGGAGAGTTCCAGGGTAAAAAACCTGAAGATCTTCACCCTTGAAAGAACAAGATGGAAAGAGTGAGCAAGATTTTAAGAGCAAAGAAATGCACGCCTACATTTAATTTAATTTATTTAATTAACCACATTTATATGCCGCCCAATCCCGAAGGACTCCGGGCGGCTTTCATCTTCACCTCATGTTCACTTACTGAATTGGGCCACCCAAAGATGGAGAAAGGGAATAGGCCAGAGGAGAACCAGGTGTCCAGGACATCCTCATCTGGGAGGACATAAGAAAGGCACACAGATTAGAGTCCTATTTGGTTTTCCATGTTTAACTTTTGGGGGGAGGGGGGCATATTTTTTTTATTTTCAAAATGTCAAAATTTCATTTTCAATTAAACAGTGTGTTGTCTGCATATGAATAGTTTGAAAGATAGTAATCATAATGTTTACAACAATATTCATTACACTATTAATTCTATAATAATAAAAATAATAATCACAATATTTACTTTTCTATTTTAACAAATCTCCCTTGTTTCCTTAATCTTTTCTTATATTTCCATGTTTCTAACTTCCATTTTTGTTATCTAACCATTGCCAACATAAATCCCACATCATAAAATATTCAGCTTGTTCCTTTTCCTTAATTGCAAGTGTTAATCTATTGATTTCTGCACATTCTAATATTTTTTTTAATCACTTTTCATCTGTAGGGATCTCTTCACTTTTCCACTGTTGTGCAAATACAATTCTGGCTGCAGGTAATACATGTAGGATCAAATATGTATTCCCCTTATTACAATTACCCAGTAGAATACCCAACAAAAATATTTCTGGTTTTAAATCAGTATATTGCTTTAACATTTTTTCCAACCATGTATGTATTTTTGTCCATTTTTTTTTTTTGCTTTTGGGGATGCCCACCACATATTGTCAGGCATGCAGCCATCTTTTCTTTTGGATCTTTGGCCTGCCATACTTTCTATTATTCTACTATGCATTTTCAATTGTGGGAAATGGGAGGGGGGGATTGTACAAAGTTAGATGCTATGTAGCCATAACAAAATTCTTTCTAGAAAACCAAGGTCATCCTTTGTCTTTGTACCTCTGCAACTGGCTGGAACTGGCTGGGTGGAACTTAATACGCATAGTACGAACCAGGTATGACATTTCTAGCATTTAACTGACATATCCTTAAACATCTTTGCCAACCTTGAGGGCAAGAAGTGCCATCTATAAAACATTTTATATAGGTTTTCTTTATAAACGTGGTTTTCCATGTTTAACTTCTACATAGCTTACTGTATATACTCGAGTATAAGCCTAGTTTTTCAGCCCACTTTTTGGGCTGAAAAAAGCCGCCTCAGCTTATACTCGAGTCAGTGAAAAATTTGCCCGAAATGGAGGAGAAAAAGGGGCGGGGCCATGCCGCTGGGTGACACTCGTGAATGGCCCAGTGCCCCTGTGAGTTTCCCCTCCCTCTGTGTCAGTTTGCCGCGCAGCGCGCACCGCACCATCCCCCCTCCTCACGTTCTAATGTAATGCAGGGCTGTCTTACGATTCCCCTTCCTCCCCCTCCTGCCGCTCTGCAACGATGTCCCACCTCCTCCTTGTTATGGCAAGCAGCCACATAGCGATGTCCCACCTCCTCTGGTACAGTGATCCAATGATAGGAATCACTGTGCCGTGTGTCATAGGAGGCGGGACATCGCTCCAGCGGCTGCACGGGACATTATCATCACAGCGGGACATCAGCATCATGAGGTGAGTGAAGTATTTCATTGAATACACCGCTAGTTTACTGTTTTTCTTTGAAATAAATATTCAAAAACATTATTGGTATCTATTTTTATTTTTGAAATTTACCGGTAGCTGCTGCATTTCCCACCCTAGGCTTATACTCGAGTCAATAACTTTTCCAGTTTTTTTGTGGTAAAATTAGGTGCCTCGGCTTATATTCGGGTCGGCCTATACTCGAGTATATACGGTAGTTTTCTTCAAGGGGAAAAGTGTATTTCACAGCCCGGTTTCCCAACCTTGAGACCCTCCAGAGATGTTGGGTTGCAACACCCAATTAGGTGGGCGGGGAATTCTGGGTCTTGCATCCCACCACATCTGGATAGAAGCAGGGGAAATCTTTTGTTCTGCAGGGGTTCTGGACTTAAACTGAAAATAGAAAGTTTGTGATATGGAAGGTAGAAAAGAGATGTTTGGGCAGCACTTCAAAGGGTGAAGTTTTGTCTGGACCAAGGACCCTAGTTTAAGCTCCAGCATCTCCAGTTGCAGGTACTCAAATGAAGAAACTGAAGGCAAAGGTGTTTACCTGAGGCTCTGAAGAGGCCTTTAAGGAGAACTTAGTTTGGTTATGCATATAAGACGTTAGCAAGAGGTAACGTACTTTTTGGAGTAGAAGACACACTTTTTTCCCACCTAAAAGAGGGTGGAAATGTCGGTGCATCCTATACACTGAATATGGCCATTTTTGGCCTCCTGAAATCCTGCCCCACGCATCGCATTTTTGCCCAAAACAGGCCTGTTTCTTGCAAAAACGGGGTGTGCAGAAGATTTGGGTGGCCTGCAGAGTGTTCCTGGAGGCTGGGGAGGGCAAAAACGGGATGCATGGGGATTTGGCAGGCCAAAAGTGGGCCCGTTTTTCACAAAAATGGGATCCTCAGAGGGTTTGGGAGGACTGGAGAGTGCTTCTGGTGGCCGTGGAGGGGAAAAACTATTTTATTTGTTGTTTTCCTCTTTGAAATCTTGGTGCGTCTTATAGTCTGAAAACTACGGGGTAATTTCTTTTGATAGATTAAAATCACACAGTAGCAGATAAGAATTGGCCAAGGGGAGGTGAAGGTTCCTTAACAAATTCAGAACCCAGGAAAAATTTGACTAATCTTAGAAGGCAAGAAGTAAGAGGGAAAGCTGGCATCATCAGGTCAGGAAACTGAACTAGTAGAATTTGATAAACTCTGGAGTTCTTGGTGCTCTCTGAGCTTGGTTGTTTGTTTGCAGATGTTTCATTACCCAACTAGGTAACAGCATCAGTTGCTAGAAGGGAATGGGGTTTGCTCTCTATGCATATATACAAGTAGTGTGCCCTATTAACTGTTAACATGTATTTTGTTCTTTTCTTGGTAGTTTAGAAAGAGCCGAGGTGGTGCAGTGGTTACGGTGCAGTGCTGCAGACCATTTCAGCTGACTGTTATCTGCAGTTCAGCGGCTCTAATCTCACCGGCTCAAGGTTGACTCAGCCTTCCATCCTTCCGAGGTGGGTGAAATGAGGACCCAGACTGTGGGGGCGATATGCTGACTCTGTAAACCGCTTAGAGAGGGCTGAAAGCCCTATGAAGCGGTATATAAATCTAACTGCTATTGCTATTGCTATTCTTGATTACATTGTTATTTATTCTCTGAGTTGGTAGTTCCTTGATTGGGGTCTATAGAGATTCCCGGTCATCCAGGTCATGGTTGTCCCAAAGTGGCTTTTTCAGGAGGCAACTGGACTTTCTTGCTTTTTCTTTTGAAGATGTTTTGCTTCTCATCCAAGAAGCTTCTTCAGCTCTGACTGGGATGGTGGGGAATGGAAGGATTTATATTCCTTGCAGACAGCTGGACGTTTGCATCCTTTTTGAGGGTCATTGAAGCACTTGGAGGTTTATCCGTGTCCTCAGGGTCACCTGAAGGAATTCTCCTGGTTCCTGAAGTCTGCAATTTTGTCCTCTGGAAATCCATTCCTACTCCCACACCATTCAAAGGGGGCTCATCCCAAATAGTATAGCTAAAGGTCTGTAGAGATTCTCAGTCATCCAGGTCATGGTTGTCCCAAAGATGGTTTTTCAGGAGGCAACTGGACTTTCTTGTTTTTTTTCTTCCTTTGAAGACGCTTCTGATCCAAGAAACTTCTTCAGCTTTGACAGGATAGTCAGAGCTGAAGAAGCTTCTTGAATGAGAAGTGAAACATCTTCAAAAACAACAAGAAGAAAGTCCAGGTGCCTCCACAAAAAAGGACATTTGGGACAATTTTGACTGGGGTATTGTTTACTGCCAGTAAATAATATTATCTATTGTTGGTTGCATATTAATCCTGGTGTTAATCCCTGCTTATTTGATTGATAGAGAAGAGGTGTTTGGGTCTTTTTGTTCATTTTTTACTTAGGGACCACTTTGTTTAACAACTGTGGTCGCTAAACGTGGACTACCCATACATTCGTACAGTGCAGTGTTCTTCTACGGAGAGATAATATATGCTGATCTTGAACGAATTAGGAACAGAATTAGAACTGCTCACCCGCTCTCTTGTAAGAGCACATGTAGTATGGGGTGACCCTTTGTGGTTCAAGGTTGCAATACAAGAAATGTGATGGCAGACCCAGCTTCCTAATTCCCATGCCCACACGTTTCCCATTTCCGGTCTCCCTACCTTGTTGGAGGGAGATTTTATCCGGGCTGACGTTGAAGACTTTGGCTGCCTTTTCTTTCGCTTCTTCCTTGCTCCGACCACTCACCCAGTATTTGCCATCCACATCCTGCAGAATTTGGGAAGGTAAATGACCCATCAACAAAAAAATTGTTCAACGTTAAATAATGTCAACATTATCCAATAAAATCATCCTTCTGGATTTTCCAAGCTGCGCAGAGTCCAAAAAAATTAATATCCATCATAGTTCACTGTTCTTAGTCACCCCAAATAACTTGCTTCAAGGAGAGTCAGTTTGGCCTACTGGTTAAGGCACCAGGCTGGAAACCGGGAGACCATGAGACCGAATCCTGAGTTAGCCATGTGTTGTGGCCCAGCAGGAGCCGTTGGAGCTGCCACCAGACTCCGACAGCGAAGGGCCCTATGAGTCGGCTCTGGAGGATGTGGAGGACCCTGGACAGGGTTCCGACTCCGAGCAGGGCGCAGAGAGACTGGTTGGTCACCAGGTGGCGCCTGAGTCTTGGACCAGTGGGGAGGAGACAAGGGAGAGTGATCCAGAAGCCAGCAGTGAGTTGTTCCTGGATGCACGCCATCGAAGAGCTACTCGGCGTCAGGAACAATTACGCAATTACAGGAGGTAATTGCGCTCAATTGGGGGTCAATAGGCTCCTCTCCAGACTATAAAAAAGACTGCTTGTGACCTGCCCCTCTTGCAGAAGTCAACATATTGACTAAAGAGAGCATAACTAACTTGGCAGGCTGGATTGCTGCCAAGGTTTGTCTGAATTGCTGCCAAGGTTTGTCTGACTTGCTGCCAAGGTCCTTATCTGTTTGTTTGTTTGCTTGGCTTTCAGCCACCGAGATTTTGGTTTCTTGCTATTAAAAGTACATTCTAGTTAAGCTTGTCTCAGCTTTCATTACTGAACGGAGGAGGGGGTCAGAACAGCCATGAAAACCAGCTGGGTGACTTTGGGCCACTCCCTCTCTCTCAGCCCAACCAACCTCACAGGGTTGTTGTTGCGGGGAAAACAGGAGGAAGAAGGAATATTAAGAATATTCACCATGAATTACAATATTTGTGAAAATACTAGAAGTGAAATATAATTAAATGAGAAAAATAAAGAAATGGTTTATGCATACTTGAGTTAAGTGTACGCAAAATCAGAAATTAAATTAATTTTACAAATATTGACTCCTTGAAGCACCTCTTGGAAGTCTAAGTGAAAAGAATGAAGAAAAAAAATCTTAGCTCTATTCCCCCATTATTACCCTCTCTATGAGTTCAGTGGACATGTGGATGTCTATATTTATTACACTTCAGTGTCCCGAAAATTCATTACGTTTCTTTTTCTTGGGAATCAGGGCTTTTCTACCAGTTTGTACCCCAAGTGGCCCAGAAAATCCTACCTCTCCCGCTGGCACAGAAGGGTCATCAATAGTCACAAAATATGCTGGAATACGGTGGCCCCACCAGAGCTGCCGAGAAATACACCAATCCCTATGAAAAAGGAAAGAATTAGCAAAGCTGCAGTCCAAGATTACTCAAAGTTTTAGCAATTTAACAAACAAAGATTAAAAGGGAAAAGGGGAAAAAAAGTCCAGTAGCACGCAAATAATCAATTCCTTTTACTGCCAACCTGCCTTCCAGAAGACCTGTACACTGCATGAGTCAAAAAGAGGGCCATGAAAATATTTACAGACCCCTCGCATCCTGGACATAAATTGTTTTAACTCCTACCCTCAAAACGACGCTATACGGCACTGCACACGAGAACAACTAGCCTTATTTGCATATTGTCCCCAACAATCTGGGTCCTTCATTTAACCTCAGAAGGATGGAAGGCTGAGTCAACCTTGAGCACCATCGGGATCGAACTCCAGGCTATAGGCAGAGATTTTCTCCTGCAATAATTGCACTTTAACCACTGCGCCGCCAATGGCATTGCGGTGATGTATACAAGAGGTGGCGCTTACAATGCAGAAGCTGAAGGTGCTTTCATCCCTCCAATCATTTGCTACACATTCATCGTGTTCCCGTGCATTGCTAAAAATCCACATTTAAAATAAATTTTAAGAAAAAAAAACACTGCTTCCTTCAACAGCAGCTTTGCTCACTCACAGTATTAAAGACAAAGCAGCAGGGGAATCCACACGGTTCACTGAGCCAAATACCAAACAAATCTCAGAATGGGTTAATGGGGGTGTGTGAAGTGGTCGGGGTCAGAGCCGTTAGCTGTTTATGCAAGAGCCTCACCTGATATTGTCCATCCAAGTGAACCAGGTTTTGAGATGGAAATCTGGCACAATGCGCAGATCGCCCCGGCGCACGGCCTCGGCTGCAGCCTGGGCCATTGTGTCACAGCGCACGTACCACTGAGGCTTCAGGAGGGGTTCTACCACGTCTTTGGAGCGGCTTAAAAGTATCGGGGATAGAAAGTCAAAAATATAAGTTAGCTGAAACCCTCAAAAAAAAAACCAGGTTTAAAACAAGTACTGTATTTTTCAGAGTATAAGATGCACCGGAGTATAAGACGCAGCAAGATTCTTTCCCCAAAGAATTCTAATTTTTTTATTCACTTGCATACCATTTTAAGTATACATTCACATAATTGTTATTCTTCTTTACATTTATCATTCTTATATATTTATTATTTCATTTAATAAGTTATAATGTAGAATTTGGGTAGCTTTATTTACCATCCCTTCCTCCTTTTGTAACTCCTCCTTGTTTTCCCTTTCTTTTCTCCCTCCCTCCCTTCTCTACTTTCTTCCTTCCTCCTCTCCTTCTCTTCCCTTTTTCCCTTACCTTTCTCCTACTCCTGTTCGCACCAAGATTTTAAAGAGGCAAATTTAAAAAAAGTTTTTGCACTCTGCAGACCTCCCCAAAACGGCCTATTTTTAGTGAAAACGGGGCCATTTTTTATTTTTAAAAAAAGGGGGGGCATGCATAGCCTTTAGGTGGTTTGTAGAGTGCTCGTGGGGGGTGGGAGGGAGGGAAAAACGGCCCGTTTTTCACTCATTTTTGCCCCCCCCCACCCAGGAGCACTTCTAAAGGCTATGCATAGCCATTTTGGTGAAGGAGGCGAGGTTTTGGGAGGCCAAAAATGCTGTATTCAGTGTATAAGATACACCCAAATTTTCAGCCTCTTTTGTGAGGGAAAAAGGTCTGTCTTATACTCCGAAAAATATGGTAGTCCTCATTTAGCGATTGCCTTGTTAGTGACAATTCGCCATTGCAACAGTGATGAAAAAGTAACTTTTGTGACCAACTCTTCCATCTGTAATGTCGTAAGCATGGTGACAGTTTCACTTAGTAACTGCTTTGCTACTAGGTAGTTGCCAATCCCAATTATGGTCACTAAGTGAGGACTATGTGTACACCTGACTATCATGTATGGCCTGATGGCTTCATACAATACCTTAAAGAACATGAAGATGTGGGCAAAGGGACCTGTGACAACCCATAATTGTAACTGTCATGGGGGCTAAACCTTTACTCTAACAATGTTCCTTGCCAGAATTAACTCTGGAGGTTGAAACAGGTCATCAAACTAGCTTTCCCTAACTGTCAGATTACAGACCTGCTCCAAATTAGCTCGATAATCAATGCCATTGAATGATTCTGAACGATCTCCTTCTTAAGCCCCTTTCAGTTCTAAATCTGCCTGACTTTTGACTAGAGTCAAAAGTGGGTTCGGATAATCTGCTGCTTCTAGGAAGTTACCAAGCGCTCTCAAGCATTTTGTCCCCAAATAACAGATTAGCAACTAGGATCTATTTACATGCGTGAGACGATCACTTAAAAGTGAGCCAGCAGCCAAAAAAGCCAATACAATCCTTGGTTGTGTAAACAGAGGCATAGAATCAAAATCACATAAATGAGTAGCACCACTTTATAAAGCGGCACCTGATCGGTAAAGGCCACACCTGGAATCCTGCATCCAGTTTTGGTCACCCCGTTACAAAAAAGATGTCGAGACTTTGGAAAAAGCGCAAAGAAGAGCAACTAAGATGATCAAGGACCGGAGGCAAAAACATCTGGAGAACAGTTGCAGGATTTGGTTATGGCCAATCTAGAGAAAAGAACTAGGAGTGACATGAAAACAGTGTTCTAGTATTTGAAAGGCTGCGACAAAGAACAGAGGGTCAACTTATTTTCCAAAGCACCAGAAGGCCAGGCAAGAAACGACGGAAGGAAACTAATCAAGGAGAGAAGCTGCCTGGAATTAAGGAGAAACTTCCTGGCAGGGAGAACAATTAACCAGTGGAACAGCTTTGCCTTCAGAAGTTGTGGGAGCTCCATCACCGGAGCAACCTTTTAAGCAGAGACTGTGTTAGGGATGTAACCCTAGTCTTGGCTTGACAATGTATATAAGCCATAATTGTAACAAATGAATCTGTTATTTTAAATGTAAGAGAGAGGTAATTGGATGCTAATTGCTTTAAGCAGCCATAAAAGGAGGAATGAACTATTACAGAGTCCTTCTGATGCTCCTGATTGTTCTTGATAGTTACTGATTGTTACTGTATGAGCTTAGTATTTGGAGAGAAGACCGTGTATTGGATGGTGGCTAGTCTGTATAGTAGTTACCTGTCTACATGGTGAATTGTGAGTTGAGCAACTGTAACTTCAACGTATTGTAAATAGACTGTGTATATACTTCAAGACTGCTTATAGTCTGTTTGGAGACTATTCTATTTTTGTTATGCAAGTAAAGCTATTATTTGTTTTACCTTCGGTGGCTGTGAGTGACTATTCAGCGGCTTATTCGTTACTAACTTCTGCTGCAGAACTCTAGTCTCCTAATGGGGATAGACTCAACGACTGGACAACCATCAATCTGAAATGATATAGGGTCTCCTGCTTGAGCAGTGGGTTGGACTAGAAGACCTCCAAGATCCCTTCTGGCTCTATTCTGATTGACTGACATGCAACTTAAGAGTCCAGTAAGAGTCTGAAACCCTCAGCTGTTTCTACCATCCAGAAGATATTCAAGGCTTCACACCAAAGATTCCTAAAATGGTCATCTAAAAAAAAAAAGGGCATCGTTTTTCACATGAAGTCTGACCCCACTAACTGAGAACAGCAGAAATGGTGGGTCTTACTTCAATTTTCAGCCACGCTGGCTGGGAATCCTTGGGACTGGTGGCTTGAATACCTTTTGAGGAAGACTGCTTTACTTTGCAACTGCTGCTCACCTGCACACTGGTACCACCATGGGGTTGTCCTTCACCTCCTTGAAGAGCTTCTTTTCCTTCAGCGCTTCCAGCACTGCTTGACGGGCTTCAAAGCGCTTCATACCCTGGAAGAAGCAGCAGATAAAAGTGAAAGAGTTGGAAAGCACAGAAAGGCCTCCTGACACAAACAAGCTAACAATAAACAACAGTCTAAAAACCACCAAGAAGAAGACTCCTACCCAATAGTGACAGGGCACTATTGTACCACGATGGTGAACCTATGGCATGGGTGCCAGAGAGGGCATGCAGAGCCCTCTTTGTGGGCACACACGTCATTGCCAGCTGCTCTTCTGCTTTCCAATGTGCGCATGCGCATCAGCTGCTGGAGCGCAGGAAACCGGCCTGAAAACAGCCAAAAACATTCCCAAAACAGGCGTGAAGACCAGCTGCCCAGTGTGCATGCACATGCTGGAAACCCGAAGACCAGCTAGCCGGTGCGCGCGCACATTCCAGTTGGGCACTTGTTGGCGAAAAGGTTTGCCATCACTACACAAGTATATATAAAGCTAGCAAGCCCTACTCCTTAAGGCAGGGGTGTCAAACTCAAGGCCCATGGCCTGCATCCAGCCTGCAGGGTGCTTAGATCTGGCCTGGAAACAGCAAAGGATCAGCCCGCAGTGCCTCTGCTAGCAAAAATGGGGCTCAGGGAGGGCGTCTGTACCCCCCCCCCCTGCAACCCATTTTCGGCCTGGGCAGCGTCCCACAGCCCTCTGCCAGCAAAAATAGAGGTGGGCGGGGCGCCTCCCAGCTCCATTTTTCTGGCAGAGGGATATCAAAACAAACTGAAAGCAAAACAAAAGGAGAGATGTCCCCACCCCCACCCCTTTTGCATTTGAGCATGCAAGAAGGGACAGGAAAGGAGAAAGGGGAAAGACAGAAAAAGATGGGAAGAGAGCAAGGAAGGAAAAATAAGAAAAGAGGTGAAGGAAGAAGAAAGGAGAAAAGAAAAAGAAGAAAAGGAAGGAAGGAGATTATAATGAGAGTGACGGAGGGTCTCAGGGAAGTCCTGCCTTAGCACTGGGCCACCACAGGTGTCCCTGACAGGAGTCCCATGTCATATCCACCATGCCCACGCCCACCATGCCCCCCCCCCCGGCCAAGCACCCACGGCCCTCCGAGGTCAAACACAACCCTGATGTGGTCCTCAATGAAATCCCATTTGACACCCCTGCCCTAATGGAACGGGATGTTGTTTAATTGGGTAATGAAATTACCCAGGAGCCAAGGTAGCGCAGTGGTTAAATGCAGCACTGCAGGCTACTGCTAGATTAGCAGGTCAGCGGTTCAAATCTCACTGGCTCAGGGTTGACTCAGCCTTCCATCCTTCCGAGGTGGGTAAAATGAGGACCCAGATTGTTGGGGGCAATATGCTGACTCTCTGTAAACCGCTTAGAGAGGCCTGAAAGGCCTATGAAGCGGTATATAAGTCCACTGCTATTGCTATTGCTATTGCTAAATGTCTGCAAGATAACAACCAAGCTCAGAGAGCACCATGGATCCCATGCTGGGTGGGGAATTCTGGGAGTTGAAGTCCATAGGTCTTAAAGCTGCCAAGGTTGAACTTGCCTGTACGAGTAAATCTACTGTTCCAATTAAGGCTAAATTCCAGTCGATAACAAACAGAGAGACAACCAAAAAGGATGCCTTGAATTCCAGCCTCCCTCCCAACTGCATCCAACAATACCAAGAAAAATACAGCACTATTTGAGGATACCAGTCTGGCTTTCGGCAATGGTTAATCCAAATGTTAACACAGAAAATATTGTTAGATACAAAGGCATACTGAATGAGAAGGGGGAACTAAAAAATAAACAAGAATTGAGCAATCAAGGGATTGTTTTGACACAGTATTCACAACTGCAGATACATTCTAGATTCGAGAAAGACGCAACACTATATGGTTTCTATAAAAAACCAACAAAATTAGATAAAATATTAACAGGGGTAGAAGAAAATTTGATTACAAAAACTGTACAAACTGAACACTACATGGTATGGGATCTATTTTACCGATGGTTAAATAATAAAAATGGAAGTTAGAAATAGGGAAGGAAAATAAAGAAGAAACGTTAAAAGAGATGGGTAAATATAATGACTAGTATGTTGAATATTATGATGTTAATATTGTAGAATTAATATGTGGAATATTATTATGTTAAAGATTGCAGAATCAATATTAATCTAACGAAAGATGTTGTCATTTTGATTATTGTTTAACAAAGATATTTGCACCCAGACAACACACCGTTCAACTGAAGATGGAATGATTATATTAAAAATAAAAATATTGCAATACCAGGAAGGGTGGAGGAACGTTGATGAGATAGCCGTTCTCGTTCATAATGTTGATGAACTCAAGTCCATGACGCAGGCCAACCTCATAGTCGTTCTGATCATGAGCCGGTGTGATCTTTACGGCACCTGGAAGCAGTGAGAAGGGCGAGAAGATTATTTCAGTTCTTGCCGCAGCCCAATATTTCCTGTTAGAACCTGGTTTGTGATCTTTGGAGTTGCTCCGCACCTACGTTGTTGATTCAAAGAAGACCTGAAGATCTAAAGCTGTAGGAGATGACCAGGCTGAGCCCGAGAGAGGAGGGATCAACTGCTTCATCAGTTTGGAATCTGTTTGCGTTCACAAGAGATCTTAGTCCAGCCCTCCTTGAATTCTATTGATCCTTAAAGGTAAGGTAAGGGTAAAGGTTTCCCTCGCACATATATGCTAGTCGTTCCCGACTCTAGGGGGCAGTGCTCATGTCCTTTTCAAAGCCGAAGAGCCAGCGCACAGAACACTGTTACCTTCCCACCAAAGGTGATCCGTATTTTTCGACTTGCATTTTGTATGTGCTTTTGAACTGCTAGGTAGGCAGAAGTTGGGGCAAATAATGGGAGCTCACTCCGTTACGCTGCGCTAGGAATTCAAACTGCTAAACTTTCTGATTGACAAGCTCAGTGTCTTAGGGACTGAGCCACCGCGTCCCATGAGCCTTACCTACCACCACTTTGCTTTGATTATTAGTAGTTCAGATTCTTGTAGAGAATGTAGGCATACAATTAAACCTATATTCATTTGAACCAACCCTAACCTTAATTCCGGATTTATTGCACATGGCAAAAGCTTTTTTCTGATGGAAGTCTTTACTGGGTACTTTGGACCTCTTCAAGTGATCCCTTCACATGTGTTGGAATTCAATCCCAAAAATTATCCAACACAACCAAGGAGTCAGGTTGAGGAATTCTGAGTTATAATTGCCCATTTGATTCCTTCGGACTATTCTCTTATTAATCCTAACTAACATACATTTCTTTTATTCAAGATTTCCTCATTTTATTCAATTTCCACAATTCAGGTCACCTGTTACCTTCTACCTTCTTCATAAGACTCTCCACTCTAGCTCTTCACCAACAACTCCATCCTTTCATATACAGTGGGGCAAAAAAGTATTTAGTCAGCCACCAATTGTGCAAGTTCTCCCACTTAAAAAGATGAGAGAGGCCTGTAATTGACATCATAGGTAGACCTCAACTATGAGAGAAAACAAATCCAGACAATCACATTGTCTGATTTGGAAAGATTTTTTTTTTGCAAATTATGGTGGAAAATAAATACTTGGTTACCTACAAACAAGCAAGATTTCTGACTCTCACAGACCTGTAACTTCTTTAAGAGGCTCCTCTGTCCTCCACTCATTACCTGTATTAGTGGCACCTGTTTGAACTTGTTAGCAGTATAAAAGACACCTGTCCACAGGTGTCAGTCAAACAGTCAGACTCCAAACTCCACTATGGTGAAGACCAAAGAGCTGTCGAAGGACACCAGAAACAAAATTTCGTCTCTCATAGTTGAGGTCTACCTATTATGTCAATTGCAGGCCTCTCTCATCTTTTTAAGCTGGAGAACTTGCACAATTGGTGGCTGACTAAATACTTTTTTGCCCCACTGTAGGAATTGCTGCATTTATAGTATCTACACCATAGCCCAGAACATACCGGTTCCAAACTCCATATCAACGAAATCATCACAGACAATGGGCAGGAGGCGTCCCGTGAAGGGATGCTGGACTTTCCGGCCATGCAGATGCTGGAAGACGAAGCAGATCAAAGGAAGAGATTTAATCATCATTTTTAATGACCCCATAATCTTTTGCATGGCGGAGTCTGGACAACGAAATGGAGCTGAGTGTTAAGTGGCCGGACGCCCTTCCCATCCCCAGTGTGGAGTTATATTCAGCAGTTATATTCTCATTGTGCCCAGAGAGGGAAATATCTGCCTCTACCTAGGATTGAACTCACAACCACATTATAGAGAGGGCGAGAGCTCCACCTCTAGGCCACCGCACCACTTTTGGAAGAGACTCCAAAATTACCTAGATAAGCAACAGTCTGATAGTCCCAAAAGTGCTTTTTCAAAAGGCAGCTGGATTTCCTCCCCCCTCCCCTGATGACATTTCGCTTTTTATTCAAGAAACTCCTTCCGTTCTGAACTTCAGAACTGAAGGTCGATGGAGATTCTCAGTCATCCAGGTCATGGTTGTCCCAAAATTGCTTTTTCAAGAGGCAACTGGACTTTCTTGTCTTTCTTTGAAGACATTTTGCTTCTCATCCAAGAAGTTTCTTAAGCTCTGGACTGGATAGTGGGGAATAGAAGGATTTAAACTCCTTGCAGACAGCTGGTCATTTGCATCCTTTCAGGAGAGTCGTTGAGGCCACCTGGAGGTTTAGTTCAGAACTGAAGAAGCTCCTTGGTTGAGAAGCAAAACATTTCCAAGGGGAAAAAAAGATGAAGAAAGTCCAACTGACTTTTGAAAAGCGTCTTTAGGACTGTCCTTCAGCATCTGAGAAGTCACCTATCCCAACCAAAACTATAGTGTCATGTCTTTCATACCTGGTATCGGAGGTCCTTGGGATGGACTGCAACTGCTGTGTCTCCCAGCATCGTCTCAATACGGGTGGTAGCCACCACCACTTCCTCCTCTATCAAAGAAAATGGACAAGGTTCATGGATGGAGCAGAGACAACCAAGAGTCAAGATGTTGGAACCATCAGCCAAGAACTTCATACTCTACCTGAGTCCTCAATCTTGTAAGCGAAGGAGACCAGCACCCCAAACTCAACCTTCTCTTTGTAGCCTGGGACGGGCAGGAGCGTCCGGCCTGTTAATTCCTTCTTATCCACCTGGGAGGAAGGAGACAGGAAGTTGCATTGTCACACCTGGATCCAAATGCCGGGACAGGAAATAGGTCATTCTAGGCTAATCACCTCTATGTCAGAAATGGCTGAGTTGAGAGTGCAGGACCAGTTGACGAGGCGCTTGCTTCGGTAGATGATCCCTTTCTCGTGCAACTGGATAAAAGCTTCTTGGACAGCATAGGAGAGTTTCTGTTGGCGATACAAGAACATGGTTCCATCAGCAAGACATAAACATCCCATGGTTTTCCTGTTGTCCAGATTGCAAAAAATGGTTGCTTTTGCATTGTGTTGAAAACTAGACTATAGAATAACAGAGTTGGAAGGGACCTTGGAAGTCTTCTA
This sequence comes from Thamnophis elegans, assembly GCF_009769535.1. NCBI lineage: Eukaryota > Metazoa > Chordata > Lepidosauria > Squamata > Natricidae > Thamnophis > Thamnophis elegans. Next base: position 150,582,731 of record NC_045542.1, on the reverse strand, counting down.
GTCTGCCTAGGCAGAAAACCCTATACTGTTTCAGACAAATGGAAATCCAACATCATCTTAAAAACATCCAGTGTTGGAGCATTCACAACTTCTGGAGGCAAGTTGTTCCACTGATTAATTGTTCTAACTGTCAGGAAATTTCTCCTTAATTCTAAGTTGCTTCCCTCCTTGATTAGTTTCCACCCATTGCTTCTTGTTTCACCCTTAGGTGCTTTGGAGAATAGCTTGACTCCCTCTTCTTTGTGGCAACCCCTGAGATATTGGAACACTGCTATCATGTCTCCCCTAGTCCTTTGCTTCATTAAACTAGACATACCCAGTTCCTGCAACCGTTCTTCATGTTTTAGCCTCCAGTCCCCTAATCATCTTGGTTGCTCTTAACAGCTACCACACCTGAGCTTCCATTCCACCCTAGGATGGCAATTATTCTTCTCCATTCTCTGATCTGGCTCATACAGAACAGTGGTCCCCAAACGTTTGGGCACCAGGGACTGGAGAAAGGTTTTTCTGTGGACCAGAGAGAGCATGGTTCTGCAGTCTAAATGCTATTGTTCTTGCTGTTTATCAAAGAGTGGTGTGCTGGCTTGACAACCGCAGATAGAAAGACATTAGAGAGAGTGATGAGCATGGCACAGAACATCATGGGTTGTTCTCTGACATCACTAGACAAAGTCGCTAGGACTCGCTGTCTTAGAAAAGTAAGGAAAATCCTCAGGGACAACTCACATCTTGCTCAGCGCTTCTTTGATCTCCTACCATCGGGTAGGAGATATAGAAGCATAGCCAGTCGTACGAAGAGGCTGAAGAACAGCTTTTATCTATGGGCTGTCAAGACTCCTGAATGCAACATAACAACGTAAGTATGATAGACTTGCAGGGCTGGTGCAACACGTTCATATTGGTGCAATATATTATAATGCAATCTTGTGCATATATATAGCAACAGCATTAGCACTTAGACTTATATTCCGCTTGACAGTGCTTTACAGCCCTCTACAAGCCGTTTACAGTGTCAGCATATTTGCCCCCAACAATCTGGGTCCTCATTTTACCCAACTCGGAAGGATGAGGCTGAGTCAACCTTTAGCTGGTGGGAATCAAATTGCCAAACTGCTGGCAGCCGGTGATCAGCAACAGAAGCCTGCAGTACATCACTCTAACCACTGTGCCACCGCGGCTCAAACACACATGGATTGTGTGTTTGTTAGTATGATTTATTGGGTATTTTTTCCCCTTTCTCTGTGAGTTATTGATATGTATTTATGTTGGGGTGGGGAGATGCACTAAGGGAGGCTCAGCCAATCTCATTGTACTCATGTTGTGCATTGGCAATGGAGGTTGAATTGAACTGAATTGAAGCCGGGTCTTTGGCAAGAGAGGGAGAACTGCACCTTCAGACTTGCAAAGACTGTGAGCTAGTCAAGACAGTAAGCATTGACTGTGAAGGGGTATATATAAGTCTGAGTGCTATTGCTTATTGCTACTCCTTTCCCTCTGATTTCAAAATCTTACAGGGTCCATAGTGAAACAAGCTCTGTCCCAGTCCATGGAGGAACCCAGTTTCTTCAGCTGATGGTAGATCCGATCCCCTTTTCTGCGGAGAAGAAAGAAAGAAGTGTACTGATAGCGAAGTATCACCATCACTGGAAAAGCACAGGGCTGATTATTATAACTTTTCTAATGGTCTACAAAATCTAGAGAAAATAAGTAATTGTTCTATTCATTCCTATTCTATCTCTATTCTATTTCTATTCTAATTCTATTCAATTTCTAATTCTAATTCTATTCATTCTGTTCTAATTCTATTCATTCCTATTCTATTTCTATTTTAATTTTTATTCTATTTTAATTCTATTCTAGTTCTAATTCTTATTCTATTCATTCTATTCTAATTCTATTCTCTTCTTTTCTACTGTTACCTTGGTGAGTGTCTTCTTCAGGTAAAATACATCTATTCTACATGGTCTGGCAGTGGGGGATGTATTGGTTGCCAACCCGTGAGATGTTGAGGGTCAGGACCCAGAGAACAGTGGTCTGCCTAGCAGTGCCTTCATTCTGGAGCAAGAAGTCTCTGAGATCAGGTGGGTCTCCATCATTTGGTCCTGGGACCAGTAGACTGGTAAAGATAGTTCTCTCCATGAGAAGGCTATCTTTCTTATCTTTTTAACATCTATCTAGCCATCCATCCATCTTTCATTTTCTCTGCCTGCCTTCCTCTCTCTCTATCTCTCCATCCATCCATCTAGCCATCCATCCATCCATCCATCCATCCATCCATCCATCCAATCTATCCATCCATACCTACCTATCTACCTACCTACCTATCATCTACCGTGTTTCCCCGAAAATACAACATGTCCTGAAACTAAGGCCATGCCATATTTTTCAGGTGGGCAAAAATATAAGCCCTCCCCCTGAAAATAAGCCCCCAGGACACCCCTCCCTCCAGCCAGGCAGAGCACTGCTCACCAATCTAGGGGGCAAAGGTGCTCGTGTTGCTTGGTGCCTTCAGGATATCACTAGGTCAGCGAGCGGCGTTGTGCCCAGCTGGAGGGGGTTTGCCGGGCGGCTGTTCCGCTCCCCGATCGCACGCCTCCCAGCCTCACCATGCCTTGGCCCAGCTCTCCCTGTAAAGTCAGGGTACCTCCACTGCCGCCACCTGCCCCTGCCATCCCAGCATGGCTTTTTCTGCGGAAGTAGGCTGCCGAGTCTTCCAGCAATGGCCACTCTGGGCGTACGCTCTATGATTGTATGCTCTGCTGGCAGCCGGCCCACAATTTCTCTGTCTTTCCTCTGCCTTCGTTGCCCTCCCCCCATTCTCTCATTTATTTGGAGTCTCACAAAGACTCATTTCTAGCAACTTTTACCGATGTAGAGGAGAGTGGCAGGTTGGAGGGGGGGGACGCGAGGCGCATGTCCTAGCGCTACAGGAGACTGACAGGTTTACTGTGTTCCTTGCCCTTTCATCCAGGGAAGCCCCTTGTAAAAAAAAACTCGCGAGTTGAACTCTACTACCCCTCGCTAAAGGGACGTCGGGGAAGGGAACCTATTGCGTGCCTCGCACCCCATTCCCTCCTGCACAAAAAGAACACCTCCCACCCTCAACCCCTCCAATGGTAACGGCTGCCTGCCTGCTTCCCTTCCCCAACCTCCCTTTAGCGAGGGGTAGCAGAGGGGGGAGAAGCGAGATGCGTGTCCTAGCAGCAGAGCTGTCAGTCTCTTGTAGCGCCCTCACAACCTGCCACCCCTCGCTAAAAGGACAGCGGGGAAGGGAACCAGGCAGGCTGCCTTTACCATTGGGGCGGGATGGGAGGTGTTGGGCCGCGAGGCGCGCCTCTTACCTTTCCAGCTTCATCGCGTTCCTCGCTATTGTGTCCAGGGAAGCCCCTGGTAAAAAAAAAAAAAAAAACCTTTCTCGCGAGTTCAAGAAGTTGATTGAACTTGCGAGGTTTTTTTTTAACTAGTGGCTTCCCTGGACACAATGGCGAGGACATGACGGAGTTGGAAAGGTAAGAGGTGCACCTCACTTCTCCGCCCGCCCCAGAAAATAATAACCCACCCACTCGATAATAAGGCCAGGGTCGTATTTCGAGGGTCAAAAGAAAATAAGACCCTGTCTTATTTTCGGGGGAAAAACAGTATCTATCTATTATCTATCATCTATCTATCTATCTATCTATCATCTATCTATCTATCTATCTATCTATCTATCTATCTATCTATCTATCTATCTATCTATCTATCTATATCTATATCTATATCTATCATCTTTTCTATCTTATATGATGCCCATCTCACCAAAATGCTTGGAGAAAGAGACACAGGAAAAAGACTCACTCGTTTTTCCATCTCCAGACTTCCTCGATGAACGGCTCGCGCCAAGGTCATGCCGTGTTTTCCCTTGCTCCTTCCAAAGCTTTTTCTCCACCACCACCTGGGTGGCAATGCCCGCGTGGTCGCAGCCGGGGTTCCACAAAGTGGTCTCTCCCCTCATTCTGTGCCTGCAAGACAAGCATAGGAGCAGGAAGCTCGCTAGAACAAGGGTCTTGGAGACTGCACCCTTATCAGTATCCCCACGGAATCAAACCACACAGGTGGCCAAATAATTCCAGAGAAAGTAAGAGGAATTAGAAGTGGGTTCCCAGACCGATAAAAGATTCAGGACAGCATTATGTACAGGTATTTCCTCAACTTATGATCTCAACTGGGACCAACATTTTGGTTATAAGGCGTGAGGGTCATAAATTGAGACATGGATGTGATGATCTCATGACTGATTTACAGCAGTCATTAAGTGAATCACATAGTTGTAAGTCTAACTACATTCTCCCAAATGGGTGTTTTTGCAAACTGGCGAAAACATTGGAAGCTGGCAAAGAATGTCGCAAATCACAAATAAGTGACCGTAGGAAGCTGCAACTATTGTACTTTTCAGAGTATAAACACACTCCCCCCCAAAAAGAGGGTGGAAATGTCGGTGCATCGTATAGATCGAAAACGGCCATTTTTGGCCTCTTGAAACCACACCCCGCGCCTCCCATTTTCACCAAGAACGGGGCACGCAGATTGTTTGGGAGACCTGCAGAGTGCTCCTGAGGGCTGGGTAGGGTAAAAACAATTTTTTCCCTTGTTTTCCTCTTCGAAATCTTGGTGCGTCTTATACTCTGGTGCATCTTTATAGCCCCAAAAATACAGTAGTCATAAATGAGAGCCAGTTGCCAAGTGCCTGAAAAGTGGTCATGTGGGCCGCAAGATGGGGAATAAAGCAACGTTTTATGACGGCTGGAAATGCTATACAACAGCAGCTTCCAACCTTTTGGATACCGGGGACTGGTTCTGTGGAGAGAGGTTTTTCCACGGATTGGAAGGGACATGCTTTCCTATGCTGCCTGCATCGTGCAGATGGGGCTTTGCTTGTTTGTGCGGCCCAATTTCTGGCATGCTGCGGCCCGGTGCCAGTCCATGCCCTGGGGACCCCCTGCTGTACAAGCTGTAAAGTACCTTTTCCCCAGCCGTTGAATCTCCAAATGGTCGTTAAAAATGACTGATCGTTAGTGGAGGGCTTCCTGTAAACAGCTTGCTTCAAACTTCTCAATTTTTAGGACCAAAACCCTTTTCCTCCACAAGATCATAAGCAACTTGTTAGAATCAAAAATTCTTCATCACAAGTTAGAAGAACGGAGTTTCCAACCTTGGCAGCTTTAAGACTTGTGCACTTCAACTTCCAGAATTCCCCAATCAGCATGCGCTAGCAGAGGAATTCTGGGATTTGAAGTCCACAAGTCTTAAAAGTTGCCAAGGTTGGAGAGCCCTGTACAAGAAAACAGAAAACAGTACAGCTACTATACTTCTTGTAACCTCTTCTATTTGTCCTTATTAATTTCACCAAAGAGATTTGGTGCTTGGAAAAGATATATTTGGACTGAGAAACTCCCAAAAATCTAGTGGAAGATGGAGAAGGCCCAAGATAAGGCCCAGAGGGGTGGGGGCATGTACCCAGAAAGGCAGAGATATCTCACCATCTTGTCAGAGAGTCCTGGATGGAATTGGTGAGGGCATGGCCGAGATGGAGCGATCCGGTAACATTGGGTGGAGGAATACACATCATAAAGATGCCTTTGGGGTTTGGCTCAGATACGCTGCGGCGCTGGGAAAAAAGAGAAAAAGATGGTTTAGTGGTGAGATTTGCAGTGAGGAGGGTCTTCCAGGTAAAGAAGTTTATCTGCTAAGGGGGAAGTTATCCCATGCGATTAGCAGTAAAACACAGAGGGCAAAAAACTGATAGCAGAAAAAGACCTTGTGGTGATGTCAACTGTTCTGTTGGGCTATTCAGCAAAAGAAATTCCCGGGATATTATTTTATCAAAGCATAACTTTACTGATCAATCCATACAAGTACAGAAGAAGCAAAGCCAGCTCTGAATATTCCCGCGAAAACTTAACTACAGTGTTAAAATTCCCCTTTTCCCTCCCCTGGGCCACCACTGTCCCATTTTCCCACCAATCCAGAGCATACTTTTGCTTTGGGAAACAGTTTGCTCAGCTCAGAAAGCTCTCGTTTGACCTGAGGGTGTCGAGAGTCTCCCAGGCTACAGACGGAGCACATGAATGCCTCAATTCCTTCCCAGCCACCCATACCTTCCAATTATACCCCACATCCTCCATGTTGTCTGGCTGTGAGCAAAAGTTCACAGCGAGTCGGCCATGGCAGCTCCAACGAATCTGCCCTTAGAGGGTTTTTAAATTAATTTAAGTCAGATGATAGACATGTGTCCGTCCCAGGCATGGGTTTACAACTGGCACATTCACAACCGGTAGAATCACAAGAGATATGTGAGCAGGCTGAAAACTTGCAAGATTTTACTACCTGGTGGGATAAGGAGGATCTTCTAGGTCAGGGTTTACCAACTATGAGGAGAACCTCCCTTAGGAAAGTGAGACAAAATCCAGGAGAGGTCTGAAGTACTTTTAGTTGTATATTAATAACTCTGTCAGACCCAGACTTAAGTAGCGTAGTGATTCTTCCAAGCGGAGTCCTTTATTGTTTTCCCACCTGTAGACAAAAACTGGCCAAACTAAAGACTCTACTACCTGACTACATGTACAGATAACATTAGGTTTGCAGCAGCTAGCGGTGGAACAGAGTCTTAGTATAGCAGTGCTAGAATCCTCTACAAACACTGGAAGTGCATACATGAAGGGCGGATCACCACCTGTCAAGAATAGTGTAGGACAGTGATGGCAAAACTTTTGGCACTGAGTGCTGAAAAGGGAGGGGGGCCTGCGTGCATGTACGCATGGGGGCATGCCCCGGAAGAGAAACTCCCCAGTAGGCATGCACGGGCCAGAAAATGACTTCTGGTTTCCAACACACGCATGCGCCCCAGCCAGCTATCTTCCGATTACTGGGGCGCATGCACACACAACGATCAGCTGGGCAGCACGCATGCACACAACGGAAAACGGAAGACCAGCTCTTCCAGTTTCCAGCACTGCCACATGTGCAAAATTCAGCTGATAATTGCGTGCTATAAACCAGGGAAGGACCGGGCGATGTTGTGTGTGCCATCCAACATAGCTTGTGTGCCACTTCGGGCATGCGTACCATAGGTTCGCCATCATGGGTTTAGGAGATTCCTATAATGATTAGCACTTTGGATTAGATGGCCTCAAAAGTACCCTCCAACTCATATATTCTGCAATGCTCAGATGCAGATAGATACTTTTAAGATCCCCGTTTGGGCAATTTCTTTGGGTGTAAAGAATTAGGACAATACATTAAGTTGCAATTCAGAAGAGGTATCACTCAAGTTCAACACTAATTTGGCATCAGGTAAGAATTCAAGCGTGGTTGGGTTTAGATCCATGATGGCAAACCTATGGCACATGTGCCAGAGGTGGCACACAGAGCCCTCTCTGCTGGCACGCCAGCCGTCCCCCCAGATCAGATCTCTGTGGCATTTCTTCATGAGCTTCTGTTTCCCTGCAAACGACGAAACAGAAGCTCACAAAAGAAAAAGATCTCACCGCTTGCTGTGCTACCGGGGTTGGGATGCCCTAACCTCCCGCTGGCCAGCTGGTCTTCAGGTCTATGTTGCACATGTGTACATGCATGCATTAAGCACGCATGCGCACCTTTCAGTTTGGGCATGCGTGCGTGCGGAGTTTGGGCAATCAGTGGATAAAAAGTTTGCCATCACTGGTTTAGACCCTTTGTGGAACGTAAGGTCTATAAGCTAATGACTTGTTTAACTCCACCTGCTCTTTTTCTAAATTTCCCAATTGAAGTTCAACATAAGAACACTGCCTACATGTAAAGCATTATATTCTTCTGGCTGGTGCTCAGGGGGAAGCCCTAATGAAGCTTAGCTCAACCCTGTAATAAATGTCCAAGCCATGTGGGCAAAGTAATCATGAAGAGATCTCGGGTTATGGCAATTCCTTGCCCATACTTACGCCGTACTCTGGTTTAAAGAAACCCTGGCTCTCCCACCATGAATACCAAGCTGCTTCGACATACTGCGGGCTGTAAGAGTCAGGCATTGGACCCGTCACATCTAGAAAGCAAGAAAAGTTCTGAGTTCAAGACAGGTAGAGGTTGGGGCTCCCACCGTTCATTGTGAGCCACCGTGAAGTATAAACCAAACATATGGAGAACATCAGGGTTCAGCAGAAGAGAAAGGGAAAGGGTCTCATGCAGAAGATAGCAATAGGTTTTTGCCACAGGCCTTGAGAATGGCTGCCATCTACTAAAAGTCCCACCACCCTTTTGGTCCAATAACCTAGGTTTAAAGAGTTCTGAATCTGAAATGCTTGAAACCAGCTGCAGATAGTCCTTGACTTACAACCGTTCATTTAGTGACCATTTGAAGTTACAATGGCACTGGAAAAAAGTGACTTATGCTGTTTTTCACACTCACCACCATGGACATGGGGTTGAAATTCTGATGCTTGGCAACTGACTCGTATTTATGATGGTTGCAGGGTCCCCGGGGGTGTGTGTGTCATGTGATCCCTCTTTTGTGACCTTTGGACAAGCGAATTCAACTGAGAAGCCTGATTCACTTAACAACCGTGTTACTAACTTAACAACTGCAGTGTCTCACTTAACAACTGGTGGCAAGGAAGATTGTAAAATGGGGAAAAGCTCCTCCCTTGATAACTCTCTTGCTTAGCAATGGAAATTTGGGGCTCAATGGTGGTCGTAAGTCAAAGACTACCTATATTCTGACCTTCTATGAAATGTTCTGACCATTCTGGAAACAGTCCGACCTTGAAATGCCACCCATTTGAATTGAGATAAATTATTTCAAACCTATGTTTTGATTTCCAACGTTATCAAAAAAGAATTGGAAAAGCGTGCAATATAGGATGTGCCAGCTGTTCCAAGCACAAAGCAGGGCATTTAAATGAGTTCACTGAAGCCGGGCACTCCACAATTTCCACCAACAAACTGTTGACCTACAAACCCCTCCGAATCCAAATCACCAATCAGAGACAGCACCGACCCTCAGCCACTCAAGACCCTCCCCCAATAGCAGTTCACATCCCAATGACCCTGAGCTGAGGTAATCTCCCCATCACGAGACCCGTCCCAAGACACACCCACACCTGAAACCCTATAAACAAAAGAACTACTGACATCCCCTAAACTCCGTTGAAGTTTTCCATTGAACCCACACTGCATATCGGACATCCACACAACTGGCGAGTCCAGAGATGTTTCACGAGAAAAGTCCTCCACTCCTCTGCTCGCAACTGAATACCTGATGCCACCAGACTTGAAATTTCTGGGCTTAGACAACTTAGAACTACGCCACCTTTGGTCTGACATAAGCGGAGTACATAAAATTATCTGCTACAATGTCCTACCTGTCAATGACTACTTCAGCTTTGACCACCACAATACATGAGCACATAATAGATACAAACTTAAGGTAAACCGCTCCAAACTCAACTGCAGAAAATATGACTTCAGCAACAGAGTGATCAACGCCTGGAATGTGTTACCTCAGTGGTTTCTTCCCCAAATTCCCAAAACTTTAACCTTAGACTGTCTACTGTCGACCTCACTCAGTGGTGGGATTCAAATAATTTAACAACCGGTTCTCTGCCCTAATGACCAGCTGGGTAGATGGGGCTCGGTGGTCATGTGACTGAATGGGCGTGGCAACTTGATGTCACTCAATGGGCGCTTCGCCTTAGCTGTTGCAATGTAAGAAGGGTTAACCGGAGAGGCAGTTTCTGTAAGCAGGGCAATAAACATTAGGCTAGAAACAACACCAGAATCTTTCCTTCCTGCCTTCTTTACAGGATTAGCCTTGTAAAGTGGGAAAAAAACCAAAATGAGATTTCTTCCAACAACCGGTTCTCGAACTGCTTAGAAAGTTAACAACCGGTTCTCCCGAATAGGTGCGAACTGGCTGAATCCCACCACTGACCTCACCCCATTCTTAAGAGGTCCGTAAAGGGAGCATGCATAAGCACACCAACATGCCTACCGTCCTTGTCCTAACAACCCCATTTAGGTCGTATCCGTTTCATGTATTCATAATTTTGTACATACTTATATCTATTGATAAAACAATAAAGAAATAAACAAAATAAAGATGTTACCTAGCCTGGTATATGAAAGGTCTGGAAACCAACCCACAACCTCGGAAAATGAACGTTCACCCTCATCCTACATCTGAGGTACAAATATTCGCCCTCTATTGCATTTAAATATTGTCCACCTCTACAGCAATCTCCCTGTCCTAGAAGTGTTTCTATGCAGGTTAGGTTCAGGGTGCTTCCCCAAAGAGTGAAGGACAAACTCCCCAATCCTTTTTACCTGCAATAACTTACCTTTTTTCTCTCCTGGTTTGGTGGGGATATCATAGGTGATGATTTCAAGATCCTTCTTTTCTTTCTTCTCAGCTTTTGGCTTTTCTAACAAGGAATCAGGGTGTTACATCAGGTTAAGAGCACAAGAAAACGACAACAAAACAATGTGGGGATAAAGAAAATTTGTTTCAGCCCCCCCCCCAAACCTCCCCCCCCCCAAAAAAACAAAACAGATGGAAAAGAATATCAGTTAAGCTAAATTTCTCTATTAGGTTTCTACGCAGATTCTCAGCCATCCAGGTCATGGTTGTCCCAAAGGTGCTTTTTTCAAGAGGCAACTGGACTTTCTGATTTTTTTTTTCCTGTGTAGATGTTTCGCTTTTCAACCAAGAAGCTTCTTCAGCTCTGACTGGATGGTGGGGAATGGATATCTGTCAGATAATTATTCTAACAGAATTTGATCCATAGAATGAGAATTTATTGCAAAATAAATACCAGAGAGGGACTGGCAGGCAGTGTGGAAAGATTAATCAATATTACGGTGATTCAATCCCCCCCCCCTCTTACAGGCACATTATCTTAAGAAAATTATTTATCTGATACAATATGCACTTTCTTTTCTTAAAAATCATCTGGGGAAAATATTCGTCAAATTCCCCATGTTATCATTCAGCGACAGTATTTCACCGGGGCTGGGAAATACAATCTGCAATTTCTAAAATCATGCTAAAATGACTGAAATAGGTAAATATTAAATACAGGTCATACTTGACTTACAATAGACCCCAGAATTCCTTTTGCTAAATGAGACTTGCCCCATTTTACTAGCTTTTTTGCCACTGTTGTTTAGTGAATCTCTGCAGTTGTTAAGTTAGTAACATGGTTACTAACTAACTTGTGGTCATAAATTGAGGATTACCTGTATTTCCCAATCCTTGAGGGGAAAACAATTTTTTCATCTCTGCTGCAGAAAGTCAAAAGGCACCTAATTTCCTTCCCATATAATAATACACAGCCCTGCTAGCTGGGAATTCTGGGAGTTGAAGTCCACAAAACTTCAAGCTCCCTGGTGGAGAAATGCCAATTTAGCAGGTGGAGCAGAATCTCCTCAGCATGGCAGTGTTGCTGGGAAGGCAACGTATTTCAGGCTCAAAGGTTGCATGCCACATACATACAACACCCCCCCTCCCAATACACACACATACACACTGTTAGGAATATATAACGGTTGGGTTGGCAATATATAAATCATGTAACAATGCTATACCTGTTTCTTTAATCATGCTGTAAAATGTGATTGGTTGCTGTTTCCTCATCAGCCATAAGAGGGAGCCAGAATGACTGTTAGCTCCCTGTTTTTTAGATGTTGGGCTGATCTGATCTGAGTGTTTTGGAAGCTGGCTGTTAGAAAGTGCCGTGAGCTACTGTAAGTTTTGCAACCGCTAGCAAACTTTGAGTACCAGACTGTTTGTGTGTTTATGGACTATGTTATTGGATTGTCCCTTAACTGAAAGACATTGATGACTGACTGTCTTATCCGTGTATGACTTGGACTGTTTGATGGACTCTGATACCTCTATTTCCACGAAAGTAAAAGCCTATTTAAACTGCAGTGTCTCTGTATGCTGGTTTGTGTGTTCTCCAACAACACTCTCAAAAACGCTTCTCTGAACGCACTCGCTCTCCCAAAGGGGAGCTTACCTAACACCACAAAGCAAAAGTGTTTGAGTCTTACTTTTTTTTTGCAGATGCAGGCCTATTTAATTCTGTTCTCCTTCTATCTACATCACCTACCTCTCCCTGTTGCTGCAGGTTCTTTTCCTTCTTCTGAAGAAAACTTCTCCAGTTTTTCTTTCTTTTTGGCCTCTTTCTTCAGCTGCGACGCGCTTTTGGGAGGGGGCTCTTCTATCTCCTCTTTCTCCGGCAACTCAGCTTCAGAGGAAACCGGTTGGTTTGCAGGGCAGCAGGAGGAAAAATACAAATGAATGAACTCACAGCTTCCCACTATTCAGTCACTCTAAGGCAGGCGACATGGCAAAAGTCCGCTGTAACCTAAAAAAACTGGTTTGTCTTCAGCAAGGTGCCGTTGTATAGGATTTCCTGCTTGGGCAGGGGTTGGACTAGAAGGACCTCCAAGGTCCCTTCCAACTCTGCCATAAAGTTATTCCCGCACTGTATGAAGACAGTGGGAACTGGGTACATAGATCTTCCATGCTTGGGTACAGGGATGAAATGCTACCGGTTTGGACCAGTTCACCCCAACCGCTTGTAAAAGAAAAGCTACCGGTATTTCTGATGATCAGCTGTGACATGTGATTTTATTACTGTATTTTCGAAGTATAAGACACACCAAGATTTTGAAGAGGTAAATTTAAAAAAAAAGTTTTTGCACTCTGCAGGCTTCCCAAACCCTCTGCATGCCTCGTTTTTGTGAAAAACGGGGCATGCAGAGCGTTTGAAAGGCCTGCAAAGTTCTCCTGGGGGCTGGGGTGGGGGCAAAAAGGAGCAAAAAAAAGGGGCCCGTTTTTTGCTCATTTTTGCCCTCGCCAGCCCCCAGGAGCACCCCCTGCACGTCCATTTTTGTGAAGGGAGGACAAAAATGCTGTATTCAGTGTATAAGACACACCCGATTTTCACCCTTTTTTGGAGGGAAAAGGTTTGTCTTATACTCCAATAATATGGTAGCTAGAAAGCAGGATTTCCTGCTTTCTAGATAATCTAAATCGTGTGGCACAGCGGATCCCCCCCCTCACTGTTCTACTTACCTTTACAGGTGCACTCGGTAGCAGGCTCCACCCACCTACTGGACGTCATCACATCTGTTTTCGACGCTCTGCGCATGTGCGGAGATGGCGCATGCACTCACATTTGTGAACCGGTAGCGAAAGTAAGTAGATTTCACCCCTGCTTGGGTACAATTATTTGTATAATGTAGGGCATTCTCATTCAGCGTCCACAATTGGGACAGGCAACCTGGCCATTAGATGAAATGGTTGCTAAATGAAACTGCTTCATTTATGCTGGACCTGACTGCACCAATTAAGGAGGATTTGAAAAGAGGCCATCCACAGGAAAGTCTTACCTTTAAAGTCCATTTCTAGAACACCACCTCCTGGGCCCTCATACAACCTCACTGTGCCCAAAACAGCCTGGAATTCTGGTTGGTTGATACACGTCAGGAACCATCGAGTCAGGTTGATAAAATAAGTGCGAAGGGTTTGGTTGAGAACCTAGAAGAGAAGGAAGTTAATTATGCATGCTATTTTATTTTTTCCACTGATTAGCTGCCATAATTATCCAAGGGACTCTAATGTAATATATAGGTAGTCCTCGCTTATGACCAGTTGCTTAACGACTGTTCGAAAACTGAAGGGAATATGGATTCTACAAATTTGGAATTAACAGAATCTATGAGTGATGAAGTGGATTTTCTCAAGAAGATTGATGGCGTTTGAGGAATGGACTTTGCAGATCTAACTGCAAATCAATTTGGACTGGACTTTTTTGGGAAAGAGATTGACAAAAGAGGTTTTAATTTTGGGGAACAAAACATAATTGCTGGGAAAGTTTTCAACCAAAGTCTTAGGGAGACGTTTTGATTAAAAATCAAACAAGAGTATTTGATCCCGGACAGATCAGAGAAAATAATTGTGGTGATTTATGGTAAATAAAAAGTCGCAATAGACTTTCTGAGAAATACAATAATAGATTGTTAGGGTTTAAAGTTTAACTTTGCTGTTAGTTTGCCTGTTAATATTTTGCCTTTATATAGTAGATAGATAACAGGTCAAATTGGTTACAAATAGTTTATAAATTTGGGTTTGCTTCGTAAAGGGGGGAAATTAATATTGTTCCAATATTGCAATACTGGTGAATATTTGTAGCTTGAGTGTAGGATAAGGATGAAGGTTCGTTCTCCGAGCTTGTGGGTTCGTTTCCGAATGTTTCGTTACCAGGCTAGGTAACAAACGTTTGGCAACCAAACTACAAGCTCGGAAAACAAACTTTCACCCTCATTGTTCCAAGATGTTTATCAGTATTAAGATAAGAGCGATATACAATATATTATGTAGGAAACATGGTGGCGCAGTGGTTAAAATTCAGCATTGCAGACAAACTCTCCTCAGTGCCAGGAGTTTGTTCCTGACCAGCTCAAAGTTGACTCAGCCTTCCCTCCTTCTGAGGTGACTAAAATGAGGGCCCAAATTGTTGAGGGAAATATCCTGACTCTGTAAACTCCTTAGAGAGTTCAGTTAAGCATTATGAAGTGGTCTATAAGTCTAAGTGCTATTGCTATATGTACGTATATGTGGTTTTGTCCTTTGCCTTTTTCAACGCACATTTTTTCTCCCTTTTCTAATGTTTTATCTTCAAAGCATTCAGCCTTCAGCCTTCAGGGATAGACAAAGCCTAGAAAGATAAATTGTTTTGTCTATCTTTGTTTTGTTTTTGTAAAACTTATTTTTCCTTTATTTTGAGTTTGCATTTGACCTTAACTTCCCGAACAAAATAAAATGTATTCAAAAAAGAAGAAAAAGAAGAAAGAATGACAGGATTGAGAAGAAATTGTCTAAGAAAACCACGGCTGAATAAATTAGGTTGTAAAAGAGAAACATAAAGAAAGAAAGAAAAAAGAAAGAAAGAAAGAAAGATAGATAGATAGATAGATAGATAGATAGATAGATAGATAAAAGAAAAACCAATGTATAAAGTGAGCTGGAGTCAAGAGCTGATTGCCAAGGACGGAAGATACGGCGTTGGCATAAACTAAATTTTGTTAAAAGGTGGAAAGTGAAAATTGCCCACTATTGTGCAAATGACCTTACTACAGATGTTGATCTTTCTTCCCTTCGTGGAAAAAAGAGGTCAATTTACATAAGGGTAACAAAATGTGCTGCCAAATTAACAAAGAAAGAGAGAGAGAGAATAACAATGACGCAGGAAAACTCACATATTTATACGGCAACAAAAGACAACAGCAGCGGTCACATCGGCCAGTCATGGTTTCCCCCACCAGGTATGTCCGAAGCTTCAGTGACTGTCCAGCACCCCAAGGAGATGCTGCAGTTCGGCTACAGCACGATCCAGCCCCTGTGGGAAGAGGGGAGTAAGGTGTGAACTCAAAGCAGCTCCCAAGCGATTCCCCAAAAGGATTTAAAATACATTTTTCTAAAATACATTCATATACGTATATATAAATGGTGGAAAAATGAGGACCCAGATTGTTGGGGGCAGTAGGCTGACTCTTAAACTGCTTAGAGAGGGTGTAAATCACTGTGAGCGGAATATAAGTCTACGGCAACTGCTATGGCTTTACTGCCTCCGAGAAACGAGAGCACTCCTTCACTCATCCTCCCAGGCACACAACTTTGTTTTAAGGTGTATGTAGTACAGGTAGTCCTCAATTTACAACCACGATGGAGCTAATATTTCTATGGCTAAGCAAGACAGTTGTTAAGTGAGTTTTGCCCCATTCTACGATCTTTCTCGCCAGAGTTATTAAATGAATCACTACAGTTGTTAAGTTAGTAACACAGTTGTGAAGTGAATCTGACTTACCCCACTGACTTTGCTTGGTCGCAAAAGGGATCATACCCACACACACACACACACACATGGGACACAAAAATCATCATAAATAAGCAGCTGCCACGTCTTTTATTTTGATAAATCTTGCCCAAGAGATTTCGGAGAACCCTTATTTTCTTCAGATACTAACAATGCCAAAGAGCAGTTCTCACCTGTGGGTTGCGACTCCTTTGGGGGTTAAACGACCCTTTCACAGGGTCGCCTAATACCATCCACCTCCACCGGCATCGCTCATGCTCAGGAGCGCGTCCTGAAGCACAGGTGTATGCCTCCTCCAGCTCTGGCGCAACCCAGACGCTGCCCTGCCCGGTCTCCACGCCAGGGAAAGGCCGAGGCGCTTAAGGGGAGAGACGGGTTCTTCTGGGTGGCGGATCAGCCTTGGCTCTGATGATGTCCGAAACGAGTGCGGTCGGCGGTGCCACTTCAGCACAGTTGCCTGCACAGGGGCTCGAAGGCACCCGGAAAGCAGGAGATCGCAGGGCAGTTGGGCCATCCATTTCAGCCGCGGATGGGCTCACCCCAGGCAGGCGCATCCCAGGATTCAAGCCGCCTTGGCCTGGATGCTGCCTTTGCAACACCCCCGCCAGTCCTGTCCTGTGGGCTAACTGAGCTCGGAGGCTTTTTGGCCCCCAGGAAGGGCTGGCAGGAGGGCTGGAGGGGAGGATAGGCCCCGCTCACCCTTCTTCAGTCCTGAGGAATTCCACTCGGGACAGAAGCACAGTTTGATGTAGCTTAAGCCTCTGTTTAAATCCCATTTAAAGGGCAACTTCTTAATCTGTGTTAAATATTGCTTGCACAAATTAACCGCTACACACGCTCCCATGCCTGGTTGTAACGATTCAAAGAAAGAAAGAAAGAAAAAGAAAGGGAGGAGGAAAGAAGAAAAAGAAAGAAAGGAGGGAAGAATGGAAGGAAAGAAAGAAAAGAAGAAAGGAAAGGGAGGAGGAATGGAAAGAAAAAGGAGGAGGAATGGAAGAAAGGAAAAAAAAAGAAAGGAAGGAAGGAAGAAAGAAAAGGGAGGGGAATGGAAGGAAAAAGAAAGAGAAAGAGAAAAGAAAGGAGAGAGGAATGGAAGAAAGAAAGAAAAGAAAAAGAAAGGGAGGGGAATGGAAAGAAGAAAGAAAAAAAGAAAGAAAGAAAAGGGAGGAATGGAAGGAGAAGAAAGAAAGAAAGAAAAGAAAGAAAAGGGAGGATGGAAAAGTAAGGAAGAAGAAAAGGGAGGAATGAAAAGAAAGAAGAAAGGGAGGAGGAGGAAGGAAAGAAAGAAAAAAAGAAAGAAGAAAGAAACTGGTTGGGTGGGAACATAGTAAAAAATAAACTTAATAAGTGAAACTCGTGTAAACCATGAACAGCTGCTGCAGGTAGGCAGGGAGTCATTTTATCCTAGAAATCCCGCCTGGCTGATCTTCTCCCAAACCAAGATTGGCAGATTAATCACTATGCTTTAATTATGTTCAATTTGTAATAATGAAAAAACATCCTGCATATCAGATATTTACATTACAATTCATAACAGTAGCAAAACTACAGTTACAATAGCAATGAAAATAATTTTATGGTTGGGGGTCACCACAACACGAGGACTGTGTTAAAGGGTCGCGGCATTAGGAAGGTTGAGAACCACTGTCCTAAAAGCTATGCATGCCCCCTTTTTTTGACAGAAAAAACAGGCCGTTTTGGGGAGGTCTGCAGAGTGCAAAAACTTTTTTTTTTAATTTGCCTCTTCAAATCTTGGTGTCTTATACTCAGAAAATACAGTAGTTATGGCAGCCAAAAAACAGAAAGAGTCTGGGAACGCCTTTCGGGGTACTCCTTACAACCATTTATTTAATGACCGTTCAAAGTTAGAACATCCCTTTAAAAAGTGACTTATGATTGTTTTTCATACTTACGACTGCTGCAGCATCCCCATAATCATGAACAAACTGGTACCCTATTTCCCCGAAAATAAGACCTCCCCAGATAATAAGCTTCTGAGCACATTGGCTAAAATAAGCCCTCCCCCCAAAACAACCCCTCCCTGAAAATATTACAACACAGCAGCTGCGATGAGTGACCACACTCGCCACCTCCTGCACCTCAAAAATAATAAGACCTCCTTGAAAATAAGGCCAAATGCTTTTTTCAGGGGTCAAAAGAGAACCGGTAGTATTTAAGATGGCTGCAGTGTCCCAGAGTCAGAGGAAAATTTGCAACTTTCTGACAAGTAAAGTTTATGGGGGAGCCAGATTCTCTTAACAACTGTGTTCCTAACTTAACACTACAGTGATTCACAGCTGTAGCAAGAAATGTCGTAAAAAGGAGCAATTGTCTTGTTTGGCAATGGAAATTTTGGACTCAATTGTGGTTATAATTCAAGGACTGCCTGTAACGCATTTCCTTAAATGTACAAGCTTTCATGCTACCAGATACTTTCTGATTTGGGCCTATCAACCCCAGCACAGCCACCGCACCTCAACACCCTCACCTGTTTATTCTGCTTGGAAATCTTCAGCGCAGAAAAAGCGACAGAACAGGCGGCGGAGCTATTTCCATGTCAGCGTAGCTGATCCATTGCCGCACCAAAGCTCTTGTTTCGGGATTGTGCCCTCTCATAACATCTGGAGAAAGCAGGTAAGACAGCTGTAGGACCAGACACATAGACCCCTGCTCTGGTTTCCAGAGCTGGGAGTTTGGGCAGAGAGAAAAAACGGTTCTTGAATTCGGCATTGGGAGGCAGTTCAACCACCGTGAGCTCCTGCCGGCCGTAACGGCTGCGACCAACACACGGATGTTCTGGAAATTATCCGGATGGGGGCAGATGTAGAGGTAGGCATGATGAGAAGACAGAGAGACCTGAAATCAAGACAAAAGGAAGGTGAAGGCAAACAGCCTGCTAACACAATGCATCTCTACAACAATGGTTTGGTAATGAACTTTGAAGAGTTGGAAAAGAAATGGCATTTCTAATTGCCCTAAGGTGAGATGGACAGCAAATAGAAGGAAGGGAGGGAGGAGAGAGGAGAGGGAGAAGGAAGGAGAGGGCAGAGCAGAGCAAGAGGTAAGGTAAGGAGGGAGGGAGGAGGAGGAGGGAGGAAGGAAGGAAGGAAGAAGGAAGGAAGGAGAGGACAGAGTAGAGCAGGAGGGGGAGAAGGAGGGAGGGGGGAGAAGGAGAAGGGCAGGCAGAGCAGAGCAGGAAGGGATAATGAGGGAGGGGGGGAGGAAGGAGAGGCAGAGCAGAGAGAGTGTAAGGAGGGAGGGAGGGGAGGGGGCGGAAGATAGGGCAGAGGAGGGATAATGAGGGAGAGGAGGGAGGGAGGAAGGGAGAAGGAGGGCAGAGCGAGAGCAGGAAGAGGGTAAAGGGGGAGGAGAGGGAGGAAGGAGAGGGCAGGGCAGGGCAGAGTAGAGCAGGAGGGGTAAGGAGGGAGGGAGGGAGGAGGGAGGGAGGGAAGGAAGGAAGGAAGGAAGGAAGGAAGGAAGGAAGGAGCTCAACTATCCTGAAGTATAGAATGGTTTGGAGTGGAATGGCCTACAGCTATGATTCTCAACCTTGGAAACCTTGATGCAGACTTCAACTCCCAGAATTCCCCAGCCAGCCTCTTAAAGTTGCCAAAGTTGAGAAACACTGTTCTGTCCCATTCTTCTTCACCTTACCCTAGGAACATCAGAAGGAAGACATAAAATATATATGAAGAGTCAGTTAAAGCCCACATAGCTTAAGTTGCCACGGTTGGGAAAACACCAATCTCTCTCCCTCTCCCTGCTTTAGTTAGCAGATGCTTCTCATCAAAGGAAGAAAAAATGGAAGGAAAATTTAAGCTCAAAGCTGCTCATTCATACAGGTTCTACCAGTAACACTAAACTATGATGCAGCACTCGAGCTGAACTAGCGAGTTTCCTTGGAAGCAAAGAGGCCCAGTTTTCCCTCCAAAAGTTGCTCTGAAATATTTAAAAACTCAGAATGTGAAACTTATTAAGTACAAAAGTAAAACCTGCACTTCATGACAGGTAGTCCTCCGACTTACACCCACGATGGGTACCAGAATTTCTGTGGCTAAGCAAGACGGTCGTTAAGTGGAGTTGAGCCTGATTTTACGACCTTTCTTGCCACAGTTGTTAACCGAATCACTGCAGCTGTTAAGCAAATCCAGCTTTTCCCATTGGCCAGTTGGGAAGATCGTAAATGGCAATCAGATGACACTGCAACCTTCGTAAATACATGCCGGTTGCCAAATATTCGTCACATGACCTTAAAGAAGCTGCGAACAGTTGTTAAATAACTTTTCCCCCCAGTGTGGTTGTAATTTCGAAGGGTCGTTAAATGAACGGTTGAGGACTACCTGTGATTCCATTGAAATTATATTTAAGTTTAAACTCAGGTAATTAAATGTAGCATTTATTTTTATCCAGCTCGATTTTTGAATTCAAAGTCCAAATACAGTCCAAAACTTTGCGGGGGTTGGTGGGTGGAATTGAAGTAAAACAAACAAATCCACCATACGGTATATATCATTTTCACCTCTCATAACACTATCTGATCTGTTACTCCTACCTATATCATTCATTAATAGCTTAGCGACAGCCTAGTCGCTTCAAAAAAAAAAAAAAGAATCAATTTCTTTCAGCTTGCAATAGTTTCCTTGCACAAATATCTGAGAATTATTTTGCTCAAGGCAGAAAACAGAAGAAATGCTTTTTTTTTTTTTTTTTACAAAAGAAAAATCAAACGCCACATTCAAACTAACCTGTTAAGACAGACGTCTAAACACAGGGCTCACTTGCTATATAATGGAGCAATGACAGCTAAAGAATTTCCTAATTTTAGAATGCGCTCGACTCATTTTGAACCTTGATAGTTCTATCAATTCATTTCCATGATGCAATCTACTGCAAACTTTCAATGTTTCATCAGCTTCCTTTTGGATGGGTACAGCTATCAATGACCCAGGTCAGGTCAGATTCTTTCTGATTTATTTCCTTCCATATTGACCCTCAAGCCACGCACATAGTCGGTTTTAATGAATGTAAAACTCCCTCATAACTTCTGGTCAGTTTTTCCTTGGATTCACATTTTTTAAATAGAAGATCAAGGTTACATGTCTCATCCAAAGTGTCTGAAGACGGGACAATGAAGCAATGAACCAAGGAGAGAAGCAACTTAGAATTAAGAAGAAATTCCTGACAGTGAGAACAATTAATCAGTGGAACAACTTGCTTCCAGAAGCTATGAATGCTCCAAAACTGGAAGTTTTTAAGAGGAGACACCTTTCTGGAATGGTATAGGCAGGGTCTCCTGCTTGAGAGGATGTGACTAAAAGACCTCCAAGGTCCCTTACAATTTTGTTATTCATC
The DNA here is from genome assembly GCF_009769535.1 of Thamnophis elegans. Lineage (NCBI taxonomy): Eukaryota > Metazoa > Chordata > Lepidosauria > Squamata > Natricidae > Thamnophis > Thamnophis elegans. Next base: position 150,561,486 of record NC_045542.1, on the reverse strand, counting down.
CTTTTTTCTTTTCTTTTTGAAGCATCAATCCTGTGGAGTAGGGTTAGCTGAGAGAGAAAGATGGCTCGTAGGACAGCCAGTAAATTGGCCTTGGATTATGCAACGCTTAACAAACATTACGACTTCTTTTAAAATACTGAACCACAATATCTGCTATTATTCCATCAGATTTACAACATCTTGAAAGTCTAGTAATCACCCTTATATAGAAATGCCTTACTTTCTTTCCTATAAAGAAGCCTAATAGGTACATCAGTGTTTGTTTTTTCAGACTTGACAACTTTAAGATGTGTGGACAGCATGCCGGCTGGGGAATTGTGGGAGTTATATATCTTAAAATTGCCAAGTTTGAAAAAGTATTGTTGTGAATAAAAGTGGTGTACACAAAAAGGCATTAAATCCTGGGAAACACACAGCTAGTCTTCTTTAAAGTTGCCTCTAGGTGAGATGGGGCATATCATTTTACTAAATAAATAAATAAATAAATTCACCTCCTTATAAGAAACAACTCCCCCCCCCCAATCCACCTAATTTGGATATTTGGATACCAAGAACAGGAGCTGGGGGGGGGGGAATCACAGAACTTGTGGAGCAACTTATAAGAATTCTACAAGTTCTGGGGGTGCAACTAAGGGAATGGGATGCCCCAAATCTAAGTTGGGGGGGGGGAGGAAGGAATCTTCAATAAGCAGCAGATCAAATATTTGCATAGTTTAAATTATTTAAGAACTTCTTTAAATTCTTTAAGAACAGGAGTTCGGGGGGGGAAGTGACTACAGAACTTGTGAACCAACTTATAAACATCCTGAAAGTTTTGGGGTGCAACTTAAGGGCGGAGAATGGGATGCCATTCTAGACCCTTTCCAGTCAGGCTTCAGACCCGGTTACAGCACAGAAACCGCTTTGGTCGCATTGACCGATGATCTATGGAGGGCCAGAGATGGAGGACATTCCTCCATCCTGGTTCTCCTCGACCTCTCAGCGGCTTTTGATACCATCGACCATGGTATCCTTCTGCGACGACTGCGGGAGGTGGGAGTGGGAGGCGCCGTGTTGCGGTGGTTCCCTCCTACCTCTCGGACAGGTCGCAGTCGGTGTTAGTGGGGGGCAGAGATCGTCCCCTAGGCCCTAACTTATGGGTGCCTCAGGGCTCGGTCTTATCCCCCCTACTATTCAACATCTACATGAAACCGCTGGGTGAGATCATTCGCAGGCACGGGATTAGATACCATCAATATGCGGACGATACTCAACTGTATCTGTCCGCCCCGTGCCAACTCAATGAAGCGGCAGACGTGATGAACCGTGGCCTCGAAGCTGTTATGGACTGGATGAGATTAACAAGCTTGTGCTCAACCCAGAAAAGACCGAGTGGCTGTTGTGTTTCCCTCCCAGAGATTCGACCAATATTCCATCACTCAGGCTGGGGGGTCAAATTCTATACCCTCAGAGAGGGTTCGCAACTTGGGAGTCCTCCTGGACTCAAAGCTATCGTTTGACCACCATTAATGGCTGTGACCAGGGGGGCATTCGCCCAGGTTCGCCTGGTGCGCCAGTTGCGACCCTACCTGAATCGGGAGGCTCTCACAACAGTCACCCGGGCCCTTGTGACCTCTAGGCTGGAATACTGCAACGTGCTCTACATGGGGCTGCCCTGAAGAGCATCCGGCGACTTCAGCTAGTACAGAATGCGGCCGCGCGAGTGATTGCAGGTGCACCTCGGTTCACCCGCATAACCCTATCCTCCGCGAGCTGCGCTGGCTACCTGTCGATCTCCGGATGCGCTTCAAGGTGCTATTAGTCACCTATAAAGCCCTACATGGCAGTGGATCTGGATACTTGAGAGACCGCCTTCTGCCAATTACATCCCTGCGACCAATAAGATCACATAGATTAGGCCTCCTCCGTATACCATCGGCCAGCCAGTGTCGGCTGGCAACTACAAGGAGGAGGGCCTTCTCAGTAGTAGCCCCGACCCTTTGGAACGAGCTCCCCGTAGAGATTCGCACCCTCGCCACCGTCCAGGCCTTCCGCACAGCCTTGAAGAACTGGCTCGCCCGTCAGGCCTGGGGACAAGGATAGTTCCCCTCCCGAATGATGAATGTATGTTGTTTACTATTTTATTATATGTCTCATCTTGATGTCTGTACTCCCCTTCCCCGATTTTATGTGAGCCGCCCTGAGTCCCCCCAGGGAAAAGGGCGGCCTACAAATATTAATAAAATTCCAAATTCCAAAATGCCCTAAATCTAAGATTGGGGTGGGGAGGGATCTTCAACAAGCAGCAGATCAATATTGGCAGAGTTTAAATTCTTTTAACAACTTCTTTAAATTATTTAGGAGCAGGAATTCTTTAAAATTCTTTTAAGAACAGGAGTTCTGTCCTGGAGGGGGGGTACAGAACGTGTGAACCAACTTATAAGATCCTGCAAGTTTTTGGGGTGCAACTTAAGGGCGGAGAATGGGATGCCCCAAATCTAAGATTGGAGGGTGGGGAGAGATCTTCAACAAGCAGCAGATCAAATATTGGCAGAGTTTAAATTCTTTAAGAATTTCTTTAAATTCTTTAAGAACGGGAGTTCTTTAAATTTCTTTTAAACTCTTTAAGCTGAACCCTAACGAAAAGGAGACATTCGGAAAAGCTCCCCCTGCTCCTCTCCAATGAATCAGCTTGGCGCAACCCCGTTTAAAGATTGCTGCTTTTTTAGGGGACGGGAAAATCTACACCATAAGCACAAAAGCTTCCTGGAAAAGGAAAGGATTCAGGGGGTTTGGGCACTGACCCGGGACTCCAGTACCCCGGGGAAAGGGGAGGAGAGTCTCCCCGCCCTACCTTCACTCCAGCCGGCTGCAGCCGCCGCCTCTGCTGCTGCTGTTGCTTCTCCCCACGTGCTACTTTCACATTCGCTAAGGACCTCTCCGACTGACATCCGAGGCAGAGCCTGGTGCGAACTAACAAATCCCTAGTTGTTACAGTAAGGCCAAGCAAAATAATCTAATGTTCTCTTATTCGTTCCAGATAATTTTGGAGATCCTGACTTCTCTAAATATCCGCTAACCTTTGATTAGGAAAAAAAAATTGGAGGCTCTTGGCAAATAAGATTTAAGAAGTCAAGGGCAACACGTATCTGGTTTTACAGCTTCTAACAGCTGCTAGGATAGCATATGCACAATGCTGGAAAAACCCAGAAACCCCTGCAGATGACATTATAATAGAAACAATTCTGGAAATGTGCAGAGATAGATAGGTTCACCCTAAAAATCAAAGGAAAAAGATTTGGATTATTTCATTTTATTTTATTTTATAAATGGTTAAATGACAGAAAATTGAGGTTTATAGGAGTGGAGTTAGGTGAAATATGGCTTCCACGAGAAAGAAAAACAGATGAGTAAATTATTGTTGGTGGTCATATAATTGATACTATAATGGAAGATAATATATGTTATAATATGCATATTGTTTATATATTACCACATATTTGTATGTATGTGTGTATATATGTATGTATGTATGTATGTATGTATGTATGTATGTATGCATGCCCAAATATGGGAGGAAGCATACTGTCAACACAAATGCAACATATACATACATACATACATACATACATACATATGATGTTGTTTTACGTTTGTATGTTAACACCTGGGATGCCTAGAGAGTACACTGCTCAACATAGAAAGGAAAAGTATGATATAAAACATAAAAATATTTTTAAAAAAGATTTAAGAAGTCAAAAGATTCATAAGAGCAATAAAAGATTCCAAAAATCAGGTCGTGATTAAGTACTATGTATGTGTGTATGTATGTATATATGTACATATGTATGTGTGTGTGTGTGTGTGTATGTGTACACACACACACACACCACACACATATATATATAATATATATACTTAAAGTCACATATATATATGTTTTTTATTTGTGCTGATAAATATATCCAAATGATGGAAGCAGTTAGCTTCCTCCCATAATTGGGGCTTACCAGGGGTTGTGACACTAAATATATATCTATATCTATATCTATATCTATATCTATATCTCTATCTATCTATCTATCTATCTATCTATCTATCTATATATATATATATATATATTAAAACTGCCGATTAAAAAAATGCTTATGTGCATTAGAACCAAATAATGGCAACAGTGTGTGAATGCAGCAACAGGATCACAATCAGTTACCCACTTTGTTATCGTTTCTAACTACATGATAGATACCTGCAAAAGATGGCAAACAGGAAGATGTATGAAGGGGTAAAGTTTTTCCAAAGCAAATTTAATTTATGCAGGAGATCTGGGACTTTTATGAATGAAGATTCATTCATAAATAAGGATAAATTTTCTGACAGTGAGAGCAATCAACCAGTGGAACAGCTTTGCCTTTGGAAGTTGTGAGAGCTTCATCACTGGAGGCTTTCAAGAAGAGACTGGGCTGCCACCTGTCAGAAATGGTGTAGGGTCTCCTGCCTGGGCAGGGGGTGTGTGTTGGACTAGATGACCTATAAGGTCCCTTCCAACTGTGTTAATGTTAATCTGAATGAATCATGACTGTATCCCACATACTACACAATGTGTTAAAAATATCCTACTTATTTCTTTCTTCCTTGCTCACCCATCACTTTTAAATCACATCTTCCCACCTGTATCTAAATAATTGCTACGTAGGATTTTTTTAAATATGGTTTTATATATCATATTAACTTCTGACTGAGGATGTTTTATATTTTTGGTTGCACTCAGCCTCCCAGAGTTACGTACTTGAGATAGGTGCTATATAAACTGAAATAATAAATGCAAAAATAATAAACTCTTCCTGCACAAAGTTACCATCAAAAGGTTTCAACGCCTTCACCACAGCAGCTAGGCAAGTTTACACAGGCACTTGATTAGGCAAACCTCAAAAGGGTCCTTAAGTCGACCAACCCACTCGAATGATCATAGAGACCACAGAAGCCGCTTCGACCCCGGTAGAACGCCTCGCATTTGAACTTCCGGTAAGCCGAGAAACTTGACAACTTCCGGCGAGGTTAGGTGTGTGGCTTTCCTTCTCTCGAGGTTAATTCAGGCTTAAGTTACAGTATGGAGTTGCGATTGCAATGGACAACTGCACAGTTGTGGCTCCATACATTGGGCACCAGAAAGCACAACTGCTTGCAGCTGAGTTTTGGCGACCGAATTAAACACCCCCACCCCCCAGGTTTGACCGAGAACATTTACTGCAAATGGAACAGTCGAGTGCCTCCCCGTGGTGGGAATGAAGTATTGCAACTCTTGGATCAAAGATGCTGAACAAGCTACAGTTGATCTGCAAGGTGCAACTCTCATCATCTTCAATCTAGTGCTCCGTGGTTGTGTTAGACTACAACTCTCATCTTCAGGAGAAACTTTCAGACATGATAAAGTACAACTCCCAATTATGGTGCAAAGTGAACTAGCACACCTTTGACTGGTTGTATCCTGGTTGCCAATACTGAATTTTTGGCTCTTTTAAAGAAGCATGATTGTTAGAATGAAGAGGAATAAACTAATTGAGAAAACCCAGTATTTGAGTTGGAAATTAAAATGATATTCATGATGACAGCGAATCCTTTGTAAATGCTGCAATGCTTCTCTCTATTGTGTAGTGGAGGAAAATTCTTACGGGGAACTATTGTCTTTGATTCACGGAAATGAGAAATCCTGAAAGTAGGAAAAAACCTACAGATTTGAGGGAACTGAAGAATTGTTGATTATGAAAAGAGGAGCTGGATAGTGATCAAGCTTGGCGAACTGGAGGAAAGATATATTTTTATCCCACTTTTTTTGTATACAATTCAAGGCAGCGAGCATACCTTAATCCTACCTCTTATTTTTCCCATAACAACAATCCTGGGAGGAGAGTTGAGCTGGGAAAGAGCGACTGGCCCAAAACCACTCCAGCTGGCTTGAATGCCTGAGAGGCCTAAAATTCAGTCGTTTAGTTTTTAGTTAGCTACATCAAACTGGCGCTCAAAACTCTTTGAAGTAGCAGGAATCTTCAGAGTGCAAAAAGGCAATGTTTTAACACAGTGTTTTTGCAGGCATCAATTCCCAGAATTCCCCCAGCCAGTCAGCCTTGCTGGCTGGAGGAATTCGGGAGTTGAAGACTACACCACTTAACAGTGCAGAGGTGGAGACACTATTTTAGAGATGCAACACATGTGAGAAGATATACTATACTATGCATAAGTATTTAAACTCTAGAAAATGCTCAGTCATCATTTAAAACACAATTTGTATAAAATTAAAACCCAGAATCTGTTATGGCTGCAGAGCTCACTTTGGGTGTCTTTGTGCACAAGCAAATCCTATAAGGTAGAGATGAAAGGGACGCAGTCGTTCAATGGCTAAGATGCTGAGTTTGTTGATCAGAGGATTGGCAGTTCAGTGGTTTCAATCCCTAGCACCCGTAACCGAGTGAGCTCCCAGTACTTGTCCCAGCTTCTGCCAACCTAGCAGTTTGAAAGCATGTAAAAAATGCAAGTAGAAAAATAGGAACCACCTTTGGTTAGAAGGTAACAGCGTTCCATGCGCCTTTGGTGCTTAGTCCTGCCGGCCACATGACCACAGAGACGTCTTCAGACAGCGCTGGCTCTTTGGCTTTGAAATGGAGATGAGCACCGCCACCCCCTAGAGTCGGGAACCTTTACCTTTTAGAGATGATAGATTGTGGAGAAGCCATCAATGGGAAGTTGGCCCTCTCTATGCATGCATAAACAACTACAAGAGGGCATGTTCTGAGCAGGGGAAATATTTCTCAGTAATGCACTTAATTGCCCAGAAAGGATCCACGCAATCAAATATAACAGTTCAGAAAGGGCTTTATATAGCAATCTGCTCCCAAGTCATCCTGATGGGAGACCATAAAATGGCTCTTGAGTGTTGAAACAGCACCAGCCACAGCTCCACTCTATTAACCAAAGATAGCTTGCAGAGAGAGAAAGGAATAAGACAATACACCAACTTTAGTTTCCCCCTTCCTATGCTTTTATTAGTAAGCCATTCACATTTAGATAAGTTTTAAAAATATTTCTTTTCTGCGTTTGGTCAAAAGATCCTCAAGCCTCTTGTGATTCTTTCAAAGATTAACTTTGTGCTGCCATCTGCACAGAAACATGGGTATATGCTAGCTTCCCCTGAGAAATCCTTTTTTAAAGATGTTTTAATTCAAATTCATAAAGACCATGCTAAGGGCTCTAAAGACTATCTAATTTTGACAATCCAACCCCAGCATAAAACTGCCTGCTTATTTTATCTTGTTTATTTGCTGGGGTTACAGGGAGAGAGCATTTAAGTCCACGTTGACTCCTGATGGTTGCCTGAACAAGTCCTTGCAGTTTTCTTGGCAAGATTTCCAAAGCAGTTAGCCTTGGCGTCTTCCTTCCTAGAGCTAAGAGGGAGTGATTGGCCCAAGGACAACCCCGGAGGGCTTTGCTTCATGCAGGACTAGAAGTCACGGTCTCCTGAACCTTGACCTTAACCACCGCAACAAACTGGCTCTTGTAAAGCTGCATTGTCCTTCCTTGTCCTTTATCAGCTTGGATTCTGTTAAACATCTTCCCAAGCATTTGTTAAAAAAATTACTATGGAACGACTGTGTTTGCTCTTGCTGCCTTTCCTTTGCAAAGAAAATTCTCCCTAAAAACCAGCAACAATTCGGTCTTCATGCCCACATTAAAAAAAACCTGTACCCTTCTCCGCGGGTGGGTTCTGGATTCTTTACTGCCGCTTCGCTCAGGGACGTGCTTCGGGTGCGCGCTTGATGCGCAGTTGTAAAAAAAATGCTTCTGCACATGCGCAGAAGAAAAAAGCAAGACCATGGAACCGGTTCAAGGGCGTGGGCTATCTACTCAGCCGAACTGGTCCAAACCGGTAGGAACCCACCTCTGCCCTTCTCATTTTGCAAACCACACTTGTTTTAACATTTCCCCGTCATATCCCCCAGTTTTCAGCATTCTCACATTTGTGACTTCAAGATTTTTCCCCCTTTGGAACCCTAATTTTTGTAGCAACTCTTTTAATCCCATTTCTTTGACTTATTATTCTCACCCAATATCAGAATATGATGATATAAGCTGCCTAGTTATCTTAAGGTAAGATAGGTGGCCTATACATTTTATAAGTAAATAAATATACTCCTTCCAGCATTCCTTCATTTAACTTTCACCCCTATTATTTCACCATTTATTTTTAACTCTGTCCACTTGGCTAAAGGCTTTTGGTTTAGACTTTTATCTATCGTATTTCCTACAAAATTGCAAAAAAATGTTTCTTTGAAACTTAACCATTTCTTACTCTCAAATTATATCTATCTATCTATTTATATCTATATCTATCTATCTACTATATCTATATATAATCTATCTCTATCTATCTATCTATCTATCTCTATCTATCTATCTATCTATCTATCTATCTATCTGTCTGTCTGTCTATCTGTCTGTCTATCTATCTATCTATCTATCTATCTATCTATCTATCTATCTATCTATCTATCTATCTATCTATCTTTATCTATCTATCTATTTATCTATCTATCTACAGAGAGGCAGGCATACCAGGTGCTTTGACAAAAGAAAAAGTGTGTTGTGTGTGTGTTTGTGTGTGTATTTAGGAAAATGCATTTTTCCTATCCTCTTTATTTGCACCACTCTTGGCTCCTCCACCATCTCTGGAGCTCTGTAACACAGTTCTTTCCTTGTTTCAACCAGTTTCCGTACCCTCTCCTTCATGTCTGCTCTCCATTCAGTTTGGGGGAAGAGACTAATTAATTATTTTTCTTCTGCAGTTATTTAATCTTCTTTCAATTTCTTTTCTTCTATGTCATTTTTTTCTTGTAGTCTTTCCAAATACAACACTCCACTTTTCATTTATTCATTCATTGATACAGTGGGGCAAAAAAAGTATTTAGTCAGCCACCAATTGTGCAAGTTCTCCCACTTAAAAAGATGAGAGGCCTGTAATTGACATCATAGGTAGACCTCAACTATGAGAGACAAAATGAGAAAACAAATCCAGACAATCACATTGTCTGATTTGGAAAGAATTTATTTGCAAATTATGGTGGGAAATAAGTATTTGGTCACTTACAAAGAAGCAAGATTTCTGGCTCTCACAGACCTGTACCTACTTCTTTAAGAGGCTCCTCTGTCCTCCCTCATTACCTGTATTAATGGCACCTGTTTGAACTTGTTAGCAGTATAAAAGACACCTGTCCACAACCTCAAACAGTCACACTCCAAACTCCACTATGGTGAAGACCAAAGAGCTGTCGAAGGACACCAGAAACAAAATTGTAGACCTGCACCAGGCTGGGAAGACTGAATCTGCAATAGGCAAGCAGCATGGTGTGAAGAAATCAACTGTGGGAGCAATAATTAGACAATGGAAGACATACAAGACCAATAATAATCTCCCTTGATCTGGGGCTCCATGCAATCTCACCCCGTGGGGTCAAAATGATCACAAGAACGGTGAGCAAAAATCCCGAACCACATGGGGGGACCTAGTGAATGATCTGCAGAGAGCTGTGACCAACGTAACAAAGGCTACCATCAGTAACCCACTACGCCGCCAGGGACTCAGATCCTGCAGTGCCAGATGTCCCGCTGCTTAAGCCAGTACATGTCCGGGCCCGTCTGAAGTTGCTAGAGAGCATTTGGATGATCCAGAAGAGGATTGGGAGAATGTCATATGGTCAGATGAAACCAAAGTAGAACAGTTTGGTGAAACACAAACTGTGTTTGGAGGAGAGAGAATGCTGAGTTGCATCCAAAGACACCATACCTACTGTGAAGCACGGGGGTGGCAACATCATGCTTTGGGGCTGTTTCTCTGCAAAGGGACCAGGACGACTGATCCGTGTACAGGAAAGAATGAATGGGGCCATGTATCGTGAGATTTTGAGTGCAAACTTCCTTCCATCAGCAAGGGCATTGAAGATGAAACATGGCTGGGTCTTTCAGCAGGACAATGATCCCAAACACACCGCCAGGAAACGAGGAGTAGCTTCGTAAGAAGCATTTCAAGGTCCTGGAGTGGCCTAGCCAGTCTCCAGATCTCAACCCCATAGAAAACCTTTGGAGGGAGTTGAAAGTCTGTGTTGCCCAGCGACAGTCCCAAAACATCACTGCTCTAGAGGAGATCTGCATGGAGGAATGGCCAGCATACCAGCAACAGTGTGTGCCAACCTTGTGAAGACTTACAGACGTTTGACCTCTGTCATTGCCAGCAAAGGATATATAACAAAGTATTGAGATGAACTTTTGATATTGACCAAATACTTATTTCCACCATAATTTGCAAAAAAAATTCTTTCCAAATCAGACAATGTGATTGTCTGGATTTGTTTCTCATTTTGTCTCTCATAGTTGAGGTTTACCTATGATGTCAATTACAGGCCTCCCTCATCTTTTTAAGTGGGAGAACTTGCACAATTGGTGGCTGACTAAATACTTTTTGCCCCACTGTGTGTGTGTATGTGTGTGTGTGTGTGTGTGTGTGTGTGTGTGTGTGTTATATATATATATATAATATATATATATATATATATATATCCTTTAATCCTTTTTTACATTCCACGTTATAAACTTCCATATGCCATGATCTTTACCAAATCAGCCCAAAAGTATTCATCTGAGCTGCCCACCATGATTTTGGTCCCTCAAGGTTTTCAGATAATGCTTTTAAACAAAGACTTTGTTTTCAGTCTTAGTCATTCCATACCTTATGTAACATTCCTTGCTGATGTTAATGTTAGAAGTAAAGTATGATGTAATATGGCCATAAAAGCAACAAAGCCAGTGTTACCCAATGTGCCCATTCTACTCTATTTAAGCTAGGGACTCTAATCTAGAAGATACAGATTGTCCTCGACTTATGACCATTCATTTAATGACCATTGAAGTTACAACGGCACTGGAAAAAGTGATGTACGACCGTTTCTCACACGGTTGTTGCAGCATCACCGTGTTGTGTGATCAAAATTTGGAAGCTTGGCAACTGGCAGGTATTTATGACGGTTGCAAGTGCCCCAGGGTCACCTTATCCCTTTTGTGATCTTCTGCCAAGCAAAATCAATGTGGAAGCCAGATTCACTTAACAAGCGTGTTCCTAACCGAACTGCAGTGACTCACTTAACAACTGTGGCAAGGAAGGTTGTAAAATAGGGCAAAACCCGCCTGCTTTGCTTAGCAATGGAAGTTTTGAGTTCAATTGTGGTTGTGAGTCCAGGACTTTAAAAGCCAAGTGCTGTTGCCCTCCCACTTAAAGACACAAGCTATACATACACTTAAAAAAAAAAATAACATGGTAGCCCACAACCAATTCTATCTTTCAAATCAAACTTTTAATTGTCCATTTTCTGTTCAACAAATCATTATGCTTTCAAAAAGTATTCCTAAAAACACGTGCATTAGCCCATAAAATGAGAACAACAAATACAAAAGGCAACAACAAAACAAGTGAAATGTTAAAAAAAACCTCAGAAAGAGCAGGGCTCAACCTACAACTTTTTCTCATGGCCGGAGAAAACACAGCCGCCATTTTATATTGCAACAAAGAAAGCTTAGATTGAAACTGAAGGGTATTATATGTGTGTATAAACAAAATAAAATGGAACACTCTCCATAGTTGGGAGTTTGCAGGTTCTTTCTAACCTGCTGAATTCCAAAGAAAGCATAGCTTCAAATCCTATAAATAGGAAATAGACCAACATGAAAAAAAAAATCACACTAGCATTAGCTGTGCTGCATTGGAACAAATTAGAAAGGGCTGATAATACATGAAGGAGAAACCATGTTTTAGGGCACTTCGCAGGGCAAATAAGCATACAGAAATAATAATATTTTCATGCTCTGACTATCAATCCTTGACCAAATTGGACTTTTTACTACACAACAATGCCATTCACTGAATTGCTGAAGAGAGCAAGGAAGAGGACTGATACGAAGGATTTATTACTGGTTTTTAAATCAGAAAGGGATGACCAAAAGATTTCTCAATTTCGTGCTCACCAACCTTCCTCTCCAGCAAGTCCTAAGAGATGGAGGAGGTTGGTGCGAACATCTTATGGATGGATGCTGCATAACAAAGGAACAAACATTAGCAAGTGGAAGCCTCGTCTGTATCCAAGGAACACAGATGGCCATATTTACAATGCTAACTTTGCTGGTATTTCCACAGAGAGGAGAGATATATAACGTGACCTTCTACCATCTGCAGCTCTTCTTCAAGGAAGGTCAAGTCACACACGGAGAATAAAAAAAATAAAAATTCATCACTGCTTCTGCTGGAGGGCTTCTTTGCGAGCAGCATCTTGCAAGAGTTGAGTGTCCACCTCGTCGGCTGGAAGCTGGACGTAGCGGACAACAGAGCCACGAATGAAGCAATTCTTGACGGACACTGAAGAGAAATGGAGAAGAGCATTGGAGGCAAAGGTGGATTCACTTACCTTCCCCTCCCGGTTCCCAAATGTGAGGTGCACGCCCAGTGGGCGGAGCCTCCCACACCCGCCACTACCAGTTTCGCCCGAACCGGAGAGCGCTGGCTGAATACCACCTCTGATTGGAGGTCAACGAACGGATCAATATGTCTAAAGTCTGGCTATTCAGGAGCCAGGTCCAGGCAGTCCTCAACTTATGACCACAAATGAGCCCAAAATTTATGTTGGTAGGTGAGAATTTGTTGAGTGAGTTTTGCCCCCATTTTATAAGTTTTCTTGCCCACAGTTGTTAAGTTAGTAACACAGTTGGTTAAATGGCTTTTCCCACTGACTTTGCCTGTCACAAAAGATGATCACATGACCCTGGGATACTGCAAACCGTATAAATATGAGACAGTTGCCAAGCGTCTGAATTTTTATCACTTGATTATGAAGATGCTGCACTGGCCATTGTGAAAAGCAATACTAAGTCACTTTTTTCAGTGGTCGCGTTATTTTCTTGGCCACTAAAGGAATGGTTAAGTCGAAGATTACCTATAATTCGTGAGTTTGTTTCTTGGCCATTATGATTTTTTGTGTTGCATTGATATTTCTGCATTGTTTATAATGTGCCTGGTGGGTCACCAAGGGTCACATTTGTAAGATGGGTGGTCATGTAAGTTGACCTAAATAAAGAATGAATAAATGACTGGGAACCATTAATGAAATGGGACTACTCAATTTCAATAAGGTACCTCAAGTTTGCTCATACTGCAATATTCACACAATGGTCATGCTGCTCTTTTAATTTTACATTCAAAATCACTGATTATAAGTTGAAAACGGGATAGTTAAAATAGATTAGAAAGCTATGGGTAAAAATATATTCAAAAGTAATACATCCAGATTTAATTTTGTGTTCATATAGCATCAACCTTGTGAACTCTCAAGTTTCCGCTTTTCGCTACATATTCAAAATGCACAGCGATTAATATATAAAGTAAAGGTTCCCCTCGCACATATGTGCTAGTCATTCCTGACTCTAGGGGAGGGGTCCTCATCTCCGTTTCTAGGCCAAAGAGCCAGTGCTGTCAGAAGATGTCTCTGTGGTCATATGGCTGGCAATGACTCAATGCCAAAGGCACACGGAACGCTGTTACCTTCCTACCAAAGATATTTCCTATTTTTCTAGGAAACTTTTAACGTGTTTTTGAACTGCTAGGTTGGCAGAAAGCTGGGACAAGGAGCTCACTCCGTTACGCGGCTCTAGAGATTTGAACCGCCACAAATTGCCAACCTTTCTGGTCACAAGCTCAGCATCTTAGCCACTGAGCCACCGCGTCCCTCATGTATGTATATAGCATGTGTATATTTGTGTTTGAGTTTGGGGAGATATACATTTTCCTCTTGAAGAGCAGGCAACAGAATTTCATTTTAATGTGGGCTATTTATGACAATAAAAGTGATCTTATTTTATCTTATCATCCCTTAATAGATATGTTCGGTAAGGCCTTCTTGGTTAAAATAAAAAGCCAATAAACCATTTATAGCAATAGCAATAGCAGTTAGATTTATATACCGCTTCATAGAATTTGAATTTATTTTGAATTTGAATTTATTGACATTTGTATGCCGCCCACTCCCTCGGGACTCTGGGCGGCTTACAGACAAGACAAAAACATATATAGAAAATTAAAGATAAGAATATAATGGTTAAAATTTCACACCATGCGTACTGTTAAGAGGGGGGCTGGATCATAGGGCTTTCAGGCCCTCTCTAAGGGGTTTACAGAGTCATCATATCGCCCCCACAGTCTGGGTCCTCATTTCACCCACCTCGGAAGGATGGAAGGCTGAGTCAACCTTGAGCCGGTGAGATTAGAACCACTGAACTGTAGATAACAGTCAGCTGAAGTGGCCTGCAGTACTGCACCCTAACCACTGCGCCACCTTGGCTCTAAGATTATCATCTTAGCATTTATCCATATTTTTCAAATCCTGCCATGGTCATTAGATGAGAACTCACCATATGAGGATATTTTTCTGGATCTGTCACACTAATATCCGTGAGCTTGATATTCAGGTACTATGGGATCAGGGAAGAAGAAAAAGTTCAGCAAAAAAGCAGATATTCAAGGCTGTCTATCCAACATCATCACTAGTTTCTTTTCACCTCAGTGGGGATTAAACCTACCTGTTGACAATCTCACAGATGTTTTAATTAATAGTGTCACTGTTCACAAGTTACTACATCTGAGAGGAGCAAAGGTAGAGGATGGTGCCCTGATTCTTTTTAATGTGAGTGGGGATAAAACAAATTTGTTTGCTGCCCCAAACTACTGCAAAGACAGAATACAAAACGAAATACGCTGAAGGATGACTGTGTACAGCAAAGGTGTAGAAATATTTCAGATATAGGAAATTAGTGGTTTAAACAACACAGACTTACTTAGACAGAATGCAAAACAGCTTTATTCTTTAGAAGGGTTGCAAAAAAAAGTTTAGGGTTAATTCATACCTGATCTACAGAATGTAAGGTCCCACAGATGCTACAAAAACACAATAGGAAAGACAATTCAAAATTAAGGTAACAAGGGTTCTTTAAAAACACAACAGTATCTTGTGAATTGAATAAAGAAAGGAATGAAAGCTAAAATTGGTGGGTTTATTAAGGAGAAAGCAGCCAGAAACTGCAAGGCAAGGTTCATAAAGAAACCAGGATTCATTTGCAGCCAAACAACTGTGATAAAACATACCTCAAGTCATTCTTCAATTCCACTACGACATCCTTCCCTACCAGGGATTTGAAGAAGGAATAGAAAGCTGAGGATAAAAGGGGGGGGGGGGGGGGGAGGAATGAACTAAAGCAAGTTTTAAGAAGCATTTCACAATCTAGTGCAAAGCATATATATTTGTTTATCACATACCGCAAAATAGGATAATCTTACACTACTCTAAACCCCAATAAATACTATAGCAGTATTGAGCAGAAACTACATGTGCCCAAACATGTGCAAATCCTCATTAAAATAAAGAACACGTCATAATGAGCAAACACTCAGCTTGTTGTGCATTTCAGCAGCTGTTCTCAACTTCAGCCACTTTTAAGGTGTGTGGATTTCAACTCCCAGAATTCCCATGCTGGTTGGGGAATTCTGGGAGTTGAAGTCCACACATCTCAAAAGTTGACAAACAATGCCTTATGTGGCATATCATGTCTACGGAGAGTCATCCCATGTCATGGTTGTCCCAAAGATGCTTTTTTCCAAAAGGCAAATGGACTTTCTTGATTATTGTTTTTCCCCTTTGGAAAAAAAAAAAAATCTGTAGCAGAAATTCTCTCCCCTTCCTGCAACACCCAGTAAAGCAGTTCCCAAGGGCTATATTCTTAGTTTGCATCAGGGAAGATACAGATTAATTCTTTTTAACTTTTGAATGCATGTCCTACATATGTACACCCACATGTTACATGTGCACGCAGTACACCCGACCTATCACCTTAAAAAGCAGGTCCTTTTAAAAAAAGTAGACATTCAATGAACATTTCGGTTTTTATGGGCTCAAGAAAGAAAAAAAAAACCATTGGCGATTTGAGCACCTGCGGATAAATACGTCCTCGTTCAGGATTTGGCGCTACGAGCCCCTGTTGTTACGATCCCAGCTAACAATGCCTAACACAGGTTTACCGGGCTGCAAAATCGGATTCACACGTGATTTCCAACTGCAAAGACGGACTCACCCAGGCACCTCCAAAATAAGCGATTAAAACCCCGCACAAAACTGAGCTCACCATATTTCGCGCTGCCCGCTGCAGAATCAAAGACCTCGCGTGGATCAACTCGCAGAACTAGGGGAGGGAAGAGTCTAGGGGAAAAAGAGAAGAAAGAAAGAAAGAACTTCCCGGGCTGCGCATGCGTGGTGAGAACGTCTGTCTTACGGAAGGCGACAGAAATAGTGACTTCAGGAACAACCGGAAGTGAACCGGAAACAGGAAGTTTTTCTTAAAGGAGCCGCCACCATAATTTCTTTTTTTTTTCTTTTGGTGCGCTCTGTGCAAGGAAGAGTTAGTTATCTCTATTACTCTTTAAGAGCTGTCGGATTTGCTGCGCGCGCTGCGGTGAAGAAAATGCCTGCAGTTTGTCAGCCTTTGTTTTTCTCTATTTTTATAAATAACTGTTAATTTTGTAAAGAAGTGGAAAAAGTGCAAAAGACGAGCAACTAAGTTGATTAAAGGCCTGGAGACTAAACATATGAAGAAACGGTTGCAGGAATTGGGTATAGCCAGTCTAGAGAAAAGGGCTAGGAGTGACATGAAAGCACTATTCTAGGATATGAGGATATGAGGAGCTGCCACAAAGAGGAGGGGTTAACTTATTTTCCAAAGCAGCAGAAGGCAGGACAAGAAACTATGGATGTAAACTAATCAAGGAGAGAAGCAACCTGGAATTAAGGAATAAATTCCTAACAGTGAGGACAATTAACCAGTGGAACAGCTGGCCTCTTGAGATTGTGGGTGCTTCATCATTGGATGTTTTTAAGAAGAGACTGGACAGTCACTTGTCTAAAATGGATAGGATCTCCTGCTTGAAGCAGGGGGGTGGACTAGAAGACCTCCAAAGTCCTTTCCAGCTCGATTCTGATTCTCAAACTCAAAGCAGGAAATATATCTGATACTCCTTCCTCCTATTTTCCCTCCTGTGAGGTGGGTTGGGCTGAGAGAGAAAGTGACTGGCCCAAAGTCACCCAGCTGACTCTCATGCCAAGATGGGACTAGAACTCATGGTCTCCTAGTTTCTAGCCTGGTGCCTTAATTACTACACTAAATTGGTTCTCTAATAAGGCAAATATAGAGGTTGTCAGGAATGCTTGACCTATGGTTAGATGTAATTGAGTTGAAGACATGTCAACTCACTCCAGAGCCAAGAGTTTCCAACAAAGCAGAAGAAATTTCAGGAGCTCTAAAATTGGCATTGAGGATATGCGAAGTTAGATGAGGTTAAAAGAGCAGCAAGTCTGTTTCCCTTTTATGTTGTACTGACTGGATAAGGATGTTTCATAATCCCATCTAACAGTATTTAGAGAAAATGATTTTTGGGTGACTCAAGCCAATGATCATCTTGTTGGTAGAGAAAAGATCCTCAACTCCTTTCATCATCCATCAGGCATTTTTACATAGGGTGGCAGATGTGTTGCACAGATCTGGCTCTTGAATCAAAACCCGCCCCAAAAGAGAAGAGCCTTAATCACAGTAGGAATCCAGGTTTAGTAGGAAAAGCACAGGTTAGTCTGGTTGTGTGAACCCACAGGATTGCCTTGAATAGAATCCTTTCCTCTTACCTTCAGACGTAACAGAAAACAGAGTTGGAAGGGACCTTGGAGGTTTTATAATCCACCCCTGGTCCAGACAGGAAGCTATACCATTTCAGACAAATGGTTGTCCAATCTCTTCTAAAAAAATATCCAGTGTTAGAACAACCCAACTTCTGGAGGCAAGTCATTCCACTGATAAATTATTCTAACAGGCAAGACGTTTTTCTTTAGTTCTAGGTTGCTTCGGTCCTTGATTAGTTTTCATCCATTGCTTCTTGTCCTGCCTTCAGATGCTTTGGAGAATAGGTTTTTACTCCTTCTTTGTCAGTCTCAATATTGGAAAACTGCTATCATGTCACCCCTGGTCTTTTCATTACACTAGACATACCTATTCCTGCATGTTTTAGCTTCCAACACCTTAATCATCTTTGTTGCTTTTCTCTGCATTCTTTCTAGAGTCTCAACATCTTTTTTTAATGTGGCAACCAAAACTGGATGCAGTATTCCAAGTGTGGTCTTACCAAGCATTATAAACAAATGGAGATTGATGCTACAATGTTGAGAGATGCGATTACAAAATACACTGCCTATTTATAAAAATAGCCAGCATAGAGGCCACAACATCAACTGAGGAATGTTGATCTAGCACTCCTTTTAATTCTTCGGGTTCTCTCTCATACAAGCTGTCAGCCCTTTGAAGTAGATCAATCAGGAAACAAATACCACAAGAAATTCCAGAACTCTACCTTTATCATATAGACTATAATAAAAGGATTTTGAAAGCCTGACAGATTTCTCCTTCCCTCCCTGTTATAGAGAATCAAGGAGGAACCACCTTGAGTTTCTTTCTCACACTTTCCTGTTTTCCTGAGCTAATTTTGTGTATTTCCAGCAGTACCAACTATTTTTTTCTATATACCTCTACACAAAATCATCTCTGTATACCTCTACACAAGCATAGTTTCTTCCTTTTGGATATAGGGCAGGATTCCAATACAGGAAGCCTCAACTTACAACCACAATTGAGACCAAACTTGTTGCTAAGCAAAATAGTTGTTAATGTATTTTTCAGAGTATAAGACACTGAGTATAAGACACCAAGATTTTGAAGAGGCAAATTAAAAAAAATTTTTGTACTCTGCAGACCTCCCAAAAACAGCCCATTTTTTGCAAAAACGCCCGTTTTTTTCACAAAAAGGCACAAATAGCCTTTAGGAGGCTTAAGTGCTCCTGGGAGCTGGGGGGGGGCAGAAAGGACCAAAAACCAGTCCATTTTTCTGCCCTCCCCAGCCCTCAGTAGCACTGGAAGCCGCCTAAAGCTATGCAAGGCCATTTTGGTGAAGGGGCGGGATTTTGGGAGGCCAAAATGCTGTATTCAGTGTATAAGATGCACCCAGATTTTCACCCTCTTTTTTGAGAGAAAAAAGTCCGCTTACTCTGAAAATATGGTAAGTGAATTTTGTCCATTTTGTGAACTTTTTTGCCACAGTTTTCAAGTGAATCATTGCAGTTGTTAAATTACAACTGACACAGGTGATTATGGTTTCCCCATTGACTTTGCTCGTCAGGAGATCGCAAAAGGGGAGCTCATGACTCAAGGACGCTGCAGCCATCATAAATATGATCTGTTGGTAAGATCTGAATTTTGATTACTGGACCATGGGGATGCTGCAAAGGTCACTTGTGTGAAAAATGGTCATAAGTCACTTTTTTCAATGCTATTGTGACTTTGAATGGTCACTAAATGAACTGTTATAAGTCAAAGCCTTACTTTACCTCTGACTATTTTTATTTCTTAACAATACTTATGTGGGATCCAGAGGCACTATCTTCTTTTATATATAAAATGGCTGTATGTGTATGTTCCAGCATAACTCAGAACGCCTCAAGCAATTTAACCAAACTTGGTACACATGACTTACTTCTGGAAACAAATGCTGTGGGGGTAAGACAGCCCTAACAGCCTTGTGGGGGGGGTGTTCTGTTAATATAGCCTGTTGTGCCTTAAATGGATTCTACCGTACTGCCATAAATGGATTCTACTGTACAGTGCAGTAGAGTTGCCATGGTAACTCAGTACTCCACAAGGGGGCTCCCTCTGATAAGGGGAAAATCCAACATTAGAAATTACGTTTGGTCCGGACATTTTCAACAAGGCTTTGATTATTTTGAGGACAAATCAAGATCAAAAAAAACATACCAAATGATCATGGATCAGTTAGCAAAACAACAAGGTGGTATTACTTTCCTTGATGCTTCTGGGACACAGGGAAAACATTTGTAACTAATTTAATTGTCAAAGAAATTGGGCTTTTCCTGTCTAATGCAGGATTAGGATAAATAAATACCCGGGCAATGCCAGGTTACCAACTAGTTGTAAATAAAGATGTTGCTTGAGAGATATTTGCTCTGCTCAGCAACATGTCACTTTCCCCCTTCATTCATCATTTACTCACTCATTTGTAACTGAAAATTTTAGAGGGAAAAAAGAAGCCATTGGTGGATTGTAAATGACCAATCTCTTTCTCTCTCCTTCATACCACTTCCCCATTCCTCCTAGTGAGATTTCCTCCATATACTTAGTCATCTCTACACCCATTCATTATGACACGGCTGGAATGTCGACAATGGAAGATTACATTCCAGTGCAATTATGTGTGTGAACAACGAACAGATGCAATCAAATGGCACGAACCTGTAGTAGGTGGATGGTTGCGTGGTTTGCAACACATCATTGGATATATCAATAGGTTTACGTTGCTGGATTTATTTCTCCATTTCCAGCAGTTATAAGCCACTAAAGGAAACCCTTAATTGGGTTCACACAAATATACTTATCCCTTGAGACTGCTTTTTTTTTTAATGACTTAAGTGGCTGCATTTTATCACCAGGTCAGAGAACCTCTGGCCTACCAGTTTTGTTGAAGTACAACTTCTACCAGCCTTAATGAAGAGTCAATAGGAAAGATGGTAGAAAATGTTATTCAGTTTAAAAAAAGTCCACAGGATCCAATCTGGATCTGTCACCGGGACCAAAAGTTTAGTTTTCTGAGCTTTCGGACTTGTTCTCAACTTCTCTCAGACTGTTGGCTTTGGGTTGTTCTATGCATACTAACACACATTCTGGTAGAGAGACATTCCCTGAGGATGGGCTCCAGCACCCAGATTGTATCCTGCAACGTTATCCTGGGATGATGTGTATATTTGCCTTCATTCCTAAAAGTATTGTGGCCCACCTGCGGCCAGAGGAGCTGGCAGCAGATTTGGGCAATGAGGAGGTTGAGGAGGAACATGGGCCAGTCCTGGAGTCTGGGAAAGGCTCTGATGAGGGCTCTCTGTCAGAGGCAGAGAGGGGGCCAGAGCCGTGCTAGCTACCAGCTGCCTTCAGAGTCAGACTTTAGTGAGGCAGACGAACAACTGGAGCCTGTTCCCAGTGTGTGCACAGTTGCCAGAAAAAGGGAACAGCTACAGAACAGGGGTCGACTTGGGAGTAAGGCCACAGGTGGACAATGAATGGCCCCTCCCACAGGAAATAAAAGAGGAGCAAAAAGGAGTGGAGTTGCAGGAGACAATTAGTTTGCTTAGTCCTTGCCAAGTTCTGCAAATATTGGCCTGTCAACTCTCCAAGCCAGATAAGGTGACTGTAAATCCCCCCTGGAAAGATTTTGCTGTATGTGAATGAGCAGAATTCACAGTGAATTAATAAAAGGGGTTTTTGTCAGGACAAGGAGTTTGCTTCATGCTTTTGGGAAGTCTCAGTCAGAACAAAAGTCCAGATTCCTTATCCCTTTGAGAATAAATGTTTCTCTTATATATGTTTTATATTTTATATACAATGATTAAAAACTAAGAGAAAAATAGAATCTTTTGTCAAGACTGGTTATGTGCCATCAGTCATTCTCAACTCCCAGCGACCACATAATTTCCCCCCCCCAATAACAATTCTCGCTAATCTGTTTTTCGAATCTCCCAACTAAATCCATCCACCTTGCTACACCTTTCTTCAAGGGTCTCTAAAGTGAAAACTGAAGCCTATCATATCCGAATTGCAAAAAATCCAGGGAAATCTATTATTAGATATTTTTATAACTCTTTGTTGACATCTAAGGTTTGTTTAGAAGTTGGATAAGAGCTTAGATGTGAGAGATCTAACATAATACAGCTGTCCGTGCCTTTCTATGCTACATAACTAAAAGTCTCAAAGGTGAGACCTTTTTTTTTTCAAAAGGGCTTTCTTTATTTTCCTTGAAGGCCTTTCGCATTTATCCAAGAAGCTTCTTCAGTTCTTCATGAACCGTAAGAACTTTATCATTCTTCAATGAGAAGCAAACGTCTTCAAGAAAAACCCAAGAAAGTCCAGTTGCCTCTCTGGAAATTTAATGTAACTGGAATATACTGGGAAAGGTGTCCTAACCTCTTTGATATCTGAACTTGTCTTTTAAAAAGTCTTATAGGGGGTTCTTAACTCACTGATAACTGCTTGGGTTCAGGTATCATGTTAAACCATGAACTGTTTATCCAAGATGAATTAATTTCTTGGGTTCTGTTTCTTCTCAGCCTGGCAAATATGACCATGAATATACAGGAAGTAGATGCAAAAACAATATCCAGTTTGTCCATTTGTGGCTAGAATCAGATTGTTTTTTTACCAGAATTTGAAGTCATTCCAAGTTCTTATCTATTGGATGCATACATTTGAAATTATATATCTGTGTATCTGTTTAATCTCATTCACACCCTACACTTTTAGGGTAAACCTAAAGAATTCGGGGGTTGATTATAAATAATGTACTGCAGTGTTGTATCCTCTGAGGGAAGCTATGGAATCTGCTCAAATTTCCTGTATGTAAAGTTATATTATGCACACTGAACATATAGGAAGAAAAGCCAACCAACCAACACGGCACACAGGTCCCTCTATTTCAACTCTCATGTGTCCCGTTTTTCTGATCTCTGTGTGTAATATACCGTGAAGAAGCTATAACCGCTGTTATTAACAATAACCATCATCATTATTATGATTATTTCAATGACTCAATGTGTTTTATGGATGTGATGAAATTGAGCTGACCTACATATGATTAGCATTTGTAACGGTTTGCAGAGACCTTTGGGGTGGGAAGGTTGATTGAGGCAAGGGAAGGAGATTCACAACTATAAGTAATTCTTTTCTGACAACCCCAAGTGAGGTCAGAATTGCCAGATTGCCAAGCAAGTATTTTTAAAATATTTTATTTATACATTTTTCTTTAGTAAACATAAAAACTCAATATCTACATGAACAGCATGTTATTATTTTGAAAAATAATATTATTATTATTATTATTACAATAATATACATATCATTGATAATAATCACATAGCAATTAATATTAACTTATCCATACTAATAAACCTTCATTATATCTTAAACTTTTACATTTCTAACTTCTGTTTCGGTTAACTAACCATTGGTAAAACAATCCCATGTTCAAAAGTATTCTGTTTCTTCCTTCTCCTTTATTTTGAGTGTTAGTCTATCCATCTCTGTGCATTCCAATATTTTTGTAAAATTACATTTTCATCTGTAGGGATCTCTTCATTTTTCCGCTGTTGTGCAAAAACAGTTCTAGCTGCTGTTCAAGGCAGTTTTTAAGTGAGTCATGTCCAACTTTGTAGTTGATAAGACAGTTGACTAGATAAGACAGTTGTTAAGTGAACCACACTGTCGTTAAGCGAATCCAGCTTCCCCCACTGACTCTGCTTGTCCCAAGCTGGCTGGGGAAGGTTACAAATGGTGATCACATGACCCCCCAGGACAACCATCGTAAATACATGCCAGTTGCAAAGTGCTTGAATTTTGATCAACTGACTGAGGGGGATGCTACGACGGTCGTAAGTGCAAGGACTTGATTGCAACCTACTTTTGTGTCATTGTAATTTTAAAATGGTCATTTCATGAATGGTTGCAAGTTTAGGATTCCCTGTTCATTCTGGCAATTAAACAGGAATTCTAATGATTAACTGATGGGCTGGGTCAATTGTTATGGAAACTATTCTCAGGGTCCCTCCACAATCTATTTAAAAAAGAGAGAGAGAAAGTGACTTCTTCAGCTAAGATGTCTTTTTGTAGAATGCTCTGTCCTTGAAAGGCTTGCCAAGGACCTACTTAATGTTTCTGTACCAAACAAATAATTTGATGTGTCCCCTTAAAACATTAAAAAAATGTTTAAACTGAATGCTGTGGATTTAACAGGGTTATTTTCTGACTGATTCTTTATCCTCAAGGTGGTATCAACTATTAGCAGTTACATTTGTAGAAGTTACCTAAACTTATCTGTCTCTGTCCTGGTCCTTCGGATCTTCCAAAGGTATTTATCACCGCTGTAATCAAGGACAGCCACCTTTAATGTAGAACACAGAATACTAGGGTTGGAAGGGCCCTTGGAGGTCTTCTAATCCAATCCCCAGCTCATTCAGGGATCCCTATAGTATTTCAGAAAAATGTCCTCTTGAAAACCTCCAGTGATGGAGGATCTAAACTTCTAGAGGCAACCGTTCCACTGATTAACTGTTCTTACTTGTCAGGAAATTTCTTCTTAGTTCTAGGTTGGATCTCTCTTTAATGATCTCCCACCCATTAGTTCTTGTCCTGCCTTCAGGTGCTTGGAAGCTATTTCTGTTTTACTTTCTATATTACTGAGGGGGTGGGGTGTTTTACTGTCTTGATAGTTCTCTTCTCATGGTATTAAAAATTGACCTGAACTTGATGCAGGTGATATTTTCACAATGTTGTGCAGCCCTGATAATGTAGATCATAAAAACATTTTCCTAGATATCTCTGATGCTTTGGGGCTGTTTGTGTGGCTGCCTCCCTTATACCTGCTATATAAACACTTTCAGTAAATTTTATTAGAGTTCCGATGAGTGTTTCTCAACTTTGGCAACTTTAAGAGGTGTGGATTTCAACTCCCAGAAATCCCCAGCCAGCATGTTACATCTTACAACCTGCATCAGGGTTGTTTTGACCTTGGGGGGGGGGGCATAGCCAGGGTGGGCGTGGCCAGCTCAATATCACTCACTCGCAACCAAATACCTGATGCCACTAGACTTGAAATTTTGGGCTTAGACAATTTAAAACTATGCCGCCTTCGGTCTGACCTAAGCATAGTGCATAAAATTATCCGCTACAATGTCCTACCTGTCAATGGCTACTTCAACTTCAAACACAAAAATATTGAGCACACAATAGATACAAACTTAAGGTAAACCGCTCCAAACTCGACTGCAGAAAATACGACTTAAGCAACAAAATTGTCCATGCTTGGAATGCACTACCTGACTTTGTGGTTTCTTCCCCAAACCCCCAAAACTTTAACCTTAGACTGTCTACTGTTGACCTCACTTCAAGGGTGGGTTCCGCTTCTGTTACTGCTGGTTCACTCAGGGATGCCCATCACGCACGTGCGCGGTTGATGCATGCTACCCATGCATGTGCAGTAGTAAAAAAATGATGCCGCCTATGACACCGCTGATAGAACCAGTTCGGGGGCATGGCTGGCCGAGTTACTACCTACTCGGCAGAACCGGGATAAACTGGTAGGAACCCACCTCTGCCTCACCCCATTCCTAAGAGGTCTGTAAGGGGCGTGCATAAATGCACCAACGTCCTTACCATCCCTGTTCTAATGTTTCTTTTTATTCGTATCCATTTCATGTATCCAAAATCATGTTTATACATATATAGTTGTCTAATACATGCTTGACAAAATAAAAAATAAATAACATCATTTGCTGCATACGGCCCTCCTGAGCTCTGTTTTCGCTGGCAGAGGCACCACGGGCCGGTCCTTTGTTGTTTCCAGGGCAGCCCAGCGGGCCAGATCTAAGCACTCAGCGGGCTGGATCCTGCCTCCAGACCTTGAGTTTGACACCCCTGCACTAGATGTTTACTTTGATGGAGATTTTATGGCTTTATGAAAACTTAACGTGGCTGAGACATGTACAGTACCTCAAAGGAATGCTGTTCTACAAGCCCAGCTATGGATCGAACATTCAACTTCTGTTTGAAAACATCTTCTTTTTTTAAAAAAAAAGCATAACCTTCCTTAAAAAAGAACAGGTTGCAGTATAATAAGAATAAGTAAAGTAAGTAAATATGTTCTTCAGTCAAGCCCCTATGACTTACTTGGAAATATTCATATGGTTTTCTTGGCAATTAGGTGTAAATGCTTTTTTCAACTTCTCAATTGAGCCAAAGGAGCAAATGAACTGATAAACATAAAGAATCTAACTACCCAAAAGCAATAAGTGCTTGTAGGTGTCCTTTTCTTGGCGTTTTTCTCTTGTGGATTTGGTCATTTGGTTACTTTTATATTTGCTATTTTTCCTTAAGCATTTTAATCCTATTGGGTTAGCTGTCCAGAGATGCTTCAGGATTTCAGCAGCATGCAGGTTGATCAATGGAGACCTAATTCTGCCAGAGATGCTTTAGTAATTCCTCCATTAAGCAGACGTTTGGACCAGATATTCCCTTCCAAATCTATGAAACTGTTTTGCATGTCACACTGACCCTTCTTGATAATTGAACGACTGATGAATTGATTAAATCAATCAATCAATCCTGCTTGGGTTGGACTAGATCTCCAAGGTCCCTTCCAACTCTGTTACTCTGCTTCTGTAGGGAATATTTATGTCTGTTTGTTCAATTTCTATAGCTGCTCAGAGTCACTTGGTTGGGCAGCTATAGAAATAAATTGTCAGCTGTCTCCTTGCTGCTTCGCTGCTCTGCAGTGACAGACTGCCATGAACTGTGAGGAGGGGGGAGGAAGTGGGGAACAACAGCAAGTGCTGTATCTTCTCAAGATGCTGCCTGAAGGTCACCCAGCTGGAAGAAGGAGGGGCTGCATACCGAACTGTGCTTGGACTGATCGTTATGAAAACACCTTGCCTGAACCTAATTGGTTGCACTTGGATGGAAAAGGAGAGTCAGTTAAGGGAGGGAAAAGGATTTAAGGCATTTTGGCATGCAATTCTCAGTCCTGCCTATGCATTACTGCAATACACTTGATGTCTAAAAAATACTTTTCTCAACAAATGGAGCCAAGGATCATTTCTCTTTAGATGAATCAAATAGAATAGAATAGAATAGAAAAGACTTGGAAGTCTTCTAGTCCAACCCCCTGCTTAGGCAGGAATCCTATAGCATTCCAGACAAATGGCTATCCAACATCTTCTTAAAGACTTCCAGTGTTGGGGCATTCTCAACTTCTGGAGGCACGTTGCTCCACTGATTAATTGTTCTCACTGTCAGGAAATTTCTCCTCAGTTCTAAGTTGCTTCTCCCCTTGATTAGTTTCCACCCATTGCTTCTTGTTCTACCCTCAGGTGCTTTGAAAAACAGATTGACTCCCTCTTCTTTGTGGCAACCCCTGAGATATTGGAAGACTGCTATCATGTCTCCCCTAGTTCTTCTTTTCATTCAACTAGACAGACCCCAGTTCCTGCAACCGTTCTTCCTATGTTTTAGTCTCCAGTCCCCTAATCATCTTGGTTGCTCTTCTCTGCATTCTTTTTAAATCGTGGCATCTAAAATTGGATGCAGTTTAAGTTGTGTGGTATAACACAGCAGGTCTGACATAAATAAATAAAATTAAAAATAAATACAATCACTTTTTAATGTTCTCTCCCCCCCTCCCCGCCAAGTTCTGCATCTGGTGCTTTAAAAAAAATCCTAAGCACCCATCTGAATATGAAAGGAAGGTACATGGACTTAGCGCCCCACCTAGCTAAAATTGGTTCTTCATAACTATAGAGTTGAGCATCTCCCTGATGGAAAATATTTTGGGAAAAGATAGTCACGCTGGGATAGAACATCTTCCGATCACGTAAAACATTCTGGGATCAATCTCTATCATTTGTAGGTCATCAAACAACACCCTGTTCTTATTGTGAAATGGAGAATAAGGTTTGCTAACAAGTATTAACATAACCAGCTGGGATGGACCAATGGTTTGGCACAATAGATCGTACCTCCAATTTATTGAACAAGAGATCATCTGTACATCTGGGGAATGAGGTGTCTCTTTAATTAGCTTCTAATAGATCCCTCTTTCTCACCTGGATTACTCCTGACCTTATTTTGATACAGTCTTAGAGTTGTGATGAATGGTCCTACAGGAACAGAGAACCATTTTAGAATCATTTATAAGTATATAGTGCCTCTTGGATGAAATGTTGCTTATTCCAGATTCCTGTGTATAGAGTTGCTAATTTTTGATGGTGATGTGCCTTCAATATAATTTTTGAACTCAAATCAGCGACCTTCTCCTTAGGATGTTCACCAATCAAGGAACACAAGCTTTTTCATATTCGGCAACCACCACTTCTGGAGTGATAAAAATATTGCTGACAAAATTGGACGACTTGGTTTGATGACTTCATCCTAGCTCTGTGGAGTTTGTAGCAGAATTGTATAGTTGTCTCTGGCAGTGCGCCCCTCCTTGCTTTTAACAGAGTAACTGAATTGGAAAGGACCTTGGAAGTCTTCTAGTCCAACCCCTTGCTCAAGCAGGAAACCCTATACCATTTTAGACAAATGGTTGTCCAATGTCTTCTTATAAAACTCTAGTGTTAGAGTATCTACAACTTCTGGAGGCAAGTTGTTCCACAGATTAATTGTTCTGTCAGGAAATTTATCCTTGGTTCTAGGCTCTCCTTGATTAGTTTCCATCCATTGCTTCTTGCCCTGCCTTCAGGTGCCTTGGAGAATAGTCTGACTCCCTCTTCTTTGTGGCAGCCCCCGAGATATTGGAACACTGCTATCATGTCTCCTCTAGTCCTTCTTTTCATTAAACTAGATATACCCAGTTCCTGCAACTGTTCTTTATATGCTTTAGCCTCCAGTCCCCTAATCATTTTTGTTGTTCTCCTCTGCACTCTGGACTCCTGTGATGTTCTCCTCTGTAATGGTATGTGAGAATGACCTTGGGAGACAGGAGGAAGAGTGGCAGATTAGACAAAGGTCATAAAAGCAGTTGCTGAGTCGGAAGAAGGAATGGGGTGTGTGGCAAATATCTCAGAAGGGACCTTCCTTAGCTTCTTGGATTGTAAAGGCAAGATGGGGAAAGAGATGTACCTTCAGAGTTGCAGGATTATGTGAATGTAACCTTACAATAAAATTAGAGCGAGTCTTTCTAGGTGTGCTTCTTCTCCGGATAAGGCTGAGATCAATCTTGCAAGGCTGAAACCATAACCACAAGTCTGTTTAATTTCCATGACTTTTGTCCCAGTAAAACCCCAGTGTGGTAATATTTTGAAATATGGGCCTTTTGTCCTTCTTAGCATATCAAGCATGCTCTAGTCTACAAGAAGGGAGAAACTCTTTCCCTCATTTCTCCTTATCGCTAATTATATCTTTATTATTAGTATCTATCTGCATCTTGGGATTGGCCCATAGGTTCACCCACACAGTCATCTTTGTGAGTTTATAGCTTACCTCGTCCTGCACCGTGGAGCATTGGTACGCCATGGGGAAGCATGAACTAAAGTTTAATGCTCAAGCTATAAACTCATACTGGATTTGGAACTTGGAAATGATTCCTGAGAACAGCATGGACTGCCAAGAAAACAACCGATGGATAATAGAAAGTCAACCCAGTGTTCTCCCTTAAGGCACAAAGGACCAGGCTCAGATTATCCACATTATGCAAGGACTCAGCCAGGGGTGGGTTCCGGCTGCTGCTACTGCTGGTTTGCTCAGGGATGCACTGTGCCTGTGCGCTATACGTGCATGCGCAATAGTAAAAAAATTGCTTCTGCACATGTGCAGAAGCAAAAAACAAGATGGCGCCTCCTATGGCACCGCCGAGAGTATAGTTCAAGGCCGTTGCAAGCCAAGTTACTACCTACTTGGCCGAAGCTGTCTGAACTGTTAGGAACCCACCTCTGGACTCAGTTCTCTAGAGAAGGCCCTAATGTTGGGAAAGGTGGAAGAGAAGAGAAAGAGGATGATCAAAGGGGAATGGATTCAATTATGATGGTGTTGGGAGCCCTGTTGGATGACTTGAAGGAACAGATTAGGAATATCATAGAGAAAATCTATCTGTGGTCACTCAGAGTCAACACCATCTTGAAGGCACATAATCAATCAACCAAAATATTATTATACTTGCGTGATTTGGTTTGAAGCACCAAGAAGGAAATGAAAGGATATAATTCGTCAATAGTCTGGAATTCAGCGTCTGACATTGAAGAAATATAAGTTCTTCTTTGATATTTGAATGGGAGGATTTTTATGTCAATATGTCTGAACAGGTTGTCCTTGATTTACAACAGATTCTTTACTGACTATTTGGTACCGAAAAAAGGGACTTATGACTGGTTTTCATACTTGCGACCATTGGAGCATTGCCATAGTCACTTGATCAAAATTCAGCCACTTGGCCATTGACTCATATTTATGACGGTTGCAGTATCCTGAAAGTATTCCTTTCCATGACAAGGAAAATCAATGGGGAAATCAGATTCACTTAACAAATGGGTTACTAACTTAATGGCTGCATAGATTCACTTAACAACTGTTGCAAGAAAGGCCATGAATGGGGTAAAAATCACTGAACAACTGTCTCACTTAAGAACAGAAATTTTGGGTTCAATTGTGGTCGTAAGTCGAGATCCCAAAGAGGTTCCCTGCAGAAATAAGACCACAGAAGTCCTTGCACTGCATAAACTGTATTAAATGTTTTATGGCAAAAAAATTTACAAGTCTACAGAGCAGAACTATAGGATCTACTGAAGGCCTCTTACTTGAACAAATTCAAATTTGTTTTCCAAGATGCATCAAGCAACCAGCCTTTGCAACCAGACCTATCCTACGTATATGAAGTTATTCTAAAATGAAAACTTTGTTGTCAAGAGGATTTTTTAATCCTGACAGGTAATATTCTAGGTAATGCCTAGATAAAGCATCAGTATGTCACAGTCATGTGGATAAAACCGCTTATCAAAGTTTATTTCCAAGATGGTTTATCAAGTCAGTATATACTAAATGGCTGGTTGGGGAATTCTGGGAATTGAAGTCCACAAGTCTTCACATTGCCATGTTTGGAGGCTTCTAATTTACCACATGAATTTTGTTTTCTGACTGGGATATCATTCTCACTTCTCTAACAACCCCTCACATTGTCTCCTCTTCGAGTCTGCTGCTCCAAGAGGAAATCACAAATTCTTCCAGCTGTTCTTGTCCCCTGTCTGGTTGTAACTCAACGCCAACACACAAACACTTCGGCTGAGCTCCGGATCTGATTAGAACATCTTTTTCTTCCCTTTTATCACCCAGTGTCCCACCATTCACCCATCACTTTCTAAACCCGATTTCCATGTGCAGCATCCATCATATCTTGCAATGGACAGCTCCTTCTTAATCCTTAATCTTCTTTCCACTAAAACGCTGATATCCTTGACTGCCCTACATCTCTCATTCCTCCTAATTCACAAAAGCATCCATGCAAAAATCTTCCCTCAAACAAAACAAAACAATACAAAACAAAAAGTCACAAACTTCACACAAGTTAAACATGTCTTCCTAGGTGGGTGCCATTTTTGTATGAATTTTATGTAAACACACATGGTAATAAGCTGCAGTGAGCAAGTGTTTTTGCCCTGCAGCTTTTCCAATGAACACAGTGGCAATTTTTTTTAATGGTTCCCTTTCTCTCTAATTCAGAACAGACCATTTTATTTTCCGAAATGAGTCAAATCACTGAACGGATCAGTTATTCTTCCAAATGACTCAGCAATAAATTGCAGTACGGTTTGCCCACGCAAATGACTCAGCAACGCTCACAACCATTACGGATTAAAATGGTTCTGGGTCAGAACACAGTAATTAAATAAAAAAATTCCTCCCAACAGAGTTGAGGGCTCTTTTTGAATTAAAAAAAATAAATTCGAATCTTTGGAATCCTAGATTTATGATTCTGGGTTGATTGATTATGCTGTCAACTCTGCAACCATTAATTACAAGGGCTAATTGATTACCTGAGTTAGGGCTTACTTGGACATTATGAGATTTCCCAAGGTGCCTTCCCACCAACAGAATTAATGAGGAAAAAGCTACTCATCACATAAAAAAGATTTCCCATCACTTCATGCCTATTGTCACTTCATGGCTATTGTGAAGAATGTGGGTGCTTTGTCATTTGAGATTTTAAAGAAGAGATCGGACAATCATTCATCTGAAATGGTACAGGGTCTCCTGCTTGATTAGGGGATCGGACTAGAAGACCTCCAAGGTTCCTTCCAACTCTGTTATTCTCTCTTGTTCAAGATTGATTTTGTGCCATTGAATAGGTGTTGACTCTTAGAGACCACATATATGATTTTTCTCCTGAAGATGTGTCCCTAACCAGGACTTCCAATGGTGTACACATTGCCATCCCATTCGCCATAACTTAAGTCCATCCCCTGTCTGTCCCCTTCCTGTTGTTCCTTCCATTTTCTCCTCCATCTGAGTCTTTTCCAGAGACCTGGATCTTCTCATCATGTGGCCAAAGTAGGATAATTTGAACCTGGTCATTCGCATCTTGAGTGAGAACTCTGGTGGAATTGTTTGCCTTGTCTTTGATCCTTAGATTCAATGAATTGTGGATTGAAAGGGACCACATGGATCTCGTGACCCGTCAAAACTGTGGTCCACAAAAGTGCGCTCCATTTGACGTCATCACAGCGTGACGAAAAAATTAAAAATTGAAATAAAAATAAAATTAAAGCAAGCCGATTCACATAAGGTAAGGGTTAGGTTTAGGTTTAGGGTTAGGGTTAGGGTTAGGGTTAGGGTTAGGGTTAGGTTAAGGGTTAGGGTTAGGTTTAGAGCGTTAGGGTTACGTTTAGCGTTAGGTTAAGGGTTAGCGTTAGGTTTAGCGTTAGGTTAACGGTTTTTAGGGTTAGATTTAGGGTTAGGTTAAGGGTTAGGTTTAGGGTTAGGTTTAGGGTTAGGTTTGGAGGGGTTAGGGTAAGGTTTTCGCTTTATTTTTACATTTATCGATCAAATGCCAAAATCCATTCCTCTGTTGCCATGTCTGAAGGTTCTGCCCAGTCACATTGTACTTTCCACATCAGGAGAACCCATTGCGTGCAACTCTAAGTTGCTTGTCAAATCTCGGGCACGCCTTTCTGTGGTATGAAACTTGGTGGAGGGAATAAGACCATAATTCTGGAGATCTTTCAGTCCACCTGCCTCAGGCAAATTTCAGTTTCCTTATTGTCTCCCAAATGTACATGTTCTACTTCGAAGTGCACTTGGTAAAGACAAAGGCTAGGGCCACCTCTTATGTAGGAGGAGTGACGGAGCCTGGGGCAGAATCAAAAGAGGAATCAGCCTAGAATCTCTATGTAGCCACAAAAAGACTATGCCCATTTCCTCTTCAGTTTTGTTGACCCTTATCTAATACCAAGAGAGTGCTAACCATTGCATAAGCATGTGTTGGAAGGAATGTCCATCTGGGTTCAGTTCCAAGTGGGGAAAAAGACACTGCAAACCTTGAGGGTGCTTGGAAAGATGATTTTACTGGTGAACAGGACACATTGGTTTGAGGTCCTGGGAAAAAAGATGATCACATGCTTCAAGATGTTGGTTGAAGAAGAAAAAGAAAAAGAAGGATCTTGCTGAGAGTTCCTGAGGTTTTTATGCTCTCTGTTCGGCCCCACCTCTCTATTTCTTGTTCCTGTGTAAGAAATGTATTCTGATTGGTTGTCAGACTCCTGGGGGCGAGGGATGTGAGCTAACTTTGTAGGTTGTATGTCTTTTGAGTCCTAAGCTTGGATGAGCTTTGCTTCTTTCCAGGTGCCCTGTAGTGAGATAGGTAAAGGGCTAATACTATCATGCCTTAATCCCATCACCCTGGAGCTGAAGGGGGGAGATCTTTGTTATGGAGAATAGCCTGGCTCAGGCCTTTTAATGGCACATTGACAAAGGTGGGGGCTATTGAGTCTGTTTCCTGCCTAAAAACATGTTTCTCCATTTCTTATCCAGGAAGATATAATATTCTCCCTTTTCAATATTTCCTAGGATAGTTTCATTTAATAGATGTGTGACTAACTTAACGACTGCAGTGATTCACTTAAGAATTGTGGCAACAAAGGTCATAAAATGTGGCAAAACTCACTTAACAACTGTCCCACTTAGGCATAGAAATTTTGGGATCAGTTGTGGTCGTACATTGAGGACTACATACGGTTGCTCTGAAATTATTCTGCTTCTGAATTAGTGATAATCCATCAGCAGCTCACCCAGAAACTGCTTCTTTCCTCATGGCAGAAAAGTAAACTCTGCAAAACTTGTATCTTTATTTTCATCAATCAGAACATCGACTTCCACACTACAATTATGATACATTAACAACACATCCCTTATTAATTGCACTTTTAATAAATATAGTCTGCCATATGATAATCAACATTCTTTTAAACAACTCAGCTGCTGGTGGAGCCATGGAGTTCTATAATCCTGAATTATTATTTTTTTGCTGCTCTGTTGTAGATACAGAACAAGATCATGACACGTATATAGAGACCCCATAGAAGTATTATAAACTAGAGTATCCAACAAACCCTTTCATGCAATTAATTTTCCTATGAAATGTCATGCTGGCAATCCATCTTTTCTTTTGGATTGGGGCCTGCCACACTTTCTACTGTTTCCTTTCTATTGTGGGAAAGTGAGAGGGGTATGGGTGATATGTAGCCATAACAACATTCTTCTTAGAAAGCCAAGGTCATCTTTGCCTCTGCACCTGGCCAGAAATGGATGGGTGGAAGCTGCCAGCGTGGCAGTGGAAGATTGGACCATGGGATGGACTTCTTGGTGTGGGGAGGGCAAGATCTTGAACTTTCAACTGGGTGGGGAAAACCTGCAAGCTGTCAGATTTGGGTTTTCCCAGTTGTGCGAACATGACATCTCTAATAAAGTGGAACTTTGAGGAAACTCAAGCCTCCGAGTTTTATTTCATTGGGGATGTTTTTTGGAACCTGACATCAAATTTCTCTGGAACTGAGAATGTTGTTTCCCAACACTATTCTTAGCAGCTAAGTATTGCTGTCTATTTCAGACAGAAAACCAATTTGGTGCAGTGGTTAGCACCAGGGTAGAAATGGGGAGACTATGAGTTCTAACTCTTGCCTGAGACATGAATCCAGCTGGACTAGAAGACCTCCAGGGTCCCTTCCAACTTTGTTCTTCTGCTATTCTGGGTGACTTTGTGTCAATCCCTTTTTTTACAGCCCTGGGAAGCAGGCAGTGGCAAACCACTGTTGAAATCTTGTCAAGAAACCTCCAGGGACTAGTTGAGACAATTGCCAAGAGTAAGCAATTAGTTGAAGGCACATATATCTACGAGTGCACACAGAGATATTCAAATTCAATCTACTTCTGAATCTGTTGCACATGGAAGTGTGAGGTAATTGTAGGAAGAGAGCTTGAGGGCATTTGTACCTTTTCACTGAAAAGAGAATATTAGAGTTGAAGGGAAGGACTAGAGCAGGGATGGGAAATTATGGCTCTTATACGATCTGCAAACGTCAACTCCCATAATTCCTGAGCCATGTTGGCTCAGCAATTGTGGGAGTTGACGTTTGCAGATTGTAAAAGGGCTGTAATCCCCAACCCTGGATTAGGTAATAGCCTGTGTGTGTGTGTGCGCGTGCACATGCGCGCACTGCCCTTTATGGCCTCCCCTGCCTGATCGAGAAAGAACCTCCAGAATTCCTGAGAAGAATTCCAGCAACCAGAATGTTACGTCACTTGCATAGTTACATGACTGCAATCATTTAGATGCTAAGGTACAAGGCGTGGATGGTTATTTGGGAACTCCATTGCAAGATGATCAGACTAGATCTTTGATTCTGATGCTAATTGGTGCTGCGGAGCCTTGTGGTGCAAGCCTTGCGAGAGTCAATAACAGGAAGAAAAAGTGATGCTCACAAAAATCTTGTAGCATCTTCAAAGGTGAGCCTGAATTGCAGGTCACTGAGAATAAATGGTAGTAAAAGTAATTTTAGATTGGAGACATGTTTCTAACGATAGTTTGAATATCTAAACATCTTGAATGTCTAGACATTCTAGACATTCATCTAAACATTTGTCTAGTTCTCTACGGGGCCTGCCATGGACATGTCACCCTGTCAAAGAGAGTCTAAAACGGTGTTTCTCAACCTCAGCAATTTAAAGATTAATACGTTTGTGAGAGTGTGTAATTCTGAATTACAC
The DNA here is from genome assembly GCF_009769535.1 of Thamnophis elegans. Taxonomy (NCBI): domain Eukaryota; kingdom Metazoa; phylum Chordata; class Lepidosauria; order Squamata; family Natricidae; genus Thamnophis; species Thamnophis elegans. Next base: position 150,525,483 of record NC_045542.1, on the reverse strand, counting down.
ACTCTCACAAACGTATTAATCTCCAACAGATTCCAAAGAAGAACAATTATCAACCTAACCCAAAGGAAGTCTCGCCCAAAAAACCAAGACACAGAACAGGACAACGCCATTGCCCTCCTCCCTTACATCAAAGGCACCACAGCTAAAATCAGCAAAATTCTCCACAAGCACAATATCAAGACAGCCTTCAGCACTGACCAAAAATAGCCAACATCTTAAGAAACCCCAAAGACAAGATCCAGGTAGATTGATTGAGAATCTCCATGGACATCCAAAAGAACAAATTGTAGGGATTGGTACTTCTCTGAGTCTCTCCACACTTATCACTTAATCATCTCTATTTACGCCTGATCCCTATGTCACTGCCTTCCTCTTGTCCTCAGACTACTAGGGAGACAGTTTAAGCCCTATTGTCACTTTATCAGCACAGACATCCGTTCCTAGCCAAACTGCCAACATGAGTGCCACAGCTTCACAACAAAAGCTCCACTCGTTGGTACTTGGGTCATGATGTTACCTGCAAGTACATGAAAGGAACACTTCACATTGAGACATTGCCATGCATAGTTGATTACTCATCCTCTTTACTTAAGAGAGAAACCAGGAGACTGCAACAATGGGAGTTGTTGTTTTTTTAAAGTTTTTTTAATTTTTTTAAAAAGACAAAGACAAACAAAAACATAAACATATACAACCTTCCCATTTCATATAGTGTGTCATTTGGTTACAAAGTTTTGTGCGTCCTTTCCATGGTCACCACTTATAATTATATATCAAACCACAAATTGTTCAATAGATAAACATGGGATGGTAAGAAAGCAATCTCAATTATATTGTCAATTGTAGGGGAGAAAAATTGTTATAAATACATATTATTAACAACAGCTATGAGATTATATAATTGTGAATGTATATATGAGAAATAAAAATTAAAAAAAATAAACATAAGTACCTTGCTGTTATATATCAATTCTTCAACTATAATTATTATTCCTTAATTTTAAATAGAATATTCTAAATATTTTTTTATTACACAGACAACAATGGGAAAGGGAGAGGATGGGGGAAAAAAGGGGGGGGAGGGGAAAACCCATCTTCACATACAATATGTCGTTTAATCACAGGTGCATCCCTACTAAGTTATACATCCCGTATCTCTCTATTGTATAGTTAATAAGCACCACAATAAGCTAGGGTTTAAAAAACAAGAAACAACAAAATAAAGCAAGAGAGAGGGAAAAAAAAAGGGTCGGGGGAGGGGGGGGAGGTCCAAAAAGGACAAAAAAAGGTCCAAGAAGGAAAGGAAAAAAAAAACAAAAACCATCATCACATGCAGCATGTCGTTTGATTACGGTTGTTTTAACATCTACATCTTCAAATAATGTTACCATCTCAAGATATTTCCTCTAATGTAACTAAAGGTCTCATTTTCCTTCTACACTATATATTCAGTTAACATTAGCATTGTTTCCCCCCAGAGAATATACTTCTATTCATTGTTAATCTTGCATTTCATACCTTCAACAGAGATCTTATTCCTTCATTGTTCAACAAGGCATCGCTGCCTATATATACCAGTTTTCATTTGTTCCCCTATTAGAATTGCCTTATCAGCAGCGAAATATCATTATAATAAGTTCTTAACCTTATACATTATATCACCAGACCTTATATTAGTACTTCCTTATATCATTGTTGAATTATTTCACAGCATAATTATATCATCATTTACTTTTTCCAATTAAGGCATAAGTGTATCATTTTCATTTCCAAGATTTTGTTTTTTTTCCCTTAGCCATTGATAAAACAAGTCCCATATCTTATAAAATTGTTCATCCTCTTGCTCTCTAATTTCAAATGTCAATTTACTCATTTCGGCACAGTCCATTATTTTTCGAATGATTTCTTCCTCTTTTGGTATTGTTTCATTTTTCCAGTTTTTTGCAAATACAATTCTGGCTGCTGTTAAACACATTACAATCAAATATTTTAAGTCTTTGTTGTAGGTTCTGGTAAAATTCCCAATAAAAAGACCTCTGGTTTAAAGTCTATTGTTTGTGTATCATTTTCTCCAACCACATGTGGATTTTAGTCCAGTATCTTTTGGCTTCAGTGCAAGTCCACCCATGTGGTAGTATGAGCCAGGTATCTGGTGACATTTCCAACACTTTTCTGATTTATTCTTGAACATTCTTGCGATCTGGTCGGGGGTAGATGCCACTGTAAAAACATCTGATACAAGTTTCTCTATATGCAGTAGACATTGTCATTTTGTAATTTTGAGACCACAAATTCTGCCAATTCTCTAAATCAATCCCATACTTAAAATTTTCCCCCCAAGCAATCATAGTTTCTTTAACTGTTCTTCATGCAATTAACTCCAATAAAATAATCCCTATAGTTTTAAATACTTTTTCATCAGTACCTGTTAGGATTTTGTCTAGCTCGTCATTTGTTATAGAGACCTTTAGTTTTTCTATCTTCATTATATCTAGATTGTATCTGTACATATGAATACCAGTTCATTTCCATCCCTTCTTGCTTTACTCTTGACTAGATTGAGCTCACCTCTGTATTCAATAATTCTATATCTAACTGTTTGTTCTTTTTATGTATTATCGGATACGAGAATGCTTCAGTTGTTGATGTCCAGACTGGAATTTTTAAATAATGTAATTTTTTAATCTTTTCCCAATTTAACAACACCGCCTCCCTTATATAGGTCTTCTAAAATAGCCATGTGGTTTAGTTCCCTTATACCATAAGAAAGCATGCCATCCCAACAGCAAATCGTGACCTTCTACGTTCAATAATCTAGAGTTTTTTAATGATATCTACTCCTTAATCCACATCAGGTTTGCTGCCTGATAGTATAGCTCCCAATCGGGTAAACCAAAACCTCCTCTTGATCTAACATCTTGTAGTAATTTAAGCTTTATTCTAGCTTTTTTCCCTTGCCAAATAAATTTCAAAACTATTTTATTTAAGTCTAGAAAAAAATCCTTACCCAGTCTAATTGGATTGTCTGAAACAGATATAGAATTCTAGGTAGAATGTTCATTTTAATTGTGGAAATTCTTCCCATCATTGATAAATGCAAGTTTTCCCATTTCTCCAAATCGATTGCTATTTGTCGTTTTAATCTGGTATAATTATCCTCTTTAAGAGTGCTACATCTAGGTGATAAATGTATCCCCAAATATTTAATCTTACTTGTGTTTTGAATCTGCAACATTTCTGACAACTGTTCCTTTTGTGTAGCTGGGATATTCTTTGTCATGATCTTTGTTTTATCTTTGTTTATTTTCAAGCCTGCTACTTCTCCATATTCCTCTATTCTTTCTAACAATTTGGGTGCGGTTTCTAATGGATCTTCGAGAATGAAAACTAAGTCGTCTGCGAACGCTTGCAGTTTATACTCTCTCTCTTAATTTTCATTCCTCTTATTTCTTCTTCTTCTCTGATCTTTCTATTTAAGACCTCTAGTGTTAGGACAAAGAGTAGCGGTGATAGTGGGCAGAGAATATTCTAAATATTGAATTCATGCATACAACATCATTCCATTACATCATTCTAATCTGTTTAACAATGCTAAATCCTTATAGTATTGCATATATCATTCTATTATTCTTAAAATATAAAAAATTCAATATTTTCCATTACCATGATTTTTTATCTAACCATTGATAAAACAAATCCCAAACCTTATAAAATTGTTCATCTTCTTGTTCTCTAATTTCAAATGTCAATTTATTCATTTCCGCACATTCCATTATTTTCTGGATAATTTCCTTCTGCGTTGGTATTTTCTCATTTTTCCAATTTTTTGCAAATACTATTCTAGCTGCTGTTAAAACATTTACAATCAAATATTTCAAATCATTTGTTGTATATTTCTGGTATAATTCCCAATAAAAAAAGTCTCTGGTTTAAAGTCTGTGTTTTTGTCATTTTCTCCAACCACATGTGGATCTTAGTCCAATATCTCTTAGCTTCTACGCAAGTCCACCACATATGGTAATATGAACCGGGTATCTGATGACATTTCCAACACTTTTCTGATTTATTCTTGAATATTCTTGCTATTCTCGTCAGGGGTAGATGCCACCTGTAAAACATCTTATACAAATTTTCTTATATGCTGTTGACATTGTCATTTTGTAGTTTTGAGACCACTGTTTCTGCCACTTCTCTAGTTCAATCCCATGCCCCAAATTTTTCTCCAGGCTATCATAGTTCCTTTAACTTGTTCTTCTTCTAATTTAACCTCTAGTAAGTGTCCATAAAGTTTTTAAATTACTTTTTCATCAGTACCCATTAAAATTATATCTAACTCTGTCATTTATCATAAAAACCTTTCTCTTTACAATCGTCATATCTAGCTTGTATTTGCATGTATGAAAACCAATTCATCGTTATACCTTCCTTTCCAATTCTTGCATAGATTTAAGTTCACCCCCTGCATTCAATATTCAGCATATCTAACTGTTTGTTCCTTTTTGTATATTATTGCGTATTAAAAAGCTTCAATCGTTGATAGCCAGACTGGAATTTTTAAATAATATTGTCTTTTAACTTTCCTCCCAATTTAATAGCAAGGCCTCCCATAGGTAATGTCTTCTAAAATACCCTGTGTTTTAGTTCCCTTGTACCATAAAAAGGCATGCCAACCCAACAATGATGTCCTTCAAGAGTCAATAATCTGGTATTCCTTAGTGTTATCCATTCTTTAACCCACATCAAACTTGCAGCCTGATAGTATAGTTCCCAGTTGGGCACACCCAATCGTCCTCTTATTCTTGCATCTTGTAACAATTTTAATTTTTTTCTTGCTTTTCCCCCCTGCCATATGTACTTCAACACTATTTTATTTAAGTCATCGAAAATTCCTTCCCTAGTCTAATTGAAATCGTCTGGAACAGATATAAGATTCTAGGTAGAATGTTCATTTTAATTGTAAATATTCTCCCTATCATTGATAATTGTAAATTTTCCCATTTCTTCAAATCCATTGCAATTTGTTGTTTAAGTTTATAGTAGTTGTTATCTTTGAGAGCACTGCATCTTGCTGTTAAATATATCCCATATATTTAACCTTATTCGTAACTTGCATCTCCAAAGTTTCCACCAACTCTTCCTTTTGTCTTGTTGGTATATTCTTTGTCAAGATCTTCGTTTTGTCTTTATTTATTTTCAATCCTGCTACTTTCCCATATTTTTCTATTCTTCTATCAATTTAGGTGCTGTTTCTAATGGATCATCTAGGATGAAGACCAAGTCATTTGCGTATGCTTGTTGCTTGTATTCTTCCTTTTTAATTTTCATTCCTTTTATTTCTTTTCCTTCTCTGACATTTTTATTTAAAACTTCTAATGTTAAAACAAAAAAAATAATGGTGATAATGGGCAGCCTTGTGGGAGTTGTTTAAGTCTTCTACAACGGACTAAAGAGCCCTGAAGATTATTAGGGCTACATATCCAGATTGCAAAAAATCCAGATGAGTAATAAAAGAGTTCTTTAATAAATGGGTTGTAAGAGAGGCATAGAATTCTAACTGGCTGCTATCTAGATATACGAGAGACCTAAATAATACCAAACCTAAAGAATTACCAATTCTTATCCACTCTTAGATCTAAAGGTAGGTAGCACCGGCTATGCTTCAATTTTCCACTCCGAAAATATTGTTTTCTTCTCTAGCTTGAAATAACATGGCCTTCAGAAGCACCCTCTATAAACAGTGATTCAATAATGACAATGTTTGTTGTGACTTTGCAGCTCAGTCTCGCTCCTTACAAATTTCCATGGAATACAGTGCAAGTTCAAAAGGAGTGAAAATTTGCACTGTGGTATCACACACATCCTTTGCTTTCGCCCTCCTTGATGCCTATGGAGTACCAGATCCCTTAAAGAAAGTTCCCTAAAGCTGACTTAGAGGAAGCCCTTGACCTATGACCCTTCATTTAACAACAAAACACTTCCGGACATTGTAAAATCACGCATCATCCACTTACAGTCACATGATTTGGTGCACTTGGCAACCAGTACACACATACAACTGGTTGCAGTGTCCTCATGGTCCCGTGACCAGAATTTAATGCCCATTTGGTATATTGGATATTTAATCATCAGAATAGAGCTGGAAGTGGCCTTGGAGGTCTTCTAGATCCCTCGGATCTATCTCTGCTCACTTTACTATTGGTTACCTATTTTATTATTGTGTCATCTGCTGCTTTACTATTTACCATCGTTGTAGCCCCCTCCGGGACCTTGCTCCCTGCCCACTTAACCACTAGGAGGAGTAGGATTGTGGCCAACTGGCAGGGAGCGATAGAGGATGGCGGCTACAGGGACAAGGATTGAGCCCCGAAAATACCAGCATTTTTCCCAGCCATTTGCAAGAGCGGTGCAAGTCAGCCTCGAACTCTGGTCCCCTACATTGGGGGCCTTATATATCCTTGGGAAAGAGACTTTCGATATACAGCCCGCTAACCTCCACCAGTGGGACAAGACTATATGGGAGCCATTTACGAACTCTGGAGCTTTACACTCAATTTTGTTTGGCTACAGCCACCTCTACATACTACGTACTTTTGACGTGGTGGCTAAGGACATCTCCCCAGGACATAAGAAGGGAGAGGAGCAGACCATCGCTTCCTCCACTGTTTCCATATTATTATATATTATAACTGCGGCAATTTTTAATAGAATGTTGAGTGTATGGGAGTTGTTTGGAATTGAAACAACTTTGGAATTGAAACAACTTTGGAATTGAATGAATGGCCCACTTTTAGTAATTGTTACCTTTGTATTTTATATGTTTTAAATTTTACGTGGGATTGTTAGAGTGGATAAATGAGAATGTTTGACTCGGAGGACCTGCTGGGGAAGGCGGGAGGAACCGGGGTGGTTGGGGGGGCCATGGACATGGGAGTGGGTCGGAGCATAGCGGTCGTGACAGGGAGAGGCAGATACGGCGGGGACCTTAGGGCTGGCCATTACCGGGGAAGGAGGGTTCGCTACATTACAGAGATCCCTCCTTCCGGCCCTAGAGTCCCACTCCAAGACCAGATGGCGCGAGTAGTCAGGACCCTGGGCTCAGGCTGTTGTCGCTAAATGCCAGGTCTGTTGTCACAAGCTCCCCTCGTCCGGGACTTAATTGTTGACGAGAGGGCAAGACCTGGCATGTATTACTGAAACCTGGCTGGGCACAGAAGGAGGAGTCCCCCTCGTAGAGATGTGACCAGAGGGATTTCAGGTGCTTCATCAGCCGAGAGCCCAGGGAAGGGTGGCGGTGTGGCTATTGTAATCCGGGGAGTCTCTGTTAACCTCGTAGGGTCCCTGCTCCGGAGCTTGTCGGGTGTGAGTCTCTGCTGATAAAGTTGGACCTCAAGGGTCAAGTGGGTTTGCTGCTAACGTACCTGCCTCCCAACTGCGTTGCAGCATCCCTCCCCTCGCTCCTCGAGTCAGTAGCCGAGCTGGCAGTTGAGTTCCCAGGCTTATTGTTCTGGGGGATTTCAACTTGCCATCGCTCGGTGAACGCTCTGACGGGGCGCAGGAGTTCATGGCTTCCATGACAGCCATGGGCTTGACCCAGGTAATCGGGGCCCAACCATGCAGCGGGTCACATGATCGACCTCGTATCCTCTCGGAGCAGTGGATTGTGATCTTGGTCTGAGGGGTAATGAGATCATACCCCTGTCGTGGTCAGACCATTGCCTACTGAGGCTCGACTTCCGGAGGCCAAACCCCCACCGTAGGGAGGAGAACCGACCAGGTGGTTCCGCCCCAGGCGACTTATGACCCTCAGAGGTTCCAGACGGAGCTTGGGGTTATTCCTGATACCCTCGCCACAGTTCGGCGGAGACTCTGGCTGCCGCCTGGTACTCGGCGGCGTCGGAGTCTCTCGACCGTATTGCGCCACTACGGCCCTCCGGGCCAGTGGATCCCGGAGGTTCCCTGGTTCACCGAGGAACTCCGGGAGAAGAAACGCCGGAGGAGATGCCTAGAGCACCAGTGGAGGTCGGAATAAGTCCGAGGCAAACCGAGCACTCTTAACCACCTGCACCAAGGACTATGTTCGAGCATTAAGAACTGCAAAAAGATCATATATTTCTTCCTTGGTTGCGTCCGCCGAGTCACGCCCAGCCGCCCTTGTTCAGGATAACCCGCTCCTCCTTAATAGGAGGGATGCGGGGAGACCCCTTGCAGGGTAGGGCTGAGGATTATGCTCAATTCTTGGCGGACAAAGTAGCTCGGTTTCGATCGACTTGGACTCCACCGCAGTAGATCCAGCTGAGACACAGGAGGATCATCTGCCACATCAACTCTGGGTTGAGTTCCAGGAAGTTGCCTCTGGGGATGTGGACAAGGCCATCCGAGCTGTAAGTGCCTCCACTTGTATTCTGGACCCGTGTCCCTCCTGGCTGGTGGCTAACAGCAGGGAGGTGACCATGGCTGGATCCAGGCGGTGTCACCGCCTCCCTTCGGGAGGGGCACTTCCCCGCCGTACTCAAAACGGCGGTGGTGAGACCCCTCCTAAAGAAACCATCGTTAGATCCAGCCATCTAAACAACTTCGTCCTGTCTCCAACCTTCCCTTATCGGGAAGGTTGTTGAGAAGGTGGTGGCCTTTCAGCTTCGACGGGCCTTGGAGGAAGCTAGCTATCTTGACCCCTTCCAGTCCGGCTTCAGACCTGGTTACAGCACAGAAACCGCTTTGGTCGCATTGACCGATGATTCTCTGGAGGGCAGAGATGGAGGCTATGCGTCCATCCTGGTTCTCCTTGACCTCTCAGCGGCTTTCGATACCATCGACCAGTGTATCCTTCTGCGACGACTGCGGGAGGTGGGAGTGGGAGGCACTGTTCTGCGGTGGTTCTCCTCCTACCTCTCGGACAGGTCGCAGTCGGTGTTAGTCGGGGGGCAGAGATCGTCCCTGAGGCCCCTAACGTGTGGGGTACCCCAGGGTTCGGTCTTATCCCCCCTACTATGTAACATATACATGAAACCGCTGGGCGAGATCATTCGGAAGGCACGGGATAAAATACCATCAATATGCGGACGATACGCAATGTATCTGTCCGCCCCGTGCCAACTCAATGAAGCGGTGGACGTGATGAACCAGGGTCTGGAGGCCGTTAAGGACTGGATGAGTGCTAACAAACTGGTGCTCAACCCGGATAAAACCGAGTGGCTGTTGTGTTTCCCCCCCAATAATTTGGCTAATACACCAACGCTTAGGCTGGGGGGGTCAAATTTTATACCCCTCAGATAGGGTCCGCAACTTAGGAGTCCTCCTGGATCCACAGCTGACTTTTGACCACCAGCTGTCAGCTGTGACCAGGGGGGCATTTGCCCAGGTTCGCCTGGTCCGCCAGTTGCGGCCCTACCTAGATCGGGGGGCCCTCACAACAGTCACTCGAGCCCTTGTGATCTCCAGACTGGAATACTGCAATGGGCTCTACATGGGGCTGCCCCTGAAGTGCATCCGGCGACTACAGCTAGTCCAAAATGCAGCCGCGCGAGTGATAGTGGGCGCACCTCGGTTCACCCACGTTACACCTGTCCTCCGCGAGCTGCACTGGCTACCTGTTGGTCTCCGGGTGCGCTTCAGGATACTAATGACCACCTTTAAAGCACTCCATGGTAGTGGATCTGGGTACTTGAGAGACCGCCTTCTGCCGATTACCTCCCTAAACCGACCAATTAGATCGCACAGACTAGGCCTCCTCCGAATTCCATCAGCCGGTCAATGCCGACTGGCGTCCACACGGAGGAGAGCCTTCTCTGCTGCTGCCCCGACCCTATGGAACGAGCTCCCATGGAGATCCGCACCCTCACCACGATCCAGACCTTCCGCGCAGCCCTCAAGATCTGGCTCTCCCAGCAGGCCTGGGAATAGGTTTCCAATCACCCGCCCGAGTGTTTGATTGCTGAATGAAAGTTTTGTTTTATCATTTTTCTTTTGTCCACTAATTGTTTGTTTGACCTTGCACTTCCCCTCCCCTGTGGTTGTAAGCCGCCCTGAGTCCCCTCAGGGAAAAGGGCGGCATATAAATCCCAATAAACCTCTAAACCTCTAAACCTCTTCTAGTCCAGCCCCGAGATCAAGCAGGAGACCTTATAACATTACAGGACAAGTGGCTTCCCAGTCTCTTCTTAAAACTCTTCATTGATGAAGCACCCACAACTTCTGGAGGCAAGCTGTTCCATTGGTTCATTGTCCTCACTGTTAGGAAGCTTCTCCTTAATTCCAGGTTGCTTCTCTCCTTGATTAGTTTCCATCCATTGTTTCTTGTTCTGCTTTCTGGTGCTTTGGAAAATAAACCAGAAAGCAAGACAAGATGCTTAACAATTCTATGATTTGGATTACGACTGCAGGATATGTTGAATGACTGCCATAAAATGGTTGAAAAATGGTCACTTACAAATAAAATTCCAGTCCCAAGTGCAATCATACGTTGAGGACTACTTGTTTACGAATGTGTACCTTTTAAAAATGCTGAATAAGTTTACTTAGTCACCTATGGTAGCGGTCCCTAAGGTTTTGAGCTTGGCGGCCTGGCCTGGGGGGCGCATGTGAGTGGCAGGCACATGCGCATATGCTCACAGCTCCAATTGTGTGAGCGGCAGGGGTGGGTTCCTGCCAGTTCTAACCTCTTCTATAGAAGAGGTTCCACAAATCCACCGTGCTGTTTAGAACCGGTTCCAGCTCCCTGCCCACACCGGTCCGCACATCAAGATGAAGAGTGAGAGGAGGAATTCTGGGAGTTGAAGTCCACAAGTCTTAAAGCTGTCAAGTTTGAACATCCCTGGTTTTTTTTTTAAAGGGTTAGGGGTGCAAGGGTCTTGTAACTTGACAGCTCTAAGACTTGCGTGCTTCAAATGCCAGTGTTTCTGAGCCAACATTTTGGTTGCTAAGCAAGAGCGTTGTTGTTAGATAGGGTAATGGAAAGGCACACTCAGGCTTAGGCAACAACAGCTCTTTATTGTAACAGAACAAGTATGTATAATCTAGCAAAGGTTCAGTCTGACAGCAGCCCTTTTATAGGGAGCTGTCAGACCCTTCAACCAATGAGATTAAACCTCTGTTCCTGCCGGAACAGAGGACCTTGGTGGAAACCATTATAACAGTTGCTAGTATCTAACATTTTACAAGTTGGCCACTCCCACCCAGTCACATGGCACTCCCACAAAGCAGGCCACATCTACAGAAGAGGTTCTAAAATTTTTTGAAACCCACCACTGGTGAGCGGCATGTGTACGCCCTCCACTTGCACAAATGGAGTTTTGTGTGCATGCAGAGCAGGGGTGGGTTTCAACCGATTCACGGCGGTCCCTGCGAACCGGTTGGTCACCGAACCCAGAAGTAAGTAACTTCTGGGAACGGCGAAGGGCGCGCCCGCCCGCCCGCGGTCCTTACCCGGTTTTGATGAGTTCTACGCTTCCACGCATGCGCAGGACGCATACAGCGCCTGCGCGATCGTCCAGGAGCAGCTGGAGCATCGCGCAGACGCTAGTACGCATCCGTGCACCGCGCGCGTGCACGAGGACACCGCTGGCCCCATTCCAACCGAACCGGTTGGAACGGGGTGAGAAACCCACCCCTGATGCAGAGGATGCTTGCACTCATGTGCAATGCTCCTCTCACACAAGTGTTAGGCACTTGCTCGTCGCATGTGAGAGTGGAGCTTCAGGCATGCGTGCTTGCCCATTTCTCCTGTGACCTGGCTTCAAACAGCTCACGGCCTAGTAGTGGGCTGCGGCCAAAGTGTTTGAGATCCATACCTATGGAGCTTAAAGGCTATTCCAATCAGCCAATTCTGGGTAGCATAACATTCCCCAATTTTAAAAATTGGGATTAATAACAGAAAATCTAATTTCAGGCTAAATTTTACCTCATAAATAATCATGTAGAAGTTGCAAATCCACATTCCATATAACAAAATTAACTCACATGCAGTTGGTCTTAACAACAAGCTCCCAAACTTTTAAAGCAAGTTTAACAAGTTGAAATTGTCATTTATATTAAATTTGACCCTGGGATGATGGCATTTCACAAATCCATGGATGTGAAATGTTTATCCTAATTCCTCATCTCTAAACCAGATCAATCTGGGCCCAAATGTCATTCTGACCCTTGACAATCAAACACATTAAATTCAGATCCACCAATTTTCAGCAGCAGTAGAGTCAAACAAACAGCTGTACTCTTTGAAAATTGTTATTTCCTGTTTGTGATGCCATCCTCTTCTTGGTTAAAAAAAAAAGCATTAGCTTTAATAATACAAGTCTTCTGCTGTCTAATCAAATTTTTAGAGGACTCCTCATTATTTTAGAGCTCTTTTCCAAGGAAACAGCTGTAGTTGCTTACAGAATAAACATCACCAATAATGTTAAAAGGGTATTTATTTTTGACATAGGGAGGTACTACGTAAGAGGGCTGTAAATGCTTCAAAAATAATTTGGAAAACAAATTCTCTGCTGTTCATTAAAATAGCTCATTTTTTTCCTTCTAGATTTCTATTTATTCCCGGAAAAAATGCAGCTCCTTTAAGGAGCCAATTACATAAAATTAACAGTTGCCTCTTCTTTTCAAACCTCGGGCTAAAAAAAAAAATCAAGACATCTTTCATAAGGGATTTATGAGATAATAGATCAAAGCCAGAATCAAGGGCTTTGTGTCAGAATAATGGATTTTAATTTGAAACGATAAATTCCCACAGAAAGAGCTTATATGTAACATAAGCTATAGAGCACAGATAGGCTTCGACTTAACCACAGTACATTAAGTGGCCATTCAAAGTTAGAATGGCATTGAAAAAAGTGACTTATGACCATTTTTCACAGTTACGACCTTTGCAGCACCCCCATGAGTGTGTGATTCAAATTCAGATGCTTGGCAACAGGTTCATACTTGTGACTGTTGCTATATCCCAAGTTTTGTGATGTCCTGACAAGCAAAGTCAATGGGGAAGCCAGATTCACTTAACTAGGTTACTAACTTATCAACTGCAGTAATTCACTTAACAACTGTGTTTGAGAAAGGTCATAAAATGGGGCAAAACTCACTTAACAGGTGTCTCACTTAACCACAGAAATGTTGAGCTCAATTGTGGTAGTAAGTCAAGGAGTATCTGTAGCTTAGCAGGTTGTGTGAATCCAGAAAATTGTGGGGTTTCCCCCCCCTCCAATAAATTGTAGTTAAATATGGCTATGACATCTAGGTTTGGAGAATCTGGATGTCTGATAACATGAGAGACAGTATGAGAGATAGGGAGAGAGGGGGGAGAGGGGGAGAGGGGGGGAGAGGAAGAGGAAGAGGGAGGGAGCATGAAAAAGAGGAAAGAGAGAGGGAGAGGGAGGGAGGAAGAGAGGAGGAAAGAGAGAGAGGGAAAAAGAGGGAGGGAGAGATAGGGGAAGAGAGGGAGACAGAGAGAGGGGGGAAGAGAGAAAGGGAAAGGGAGGGAGGAAGAGAGAGGGAAAAGAGAGGGAAAGGGAGAGGGAGAAGGTGGATGGAGGGAAAAGAGGGAGAAATGGAGGGAGAGATAGGGGAAGAGAGGGAAAGGGGGAAGAGAGAGGTAAGGAAAAAGAGAAGGGGAGAGGGAGGGAGAGAGGGGGGAGTCGGAATTGGGGGAGAGATAGGGAAAAAGAGAGCAAGAGGAGGAGAGGGAGAAGGAAGAGAGGGGGAGGAAGAGAGAGAGGGAGTTGGGGGAGAGATAGGGAAAAAGAGAGCAAGAGGTGAGAGGGAGAGAAGAAAGGGAGGGAGGGAGGGAAGAAGAGAGAGAGAGAGAATGTTCTTCCTTCCCTCTGAATTCTTGCAGCTGAGTTGGGAAGTTTTAAATTAAAACCACTTGTGACTTCAGGCAAATATTAATTATTCACAGTTCGATGCAAAACAAATATTCTGCCGGTCCCATCCACCCGATTATTTCGACTGGTGGGGGTGCAGGGGAAGGGCCTTCTCTGCTGTTGCACCTGCTCTCTGAAAACTTGGTTCTCTTGCCTCCTCCTGTAGAGGGCGTTTTTTTTTAAGAGGCTTTTTTAAACAGTTTAAGCAGAGTCATCCATTGGGGACTCTGGCAGCAGCTAACCCAGCCTGACCTCAGCAGCTCTTGCCTTTTTCCTTTTACATTTTTACATTTTCATCATGGCAGACAAGAGCAGAGTTAAAATCCTCTGTGAAACAGCTGGAAAAGGTATGTGGGTCGGAAGGAGGGGGGAGGAATTCAAAATTAATGTAATTTGTAAGTAATTGTATTATTGTAAGTAATTTGTGTTTGTGTGTGTGTGTGTTTTACCCGCCTCTGCTGGCCCGTGGGCTGGCACTATTTTTTATGTCAGACATAGTGGCAGGGCTTTTGGACATAGCAGCAGGGCTTTTGGATGCCCTGGCATTGTGTCCGCCAATATAAGACAGCGGACCTTGGGTCGGTCACAGCCCGCATGCCGCCATGTGAACGCTTTGGGGGCTCAGCATGCGGCCAGAGTGGTGGGGCTGCCCTGGAGGGTTTCTCCCGGCCAGGAAGGATCACCAGGAGAAAGCCAATGGCAGCCAATGGGACATGAAGGAGCAGCCATCCAGCAGAGCTGGGATTGTCCCCAGGTCAGTGGAATGGCGGGGAGATTGCACGGGGCTGGAATGCAGGCGGCAGGGAAGCAGGACATCGAGGCTGCCCTGGGCACCTGCCACAGGACGCAGCAGCTGCTGGTCGGCCGCTCCTTCATGCCCTGTTGCTGGCAGCAGTTGGCTTTCTCCTGGTGATCCTTCCTCTCCAGGTGTCCGGGTGGGCCCTGGGTCAGACAGCAGCCCGCGCGCCGCCACCATGTAACTGCTCTGGGGGCGCAGCCAGGAAGGATCGCTAGGAGAAAGCCAACTGCAGCCAGGAGTGTCCCCCGGTCGGTGGGGTGGCGGGGAGGTTCTGCGGGGCTGGAGGCAACAGGAAGGCAGGGGTCAAGGGCATGCTCCTATACTGGCAAAAAAAATATCCCGCCATCCTGGAACTGTGCCGCAAGGTAAGGGAAGCAGGTCTTGGGAGAGACCTTCCCTCCCGCTTCAAAGAGCCCGTATGGGGAGAGAGGAGGAGGCTTGTTTTGAATGTGGGCAGGCAGGCAGTTTAGTGGCCAGTGCCTCCTTTGCTTGTTCGGGTGGGCAGAGCTATACACAAGTTCATGATTCTAGGGAAGGCTTGGACATAGCGCCGGGGCGGCAGGGGGGCTTTTGCCTGCTTGCCTCACCAGCCATAAACCTCACCGCACGTCACTGGTTGATTGAGTCACAACAGATCCCAACATCCCCCTTTTCTGCCTCTACCCTTCCCATGTGTAATTGGATTTTAATGGTTGCTTTTAACTTATTTATGTTTGAATGTATATTGATTGATAGATTTTTATGACTGTAAGCCGCCCAGAGTTAACTTGTGGTAAGATGGGCAGCCAATAAATTAAATATACAAACAAATAAAAATTGTCAACCTTTGTCAATTTTGATTGGAAGTGAAAATGTTAACTTCTGCACCACAGAAAACATACACAAACGTTGTTCAGCTTCTTATAGTATATCTTTACAAATTGCTGCTACCATTCAAAAAGACCCTGATGTGTCACATTCTGACCATTGACCATTCGTCAAACAATTGACAACTTCAAATCTCAACCAACAAATGCTCTGTCTTACACACTGGCAAAAAAAAACCAGAACACAAAATACAAGCTGGGTGGACACAACCTTGTAGGCGTGATCCTCACTCTGTCAAGGACCTTGGAATACTCATATCTAATGATCTAAGTGCCAGAGCCCACTGTAACAACATTGCCAAAAAGGCGTTAAGAGTTCTTAACCTAATCTTGCGTAACTTCTTTTCTGGTAATATTGTACTGCTCACCAGAGCATACAAAACATTTGCTAGACCAGTTCTCGAATACAGTTCTTCTGTCTGGAACCCACACTGCTTATCAGAAATTAATACAATCGAAGGAGTCCAGAGATGTTTCAAAAGAAGAGGTCCTCCACTCTTCTGCTTGCAACAGAATATTTTATGCCACCAATTTGAAATTTTGGGATTAGACAATTTAAAACTACGCCGCCTTTGGTGTGATCTAAGCGGAGTGCATAAAATTATCTGCTACAATGTCCTACTTGTCAACAACTACTTCAGCTTCAATCACAACAATACATGAGCACACAATAGATACAAAGTTAAGGTAAAACGCTCCAATCTCGATTGCAGAAAATATGACTTCAGCAACAGAGTGGTCAATGCCTGGAATGCGTTACCTGGCTCTGTGATTTCTTCCCCAAACCCCCATAACTTTAACCTTAGACTGTCTACTGTTGACCTCACCCTATTCCTAAGAGGTGTGTAAGGGGCTTGCATAAACGCACCAACGTGCCTACCATCCCTGTCCTAATGTTTATTTTTATTTGTATCCATTTCATGTATGTTTATACATATATATGTTGTCTAACACATGCTTGATGAAATAAATAAATAAATAAATAAATAAATAAATAAATAAATAAATAAATAAATAAAGTAAGTAAGTAAGTAAGTAAGTAAGTAAGTAAGTAAGTAAGTAAGTAAGTAAGTAAGTAAGTCACGGCCTAGCAATCTACATTTTAGATGGGTTTTTCACCTCAACCTTGAGTTACTAGGGGTATATGATCTAACAAGAAATTCAAGAGATACAATGTTCCGATCCTTTGATCAAGACGTCCAACAAACTTTGAGATGTTTGTGCAACACATAGAAATTTCACAAACTCCACCTCTTGGATTAATTGTGCAAGCACAAATTTGGGTTCATCCATAGTCATTTCGTACAGATGTACCTGATAGATTTACGTATGTCTCTTGCTTCATGCATTTTCTAACAGATGAACTGTGGATGAATTATGGAGGTTATGGAGGTAATCCTCGACTTACAACTATTCATTCAGTGACCATTCAAAGTTACAATGGAACTGAAAAAGTGACTTATGACCATTTTTCACACTTATGACCGTTGTTGCATCTTCATGGTCACATGATCAAAATTCAGAAGGTGAGTAATGGGCTCATATTTATGATGGTTGCAGTGTCCGGGGAGTTATATGATCCCCTTTGGTGACCTTCTGACAAGCAAAGTCAATGGGGAAAGTAGATTCACTTAACAACCGTGTTACTGACTTAACAACTGCAGTGGTTCACTTAGCAATGGTGGCAAAAAAGGTCATTGTTGTTTTTAGTTGTGAAGTCTGACCCATTGTGACCCCATGGACAACGTTCCTCCAGGCCTTCCTGTCCTCTACCATCCTCTGGAGTCCATTCAAGCTCACGCCTATTGCTTCAGTGATTCCATCCAGCCACCTCATTCTCTGTCATCCCCTTCTTCACTTGCCCTCCATCGTTCCCAGCATCAGGCTCTTCTCCAGTGAGTCCTTCCTTCTCATTAGGTGGTCATAAAACAGGGCAAAACTCACTTCATTAAGTCAGAGAAATTTGGGGCTCAATTGTGGTCGTAAAATGAGGACTACCTACATATGGGGTCTGGCCTTCTAAGCATAAGAGAAGTTGTTGATTCAAATAAAATTACTTTTTATATAAATATTGGTTTAAAAAGGTAAAGGTTCCCCTCGCATATATGTGCTAGTTATTCACAACTCTAGGGGGCGGTGCTCATCTTCGTTTCAAAGCAGAAGACCCAGCACTGTCCAAAGATGTCTCCATGATCATGTGACCAGCATGACTAAATGCCAAAGGTGCATGGAACGCTGTTACCTTCCCACCAAAGGTGGTTCCTATTTTTCTACTTGCATTTTTTCCCATGCTTCCAAACTGCTAGGTCGGTAGAAGCAGGGACAAGCAACGGGAGCTCACTCCATTACACAGCGCTAGGGATTCGAACCTCTGAACTGCTGAACTGCTTTCTGATCTACAAGCTCAGTGTCTTAGCCACTGAGCCACTGTCCCTATTAAATATTAATATGATTAGGAAGCAATATAGGATAACAAAAAAGCTCCTACTTGTAAGGCTGACATATTCATGTTTACCTCATTGTGGGCACACTACTCCCTACAGAAATGGGGAAAAGTTACTGCTTTTCCTCATGTTTTGGACTTCCCAGTTAATTTTTTCCCAAGTGGTCCATCACTCAAACACTAACTCAGGCCAGCTTACTTGTGTTGGTACTTGGGTGGAGGGGAATGAAAATTTTGGCAAACATTTAATATACCTGGCTTTTCCAACATCGCCCTCTCTATGGTTTTGTGGAGTTGCTATTGGACTTGTGATCTTGTCAAAATTGTCTGGTGGTACAGACTGTAGGCTATAGGACAGTGATGGCGAACCTTTTCCTTATGGCGTGCCACAATTGGGTGTGCCCATGCCAATTCTATTCTCTCCGCCCACTTGCGCATGTGCGTGCACCCCTCCCCCTGATGCACGCATGACCCCTGCCCAGGCTCTACAAGCTTTCCTGAAGCCTGGGGAGGGCAAAAATAGCCTCCCCCCCCAGAGGCCCTCCGGAAGCTGGAAACGGATTGTTTCTGAACCTCCGGTTGGCCCATTGAGGCCGTTTTTCGCCCTCCCCAGGTTTCAGGAGGCTGGGGAGGGTGAAACACGGCCCCAACAGGCCAACCGGAAGTTCAGGAACAAACTTTTCACCCTCCCCAGCCTCCGGAGGTGTTCCTGAAGCCTGGGGAAGGCGAAAATGGCCTCCCCCGGCCCTCTGGAAAGCCAAAAATCAGCAGGCTGGCACACACAATGCCCGCCACAGCTGATGGTGGGCGTGCCAGCAAATATAGTTTCCCATCATGGCTATAGGAACAGATGCTCCTTGGGGTCTTTCCAGGACACCCTACTATAGCACAAATACTTCTGTCAAGATCTTTTTTTTCTGTTGCACCTCAGAGTGTTGATTTAATCTCATCCCCCAGCTCATGAATGAGATAGGCTTACATCATCTTTTAGCCCTACCCATGCTGAGGTAATAATTTTCTCCCTTACTCCATTGTAATCCAAAGGTAGCCTCCCAATGTGTGAAAATGGGTTGGATTGGTCATCTAATACCTTGGAAATAAATCCAAGGAGTTGAAACCAAGGCAGGACAGAGATCAATTATGAGAAATCATATTCCACGATTGCCGTGTTCCTGTCAACTCAAGGATGGGTGGAGGGTAATTCAGCACAGCAATGAAGAAAGGACCTCAGTTGACTTTGAGTCTTTCTCGAGAGCCAGGTTACTATAGTGATCAACTGCTAATCCTAAATTGGCATGCATCATTGGTGGTGTGATTTTTGAACAACGTGTAACCCACATAGAATTACAGGGCTAGAAGGAACGTTGCAGGTCTTCTTGTCCAATTCCATGACAGGAGACCTTATATCACTATGGTGGCACATGGAGCCGTCTCTGAGGCCACGTGAACCGTTGCCCTCGGTCAGTTGCAGCGTGCACGTGCATGCTGGCCTGTTGCAGAAAATGACAGGCTTTAGACTTCTCAGGGTACAGGAAAAGTTTATTTGGCAGCCAGGTTCAGAAAGCTAGCGAAATGGCTAGCATTGCAAGTTCTGAACAACCTTCGTTATCGAAGCACGCGTCCTTATACATTCTCAAAAGCATTGCAACACGGAAATACTTAACTCATTTCTTATTGGTTATTTTGGGGGAAAAGCCTTCTAAGTAGATGAGGGTCTTACTTCTCCTTTTGTTATAGATATGGACTACGTGTCATTAACGAACTTTATCTGAACCTTGTGGTTTGGACTTTTGACATAGAGACGTTGGCTAGAACATCTTGTGGCTAGAGGCTGATGACATTTCCTTTACGCAAGCTTCTAACTATCCATTTTATGCCACGTCTTCATTCTTATATTTTTAATCCATATTTTATTCTACTTTAGGCCAGCTAATTTTCGGCCTTCGAAGGGCCTCCGGAGGGCCAGGGGAAGCCATTTTCACCCTTCCTAGGCTTCAGAAAAGCCTCTGAAGCCTGGGGAGGGAGAAAAACAGGCCTACCAGCGCAGGTCTACTTACGGGCCATTTCCGGCCTCCAAAGGCTTCAGTGAGGCCTGCTAGGCCCAAAACAGGGTGGCTGGAGAGTGGGGGGTGTCATGCGCTCATGCCCTGGGGGGGCACACAGGAGGATTGAATTATGGGTGTG
Source organism: Thamnophis elegans (assembly GCF_009769535.1). Lineage (NCBI taxonomy): Eukaryota > Metazoa > Chordata > Lepidosauria > Squamata > Natricidae > Thamnophis > Thamnophis elegans. Next base: position 150,505,341 of record NC_045542.1, on the reverse strand, counting down.
GGCCATCACACACGCATGCATGCTTTTGGCACCTGAGCCAAAAAAGGTTAGCCATCACTGTTATATCATCTTGGACAATTGGTTGTCCATTTTTTCTTAAAAACCTTCAGTGTTGGTTGGAGCACCCACAACTCCAGGAGGCAGCCTGTTCCATTGATTAATTGTTCTCACTGTCGGGGAAATTTCCCCTTAGTTCCAGGTTGGATCTCTATTTGATGAGTTTCTACCCATCGCTTATCCTATTCCCCATCTCTTTGTGATGGCAGCCTGTCATGTAGCAGAAGACAGCTGTTATGTCACTCAGTAATCCATTTACTGGATCCTTCAACGGTCTAAACTTTCCAAGTGGTAATCAGTTCCCCAAGGGTTATGCTTCTGTTTGGTGAGATCTAATGTGATCATGACTTCCCACCCCTCCAACCTGGTCTACAAATTCTCAGCTTCATTTTACATCTTCCACCTTATCATGCCAATAAATTAGCAAAAAGCTAAGATGATCTTAAGACATCTCAGTCCAGGCACAATAAAATAAGATGGCAGCTCAAAATGTTCATTATAGGTTAGTGACAGTTCAAAGTTACAACAGCACTGGAAAAAAACAGATTTATGGTCGGTTCTCACACTTATAACCATTGCAGCATTCTCAGTCATATGATCATAATTTAAATGCGTGTCAACTGGCATAATTACAATGGTTACAATGTCATGGGGCAATGGGATTGTCATTTACAACCTTCACTTAATAACTACATGATTCACTTAACTGGAGGGAAAGAGTCATAAAACGGGGCATGACTCACTTAACAACTCCCTTGCTTAGCAACAGGTAGTCCTTGACTTAAAACCATTCATTGAATGATCTTTTGAAGTTACAACTTGCTGAAAAATAATTTAAATAAATGAATAAGAACTTTTAAGTCTGTTTATGCACTTAACTGAAGGCATGCAGGGATTTAAAGGCGATAGAGAATTGGGCACTTTTTTAAACCCCAAACCTTCATGAATTCAACTGGACACCTGACAGGAAAAAGGAACCTAACCACAGCACCAAGATGATCTCACAACTTCTTTTTTCTGCTGTGTCCGGACAAAGATTTTTTGAGGGGTCCTTTGGTGTTTTTTGAGCTTGGCTGTTTTCTTGCAGACCTTTCATTACCCAAACTAAATAACATCATCAGTGCTACATGACTTGGGTAATAAAATATCTACAGGAAAACAACTCAGCTCAGAAGGCAAATGAACTTTTTTTTGTTTTCCTTGAAAACATTTCGCTTCACATCAAAAAAGCTTCATCAGTTCAGAACTGAAGAAGCTTCTTGGATGGGAAGCGAAATGTTTTCACAGAAAAAAACCAATGAAGTCCAGTTGCCTTTTGAGACAACTGTGTCCTGGATGATTGAGAATCTCCATAGACAACGAAGCTCAAAGAACATCAAGGACTCCTCATTTCAGCCCTGAGCTACAAATATTCTCCTTTAATGATTGTTCATTCATTCAGATTTATATAGCCCCCATCTCACAATCAAGTGGGCAGCGAACCACAAAGGTAGAGAGCTAACTGCGCAAGTTAATGCAAATACTGCTCATATTAAAAACTTTAATCATTATAAAAGGCTGTAATTGTAAAGTTAAGAATCCCAATATTTGTTGTTGACATGTTGCCTTCATTTCATTCTCAAGCCATCCGGGAGATGATCTTAAGACTCGTGTAGCTCTTCCTGCTATTGTCTTTTCACTCTTTCTCTGACACCATCCAAAGGGAATGTCCAAGATCCTCCTTGGAGGAAAGTCATGTGTTTACAATGAATGGGAAAAGAGATACAGTAAGAGAGACTGGATATGAATAGACGATGGGGAGAGTGTATCTCATGCTTGTAACGTTTTCATGATGGGTGAAGAGCGCTGTCTTTGGCACGATCTGTAGAACCTCTCCATGCAATCTAGAACTTTAACAAAGGGCAGCCTCAAGTAGCACAGATAGCCAAATAAGTGGAGATCAAGGAAAGAGGATGGGGCCAGCATGGTCATCTGTTCCTTTTCCAATTTGCGTCCTTCAGGCATTCAACAAAAGGCCTGAACAGGGCTTGGATTAGAGGTGGTATTCAGCCAGTTCAGACTGATTTGGGCGAACTGGTAGTGGTGACCTGTGGGTGAGCCTACCCACCCACCCTGGCTCCATGATGTCTTATGTAGCCTCATTTCCGATGCCAAAACACAGATAGGGCATGCGTGAGGCACAGAAGACTGAGCGTATCAGGGGTGGGTTCCGGCTGCCGCTACTGCTGGTTCACTCAAGGATGCTCTGCACACTGCGTGTGCATACGCAATACAACAAAAATTGCTCTGTGCATGTGCAAAAAGCAAAAACAAGATGGTGGCACCTATGGTGCTGCCGAGAGAACCGGTTCAGGGGCAAGGCAGGCCTGGATCGCTGCTGGTTTCAGCAACTCAGGCTGCCAAGTTACTACCAGTTCGGCCAAATCTGTCTGAACCGGTAGGAACCCACCTCTAGTGCATATCCATGGAAGGTGCACATGTGCATGAGTGCTCACATTTGCAAACCGATGGTAACTTTCTGTATATCCCCCCCTCTGGCTTGGATCTATTTTGGCTATATCTTTTTGTATGTCTGCGCTGATCTCACCAAGCATCAGGTAAGAATACATTCCAGTTCTCCCCAAAGAGGTCACGACAAGATTGAAATTAAATGTTTCCTCACCCACACATTGAAAGCAAGTTATAGTGAGATTACTCAGATCAGTTTATTATCCTTCAAAGAGATTGTGAAAGAGGCAATTGATTGCACACGTGTGTAATTGCTCCCTCCCCAATGTGGGCAGGGTGGATGGACCCAGCAGCTGGGTACATAAGCCATTGAAAATCCTCCAGGACATCAGCAGGAGAAGAGCTCCAGAAAAGTGAAGACAACCTTTCTGAGTAAGTTGAAACCTTAAGGGGAGAAGAGAGCTGTGGCTGTACAAAGCTAAAGGATCAGATGGGTTTTTAATCGAAGTGGATTGGATAAGTAAGAACATCAGATTATTGGCAAAGAAGGTACTTTGAAAGCCTGTTTGGTTTAGTGGTTAAGGCGCCAGTCTAGAAACCAGGAGATGGTGAGTTCTAGTCCCACTTTTGGCATGAAAGCTACATGGGTGACTTTAGGTCTGTTACTCTCTTTCAGCCAAATTCACCTCACAGGGTTGCTGATTTGGGGAAAATAGGAGGGGGAAGGAATATGAGATACGTTTTCCGCCTTCAGTTATTGATAAAAATAATAAAGGTGGGATTAAAAGACATAAAGGGGAAAGGATAATCATGGCTGCTTTTGATTTCCATACATAGTGTATACATGTATATTAGTAGACTTGCAGGAATCATCTGAAATCATCAGCTGGCTGGAAACTTTCTGTCTTGTTTCCATTCTAATGATGGTAATAGCAATAGCACTTAGACATATACTGCTTCATAATGCTTTACAGCACTCTTTGGGAAGTTTACAATATCTGCATATTGCCCCCAACAATCTGGGTCTTCATTTTACCGACCTCGGAAGAATGGAAGGCTGAGTCAACCTTGAGCTGGTCAGGATCAAACTCCTGGCAGTGTGCAGAGTCAGCCTGCAATACGATCCAATATAGGTGAACGTTTGTAACTCAAGGTTGAAAGGAGGAATCCTTCCTGATCCCTGAGCTTGGTTGTTTTCTTGCAGACATTTCATTACCCAAACTAGCAACATCATCAGTGCTAGTCCTGATGGTGTAACCTAGCCCCAGCCCCTAGGAGGCACCAGCTCTGATGATGTTCAGCTAGTTTCGATAATGAAACATCTGCAAGAAAACCATCAAGCACAGAGAACACGAAGGGCCCTTTAGACATGATCCTGTTCCTTGCATCCCTCTTTCTCTCTGCTTCAATAATATAATTTTAATAGGAGAGTCTGTGATAATCCCTTGCATTGTGATCATTGCTTGTAGTTTTTCGAAAACTACAAAAACTACAAAAGCAAAGAAAATACAGCTGAAATATGGAATAGGGAGGATTCATAAACACCTTTCATCTGCTTTTTACTTCCAATCTTCTTACAACCCTTTAAGAAATGCCTTCAAATGCTTTGCGTCTTCCGAAACTATGTGCTTCAATGGAAAGCAGAAGGGGTATTAGTGACAGAGGAACAGGAGTGAAGAGAGGTAGTTACAGTGCACTTATATTGGGGATGGGAGTGGAGACTCCACTCTCCTTTTGAACATCCCCAGCCTGAATTCTGGAGAAGCAACATTTTGGGGAGGTAAGCACAATGCTACATCACCTGCAAGGCTATTTAGCAGCTAAAGTACCAGGTGTGGATATTTGTTTAGGAAGCATCTAGCTAGGTAATTAGAGCACAGATCTCTGATTCTGATGCTAATGGGTAGCACTAAAACTTGTGATTCAGGACTTGGGAGAATAAACAAACAGGAAGAGAAAGGAGGACACCCAAAGATTGGGATCTTGTAGCAGGTGCATTGCTGAGTCTGGAAGGTGTAGGATGTCACTGGAGAGAAATTGTGGTAGAGGCCCTTTGTGATGGGTCATTATTTGGGCAAAAAGGAGTAAAGGGCTTCTACAAGATGGATTCATGGTGCTGCTTGTCCCCAGAATGAGGACAAAGGTGTTCCAGGAAGACCAACATAGGAGGACCAGTTTAGGTTAAAATTTCTTCTTGATAACAGCAACGTTATTTTTATCAATTACTTCCAGTAAGGGCACACCTATCCCTTAGCTCCTAGATCAGTTTGAGATGTAGTGAAGATAAACAGTTGGCATATAATTACTTCTGGTCAATGATGAACTTTTAAATACATTCACAAGGAATGCTGACCTGTTTTTCTCAGATCTGGTGGTGCATTAGTTGGGATGTTGGTTTTGTAACTTGACCCATTGGGAGGACTTGAGATCTGAAAGGGGTTTTCTAAAGGGGCAGATGTGATGCTCCTTTATAATTTAGTCAGGATTGCTGTCCTCTCTGTACTGACCGGGACGGTGTTAACCAGTGGTGGGATTTAAATAATTTAACAACCTGTTCCCTGCCCTAATGATGTCTTCCAACAACCAGTTCACCAAACTGCTCAGAAAGTTAACAACCGGTTCTCCCGAAGTGGTGTGAACTGGCTGAATCTCACCACTGGTGTTAACATGGATTTAACATGTGTGTAAGTAAGTCATGGAGATAACAATCCCATTTTGTATCTGTTTGAAGAACAAAAGACCCTTCTTCCCTGACTTTTTGTGATTTTGGATTCTAAGATTTTACTAACAATTCTAGGTACATTCTTTGAAGGAGGACCTATTTTAATTTAGGAAAGAAAATGTAAATACACATAGGCTGATGCTGTTAACTTTCTATATGAGCCCTATATATGGTACTACTGTCTATAGAGATCCTCAGTCATCCAGGTCATGGTTGTCCCAAAGGTGCTTTTCCAAAAGGCAACTGGACTTTCTCGGTTTTTGTCCTTGAAAATGTTTTGCTTCTCATCCAAGAAGCCTCTTCAGTTCTCAGAAATGTTTTCAAGGAAAGAAACCAAGAAGGTCCAGTTGCCTTTTTGGAAACGCACCAGGGATGGGCTACTACTATGGGTTCACCCGGGTTCGAGAGAACCCGTAGCTAAAGTTATGGCCGGTTTGGAGAACCTGTAAATCCCACCGCTGGCTGGCCCCTCCCACTCCACCCCTCCCCTCCCCTCCCAGGAGTCCCCACGCGGCCTGTTTTGAATGCGAAGTAAGTGCAGGGCCCGCACGGAGGTTCGGGAGGAGGGAAAAACAGGCCTTCCGGAAGGCCTCCAGTTTTCGCCCTTTCAGAGTCTTGAGGAAAGCCTCCGGAGCCTGGGAAAGGCAAAAGCCCCTCCCCCTCCCACCATGGTGCAGGAGGCTGATTAGGCCACACCCACCCAGCAACTGGGCAGAGAACCCGTTGCTGAAATTTTTGAAGCCGACCCCCGAAAAGCACCTTTAGGACCTACATACCACTGTTCCTGAATTGCTACCCAGGCAGTGGAAACGCTTCATCAATAACCGATGAAGAAAAACAGAGAGACCACTGGGTGTAATGGATGTTGAGCTAAAAACTGGGAGACTGTGAGTTCTAGTCCCACCTTCCACATGAAAGCTGGCTGGGTGATATGGCCCAGTCCTTCGCTCTCAGCTTTAACCTACAGGTAGTTGTTGTAGGGAAAACGGGATGGAAGGAAATGTGGGATACAGGCAGTCCTCAACGTATGACTGAATGTTTAGCAATCATTTGAAGTTATGACCTACCTGATAAAGGGGACATATGACCCTGGTCAGAAGTTCCAATGATTGCCCTCCTCACCTATTAATGGCATTTGTGGTGTCCTAGGGTCCCACCATCATATTATACAATGGTTTTGCCAAACATTTCAGTACCATAGCAAACAATACATTCACTTAACAACTGTGGTGTTTTGCTTAACAACCACTGAATGTGCATTGCAAAATTGGGTTGATCACATTACCTGTTTTATACAGGTAGTCCTCAACGTACGGCTACAACTGAGCCCAAATTTTAGGTTGTTAAGTCAGAAATTTGTTAAATGAGTCCTCCCCCAAATGACAACTCTCCTTGCCAGATTTCTTAAGTGAATCACTCCAGTTGTTAAATTAGTAACACGTTGTTAAGTGAGTCTGATTTACTTTGTTCAGAAGATCACAAAAGGGGAGTGCATGACCCAAGGACGCTGCAACCATCATAAATGTGAATCAATTGTTAAGCATCCAAATGTAAATCATGTGACGGTGGGGATGCTCCAACGGTCATAAGTGGAAAAATGGTCATAAATAACTTTTTTCAATGCCGTTGTAACTTTGAATAGCAATGGCACTTAGACTTATAGACACCGCTTCACAGTGCTTTACAGCCGTCTCTAAGCAGTTTACAGAGTCAACATATTTGCCCCCAACAATCCGGGTTCTCCTTTTACCCACCTCGGAAGGATGGAAGGCTGAGTCAACCTTGAGCCAGTGAGATTCGAACTGTCGAACTGCAGTCAGCCGGCAGTCAGCAGAAGTAGCCTGCAGTACTGCATTCTAACCACTTTGCCACCCCGTCTCTTGGTCACTAAGCAAACTGTTGTGATTTGAGGACTCCTTGTAATGGTTAACAGCTTACAATCATAATGGGCAGGCGCCATTCTGGTCGTAATTCGAAGGCTACCTGTACGTATCCCAGCTTTGGCTTTATTTTAAAAAATCTAGTTGTAAACAAATAAATTGGCTTGAATAATGGGCAGGATGAGGATCAAGAAGGAGAAGCTCAAAAGAGATATCATAGAATCACTGGTGGTGGGTGGCAAGAGCTGTTTGCCCTGTTCTGTAACCATCCAGGCTGGGAAGATTCTTCTTGAGTCATCTCTATCGTTAGAGATACCAACGTTATCCATGGGCCAAAGAACTTATTTTGCCAGCAGGAACACCTGCAGAGGGAGTTCAAGATGGCAGTACCACAGGATCAAAGTCTTGCCCCATTTTTAAAAAATTGGTGTAGCACCCACCACACGTATAAAAAAGGAGCAGCGCTTTGATTACACAACTCGGTTTTATGCTGGTGTGCCAGTCACAACCCTTACTTGCAGAGAGATAGATCAGATTGCAGAGAAGAGCAACTAAAGATGGTTAGGGGACTGGAGGCTAAAATATATACAGAAAGGTTGCAGGAACTGGGTATGTCTAGTTTAATGAAGTAAAGGATTAGGGATGACATGATAGCAGTGTTCCAATATCTCAGGGGCTGCCACAAAGAAAGGGGGGTGTCAACTTATTCTCCAAGGCACCTGAGGGCAGGACAAGAAGCAATGGGTGGAAACTAATCAAGGAGAGAACCAACCTAGAACTGAGGAGAAATTTCCTGTCAGTGAGAACAATGAATCAGTGGAACAATCTGGCTCCAGAAGTTGTGGGTGCCCCAAAACTGGAGGTTTTTAAGGAGAGACCGGACAACCATTTGTCTGAAAAGATAAAGAATTTTTTGCTTGTGCAGGGGGTTGGACTAGAAGACCTCCAAGGTCCCTTCGAACTCTGTTATTCTGTTAGTCCCATTACACTTTGTGCCCAAGTAGATTGTCATTTAGATTCCTGAAACAGATTTTACAGCAATGCTGTCAGGCAACATGTTGCAACATGAATACTGCATGTTATGAGCATATTGCTCTGTTTTTATTTTTTCAGACCTTCAAATGAGTTACTGGTAGTCCTTGATTTGTGACCACAATTGGGACCAGAACCACTGATACTAAGCAAGGTGGCTCTTAAGTGAGCCTTGCTCAATTTTATGACATTTGGGCCTTGGTTGTTAAGCATATCACTGCAGTCCTTAAGTGAATCTGGCTTCCCCGCCTTGACTTTGTTGTCAGAAGCCAGTTGGGAAGGTCACACATATGGCGATCACATGATCCCCAGGATTCCACAACCCTCACAAATACATGCTGGGTGCCCAATGCTTGATTTTTGATCAAGTGACTGCAGGACCACTGTAAACCATAAATGTGAGGACAGGTTGTAAGTAATTTTTCTCCGCACTCTCATAACTTTGAAAGTCATTAAACAAATGGTCATAAGTCAAGGACTATACATTAATTTTAAGCCTATATACGCTATTAAAAACTTTGGAACTGTTCGGACTGCTGCTTTTACTTTTCTCTTTTTTATTTGCTTTCCTTGTATTTAAATTTTTGAATCGACGGTGGATTTTAAGGGATTGGCAAGAGCAAAGTGATGCAAGTTGATGGAAGGTGGAATGCCCTTTTATTTTTATTTTTAATAGCCCTATATTTTGTATTTCTTATAACAACCTGGCATACAAAAAAAAATAAATCAAGGGAATTTTTGGGTATGGCACAAAACTGAAGGAAGAATCTTTTGCTGCTTACATCCAACGTTTTGTACAACCTCATAAAGTTATCAAGGAAAAGGAGCAACTTCAGTCAATCCAAGGGAATCTTTAGGGGGAATATGGGATGTACAGGTAGTCCTCGACTTACAATCACAATGGAGCCCAAAAGTTTTGTTGCTAAGCAAGACAGTTGTTTAATTGAGTTTTGGCCCATTTTACGACTTTTCTTGCCACCGTTGTTAAGTCGATCACAGCAGTCATTAAGTTAGTAACACGGTTGTTAAGTGACTCAGGTTTCCCCATTGACTTTGCTCTTTTGAAATGGGATGACATGACCCCAGGACGCTAAAACAGTCATAAATACATGCCAGTTGCCCAGCAACTACATTTGGATCACATGATCAGAGGGATGCTGCAATAGTCATAAGTGTGAAAAAAGGTCGTAAGTCACTTTTTCAGTATTGTTGTAACTTTGAATGGTCAAAATGGTGGTAAGTCGAGGGCTACCTATAATATATACACCTGTTTTTGGTTGTTGTGGAACTAATATGGTTCCTTCCTGGGGCCATCTGAGCACTGGATGGATGCATGTTGGCAAAGAGTGGACTGAACTCCTTTGTTAACATCTAGTGGTTGCCCAGATTTACCCAGCTCAGATAGCATTTCATCTTCATATCTACCTCCAGGTGCTGTAATTGACAAGCCGACAAGATGTGTAACATGGATTGTGTTGCCAATGCCGTAAGGTCGGCCCTGAGGACCATAAAAAGGGTATTTGACAAGACCAAAGGTAAGAAAAGGGTTGTTGAAAAATGCCTCCGTATTTATACTATACCCAGATTAGCCTTAATAAAGCTTTATGCAAAGCTGCCCTAAAGACACATCATCGTTAGCTCTTGATTTATCCCACTGCCTTATCCCGGTTAGGATATTTAGCACCATATACTAAATAAATAAATCCTGGTGAAGTAGCCCTTTCAGCATCATCAAGAAATGTGGGAGGAGAATGGCAAGGAAGCGGCACATTAACAAAGCAAAACAAAAAGGCTATGTTATTTTAAGAGGTGCAATTTTTAAAAAATATTATAATTCACTATCTTACCTGTAGTTTAAAGGGACGTGATGGAAGGGTGGGTTGCTGCCAGCATTGCTGCCGGTTCACACGTGCGCCTGCACAGTTGACTGTAAATTTTTCTGTGCATGCACAGAACATGAAAAAAATAGTAAAAAACAAGCCGCCAATGGCAGCAGTGTCCGGGCAACTGGTTCGGGGGCATGGCCAGCCTGCCATCCCTACCAGTTCAGCGACTCAGTCTCAATTTCCACTATGGATTCCGTCTGAACCAGTGAGAACTGTTAGCAACCCACCTCTGATGTGGTGGCTCAGTGGCTAAGACACTGAACTTGTTGATTAGAAGGTCGGCAGTTGAGCGGTTTGAATCCCTAGCACACATAACGTAGTGAGCTCCTGTTACTTATCCCAGCTTCTGCCAACCTAGCAGTTCAAAAGCACATAAAAATGCAAGTAGAAAAATAGGAACCACCTTTGGTGGGAAGGTAACAGCATTCTATGTGCCTTAGTTGTTTAGTCATGCCGGCCACATGACCACAGAGAGGTCTTCGGATAGCGCTGGCTCTTTGGCTTTGAAACGGAGATGAACACTGCCCCCTAGAGTCGGAAAGACTAGCACATATGTGCGAGGGGAACCTTTATCTTTATCTTCACCTGTAGTTTGATCAAAAGAGCTCAGGTGATCTTTTTTCGTGGGAGGCTGTTTCTGAAAATGAACTCTCACAGGCAACTTCAGGGCCCCAGCTCACTTAAAAAAAATATTGTATTGGTGTGGGTTAATTCCAGCTGCACTGAAAAGCACACACGGAAGGGAAATACAGAGATTTACCAAATGAGGTTAAGCAGACCACTGTATCTTAAAACATGTGCATTGATAATACAATTTGCTAGACATGTTTTGTCTTCATGATCAAAAGATAAATCTTCCCACATTTCAAAATCTGTTTTTTATGCATTGACTTGGTTTTATAGGCTGTCCTGTTTCTTCAGGCTTTGGGGCATAGATTCAACACCCTCCTTGTAGTTGTGTGACTTTTAATGACCACCAGGGCATGCAACAGGCAGGTCAATGAAATGATTTTGTCACTTAAGTGGTGACATTTTGATATAGTTGGCAGCCCTTCTTCAAATTTTGGCATCGTGTTTCCTCACAGCAAGTTCCAATATGTCTAATTGTGGGTAGTTGTGGTGGCCCAGAGGCTAAAATGCTGAGCTTATTGATCAAAAAAGTTGGCAGTTCAGTGGTTCAAATCCCTAGTTACCTTTACAGTATACAGTGATAAATGGCTATAAGTTGTAAACAAATATCCCATGTTGTTTTAAATACTGAAGTCACATATTCAACTAAGATGTAATATCATTTCTTGGTTTTAGTTTATCATAATTTGGGAATTCAGCCAGTTATGGTTTAGTCAGGAAGTCATCACTAAAGTAAACCATGGATTAGCACAACAGATGAACTTAACCTATAACAGCTTTGTCTGATATAAGGACTACCTGGTGCATTAGAACTGCACTCAGTAACAGTAAGAGTTGGAAGGTACCTTGGAGGTCATCTAGTCCAACCTCCTGCTCACGCAGGAGACCTATACAGGGATTTGAACTGCCGAACTGCTGACCTTCCTAATTGACAAGCTCAGCATCTTAGCCACTGAGACGGAGAATAGTCATTCGATGTGGCAAATGCTTGGATTTATTTTTCTTATGGTCCCTGACAAGTAGAATTCTGGGAAATCAGAAAATTCAATGGCCTTGACACAAAATGAAGAATTCCTTATTTACCACTTTATTACATCTATATTGGGTGTATAAAGTCAATCCAAAAATAGATAAAATACAAAAAAAAGGTCATAACATCTTGTCAGTAAAGTTTCTAGTTTCTTTCATCACTAATGAATTCTTGAAGTTACTCAATCTTGGCAATATCCCAACTAGCCTTGGGGCTAGGGAATTCTGGGAGTTGAAGTCCACACATCGTAAAGTTGTCAAGATTGAGAAAACATTGGGGTAGAGCAATGGTGGGTTTCAAAAATTTTAGAACCTCTTCTCTAGGTGTGGCCTGCTTTGTGGGAGTGGCTTGGCGGCCGTGTGACTGGGTGGGAGTGTCTTTTGGCCATGTGACCAGGTGGGAGTGGCTTTCTGGCCATGTGACTGGGTGGGCGTGACCAACTTGTAAAATGTGGTGAAACTCACTTAACAATGCTCTTGCTTAGCAACCAAAATGTTGGCTCAGAACCTCTGGCATTTGAAGCACGCAAGTCTTAAAGCTATCAAGTTATATAAGACCCTTGCACGCCTAACCCTTTAGAAAAAAACCCCAGGAGTGTTCAAACTTGACAGCTTTAAGACTTGTGGACTCCAACTCCCAGAATTCCTCCTCTGGCTCTTCATCTTGATGATGTGCGGAAGGGCAGGGGGAGGGAGCTGGAACTGGTTCTAAACGGCACTGTAGATTTGTGGAACCTTTTCTATAGAAGAGGTTAGAACTGGCAGGAACCCACCCTTGGCGTAGAGAAGCCAACCATTTTGCTCCCAGGTTCCTACTCCAACTCTTCTCCTCGATGAACCAATAGCTTACAGCTTTCTCATTCACCTAGTAAATATTCTTACTCAATAAATCTACTTCCTGCTCTTTCCTGACCTCTGACCTTTTGGCCTTTATTTGTCTTTCAGAAGTGATTGAGCATCCCTACGAGGAACCCAAACCAGGACCTAACAAAACAGATTGAGGTCGTGATGGACTTCACCGTCCGTGATATGCAGAGATCTTCTATGTTGTTAAAGAATTCCATGTAATATAGGGTCAAAATTTCCCAAAAAGAATAAAAGTCATGTTGACCTGAATCTTTGTGTTGGCTTTCTTCTGAAGTGTCTAAGAAAGGAGCTACTACTGTAAGTTGAGTTGGCTTGTTGAGTTGCTAATGGATGACTGAAACACTCTTATGCAACAAGTCACTCTCTTAATTTATTCTGCTCTTTCAAAATCAAGCGGCCACACGTTAGGTAGCATGCTAACCACATGTTTATGTAATTATTTATCCTATATATCAAAAGCTACAGGTTCAGATTAGGCAATAATTGCCTACTCCAGGGTGGGAATGAAAATGGGTGAAATTATGGAAAGCATTAGATTCCATCTCCACATAAAAGCCATACAGATGTAGGAAGTTAGCACCCATCCCTCTCCTAGAAAAATGAAATATCCTAGGAAATATTGAAAAGGCAGAATGTTATATTTCCCTGGATAAGGAATGGAGAAACATGTTTTTGGGCAGGAAACAGAATCACTCTTAATATCCCCCACTTTTTTTTAATGGGCCATTAAAATGCCTGAGACAGTCTATTCTACATAACAAAGATCTCCCCCCTTCAGCTCCAGGGTGATGGGATTAAGGCATGATAGTATTAGCCCTTCACCCAACTCACCACATGGCATCTGGGAACTCAACCAAACCTGGACTCAAAACACAGACCACAGACTGCATGGCCCCATGGGAGTCTGACAACCAATCAGAATACATTTCTTACACAGGAACAGGAAACAGAGAGGAAGGCCGGAACAGAGTATAAAAAACCCAGCAAGTCCCTTTTTTCTCTCTCTTTTCTTCGTCACCCAACACCTTGAAGCATGTGGATCCCCTTTATCTGTTCAGGAGCTGAAGCCTTCTGGTCCTGTTCATCATTAAACCATATTTCCAAGCAGCCTCCGTGTTTCCAATGTCTTTTCCCCCATTTGGAACTGAACCCAGAAGGACATTTCTTCCAACACAGAAAAGCCAGCTATTTAGTCACATCTAACATCTCTCATCTTTTCATCTCTGGGTTCCATCACATAGATTCTTCATGCCACTCATCTCTGGCTCTGAAGCTGGCCATCCCTTTCTAGTTACACTGCTTCATTCCAAAACTGGATTGATATATTTTTTTAGTTTAAACCCAGTTTATCCAAACTCAGGAAAAAAATTTTTGGCAACATCCAAGACTGGTTGCAGATAGTTTTTTGGTTGGTTTTGTTTTCCTACCTCCCACCAGAGGTGGTATTCGGTAGTGGCGGCTGCGGGAGGCTCCACCCACCCGCCCCAATATAATACACTAACCTTCTGCACATGGGCTCACATTTGCAAACCGTAGGGAAGGTAAGCAGATCCCACCGCTGCCTCCCACCCTTTCCAGTTCCTGGTCAGAGTCCCCTACAATCTACCTAAGATAGAGATTACAGCCATAATGGTTTCCTCTTATCTTCACTACTAGCTCATAGTGCTTCTGCGCATGCGCAGAGCGTTTTTGATGATGTCTGGGCAGGTGGGCAGAGCCTCCTGCCACTATCGGTTCGCCCGAATCGGGGCGAACCAGCAGAATATCACCTCTGGATTATAGCCTTATCAATGATTTTGCCCTCAATCAGTGAGATAGCCCTGGAAGGAGACTGGCCAGCTTGGTTCTCCTCATTTTATCAGCAAGGTGAATTTTCATATCATTTTGTCAAAGAAGCCCATCTTCTGTCCCTCTCCATCTCTCTCTTACACACAGCTGCATCTATGCAGCTGCAATGAAAAATAACTGACTGTGACAATGTTATGTTATCCTGCCAGCATCACTGCTATTTGAGATTTAAAAATAAAAACAGCAGGAATAATCCATCCCAGCAGAACAGCTTTCTTTCCACTTAACAACTATGCCTCCTCTCTCTCCTCTTTCTCTCCTCCCTCTCTTCTCCTATTCCTCTCCCCCCTCCTCTCTCTCCCCCTCCCTCTCCTCCTCTCTCCCTTTCCTGTCTCTCCTCTCTCTCCTCCTCCTCTCCCTCTCTTCCCCCATTCCTCTCCTCTCTCTTCCTCTCCTCTCTCCTTTTCCTGTCTCTCCTCTCCCTCTCTCCTCCTCACTCTTCCCCTTTTCTCTCTCTCTCCCTCCCTCCCTCCTTCCCTCTCTCCTCCTTTACCTCCCATTCTCCATTTTTCCAGCAAGTGTCTGGACCAGCATTCCTCAACTTACAAATAAGTGTCAGAATATCACACTGGAGTTTGATTGTAATGTCCATCATCTACTGTTAGTTTTCATTAATTGTCCCCATTCCTTGGACTGAGATCAAAAACAGAGCAAAAACTAGGGCTGTGGAAACACCCTTGGCGCAAGAGGCGAGAAACTCCTGATTGCAAAAATGTCTCTCAAATCTTAATCACAGAATAGCTCAAGTTGGCAAGGAATGCTAAAAATAGCTACCTATGCTTCTTTCAATGTGATCAAAATAGAATGCGAGAGAAAAAATGGAATTACAACATTCTAGTATCACCTTCTGGTCACACAGACAGACAGATGAATTTCATCCCACATATTTGTAGCTGTTCTTGCTATTATTATTTTTTCATTGCACAGGAATCCCCCAAACTGCATTATATTCAGAAATTAAATTATATTTAAAGGGGGCATAATCTATTATTTCTATCTGAGTTCAAAGGAATGAACAGTAGAGGGAAGGTTTTGTATGTATGTATGTATGTATATATGTATGTATGTATGTATCAGGGGTGGGTTGCTAATCCCGTTCCAACCGGTTCGGTTGGAACGGGGCCAGCGGCGTCCTCATGCATGCGTGCAGTTCACACATGCGTCTTAGCACCTGCGTAATGCTCCAGCTGCTTGCGGAGACTCACGCAGGCGCTGTATGTGCCATCCAGCTGCTCGCGGAGAATTGCGCAGGCGCTGTATGTGCCATGCGCCTGCGTGGAAGTGCAGAAGCCTTCAAAGACCGGTAAGGAGCGCGGGCGGGCGGGTGGGCCCTTCGCCGTTCCCGGAAGTTACTTACTTCCGGGTTCGCCGACCAACCGGTTCGCGGGGACCGCCGCGAACCGGTTGAAACCTACCCCATGTATGTATGTATGTATGTATGTATGTATGTATGTATGTATGTATGCATGTATGTATATTTATTTTTAAACAAACAAAAACAAACAAAAACATAAAACACATACAACCTTCTTCCATTTCACATAGCGTGTCATTTGGTTACAAGATTTTGTGCGTCCTTTCCATGGTCACCACTTACAATTATATATCAAATCACAAATTGTTCATTAGATAAACGTAAGTACATTATTATTAAATGTCAATTTTTCAACTATTATTATTAAACAAGATATTCTGAATATTGAATCCATTCATACAACATCATTTTGCATCAATAGTTCAACTCCAATTATTATTCCTATGTTTTAAACAAAATATTCTATATATTTAAATCATATATACAACACTATTCCATTACATCATTCTCCCACTTTTTCTATTACCATGATTTTTTTTATCTAACCATTGATAAAACAAATCCCAAACCTTGTAAAATTGTTCATCTTCTCTAATTTCAAATGTCAATTTACTCATTTCCGCACATTCCATAATTTTTTGAATAGGGGTATTTTCTCATTTTTCCAATTTTTTGCAAATACAATTCTAGCTGCTGTTAAAACATTTACAATCAAGTATTGCAAGTCTCTATTATATATTTCTGGTATAATTCCCAATAAAAAAGTCTCTGGTTTAAAGTCTATACGTTTTCTCCAACCACGTGTGGATCTTAGTCCAATATCTTTTCGCTTCTGTGCAAGTCCACCACATATGGTAATATGAACCCGGTTTCTGATGACATTTCCAACACTTTTCTGATTTATTCTTGAACACTCTTGCTATTCTTGTCAGAGGGACAGTAGAAGGAAGTTGAGGTGTATAGAATTGCAGGTATAGTGATCATTATTGCCAATATGTTGACAACTACCAAAGTAGTACATGCAATTAAGGAATGTTTTGACTTTCCACGACAATTAGGGCCAGAAATTTGGTTGTTAAGCAAGGCGATTGTTAAATGAGTTGTGTCTGATTTCATGGTCTCTTTTGCCCTGGTTGTTAAGTGAATTGCTGCAGTTGTTCAGTGAATCATGTATTTATTAAGCAGATCTGGCTGCCTGACATGCAGTCATATGACCATGGGGCTATGTGACTGTCGGAACTTTGGGTCAGTGGTGGGATTCAAATTTTTTTACTACTGGTTCTGTGGCCGTGGCTTGGGGGTGTGGCAGGGGAAGGTTACTGCAAAATCCTCATTCCCTCCCCACCCCACTAACCTGCTTTCCAGCTCCGTTCTCCTGTTCAGGGCAACAGAAGAAGATCAGCTGGGAGGCAGCATGGGGGGGGGGGTGTCAGCCTATTTGCCGGTTCTCCAAACTACTCAAAATTTCTGCTACCAGTTCCCCAGAACTTGTCAGAACTGGCTGAATTTCACCCTCTTGTCCTAAGTACCTCCCAGTTTCAAAAGGTTGTTAAGTTGAAGACTATCTAAGCATTCAAAAGGTTTTCAAGAAATGGATGGATCACTATTGAATCCACCTTTGTGAATTTGGTCCCCTGGCATCAACACAAGGACAGGGAAAGAATACTCCACATTACAGGTAGTTCTCGATCTGTTAAAAAAAATACAAAACCTGCTCCAGCCTGTGGTTTATAAAATGGGGTAAAGATTAGGAGTTACCCAGCGGTTTAAGTCTTAGTTCTACATGGGCTTTTTAAAAATAACATTGTCTGACACCTCCAACAATCTGTACAATGTTTTTGAAAGGGTTAAATTAAAGCAGGGAGGTAGGCAATTCGGCTCCCCAAATTCCTCTGAAGGTTCATTTCCGTGGTGTTGTTGATCATTCCGGAAGAAATCCTTGAACTGAAAACAATTCTTTTAGTCACTGTTCAAAGTTACAAAAGCACTGAAAAAGTGACCTATAATCATTTTTCACACTTACAACTGTTGCAGCTTCTCCAAGGTCATATGATCAAAATTTGGATTTATTTTTTTCGTGTGGTTGCAGTGTCCCGGGATCATGTGATCACCATTTGTGACCTTCTGACAAAAAAGGTCAATGGGGAAGCTTGAATTCACTTAACAACCGTGATACTCACTTAACACCTGCAATGATTCACTTAACAACTGTGGCGAGAAAGGTTGCAAAACGGGGCAAAACACAATGTCTCACTTAGCAGCATAAATTTGGGGCTCAATTGTGGTCTGCCTGCATTGGCTTCCTCACTTCCAGTTTTCAGCAAGATCTGTCAGTGGGATTCCCTCCCCAACTTTGTTGTAAAACCAAGAGATAATTTACTTATCCCCTCATTGCATGCCTATAGTTAGAATATTGGAATATTGCTCTCCTCGCTCGCGTGATAAAATATCAGGAATTTCAAGACAATTCCTTCTTTGCGCGTAATATTTTTCTACCCCAAGTGATTTTTAATTTTTTTTTAGCATAACACACATTTAGGATGTTAAGGAGGAAGTTTCTTGCTCATATTTGGTACCCTAATCTCTCCATCAGCGACTGCATCCTGTTCCCATCGAACGCCGATGGAACTCATTCCTGTCCCTGAAGTCATTCCGTTGCCATGGCAACAAGGGAATCTTGACTTGACAAACCTGTGGCAGCCAGGAGAGATAGTTGCTATGGCAGTAGTTGGCAGGGCCCCAAAAACAAAATGGTGCAGGAGGCTCGACTGAGAAATTTTTAAGGCAAAGACCAGAAGCTTCTGCTTGATTATCTCTTTCCAGTGACAGAATATCTGCATGCCACATTAGCCATCAAATAGATGAAGCATCTGCGTCATGTCGATGCTTTAACATGAGACGTTGATGGGGGCTTGCGAGGAAAGAGGTAGTTGCAATATTACCTGGGGATTTCTAGTTTTTCCAGAGAGCTTTCTCAGGCTACGGAAATAATCAGCTCTCTAGGACCCCTTTATCAGGAGGGATAGTATGCCAAAAGGGAAGGAAGGTCTTAAACATAAGAGGCCTACATTATCCTTCAATCATAATACCCCATATGTTAGCACCTTCCCCTCTCCTAGAAGAATGAAATATTTTAGGAAATATTAAAAAGGCAGAATATTATATTTCCCTGTTTGAGAAATGGAGAAACATATTTTTTTAGGTAGGAAGCAGACTCACTATTAAGCCCCCACATTCCTCAATAGCCCACAGCAGATGTCAGCCCTTAAGAGATAAAGAGATGGCTAGCTCTATTCATAAGCAAATACCCTCACCCAAAATCTAACAAAAGAATAGGATTAGCCTTCAGCCATAAGAGGAATTGCCCAACACCCTTTCAGAACGCAAGCTCCTTCATTGCATCATCTCAGTTGCACCACACCCTGCAGGCTCCAACCAAATTTAACTCAGACAACCTACAAAGCTATGACCCCCTACAACAGCCATTAGAATACATGTTCCTGCACAGGAACAGGAAGCTCAAGGGCAAGTCCACAAGTTCCCCACCCCTGCATGAAACAAATGGGATATGTTTGTGGCCAGAGGAAATCCAACTTGATGCAGAAGGATATATGAGGGACGTGTAATTTTTAAAACGTTTGTACTGTTTTCAGCTGCCTGTAAGAGGTAAAAGTTGAAATTTCAAGTCAATGATAAAAAATATCTACCGTAGGCAGGTGGATTTATTTCTTCAAGCTACTAGAAGGACTTCTTCCTTCTCAATCTCATCGCTGTTTCTTATTCAAATACATTTTATTTATTTCATTTTCATTTTCATTTTATACAATCACTTATATACTGTGCGTAACAAAAAAAAACAAAGAGAAAAAAAACAAAAAAAAAAAACCCCCCAACATAACACTTCAATCCCCCATACACCCTCTCTTCTCCCCCTCCAACTTTCATTTCACCCCTCCAGCATTCCCCTCTTCTACTTCCCTTCCCCCTCAGACATCTCCCCCTCCCTCCATCTCACCCTCCTTACATTCCCTCTCACTCCCTCTTTACTTCTCCCTCCTCTTTCCCTCTTCTCCTCGCTTTGGTGTATCCATCAGTTTTTTTTTTTTTTTTTTTTTTAAAGAATAAAAGAGAAAAAGAAAAAAAAAAGGAAAACGAGCCGCAGTATACAAGTGAATTCTTATTGTTCTAAAAATTGAAACTGTAATTCCACCCTCCCCCCTCCCCCCTATAATCCCCCCTCCCTAACCCCCTTACGGCTTCGCAGGTCCCATACCCGGCATAATTCTTTAACAAGCATTTGAGTATAATAAGGCCAGCTAACTTTAAAATTAAAAAAAGAAAAGAAAAGAAAAGCCAAAAAAAAAAAAAAAAGAGAATAATAAAAAATACACACACACCTAAAAAGAAAGGGGAAACAGAGAAGGGTCAATAAACCCACTACGTTAACACAGCTTCCCATTATCTGTAAATCTTAAACAATGTAGCTCATTCCAAATTTCGATTATTTACTACTTGCAGGGTTTCAAACTATATTAGAGCCAGGTAAGTTGATCAATTAGGATTCCCCAACTAAAAGTCTCATTGCTTTGTCTATCTATTCAAACCTTTAATTTCTCTCTTTTTTATCCGAATATCCAAACCTTTCTATAAAACCATTAAACTCAAGTACTTCTTTCATTTTT
This sequence comes from Thamnophis elegans, assembly GCF_009769535.1. Classification (NCBI taxonomy): domain Eukaryota; kingdom Metazoa; phylum Chordata; class Lepidosauria; order Squamata; family Natricidae; genus Thamnophis; species Thamnophis elegans. The sequence continues at coordinate 150,484,945 of NC_045542.1, read as the reverse complement.
CATTTCCAACACCTCCCTTTCTATCCTTACCCACCTCCACATGTAAATTTTTTACCTTCCACCCTGCCTTTATCTATGTCCATATATATATTTTATCCGCGTCCATTGCTCCTCCCATATTTACTCCACTTTCCTGAAGACTCTCCGACCAATCTTTCTTGACCTTATATTGAAATAGCAACTCAAACAAATATCAGCTTGCATTCTAGCCCCAAGTAGTCTAATTAAGCTTTCGCTACCCTTCCCTCTCCCACGCGCCTCCCAACTCCATTCGTCCCAGACCACAACTCAAAAAGATCGCAATCTCCGCTCTCCTCGCCTAAGAAAATAATTCATGCGCAATTTGAGTTAGAATTCAGACAAATCTTATATACAATATGTGTCCACAATCAGCAACGCTTCTTTCAGTCTCCATGTCTCATCATCAATATACCACTTTTCCATTTTATCCCAGACGGAAATCATAAAGCTTTAAGAACATCGCTTAGTCTTTATTCTTTAGTCTTCTGCCCTTCCGGAAGAGGAAAGCAACACCCTCCGCCTTGTAGCCACGTGTCTCGCTGTTTGTCTTCTCCTTCTCCTTGTCTCTCTCCAGGTCCGGATGAATCAGGAAGTCCCGCCTTCAGGATCTCGTAGTAAAATTCTCGGGCTTCACAGACAGAGTTAATGCGGTGTTTTTGGTTGCCAAATGTAACTGTAATACCAGCTGGGACTTCCCATTTGTATGGAATCTGAGAATTTCTGAGTTCTTCGGTTAAGAAAGCGTACTCTTTCCTTGTTCTTAATAATTGAAATGGTATCTCTTTAAAAACAATCAAGTCCTGTCCGTCAATTCTCAACCTCTTGCTGTAAAGCCTCTGTATTATCTCATTTCTGGATTCCCTTGTGGTAAAGTATATTATTATGTCCCTCGGAAGCTGTCGCTGTTTTGCTACCCAGGAATTCTGGCGGTAAATTCTTTGAATCTGCCAATCAAAGTTAAATCCCGGACTTCCCACCAAGCGGCTGAAAGCCTCAAAGAAGATCTGTTTCAAATTCTCCTGTTGGTTTTCACGCAGTCCTCTAACCCTTATTGCAAAGGCAGTCTTATTGTAATTTATCATGACAAGTTGTTTTTGAGCAATTTCCATTTCCTGTTGTAACGTTTGAATTTTGGATATCAAATTAAGGTTAGTTTCTTCCAAAAGTTCCAATTTGTCCTCCGCTTCAGCAATATAATCTGTCATGACTGTCATTACTCCGATCATATCCTTCTTTGCCTGAGCAATTTTAGCATCAAATTGATCATATAAATCCGATATCAGTTGATTAATTTCCTGTCTGAAGTCATTAAGCGTTTTGAGAAGAAATTCTTGTGTTAACAAATCTCCCGTGGAGGGTGTGGGAGGCAAGGGTAGCGGCTTCATAGCAGTTTTTAGAGATATGTTATTAAGGAAGCGCTTCTGTTTAGATTTGGGAGCCATTCCAAAGTAGAAATAAAAGACAAGCAATCAAGCGAGCCAAAAATCAAAGTCTCTGCTCCCCTCAGTTAATCTTTTAGCAATTAGTACAGAGAAGCCTTCAGGAGGGTAGGGCTGGCTAAGTACGTCACATCAAACACAAAAACTACGAGATCGCCATCTTGTGACGCAGCTAAAAAAGGAAGGGAGCCTTTTGCGAAATTGAAGCTGGTATTTTAGATAGTAATAAAAGAAATTCCTCAGGAATGGTCCCCGCCCGGATTGACTTTTAAATAGCTTAGCTTTGTCCTGGGGGGGGGGCAATCTGCCTAGGCTGCAAAAAAGGCAGCGCGGAAAACTGGCCGGAGTAAAGGCTCAGCTAATGTTGAACCTCTTCTCCATTCACAGCAAAAAAAAAAGCTATGAATTACAAAGAGATCCTAACGACTGACCTTCTCCCTGCCCCTTTCTGCCAGAAAGGGGAGATATCTATAGATCTTATAAGATATACGAACCAGAGTCCTGGCAGGAGCTTCGTTGAGCTCCCGACGGCGGCAGGCTCCACCCCCCGAAGCCTCATCGCTGTTTCTTATGAAAGACCTACATTTGTCTTTTGGAAACATCTGGACAGGTCCTTTGCCATGGGAACTGGCCACACAGGTCATTTGGTGGACCATTGATATTGGATATTGCTCATCCATCAGCACAAGCATTAGCATAGTCTCAATATTTGACTGTGCCTGTGGAAATGGCACAGAAATAATTGCTCTGTGTTTTGGGGTTCACCGACAAAAGGGCGAATGACAAAACCGCGCCCGACTAAACTGCGGTGACAAAATCACGTGTTCTAAAGCGCTCCGATGAATGAACGCTGAATCGCGGCAACAACAGCACAGCGACAGAAGCGCGCTGTAAAACTAAACCTAACCCTAAACCTAAACCTAACCCTAAACGTAACCCTAAACCTAACCCTAAACCTAACCCTAAACCTAACCCTAAACCTTATCCTAAACTTAACCCTAAACCTAACCCTAAACCTAACCCTTACCTTAACTTAAATCGCCCTTCTGCCGACCCGCTGTTGTAAATCGCCCTTCTGTCGACATGCTGTTGTCGATGCGCTGTTGTTGGCACGTTGATGACGTCGCGGTTTTAGCGACGTGGTTTAGTCGGGCGCGGTTTTGTCGTTCGGCCTTTTGTCGGGTCACGGTGTTTTGGTCCATGATCTTACTTACGATCTACAATAAATATTATTTTTGGTAACAGTTTTCTTAAAATAAATTCAGAATTCAGTGGGATTCCCGATCATGAAGAGAGACTTGTGAGCTACCAAGGAAAATGTGATTGCAAAGGGAGGCATGCAAATTTTAAGAAAATAAATCGGTAAATATAATTTCTTTGCTATCTAAACTCCAATCATCATGTTTTATCTCCCTTGTGTTGCATTTTAGTCCATAAATTGCTCAGTAGAAAAAAAAAGTTGTTGCTTTTTTTAAATTTTCAAATATATCAATTATATAGACTTGATGTTCAGGTAGTTTGAAGTTACAATGGCTATGAAAAAAGTAACTTACAACCAGTTTTCACATGACAGTTCCAGCATCCCAGGGTTACATGATCAAAACTCAGATGCTTGGCAACTGGCATGTACTTTTGACAGTTGCAGTGTCCCCTGGTCATGTGATCATGTGTTGCGATTTTCTGTCAAGCCAAATTCACTTAACAACCGTGTTACTAACTTAATGACTGCAGGGATTCAATTAACACTGGTGGCAAGAAAAGTTATAAAATGGAGCCAACTCACTTAACAATTGGAAATTTGGGCCTCAGTTGTGGTCATAAGTTGAGAGAAGAAGAACTTTCATAATGACAAAATTTATTCTGAACTTGTGAGCAAAAAGAGTTTCTTCTTGGTGAATGTTCCTTTGCAACTTAATGTGCTTTCAATTAGTTTAAAGGATGTGTTTGTACATTCTGAACTTAAGCCTATGCAAACAACCTTCTCTCCTTGCTTGATTTTAATGCAATGTTCTACGTCGTAGTTTTTCATCCTTGTCAAGGCTGACTCGAAACGCACCTCTACTGGCAACTTGACAACAGAAAAAAAGGGAGGGGGAAGGGAATGCTTGGAATGTATTGGAAGCTGGGAGGGAGGTGAGGAATTTATGTGAGCCATTTGCAGCCTAAGAAAATCCTGAAACTTCAAGGCCATGCAATGGGATCTTTCTGAAAGAGCAGACTGGTTTCCTAAAACAAAAAGAACATGCTGGATTGGTGAACAATGGACAATGAGTGGCCCAAGGGGAAAAAGGGGAAACAACTATGCTGCTTTTCATGCAAAAATCTCAGAGCTAGTTTTGCTACTTCTGTGCTGTATGGATCTATCGGTGAACTTGTACCAGAGGTGGATTGCTCCTGGTTCAGCCTGGCTCGGACAAACCGGTAGTGGCGGTGGCACATGTGCAGAAGCCTCGGGTGCGTGAGCATAAGCACAAGAGAATTGGTAGTAAACCGGTTAGGATTCCACCACTGAGTTGTACTCTTGGTGAAGTAACATCCCAGGAGTTTCTTTTGCTGCATATGCTAACGAGACGGTTGGCATTAAGTTTAAGATATTTGTGCTTCAACATCCGTTTGACGTAGCTGGCTGGGGAATTGTGGGAGCTGAAGTTCACCCATGTTAAACTTGCTAATATTGAGAAACATTCTTCTAGGTCAGGGTTGTCAAACTCAAGGCTTAAATCCAGCCTGAGGGGCTGGCCTGAAAGTATAAAAGGACTGTCCTGTAGTGCCTCTGCTGGCCAAAATGGGCCACACGTGTGGCCTTCCTGCAGCCCATTTTTGGCCTCCAGGGGCTCCAGCAGCATTCTACCAGCCAAACACGGGCTATGTAGAGGCCTCCTGTACCTGCCCCCTTCCGGTGGCCCAATTTAGCCAGCAAGGTGCTGCAGGAGGCATCTGTCCAGTGGTGGGTTGCGGTATGGTTGGAACGGGCCTGGCGGTGTCCACATGGACACGTGCAGCGCACATGCATGCATCTTACTTCCTCCACGAGCCTCCGTGACTCTCCAGCTGCTCAGTGGAGTGTTGCGCAGGCGCTGTGTGTGCCATGTGAGTGCGTGGAAGCGCGGAAGCCTTAAAAGACAGGTGAGGAGCTTGGGTGGGTGGGTGGGCTCTCCAGAGCACCGTACCGGAACGGTATCCGGTGCTCCGGGCAGGCTCTGGTACACCCGTACCGGGGCGTACCGCCTGCAACCCACCATTGCATCCATCCTATCTCCCCCCCCCCGGCCCGGCCCGCGGAGGAGAACAATAGAGCCGAGGTGGCACAGTGGTTAAATGCAGCACTGCAGGCTACTTCAGCTGACTGCAGTTCTGCAGTTCGGCTGTTCAAATCTCACCGGCTCAGGGTTGACTCAGCCTTCCATCCTTCCGAGGTGGGTAAAATGAGGACCCAGATTGTGGGGGTGATATGCTGACTCTGTAAACTGCTTAGAAAGGGCTGAAAGCCCTATGAAGTGGTATATAAGTCTAACTGCTATTGCTAACAATGCTGATCTGGCCCTTGAAGAAATCCAGTTTGATACCCCTGTTCTGGGTCATACTTCCAAGCTGTAAGCTCTCACTAGCAGCTTATTTCGTGTGGTATTATGATTACATCCAACACAATGCAAATGATTTTGGGTCAAATTAGTTGTTGTTTTTATGGTCTCCGTCTGCTGATAAATGATCTTATTTGTAATTGTGTTTGGGAGCCAATGCCATGATCCTTCAAGCTTGAGTCTTGTGATGATTACTTTAACGAGATGGCTGATCAGTCTAATTCACAAAATAAAATTATTCAAAGTGATGGGTTGGATCTGTTGTTGTTGGCGTTGAAAATCAGCCCACCTGTCCCAGTTTTTGTGGATAATATCTTTCAAAAGGTGGGATGTACCAGCATCTGCCTCTTTGGAGTGGTAAAGCCAGTTCCAAATACTTGTTTTGTGACATGTTTCCTGTGAAGATAACAGAGTAGCCCTTCATATCTGCTCTCTTATCTGGGTGTGTTAAGCTATCAATCATTCTGTGTTTTTATATAACACAGTTTTATATATATATTCTTAAGAATGTTGATTATATATGTTCATTATTGTTGTTGTTTTTGGGGATTTTTTTTCCTGTTAACTACTTTGTTATTAATCTAGATTACCAATGACTAGCTAACAATTTCTAAGAAGGTTCAGTAGTTTAACACCTTAAAATTCTTTTAGCCTGTTTCTCAAGGGGTGGAAAACCAACATTGTTGTATCATACCAATCAGCATTCAGTTGGGGAGGATGTCATGTGTATAAGTGTTGTTGTTTTTAAAACAGTTTTTTGTTAATGTCTCTGGTGTAAATGGGTGTATTTTATTATTTTGCTTTGTATTTTAATCTCTTTTCAATAAACAATGTTTTACACACAAAAAGGATGTTTATTATAATTGTTAATCTAATTGTTAAATCTAGTTGAAAGAAAATAGAATAGAAAGAATAAAAATTGAAAAGGAAAAGGAAGAGAAAGGAAAAGGAAAAAAGGAAAAGATAAAGAGGAAAAATGTAAAGAAAAAGGAAAAGAACAAATATATTAAAGAAAGGAAGAAATATAAAGAAGTGACTTCCAACCTTCATCACAACAACTATAAACTAAGTTAGTTGTCAGGCCTGCAGTCATATTCCTTGCTGGATCTTTGGCCTGTCACACTCTCTAATATTTTACTATACTTTTTCTCGGAAATTGGGAGGGGGGACTAGTAAGGAGTAGAATGTATTGTTGTCAAAATAAAAAAAATCCTTTTTAGAAGCCCAAGGTCATCTTTTGTCTCTACACCTCTGAGCCTGACCGGAACTGGATGGGTGGAACTACCAGCGTGGCAGTGGAAGATTGGACCATGTGATGGATTTGTGGGTGAGAACCCCGGGAAGCTTTCAGATTCAGGTTTCCACAGATGTACCAACATGTCTCTATTAATAAATTGGAACTTTGTGGACAGCTCTGCCTTGGATTCTGATTTAATTTTGGATGATATTTGGAACACTGACATTAGTACTCTTTAACCCTTCCAAGGTGACAAACATTTATCTCCTCATCCTGTATCCCATCTCTTTACCTATAAACAAATGCATAAAACATCATATTTTCAATCCCAACAGAAAGTCTGTAAAGTACTGCCAAAGAATCTAGACTTCCTTTTAGTCATTGCAAGTACATCTTCGGAAGGTTAAAAAAAAATCAAGAGGGGAACCACAACATGCCATCAAATTTCTCCCGTTTTGATGTGGATCATATCCACATACATTCCAAAACACACAAAAAAGTTGAAGCTTTGCGCATCCAATTATGGCTACCATTTCATATTTTTGCCTTTCCCATAGATATTCCCAACTCCATGTCTCAGTAATAGCTACCCACTTTTCTACTTGAATATATATCAGTTGCAATAAATATTTCTCCTCCCTCCCTCCCTCCCTCTCTCCCTCCCTCCTTTGTATATATATGAGCCCTTATACTTTTATCCCTTGGGCTTTGCAAGAGAAGGTATTTATATCTTCTCTTGCAAAGCCCAAGAGAAAGTATAAATGTCCCCCAGCTCTAGAGTTTACCATTCACCCTCTTCAGGATGGCTATCCTGAAAACTCTTGAGAAACCTCTGGAAACACCATGAACCAACCAGTACTCCTTCCAGCTGTCCAATAGGAGAGTTCAAAACACGGGACTTGGAAAGAGCCACAATCACCTGTAGTGTTTCAGGTGCTTCCACTAAAATCTTCTGTTGGAAAAAAATATCCATATGGTTCAGTTCCAATCTGGGAGAAAGGCCCTGGAGACAAAATGGAGGCTGGAGGCTGATTGGAAAGAGGGTCCATTTATTGATGAAGCAGAATCACCAAGCACGTGTGGTTCTGGGTAGCTGACCACATAGACACACACACATGATGTAAAGTACTAGAATGTAGTCTGAATTTGCAAGAGGGAAGGGATCTTTCCCAGAGGCAAAGAGAGGTAATGGAGCTTGGAAAATCTGGTATGCAGGAAGAGGACTAAGACGGACCCTCCCTAGCAGTTCCCACACATCTATATAGCTACAGTGATGCAGATACTTGCTTTAGTCTGACAAGATTCTGTCTTCCGATGAACAACAATAAAGAAACTACTCAGAAGTAATTCCATATGTTGTTCCTGCTTATTGTGGCCTGACACCTCCCTCCATTCACACATTCAAATGCATAATCTATGCATTTGCAAACAAAGAAAAGCAGTGATAATTGCCACTCTGTTGGGAAGGAGTTGATAGATTAGATAATATTTAGCAGTCAGGCGAATTGTGCAATACCTTGGACTGGAGTTATAATTTGCAGTGTATGTGTGTGAGAACCTCTCTGCATGTGTGCCTGAGAGTAATAATGACTCAGTAGAGCCCAGAAGTAGGATGAGACAAGAATTCAGGGTCTGTTGCTTATCTAAACAAAAACAATCGGGCTGTTCATTCAGTGATAGTGAAATTGATTAGAAGCAGAGCAAAAGAATTAAGTCCCAGTTCACCAAAAAGGCTACCATGTCCTTTGCACCAACTTTCACTGAGGGGATGCAGGATTTGTTTATGATTTCTATGTATTTACGGTACTTACAATTGCACAACTCAGTACTGACTCTTGGTGGTAACAAATTTAAAGCAAGTTCAATACCAAAACACAAATTTATTTAAACAAACACCATAGGGCTGTGATGGCAAACCTATGGCACGCGTGCCACAGGTGGCACACAGAGCCCTCTCTGTGGGCATGCAAGCCATCACCTCACCCAGGGGTGGGTTTCTCGCCCCGTTCCAACCGGTTCGGTTGGAACGAGGCCGGCGGCGTCCTCGCGCACACGTACTAGCGTCTGCGCGATGCTCCAGCTGCTCCTGGAGGATCGCGCAGGCGCTGTATGCATTCTGCGCATGCGTGGAAGCGCAGAATTTGTAAAAAACGGGTAAGGAGCGGGCGTGGGTGTGCGGGCGCGCGCGGGCGCGGGGGGGGGGGCTTTGCCGTTCCCGGAAGTTACTTACTTCCGGGTTCGGCGACCAACCGGATCGCAGGGACCGGTGCGAACCGGTTGAAACCCACCCCTGACCTCAACCCACTGTGCATGTGTGCGCCCTCCTGCCAGCCAGCTGCTTTTTGCATCAGTGCCATGCATGCTTGGGGGGGGCAAATGTGGGAGATGTGTGTGCATGCACGGGGGGTGGGGGTCATGAGGTTCACGTGCATATGCATGGGGTTTGCGTGTGCATGTGCAGGGGTGAGGCATATGCGGGGAATTGTGAATGCATGTGCGGGGGTGGTGAGCGCATGGGTCATGCATGCATGCATGGGGCGGGGTGTACACGGGAGTCACACACACATGCATGAGGCACTCATGGTGGTTATGTGCACATTGCTTTATGGCGTCCGGCACACGATGACAAAAAGGTTAGCCATCACTGCCATAGGGGAAACCAACATATATCATGACAAGAACATATAATATACATCAGGTGATCCACTCCAACCTTACCCAGAGCTTTGTGGGAAAGTTGTGTTTACATAAATTGTTTGTTTATTTAAATTTATTAAATTTAAATTTAAACCTTGCAAGATCATGGCCAATGTTCCCTCTAAGCTGCGCAGCTGGGCAGCCGCGCACGTAGCAAGAAAACGCCACACAGAAGTTTCAAACTGCCGCGCCGTGTTTTTTAATGTCTTAAAATATGACTGAAGATATCCTCCGTCCCTCCCTTCTCTCTCTGCACTGAACTCTCTCCTCCATCTGGTGATTGGTGAAATCAAGGAAGACTCTGCCCGGAGACCGATGATGCTGCAGAAGGGAGAATTCCCATTGGTCCTCTGGGGCTTTGTACCTTTCCTTTTCCTTTCCTTTTCCTTTCCTTTTTCCTTTCCTTCTTTTCCATTTGCTTTCCTTTTTCCTTTCCTTTCTCTTTTCCTTTCCCCTTTCCTTTTTCCTTTCCTTCTTTTCCATTTCTTTTCCTTTCTCCTTTCTTTTCTCTTTTCCTTTCCCCTTTCCTTTCCTTATTTTCTTTTCTCTTTTTTCTTTTCCCTTCCCTTCCCATCTTCATCCTTTCCTTTCTTCTTTCCCATTTCCCTTTCCTTTTTCCTTTCCTTCTTTTCCATTCCTTTTTTCTTCCTTTTTCCTTTCCTTTTTCCTTTCCTGTTTTCCTTTCCTTTTTTCTTTCCTTTTCCTTTTCCTTTTTCCTTTCCTTTTTTCCTTTTCCTTTTTCCTTTCCTTTTTTCCTTTCCTTTCTCTTTTCTTCTTTCTTTTCTTCTTTACCATTTCCTTTCCCTCCCCCTTCCTTCCCTTCCTTCCTGGGGGTCTGAGGGAGAGGGAGGGGACCCTTTTCCTCCTTGCCCCCCTCCCCAACATCTGCTTTCATGGCAATTATGGCTAAAAAAATTCAGGTGTTCCGGCATGAAAATGTGCCACTCAAACACTATACTGTTCCACACACATTGAAAAAAAAATAGAGGGAACATTGATCATGGCCATCTGAACTGAGCCAGTTCGGTGTCATGGTGAAGGTGCTGGCCTAAAAACCAGGAGATGGTGATGGCATGAAAGTCAGCTGAGGGACTTTGGGTCAGTCATTCTTTCTCTCTGCCTTACCAGGTTGTTGTGGGGAGGAAAGGAAGGAAGGAAGGAAGGAAGGAAGGAAGGAAGGAAGGAAGGAAGGAAGGATGGTTTCAATTTTAGATAAACCATCACAGGGTTTGAATTCTACATTCCATCCGGCTACCAATGGCACAGCAGAGAGAGCTAATGCTGCAGTGGAACGGTATCTCCGTTGTTATGTCCAATATCAGCAAACTGACTGGGCGGATCTACTGCCATTTGCTGAAGTTGCACTTAACAATGCAGTACATAGTGGTACTGGGTATACTCCATACTGTATTGTGAATGGGTTTGATTTCATGGCTATACCTGAATGTCCCCAAGCCACTGCTGATCACGAAAGGAATGGATAAAGGAATGGATAGACTACATTCATCCAGTGTGGGAATATGTCCAAAAAGCATTGCGGATAGCAGCAGAAATGTACAAGAGACACGCTGACAAAAAACATAGTCTACAACCAACGTTTCGGGTCGGGGATAAGGTATTTTTATCTACCAAGTATATACGCCTTAAAGTGCCCTGCTATAAGCTGGGTCCCAAGTTCATAGGTCCATTCTCAATCGTCAGAGTAATTACTCTGGTCACAGTAGAACTAAAACTGCCTCTCCTGTTGGGGAAAACCTACCCGGTGTTTCACAGCAGTTTACTCCAACCGGTTATGTAATCTTCCAACACCACCCTCTCCGGTGCAGGTTGATGGTGAACGTCATTATGAAATTGAACACATAGTAGATTCCCGTTATCGTCATGGCACTTTACAGTATTTAGTAGTTTGGAAGGGATACCCATTTACAGACGCATCATGGGTGAGATCATCTGGGGTGTGCGCACCACGCCTGATTGCCCGGTTCCACCGTCGATACCCTGATAAACCTATAGAGGATACTGCTAATAGCGCTTTTTGTCTTCCAGAGTTCTCTCCACTGGTAGGGGGGCAGCATGTCAGTCCTCGGGCTGCCATTCAGGGGGAGCATCCATTGCCACGCCCGCTCGGCCATGCTTACATGCCACCAATGCTGCCATGTTGATGTTGACTCTCTGATGTTGGCGGAGCCTGTAGTTGCATGTGGCTCTGTAAGGCTTCCCTCACTGCTCTGCAGAGTAACTCTTCAACTTGGGTGCAACTGCCTCCTCAGAAGTAACTCTTCTACTGGGGTGCAACTGCCTACTCTGATGTAACTCTACTGCTCGGATGCGGCTAACCAGGAAGGAGGCTATGATGACACTGAGTGGGGGTGTGGCTGAGGGTGTGGGTCATGGTGATTGGTGATGGTGGTTGGGTGTCATCTGGGTGGAGTTGTGGGTGGAGCTCGGTGGGGTAATGGTGTGTGTGTGTATGTATGTATGTATGTATGTATGTATGTATGTATGTGTGTGTGTGTGTATATATATATATATATATATATATATATATATATATATATATATATATATATATATATATATATATATATATATATATATATATATATATAGTGATGGTGTTAACTTGGTTAGAACTGACTTGGATGTGCCTACCTTTGTATCATTGTCATTTAGTGCTGGTTATCACATAATATTAGATAGAGATAAAGTTTTTCACCAAACAAACTGACTCTCTGTTTGCATTCAACGTGAATGCCGGAACGTGACATTTAAGCCTTGCAAGATCATGGCCATCTGAACTGAGCCAGTTCAGTGTCATGGTGAAGGTGCTGGCCTAAAAACCAGGAGTTGGTGAGTTGTAGTTCAGTATTAGGCATGAAAGTCAACTGGGGGACTTTGGGCCAGTCATTTTCTCTCTCTGCCTTACCAGGTTGTTGTGGGGAGGAAAGGAAGGAAAGAAGGAGAGAGAAAGAAAGACAGAAAGATAGAAAGAAAGAAAGACAGACAGAGAGAGGAGGGAAGGAAGGAAGGAAGGAAGGAAGGAAGGAAGGAAGGAAGGAAAGAAAGAAAAGAAAGAAAGAAAGAAAGAAAGAAAGGTTTCAATTTTAGATAAACCATCACAAGGTCGTGGGGGGAAGTTCTGTCTGGATTTAAATAAGTTGATATTATGGAGGCAGGCAAATACGGAGCCTATCTTGAAGTGATGCAACCAATGCTGCAAGAAAAATAAACCCAACACAAAAGCAAATGAAAGAAGAGAAAACCTTTTCCAAATGGTGTTCGAAACCTCACATTCTATATTTCCACTTGTGTATCTACTCTGATAAGGAAAAACATATGGATATAAAGTAATAAAGGGTGAGCAGATTTGAATGAATATACAGCTGCATACTGAGTTCCCCCCTCCCCCAAAGTGTGGCATTTTGATGTAAGATTTTCACCACTGCCACCATCCCAATTCTCAGAACTATTAAATCTTTCTGGCCTGATGGAAAACGTTAAGGTGACCAATCGTCCTCCTTTAGGGAGGACAGTCCTTCTTTTCTAAGTTCTGTCCTCCCTCGAAAAGTGTCCTCCTACATGTCCTCCTTTTCGATATTTGAAGACTAATCTGTTGCGCGTTATGTGACGTATTTGTATTTGACATGATGATTCGTCAAAGCTCGGTATAGTGCGGTATAAGATGCGATTATGAGTCGCATGCGCTCCACACGGGAGACCTTGAGAGAGAGCGCCGCGTGCAAGTGGCTTTGTTTACTTCTTACCGAAACCTGACATGGCACATACGCATGCAGTAGACTCACGGTACATCGGCAATTGAATGACTCACAGTAATTATTTCTTTCTCAGTGAATATTCAATTATACAGAGGTAAGTACAATTCACGTTTTATTAATTCATTATCTATTTAATAATTTCCAAATATGTATAATTTTATTTACAAGTTTATACAACCCTGTTGTCAACAGAAGTGTAAAATAATTTAAATTTAAATTTTAGTGAAGTTTATTCGCTTATGTTATTAAAGTTCCAGTTATAATAATTAATTTTATTTATTCATAATGTGCTTGCATCGTTCATGTAGCTTTACATTTTATTTTAAATTTTAAATTTCATTTAAGCGATGGAAAAATAAAAAAAGAGAAAATTTCAACGATCAATTGAAAAAGGAATTTCCATTCCTCATATCAAAGAAAGATGCCATTGTTTTCTGCAATATTTGCAGGGGAGAATTTTGTTTTGCAGTTGGGGGCAGAGCATCTATAACGAAACACTTGTCCACCAACAAACATAAGCAATCATTAAATGCATCAGCTTCCAGTCGTAAAGTAATAGGTTTTTTTAAACTTCAAATTATTCTAAAGATTAAAAACAGTTGCAATGGAGGGAACATTTGCATTTCATACCATAATTCACAATCAAAGTTTTTGTAGTATTGATTGTACAACTAAATTATTGAAAAAGTTTCACAATGCTAAATTTTCATGCACCAGGACAAAATGCGAGGCTATTATTAAATCAGTATTTAAAAATTACTGTGATAAAATACTTACAGCAGACTTGAAAATTGCAGCATTTGTAACGGTTTTATCTGATATATCAAATCATAATGAAACCAAATTGTATCCAATACTAGTAAGCTATTTTAATGTTACTGTGGGAAGTTATCATCTAGCCCAGTGTTTTTCAACCACTGTGCCGCGGCACACTAGTGTGCCGTGACATAGTGTAAGGTGTGCCGTGGGAAAATTACTTTATATATAGTCAATATAGGCACAGAGTTAAATTTTTTTAACATTTTCTAATGGTGGTGTGCCTTGTGATTTTTTTCATGAAAAAAGTGTGCCTTTGCACAAAAAAGGTTGAAAAACACTGATCTAGCCCTCTCCCAGAAAAATGAAATATCCTAGGAAATATTGAAAAGGCAGAATATTTCTCTGGATGTGAAAAAGGAAGAAACATGTTTTAAGAGACAGAATAGCTGCCTGCAGCTTCCTGCCCATCACCCTTTGTCAATGAGCCATTAAACCCTGAGCTAGTCCACTTTACATAATAAAGGGTTTTCCCATTCAGCTCCAGAGTGATGGGATTAAGGCATGATAATATTGGCCTTTTACTCAACTCTCCACATAGCATCTGAGAACTCATACCTGGATTCAAAACACAGCCTAGAGAATTGCCCCTGCATGGCCCCATGGTAGTCTAACAACCAATCAGAATACATTTCTTACACAGGAATAGGAAACAGAGAGGTGGGACTAAACAGGGTATAAAAAGCCTAGCAAGCCCCTCCTTCAGCCCTTCTCTCTTCTTCTCCACCAACATTGAAGCATGTGATCACCTTTTCTGTTCAGGGCTCAAGCCTTGTGGCCCTGTCCAACAATAAACCATCTTTCCAAGCAGCCTCCATGTCTCCAGTGTCTTCTTCCCCACTTGGAGCTGAACCCAGAAGGACATTTCTTTCAACATTACCAAGGGGATTCAAGTAAAAATTTTAAATTTAGAATCCATTGAGGGTGAAACTGCTGAAATTTTGTCAAACCATCTATACAGAATAATAAATGAAAACAATTTGTAATCCAAAGTTGTTGCACTAACAGCTGATAATACAAACACAAATTTTGGTGGGCGAAGACACAAAGGGGTGAATAATGTGTATGTAAAATTACAAGATTTACTCCAAAAGAAAATACTAGGAATAGGTTGTAATGCACATATTTTGTCAAATGCAATCAACACGGTATCATGTGCCATGCCAATTGATGTAGAAGTAATAATAACTACAATTTATTTATATATTTAGTCATTTTACCATTCGTGTGGCTACTTTAAAACAATTTTGTGAAGAAGTGAATGTTGAATACAAAAAACTTTTAAGATATTCAAAAGTTAGATGGCTTGCTCTAACACCTGTTGTAGAGCGTGTTCTACAATTATTTGAGCCTCTTCGTTCATATTTTTTAAGTTTAGACAAATGTCCTAAAATCCTGGAATTGTTTTTCAATAATGAAATATTTGAGATATTAATGTATTTTGTACATAATCAAGCATCTATTTTTCACAAAACGATTCAAAAGATTGAAGGCGAACACATTTCAGCTACAGAAGTTAGTCTTATTTTGAATGACTTTATCCTTCAATATAAATCTCAATTTGAAGATAAATTTCTTCCTTTAATTATAAAAAGAAAATTGTCAGACTTAGAGGAATCAAATCCGGGCATAACGGAAAAGTTTATCAAAGAAGTGCAGAATTTTTACCAAACATATTTTCAATATATCGAAGAATGGTCTGAAACAAACATCATGGCAAATAACAGTTTTCAATGGTGTTTTTTTTATTTCATCGCAAGTATATTGGACAGATATTGAATCTTGTGTTGAGTTTTTATCTAAAGAAATGCCAGACATTAAAATAGATGACAATTGCCTCTTTGAAGAAATTAGAAGACTGAATGTATATTTAAATTCTGAAAAATTAATACAATGGGAAAATCAACATGTTGAAATTGATAAAAGATGGGTGGATATTTTCAGCCATTTCGAAAATGAACATATTCCATGTGAAAATTTATTTATACTTGTTCAATTTACGTTGTGCTGCCCTGGAACTAATGCAGCAGTTGAAAGAGTTTTTTTCAATTGCCAATGATTTTTGGACAAGTGAGAAATTGAGATTGAATGTTGATACTCTAGCTGCAGCACTTGCCGTAAAATTCAATATGAAAGATATTTCTTGTTCAGATATTTCCAATATATTGTTAGAAGATGATACATTGACAAAAAATATTAATTCAATGGAAAAGTACTCATTTAAGTAATAATTAACAGGCATGTAAGCATAATTACAATATAAAATGTTACAAATGTTTTTATTATGCATATATCATATTATAGTGTATTATTGTTGCAATGAATAAAATATTCTTTTATTTAAGATATTTTTTTCAATTATTTGTCCTTTTCATTGTAAAAAAATTGGTCACCTTAAAATCATATATTTCTTTTCATCGCATAATGACTCCAAGTCATATCTGGTTTCTTGGCTGCAGCTTTCCATTTGGACACTGCATGGGGTAAAGTCGATCAGCTTTGAAAATATGCAGAAAAACATCCTGGAATAATAACCTTAAAATGATTGGCTTTCAACCGCAGCCACTGGAAGGGATTATTAGCGGGCAAATTCTTTGTTAGAGAGCCTGCTTTACAGCCCTCGACCACTAGGGTGTGCATGTGAGCTATGAATAGGTTCTCCTTCCATCAATCTTAGAAGATAGGAATGTAGGATCAGGGATGACCCATCAATTCAAAGGTTCTGTTTCCCAGAGTGTTTAGTTCATTTACCATTGTTTGGTCTTCAGTGGCATTTATGCTTCTTAGTTACGTGCTTTCTTTAAAGTATGGTTTACTTTATACCAATAGTCCTTGACGTATGAGCCCCAAATATCTGCTGCTAAGTGAGACATTTGCTAGTGGGTTTTGCCTCATTTTAACCACCTTACAGCATACTAAAAGCAGAGACGTCACCCTTCCAACAAAAATGTATCTAGTCAAGGCTATGGTTTTCCCAGCTGCAATGTATGGCTGTGAAGGTTGGACCATAAGAAAGGCTGAGTGCCAAAGAATGCAGGCCTTTGAACTATGGTGCTGGAGAATTACTCCTGTGAGTCCCTTGGACTGCAAGACGATCAAAGTGGTCAGGTCCTAGGGGAGATCAGCCCTGACTGCTCTTTAGAAGACTAGATCCTGAAGATGAAACTCAAATACTTTGACCACCTAATGAGAAGGAAGGACTCACTGGAGAAGAGCCTCATGCTGGGAATGATGGAGGGCAAGAGAAGAAGGGGACGACAGAGAATGAGGTGGCTGGATGGAGTCACAGTAGGCATGAGCTTAAATGGACTCCACAGGATGGTAGAGGACAGGAAGGCCTGGAGGAACGTTGTCCATGGGGCCGTGATGAGTCAGACACGACTTCACAACTAACAACAACAACAACCTTTCTTGCCAAAGTTGTTAAGTGAATTATTACAGTTGTTAAGTTAGTAACATGGTTATTATGTAAATCTGGCTTCCCCATTGACTTGTCAGGAGGTTGCAAAGGGGGATCACATGACCGTGGGACATTGCAACTGTCATAAACAAGAATCACTTGCCCAGTGTCTGCATTTTGACCATGTGACCACTGGGATGTTGCAACTGTCATAAGTGTGAGAAATAGTCATTTTTTTCACGGTCACGGTCGTAAGTTTGAATGGTGACTCCGCAATGTTGTAAATCGAGGGCTACCTGTACTTGGCGCTACTTGCTATTGTGAGATTTTTTAAAAAAACTGGTGATGTGTGTCCACCAGTTGTTGTCAACTTGATCACGTACCCTGAATAAAATAAATAAATCCAAGTCAGTGATAATAAGAGTGCACTGGAGTCAGGCATTATCTTCAATTGAGTTGATTAAATTAAGTTTCCAGCTTCCAGCAGGAAACTCCCAAGACAAGAAAGCAATGTTTCTCTTCCATTGTTGCTGGCTAGAAGTTGAGATTTGAAGTTTGCAGCTTAAGTATTATCAGGGATAATACACAGCCATTAAGATTAACAGCTATTGATAGGACCTGTCCTGCATGAATTCCTCAGGGCTCCAAATTCCAGTTTAAGTACTGTATGTGTTGTATCAAAAGGTATTCACTTTCGTATTCTTTCATGAATGCTCTGAAGTGCTATCTTGTTGAGAAGAACTGAGAACTGTCCGTCTGCATTTGCCACGCCTTCTCTGATCCAAGAGATCCTGATGATGTCATCCCATTCTGTAGAAATCCCAAATCATACAAAAAGGAGCTGTTTTATTCCTACAGACCTCATTCTTTGAGCTGTGTTTGTATATGTGTGTTTCCCAGTTCAGCTATATCCTTTGTGTGATGCGGTGGCCAGTTCTGTACTGATGGTTTGATTTTAAGGATCCTACATAGGACACAACCACACAGGCTGCATTCCTCTCCTCCCTCTCTCTCTTTCACCACTTTGGATATTGAGGACTGTCATGGAATTGTGCAACTGGAGTCCAGATAAAGTCAGAGACACTAACACAAACTTGAGGTGTCTATATGAATATAAATATATTTTACATTTAAATTCACAGCAGTCTGTGTCATCATTCAGAACAGGTGGGGAACACTCCACATGAAGGGGAAAAAATTAGGAAAATCTTAATCTGCGCTGAAATGGACAAATTGACGTGGCAATTGAAGAATAAAGATGAATCAGAATGTGGGATAAATTTTATCGGTGGTTGGAATATAAAAGGGAAAAGCCAAAATAGGCATGAGCCAGGATTCATAGAATGCAGACTAGAATTATGTATGAAATGATAAATGTGAGAATGTACAAGATATACACAAACCAACACGGCTGCAAATAGGTTCTTTTTTCCTTTTTAGTAAATGTGGTATGGATCAAATGTTAAAAAAAAAACATGGTGGCTACAATGTATAAATGAATATCTTAGCATGTATGGCATAGATTCTGCCAGGACGGTTTACACTGTGTCCAAGGTTTTAATTTATGTTTAATAAAAAAACCCTTTTTAATAAAAAAGAAAAAAAGAAAAAGAAAAGGTCAGGAACACAGGGACATCATGAGATAAATCAAACAGGAAACAGGAATGTCACTAGCTGGAAGCGTCACTCATAGGCCACGCCCACCCCAACTCTGTGAATGGGGAAACCGTCACAAAACTTCACATGATGACAACATGACATGGCATACAAGACAACCCAACCCAGAAGTTGGACACCCATTGCATACAAGATAACCCAACCCAGAAGAAAAAGGAAGGGAAAAAGGGAAACTCCCGCTTTCTACTTACAACAACCAGTTAGAGCGCAGATCTCATCAACTACAACTGTGTGTTCTGGCCTTTAGTACACTTTACTCATTCAGCTACTAAATTCAATATCCTAATAAGTACTATATCCTGGTCTGTTGACCTTTGCTTGAGTTATAGCTAAAATTCTTCTCCTGCTCTGCCACCTCAAAGTGCATAAATGTGTGCATGAAGCTTATTTATTTATGTTATTTTTACAAACAACTCAAGGTGGGGAACATTGCTAATAGGCCTTCTTTCGCCTATTTTCACCACCACAACCACCTGTGAGGTAGGTTGGGTTGAGAGTAAGTGACTGGCCAAGGGTGCGATGCCAAATAGCATTTGGCATCGTCAGTTCTAACATCTTCTACAGAAGAGGTTCCACAAATCTAGAGTGCCGTTTAGAACCGGTTCCAGCTCCCTCCCCTTGCCCGCCCACACATCATCAAGATGGAGAGCAAGAGGAGGAATTCTGGGAGTTGAAGTCCACAAGTCTTAAAGCTCTCAGGTTTGAACACCCCTGGGTTTTTTTCCTAAAGGGTTAGAGGTGCAAGGGTCTTGTCACTTTAACAGCTTCAAATGCTAGAGTTCTTGAGCCAACATTTTGGTTGCTAAGCAAGAGCATTGTTAAGTGAGTTTCATTACATTTTACAAGTTGGCCACACCCACCAAGTCACATGACTGACAAGCCACTCCCACTCATTCACATGGCTGACAAGCCACTCCCACCAAGTCACATGACCGGCAAGCCACTCCCACACGGTCACATGGCCGGCAAGCCACTCCCACAAAGCAGGCCACACCTACAGAAGAGGTTCTAAATTTTTTTGAAACCCACCACTGCCAAATAGGCATCACTTTGCATTGGGATTGGATGTACCTTGAAGCATAACTGGCATTTTGATGAGATTCATTTGCCAGATCTGGGGAAAATTCTCAACCAACAGCCAACTGTAAAGGTAGAGTAGGCTGGAAAAGTATAGCTAAGCCATAATGGGATTGGTTTGGTTTGAATTTTCTTCTAGTCAGTCAGTAAATCAAAGTTTATCGAGTGATGTTTAGATCCAGAAAACTATTGCTTATTCAAGAAACCTGGGCTTAGCATAAAATGTGGATCAAGTTTGTGTATAGCTTTAGAAGGTTGTAGCTAAGAAAGGATTTGAAACCAGATATTCTTAGTACAAAATAATTCACAGCATCAAGATCAGTTTAATTAGCCTTTAAAATGTGTCTTACATTTATAAGCTACCTTTCCTCTAGATCTAGCTACCTTTTTTTCTCCTTATGCCTTTTATTTCTCTAGATTCTTCTTTGTTTAATATTATTTTACTTTAAATTGCCCTACTGTAGAGCCGAGGTGGCGCAGTGGTTAGGGTGCAGTACTGCAGGCCACTTCAGCTGACTGTTATCTGCAGTTCAGCGGTTCAAATCTCACCGGCTCAGGGTTGACTCAGCCTTCCATCTTTCCGAGTTGGGTGAAATGGGGACCCAGACTGTGGGGGCGATATGCTGTCTCTGTAAACCGCTTAGAGAGGGCTGAAAGCCCTATGAAGCGGTATATAAGTCGAAC
The DNA here is from genome assembly GCF_009769535.1 of Thamnophis elegans. Lineage (NCBI taxonomy): Eukaryota > Metazoa > Chordata > Lepidosauria > Squamata > Natricidae > Thamnophis > Thamnophis elegans. The sequence goes on along the minus strand of NC_045542.1, from coordinate 150,464,540 downwards.
TGCTATTGCTATTGCTATTGCTACTTCAGGTCTTTTATGCGAAGAGCCAGCTCTCTGGAAAATGTCTATGAAGGTTCTCAATCATCCAGGTCATGGTTGTCCCAAAGTTTCTTTTTCCAAAAGGCAACTGGGCTTTCTTGCTTTTTCCCCCCTTTGAAAAAGTTTGCTTCTCATCCAAGAAGCTTCTTAATTAGAGTTAGTTAGGGTTGGGGTTAGCTTAGTTAACTTAGAGTTAAAGTAGTTAGAACTGAAGAAGCTTCTTGGATGAGAAGCAAAACATTTTCAAAAGGAAAAAAACTAAGAAAATCCAGTTGCCTTTTGAAAAGAAAAAAGCATCTTTGGGACTTTCTGGAAAAGGCTCCAATGCTGGAGAAATTGGAAGGAAAGAGAAGAGGAAGCCCAGTAGCCATGTGGATGGACTCAATTGCAGTGGAAGACTTGAAAGGAAGGTTAGGGAAGTAAAGCTATCTATGTGGTTGTTAAGAGTCAACAATGACTTGATGATACAGAATCAATTTCTTGCTTTTGCACTCTGCTTAATGTTGCTTACACTCCCAATCCAGGACTAGTATTTTAATTTTTATGCTCCAATTAGCTCGGGCTCCATTGCACATAAGTAACCCTCAGCTTGCAACCAGCAATAGTTCAATGTTATAACAAATGTCTCCAAATGCGCTTCGCACCCAGATTTGAAGTTCAACCAGCCAGTCCACCCACAATCATGTGATTGCATTTTGGACACTTGGCAACCAGCCCCCATTTATGGCCATTTGCAGCATGCAGTGGCCCTGTGACCACAATTTACAATGCTTTTCGTGGAAAACCAGTTTTTTTCTTCCATGTTCCAACAAAAAGTCAGTTGCAGACAATGGGTTTGCTTAACGGCCACCTCATTGCTGCAAACAAAATGTCATAAATCAGGTCATTTGTGTGGGTGCCTTGATTTAGGATTGTTGTGATATATGACAGAAATTCCGGCTTCCATTACAGTCATGAGTCAAAGATTATTTGTAGTACAAGTCATATTTTTTATGTATACAAACAACAGATGTGTAAGTCTTTGTAGTGACCAAGAGGAGGTAGGTACTTTGAAAAAGCTTGTTCTAGCACAGGGGTGTCAAACTCATAGCAACATCATGTAATGTATCGGGACCTTGCCCCCCCCTTTGCTAAACTAGGCATGGCGGGGCCAACACATGATACATCTGGCCAAAAAAGTCAACACAGTTCTAGGCTGCATAAACAGAGGGACAAAATCAAGATCGTGTGAAGTGTTAATACCCCTTTATAATGCCTTGATAAGGCCACACTTGGAATACTGCATTCAGTTTTGGTCACCACGATGTAGAGAAGATGTGGAGACTCTAGAAAGAGTGCAGAGAAGAGCAACAAAGAGGATTAGGGGACTGGAGGCTAAAACATATGAGGAACGGTTGCAGGGACTGGGTATGTCTAGTTGAATGAAAAGAAGGACTAGGGGAGACATGATAGCAGTGTTCCAATATCTCAGGGGTTGCCACAAAGAAGAGGGAGCCAAACTATTTTCCAAGGCACCTGAGGGTAGAACAAGAAGCAATGGGTGGAAACTAATCAAGGAGAGAAGCAACTTAGAACTGAGGAGAAATTTCCTGACAGTTAGAACAATTAATCAGTGGAACAGCTTGCCTCCAAAAGTTGTGAATGCCCCAACACTGGAAGTCTTTAAGAAGATGTTGGATAGCCATTTGTCTGAAACGGTATAGGGTTTCCTGCCTAGGAAGACCTCCAAGGTCCCTTCCAACTCTGCTATTGTATTGTATTGTATTATTGTTTAACTGCTCTGTTCTAGACAATGGTTTCTATGGCCGCTGGATTTTGATTGCATCCATTTGGCTGTAAAAGATGAGTTTGATCGGTGTAAAATTGCTACTATATGAGCTAGGTTTCAATTTGTTTAATTCTTCCATTGAAAGAACTTCATCCCATTCCAATGCTGACCTGATAAGAATCCAGTCTTTAGATGCCAAGCTCTAAAGAAGCAATTGTTTAACAAATATTTATCTATACAGGAAGCTAACATGTTTCTACTTAAATCTTTCTTTTTATGTTACCCAATCTTGGGCAGCTTTCAAAATCATATACAGCAATCTGCAACCTATCTCAACCTACAAGGGAAAATGTGGAAAGATTATGGGCAATCATGACCAGACTCAGCTGTCTGAATTCTATCTGCTAGACTAGAAGAGCCTTCGGCCTTCCTGTATTTCTGTGTTCAGTAATTGCTTTAGCTGTGAGGTAAGACTAGGAATGTAGATATGCAGAGCAATTCCTATTATCTACTCTCTCTTAGTTCTTTCAGTTGTTAATTAAGGCAGCTGAAAGAGAAGAATAACTGATTGGTTGGTTGGCTGATTAGGTGCCATCGAGTTGGTGTGGAGTGTTAGCCACCATACATTTGACCTTTGTCTAGGATCTTCTAGTAGCAAACTGGCATTGCAATTCATTGTTGCCACAATCAAGTCCATCCACTTTGCTGTTGGTTATCCTTTGCTTCTCTTTTTCCTTTTCCGAACATTATGGAGTTTGGTCTTTGCAAAAAGTGTTTCAAAGTATGACCTTTTCGACCTGGCCCTTTGTGTACCTTGATTGACCTGGTGATCCATTTATTTTCGATCCATGGTCTTGTCTTGAGTCTAGAGTAGACCAAATTTCAGAAGTGTAAATAGTATTTCCTTTTCAAAGTCCAATTTTCACTTGAATAAGAGTATCATAGAAAATACCACTGCCCGCATGAGTTTGACCTTTGGAGGTATAGACACACAATGGCCTCTGAATCTCTCTAGAGTGAGATGGGTGGCATATAAATTTAATAAATATCTTTTTCTAAGCCTTCATGTCCACTCTACCAAGTGCTACTCTGTAGTATATGACTTCTGGTTCTTTTACTATTGATCATCAATCCTAAAAGACAGAAGCTATCTACACTACACTATCTGCTTATCTTGTCAGGATGCTTGCTATACCTGTTGTCATACACACACGTGTGTATACATATACGTATATGCACACACATTGTATATACATATATTAAGATTAAGATTTAATAAATTTGTATGCCACCCAATCCCGAAGGACTCCGGGCGGCTTACATTAAAAAAAATTAAAAATATTAAAAGAATTTAAAATACAAAGACAAAGCAGTTAAAAGGAACACAACATACACTCAATCTCAGTGGGGCTGGAGCACAATCAAGGATCAGCAGCCCCAGGCCTGCCGGAACAGCCAGGTCTTAGTAGACTTCCAAAAGGCCGAGAGAGTGGGGAGGGTCCGGATCTCAGGGGGTAGATCGTTCCATAGGCCCGGGGGGCAGCTACAGAGAAGGCTTTCCCCTGAGGAGCCGCCAGAAGACATTGTGTAGTTGATGGCACCTGGAGAAGGCCCACCCTGTGAGATCTTATCGGATCTTATCTTATATATCTATATTATACACACACACACATGCACACATTCCATGATCTTCATTTAACAGAGCTTATCTTTTTTGCCAACAGAAAAGTGTCATTGGGTAGTGAAAGTTATTAATGCCTCTTCCTTCAATTTTAAAACCACGCTTATCTTCTCCCAGTCCAGTTTCCTTCAATCTATATTCAGCACAGACAATTATAGAAATATTTATTCATTAACATTTATAGGTTTTTTTTTCTTGCAGTTTCACTTTGGGGAAAAAATGACTCTACTCTAGATACGCTTTGAATACGTATGAGATTCAGTCTTTGAAAGGTGTGTGTGTTTGATTTGTTGCCCGACACTCTCCCTTTCTACTTTACTTAAAGTTGCTAATATTTCTAGAGATTTTCTCTAAATTAACATAAATTTTGGTTAATATCAGAAACTAGCATTAATATGTTGGATAGATCCTTTTTTGCTTCAAAACTAATGAGACTTTCTCAAGAAATATCAGGATTAAACTATTATGCCCATACCAATTAGTCTCACGTTCTGTGATAATCTATGCTCTGATTCTAGTCAGGTTTTAAGGCAACACCTGTTGAGATTAGTGAGGTAGTTCAGGTTTTAAAACCAGCCAGAGGAAGCTGTCCAGGAATTACAAGTAGTCCTTAATTTATAACTGTTTGTTTAACAAATGTCTCACTTAACCACCAAAAATTGGGTTCAATTGTAAGTCAAGAAGTACCTTTCTACTTGTAAGAAAAAGTATATCACACAAATGTAGAAAAGCCTTCCTCTCCTTTTCTATCAATGAAATTTCTTCAATCGCTCTCTGGTATCTTTGACTGTCTTTAAAGAGACACAACATTAGACTTACCTACTTAGAAGAAGTAAAAAAAACAACAGTAAATCTCCAATTCTACTAGTCAGCAATTAGCCTACCTCCTGTTTTCCCTGTCTCCAATCTCAGTGTTATGTCCAACCTTTAACAGTCTAACCACAAAAATTCATAGCAAAAGAGGCCAAAACTGTCAGAGCTACTTTTCTGTACTGCAGGAGTAACACTGTTTTGCAACTTACCTCCTTGTTTTCATTTTCTTGCTGAGAAGAAAACCGTCATGGGAAGCTAATTCTTCTCAATCTTTCCTTCCATGTCTGCAGAATAAAAATAACAAGATAAAAAAATACTTTAGATCAGGGGTCTCCACTCTTGGCAAGTTTAAGCCTGGAAGACTTCAACTCCTAGAGCTGGCTAGGGAATTCTGGGAGTTGAAGTCCTTCAGGTTTAAACTTGCCAAGGTTGGAGACCCCCTACTTTAGATCACTGGGCCCGATTTGCCTTTATTTATAATGCCTTGTACCCCAGGTGGGTTTGATTAGAGCAGTGTTTCTCAACCTTGGCAACTTTTAAGATGTGTGGCCTTCAACTTCCAGAATTCCCCAGCCAGCATGCTTCACATCACTGTGGATGACTGTCCCTTTAAAGTCTACACTTATACGCAACATTGCTGACACCCTAGGGTATCATGGTAGTTTGCAGATCTGAAAAAGAAGAACACTTTTTAAAACTTATGGAGATTCTCCCTCATCCCGGTCACAGTTGTCCCCAAAGGTGCTTTGTCAAGAGGCAACTTCAGTTCTGAAGAAGAAGCTTCTTGGATGAGAAATGAAACATCTTCAAAGAAAAACCAGAAAAACCAGTTGCCTCTTGAAAAAGCACTTTTGGGATCTTTTAAAACCAATGTCACCTGGATGACAACATTGTCTTCTGTAAAGAGTCTTTATGTACTTCTTTGGCAGAAGAATGCCAGGCCAAGAGGGGTACACATCACTGAAAGGATCCACATTTTTTTTATTTCTGATGATCTCCAGTTGAAAAGATTATGAATTGTGGGACAATACTGAAAAAGATCTCTGCCTCTGAAACACAAAGAGTTGTTTGTCCGTGTAGACCAATGTTGCTCCATCTCAACAGTTTTAAGATGTGTGCAATCCAATTCCCAGAATGTCCCAGCCGGCCTGAAGTCAACACATCTTAAAGTTATCAAGGTTGAGAAACACTGGGGTAGAGTGTCAGACTTCTGGGCCTTTTCCTACCGCTATCCTTATCTTGCCTGTGTTTTGGTTCCCACTCAACTGACTTCCTTCCGAGATAATTAATGATTGCGTCTAGTGGTTTTTGCGTACCTTCAGGCTGACCTTGGATGGCGTTGGGATAAGAGGGGAAAGCCATCCATGCAGTGAGAATAATTTATGCTAGCTTCATTAATGGTTTCTGATGAAGGCAACATCATGGGAAACAACATGGCAAACGCAAGAAAATATAGTTAAACATGTAAATATGGAGCTGAATTACTGTACACTCCCAAAACATGGAATTTGACTTTTCATGGTGAATTGTTCCTTTGTCAATCCTGGATTCAGCAGAGATGTTACACAACTGGGAAGAGATGCATATTGTAATATTAAATAGATCCAAGAGATCTATTGCTCTCTCTTATTGATTTCTGAAATGTGCTTTTATTGGAAAAAAAATGAAACAAAGGAACGATGTTTCACTATAGTTTGGATTTAATAATATATTGAAAGATTGGCTTAGTTTATACAGGTAGCAATTGAGCCCAAAATTTATGCTACTAAGAGGGGGCAGTTAATTGAGTTTTGCCCTATTTTGTGACCTTTCTTGCACAGTTGTTAAGAGAATCAGTGTAGTGGCTATTAAGCGAAGCTTGCTTCCCCATTGACTGCTTGTCAGAAGGTTGCAGAATGAGATCACATGATCCTGGGACACTGCCACCATGTTAAATAAGAACCAGTTGCTAAGCATCTAAATTTTGACCATGGGAAAGCTGCAACAGTTGTAGGCATGAAAAATGGTCATGTCACTTTTTTCAGTGCCATTGTAACTTTCAACTGTCATTGTTGTAAGTTGACGACCATCTACATTACTAATATATGGAGCTCCCTGTTTTCTCTGTTTTATTACCCTGAGTCACTATTCTCAATTAATTTTCTTCATAGGAATGTCACTCTTGTGCTGTCATAATTACTGCCATTATCACTTTTACTATGTATTGCCTTTTCTTCTAACTCATCATAATAAAAAATCAGAAAAAGAACACATGCAAAACCAGTGGAAATAATCGAAAGGTACTGTATATACTCGAGTATAAGCCTAGTTTTTCAGCCCACTTTTTGGGCTGAAAAAAGCCGCCTCGGCTTATACTCGAGTCAGTGAAAAATTTGCCTGAAATGGAGGAGAAAAAGGGGCGGGGCCATGCCGCTGGGTGACACTCGTGAATGGCCCAGTGCCCCTGTGAGTTTCCCCTCCCTCTGTGTCAGTTTGCCGCGCAGCGCGCACCGCACCATCCCCCCTCCTCACGTTCTAATGTAATGCAGGGCTGTCTTACGATTCCCCTTCCTCCCCCTCCTGCCGCTCTGCAACGATGTCCCACCTCCTCCTTGTTATGGCAAGCAGCCACATAGCGATGTCCCACCTCCTCTGGTACAGTGATCCAATGATAGGAATCACTGTGCCGTGTGTCATAGGAGGCGGGACATCGCTCCCGCGGCTGCACGGGACATCATCATCACAGCGGGACATCAGCATCATGAGGTGAGTGAAGTATTTCATTGAATACAGCGCTAGTTTACTGTTTTTCTTTGAAATAAATATTCAAAAACATTATTGGTATCTATTTTTATTTTTGAAATTTACCGGTAGCTGCTGCATTTCCCACCCTAGGCTTATACTCGAGTCAATAACTTTTCCAGTTTTTTGTGGTAAAATTAGGTGCCTCGGCTTATATTCGGGTCGGCCTATACTCGAGTATATACGGTAATAACCTAAAAGAATTGCTGTTCCTGCTATGTGGTGATTTTCTTATCGTATAATTGGTTCCCTGACATGCAATTTGTTGGTTAAAAGCCAATCTTGTTCTTTTTCCCTTCATCAACCACCAAGAAGTGACTCCAAATGTTAACTGTTGGGGAAATTCAGTTTTAACGTTTTCATGGAAGACGATAATAATGTGGTGAGCAAAGCTGATGAAGATACAGTGTCAGGGAGCAAAAATCATCAAACAAAACCTCCTATATGCACGCAATTCAGATCACAAGGAGGATAGGTCCTAAATAACCTGGCCTATTGCCTATTCCAAGCTAATATTTTTCATTCAGTTCCTTGCATTTAACTTATTCTCTATTTTGCCCAATGAAATGGAGTGTTTGAACTTACAGTCATGGCAAATAGAATAAGTACAGTAGTGGCCAAAATTGTGAAAATCTTTTGGGAAAAGTGCATTTTTGAGGTTTGATCACTAATACCACTTTTTTGGAGTAGTACCATAAAATTATATATATACATCAATGGAAAGGTCACTTAATCAATACTGTAATGCAATAACTTTTATGAAGGATTTGCTATTAGAATAGCAGTTGTAAAGAAGAAAAGTGAAACATAGGAAAAAATGAGATATACAAAAATTATCACTGTCACTTAATACTTAGTTGGGGAACCTTTAGCATGAATTACCACCTTACAATGTCTTCCCTTGGAGTGAACCAAGACTTTTAGTTCTGCAGCTGTTATAATGTGAAACCAAGATTGAATGATTGCTTCTATTAACTGGGTTTTATTGCTGGCTATATTTGGCTATAATCCTTCATAGAATAATTAATTGAACAAACTTTGTTCCATTACATTCTTGATTAAATTATCTTTCCATTGATATGTAATTTTATGGTACTACTCTAAAAAAGTGGTGTTATTAGCCCTCAAACCTCAAAAATACACTTTTTTTCCTCAAAAGGTTTCCACAGTTTTGACCACTATTGTAGGTTAATGTTATAATCCAGAACTCAGACTCTGAATGTGACAAAACTGTCCCAGCGGGACTGTGGAATGTCACCCTCAGGAGACCCCCAAGCCAAGAATCCCATGCGGCTGATCAAAGATAGGCACTATTAGAACACAGAGGCTCTGGATTCTGAGTCTGATGAAGAAAGGGAGACAGCTCCTGAGACTCCATGGATTACAAGCAATCAGCACCAGTTGAACCACCGACTGAGCAAACAGAGAAAGTGGGGCCCATCGGCAGTCAGTGGGAAGAGCTGCCATCATTTATGCAATGAGGAAGACAAACAACTAGCACCAATATACAATCAATCAATCAGTATAGAGATGAAAGAGACATTGGAAGTCTTCTGGGCCTGCTCAAGCAGGTGACTCTATGCCATTTCAGACAAGTGGCTGTCCAATCTCTTCGTAAAAACCTCCAGTGATGAAGCACCCACAACTTCTGAAGGCAAGCTGGTTAAGTGTTCTAGCTGTTAGAAAGTGTCTCCTTAGTTCTAAGGTTGCTTCTTTATTTCTTGACTAGTTTCCATTTACTGTTTCTTGTCCTGCCCTAAGGTGCTTTGGAAAATAAGTTGACCCCTTCCTCTTTGTGGCAGCCCCTCAAATACTGGATCACTGCTATGATGTCACCCCTAGTCCTTCTTTTCTCTAGACTAAACCAATGAGGAAGACAAACTGCCACCCCTCCCAATGCAAGGGCACATACAGCAGAACATAGGGAAGAACAGCTGAGGTCAGCAAGGCTACTCATGAGGAAGCAGCCCTATCTACCCAAATGAGAAACATGAGGCTGTTCTTACTTAAGAAGAACTTGAAGTTAGGATTGATGTTGGGGGGGGGGAAACCTTTACTCTGACTCTTTGCCTAGCCTTGTTTCACTTTGTCTTGCCCTTTTACCTTGTGCCAACTGGACTTCAGGAACTGACCAGTTAACATATTCCATACCTTGGACTCTGGAACCATTTGACCTGTCTTGTGCCTGGCTCCCTGGACTTGAAACTCTTTATTTATGCAAGTTGCTAGATAGACTGGTGGGAACCTGGTTACATTTCATAAGTAAAAGTTTGTAACAGCCTCTCGGGTTTGTACGAGGTTGACCTGAGACCGAACAAGCTGGAGAAGTAAGATAATGACGGAAGCAAGCCTTTGCACCCAGGGAGTAGAGAGGACAGCAGAGATGTTCTATGAGGCTCCTGCCAAGCAAGGAAGTAAATTAGTGAAATCTGCCTGCAGTTTGGGGCAATCACGAGCCATGATTCCTCGTGGGAAGAAACTGTTCTCTGGTTCTTGCATGAAATTCTGACCTCTGAACTGGCTGACCACCATGACCTGGATTTTTGAACTCTGGACTGGATTTGGACTATTCTTCTGAACGCTCCCTTTAAAAGTAACCCATTAAAGCAAGCTTCTGTCCAAAACTTTTTTTGTTTTATATTCCTTGTCTATTGTTTTCTTTTCAGCTTTGAGTAAATTGCTTATCACCGTAGCACCTGAGTTTGAGTGTGTAGCAAATCTGAAAGCAGGACAGTCAGGATCTACTTTGAGTAGCAGGTTCTCTTCAGGCACCACACATCAAGAAGAAAAAATAGGTTCTGTCCAGAGACAAAGCAGTATTATGAAGCCAGATGGGAAGAATTGACCAAGTTTAGCTCTGGGACCAGATAAATGAAGGTCAATATGATAATATTCTTGCCATACCTGAAAAATGTCACCTAGAAGGCCAATATCTGATTTAGAGTCAAGTCCAGGAAAAACATTTTTAATAAGAACAATTTGGCAAATTGTTTACCAAAGAAACAATGGACGCCATTGAATAGATGTGATGGGGGGAAAAAGACCCAAAGATGCTTTTCAAAAGATAACTGTTGGACTTTCTTGGTCCAAACCAACTGGACCAAGAAAGTCCCATTCCCTTTTGAAAAACACCTTTTGGACAAACATGACCTGGGTGATTGAGAATTTTCATAAACATTTAACCATCACTTGGGATGCTTTAATCTGAGTTCCTCCTTTGAGCAGGTTTGACCCTCTCCTCTCCTCTTTGACCTGATAGCTTAGATCGGTGTTTCTCAATCTTGGCAGCTTAAAAATGCATGGACTTCAACTCCCAGAATTCCCCAGTCAGCCTGGGATTAGATGTTCTCTTTCAGTTTGATGATTCTACAAAGTCTATAAAAGGTATAGATTCAAATATTAGTGGGGATACAGGTATTGTAAGACTAATTATAATGAATTAATATCAGCTTGAATTCTGGGGAATCCAAGCCTAATGGCAGGGAGGGTTTAAGATAAATCATGATGGTGGCTATAATGCATGTAAAAAAAAGAGGAAGCTTTGATCAATACTTGTAGCAACTATTTTGATTTTTTTAATCCCCGTTGCAGATCTCCTTGCCTAAGGAATTCATTTATCAAAAAGAACATTTTTTATTCTTCTTAAGAGGCAAGAGGTAAGGCTGTTCCCTCATTTAGTTCTTTATTTTTTTTAAAAGCTCAAGATGTTAAGCCTAAACAACAATTTTCTATTATCTCTATAACAACTAAAACAGTTTGAATGTCTCTTTGTTCCCGACTCAGATGCTTTTATTGCTATGATTTTATTTTTCATTATCTGTTGGTTTGAACCCTCTCTAAACTGCTCAATTTTGGCAAGCAATCTGTTTTAGAAATTGAATAACAAAATTCTATGCCCCTATTCTTTGACTTATGGCCACAATTGAGACCCAAATTTCTATTGCTAAGCAAGGTGGCTGCTAAGTGAGTCATGCCCAATTTTACAACTTTTGCCATGATTTTTAAGAGATCAATGTTACCTGAATCATGACATTCCTTGCCAAAAACTGGTAGGGCAGGTCTCAAATGGTGATCGGTATGACTCCATAACACTGCAACCATTGTAAATACATGCCAGTTGCCAACAGCCAAATTTTGATCACGTGATATTTGGGGGGATGCTCTGTTGTTAGTAAGTGTGAGGATCTGTTGTCATCTTTTTCAGTTCTGTTATAACTTTGAACAGTCACTAAATGAATGATTGTAAATGTCAGGGTTCCAAGTAACAGCCCAGATGAAATCAAAACTCCAAATACAGATTTATTAAAGGTAAAGATAAAGGCTCCCTCGCACATATGTGCTAGTCGTTCCCAACTCTAGGGGGCGGTGCTCATCTCCGTTTCCAAGCCAAAGAGCCAGCGCTGTCCGAAGATGTCTCCATGGTCATGTGGCTGGCATGACTAAACGCCAGAGACGCATGGAACCTGTTACCTTCCCACCAAAGTGGTCCCTATTTTTCTACTTGCATTTTTATGTGCTTTCGAATGCTAGGTTGGCAGAAGCTGGGACAAGTAACGGGAGCTCACTCCATTATGTGGTACTAGGGATTCAAACTGCCAAACTGGGGACCATTCTGATTAACAAGCTCAGTGTCTTAGCCACTGAGCCACTGCATCCCTACACAGATTTATTAGGCCTGTCATATTGGCACAGCTGGTGAAAATCCGACTCCGAATCTCCCAGCCAGGTTTTCCCCACTCAATTCAAAATTCAAGTTCTTCCCCCCATTACACACAACCATCACGTTCCCCAATCCAATCCCCCTCCTGAAGACCCCATCTACATCCCTCCAGGTGCTTGTGAGAATGTCCTTGGTTCCCAGAAGAAAGAATGTTATTTTGGCTACATATTCCTCCAGCTATCTCTACTCCTCACCCTTCCTTTCCCACAGCTTTATCCAGCTTCGCTGAGGCAACCCTGAAGATATTCAAAGGTGGCTCCAGGGTGACTGTTAAATGGAAGACTACCTGTATTATCTACTTAGTCCTAGGAATTCTCAATCTTCAACTAACTCTTTAGTTTCTGTATTTTGCAAGTTCTTCTCTGCTGTAATGTTTCCTTCTATTCACTGATTATCTTAACATTTCAATACAAATTTCTGGACAATAGTAGCTAAAGTTTCCATTTACTACATTTATTAAAGACTTAAATTCAGAGGATCCAGATGTTCTTCACAATAAAAGGAAGCACAGACTCCGTTGCCTAAACTTTCTCAATAAGTGGCAGCACATGGTGGCTCTTCTCTGGACTCTGATAAGATCAACCAGATTTCTACTTGGTTGAGAACCATCAAAAGCTTCCAGAGATGTAGACTACTAGACTGGAAAGTTGAATGCTGTAAACACCTTGAAACAAAAATAACGACCTCCCACTGTTGCTGGGTTCCAAGAGAGCTTCATGCATGGGCCTTTGAAGTCAGCGAGAGCTGGGGTTGATTTGAAAGATTTAATTTCCTTCACACGTGTGTCATTCACTTTATCTTTGGAGGATAGTTACAAAGCAGCATCCGGAGCTTTCTCAGCAGGATACAGCCTCTTCTTTGCAGCAGCCTGGCAGGTTTCACCAAAACACAACTGTTCAAAATTATGACTGACCTCCCAAAAGGTACTTATGACCCAGTTCCAATGACTGGCCACCCTGAGGTCATGTGACTGTATTTTGAGCACTCCACAGCTGGCCTGTGTTTGCAGACGTTTGCAGTGTCTTGAGATCACACAAGAGTTGGAAGGGCCTTGGAGGGCTTTAGCCCAACCCTCAGCTCAAGCAGGAGACCCTATACTATTCCAGACAAGTGGCTGTCCAGTGTCTTCTTAAAAACCTCCAGTGATGAAGCTCCTACAACTTCTGAAGGCAAGCTGTTCCATTGGTTGATTGTTCCCATTGACAGGAAATTCCTCCTTAGTTCTAGGTTGGTTCTCTCCTTGATCAGTTTCCCTCCATTGCTTCTTGTCCTGCCTTCAGGCGCTTTGGAGGAGAAGTTGACCACTCTTCTTTGTTGCACGACTTCAATTACAACATCTTTGCAGAAAACCGGGTGTTTATTTGGCAAATAATGTCCCATAGCGAGCAATGGGTTCACTTAACTGTGCATTCAATTAATGACAGGATTCACTTGATGAGTGCCACAGAAAGGTTATAAAATTGGGTCAATTACATGGTGACTTGCTTTATAACCACCAGGACTTAAAATTGTAATGGGCAGGTTAGTGTTATAAATCAAGGACCTACCTGTATTTAGGGGAAATAAGGAAGTTTTCAAGAAAGGCATATCAAACTGACAAACTCATGTTTCCAGTAATAGCAATAGCAATAGCAGTAGACTTATATACCGCTTCATAGGCCTTTCAGGCCTCTCTAAGCGGTTTACAGAGAGTCAGCATATTGCCCCCAACAATCTGGGTCCTCATTTTACCCACCTCGGAAGGATGGAAGGCTGAGTCAACCCTGAGCCGGTGAGATTTGAACCGCTGACCTGCTGATCTAGCAGTAGCCTGCAGTGCTGCATTTAACCACTGCGCCACCAAGAGAGAATTTTCCCTTATACAAAAACATGACAGAAATAACTGCCACAGAATGGGATAAATTTAGATATGGATTACAACATTAGAAAACAGACACCAGACTTAAAACATATTATACATATTTTGAGTTACAAAACATAGTTGGATACCATTACAATATAACCTGGTCCAACCAATAAAGGGGGGGGGGCATTTTGAACAAAAAAAAACAGTCAAGTAACCTATAGCATATCCTTTATGCTGTCTCAGGATGCTTTTTTATTCTTCTTTGAAGTTGATGGATGCTAAAATCCAGGCTTAGTCATAATGGTTTTCCTTTCTGTTTATCGTTGACTTTCCAACATTAAAGCATCAGCACAATGCTCTGTGGAAACATTCAACAGATTTATAGGCTTTGCTGCCACCACTAAACCTTTTCCCAATTTGGCCATTCTTTTGTTTCTCTCTTCTATTTTGATAGGTGATTGTTCTGAGATACTTTTTTTCTGAGATATTTTAACATCCTTCTCTGGCTCAGAGGTTGAGTGGAAGCTGGATCTCTCCATTCCTAGCCCATCTCCTTCACCACTACTGCATTATGTTGGCTCTGGGTGTGTGTAAGTATATAGGAATGGAATAACATGATAGCAGTAGTATTCCAGTACTTGAGGGGTTGTTACAGAGAAGAGAGGGAATTGACATATTCTGGAAAGCATTTAAGGGCAGGGCAAAAAGTAATGGAAACATATCAAAGAGAGACCCATCCTAGAACTAAGAATTTTTCTGGCAGAACAATTAATCAGTGGAACAACCTCGGAAGTTGTGGGTGCTCCATCATTGGAGGATTTTAAGAACAGATTTGAAGCCATTTTTACTGAATGGTATAGAATCTCTTGACAGAGCAGGGGGTTGGACTAGAAGACCTCCAAAGTCCCTATTTCAACCCTATAATTCTATGTTCTAATATCACCTGACAGAACACAAGGAAAATACAGAACAGCACTGTCACTTTTCAAAGCATTATTTTTTAATACTTTCAAATATTTTTAATGCTTTAATGCATTGCAAAAAAAAATTGAGTTAGCCTCTTTGAAGTTTGTTGTTAGACTTCTTAAAATAACTGGAGGTTTTTAAGAAGAGATTGGATAACCATCTAGATGAAATGGCACAGGAGTTCTTGCCTGAGTAGGGGGTTGGACACTAGAAGATCTCTAAAGGTCTCTTCCAACTCTTGTTATTCTGTAGCCACAGCAGAATGGCTTCTACCAATCTAGTGTCGATAGAACATCAGTTCTAGTTCTGTGTCTTGAATTAGTTGGATGATTTCCTTGGGCTGAGAACTGGAGCATTCAGACCTATATTTCTACCAACCTTCCTCGATTCTTCTTTTTCTTCATCTCTTCCTCCTGCAGAAAATAAAATGGGAGGTGATGCCCATTGTGAATGACAGCTCCAATAGCCAGTTATAATACTATAAACGTGTTCCCCTTGTGCTATAAGCAAAAGAGGCTTGACTTAGAAAAGAGTTGGAAGGGACCTCGGAGGTCTTCTAGTCCAACCCCCTGCTTAGGCAGAAAACCCTATACCATTTCAGACAAATGGTTGTCCAATGTCTTTTTAAAAACTCCCAGTGTTGGAGCATTCACAACTTCTGGAGGCAAATCGTTCCACTGATTAATTGTTCTACCTGTCAGGAAATTTCTCCTCAGTTCTAAGTTGCTTCTCTCCTTGATTAGTTTCCACTCATTGCTTCTTGTTCTACCGTCAGGTGCTTTGGAGAATAGCTTGACTCCTTCTTTTTTGTGGCAGCCCCTGAGATATTACTCACAAGTAAGCCTACAGAGGTTTGACTTTATGGTGATTGCTTTGAGAAACAAGACAAACCATGAATTCTCCTTGGTTTCTCAATGAATTTCCCTTTTAGGACTTGAGACAGAATAGAGAAACTTTCTACTAGAAATGCATTGCCTGACTTGCATGTTATTAATTTTGCTGTTAATTTAATGCAGATATGTCAGTGTGATCCTTCTGCCTTCAGCTTGCCATGATGAGATAATAACATCCTTCTTTCTATTATTTGTCCGTCATAGTCGTGGCTAATTTTCTTGCCGCTTTCCTCTGTCAAATTTTAGGGCAAGACCACTCTGACACTATAAATAGAAACCACTTTTTCTTCAATATAACCCACTTAATTTGACCAAATTAGCCTGGAAATTCCTCTTCCCTCCAATATTCTCCGCAATATCTAGCTGGAAATGGTTGTTTTTATTGCCCATCTCATCAATAACTGCATCATTTTTTTCCATCAAGAGCAATGAAGCTTATTCTCCTCCTTCATGTCATTCCATTGCTATGGCAACCATGGAGCCCGGGCTGGAACCACGTATGGGAAGCAGGAGTAATAGTTGCTATGGGAACCACTGGCGTTGAAATAAAGATGACACGGCTGCACTAGGCCTTGTGAAACAAGGAGAACGCTGAGGCGGGTTGGGGTTTTGTTTGTGTCCTTTCCGGCACGGATTCTTTATCAGAATTGTTGTGCAACCTGTCAGCAATTCAACAGGTAATGCTTTCTCCAGCTCTACCCTGGGATGGGGAGCACTGTTTGAATTCCCATTGAGATGCAATCAGAGAAATACTTTCTTGCTCTATGAGCGTTTCCTATATTGTAGTGAAGAGTCCAGTATTTAGGTGTCAGTAGCAGAACACGGGTACCCCCTAGGTCAGAAAAGTCAAAATGGTGCCTGCAAATGCACAAAGCCTTGCCCTCTTTTTTATAGGCTTCATAATATCCATTAAAAAATAAGGAGGGCGGGATTTGATCATGCAATGACAGTCCCCATTTTGACCTTCCTGCAAATGCTCTTACCAGAAATCATTTTAGAGGGTGTAAAACAGAAGTGGGGGACGATGGCCCCTTTATGACTAGTGGACTTCAACTCCCAGAATTCCTGAGCCAGGAATTCTGGGAGTTGAAGTCCACAAGTCATAAAAGAGCCATCGTTCCCCACCTCTGGTGTAAGAAGAGAGACTGCTCCACATAACACTTGTCCAAAGTAAACTGATTTTAACTGACAGGTGTGGAATGGAAGGATTTATATGCTTTGTAGTCATTTGGTCATTAGCACTCTGAGCTATCCATTCCCCACCCATCAGTTAGAACTAAAGAAGCTTCTTAGATGAGAAGAAAACATTTTAAAGGGAAAAAAAACCTAAAGAAAGTCCAGTTGTCTTTTTGTTGTTGTTAGTTGTGAAGTCATGTCTGACCTATCGTGACCCCATAGACAACGTTCCTCCAGGCCTTCCTGTCCTCTACCATCCTCTGGCATCCATTTAAGCTCATGCCCACTGCTTTGGTGACTCCATCCAGCCACCTCATTCTCTGTCGTCCCCTTCTTCTTTTGCCCTCAATCATTCTCAGCATGAGGCTCTTCTCCAGTGAGTCCTTCCTTCTCATTGGTTGGCCAAAGTATTTGAGTTTCATTTTCAGTATCCGGCCTTCTAAAGAGCAGTCAGGGTTGATCTCCTCTAGGACTGGCCGCTTTGATCACCTTGCAGTCCATGGGATTTGCAGGAGTCTTCTCCAGCACCAGAGTTCGAAGGCCTCCATTCTTTGGCGTTCAGCCTTTCTTATGGTCCAATTTTCACTGCCATACATTTCAACTGGGAAAACCATAGCCTTGACTATAGACACTTTTGTTGACAGGGTGATGTCTCTGCTTTTTAGTATGCTGTCTACATTTGCCATAGCTTTCCTCCCCAGGAGCAAGCATCTTTTAATTTCTTGGCTGTAGTCCCCATTTGCGGTGATCTTGGAGCCCAGGAAAATAAAATCTGTCACTACCTCCATTTCTTCCCCATCTATTTGCCAGGAATTGAGAGGGCCGGATGCCACAGCTATAGTACATCCCAATCCTTTACTATTGAGTTGCATTCATAAGAAGTGGACAGCCACTTGTTTGAGATGGCATAGGGTCTCCTGCTTGAGGAGTTGGACTAGAAGACCTCCAAGGTCCCTTCCAGCTCTATTCTGACTGACTGATTGAATATCCACCCCTTTAAGCCAAATAATGGGTCCTTCTTTCCCAGTTATTAATAACATTTTTAAGTGTAAACCTTCATGGGGTCTGATGGCTCTTCCAGGAAGAATAACACAAGTTGGAAAGAACCTTGGAGGTCTTCTAGTCCAACACCCCCTCCCCTCAAGCAGAAGACCCTATGCCATTTCAGACAAATGGTTGTCCAATCTCTTCTTAAAAATCTCCAGCGATGAAGGATTTTGGTTGGCTTTTTTTTCCCTACACAAAAGGAGACATGTGAATAGTGACCCATCTTTCATGAATCAATTTCCCTATCGCAAGATGTAATAATGTTGACTCATCTTGTACTGTTCCATATACCTGGGGGTTCTGAAGGCAATGGTGGTACTAAATATGTCTGCCTCCAGCACTGCAATTAAACTGCTATTGCTGTTTCCTTTTCATTTATCCTGTTTTCAAAACTTTCAAATCAAGTCACCTGGGGAATTAGCTGCAAAGTTTCCATTCCATGAGGGAAATCTGTAGTTAATGTCTCATTAATAGTTCAAGTCCCCCTTGAAACTGAAGGAGTAGATCCATATGATGAGATTGCTACATAAGAAACATTTATCTTCTTTACAATCATTTGAAGAATGATTCCTTTTTAACTTCCCCATTACATCATGTGGATGACTGACGCTATGTTCAAAGTTGTTTTTGTCTACAGATGTTTTAATCTTATCAGTCAGTTATCAAGGCTCACTAAGTGAAACAAGAATCTTAGATAGTCTTTTTTTTTGCATAATTTTGATGCTTTTGTTGTTCAGGTATGGTATTTTATCTTCCTATGAAATGATTGG
Organism: Thamnophis elegans; assembly: GCF_009769535.1. Classification (NCBI taxonomy): domain Eukaryota; kingdom Metazoa; phylum Chordata; class Lepidosauria; order Squamata; family Natricidae; genus Thamnophis; species Thamnophis elegans. The sequence goes on along the minus strand of NC_045542.1, from coordinate 150,446,040 downwards.
TTTTTCAAATTTTTGTGATCCTTTCGGTCACAAGGAGAGACAATGAGGAAAATATCTCTGCATTGTTTTTTGTTGCAAAGCTGAGAGTACCACATCCTGTTTCTTTTCAAGCTAATCTACCCAAACTCTAGTGGCTTTTATTTTCAAAATTGATGCTTTAAAGTTCAATATTATAGGAGCCATACTTTCAATGTATTTATATTTTATCTATTTATTTTCACTCTCATATCTGCTCTCTCAATGATCTCTTTTCTTATCCTTTCTCTTTTTTTAACATTTGTCTTTCGCTCTTTCATTTTCCCCTCCAAACTTAATTTTGTATTTTAGTTGTTCTTCCGCTCATCCTTTTCACAATCCTTATATATTATATTTTCTGCGCTTTTACTTCAATTTTATTCTCATTTTGTCAAGAAATCATTTTTATTAATTTTTAGTTTTTATTATAAAGGTTTTTTTTTTCATTTTCATAACATATAACCACATGTTTTCTATTACATAGCCAACATCATATTGTATTATTAAATGTTTACATCAATTCATCTTACCATCAACTCCCCAAAACAATTATTGGCTCTTCTGCTCTCCATATACCATATTTGTACCTTATCCATCACTTTCTTCTCCCTCTCTCCTCCCCCTCCCTACCTCCTTTCTTCCCACTGTCATCCTTCCTTTCTCTACTCCCCCTTCCTCTCTCCTTTCAAGAAGTAATTTTACATGGACACTGTCCACATAATCCACATGTATTTATTTATGCATTATATTTAGAAACTGCCTATCTCCCACATAGAATGACTTTTGGTGGTGTACAAATAGGAATAAAAATATAAAAGTTATATATAAAATGTTGGCTGGGAGTCGAGTCTGGACTTTTCTTTTTCGCTTGAAACATTTTTCTCTTTATCTAAGTAGCTTCTTGGATAAGCATTGAAACATTTCACACTAAAAAGAAAAGACGTCCAGTTGCCATGATTCAACTTCCAGACAAGTCTGTCTGGATGATTAAGAATCTTCACCGACATAATAAAAAGTTAAAAACAAAAATATAACAATTAAAATTATAGGATCTCCTGCTTGAGCAGGGAGTTGGACTAGAAGACCTCCAAAGTTTCTTCCAACTCTGTTATTCTGTTAAAAGGGGGAAGCTTCCGGGTGTTTAGTCAACCCCATGTTTGTATGCGCCTCTGTGGGCCCCAAGCAGTTTGACAGAGCCAAATCTACAATGTTTTATGAAAGGCCAAAAGAATTGGAGGGGCACCTCACGGAGGGGGGGGGGATTTGTCAATTATATCAGTTACATCAACCACAATAACTGGTTAAATACCTTCCTGTAACTAAAACTCTGCAATATGCTTTAAAACTGCTGAGTTTGCTCAACACTTCAAGGGTCTGTTCCCATTGCTGTGTTAAAAGAGTTATTCATTCAACACTGAGTGGCAGAAATAATTAAATTTGCCTCCTCTCTTGCTGATAGGTAACTGCACTCCACTGTATCTGTTGTTACTTAGTGATGAATGGTGCTGCCTTGTATTTTGCATGCCCCACATGCAATTGGCAAAGCAAGCTCTAGTTTTGCAGTAATCCCTCCACTACCACATATAATTAGCTAGTGGGGAAAGTAATCATCGCTTATGGTACTGTTGGAAAACTGAGCAGGTCTAGATTCTAATTGCAGGATTTCCTTGGTCATCCATAGTTCTTCTTCTTCTCTTCTTTCTTCTCTTCTTCCTTCTCTCCTCCTTTTCTTCTTTTCTTCTTCTCCTTTTCTCCTCCTCCTCCTTCTCTCCTCCTCCTCTCTCTTCCTCCTCTTTAAAACATCTTCCTCCTCCTCCTCCTCTCCGATCTCTTCCTCTTCTTCCTTAAAACATCTGCCTCTTCTTTAAATTGTCTTCTCTTCTTCCTCCTCCTCCCTTCTCCGTTCTGTTATAACTTGAGCTAAATAAAGGTTTCAAATTTTTAAAGAGGGAGAGTCCAGAAGACTGCCAAGTCCCATCCCAAGCAGCACCTCCCTCCCTCCCTCCCTCCCTCTCTCTCTCTCTCTACATACATATATACATACATACATACATACATACATACATACCTATTTCCTTCCTTCCTTCCTTCCTTCCTTCCTTCCTTCCTTCCTTCCTTTATATAGGAATGTCAACTTTCAGATTTCCGTTTGCAAGGCAATGGCAGAGGGAACTGACTCCATCATTCTGTTAATTCAGCCTTGCCTCTATGATAAACGTTGTACAGTAGAGTTAAAGCACCAGCAGACTAGTGCTATTTTGCTCACTTCTGATTGACCACGGCAGTGGTGGGTTTCAAAAATTGTTCGAACCTATTCTGTGGGTGTGGCCTCCTTTGTGGGAGTGGCTTGCCGCCCATGTGACCGGATATGAAGATGCCGACGACACTTGTCAGAACCACCTTAAATTACCTCATACACAGCACTGGCATGCATAAGAATATGATGTAAACTTGTTTTTTAAAAGGCATCTTTGGTTTGCGTTAAAACAACTTCAACACACGCAATGTTCTGACTGCACCACAAGCGCAGTAGTCATCCTTACCTTTCACAGAGGCACTGAGTTTTATAAATATGTAGAATAATGTGTAGAATAATCATATCCAAGGACCAGTGGTGGGTTTCAAAAAATTTTTGGAACCTCTTCTGTAGGTGTGGCCTGCTTTCCGGGTCCACTGGTGGAACCTCTTCTAACCGGTTCGGTAGATTTGACGAACCGGTTCTACCGAATAGGTGCGAACTGGTAGGAACCCACCTCTGGACCACGGGCACAGAACTGCTGCATCCCTCCTTAGAGAATTAACAGCAGAAAAGCAATAACAAGGCTGTCCTCGGACTGGAGGGGATGTCAACCTGAAGCTGGTTTAACTGTGGCCATTTTCTTTTTCATAACTTTCTTATAAGGTTTTTTCCTGCCTGGCTTCAGGGATGACTCAGCCTGGAGCTAAGGGCCCAGGGGAGCAGGATGTAGAGATAGTTGGAGATGTTGTAGCCAAAATAAAATTCTTTCCCCTGGGAGTCAAGGACGTTTCTGCAGGTGTTTGAGCAGAGAAGATGGAAGGTGGCCAACAATTGGAGGACTGTATGCTGATTGGGCCATGTGACAGGTGTCTTTGGGGGCAAAAGTTTACTTTTAATTGGGTGGAAAACTGGCAAGAACCCAAGCCAGTTTTCCACCAAGTGTGCCAATATAATATGTCCCAATAAAATGTTTGTCAACTCATAAAGTTGCCATGATGAGGAAGGGGGGGGGAGTGTATTCCATGCATACTTTCAGCTAGAGTCGAATCTCAGATCACTATAGCAGGCTTGGGAGGGGTGCACCTCATTGGGGAATGTGATTTATGACACAGACTGAGGGGAGGGAAGGAACAAGGGTAAAGTTCAGCTATAATTCATATGAGGTTCAGATCTGATTGCAATGCGGTATTAACAAAATGGTGCTTCTAATAAATGACTGGATTTCAAATGGTGCTCCTAATAAATGACTGGATTTCAAATGGTGCTCCTAATAAATGACTGGATGACGTGGCTCGACGCTAATGAATTAATTAGGGCATCTTTCGGAAACCTGACAATGTTATTTGAGGAATATGCCTGCCTCGGAGTTCTTATTTTGGGGGTGTATTACTTGGAAACTTGACGGGAGTGGCAACAGCCTGAAACAGACAATAAGTGCAAATGTAATCACACCTCTTTCTGGTCACTGACAAGATCTCCAGTGCAGTAGGAGAAAAGTGTAACAGATTGGCCATTCTTTAAACAGTTCTTGAAGGGTGCTGGAGTAAGGCTGGCAATGCTAGTTTTAATATTGATACAGTGAGGTTAACTAAAAAATTTCTTATTTATGGGCTGGGGACAAAATAAAGGAAACGTTATTGGGATGTATCATTTAGGTGAGATGGGAGTGCACAAAGGTGCTGAATTCATCACCTTTGTACACCCCTATCTCACCTAAATGATACATCCCAATAACATTTTCTTGATTTTAATTAATGAATGAATTGTGAATGAATGAATGTGGCAGGAAAATGTTGCCAGATAATGTTTGGGATATAGATTCTCTCTCTCTCCTCCTTTGAGTCACAAAAAAACCTCCCAAAACCTTTGTTGACTGTCTGGACTAGTTCCTGAAATTTTCTTGGCAAGATTTTTGGAAATGGTTTGTCCTTGCCTAGTTCTTCTGAGGGCTGAGAGACAAGGACTGGCTCAAGGTCAGGGTGCTAGCTTCATGCCTAAGGTAAGTCAGTCTCCAGGTTTCTATCTTGATAGTTTAACCACTACACCAAACTGCCTCTGTAGCTTGGCCTTTGTGAGAAAAATCCTGTACATTAACAACAAACCAGACAGTTTAAGGCAGGGGTCTTCAAACTACGGCCCGCAGGCCGGATATGGCCCGCCGAAGGCATTAATTTTGCCTGTGCGGGACCACGAAATTGCCCCGCCTACCCATGGTGGGGAGGCCAAAAATGGGCCCGGCAGAGTGCTACTGGACTGGAGGCCCTGGGTGGCTAGAAACGGGCTCATTTTTGGCTGGCAGAGTGCTATGAAGGCCGGAGAGTATAGGGATTCCTGCCTGAGCAGGAGGTTGGACTAGAAGACCTCCAGGGTCCCTTCCAACTCTGTTATTCTATTATTCTATATTACATTAGCCAGGAGACTACACTGCCTAAGTTTGCTAGCCTGTTCTGTTCATGCTGATGGGCTTTCCAAGGTGAACTATAATGAGTAAATTTACTCAGTGAATAAATTCTGATTAACCCAATGGGGCTTGCCTTGCTTACTATTGTATAGCTATGTGTTGTGGCTCGACAGGAGCCGTTGGAGCTGCCACCAGACTCCGACAGCGAGGGGCCCTATGAGTCGGCCCTGGAGGATGTGGAGGACCCTGGATAGGGTTCGGACTTCGAGCAGGGCTCAAAGAGACTGGTTAGCCACCAGGTGGCACCTGAGCCTTGGATCAGTGGGGAGGAGACAAGAGAGAGTGATCCAGAAATCAACAATGAGTTGTTCCAGGATGCACGCTGTCGAAGGGATACTGGGAGTCAAGAACAACTATGTAATTACAGGAGGTAATTACACTCAGCTGATGGTCATTAAGCTCCTCTCCAGATTATAAAAGAGACTGCTTGTGCCACACCCTTCTTGCAGAAGTCCACGTTTGATTAAAGAGAAACAAACTTGGCAGGCTGGATTGCTGCCAGAGTTTGTTTGCATTGCTGCCAAGGTTTGTCGGACTTGCTGCCAAAGTCCTTATCTGTTTGTTTATTTGGCTTTCAGCCACCGAGAGTCTGGTCTTGTTATTAAAAGACATTCCATTTTACGCTTGTCTCAGCTTTTGTTACTAGACGGAGGAGGGGGTCAGAATAGCTATGTAAAGACTGCACTCTCTGTGCATAACTTTGGTACCTGACAATGATGATGCAATTCCAATGGCTCGGTGGAACTCCGTGATGCATAAAAACAGAATTCTGTTTCCATTAGTTTTAGAAATGTATGTATTTATTAAATGTATATGACACCCATCTCACTATCGAGTGAGGGCATCATTGTGCACTAGGACAAAGATATGTTTCATTGAAGTTAGTAAAACATATTACCAGGCAAATGTACATAGGGTACATTAAACAATGTTTCTCAACTTTGGCAACTTTAAGACACATGGACTTCAACTCCCAGAATTCATAGCTGGCTGGGGAATTCTGGGAGTTGAAGTCCACGTGTCTTAGAGTTGCCAAGGTTGAGAAACACTAGGGAAATACATTGCTGAAAGTATCTTTAAGGGAGGTAGGTGATCTACAAATACAAAATACAAATAAATAAATAAACAAATAGTGGTCTGTGGCTCATATCAAGCTTATATTGGCATGAGTGGCACTATAAATCTATATCACTGTGATGAATGTGTACATACGTGTGTACAGATAGTCCTCAACTTATGACCACAGCTGAGCCCAAAATTTCTGTTCCTAAGTTGTTAAGTGAATTTTGTCCCATTTGACGACCTTTCTTGCCACAGTTGTTAAGTGAATCACTGCAGCTGCCAAGTTAGTAACACAGTTGTTAAGTGAATAATTGACTCTGCTTATCAGAAGATGGAAAAATGGGATCACATGATCCCCCGATGCCACAACCGCCATAAATATGAGTCAGTTGCCAAGCAGTTGCTAAAATTTTGATCACATGACCTCTGGCATTCTGCAAAATTCTGCGATTTTGATCACGTCGCTCCCCTGAGATTCTGGTCATAAGTCGCTTTTTTCAGTGCCGTTGCAACTTGGAACGGTCACTAAATGAGCTGTTATAAGTTGAGGACTACCTGTGTGTGCTAAACCTTGATGGATGGATTGAACAGATATTTAAACCATTGAAATCGTCCGATTCACATCAGTTTACCTTTCATCTTTTCCCCAAAACCTCTGTTCGTGTAGATGCATTACAGAAGGCTTTTAAAATCCCATGGGAATCCTGAAAACTTTAGTTCGGAAATGCAGCGTGAACGCCACCTTAAAGTAAACCATCCACATCGGTAATAGGGATGTTGGGATTCTAGAAAATACTTGTACAAAATGCTTGAGGTGGACACCAAAACGTACAATGAGACTATTACATTACAGGTCCCCACTTCTTCCCTAGCCAGATAGTAGCTGGATGATTCCCAGACCTCTAATTGTCCAACGGTGCATTGATTTTAGTGGAATCCATTATATTTAGTAAAAGCTCATCCAATTAACTTGTCAGTCTAAAGCTATCCGCACATCACAACGTCTCCTGTACCTTCCCCCTTTCCAGCGAGCTAAATATTCAGAGACATTTTTCTTCTGTCCAATTCTACATCCTTATCCACCACCACCCGCTCCCCATCCATCCTCCAATCCTCAGTGGTTCATTCATAAATATCCGCAGTCCCTCCCCACCGGCCTGGCCAGCAGGTTCTTCTCTCGTATTGGGCTCCATGCCAAGAGCTGCGAAGGGGCACAGCCCCCTCTCCAGCTTACTACTTACCCTTCCCCCCCTTCCCCGTTTCATTTATTTCTTTGAAAGGCGATGATGCTGAGCCAAGCCACAGGATGGCTGGGATTTTTCGCAATCCTGGCTACTACGGGGGCCAACTGGGAAGCAGGTGAGGGGGGTACCTGGTTGGAGGTGGGGGGTGGGGAGGTGCAGAGGGGGTGCAACTTGGGGGATTCGGGAAGAGAAGAGGAGGGGAGTGACTGCCGAAGGGAGAGAAAGCAGAGAAATGTAGGAGCAGAAGGGGGATAGGGCGGGGAGGTAACAAAAGGAGAGAGAAACAGTCCACTCAAAGCGGAAAGGCTAGGACAGAGAGAACGACAAAGGATTGGACTGAAAGAATAAATGGAGGAAGGAGAGAATGGCAAAGCCTTGGAATGAAGGAATATAGGGAGGAAGGAGAGAACGGCAAAGCCTTGGAATGAAGGAACAAATGGAGGTGGGTTTGCTGGTTACTTGGGATGGATGGATGAACGGATGGAGGGATGGATGGATGGATGGAGAAATGGAATGCAGTAGTTTCAACCTAGGTTTGGTTCTAGGATAAGAAGGAACCGGGGTTTCATGGCATCTTTGCTGTAACTTATTTGAGTCATTCTAAGAAATGTAATGTTGCTTTCTTCAAATCTACCACTCTGCCTGGATCAAACAGATGACATCCCTTCCAGGATATGATAGATCGATTTGGGGCTGGATCGTGGAGTGGGGGGGGGGGACGGACACCTTGTCCTTGATGGATTTCTAGACATTGGTCTTGGCTCCAAAGATTGGTCTCAGCTGAATTGTTGCTTATTCCCCTTCAAGAATTCTCTGCCCCAAGAGAAATTGTCCTTCCTTTCCAAAGGTCTTAAGTTTCTTGCCAACCTTCATTATTATAATTCACCGGGCACAAGGGTTTGTGGCAGAACAAAGGCTTGTGACTCACCCATTACATGCCACCTTCCTTCTCCATCCAAAACTCTTTGTTCCACTTCACAAATTCACCCATTAGTAAGAACTAGCCCTCTTTCCTCTTTCTTCTTCTTCTTCACGAAAGTACTTTTTAACACATGGATGGCCAGGAGATGTTCAACAGGTGCAGCTCATGTCTATGCAAAGGTGCCAAGCTAGCTGCTGCTGGACTAGTTTTATTTCTGCCTGAGGAAGCCCACAATAGCCCAGGAAAAGCGGTGGAATGAAGAAAGCATTCTTATCTTATGCCCATCCTAATCTCCTGCTCCAAGGTTTAGTTACCAGTGGTATCAGTGCATACAGTGCACGGGAAGAAGCACCAAACATCCTTTTCAAAGGGGATTTTTGTTTGAAAGGAGCTCCTGAAGAGAGAAGGAAAGAATAAAATCGCAGCTTATTCAGCACCGGTGGCTCATAGATCAGCCTCTCTCTGGTTGCAGATTAAAGGGAGAATTGTCTTTTTTATTTTAGTGGAATAATCAAGCCAAAAAAGATTGCTGTTAAAGAGTTGTGCCCTCTATGCCTTCGGTCTCTTTTTGGATACAGTTCAAAACAATGATTGAATGGCACTGAAGTCACAGAACAATGATGGTGAACCTTTTCGGCACCAAGTGCCCAAACCAGAACGCACACATGCCGGAATGCCGGAAATCCAAAGACCAGCTGGCCAGAACTCATAGGCATGCTGGCCAGCTGGTCTTTGGGCTTCTGGTGCATGCATATGCACCCAGCCAGCTGGTCTTCGGGTTTCTGGCACTCCGGCACACAGAAAGAACAGCTGTGCATGCCGGAAACCAGAAGAGCAGCTAGCAACACAGTGGGCTCAGCGTGCCATCTCTGGCACGCATGCCATAGGTTCGCCATCACAGTCATAGAACATGGAAAACATAGAATAATAGAATTGGAAGGGACCTCAGAGGTCTTCTAGTCTAACCCCCTTGCTCAAGCAGGATACCTTATACCATTTCAAACAGGTAGTTGTCCAGTCTCTTTTTGAAAGCCTCCAGTGATGGAGCAGACACAAAACATCTGAAGGCAAGCTGTTCCATTGGTTGATTGCTCTCGCCATTAGGAAATTTCTCCTTAGTTCTCGGTTGTTTCTTTCCTCGGTTAGTTTCCATCCCTCGTTTCTTGTCTTACTTTTGGTGCTTTGGGAAATAGTTTGAGCATCTCGTCTTTGTTGTGGATTCTACAATCTTTCATAAAAAGCTGTTGGCAAAGGTATACCTGTCATGGAGGGGAGAGAGGTGGGGGAAGCTAACCTTTCAGAGGTGAGACAGGTGGGATGCCAAGATTTGATTTTTCAAACGGCAACACACCATCCAAATTCTGGAATGTCTTTTCTCCCGGTAGCTATTGTCCAGTACAATTGAATTATTCTTTCAGGGTCTGAGGAAAAGCTTTGCTTCATCACACATAACATGATTAGAGATGATGCAATTTATTTATTCTCTTGACACTGCTTCCACATGTGGTCTAGTTTTATTTGGACATTTTAGGGAGGTCCAATATTTGAAGGGCTGCCACAGAGAGGAGGCGGTCAATCTATTTTCCAAGGCACCCGAAGGTCAGACAAGGAATAATGGGTGGAAACTGATCAAGTAGAGGTTCAACCTGGAAATAAGGAGACATTTTCTGACAGTGAGAACAATCAACAATGGAACAGCTGCCTTCAGAAGTTGTGGGAGCTTCATCACTGAAAGCTTTCAAGAAGAGACTGGACTGCCATCTGTCAGAAATGGTCTCCTGCTTGAGCAGGGGGTTGGATTAGATGATCTAACAAGGTCACTTCCAACTGTTATTCTAAGACTCTTCCTATCCTGATCCTTCAAATTCCATATTTCACTTCTATATGATGTCACAGGGAATGGCAATAGCACTTAGCAATAGCAATAGCAGTTAGACTTATATACCGCTTCATAGGGCTTTCAGCCCACTCTAAGCGGTTTACAGAGTCAGCATATTGCCCCCAACAACAATCCGGGTCCTCATTTTACCCACCTCAGAAGGATGGAAGGCTGAGTCAACCTTGAGCCGGTGAGATTTGAACAGCCAAACTGCAGAACTGCAGTCAGCTGAAGTAGCCTACAGTGCTGCATTTAACCACTGTGCCACCTCGGCTTTTTTTAGACTTATATACCACTTCACAGTGTTTTACAGCCCTCTCCAAGAGGTTTACAGAGTAAGCCTATTTTTCCCAACAATCTGGGTCCTCATTTTGCCCACTTCAGAAAGAGGAAAGGCTGAGTCAACCTTGGGCCTGGTGAGACTTGAACTGCCAAACTTCTGTCAGCAGGCAGCCGGCAGAAGTAGCCTGCAGTACCGTATTCTAACTTACTGCGCTACCAGAGGGAATGTAGGTAGTCCTTGACATGACCATAATTGAGCCCCAAATTTCGGTGACTAAGCAAGATAGTTGTGAAGTGAGTTTTGCCCCATTTTACAACATTGTTGTCACAGTTATTGAGTCACTGCAGTTGTTAAGTAATAACATCATTGTTAAGTGACTCTGGTTTTCCCATTGATTTTACGGATCAGAAAGTCGCAAATGGGAATAATATGATTCCGGGACATTGCAACCATCAGAAATACATGCCAGTTGCCAAGAGTATGAATTTTGATCATGTGACCATGGGGATGCTGCCACGGTTGTGTGAAACATGGTCATGTCACTTTTTTCAGTACCATTCGGTCAGTAACCAAATGGTGTAAGTTGAGGACTACCTACCTGCACTATGGTTTGAGAACTGATTTGGGTTACATATTTTCCAATGTCCCTTACAACTCATCTATTCTATCATAATATGCTAATTTGTGCAATTTATTGTATGCCAGTTTCCATCATTCTCATCAAGCAAGGGGATTCACCATGGCATGTTGCTTAGACCTTAAATGCCAGGATTCCAGAATTCCTGAAAATGAAGAAGTTGGAGGTACCTTGGACCGAGAATGAAGCTGGTTGGCAAAGCAGAGACAACTTCAAGGAATTGGCCTTTGTCACTAGAAGACAAAACCATGAAAGGGCATCTCACTTACTTTGGTCTTGTCATGCAGGGGAATTCATTGAAGAAAGCAATGATCTTTGGATGAATTTGCAGTAAAAGGCAACCAGGCCATCAAAGAACATGATGATCAGACATCATCAAAGCTAGTACCAGCCAGAACATAGGAAAAACTCAGAGAAGTGCAAGATCGGAAACTGTGGAGAGACCCCTGACCAAGAGTTGGATGCGACCGAATGGATGACATCAATGCCATTACCTTTAAAGCAAGTGTTCCTCATTTCTGTGAGCCGTGGGGGCACAGTGGTTAGAATGCAGTATTGCAGGCTAATTCTGCCCACTGCTGGCAGTTCGATCTGACTGGCTCAAGGTTGACTCAGCCTCCCATCCTTCCAAGTGGGTAAAATGAGGACCCAGATTGTTGGGGGCAATAGGCTGACTCTATAAACTGCTTAGAGAAGGCTGTAAAAGCACTGTGAAGTGGTATATAAGTTGAAGTGCTATGGCAAACTCTTTCTGTGCTCTTTTTTGCAGACCCCCTGTGCCCTGCCAGGTACAAGATCAACTGCCTACTTCACCAGCGAATGGGCTGTGGGCCAGATGGAGCACCAAGCTGTGGCTCTTGTTTCCCCGGTCATGAAGAGGATCCCAATGGAAACTGTGTGCCGAAAAAAGGCTCAAAACATGGTAAGTCCTGTGGGTTTGAAAGCTTGAAGTGTCAGCAGGGTCGGAGTTTTCCAAACTTTTACTGGGAAGAGCAAGGCAACCTGACCAAGAGGTTCATGACAGTGAAGAGGACTTTCAACCTAGAGTTTAATAAAGGGCGTAGGGTCAGGGGTCAGCTGCTACGGATTTGTCTAAGTTCAGGAGAACCTGTAGCTAATGTTATGGCCAGTTCGGAGAACCTCCAAATCCTACGCAAGGCTGGCCCCGCCCACCCCACCCTGCCCCTCCCAGGAGTCTCCACGGGGCCCATTTTGGATGCCAGGAAAGGAAGCAGCTTAAAGCCTGGGGATGGTGACACACACACCCCTGCCGTTGTGATGCAGGAGATCAACTAGGCCATGCCCACCATGGCCACGCCCACACCCACCGAGCAACCAGGCAAGAGAACCTGTTGCTGACATTTTTGAAGCCCAGCCCTGCATAGCTTAGCAGTGGAACTTAACTTTCACTGCTGCACTGAAGGAAGAAAAGATAGTAATGATGCTTCTATAATGGAGATGCGAAAGTCACCATTTGTGGTGATCGTGGTGAAACTGATTGGGGAAAAAGCACGGGAAAGAATGTCTCTCGCCCCCACTAAATCATGGAATTCCAGTATTAAATTGTGTGGGTGCTATTAAATTGTGTTGAAGGATAAGAGCTCTGATGGTAAAATCTTCCAGAGTCATGGATTGTTCTCCTACACATCTCTCATAGCATTTCAGGAGAGTAAGATTTGCCATTAAACAGAGCATTCAATTCTGTGTCATTGTTTCTGAAGTATTTCTTTACCTAAACAGAAAAACAACAGATTGACCCAAGCAAAAAAGCAGTGGGAGCAGGAGTGAAACTCAACTTCCTGCCAGTTTCCCCATTGAGTTCTCTGCCCTCCCCTCCCATCCTTTGCTCTCTCTTTCCCTTCCCAGAATGCACGCAAGTGGTTGCTGCTGGATGGGGTAGGGAGCAAAGGATTATGAGACTGGCTGGGAACTGTCACAGAACATAGAAATGAATAGCAGCAGTCAGTAACAGCCGCAGCTTCCCCAAATATTATTCTCCAGAAGTCATGGGTCCTGGATTTTGGAGATGTTCTGTAAGTTAGCCCATTTGAGGTACCCTGGTTCAAAAATTGTTGCTATCAAAAATGAAACTTTGGCAGCTGCGTGCCTCTTCATTTCAACTGCCATTAGACTAAGGAGGGGAAGGTATTGCTTTAGAATGGGTTAGATGGAGAAACAAAACCTCTATGATTCCACGGAAGACCGTGAGAACCTGAAACCTTTTCAAGGACATCGTAGCAGGTGTGGAATTGAAGCAGACGGTTCCCTTAACAAAATGAATTTGTTTACATGGACTATGTGAGAGGTTGGGGGGTTTGGTTGTGGAAATTATTGTTTAATTCTATGAACTGGTGTCTGGGAATTTCAGAGTTAATTTTGCTTCGACATTACCATGCAATGTATTCAATAAACAGTAAGATTTTTGGAAATGGAACGAAGTTTTATTTGGATTCTCAAGCTGGAGGTTGACAGTTGACTATGAAGTACACGTTTTGAATGTTAAAGGTCATGGCCAGTTTGGACTGGTTCGGTTGAGTAGATAGTAACTCGGCCGGACATGCACCCAAACCAGTTTTATCCTCGTGGCCGCCATCTTGATTTTCTGTTCTGCACATGTGCAAAACAATCTTCATTGAAAAAAATGCAATTTCCCCCCCCTTTTCTAATGTTGTGCACGTGCGCAGACCTTTTTAGATGCAAATGTGTACATGCGCATTTTTTCCGCGCCAAATTGGTAGTATTGCTGGCAGGAACCCATCCCTGGCCATGACAATGAGAGTTTAGTGGTATATAGATATATAAGAGGAATGGGACATTTAGTTTCGAGTAGTAGTTAAGGCAGGGGTGGGTTCCTGCCAGTTCTACCTCTTCTATAGAAGAGGTTCCACAAATCTAGAGTGCTGTTTAGAACCGGTTCCGGCTTCCTCTCCCTGCCCGTCCACAAATCATCAAGATGAAGAGCGAGAGGAGGAATTCTGGGAGTTGAAGTCCACAAGTTTTAAAGCTGTCAAGTTTGAATACCCCTGGGGTATTTTTTCTAAAGGATTAGGGGTGCAAGGGTCTTGTAACTTGACAGCTTTAAGACTTGCGTACTTCAAATGCCAGAGTTTCTGAGCCAACATTTTGGTTGCTAAGCAAGAGTGTTGTTAAGTGAGTTTCACCACATTTTACAAGTCGGACATGCCCACCCAGTCACATGACTGCCAAGCCACTCCCACTTGGTCACATGGCTGGCAAGCCACTCCCACCCTGTCACATGGCCACTCCCACAAAGTAGGCCACACCTACAGAAGAGGTTCTAAAAGATTTTGAAACCACCACTGAGTTAAGGCAACAGGCTAAAAACCAGAAGTGACCTTGAGCCAGTCCTTCTCTGTCAGCGTTAGGAAGAAGAAGAAGAAGGTGGCAAACCATTTCCACAATCTTGCCAAGAAAACTACAGGGACTTGGCAGTCGCCAGAAATCAACACCCTCAAAGGCCCAAAACAAAACAAATAATTTCTCTTATTTTTTAACCGCTATGATTCTTCTTTACTGTAAACATCCAACATTCCCTGAATTTCTTCTGTACATTCTAATCCTTCTTATTTTCTAGATTTTGTCCTTTGCAACACATCTATCACAGCGATGGCTAACCCTTTTGTCCTCACATGCCGAAAGCATGCATGCACATGCGACAGCACATGGGCGCGTACCCACACCCATAATGCAATGTGCATACAACACCCCACTGTACACCACCATCCCCTGTGCATGCGTACGCGAACCCTGCACCCCATTTTGGGCTTAGCAGGCCTCCCTGAAGATTCCTGGGAGCAAAAATGGGCCACGGGGAGGGCACACCATCTGCACTCCCCCTGCACATGTATGTGCGACCCCCCCGCACATGCACGCACATCTCCCGCATGCACAGCAGAGACCCAGAAATCAGACGGAGGGGTGCATGCACAATGGAGCTGAGCTGGGCAATAGCTCATGTGGTCACAGAGAGGGCTCCGCATGTCACCTGTGGCACGCGTGCCATAAGTTTGCCATCATGGATCTGTCCCATGGAGAGAGCCAGAGAGAAAATAGTTTGTGGACCAAAATCAAGAGCCACTAAGACAGCTCCACATGTGTTTCCATTCCAAAGCATCATCTAAAACCAGTCAGGTGGTTTTTAGAGAGAAGGACAATAAAGAGGATTAGGGGACTGGAGGCTAAAAAATATGAGGAACGGTTGCAGGAACTGGGTATGTCTAGTTTAATGAAAAGAAGGACTAGGGGAGACATGATAGCAGTCTTCCAATATTTGAGGGACTGCCACAAAGATTCTCTAAATCACCTTGGAGGCAGAACAAGAAGCAATGGTTAGAAATTAATCAAGAACCAAGGAGGAACTTCCTAAAAGAGCAATTAATTAGGCGGGGAACGACTTTCCTCCAGAAGTTGTGGGTGCTCCATAACCAGAGGCTTTTGAGAAGAGACTGGAGAACCATTTGTCTGAAATGGTGTAGGGTTTTCTGCCAGAGCAGGGGGTTGGACTAGAAGACCTCCAAGATCCCTTCCGATTCTGTTAAGATCAAGAATCAAAAAACAAAGTACTGGAACTGAATAGGGTTGCAATTTTTACATGATTCTCTTCACAGCTGAAGGTCAACATACCTGTGCGAACGGTTCACAGTTGAAGCTTTTGGCCATTAGTATGTAAAGTGGGCTGGATAAAAAATGCCATTCTTTGCCTGTGATCATGGCTTATAAAGTGCTTCACAGCCAGTTCCTACTAGTGGTATTCAGGGCTGGTTATGATTCTGACACCCAAAGAGATTTTCTCTCCAAGTGATGACCTTGCAATCTGTCACTCCTCTCTCTGCACCTCCACTTGAAGATGGGCGTATTATTAAAGGGTCAAAAGCTACCAGTCAAGATCAGAGAACAAGAGTTGAAAATTCTGCCAACATTGTAAAGACTGGATACATTATTTTTCCTCTGATCTAAGCTCTAGATCAGAACAGGAGCAAATGCAAACTCTGTATTTCTCTTCCTCTGATTTCTGTCTTTCTTCCAATAAAAAGGGATTATGAAGCTGTTTGTGGCAGAAGGCAAATTGCCGACGTACCTCTTTATTTTTATGAAGTGTTTTTATATTGCTTGTCATAACTCATCACCATCATCATAAAACGGGCAATTTTAATTCCACCAGCTAATAAAAGAGAGCTCTTGGTGAAATTAACTGCTGGGAAAAAGATGGATGGTTGGATTTTTGTGTGGGTTTTTTTCATACTTAAATTTCTTCATGTTCCGCTTGATTTCCATTTAGCTTTTTAGTAGTAAAATTTCTGATAAGAAGCAGGTACATCTTGATTTAGGCCAGGGGTGAGCGGAAATTTTGTGTAGTTCGGCGAACCGGTAAATACCACCTCTGGCTGGTCACAGAATGGGGAGGGAATTGAGATTTTGCAGTATTTTTTCCCTGCCACGCCCACCAACCCATCCCCACAGAACCGGTAGTAAAAAAAAATGAATTTCACCACTGACTTAGGCGCATGGTGCCAACCCTTCAAGTTAGGCCAGAGTAGTAAATTTATGAATGCTAATATTATAAGGTTAAAGTAATACAATCCTTCAACTCTGAATACATTTACACCCTCCCCTCCCCTCAGGAGAACCAGGCAGGGTTTGTCAGAGAATCTCTTTCTCAAATTACAGTGGGGTACCCCAAGGCTCTGTTTTAGGCCCAGTACTCTTCAACATCTTCAGCAATGATTGGGATGAAGGGATAAATGGGATACTCATCAAATTTGCAGATGACACCAAGCTTGCAGGAATAGCCAACACTCCAGAAGACAGGTTTAAGATACAGAAGGATCTTGACAAACCTGAACATTGGGCGCTATCTAACAAAAAGAAATTCAATGGTGAAAAGAGTAAGGTTCTAATTTAGGCAAAAAAAAAAGAAATGCACAGGTACAATATAGGTGGTACCTTGCTCAATAGTAGTAACTGAGAGGGATCTTGGAATCCTAGTTGACAACCATTTAAATATGAGCCAGCAGTGTGCAGCAGCTGCCAAAAAAGCCAAAACAGTTCTAGTCTGTGTTAACACTGTGAAGTGTTAATACCACTTTATAATGCCTCGGTAAGGCCACTCTTGGAATACTGCATTTGGTTTTGGTCACCACCACGATGTAGAAAAGATGGGGAGACTCTAGAAAGAGTGCAGAGAAGAGCAACAAGAATGATTAGGGGACTAGAGACTAAAACATATGAAGAACGGTTGCAGGAACTGGATATGTCTAGTTTAATGAAAAGAAGGACTAGGCGTGACATGATAGCAGTGTTCCAATATCTCAGAGGTTGCCACAAAGAAGAGGGAGTCAAACTATTCTCCAAGGCACCGGAGTGTAGAACAAGAAGCAATGGATGGAAACTAATCAAGGAGAGAAGCAACCTGGAACTGAGGAGAAATTTCCTGACAGTTAGAACGATTGATCAGTGGAACAACTTGGCTCCAAAAGTTGTGAATGCCCCAACACTGGAAGTTTCTTAGAAGATGTTGGACAACCATTTCTCTGAAGTGGTGTAGGGTTTTCTGCCTAGGCAGGGGGTTGGACTAGAAGACCTCCGAGGTCCCTTCCAATTCTGATATTCTATTCTACAGTTCTGTACCAAACTCAGATTCCTTTAATCGACAATTGTCTGGATTGCAGTTCTTCCTCCTGTTCCTCATGGATATTCCTTCTGCTCGACCCACTATATATGAACCCATCATTTAAATCAGGGGTCTCCAAACTTGACCTCTTTAAGACTTGTGGACTTCAATTCCCAGTATTCCCAAGCTAGCATGGTTGGCTGAGGAATTCTGGAAATTGAAATACGTGCATCTTAAAGTTGTCAAGTTAGGAGACCCTTGATTTAAAGGCACGCAGTATCCCAGTGAAACTATTGTCTTTGCTCCCCCGTGTTTAACCCGAAAATGATTTGCTACAGGTCAAACAAAATTCCAGAATTTTTCAGCCACAGTGTACAGGTTGTCCTGGACTTATGACCAATCCCTTAGTGACTGTTCAAAGTTACCATCCAAAAGCTGTTTACAACTTGATTCCAAAGTGTGTAATTCTCCCCATCCCGTGGTCATGTGACTGTGATTTGGGCACTTGGAAACTGGTCCACATTTCTGGTTGTTTGCAGTGCCCCACAGTCATGTGACTGCTATTTACAATGGGTTTTTTTTTGGAAACTGACATTTAATTCTGGTTTTTTGCAAAAATCGTCCCATAGCAAACAATAGGTTTGCTTAACAACCACTGCAAAAAAAAAAGGATTGTAAAATTCATATTGAGCAATTTTATCACTGTCATGATTCAATTGCCAGTCTCAATTATGATTGTAAGTCAAGGACCTCTTGTAAAGGAATATGCTGTAAAGGTTGACTCCTTCCACTGTTATATTTTCTTGTGACTCTCACCTCTTTCAGCCAATTTTGCTTCTCTCTTCACTTCCTCTTGACATCTTGACTGCACATTCAACTGAGCAGAGATCTGGTTTTATTACTTAGCTTCCTCTGCAAACTTCATGATTCAAAACAGTGCAGTAGGATGGCAATCGGAATGATGAAGAATCGTCATCATTATCATGATGAATTGAAAGGGACTTTAGAGGTCTTCTAGTCCAATCCCCAGGGACGCAATGGCTCAGAGGCTGAGCTTGTCGATCAGAAAGGTCGGCAGTTCGGTGGTTCGAATCCGTAGCGCCGCATAACGGAGTGAGCTTCCAATACTTGTCCCAGCTTCTGGCAACCTAGCAGTTCGAAAGCATGTAAAAATGCAAGTAGAAAAAATAGGGACCACTTTTGGGGGAAGGTAACAGAGTTCCATGTACCTTCGGCATTTAGTCATGCCAGCCACATGACCATGAAGATGTCTTCGGACAGCACTGGCTCTTCGGCTTTGAAATAGAGATGAGCACTGTCCCCTAGAGTCAGGAACATATGTGAGGGGAACCTTTACCTTTACTATTCTTTGTGGCAGTCCCTCAAATACTGCTATCATGTCATCCCTAGTCCTTCTTTTCTCTAAACTGGCCATACCCAATTCCTGCAATCATTCTTCATATGTTTTACATGAAGAGCAACTAAGATATTAAAGATGATTCATCTTAAAGATAATTAATTACCTTAGTTGCTCTTCTCTGCACTATATCATTTCAGACAAACGGACGTCCAGCTTCTTCTTAAAAGCCTCCAGTGTTGGGGCGTTCACAACTTCTGGAGGCAAGCTGTTCCACTGATTAATTGTCCTCACTGTCAGGAAATTTCTCCTCAGTTCTAAGTTGCTTCTCTCCTTGATTAGTTTCTACCCATTGCTTCTTGTTCTACCCTCAGGTGCCTTGGACAATAGTTTGACTCCCTCTTCTTTGTGGCCGCTCCTGAGATATTGGAACATTGCTATCATGTTTCCCTAGTCCTTCTTTCTATTAAACTAGACATACCCAGTTCTTGCAACCGTTCTTCCTATGTTTTAGCCTCCAGTCCCCTAATCATCTTTGTTGCTCTTCTCTGCACTTTTTTTTCAGAGTCTCAACATCAACATGACGCTGAATGTCAAACATTAAACACTTGCATTGCTAGTGAGTGTTAGTGTGTGTGTGTGTTTACTGACTGCACTTCCCCCTCCATTTCCTCTCTTTCAGAAACCAAACTCAAAACTCAAAAGAGACCTAAAGATTTGCCGGGTCTTTTGCGTTATCTTTTGGCTAAGCATGAAAAGGCATTGCAGCTGTCCACGATGGAGACCACCATACCTGGTACGTAAACTCACCAACTCTTCTTTCTTTCTCCAAAAGGGAAGAAAAATATTTTTTTTTGGGGGGGGGGAGTTCTATCTAATGCAAGGAATTAACATAAGAGGCCCAATTCTCTTTAATAATTTCAAACCATTGTAGGAAGTTATCACCCAGCCCTCTCCCAGAAAAATGAAATTCCTAGGAAATATTGAAAAGGCAGAGTATTTCTCTGGATGTGAAAAGAAAGAAACATGTTTTAAAAAGACAGAATAGCTCCCTGTAGCTTCCTGCCCACCCCCACTTTGTCAATGGGCTATTAAGAAGGCGAAGCAAGTCCCTTTACATAATAAAGAGTTTTCCACTTCAGCTCCAGGGGAATGGGATTAAAAGCATGATAATATTGGCCCCAACTTGCCACATGGCATCTGAGAACTCAACCAAACCTGGATTCAAAACACAGCCTAGAGAGTTGCCCCTGCATTGGCCCCATGGGAGTCTGACAACCAATCAGAATACATTTCTTACACAGGAACAGGAAACAGAGAGGTGGGACTGAACAGGTCATAAAAAGCCTAGCAAGCCCCTCTCTCAGCCCTTCTTTTCCACCAACACTGAAGCATGTGATCACCTTTTCTCTTCAAGAGCTCAAGCCATGTGGTCCTGTCCACCAATAAACCATCTTTCCAAGCAGCCTCCATGTCTCCAGTGTCTTTTTCCCCATTGGAGCCGAACCCAGAAGGACATTTCTTTCATCACCATCAAAAAGTTTAATCAAGTAACTATCAAGGAAGAAACACACACACACAGAGACACACAAACACACACAGGCAGGGCAAGTGACTGCATACAGGTAGTTCTTCACTTAACAACGACTCCTTTAGTGACCATTTGAAGTTATACTGGCACTGAACAAACTGACTTATGATTGTTTTTTCACATAACTGTTGTAGCTTCCCCCACAGTCATGTGATCAAAAATTGCATGCTTGGCAACTGGCATGTATTTATGATGGTTGCAGTGTCCCCGGGGGTCATGTGATCACCATTTTAAGAGCCATGGTGGCGCAATGGTTAGTAAGCGATATTGCAGGCTAATTTGGTAGTTCGATTCTGGCCAGGCTCAAGGTTGACTCAGCCTTCCATCCTTCTGAGGTCTGTAAAAATGAGAACACAGATTCGGGGGTGATGGTGGTGGTAATATGCTGATTCTGTAATCTGGTTAAAGAGGGCTGTAAAGCCCTATGAAGTGGTATATAAGTCTAAGGATGCTATTGCTATTTGCAACCAGCTTCCAACAAACCAAGGCAATGGGGAAGCCAGATTCACTTAACAACTGTGTTATTAACTTAACAACTGCAGTGATTCACTGAACAACTGTGGCACGACAAGGGCAAATGTCACTTAACGACCCTCTTGCTTAGCAACAGAAATTTTGGGCTCAATTGTGATTGTAGGTTGAGGACTAGGTGTATAAGATCAGCATCTGCTTTGCATTCATTTCTAAGTGCATTTAGTATTTGCATAATAACGCCTTGGAAGTGGAATGATTCATGATTCAAGAGATTGTCGGGTCATGGGGCACCTTCTGATTGCCACTGTCATGGGAACTTTGGCATAGAATTTGGAGAGCTTGACGTTGGATTGTGCTTCACCCCCACACCTCAAATTACTTGGCAATGTCTACTTTCCAATAACTTTTGATCCAAAGCATTCCAGCGAGTCTATTTTTTTATTTTTATTTCCCTGTCTCTCTGATATTTGTACTGCCTGGGAAAGATTGAATATGCATTATGATTTTATCTATTTTTATCTCTTAGCTGTGTTGGAAAATGAAATCATTTCCAGTTCAAACTGCATCTAGCATTCTCTCAGTCATTCTCCGCACACACTGTTTACTTCAGTATTTCTTAGGCTTATTGATTAAACATCATCAAATGTAAATAATAACAACAACAACCCATATTAAGCATCAGAGCCAGTCAATGATATTTGTGATACATTTTTAAATGTTCAGTTGACTGAGTTTCATGTTTACTGAATATAACAACAACAACAGCAACAATAATTACAGCAAAAGGATAAAAGGCAGGGAAAATAAGGAAGAGGAGAAAGCATATGAGCTACAGGCAAGAATTTACATTCTCTCTCAATCAAAAGTGACAGTATTTTCCAGAGCAATGCTTCTCAAACTTGGTGACTTTAAAATGAGTGGACTTCAACTCCCAGACAGTGACTTGCGGTGAGGTTTATGGCTGCTGAGGCACTGACACAGTGGTGGGTTTCAAATTTTTTTAGACTTGTGGACTTCAACTCCCAGAATTCCACAGTCAGGCATGCTCAGTTCCGATTTAATGCGACAGCATTTGTTTTTCTCCTTTGCAAAAAAAATTTCCTTCATTCTTTTTCTTCTCCCTCCCCCCTCTCTCAAACAGACACACACACAGAGAGAAGTTGGATCCCTCACTCACTCACTCTCAAACAAACACAAACACAGAAGTTGGATTGGATATATTTTCCAATGGCTTTAAAGCAACTCCACTGCCATACCCCCCTCATTCCCCTGCTGCCTTCCGATCCGAGCCTTTGATTGCAGGTGGAGCCACATTACCTTTTCAAACTTGTAATCAGTGAAGCTGGGCTTATATACTTTTATCCAGCTGTGTGCCTGTGAGTGTGTGTGTGTGTGTGTGTGTGTGTGTGTGTGTAAAGGCAATGTAGCTCTGCATGCAATCAAACTACACGTGAGGAGGGATCTACACTTGAGGATGAAGTTTGAATTTCTCCTCTTCCCTCCGACCCACACACGTACCTTTTCCAGCTGTTTCAGAGAGGATTTCAATTCTGCTCTTGCCTGACATCATGAAAACAAAAACAATGTAAAAGGAAAAAGGCAAGAGCTGAGGTCAGGCTGAGCTAGCTGCTGCCAGAGTCACCATGTGGCTGACTCTGCTTAGCTGTTTAAAAAAGCCTCTAAAAAAGCACCCTCTACAGGAGGAGGCGGGAGAATGACATGCCTCATCTACGTCAGGAAGTTTTCAGATTTTAACCCTTGCTTAACTCTGCTCAAGTGATCATAAAACACCAGACAAGATGAGGCACGTGATTCTCCCGCCTCCTCCTGTAGAGGGCACTTTTTAGAGGCTTTTTTAAACGGTTAAGCACTAAGCAGAGTCATCCCCTGTGACTCTGGCAGCAACTAGCTCAGCCTTTTTCCTTTTACATTTTTTTTCTTTTCATGATGACAGTGGTGAGGCTCTGCCTCCCCTGACTGCACGTCCCTGCTCCCAAAATTCCCTAGAATTGAAGTCTACCCTTCATCATAGAGTTGCCAAGGTTGAGAAATCCTGCTCCAAACCCACAGGAAACAGTACTTGAGAGTTTGCATGAACAACCCTGAAGGAAGTGGCCTTCAGTTCTTCCAGTTATAGCTAGATAATTGGATGGATGGATGGATGGATGGATGGATAGTAGAACAGTTGAATAGGAATAGAAAGATAGACACCAGGCGATCCCTCTACTATTGTATATCTGGAGGAAAACAACTGAATGGATGGGGATGTGTATTATTATTTTTAATTATTTCTCTCACCTAGAATAAAAATTAGCTCATAGACTAAAGACAGAATGTCACACTTGTCCTTATCATCTCTGAGCAACATTGCTTACTGGACCATATTTCCAAAATTGTTTAGAATGGCTTATTGCAGAGGTCAGCTGCACATACTTTAACAACCAGTTCGCTGAAAATGTGAGCGTGCATGCACGCACACTTTGCCCACGCACACTATGCACTCATGCCTTCCGCACTTGCGCGCAACACCCTAAAACAAGGTTTTTTTTTAATGGGAGCGCCTTCCTGCACATCTGCTAACTCAGCCACAGATAGCAGAACAGGAGAGACGTACAAATCAGCGGGTGGGACGAGCAAGCTGGAAAGTGAGATATCTAGGACCGGATAAGGTCAGAGCAGGTGGGTGGGGCCAACCAGCGCTCAGAACTACCAGTTCGGGTCCGGTCTGAACCGGCAGCAGCCCACTATTGCTTATTGCCAAATTTTAGGCTTAGTGCTGCTGTTAGATGGATGAAACTATTACCAAGAAATTTGCAGGATCCGGTACTAAACAGCAGTGAATAGAAAGCAGGCAGTGGGGGGGGGGGGGAAGAGCATTCTTTAAAATGAATGTGTTTTGATTTTACAGGCATTACTGGGGTATCCGAACCATCCAGCTCTCAGACAGACTTCCCGACTTCTCAGCCAACCAGTGTCTCCTATTCTGGGAACACTTCTCCAGTTTCCTCTCAGTCATATGAAATCACTCCAATTTCAGCCACCACACCACCGAGGAGAGTCAGAGTGGACTTCAAGCAGAGGTCGCGTCCTCCGGTTACTAGCATGAATAAAGCTGTGACTCTCAGTGAGTAGACTGATGGATTGATTGACTGACTGACTAACTATAGGAGAAGAATAGGCAGAGTCTAGAGGTGGAGTCAAGAGAGTAATCAGCCTAGAGCAAGGGTGTCAAACTCAATTTCATTGTGGTGACCTGAGTGCTCTTCCAGCAAAAACAGGCTCCCGAGCTCCGTTTTCAGCCGCTGTGGCCTCCTGCAACCCTCTGCTGCGGGCGGCCTTCCCAAGCTCCGTTTTCACTGTTAGAGGCACCACGGGCCAGTCCTTCACTGTTTCCAGGGCAGCCCCGTGGGCCAGATCTAAGCACCACCCCCAGGCCAGATCCAGCCCCCGGGCCTTGAGTTTGACACCTAGAGTCATTAGATTCCCATAAGCAGTCTAAGAAGAGCTGTGGTGGTGCAGTGGTTACAATGCAGTACTGCAAGCTATTTCTGCTGCCTGCAATTTGGCAGTTCAATTCTCATCAGCTCAAGGTTGACTAAGCCTTCTATCCTTCCGAGGTCAGTAAAGTGAGGACCCAGATTACTGGGGGCAATATACTGACTCTGTAAACCACTTAGATAGAGCTGTAAAGCACTGTGAAGCAGCATATGTCTAAGTGCTGTTTGCTAAGTTTAAACCATCTTGAATTCTGTTAACTCTTACCTAGCACCAATTTAGTACTGACCATTACTTGGCTAGATCCTTATATATAGGCATGAGCAATACATCAACTTAACTAGATCTTAACACGGGGTCCTGATTCTTTGTGACTGACATTGACTGCTTGATTGCTCTCAAGTTGTTGTTAACTTTTACTGACCACATGGATGGATTTTCTCCATGACAATCTACCTCTAACTTGGTATTTTAACATCTCACATCGTTACTGTAGCTGAGTCCATAACCCTTGCTGGATCTTTTCTAGCCTTTTATTCTGTCTTCTATCCGTCTCTAAAGAGCTAGCTCTTTATATCATGTGTCCAAAGTGGGATAATTGGAATCCTATTCTGCTTCAATACCAGAGTTGGGTTCCTACCAGTTCGCACCTATTCGGTAGAACCGGTTCGTCAAATCTACTGAACCAGTTAGAAGAGGTTCCACCAGTGGACCCGGAAAGCAGGCCACACCTACAGAAGAGGTTCCAAAATTTTTTGAAACCCACCACTGGTGGATGTGTAATGTCCCGCAGTTATCTACGCATTAATAATAATCTAGTAATATTTCCTTATACATTTTAGGGACCTTTCCTTACATAATTGGTGTTTTCTTTCATACTTTTGGAGTTCTAATTTCTGTTTCCATTAGTTGACAATTGCTAAAACCAATCCCACGTGAAAAAGTATTCAAAGCCTTCTTGATTTTAATTGTCAATTTATTTATTCCTGCACATTGTAATATTTATTCATTTACATATTTCTGTTTTTCCACTGTTGTGCAAACACAATTCCAGCAGCTGCTAACATGTGTAAAATTAAATATATATTATACTCCCTTTCAAGTAGCCAACAAAATATTTCTGGTTTTAATTCCATATCTTGCTTTGATTGCTTCTAACCAGTAACTTCTGAATAGCTACTTGGACCGACCTAAGTACTAATTCATAATTTCATATCCGGTCACATGGGCAGCAAGCCACTCCCATCCAGTCACATGGGCAGCAAGCCACTCCCATCCGGTCACATGGGCAGCAAGCCACTCCCATCCGGTCACATGGGTGGCAAGCCATTCCCACAAAGGAGGCCACACCCACAGAGTAGGTTCCAACAGTTTTTGAAACCCACCACTGTTCAGTACCAAAGTTCGGAAGGGTCCATGCTCTTCCTATCCTGCTTCTTCAAAATCAAATTTTCATTTCCACAAAGTATGACAAGGGAGGACAAGGGAAAAACACAGAGAAGAGGGGGTCAACCTATTCTCCAAAGCGCTTGAAGGCAGAAGAAGCAGCAATACATGGAAAATAATGAAGGAGAAAACCAATCTAGAACTGAAGAGAAATTTCCTGATAATTTAGAATAATTAACCAATGGAATTACTTGCCTCCGTAAGAGTGGTGGGTTTCCATTTTTTTATTACCGGTTCACTCATGCATACACATACGACACTTCTTGCACATGGGCAGAAGCGTCCGGACTGGTGGGCGGAGCCTCCCGCCACCGCCACTACCGGTTCACCCAATCAGGGCTGAACTGGCAGAAACCCACCTCTGCTCCAGAAGTTCTGAATTTTCCAACACTTTAAGAAGAGATTGGACAGGCATTTGTCTGAAATGGTACAGTAGAAAGCTCCGGTCATGAACGCTTCTGACCACGACCAAATCGGGTTGCGACCAAAGTTGTGGAACGAATTAGAGTTTCTACTGTATAGGGTTTCCTGCTTGAGAAGGGGGGTGGGCTAGAACAGGGCTGTCAAACACGCTGGCCACATCCATGCCCAGTTTAGCAAAGGGGGGGGGAAGCCCCGATATGTCATGTGATGCCTCCATGACGAGGTGAGATTGACATCCCTGGGTTAAAAAGACCTCCAGGGCCCCTTCCAAGTGTTACTCTGTTAATATCGTGGTTTGTTTATCTTTGTAGGTATAGACACATCATGACCTTGGAGTATCATTTCCAGGGCCTTCCTGGCTGCTCTACTAAGTGCTTAGCCTACAGCATATTTCTTGACTACTTGTTCCTTTACTGTGAATGGTTGATGTTGAACAGTAGAAGCTATCTAGCACTTTGGTGGCTTCGTTGTCAATTTTAAAGCTGCTTTTTGCACCTGTCTGCATTAGTTTAGTCTTTTTGAAAAAGTTTATTTTATTTTATTTTAATTTTATACAGATAACCACAAGTATACCATTATTCCCTATTTCACCGCCATCCTATCTCCTCTCCCTCTCTCCTCCTCCCTCCCTACTTTCTTCCCTCTGCCATCCCTCTCTTCTCTACTTCCCCTTCTTCTCTCCTTCTCCTCCCTCCTCTTTCCACTCCTTCTTTCTCTCCTACTTCTCCTCTCCCTTCTGCTGCCTTCTCTCCTTTCTCCTCTCTTTCTCCTTACCTCTACCTTTCCTTTCCACTCTCTCCAATTAATTTACATGCTGTATTTCAGCATCTGAGCACCTTTCATTTAATATTTGCTGGTATTGATAATTACATTCCAATAAACATCCTTCATATTTATAATTTTACACAGATCCTCTTTTTAGTGGTATACATATTACGAAATTCCATTATCTATCTATCTATCTATCTATCTATCTCTCTCTCTCTCTCTCTCTCTCTCTCTCTCTCTCTCTCTCTCTCTCTCTCTCACACACACACACACACACACACACACACACACACACACAAACACACACACCAAAGCCTATTTGTTGGATAAAGCGTGATCCAGATTCAAGTTTCCCGCTAAACGCATACTGATTTTACATAGTTATATATTGTTAAGCACCCCGGATTTTTAAATCTCTCCTTAGTTTAGTCTTCTTTAAGGAACCAGAAAAGATGGGGCAAGAATGAGGAGAAGAGCTGAATAGTGAAATGTTTATGTTTGCATAGCTAGCAAAGCAGCATTTTGTTGCCCAACACTCAGAATTCATTGTGTTCCTTTCAGCACTTGTGGTTATGTGCACAGTGACAGGAGTTTCCGGATTGGTGGTTGCAGCCATATGCTGGTACAGGTATGAATCTGATCGTCCCCCTTTTTCATACGTTGTTTCTCCGTTATTATAAGGATCATTATTTTCGTGTTTGAGACGAGAGAAACTCTGCCCATGCTCGGTAACTTCCTTTATTCCTTATTTTTCCCGTTGCTGAGGGTGGACTGAGGGCTGCAGATTTAATGATCTATGAATCAGGAAAAAGAGAACAATGCGTTGGAGGTATTCATATTTTTTGCTGCTGCTGCTGCATTCCACTGAAAACATCTATGATTCATTTGCAGGCTTCAGAAAGAAGTACGTTTGGCTCAAAAGATGGCATACACCGAAACTCGGGGGAACCAGTACCGATACCATCAACCCAGCGCAGTACGTTGGCTTTGCAAAATGGAATTTGTCAATGAAAGATGAAGGAAAGACCTTGCTTATAGGACAGGTTAAACTGTAGTATGTTCCGTGCAGCCAGCCTTTATGGCTTGGAAATCGTAGTTCACGTTGTAACGTACGAACCCAACCAAATGGGGCTTCGTAGATTGTGTTCAATGGAATGGAGATGAGGAGGGGGCGGGGGGGGGGAAGCAGGATATTCTAGGACAGTGATGGGGAACCTTTTTCGAAAGGTGTGCCAAAATTGTACGCATGCGCTATTGTGCACATGCACGTGGCCACAGCCACAATTCAATGCAACCCGCCCACTGCACGTGTCTGCGCAACCCCTCGCACATGAGTACAATGCCCCCCCTCACACATGGGGGGGGGAGTTTTCATTCTCCCCAGGCTCCGGAGGCTTTCCTGAAGCCTGGGGAGAGTGAAAACGGCCTCTCCCGACCCTCTGGAAGGCCAAAAATCAGCTGGCTGGTGCACGCATGCGCATCGGAGGTGACGGCTCCCATGTGGGCAGATATGGCTCTGTGTTCCATCTGTGGCACACATGTCATACATTCGCCGTCACAGTTCTAGGATATTCTGGTAGTCATTGCTTCCTTATAGTTTTATTAATTTATAATATAATACAAAAAATACAAAAGCAAATATTAGGAAAATTGGGAAAGGAAAACGGGGAGTGGATAATGGGGGAAAGCAAGGGGAAAAGAAAAAAAGAAGGCATTGACTGCTGACTCCTTTGGTGCAGTAAAATAAGTTATTAAGATCTACCCTCAATTTTTTTACTTTTTGATAATAATAGAAACTAGCCATTTCTGTAACAACAAATCTATCTAATTGGTAAAACCCAAAGTCAGAGTTTCCAGAGGATATTCTAGTAGTCTTAATCAGGGGTCTCCAACCTTGACAACTTTACGACTTGTGGACTTCAATTCCCAGAATTCCCCAGCCAGCACTGGCTGAGGAATTCTGGGAGTTGAAGTCCACAAGTCATAAAGTTGCCAAGGTTGGAGACCCCCTGATCATGATGACAGTTGGATAATGTCCCAGAGATCAGAGTTAGGTTGAATTGGCATTATTGCCTACAGGGCTCCAAAAATCAGGAAAGACATATTAAAGCTCTTCTAAGCATTTTTCTTTATTGTTCCTCGCCCATAGACAGAATCTTGCCAAACTAAAACAAGATATTTTGCACTCCCAAGCCATATATTCTGGGAACCGTTAAGGAGCAGCTGTTTTCACCCCTTTTCTCCGTCACAGATTACCATATTTTTCTGAGTATAAAATGCACCGGAGTATAAGACGCACCAAGATGTTGAAGAGGCAAATTTTTTAAAAAGGGGTTTGCACTCTGCAGACCTCCCAAAAACGGCCCGTTTTTCATGAAAACGGGCCTGTTTTTCCCCCCAAAAAAAGAGCATGAATAGCCTTTAGGAGGCTTGTAGAGTGCTCTTGGGGAGTTGGGGGGGGGCAAAAATTAGCAAAAAACGGCCCATTTTTTTTGCAAAAACGTTTTCTGTCCAAAAAAAGGCATCCATAACCTTTAGGAAGCTTGTAGAGTGCTCCTGGGGGCTGAGGGGGCAAAATTAAGCAAAAAAATGGCCTGGTTTTTTGCTCATTTATGCCTCCCCAGCCCCCAGGAGCACTCTGAAAGCCTCGTAAAGGCTCTGCACAGCCATTTTAGTGAAGGGGCAGGGTTTCAGGAGGCAAAAAATGCTGTATTCGGTGTATAAGACGCGCCCAGGTTTTCAGTCTCTTTTTTTGAGGGAAAAGGGTGCGTCTTATACTCTGAAAAATAGGGTATTTAAATTGCATTGTCTATTGATTGCTACTTTGGAATGCACTCCCTCCCTCCTGGGAATCCGGGCAACCTTCCATCATCATAACTGTCTTGCTTATGGGCTTTCAAAAGAGACATTGGGTTGGTGGAGGACGTTTTGACTAGATGATTTTCCTGATTTCATGAGGCTCTCCTTAATCATCATCTGTTCATCTTTCTTAGTATATGGATTCCAGGCTAGCACAATCTTGTCAAGTTCATCACTATCAGCATCGGAAGAAACTTCTTACTGGCGAGGAGTAAGTATTCTTCTCTAGAACTTTCCCTGGAGGTGGGAGGAAATCAGAGGTGGTATTCAGCCAGTTTGCACCAGTTCGGTAGGAGAAATTTGACCTGGTTTGCCAAACGGGTAGATTCCTCCGGTTGGCCCTGCCCCCTGCCCAGTCGCTGCTCGCTCGCCCCGCCCACCTGCTCGAAGCTCACTTGCCCGCTCGATGCTTGCTCACCACACCCGCTCGACACTCATCCCACCCTATATGTGTTGCCTTTGCCATGCGATCCAGCTAATTGCCTCGCCACTCACCTCCACACCTCACCCATTCTGCTAGGCTCACCAAAGGTAAGCAGGCAGGCCGCCCGCTTGACCTTTGCTATGGGTCAGGGGCTGGGTCCCCAGGGATGTCGAGAGAAGCAACCTAGAACTAAGAAGAAATTTCCTGAGAGTTACAACAATTAATCAGTGGAACAACTTGCCTCCAGAAGTTGTGAATGCTCCAATACTGGGTGTTCTTAAGAAGATGTTGGATATCCATTTGTCTGAAATGGTGTAGGGTTTCCTGCCTAAGCAGGGGGTTTAGAAGACCTCCAAGGTCCCTTCCAACTCTGTTATTCTTTAAACACTTTTAAATCCAGAACAAGACGACATTTGGAAGCGGCCCAGTCAGACATACACAAACACAACCTTATTCACTGGAGTATAAGAAGCAGGAGGTGTTTCATCCCAATCAGACTTGCAAGATTCTGTCGTTGTGGCTGATCTCGATAAAAAGAGCTTCAGCCTTCTTGTCAAATGGACTGGTCTATCTGTTGAAGCTATCTCTCTTAACATCCCATCACTTTATCTTGTGTCCTTCTCCCCAGGAGACAATCCTCCAAAACAATGGAGCAGAACCCTACAGAATCAGAGAGTGAAAGTGGAGACTACACGGTATATGAATGTCCTGGATTGGCCCCGGTATGTATGTATGTATGTATGTATGTATGTATGTACGTACGTACGTACGTACAGGTAATTCCGGACTTGCAACAGTTCATGTAATGATGGTTTGAAATTACGACAGCACTCAAAAAAGTGACTTATGACTGCTTTTCATGCTTACGACCATTGCAGCATCCCCATGGTGATGTGATCAAAATTCAGGCGCTTGGTAACTGGCTCATATTTATAACGATTGCAGTGCCCCCCCCCCCCCTTGTAACCTTTAGACAAGCAAACTCAAAGAGGAAGCCGGATTCACTTAACAACCTTCTTCCTAACTGAATCAGTGCAGCAATTCACTTAAGAAATGCAGCAAGAAAGGTCGTAAAATGGGGTAAAACTCACTTAACAAATGTCTCACTAAGCAACAGAAATTTTGAGCTCAATTGTGGTTGTAAGTCAAGGATTACCTGTATTCAATGGTGGGATTCAAGTAATTTAGCAACCGGTTCTCTGCCCTAATGACCAGCTGGGTAGGCGTGGCTTGGTGGTCATGTGACTGGGTGGGCGTGGTCAACTCAACGTCACTCACATCAATGGGCGCTTCACCTTAGCTGTTACAATGTAATAAGGGTTAACTGGAGAGGCAGTTGTGCAAGTAGAGCAATAAAGATTAGGTTAGAAACAACACCAGAATCAGTGGTAGGTTTCAATTTATTTTACTACCGGTTTGCTCATGCGAGCGGTAGTGCGTGTAGTTCTCTGAATTGCTTAGAAAGTTAATAACCGGTTCTCCCGAATGGGTGCAAACTGGCTGAATCCCACCACTGCCTGTATTTGCAATAATGAGGAGAGGTATACAAAGATAGTAAATATATAAATGATCTCTTTTAATGGCTTTAGTTCAGCAAGACATAATCTTCTTATCTGAGTGAAGAAGCAAGGCCCATATTTTACAATCTAGCATAATCTAGATAAGAGACAAAGGCTCAGGTGTGCCGCTAAACAATAGCAATTCAAGTGGAGACACAACTTTGTAAACAATTCTTAGCAAATTGCTCATTTAAACAGTCAATGCACTTCTGAGACTACCCTTCATGCAATTTGATTGGTATTATTTTAATGAGTTTTTGTGTTTTAAACTGCTCTGGAGACCTTACATCTAACAGGCCCCAAAACCACTAGGATAACTTTCAAGAGAATGCTTATACTGGACTGAATTTTTCTTTGGAAAAACGTTAGTAATGTGTTAACTTTATCGTAGTCCTTTTATGATTGTTGATATGTATATTTTGCATTGACCTCTTAACACACTCCAACCCCCAGTTTCCCCTACCCCCAGTCCATACCTTTAGGCCCAGCCAAGAAACTATTCCTAGTTATAATAAGGGAATAAACCACCATTCGTCCACCTTCCATTCAGTCTTCAGAAGTTACGGCTGCTTCATCACTAGAGGGGTTTAAGAAGAGACTGGACAGCCACTTGTCTGAAATGGTATAGGATCTCCTGCTCGAGCAGGGGGCTGGACTAGAAGACCACCAAGTTCCCTTCCAGCTCTATGCTGATTCCGATTCATTTGTCCATCCTTCCCTTCCCTATTTCTGCTGATAAAGATCCTGCCAGGGAATTGTGCAGCAAGTTCCAAATGAAATCGGAGACACGGACACGAACTTGTAGTTTTATATAAATAGATATATTCAACATTTATATTTGCATCAGACAAGAAAGTCAGGAATACAGGACATCAGGAGGTAAATCAAAATAGAATACAGAGCACACAGAAGAAAAAGGCAGGAGAAAAGGGGGAAATCCCCTGCATATTTTTGCTGATAAAGATCCTTTGCCTTTTAAGTGCAGTGATAGTAGATAGCTATATACAGAGATAGCTGTGGTTCTATAGGACAGTGTTTCTCAACCTTGGCAACTTGAAGATGTCCGGACTTCAATTCCCAGAATTCCCCAGCCAGCGAATGCTGGCTGGGGAATTCTGGGAGTTGAAGTCCGGACATCTTCAAGTTGCCAAGGTTGAGAAACACTGCTATAGGAATTAATTGAATATACCAAAACAGTTAATATGTATAGGTGAACAACCTATTTCTAGGTATAGCCAGGCCTTGGTAAAAAAAATATTTTAACCCTTTGGAGTAATGAGAAGCACTGTTATGTGAAAGCACAATATTTGATTCTCTTTTAGTATTTTCCCTTTCCCTTTTAGAGAAATAGAAACATTAAATCACACCTGTTTTTCTGATTACCTTTGAAATAGGGAGGGAAAGCCATCATAATTGGACAGTTTGCTGCCAGTTTCAATAGCTGGATTATGGATGGCCCCAGGGAATGGAGAAAAGAGGCTGGGGATATCTTGCCTGTGAATCACAGGTTGTAGAGCTCCAGGCTATATGTTAAAATGAGTTATTCTGTACCTAAGTGACATTGGAGGAGGAGGAAGAAGAGGAGGAGGAGGAGGAGGAGGAGGAGGAGAAAGAAGAAGAAGAAGAAGAAGAAGAAGAAGAAGAAGAAGAAGAAGAAGAAGAAGAAGAAGAAGAAGAAGAAGAAGAAGAAGAAGAAGAAGAAGAAGAAGATCCTTTGAGTTGAACTCAACTCCTAGTGGGCAATAGTAATGAAGTAGTTTGTCCCTGGTTTTTCTTCTGGTTTTTTTTCTGTTTCTAAACTTCTACATCTGGTCATCTCCATCTTAATAGTTCCATCGAGTAACTAACCAGATGTATCCCTCTGAGGGGTGTTTAAAACTGGAGAATAAGTAAGGAGATTAAAGCAAGAGATAGCAATCCAGAAATAATTTGAATTTGCACATGCAGACAAACCTATGGCTTCAAGTCTCACCTCCAGGTTTTGGTGGACTTTGGTTGAGATGTTTTCAGTGATCTTTGAGTGATCACGGACATCACTTCCTCCACACAAGGCTGTAGTTCCTTTCCTTTGCTCATAATTTGTTCATACGAACAAACTTTGGTTTGTTTCCTAGTAACTGCGAAACAAAAAACTGACATGGTTTTGAGGGCTGATCATCAGCCTCTCGGGGGGGGGGGGGGGAAACCACATGCCCAACCATTCCAATCACTATCAGTAGCCTTGCTCTGCACATGAGGTTTAAGGATCAAGGCAGTGCACCAGGGGTTGGTTCTAGCCAGCGTTTCTGCCAGTGCGCTCGTGGACACACTTTGCGCGCACGCATGTGCTGAATGTACGCTCTACCCGCATGCACGATTCAATAGTAAATTGTTCTGCACATGCACAGAATTCAAAAACAAGATGATGGCGGCGACTGTGGTGACTGGGGAACCGGTTTGTAGGTGTGACCAGCCTGGGTCGCTGCCGGTTCTGCAACCCAGGCCAGCATGCCACTACCGGTTCAGCTGGGCCCAACCGGTAGGAATCCACCACTGCAGTGCATATACCCAATGCTCCTTCCTCCTCCTCCTCTTTTCTCCCACAACAAGAACCCTGTGAAGTAGGTTGGGCTGATCTCACTGTTTTCAAAGGGACACATTCAAAGCTGTAGTTTGCCAAGCATGTCGTTTGCCTATCCACTGATGGAGACGGCAATGTAGTAGACAAATTTTAGATGCATTTTCCCCCTTTAAAAGAACGCTTTGACTAATTTAGTGTCTTCTTCTCTTTCCAGAGTGGAGAAATGGAGATCCACAACCCTCTCTTCGACACCTCCACCCTCCACCGATGTCCCCCCTAATTTCCCTCCTGTTTGTCTTCCTTCCTTCGTCTTATCTTGTCATCTGCTGGATCCATATAGGAAAGATTCAAATGTACAAACACCTCCCAAGGTGCTGCCTGTCCGTCCTCTTCCTTTGAAGGAAGATCATATCCATCCCACCTATTCCTATATCCTCTTGTGCTACTACTAGGGGAATGCTTTCAGGCTTTTAGGAGATTTTCTATCATAGCTTTGTTTCAGTTGAAGGTCTTCTGACAATGGATTTTTATCCTGGAAGTTCCTATGATCGTTTGGAGACCTTGAGACAAGCTCTCCTGATGCCATCAACTCTTGAACTGGGAGGGTTTATTATTGTATCCAATCTAGCTGTGGAGATATAAGGAGCAGAAGACTTCATTTGTCATGTACAAAAAGAGAATGGAGAGGCACGCTTAGAGATCTAAGATTGACCCAAAGCATTTTGCTCATCAGTGGTGTCCACTCTTTCCTGGACGATATATATATATGTATATGCATATGTGTATGTGTATATGCTGCTCTTGTTGTATTCGGGTCTTTTCCCGTGTAAGACTGAGAATATCTTGGTGACGTTTCGACGCGGTCCCACTCGTCATCCTCAGGCTGGTGTCTTCAGCCTCGTGCCTGTGCAAGCAAAGCGTGATCGGAGCTGCCGTTCCTCTATAAATACTGGTGGGGATGTGTGGAATGCTGGCTCTGTTGCTGCAGGCAGATTAGTTGGCTGTGTTGTTACATCTTGATTAATTGATGGAGTTGATGTTTGAAGATTAGTCACCTGTTTCGTAAAAGGGAAAAGACCCGAATACACCAAAACCTGCATACCTGTACCCGTCAAAATCTACGAAAACACAAACACACACACACACACACACACACACACACACACACAGACACACACACACAGACACTGTATATAATATACAAGCTAATCAATTTATCATGTAACCAGAGGTGGAAAATCCCATAAAACACCTTTCCTCGGCAATAATATTAATAATAGAAACAGTATATAATTTGCTATATTTTCATGATGATAATGTAAGTCTCCTGTCTCGCTTTGTTCCATGGTTGGAACAGCCCTTGTCCCACTCCAACTGCATAAGTCATTTGGATGCTGTTGCTGGATAGATATCATTTTAAATGGGGAAAAAAAATGCATACTTCTATTTGAGGCCACCTGTCAAGCACTGGCAAGATCAGGAGATTCAGGAAGTTCAAATGAGTATGAAGATTTATTGCAAGTTTAAGCTGTAGAGAAAAATCTGGCCGATTCACCATTAAGGGAATGTGTGGGACTTAAAAAAAGAATTCAAGGCGGGCTGGACTTACCATATTTTTTAGAGTTTAAGACGCACCAACGTTTTGAAGAGGCAAATTTTAAAAAAAGTTTTTGCCCTCTGCAAACCTCCCAAAAAGGCCCGTTTTTCGTGAAAATGGGCCCATTTTCTGTCAAAAAAAGGGCATGTATAGCCTTTAGGAGGTTTATAGAGTGCTCCTGGGGGCTGTGGGGGCAAAATTGAGCAAATAACAGCCTGTTCTTTGCGCATTTCTGCCCTCCCCAGTCCCCATGAGCATTTTGCAAAGCTTCCAAAAGGCTATGCATGGCCATTTTGATGAAGGGGCGGGGCTTTGGAAGGCAAAAAATGTTGTATTCAGTGTATAAGACGCACCCAGATTTTCAGCCTCTTTTTTGAGGGAAAAAGGTGTGTCTCCCTCATCCCATTTTGGGTGGTAAAATGTTGCTGGAGGCATCCGTCCCGTCTCCACCCTGCTCCGTCCCCCCCCATACCTGTCCGTGAAGGAGAACTTCAATGCTGATCCGACCCTCAAAGAAATCCCCTCTCGGGCTCATCCTGGTCATCTCCTACACCACCACTCCTTTTAGATGAGTTTTAGCTTGCAAGTTCAACAAAGCTGGGCTACCAACCCAATGGTTTTTATTTATGCATATATTTATAAAACCATGCTGTTGTTTTTTTAAGAGTCTTAAGCAATGAGTAATGCTAAAATATTGCATTGCAACGGCCAAAACGATCGAGAAGCAAAGTCTAGGGAGATTCACCCTTCCTGAAGTTCTCTCCACCCATCCTGGAGCCAGCTGAAACTGATGTTGTTTTTCCTTCCTCGTATTTTTCTCCCCTTCAATTATCTGACAATCACAGAGTATGGCGGCATATGCCCTGTGGGGATTGGATAACATCAGAGGTGGTATTCAGCCGGTTCAGACCGGTTCGCTTGAACCGGTATTGGAAATTGTGGGTGGATTTTTCATAGGTGGATTTGTTTGTGGCCAAAAGATTTTGGGATTGTCTATAAAGGAAGGAGAGGGAACAGCAATAAGATGTTTCTGTAGAGGGTTTCTTTTTCGGGACTGCAAACAAACTCCCAAAGGTTTGTCAGGGACAAGATGCTCATTGAATATAACCCCATCCCTAACACTTAGACCTAATCTCTCCCGTTGTGTGTCAATGTGCTGTTCTTTCTTATTATTTTTCATCTACTGAAATCAGTGGTCAAGTCAAAAGGAGGATTTGGAGGAAATCAAAACACTGAAATGACTTTAAAAAAAACATATTCATGTTTCTGACTTGAAATGAACCTTTGATTGTTTCAAATTCCTACTTCAGTTGTGTAAGTCCTGGGGCAATTGAATTCCCTTCCTCTTGGCTAGAAAGGAGCTCAATGTCAGGATTCCAAGTTACACCCTTAACAAAAGAAGACTCCGAGGCTTGAAGTTCCTCAAAGTTCCATTTTATTAGAGATGTCATATTGGCACATCTAGGAAAACCCGAATCTGAAAGATTCCAGGTTTTCCCCACCCAAATGAAAATCCAAGTCCCTGCCCAGCACCAACATGTCCAGCACATGGCCCAATCAGGAACCGTCCCAACTGGAGATGCCTCCCAGTCACCTCATCAGAGCTGCAAGGCAAGATGTCCTTGATTTTCTGAGAAAGGAATGTTATTTTGATTATATATCTCTCATGCTCCATATAATCCCGCCTCCCATTTTCCCACAGCATTAAATGTGGCAGGTCGGAAGGCCTAATGCAAAAGATGGCATCCAGGCCTGACACTCTCATGCGTAGCTCCTTATAAGAGGGCGACTGATGTGTTTTGGGGTCCCTGCCTCATTTTGTTGCAACTTTGTGAGCATCAAGAACATAGCACTTAAGGTACCCTAGATCAGTGTTCCCCAACCTTTGCGGCTTGGGAGGGGAAGGGGATAGGGGATAGTCGCATGTGTACAGCTCCATTTGCACATCTGGCAGGTGCAAACGCAAATGGAGCACTACCTGTGAGCTCAAGCACCTGTTGCTGGTGCA
The DNA here is from genome assembly GCF_009769535.1 of Thamnophis elegans. Taxonomy (NCBI): domain Eukaryota; kingdom Metazoa; phylum Chordata; class Lepidosauria; order Squamata; family Natricidae; genus Thamnophis; species Thamnophis elegans. The sequence continues at coordinate 150,408,106 of NC_045542.1, read as the reverse complement.
AATGGAACTGTACATGCTCATCCTTTCATTGTGTAACCCAGTTCCGAACGGGATTTGGGGACTCCTGCCTTAGATGGTATAGCATCAGATACTATAGTACCAGGATAGCGAACCTATGCCATGTATGCCACAGGTGGCACGTGGAGCCATTTGTCAGGGCACGCAAGGCGTTGCCCTGTCAGCTGGCCAGCACACATGTGCGCGCTGGCCAGCTGAGTTCAGCCTTTTTTAAGACATTTTTTTCACTTCCCCAGGCTCCAGAGGCTTTATAGGAGCCTGTGGAGGGTGAAAACAGCCTCCCCCGCCCCCCTGGAGGCCCTCCGGAGGCTTCAGGAGCTTCCCGGAAGCTTCCAGAGCGCAAAAACCCGGCCCTACGGGCAAACCGGAAATTTGGGAACGGACTTCCGGTTTGCTCATAGGGCCAGTTTAAGCCCTCCAGAGCCTTCAGGGGCCTTCCGGAGGCTTCCCTGAAGGCTCCGGAGGACGAAAAACGACCCTACGAACAAACCGGAAGTCACTTCCAGTTTGCTCGTATAGCTGTTTTTAGTCCTCCGGAGCTGTTAGGGAGGCCCCCTGAAGGTCCTGAAGGCTCCGGAGGGCTTAAACCGGCCCTACGAGCAAACCAGAAGTCCAGAACTTCAGAGGGAAGCTCCTGAAGCCTCTGGAGGGCCTCCGGTGGGGTGGGGGAGGCTGTTTTTGCCTTCCCCAGGCTCCTACAAAGCTTCTGGAGCCTGGGGAGGGCAAAAAAAAAGCATGCAAAAAATGAGGGGGAGCCCGTCATGCGCACATTGCATTATGGGTGCGACATGCCCACACAGGACCCCCCCCCCTGCACTCCCCCAACTTATAGCACACGAGCCAAAAAGGTTCGCCATCGCTACTATAGTACATTTTTCATCCCCAAAGGCCTAAATAGCATGAGCGGTTTGTTTAAATAGGTTGTACTTCCACATATATTGATGCCCAATTGGTCACCTTCCCTTCAACTTGTGTATTATGTCGAACCTTGAACAAACAAGGGGAGCTGTCCCAACACCCCACAGCTGCCCCAGTGCAGGCATGAAATTGGCTCATCTCCTGATGGGTTGCATGCAGAGATGGTATTCAGTCGGTTCGGATTGGTTCACTTGAACCGGTAGCGGAAATCACCACGGGACCACCACCCCATCCCGTCTCTATGCCATCTTATTTTGACACATTTTTGAGGCCGGGCACATGGGCAGAAGGTGCACAAGTGAGCAAAGTGCATGCGCTGAAATTTCGGCATGTGTGCAGAAGGGGCACGCACGGGGTGAACCGATGGTGGCAAAATGTGAAACTCACCTCTGGTTGCATGCATGTCACAGATCTCTTTTCCATGTATGCAAAGTATATGCGTGGAATGCAAAACTGCTGGGTAGCTTGCATGGCCTCTACATACCACCTCAATGTGCGTGGGTGAATACACACACACATAAACACACACACACACGCCTGTGTCAGGTTCCAGTTTAATCACCCCCACCCCCCAGTTAATGTGCAAATGTAGAAAAGCCATTCTATATTAAAGAAGCATGAGCCTATTTTTGAGAAGCAGTGTGATCATGTGTCATAGTGGGAATCCTCTACACCTTAGCATGTTTCTTCCTGTTTTAAAAAAGCAAGGCCTTCTCTTCTCTGAGAGAAAGGGGAGTATACAAGACCATCTAATTTGCTACTTTAAACAACAGCATTGTAGTCTTATACCTGTCTTGTGAATGGGCTTACCATTTCTCCTTCCTGATCCACTAATTTGGAGTAGTCTACCTAGATTGTGTGCACAGATATGGGTACACCATATACATTCGGTGTTGCAGACAAACTTGTTTCAGAGTTTTTATTCCTCCTTATTCTTACAGAACTAAGCCATATTTGGGGGGGGGGGTATGAAATTCATTTGCAAATAAGGAATAGCTGTTTAAATGGGGGCAGGCCTGGCAATGCTGGATCCTCTGTATATCTACTACATGTTTCTCAACCTTAGCAACAGATGGGTGGACTTCAATTCCCAGAATTCCTCGCCCAGACTGGAGAATTCTGGGAGTTAAAGTCCACCCCATCTGTTGCCAAAGTTGAGAAAGACTGTTTTATGCATATCCTCTTTCTAAACGAATGGGCATGATGGCTGGCTAGGAAATTCTAGAAGCTGAAGTCCACACAAAGTTACCAATTTTGAAAAACACTGGCTTGTGCCTTTAAAGGTCTTTTTAATCTGGAAATTGACTCCTTGTAAGTTTAAATTTGACTCCAAGGGGGGGGGGGAATAGGATATTCCTCTTTAATTTTGGTTTAATGTAGAGTTGCTGGAATTGAGCTGCAAAAATATTCATGCCTATTGGAAGACAGAAACATCTCTCTTCGCTGTGTTTATTTGAATTGAGCAGTGCAGATTCTGTATATTATATGAACTGCTACTGTTTTGATGCCTAATGTGTGGCTTTGTGTAATCCTAACCCATTGGGTTTTGCCCAAGAAATCATGATGACACAGAGTTCAGCACATATGCAACTGAATGGAGTTGAACTAATAGCAATAATTTACAATGTGTTTCTGCTGCTGGTATCAATGGTTATGATATTGAAGTTTTGTTCCTCTCATTGAGGGAGAAATGCAGGGGGTTGCCTGCCACAAAGGTAGCCCAAATTGGTGTAGAATGGCAGAGGAGGCAGCGAATGGGAGAAAACTATCAACCAATGTCATCTACTTCAGTTTGGGTCCTGCTTTGATCCATCCAAGCTGGTAAAGAATTGGCATGTGCCAGCCAGGGGAGGGGGGTGTTAAAGACAGTCTTCCTGTGTATGGCACTTCTACCATGGAATAGATCTACTGAAAATGCCCCATGGGGTGATGGAAGTCATAGTCCAGCCAATCTAAAAAGTATCGCCTTGAAGGAAGGGTGGAGAGGTTTCCTGGATAAAAGTGCGCTTTTAAGACTTGCTGGGTAATTAAATCAAACCGTCATTGGGTAAAATATGGAAGTAAAAGAGAACTGATCATTCAGGGAGGAGCATAGAACAGTGATGGCAAACCTTTTTGGCACCAAGTGCCCAACCTGGAATGTGCATGCAGGTGTATGCACCATAGCACCAGAAACCCAGAGACTGGCTGGCCAGCGTGTGCATACCAGAAGTGGGTTCCTACCGGTTCGGCCGAGTAGGTAGAAACTTGGCTGGCCACGCCCCCGAACCGGTTCTCTCGGTTCATCTTGTTTTTTGCTTCTGTGCATGCGCCCACAAAGTGCATCCCTGAGCGAACGAGCAGTAGCAGTAGCCGGAACCCAACCCTAATGCATACCTGTTTTTTGGGCTGTTTTTCGGCCATTTTCCGAGAGGATCGCCTGAACACGAGCTGCTGGTGACACACACATGTCCCCAGAGAGGGCTCTGTGTGCCACCTCTGGCACGCGTGCCAAAGTTTCGCCATCACGGGCATAGAAGGTGAATAGCCAATATTGGTTCTCGGTAGCAAGTCACAATAATAAAGGGCAGGAATTATGTGTAGGTTAATTGTATGCACACTTTTGTAATAAGACGCTCAGCTGAACCTGCTAGAACATAGTTCTAAGTAAATCTAGTAAGAATGAAAAAATTTGGGGATCTTTCAAGAACTATTTACCCTCCATTTATTTATTTCATATGTTAGCTTTATATTCCCCCTTTTCTTGAGAAGGGTAAGACATAGAGCAGTGTTTCCTCCTCTAGTTTTCTCCCCAAAATACCCCCCCCCCCGGGACAGCTTTGCCTCCAGAACTTATGGATGTTCCAACATTGGAAGCACTCAAGAAGAGATTGGACCACCATTTGCCTGAAATGGTATAAGCAGGTTTCCTGTGTGAGCAGGGGAAGATCTCCAAAGTCCCTTCCAACTCTGTTATTCTATCAAATTGTAAGAGAAAGACTGGCCTGAAGTCATCCAGAAGAAAATTGTGGTTGAATGTGGATCTCCCTATTTCTAGCTCAATGCCTTCATAGTGTTGGCTAATTTAATGAAAATATAATTAAAATGAAATTAAAATGATTATTTTGGGTACCTGAGGAGATACCTTAATAAATGTAGCTAATATTAGTTACTAGAAAAGTTATTGTTGACCTTTTTCCCATCTCTTAAAACATCCAGTCTCTTAGATGTGGAGGTTTGATGACTTTTCATTCAGGAACATGTGTGCACAAATATTTGCATGTGTGAAAAAGGACCGTCTCTACTACAGGGGACCATTTTTCAGCAGCCAAAGCACAGATAAATTCTGATCACACATGGGCTCTGTTTGTATGACATGTTAAACTGGCATCCAATCTTGTGGATGGATTTAATCTCCTTACCTTGGCATTTCATGCATTAAATCACTACACAAGCTTTCACTGAAATTAATGTTAGTTTCTACTTAAGGACAAACCAGAGTTGGAAGCTGAGAAGAAGAATGCACAAAATGATCAGCTACTCCAAAATTCTGGTTTAGCATAATTAAGCCATGCCAAAACAAAACAGGTTGTGCCCTAGTATGATTTCCCAAACTAGCTTATTTGTGGTTTGCAGACTGTAACATATACTTTTAGCATGTTGTGCCAAACCAAACAACAATTTATTCAACAAACTGCAGTTAAATAAACCATGACATAGCACAATTTGTCAGGTAATGACATTATTCTATTGTTTCTGGAGGGGGGGGGGATAATGCTTACTGTGGTTACATTTAAAATCAGCAAAGAGCAAATTATTGTCAAAAGCATTCAGAAGTTTGAGCCTCCATCAATACGTAGCCTAGACCAGGGCTGTGAAACTCCTGGCCGTGGGATGCGTTGCACACTGGCCACACCCATGTCCAGTTTCGCGAAGGGCGGGGGGGACAGAGGTGGTATTCAGCAGGTTCTGACCAGTTCTGGAGAACAGGTAGTGGAAATTTTGAGTACTTCGGAGAACCGGTAAATGCCACCTCTGACTGGCCCCGCCACCATCTATTCTCTGCCTCCTGAGTCCCAGCTAATCGGGAGGGAATGGGAATTTTGCAGTAACCTTCCCCTGCACTTACCTGTAATGATGAATGGAACACACGGAGACTCTTGGGAGGGGAGGGGCGTGTGGGAGGGGTGGGATGGGGTAGGGTGGGAGGGGAGGGGTGGGGTGGGATGGGTGTGGCCAGCCAGGGGTGGCATTTGGGGGTTCTCTGAACTGGGCAGAATCCTAACTAGAGGATCGCCTGAACATGAGCGAACCCCCAGCAGGCCACCGCTGCCTTTATCTCTTCCTCTCTGTTTAGACACTGCAACTCTGGCAAATGTCCCAATCTTCTGATGTCAGCCCCACTTTTTTGAAGAAATGGGACTCAGGTAGAGTTCAGAGCAAAATCCTTCATTGTTTCTCAACATCTGTGCATGCTGGTTGGGAATTCTGGGAGTTGGAGTCCACACATTTTAGGGTTGCCAAGCCTGACAAACATTGCTGTAGAGTATTTCTCCTGTTTGGATGGATGAATAGATAGATAGATTAGATAGATTAGATAGATAGATAGATAGATAGATAGATAGATAGATAGATAGATGATAGATAGATAGATTAGATAGATAAAATAGATTAGATAGATTAGATTAGATTAGATTAGACTAGATTAGACTAGATTAGATAGATAAATAGATGGATAGATATCTAGATAGATAGATTACATAGATTACATAGATTAGATACATAGATAGATAGATAGATAGATGGATGGATGGATGGATGGATGGATGGATGGACGGAAGGATAGGATAGGATAGGCTTAGATAAGATAAGATGATAAGATAAGATAAGATAAGATAAGATAAGATAAGATAAGATAAGATAAGATAAGATAAGATAAGATAAGATAAGATAAGATAAGATAAGATAGATAGATAGATAGATAGATAGATAGATAGATAGATAGATAGATAGAGGCAGGTATGTCCCTCCCCTTTTGTCGACCTCTGGCTCTCCCTCCAAATGTACTGCCAGATTTCAAGGACAGGGCAACTAAGTTCAATGATACCTTCTCCTGATGTTTTAAGAACAAACCACAGTTCTCCCAAAGGTGCTTTTCCTTTAAGGCAACTGGGCTTTCCTGAGTTTTTTTTTTTTTCTTGAAAATATTTTGCTTCTGATTCAAGAAGCAGCTTCTTAGATGAGAAGCAAAAGGTTTTCAAGGGGGAAAAAAACCAAGAAAATACTAGTGGAAAAGCACCTCTGGACTAGTGGAAAAGCACCTCTGGAACAACCCACCATGTTAAAACAAGTGTAAGCCCCAAACTAGGCTTAACACAGGTTCAACTTCTTCCCCAAAACCAATGTTGAAAAGGAGCAGTCCAGACCCACCAACTTTGTGTCAATCTCCAATAATGGAGCAAAGAAGAGAGAGGTTAAATGTGTTAAGTGTGACTCTTGACCATCAAAACATTGCTGTTCCTACACTGGGCATGTTCAGACAAATTCGGTCATCTTCAGATGTCAAGGCATTTCTAAGTTTTCATATTGCCATCCCAGGCCTAATGTGCAGAGAGAAAAGAGAGGGTCAAGAAATCAGCAAGGACTGAATGTTGAATGTTGATTTTATTTATATGCTGCCCTTTTCCCCCCTCCCGAAGGGGACTCAGGGCGGCTCACAACTCAACCAGGGAAGGGGGAGGATATGTTTTGAATAATATAAGTAGTAATAATTTAACATTCACATTCCCATTTTTGTTCCTTATGGTGGTATGGGTATTCAATTTATCTTACCACTCAAAACATTTTTTTATCTCCAGGGCAATGTCTACATATTTGTTCATGGTGCATTGTATAATACAATTGTAGATAGTGCAGTTATAAGTATAGGCTCTTACTTATTTTAAGTTTTTAAAGTGACATTAAGAAATTCTTCAGATTTCCCCTTTTGCTTTTATCTTCTTCAAAGTTAAGCATTCTTTTTAATTGACTGGAAAGGATTTTGGCTTTATTCTGTGTCCTAGAAAAATGATGTATGGGTAATCCAACTGTAGTAGTTCTGAGGCCTGAAGATGATTTCTCTGTTTTGGATCCAGAGTTCTTATAAGAACTTATAAGAGGTGTACTTCTGTTTGACGATATTTTCAAATTTGGTGTTTTAAAACTATATTCCTCTCTACTCATTCCATAATGTCTTGTTGTTTTTTTGCATGAATTGCAGGTAATTAGCAGGGTATTCTTTGATTCCTTGTACTTCCTCAAGAGCTTTGTTTGCTTTAAACTAAGTCTGTAGTTTTTTTTTTCTCTAGATTGAGTATTTTTTCTGTCCTTGATGTTATTTTCATTTTGGGCAATAGACGTATTCTACAGTTATTGGGAAAAAGAAATTGGAAACAGTAGCAGCACACGGGATTTACAGGATGTTCCTTTTTTCCTTCTATGTTGCTGATGTCCATAGCAAAAATCGCGCTTGGGCTGGGCACGTTCCCGCCATGCAAAAGGAATTGAGATGAAGGACCTACACCGTGGTGGCTTAGTCCAAGAGAATATATGTATAGAGATCAAATTGCAGGAAAACGGAAGAAGAAAAGGAATGCATTAAAAGAAAGAGGAAGTCCAAAAATACCTTGATTGGATGACATTGATAAGGTCCCATGAAAGATGAATGGGGTTAAAAAAAAAATGATACGAAGTATAAGATAGGGAAAGATTATGAACAGTACGGAGGTAAATTAGATTGAATTAAAGTAGATTCCATTTTATCTCTTGCCTTTCTAATTTTCCTGGGTTGTGTTGAGTAAAACATTACTCCAAAAGAGAAAACAATGGTACTTAAAAGTTTGAGAACCTTTCTGAATATCCAATGATGATGATGATATTATCCATTCAGTTGCATCTGACTCTTCGCCATTCTGTTGATCAGATCTTTCCACATCTCCTGATCTTGCACTACTTCTTTCAGTCTTTCTATGGCATGGCTGGTGTCAGTTTTGATGGTGTCCAATCACCGTGTTCTTTGACAACTTGATTCCCTTTTATGAATGTTCAACATTTCTGCATAAATATCACCTAAAATACAATTGCTCTCCACACAAATCCTCAAACTAGCTAAAGAATACCTATTAAATAAATGAGTTAAAAACATTATATTTGTTCAATTACTGGACATTTTAAAGAAGAGATTGGACAATTATTTGTCTGAAGTGGTGCAGGGTTTCCTGCCTAAGCAGGGGGCTGGACTAGAAGACCTCCAAGGTCCCTTCCAACTCTATTCTATGTATTCTACTTATTAAGGGAAATGATATAAAACCTGTTAATTTCCAAAACTGTGGATCCCTTTTCCAATAAAAGTGAGGTTGTCCACAAAAATATACAAAGAAAAAAATGGAGACCACTGAATAGGCCCTGAATGATGGGAAGACAACAGAAATGGAGATAGCTTGGGCTTTCTTGGCAAGAATAAAGGAGAATATTTGTAGTTCAGGGTTGAAATAAGTCCTTCACTTGAATATTTAATTCTATTCTTTTCACTAAAGAACAAAGTCAGTTAATATAACACAGTGAAGATAAAAATATCCACTATTCATTGCTGAGGAATTCTGGGAGTTGAAGTCTACAAGTCTTAAAAGTTGCCAAGCTTGGACACCCCTGCTCTAAAGTATCTGCTGATTTTTGGAGGGGGGGGGAATTGCGGGGTTCAGTATTACACCTCACATCATTTGTTGTCACCTGTGCATAAAATTGTCAGAAATATTGCTGTGAAATGATGACTAAAGTAGATAATTTTGTCTCAAAATACATGGATGCAGCTTCCATTGTATGTATTCATGGGGAATTTGCTGGCTGTGGAATTCTGGGAGTTGAAGTCCACAAGTCTTCAAGTTGCCAATTAAATATTATTTAATATATATTAATATATTAAATATATTAAATATATTAAATATTCAAGGTCTAGTGCATCAAATGTATGGGGGGGAATCAAGCTATGTCCCCACCCTTTTAAAAAAAAAATCCCCATCATCTTATTATTTGTTTGATATTATCCTGTCTACATAATGCTTCTTTTAAAGAAAGATCCCACCTCCCATGCATGGATTAAACATTAATACTGTCTTTCAATATTTCTCAACCACTAAGATGCGGTTTCAACTCCCAGCATGGCTGGCTGGGGAATTCTGGGAACTGGAGTCCACGCATCTTAACCTTGCTGAGGTTGAGAAACACCTACTCAAATCATACTTCAATCTAGTGTCCTAAGATTCTGCCCTGATTTTGACACCTGTTAAGATCTGATAATACGTCAAAAGATGGGGAAAACCAATGCTTACATTTTTTTCTTTCTTTCAGTCTTATAGATTAACTTGAGATTGGGATGTAAAAACATTGTTCTTATAATTAACTCCTCACCCTGATATATTTTATACTTGTTGCTATTACTTGATTCAACTTCACACCCTAAGAAGTTGACGGCCTTCCTAATTATATTTATTTAGATTTTTATCCCATCTTTTTTTTACTTTATAAGTAAATCAAAATGGTGACAATACCTAATACTCCCTTCTCTTCCTATTTTCCCAACAACAACAATCCTGTGAGGGAGGGAGGGAGAATGAGAGAGGGAGAATAAGAGAGAAAATGAGAGAGGGAGGGAAGGAAAATGAGGGAGAGAGAGAGAAGGAGGAAGGGAGGGAGGGAGGAGAGAGGGAGGGAGAATGAGAGGGAGAGGGGGGGGAGAGGCCCAAACCCACTGACTCACCCAATTTTCATGGCTAAGGTGAGAGTAGAATTCAGAGTTTTCACGTTTCTAAGCCAGCACCTAACCTCCTCGGCTAGGCCCCTGGAGGCATAGTATTAGAACTTCTACTTTCCCCAGCCACTACCATACAACCAGTCCTTCCCCAATTAGCATTCATATGCATGACAATAGAGTCCATTCATTCCAACCAGCAACTCTGGAATAGTCACAACTCAACACACAAATGGCATCAGGTTTTGCAATATTGTTCAGCTGGCATGGTTGGTAAATAAAGCTGCATACAGGTTTATAAATACAGATTTGTAACCCGAGTAATAATACTGGAAATACTTAGAACTCTTTGGGGTATTTCATATTTATTTAACAGCCATATCCCACCTTTTGTCCAGCTCAAGGTGCAATACGCAGTACAATTACTCCCACCTTTATATTCCTCAGCTGCATCCACACAAGTTTGCACAATATCCTTGATTAGTTTTAACCTTTGGTAGCTTTTCTGTAGTGTTTTGTCCCAAAAGTGCTTTCCCAAAAAGCATTTTCTTGGGGGTGGGGGGGTGTTTCCTCCTTGAAAACATTTCGCTTCTCATCCAAGAACCTTCTGCAAAGAGGCTATTTATTTAGCAGAGGTGTAATGACTATGATATCCAAATATTTGCAACTATTTTCTCATGGTTTTTGGTTACTGAATTAACCAAGTTAATTTGCACACTATACGCAACCCTAAACAAATGGCAATCAATGGGCTTGCACAACGCACACCAAAGTCTATGGAGATTCTCAAGTCATCCAGGTCTTGGTTGTTCCAAAAGTGCTTTTTCCAAAAGGCAACTGGAGTTTCTTGGATTTTTTGTTTTCCCTTTTGCTTCTCATCCAAGAAACTGTTGCAAATATTATCTGGATCTCGTCGCAATCTATACACCTCTGCAAAATAAACCTGCCTGGGATTCTTTGCAAACAGGTGGGCATAATCCCAGAGACTGGCTTGTTTAAGATCACAGTCTGATTTTTGTAACTCAGCCTCTTAGCTCTGATGGGACGTCGGTTCAACATTGAAATTAAAACAATAAAATGCACTAGATAGGCACCGCAGAGCCTGGTCCCTTGCAGGATCAAATGACCTTGATTTTTGCCAGGCAGAGGATGAAGGTTGTTTACCACTGGAGTTGGGTAAATTTGGGGAGGAGGCGCTGTCAGAAAGCAGCCGAGGTGTGAATGCCTCATTGTTGGGGGAAGCTGATGGATCCTTTTGGAAGTGAGCTGGAAGGTGGGGAGGCTGCAGCCCCCGTAGGCAAGAGAAAATAGGAGTCCAGGAAACCAACCCACCAGGAGAGCCATCAAGGACCCCAGAAGAGCAATTGATAACTTGACAGCCCATTTAGCAAGATAATGGAGCCCAAAGGCCCTTTGATACATTGTCCTGGAGGGAGGGGCTGAGAAAAGAGGGGGAGACCTTGACTCCTGTGGTTTTATCTCTCAGCTATCTGCTGGGTTTTTTTATCACTTTATAAGCCCCCATGAGCACCAAAAGGCCAGGCCAAGCCTTGTCATGTCTTCTGGAATGTCTGGGGGTCATGGGGCCTAGTGGTTAGGGTAAGTATCCCCTGGGGAGGATTGGGACATTTCAAAAAGGAAGGATTTTAAGGGTGGGGAAGGCTTGCTGGCATTTACCTTAAGAGTAAGACCAATTGCACAATGATATACTGTGTGTGTGTGTGTGTGTGTGTGTGTGTGTGTGTGTGTGTATCCCAATCACCCCCTCCCTAGATTGCAATTGTGGATGTATCCAACCAAGGGTGTGAATTCTCTCGGTGGAGCTAGTTTTATTTTCCCCAATGGAATGTTAAATGGGTGCTCTTTAATATCTAAGGTATAATAATATCTACTGGCTTTTATTTCATAAGGCAGCTTGTTCCTTAATAGGTCTAATTCCGGATGCCCCAAAAGGCTCCTTTGGCAAGGCAATTGATATTGGACTGATTTAAGAGCAAACACACACACACGAGCCTACATTATGGAGGCTCGTAAAATTCATTGCTTTTTGAATTGCCTTAAAAAGGCAATCCATCACTTTAAATGAAACTACATTAAACTTGGTGACTGTCAAAGTAGGCAGATAAGTTTTGCAAGCAGGTCTTTTCTCTGCCTTTACCCCAGTGAAATCTTGCCTTGAAAACACATTTGTAAAGCTCACAACAGTAGGCGCCAAACCAGGTTTTCTGAAAGTAAAGGAGAGAAAGGGAAGGGGGGGGGATTTAGAATAGAATAGAGCTGAAAGAGACCTTGGAGGTTTTCTAGTCCAGCCCCCTGCTCAGTTAAGTCATTTGATAATGTAAATCATAACCTACTACTAGATAAAGTAGAAGAATGTGGGTTAGACAGCATCACCACCAGATGGATTCATAACTGGCTGACCAACCACACTCAATGTGTAATACTCAATGGAACTGCATCTACATGGAGGGAAGTATGCAGTGAAGTATACCCCAAGGCTCTGTTTTGGGCCCAGTACTCTTCAACATCTTCATCAATGATTTGGATGAGGGAATAAATGGGGAACTCATCAAATTTGCAGATGACACCAAGCTGGCAGGAATAGCCAACACTCCAGAAGACAGGCTTAAGATACAGAAGGATCTTGACAAACCTGAACATTGGGCACTATCTAATAAAATGAAATTCAATGGTGAAAAGAGTAAGGTTCTACATTTAGGCAAGAAAAACAAAATGCACAGGTACAGTTTAGGTGGTACTTTGCTCAATAATAGTAACTGAGAGGGATCTTGGAGTCTTAGTGGACAGCCATTTAAATATGAGCCAGCAGTGTGCAGCAGCTGCCAAAAAAGCCAACACAGTTCTAGGCTGCATAAACAGAGGGATCGAATCAAGATCATGTGAAATGTTAATACCACTTTATAATGCCTTGGTAAGGCCATACTTGGAATACTGCATTTAGTTTTGGTTGCCACGATGTAGAAAAGATGTGGAGACTCTAGAAAGACTGCAGAGAAGAGCAACAAAGAGGATTAGGGAACTGGAGACTAAAACATATGAAGAACGGTTGCAGGAACTGGGTATGTCTAGTTTAATGAAAAGAAGGACTAGGGGAGACATGGTAGTACTGTTCCAATATCTCAGGGATTGCCACAAAGAAGAGGGAGTCAAACTATTCTCCAAGGCACCTGAGGGTAGAACAAGAAGCAATGGGTGGAAACTAATCAAGGAGAGAAGCAACTTAGAACTGAGGAGAAATTTCCTGACAGGTAGAAGAATTAATCAGTGGAACAGCTTGCCTCCAGAAGTTGTGAATGCCCCAACACTGGAAGTCTTTAAGAAGATGTTGGATAGCCATTTGTCTGAAACTGTATAGGGTTTCCTGCCTAGGCAGGGGGTTGGACTAGAAGACCTCCAAGGTCCCTTCCAACTCTGCTATTATATTGTATTGTATTGTATTGTACGCAATTGCCGTCCATTGTTTCTTGTCTGGCCTTCTGGTGCTTTGGAAAATAAGTTGACCTCCCCCTCCCCCCCTTCTTTGTGGCAGAGCCTCAAATAATGGGCCCCTGCTATCAGGTCACCCCTAATTCTTCTTTAGAGAACACTCTTTCCATCTCTGCCAGAATTAAGCAGTTAATCCAATCTAGCTCTAGATTCAGGAATGATTTCATTACATCTGAATTCCATAGCAGCCCAAGTCGTAAAGATTATGCGGGAGATAGTAGGGAAGCAAAACACTTGTTTCATGATTTGTGGCTTGTTACAATAAAGGGCCAGTGCAGCCAGAGCATTTATTTATATCCCACCTTTATTATTGTTGTATAAAATTAATTCAAGGCACCAAACGTGGCCAAACACACCTTCCTCCTCCTATTTCCCTCACAACAGCAATTCTGTGAGGTGATTCGGGCTGTGATTGGCCCAAGGTCACCCTGTTACTTTTCCTATATTCAGTGTTTTTAACAGTCACGCAGGTAGTCCTTGACTTACGATCACAATTGAGCCCAACATTTCTGTTGCTAAGTGAGACATTTGTTAAGTGAGCTTTGCCCCATTTTACCACCTTTCTTTCCACGGTTATTAAGTGAATCACTGCACCTGTTAAATTAGTAACACGGTTCTTAAGTAAATCTGGCTTCGCCATTGACTTTGCTGGTCAGAAGCTGGCAAAAGGGGGCCATATGACCCTGAGCTATCGCAACCGTCCTAAATATGAGTCAATTGCCAAGCATCTAAATTTTGATCACAAAGATCATGGGGATGCTGTAATGATTGTGTGAAAACCGGGCAGGTCACTTTTTTTCTGTGGTGTACCTTCAAACAGTCACTAAACAAGCTGTGTTGCAAGTCAAGGACTAACTCTACAACCTCAGCAACTTTAAGAGGGATGGATTTCAATTCCCAGAATTCCCCATTCAGCATGGAGAATTCTGGGAGCTGAATTCCACCATCTCAAAATTGCTAAGGTTGAGAAACACTGGTACATGGCATTAATCTATTAGTTATTTTAGCAATCTCCCACTGTTTTACAAATCAGATTAACACCTTGTCTTTCCTTCAGGAACACAAGTGCCTCTTCCTCCTATTTTTCCCCACGTAACAACCATCCTGTGTGGTAGGCTGGACAAAAATGGGAGTGACTAGGCTACAGTCATCCAGAAAGCATTGTGGCTGGGGGAGGCGAGGGGGAGAGGGGAGGGAAGGGGGAGGGGAGGGGGGAGGGGAGAGAGGGCAAATTTCAACCTGGATTTTCTCTCCCTCTCAAAGCAGTCCAACATATTCAGCACCTATACCCATATGCTATGTATGGAAGGCAATATACAAATACACGGAATTGGATTTTATTATTAATAAGACACCATTGGAATGGTTACCTAGATCAGTGTTTTTCAACCTTTTTTGTGCAAAGGCACACTTTTTTCATGAAAAAAAATCACGAGGCACACCACCATTAGAAAATGTTAAAAAAATTTAACTCTGTGCCTATATTGACTATATATAAAGTAATTTTCCCACGGCACACCTTACACTATGTCACGGCACACTAGTGTGCCGCGGCACAGTGGTTGAAAAACACTGATCTAGAGTGCTGAAATTTAGGTGAATCCTTTTTCACTTCATACAGTGGTTTTCCTCTGATCTTCTTGCGGGCACAGTGGGATATAAAAAGAGGAGAATAAATAACTCTTTGGTTTCACCTGTAAGGTTGGATAAAACCGAAAGATTCCCTAAGCTTCTTTTCTATTTATTTATATTAAAAGTATGGTTTTTTTCCTCTCTCCTACATTTCTCCTTTGAAGTACATACACATCACTCAAATGGTTTATGGGGTATGAAAGAATATAAAATTGATCCTTTTTAAAAGTATCTTAAAACTCATTCCTTAAAAAAAAAAGTCTAATGAAATGTATAAAGCAGACAGGGGCGAAAAATCCTATTCTGCTTTACCTTTAAGTTTAACTTTTTTTTTTTCTTCAACCTCATTTACTTCACAGAGCCATTGTATGCGAAAAGTAAATCACGTTATGTGCTCCTCGGAGATGTCTGGAAAGAGAAGATAAAACGGGGCTTCCATAAACACAGATTAAGCATTTCTTCACTTTTCATAAAGTTAACTACCGTATATTGGGCTGACTCTGCAAGTTAATATATTTATTGATATGTCACGGAATCAATTTGGTGTCTTAAAGATCCTCCTTTTTTTCCATACATAAAATTCCAATTTACGGCTTTGTAATCCTTTAATTAGGTATAGAATGGGGCAACTGGATAAAACTGAGCATTTACTGGTCAGATGCTCTTCCTGAAGCTACACAGAGTATTAATTTTATTAAAAGTTTTAAAAGAGAAAAAGCTAACATCAACACAGAATAAAGAAAACATAAAAAGGCAAAAGTGCAAGGAAAAAAGAGACAAAAAGAATTAGAAAGAGGAAGCTTCTGATGTCCTTTGCAACAACTAAAATTAGAAAGTTTTCTCTTACTCTATGGGTGTATTTCTTAGCTGCTTGTGAAGGAAAGAGTAATTTAAAATGATGTGAGGCAATGAAATGGATATTTATCTGATTATGTATAAGGTAGGAAACTAGGCACAGAGAGAGAGACCATTTTTTCTGTCTGCCATACTAGAATTCCTGGCCGTATTTCCAAAGAAACCCCTCAAAAGCATTCTCCAATATCACACTCCGAAAGCAGGTTGCAATTCTCGATCTCAATAACATTCTCATTATGGTTGCCGCCCTCCAACATATCCCAAGGATGCAAATAATGTGATATGGGTCTACTCCAAAGTAAATCCATTTAAATTTAGTAATTTACTTCCAGGAAAGTAAAGATGATTATTAAAATGGTAGTTTCTCAGGTGAAACCTACCACAGCTGCTCCAAGTTGCAAGAATAGAAGAACGGAGGCGGAAGTTGAAGTTTAGGGTAGATTTCTGAGTTCACCCAGAATGCATTTCCCTTATTGGTGCAAATAAAAATATAAATTAACACTGCAGGTATAATGACATAAGAGGAATCAAGAAACAGGGGAAAGAAGCCAGAAGAATTATAAATAACAGCTGCAACAACTTGGACTCAATTGCTCAGAAAATTTCTTCCTTTGTGGAACAAACGCAATTAAACGTAATAGATAAAAAAAAGTGATGAATTGTGGAGAGATCCCACAAATCCTATTGAAAGTGCACGCCACTGTATTCAAGCTATACATTCCTTACAGTAACCACGCAGGATCCAACTTTGTGATGGCAACTGGAATGATTATACAGATTGAGATCTGATGGATTCAACTTTATGAACTTTCCATTTAAAAGTTGAAGAAAAAGTATCTGTAGCAGTTATTTTCTTGCATACTTTCATAATTTTTATAAATTGGTACCATATTTATTATTAGTCTCCTGGGGTTTTCTTCTGTGATACAAACATTATGGAATGCAAAGCAATAGGATGCCGGATAATAAAACCACTATTTTATTCGATTTCACTTGGGAGTAAGAATGATGGAACTCAGCAGCACTTACATCTGAGAAAAAAAAATATACAACTTAATTTAAAGGCTGTGACCTTATTACAGTTGCCTGGACAGCATAAAGCTCCACAGAAGGCTGTAATGCTTACTTTTGAATAAACAATTTAGAATTATGCTAAACTCCAACTTTAGAATCACCTTGCAAATAAGTAAGGTTACACACTAGTGAATTGCATTGCAAAAAACCTGCAGATCTGCATAAGATTGCAGCTGAAACACATTCCTAAACACAGTTAGATACTAGTGATGGTTCTAACATTTTCTAGTTGCATTGACCTAAAGAGATTTTAATTTTGAATCTATTTTGGATGGGGCTATAAATAAATGAAACAGACAAGCACCAACCTCTCTCTAAGGTCGGCAACTACTAGTCACAGGGACTCCTTTACCTATAAGTAAAGTAACAATATTAAAAAGAAGGGAGAAAAGAAAGCTGCTTAAAGGGAGTCAGTAAAGCCACCAGAACTGAGTAAAGTGAAATCCATTGTTTTAGGCATCTTAATCTGCATACTCTCATGTTTTGAGACATAACCAAGGCTTATAAATGAACTCAATATATATGTATATCAGCCCTGCCCTACCTTCTCCTCTCCCTTAAAGTCCTTTCTCTTTTGCACTGCAACCTAACAGGCAGCTATCCAACAGATGCAGCAGCCCCTTGCCCCTCTGGAAAAGCTCCAAGCCCACTTGGAAAAGCCTCATGTATGCATTTATATATACACTTTGTGGTTGGAAAGAAAGAGGTTAGCTCTTGCCAGGTTGCGCAACAGCTGTGGAAGGTGGCATCCCACAGAAAATGTCAGGAGGCTCACAGCTCCAAAGCAAAGTCCCTTTTCCTTGTTATCATTGACCCAACATTCAGCACCCCTTCCTCTCTACGGGAACCCAAGAGCTGGATCACACACAGACACACTTACTTACTTCCCCCGTGGCCTCTTTGCCCCCCCTTCCCCAGTTTTTTCCTTGGCTTTGAAGCCATCCCTGGGGCTGCCCCCCCCTCCTCTCCAGCCCAAGTTTCCCCCAGGGCAGCCGGAGATCTCTTGCGCAATGCTGGCAATGGGTGAGAAGTGGGGGGATGTTTCCCTGGATTCCACCCTTGACTGGGCTTTGAAGAGGACACCAGAGGCTGGGCCGGACCCCAGAGGTGGGAAGGCCCAGGGCCCTTTTTGGCCTTTGGCCAATACCTGGAGGAGAGGCGTGGTCAGGGCCACTTTAAGCAGGAGGGCGGGCCCCTTCCAGGATGCCTTCTACCTTTCCAGCTGTCTGAGCAATCTTCACTCTGCGGGGCGGGCAGGGACTCCCTGCTCCTCCGCTGGCCTTTGGGGAACATCGTTGGACGTCGCCCCGGCTCTGGCTCTTCTCTTGGGCTCAGCCTTCTCCCCCCTTGGACTTGACTTCTCCTGCAAGGGAGAAGTCCCGTCTTGGGACTTTCCGTCGAACTTTTCGGAGCTGCGGAGGGGACAGAGGCGGCTGCTGCTTTCTCCGTCGCCTCTCCGCTCCCTGCTTTCCCCAGGGTCGGGGAGTCTCCCCATTGCTGTCCCCCGAAGAAGAAAAGCTGAGCCGCTAAGCCGTCTAAGGGAGACCTTGGATGCTTTAACGCCTCTCGCCTTGCTCCATCTCCTCCTTGCTCAACCCAACCCGTCCGAGAGGAGTTTTCGGCCTACCCCGTGTTTGTTTGTTTGTTTTCCCCGGGGCAGCTTGGCTAACTTTCCGAGCAACAAGGCAGAGGCTCCTTCCTGACCGCTCACCCATGGCGGGGCCTTTGCGACGAGAGCTGGGCCGCTCCTACCCTTTCCCGGTGCAAAGCTTGCACCTCGCCAACCTCCCGGCCGTCCCGCAGCACGAAACCTCCTCGCCCGGCTTCTTGCCCGAAGCCTTCAGCGGGGCGACGGCCGGGCAGGCCTTTGGCTTCAAGCCCGATTACGGCCCCCAGGGAGGGATCGGAGAGTCCTACCCCGGCGGGGGTGAAGTGCCTCGCACTGGTACCCCTTCGCTCCCGCCGGGGATGCCTGGAGCCACGCTCCGGGCATCATGGTCAATCCTTACGTCCTGGCTCAGCCCGGGGAAGCCTGCCAGGCTTCCAAGGCCGAGATCAAAGTCGAGCGCGACTTCGACCAAGCGGGCCCCTATTACGGAGGGCATCCCTGGGCCGGCGGGTGTCTGTTCCCTTCGGCGCCGGTCCAGGCCAGTCCGGCTTCTTGCAGCAGCAACAACAGCATCAAGGAAGCCGCTTCGCCCAGTCCGGATCCCGAGCCTTCCAGCAGCCCCGCCAGCCAGTCCGGAGAGCCAGCCAGTCCGGACAGCGCGGAGAGCAGTCCCCGGAGCGATGGCAGCCTGACCCCCAGCGAGCAGATGGCCTCGGAGGAAGCGAAAGAGGAAGAGGGCAGCGGTGAAGAGGTAGGAAAATTGCGGGGGGGGGGGGCGGTTGGAGCCAAACTTGGGTTTTGCAAGGCGCTTCTCAAAGTATAAGATTAAGAAATGAGCAACTCTTAAAAAAAAACCCGGCAAGGACACAATTGAGCACCCTAGTATAGTAAAGTTCGTTGATATTATTCTTCTCGTCTTCTCATTTTTCCCATCTTTCTTACTACTTTCTCCTATTGGCATCCAGAATAGAATAGAGTAGAATTCTTTATTGGCCAAGTGTGATTGGACATACAAGGAATTTGTCTTTGGTGCAGATGCTCTCAAGGTACATAAAAAGACAAAACACATTGGTCAAGAATCATAAGGTACAACACTTAATGATAGTCATAGGGTACAACTAAGCAAGCAATCGGGGAAACAATCAATATCCACATAAATGGTAAGGATACAAGCAACATACACTTATGTAGTCATAAGTGGGAGGAGATGGGTAACAGGAACAATGAGAAGATTAATAGCAATGCAGCCTGCATCTATGATATTGATATGACATTGTTGTATCTTATTAATGATTGTAACTATGATCTACAATATACAACCCATCATTTGGTTGCTTGTATGGGCAGTGAAAGCTTATGCACTGGACACAAATTCCTTTTGGGTGTCCAATCACACACAGCCAATAAAGAATAATTGTGTCCTTGCCAGGTTTTTTGTCTTTTTAAAGAGTTGCTCAGATTTTCTTATAGGATGCTAAACGCTTTTAAAATGGCTGGTTCCTACTCGCTTTTAAAATGGCTGGTTCCTACTCGGGATGGGAAGGTATTCCTAGCTTTTTTCGGCTTCTTTTTCATTGCATTCAGCTGTGATCTTGTAATCTGGAGGAAGTGCCTCCCTTTTTTTGCATTCACATAACAATCCTGGGTTTGATCTGTTTGGGTGTAGCTTCTGTTTTAGCAGAGCATTTCAGCCTGAGGGTTTTAGCATTCGTAGCTCTTTGAGACCTGTTAGGCAAATGCGGGGAGCAAATGAAGGATTGAGGAATTGTATGAAGTGCTCTGCAACTTCACATCTATGGAGATTCTCAGTGATCCAGGTCACCAACTGGTAGTCTGTGGACCATTGATAGTTCACGAGAAAATTTTAGTGGTCTGTGGAAAAGTTATTTGCAATTTTTATATTGCACTAAATACTATTTATCATTTTAAAAAATCATATTAGTGGTCTGCGGGATTTAAAATTATGAATTTAGTGATTCCTGAGGTCCAAAAGGTTGGTTACCCCTGATCCAGGTCATGGTTGTCCCAATGATGGGTTTTCCAAGAGGCAACCGGACTTTCTTGGGTATTTTTTTTCTTTGAAAATGTTTCGCTTCTCATCCAAAAAAGCTTCTTGGATGAAAAGTGAAATGTTTTCAAAGGGGGGGGGGGACCAGAAAGTCCAGTTGCCTTTTGGAAAAACCACCTTTTCGCTCCGAGGCTTCACATTTATTATGGAGTGGCTGGGCTTGTACTGTGCATTATTGTTGCTGCGTAGAACAACATGGAATCAACCATGGTCTCCTTTGGGGCTCATTGATAGGTATTACAGATAAAATTTCCGAGCTGGTAAAAACTCTGTTAAAGGTGGAGTCCATTAAGTCTCTGGAAGATTTGCAACTCTGGTTTTAGATCCCAGCTGGGGATTAAGTACCCAGCTCGGGATCATGTCCTGCTTGTCATAATTGTAAGCGTAAATAAAGTGGTGGTTTTTTTTCCCCATGGTGCTTTTTTTTTGGTCATGTTTGAATGAGAATCTCTAAGCTCATATTGGGTTGGACTAGATGACCTACAAGGTCCCTTCCAACTCTGTTAATGTGTTAAACTGAAACATAAATAAGTGGTTGGATTTGTAACAAGACTGAATCACAAACTAGCTAACTCTGCCTCAGCTTATTGCATATTGTGTGAACCAATACTGTATAATTAGTTTGTAGTTCAATGACGATCGTCACACAACTGGTAACCTGGTTTCTTAATTAGCCACTGTTTAGGCTTTATCCAAACACTGCAACTTAGTTGCCAGTTTTAGTGGTTATACCTAACATGCTAAATCACAAATCTCATTCAAGTGAGTTGAATGCTAACCAAGCTTACCATGGAATCTGTGTTCAGAAGTGGTAAGGCTATATGAGATGTTAGGATGGGTCTTCCGTAAATCTGCATTTTTTGCAATTCATTTTTTTTCCAATCCCACACCAACCTGTTGTATCTATGTTAGAAACATATAATGCGGAAATGGGTGTTGAATTTGGAAAAAAAATGAAATTGAAAAAAAAATTGGATCCAGGTTCATAGTTTATAGTATACACTGGAAGCAGACTATAACTCATAAAAGCTCATAGTATCATGCGTAAACACTTTAAGGTGTCACAAATTAGAAGCAGGCAGAAATTATGAGAGTTGAGATCAAGTTGAGAAAAAGTGGTTTCAGTTTCCTCCTGAGCCGAGCTGTTTCTTTACACCCTTGAA
The DNA here is from genome assembly GCF_009769535.1 of Thamnophis elegans. NCBI lineage: Eukaryota > Metazoa > Chordata > Lepidosauria > Squamata > Natricidae > Thamnophis > Thamnophis elegans. The sequence goes on along the minus strand of NC_045542.1, from coordinate 150,386,498 downwards.
CTTTTGGAGATAAAGCTCTAAATGGCCCTCTTTCTTTTAAAAGTAATTACATAGCAAAGCTGTGTCAGATTACTCCATCAACTCAAGTATCCATTGCCTTAGTTGTTGAGAAGGATGTAAAGCCAAACAGCTTCCTCTTCCCCCCCCCCATTCAAGAACTAGTATTCAGATTCTACTGCCCTGGTGGAGGATTAAGGGTGATTAATTAGTGCTAGGATGTGTTCAATGTTACAAACGGCTTTGAGACTTTTTTTTTAATGGGAAGCAGCATATCAACATGTTAATTAAGATCCATAAAATCATTGCCCCTCCTAATTTGTTTAAAGTCACCTAATCCCAACAGCTGCTGTTAGAAGTGGTCAATTAATGAAATCGATTACAGAGTCAAGAAGTCGGACTTGATTGGCAGAGCGTCTAAACTTCTGAAGATGTAAGAGAAAATATTTTTCTTATAAATTCTTGGAGAATTTAGAAAAAGGTGGTTTTTCTTCTTCTCACCCCTATTGGGCAGAACGCTAGGTTTCCAATGGAACTGAAGACTAACTACCATTAGAAATTGTGGATAATGTTCATAGCTCAGGTTGTAGATTTAGGCAAAGAGGTGATTTGCTGCTTGACTCCCAGATGTTTCATTAGCAAACTAGGTAACATCTTCAGTGGGCGGTTGGGTGAAGAGTCTTGTTTGTTTATACAGATACCATATAAAGGAGAATACTTGTCACTCAGGGTTGACATGAAGAGGTCCTTGGTGCTCTCTGAGCTTGGTTGTTTCCTTGGCAGATGTTTCATTTCCCAAACTGGATGTTACCTAGTTTCGGCAATGAAATGTCTGCAAGGAAATAAGCAAGCTCAGAGAGCACCAAGGATTCATCATTTATATAGTTCCTGGGTAGTTGGTTGATCTTGTAACTGGTTGAATCGCAAGGCCAACCAACCACCCAGGACTTGTATAAAGGAACAAGACACCTGACCCCAAATCCCACTGAAGATGTTACATAGTTTGGTAATGAAACGTCCAGGAGCCAAGCAAGCTTGGAGGACAACCTTTTAAAACTAAAAAGCTTTAAGATTTCCTTCTAGGAAAGAAGCTCCATTGTCTTGAATCAGTTGCTTCCTTTTTTGTGTGTTCCAGCTGTTTTGCTCACTCGCTAGTTGGATTTATTCAATTGATCAGTAAATAAAATATACATCAATCTCCAGTTGATTGGGTTAGCCTAACCCGGTATGTCAAAAATCACATTTTGGCATGGTGTGAATGTGAAAACTTTGTGTTTTGGTATACGGTACTTGGCTGCCTTTTTTTAAGGCTGTATAGTGCAGGGGTCTCCAACCTTGGCAACTTTAAGCCTTGGCGGACTTCAACTCCCAGAATTCCCCAGCTTTGCTGGCTGAGGAATTCTGGGACTTGAAGTCAGCCAGGCTTAAAGTTGCCATGGTTGGAGATGCTTGGTATAGTGGGTATAAAGCCACATTGTAAAATGAGTCACAGTTCTATGATTTGTTTCTAAAATTCAGAGGTTTTAGGAGTGCAGCAAGAAGTGGGGTTTCCCTGCCCCCCCCCCCCAAGCAGACTGATAATGTTTTAGCTTTTATCCTGTTCTCCTGCAGATCAGTTATAAAAAAAACCCCTCTTTTGTGCTAACAGTCAGGATGCCATCACTAACAGTGTGAGTGTGTATTATGGGAAGTTATGACATGACTGCAATTTGTTCATAGTTTTATGACATCTGTATTGCAAAGCACAGTGTGAAATCCATGCCAGTTTTGCAACAAACTAGCAATGCAGTACAGGTAAGTCCTCAACCTACAACCACAATTGAGCCCAAAATTTATGTTGAAATTTGCTAAGCGAGTTTTGCCCCATTTTACAACTTTTCTCGTCACAGTTGTTAAAGTGAATCACCGTGGTGGTTAAATGAGTAACTTGGTTGTTAAGTGAATCTGATTTCCCCATTGACTTGGCTTGTCAGAAGGACACAAAAGGGGGATTTCATGACCGGAGACGCTCCAACCAACCGTCATAAATATGAATCCGATGCCAAATATCTGTATTTGGATCACATGACCATGGGGATGCCACAATGGTTGGAAGCAGGCCACTTCAGCTGACTGTTATCTGCAGTTCGGCGGTTCAAATCTCACCGGCTCAGAGTTGACTCAGCCTTCCATCCTTCCGAGGTGGGTAAAATGAGGACCCGGATTGTTGGGGGCAATATGCTGACTCTGTAAACCGCTTAGAGAGGGCTGAAAGCCCTATGAAGCGGTATACAAGTCTAACTGCTATTGCTACTGCTAAATATGAAAACCTGGTTCATAAGACACTTTCAGTGCTGTTGTAACTTTGAACGGTCACTAAATGGATTACATGTTGTAAGTCGAGGACTACCTGTATAGCAGTGTCGTCACATGGTAACACTGCTCTCGGTATCTCAATGGTTATTGTTAAATGTATATGCTGCTCATTCCACTATCCAAAATGACTCAGGGTGGCTTACAATTAAACTCCCCAAAGATTATTATGGAGCTACCAAAGAATGCCAAAAAAAAGGATGCCAATGGATGAGGCAATTAGAAAGCTTTCCCTGTATGGAAAGACTACAACAATTTTTTTCCAATTTTTTTTTATTGTCTTGCATACCATTTTAAGTTTACATTCACATAATTGTTATTCGTCTTTACATTTGTCACTCTTATACATTTATTATTTCATTTAATAGGTTATAATATACAGTTTGGGTTGCTTTATTTACCATCTCCTCCTCCTGTTGTAACACCACCTTATTTTCCCTTTCTTTTCTCCCTCCCTCCATTCTCTACTTCCTTCCTTCCCCTTCCTTCTTCCCTTACCTTTCTCCTACTCCTATTCTCCCCCTTCCTACCCTCTCTCCTTCTCTTCCTCTCCCTTCCATCCTCCTCCTCACCTCTTTCTTCTTTCCCCCATCCTCCTTTCATTCTCTCCTCCTCTCTCCCTTTCTTTTTCTATTGTTGTAGGTGTCTCTTTTAGATCTACAACAATTGAAGTTGGTTTTTTTTGAAAGACAGAGAAAACACGATAGCTTAATACAAAATCAATGCATGACATAGAAAACAGAAAGGTTTCATTCCTCCCAGTGTTAGAATTCTGGGTCACCATTGAAATGAAATAATCCGTGATTCAGGATCAATGAACAGAATTATTTTTTTTTAATGCTGTGCCGGATATGAACTTCACGGCCATTGGGGGGTGATGGTCATCAGTGGGGAATTATTTTTAAGGAGAGGATTGGACAAGTCCAAGAAAGACAGGGGAAAAGTCAACAGCTGTCAATCTTTCAGGGCAGTTTGCTATTCTGAAATGCCAGCTGCTGGGGAGCCTCAGTGTAGGAGGGGTAGCAACCCCCCTATTCATGTTTGTGTGTTTTTGGAATGTATATTGACTGCCTACTGTGAGATAAAGGGTGGTGGGCCAGATCAGTTCTTGGCCTAGATCGAGTAAAAACTCTTTGAAGTTTCCCATTCCTTAGGGAACATTAATTAATGAAACATTGTGATGCTGCTCTCAAAGCCCAGAGAAAGCAATTGTGAGGCATTTCTTTTAAAAAGAGTCAAGTTTCCAGAGAAAAGAAACAACTCAAAAGTGTCCCTTTTTCCCATTCCCAACTCAAGATCTACCATGCAGCTAAGAAATTCATTTTGAATTTCTCCCCCCACCCCATATTTTATTTATTTTACTTATGTAACATTCAATTTCCATCAACTGTGTGATATGGGCACAATTATTTTTAAACAATCATAATCCACATATTTGTTGTAATATTCATCACAATAATATTGATAATATGATAATAATACTTAACATCTTCTTTAACAACTCTCCACATTAATATTTCCTCTTCTCATATCTCCTCCTTTCTGATTTCTGTTTCTGTTGTCTAGCCATTGATAAAATACATCCCATATCAAAAAATACTCAGTTTCTTCTTTATCCTTAATAGTAAGCTAAAAAATACTGGACGAAAATACATACTTGGTTGGAAAAAAAAACCTATAAAGCAACATAGATTTAAAACCAGAGATATTTTTGTTGGGCATTATATATAAGATTTGGATATCCATTTGTCTGAAGTGGTGTAGGGTTTCCTTCCTAGGCAGGTGATTGGACTAGAAGATCTCCAAGGTCCCTTCCAACTCTGTTATTCTATTCTATTCTATACCAGAAAAATATGATAAAAAGACTATATATCTGGTATTACATATACTAACCATTACCAGAATTGTATTTGCACAGCAATGGAAAAATGATTCTGTCAAATGGGAATGCAATTAAGAGAATATTAGAATATGCAGAAATTCATCTTGAATTTCTGAGCAGGAGCTGAACAAGTTAATTTTTAAGCCTCTTGCTAATGCTATAATGACTGGACAGAGCAATATCAATCTTCCCAAATCTCTTTCTGTAATCAGATAATAGTTTGCTTCAGAGCCAGACAGGAAGACCAGTCTTCTCAAATCCACTAAAGATTTGTTTGAATCCAAGAGCTATTGATCAAAGTCAGGTATTAAAATTAAAGTGAAAGTTTATAAATATTTTCTAAAATATATGTTTTATTGATACATTTTTCTTTTATAAACATAAAAAATTCCATGTCTATTTGAACAGCATTTTTTCTGGGCACCAATAATTTTTAAATAAGTATACAACAATAATCATAAACATACTAGTAATCTTAATACAAATATCAATATTAATCACAAAATAGTAATAGTTTATCAATCTTACAACATTTTCAATATACATTTTTGTTATCTTTTCTGATTCTGTTTAGTTCCTAACCTCTGTTCCTATTAGTTAACCATTGGTAAAATAAATCCCATGTTAAAAAGTATTCTGTTTCTTCTTTTTCTTTTATCGTAAGTGTCAATCTATCCATCTCAGCACATTCTAATTTTTTTTTTACACTGTCGTCTGTCGGGACCTCATCATTTTTCCATTGTTGTGCAAACACTATTTGAAAGCTTATAAATATTGAAGAGTTAATGCTTATTCATCTAGGTAAACAATAAAAACAAAACCAGATTACAGTAGATAACCTAGGAGTTTATTTCTGATTTGGGGGATGGAAAGGTGTACTTCTAAAAAAAAAAGCAGGATAAACACATGACAAAGAGAATATACTCTCCCTATTTCCCTGTATGGTTAGCCAATTGGATAGATGAACCTCTGATGGTGATGATGATTTATTAAATTTATATGCTGCCCATCTCACTATCCAAGAGACTTTAGGCTGCTTACAATAAAATCAAAACTGCAACAATATTTTTTTTTAAATATAAAGAGAATTAGAATTAACAGGGATCATTAAAATTAGAATTAACAGGGAAGAATAGCAATAAAAATAGCACTTAGATTTATATACCACTTCAGAGCCCTCTCAAAGTGGTTTTTAGAGCTAGCATATTGCCCCCAACAATCTGGATCCTTTATTATCACCTAATAAAATTTAGGTGATATATGCTGATGGAATAATAGCAATAGCACTTAGTCTTATATATCGCTTCACAGTGCTTTTTACAGCCCTCTCTAAGCAGTTTACAGAGTCAGCCTATTGCCCCCAACAATCCTCATTTTACCCACCTCGGAGGGATGGAAGGCTGAGTCAACCTTGGATGGATTCATTGGGCTGTACGTCAGAACTGAGCAGTATTTTGACTGACAAACTGAGTTTCTCTGCGTGAAAGTGTTCTTCAGCATTTCTATCAATTATTTAAATGATTATTCTTCAATCTGGATCTTAAGAGTACTGTAGTTTCTTTTCACTTTTTAAAGTTATGGGTGGCTTGTAATTCAAAATGTGTTTGGAGAAGGCTGAATTAAAAAGTTCTCAAAAGACCAAACTTGGCTTCCTAAATATAATTGGGGTGGGGGGGACCTAGAATGCTGTGTTTTGGTAGAATAAACAACTGAATTAAGAAGTGAAGTTTAGCAGATACAAATTCAAAATGCTGTATTTGCTGTACACAAAAAATGGTCAAATACATAGGGATGGGGTGAGGAATACTTACCTTGTAGGAAAAATATTGGGACTGTTAATTAACTTTAAACTAACTGTCCATCAGCAGTGTCATCCAACTACAAAAAAGCTGTGTTAAGAATACTATCATTTTAAAATTAGATAGTTTCTAATATTTTTTTTTAAATACTCCATTTTATTGTGCATTAATCAAGCCTTACCCAGAATTCTGTGTCTTGGTCTGCCTCCAGATCATTAAATGGAAGGGGACAATTTGTAATGAATTCAGAGGAGAGAGAGAGAGAAAGGATCACCAGCGTGAAAATTATGATCCGAGAAAAAAGGATGAAGGACAGTTGATGGATTTAGCCTAGAGGAGAAATGACAAATGGGAAGGAAAACTAAAAAAACTATTAAAATATTTGAAGGACTGTACAGTGCAGAGAAGAGCAACAAAGATGATTAGGGGACTGGAGGCTAAAACATATGAGGAACGGTTTAATGAAAAGAAGGAGTAGGGGAGACATGATAGCAGTCTTCCAATATCTCAGGGGTTGCCACAAAGAAGAGGGAGTCAAACTATTCTCCAAGGCATCTGAGGGTAGAACAAGAAGCAATGGGTGGAAACTAATGAAGGAGAGAAGCAACTTAGAACTGAGGAGAAATCTCCTGACAGTTAGAGCAATTAATCAGTGGAACAGCTTGCCTCTAGAAGTTGTGAATGCCCCAACACTGGAAGTCTTTAAGAAGATGTTGAATACCCATTTGTCTGAAGTGGTGTAGGGTTTCCTGCCTAGGCAGGGGGTTGGACTAGAAGACCTCCAAGGTCCCTTCCAACTCTTCTATTCTATTTTCTCTTCTATAGATTGTTCTCGACTTTCAACATTTCTTTTCGTGATCGTTCAAAGTTACAACACTGAAAAAAATTACCTATGACCATTTTTCACACTTACAACCAGACGTGATCGAAATTCGGATGCTTGGCAACTGATCCATATTTATGATGGTTGCAGTGTCCTGGGGACACGTGATCCCCTTTTGCAACCTACTGACCAGCAAAGTCAATGAGGAAGCTGGATTCGCTTAACAACCTTGTTACTAACTTAATAACCACAATTGTGACCCCAATGGGGCTCAAAATATCTGTTGTAGTAGTAGTTGTAGTTTATTCAATTTTTATGCCGCCCTATTCCCGAGAGACTCACTTGACCCCCAAGGTCCAACAGCCCTGAGTCCCCTCAGGGAAAAGGGCGGCCTATAAATGTCAAATAAATGACTAAAAAAAAAAAACTTCACCAGCAAGGACTCATACCCGACAAGCTCCGGAGCAGGGATCCTACGAGGAACTAAAGACCTTCGGATGATGATAGCCACTCCCCCACCCCTTTTCTGGGGTCGTGGTTGATGAAGCACCTGAAAACCCTTCTGGGCACATTTCAGTGAGGGGGACTCCTCCCTCTGGGCCCAGCCAGGTTTCAGTAAAACATGCCAGGTCTGCCCCCTCTTCTAAAATTAGGTCCCGGACGAGGGGAGCCTTGTGAACCACAGACCTGGCATTTAGCAACAGCAGCCTGCGACCAGGGCCCTGACCACTCTCACCATCTGGCCTTGGAGTGGAACTAGTAGGGCCGGAAGGAGAGATCGCTGTGACGTAGCGAGCCCTCCTTCCCCGGTAATGGCTAGCCCTGAAGTTCCTGCCATACCTGCCCCTGCCCGTCATGACCGTAATGTTCTGGCCCACACCCGTGTCCGTGGTCCCCATTCCCCCCCCCATACCTGCCGCATTCTTCGGCAGGCCATTTAACTCAAACATTCTACGACTGGGATTGGGCCTGGGCCCCCTAACACTTCTGCAGTAGCACTCAGTGCAGGCGGCACCAGGTTATAGTTCCAGCCCTCTCAAACATACGGATCCATTCACCCAAGCAATCCCCACGTAACAGTTAAAAACACAAAAATACAACAATAGGTTAATAAAAGTGGGCTCATTCATTCAATCACAACCATACCACACGCACTCTCCATACCATTTAAAAAATTGCACAATAGTGCAAAATTTAAGTTCGTGCAAAATCGTCCTAGTGTGGAAGAGGAAAGCTAATGTTCCAGACTTCTCCACAGGGAGAACAAGGTCCAAAAGTCTGGAACAGTTGGAAAGTTAATGTCAGTTGGAGGGAGGTAAGGAGCAAACTCCCTGCCCACGTCCTCTTTGTCCCCTGCCCTCTCTGTTGCTGTGAGATGGTTGTTAAGTGAATTTGCCCCATTTTGTGACCTTTTTTGCCACAGTTGTTAAGCGAACCACTGCAGTTGTTACATTGCTAATATGGTGGTTCAGTGAATCTGACTTCCCCATTGACTTGGCTTGTCAGAAGGTCACATAAGGGGATCACCTGACACCCCTCCCCCACCCCGGACCCTGCAACCGTCATAAATATGAGCCAATTGCCAAATATCTGAATTTTGATCACGTAACTATGGGGAATGCCACGATGATTGTAAGTATGAAACATGGCCATAAGCGTGACCCCGACAATTGCGCGATGGACATATTCGTGCCGACAAAAAAGCGACGATAAAATCGCGACGACAAAAACGCGATGATGACAACCACAAGAGAAACTCAGCCTGGAGCCTCCTTGCCCAGGGAGAAGGTCTCAGTCCGGAGCAAAGGCCCAAAGAAAGTTTCTCCCTCTCTGCTTCCAAGCTCACAGCAGCCCCCATCCCCCCTCGTCCTCCAGCATGTAAAACAGGAGGAAAATCAATTCCATCACCTGTCTCTGCAAACCCAGCGGGGGGGGGGGGAAGGGGGCCTTTTGGACTTGGGGGTTCTCTGCCTTGCAACTTACTACAGGCTCAGGAAATCCTCCAGCAGGCGGGCAGCAGCAGGCGGGCAGGGCTGCCCTCGGCTCAGAGACCCCTGGAGAAGGAGCCAGAGAACCTGCAAGCATTTCTGGCCACCAAGCCCAGGGTTATAACGTACGTATACGCGTTCCACTATGTTAAAGGCACAGCACATTCACTTGCGATTTTGTCGGCGCGCTATTGTCGAAAATCAATTAGCGATTTTGACGGCGCTCATTTGTCCCATCGCGGTTTTGTCGGCGCGCTTATGTCTATCACGCATTTGTCGGTGAACCGGCCATAAGTCACATTTTTCAGCGCCACTGTAACTTTGAATGGTCATTAAATGAACTGTTGTAAGTCGAGGACTACCTGTATTAAGGGAATAAAAAATATATATTAAAATAAAACAAACAAACAAAAAACAAAACAAACCAGATTCAATGAACCCCTAGATCTTGTTTTGCTGTCAGTTTTCTGTGTTTCTAAATATTAAAATATCCAGAGTATGTTTAGAGATAAGGTTTGGTCACCCAGTCAAGAACCCCACAGGCAATAATGAAGATAAGATCAATGTAAATTTTCAAAATGTAAATGTAAGTTCAAAAGACAAGTGCTCTTCTTCTGTTATGGAAAGAGGGAGAGGGAAGAGTGAGATGGAGAGAGAGGGATAGGGAGAGAAAGGGGAGAGGGAGGGAGAGGAGGAACTGAGAGATAAGGGAGAGGGAGAGAGGGAGAGGGAAGAGATTAGGCTGAGTTGGGACCAAATTTGCAGAGTGACCTTCCATGAATAAAGGTAGATCTGCACCAGAAGATTATAGTTCATTGAACAAACAATAGCATCTTCGTTCACTTAAGCCATACACCATGGTTTATACAGTATCTAGTTTTCACATCACAGTGAAAACCATATGGTTAAGCATGCTCAGCCAGTGTATTAAGTTTGTCACATCAGGAGAATCTGCTGTGGCTTTCCCTGACTTTTTTTGGGGGGGGGGCAACATATAGAAACAATACACCTCTTGTGGTTCTGTTGCCTGCCCTACAAACTTTGCAGATCCTTATCCTGTCTGCTCCATCCTGCCTTTGGTGCTTTCAATCAAGACCCCCTCCTTCTCCTACCCCTCCTCCCTGGAAATGACATTCCCCAGGGGCTTTCCAACACCATCCTCCTCTCTCCCAGTAATGTCTGGCTAAGGATTTTGGAGAGCCACTTGTAGTGCTAAAGTCACTTCAAAGCACTCTTGCCTCGAAAGAGTTCATCTTCTTGCCTTGGGCAAGGTAGACCTTGCAGTTGGCCTCCAGTCTATGGAAGGAATCTGGGATTGGACCTTGGTTTGTTCTTCACCCCTGCACCGATGTATGGTGTCTATTTCAAAGGAGTATAAGCTTCCAGGAATGGTTATCTTGCTCAACTTTCCAAATTTCGAATCCTCCAAGTTTGAGATTTCAACTTTCACAATCTCCGGCTCATCTCAGGTCACGGATGAGTTCTGAAGAACGAGCCTATTAGAAAATGGTTAATTGCTGCAAGAGATAATTGGAGCAGAATAGGTTTTGGGAGGAGCCATACCCCCCCCCCCTTCACAGTCCCCAGATCATACAGAATCAGAGAAGATTCTCTTGAGAACTTGCACAGAAGAGCAATTAGGATGATTAAAGGCCTGGAGACTAAGACATATATACATACATTTGATCAAACATGAATAAGATAACAGATATAAGTATAGACATGATTATGAATACATGAAATGACTACGAATACAAGGGAATATTAGGACAGGGACAGTAGGCATGCTGGGGCACTTATTAAAGACCTCTTAGGAATGGGGTGAGGTCCATGGTAGACAATTTAAGGTTAACGTTTTGGGGAAGAAACCAGAGTCAGGTAACGCATTGCAGGCATTGACCACTCTGTTGCAGAAGTCGTATTTTCTGCAATCGAGTTTGGAGCGGTTTACCATAAGTTTGTAACTATTGTAAGCTCGTGTGTTGTTGTGGTTGAAGCTGAAGTAGTCATTGACAGGTAGGACATTGTAGCAGATACTTTTATGTACTACGCCTAGGTCGGATCGAAGACTGCGAAGTTCTAAATTGTCTAAGGCCAAAATGTCAAGATGTAAGGAATGGTTGCAGGAACTGGGTATGGCTAGTTTAGAGAAAAGAAGGACTGGGGTGACATGATAGCAGTCTTCCAAGATCTCAGGCGTTGCCACAAAGAAAAAGGGGGTCAACTTACTTTCTAAATCTAAAGCACTAGAAGGGATGGAAACTAATCAAGGAGAGAAGCAACTTGGAATTAAGGAGAAACTTCCTAACAGTGAGCACAATTAAGCATGGAACAATTTGCCTTCAGAAGTTGTGGGTGCTCCATCATTGGAGGTTTTTAAGAAGAGACTGGACAGCCATTTGTCTGAAATAGTATAGGGTCTCCTGATTGAGCCAAGAGGTTAGATTTGAAGATCTCCATGGTCCCTTCCAGCTCTGTTCTGATTGATTGAAGAATCAAGAGTGTATGCTAGCCATAATGCTATTTGTGGCAGAAACTGGATTGGATTGAATACTTTATTTGGCCAAGTGTAATTAGATACACAAGAAATTTGTACAGAAGCTCTCAGTACTTATTTTTTTAATATCACTCAAAGGGAAAATAAAGAAGATAATCGGAAGGATAAATAATAATGCCACCGCCATACTTCATGGGTTAATATACATAGACATTAGACAGCATTGTGAGAATTAGATGATCAGTTAGAGTGATGGTATTGTTTTGGCATGCAATGCCCTATAGTAATGTCCCCGAGGGAGGAATTTGGAACACCTTTATGTCCAGGATATGAGGGGGTCTGCAGATATTTTCTCAGTTCTCCTTCTGACCCACACAATACGCAAGTCTTCTATAGAAACCCTCCTGGTTGCAACTGTTCTTTCCTATTAAGTACCCCTTGGAGTCTGTTCCTGATAGTTAAGAATGTGAGCTTGAGGGGGACAGAAAACCTGGCAGATTTCTTTTGGAGAAGATATGATTTAACTCTGGGCAATTAAGTAGGCTCCAGGCTAGAAGCCTGTTGGTTGGATTCCTTTTCTTATCATAAATGTGTGAAGATTGTCTGCTGGAAATTGGAATTGTCTGCTGGAAGTTGTGACTCTTGTGTCATCTCTTGTGACTGCTCCAAAGAGTGAGAAAGAGATAGATTGGAAATGATGAAAGTAATACATGTGAGCTTGAACTCTGCCTTCTAGCAAGAAATTTTAATAAATCACTCCTGCAGGGGGAGGTGCAGGTAATGAAGAAGCATGGAGATCTGTTGAGGTGATTGATTTCTAGTGATTTCGAAGGAATCCATTGGATTCTTCTGAGTTGCAAACTACCCATAGTCTGGCATGGAATCTTTTCAATTCTCTTTCAATGTTGGCTCTTAAACAGATTATGAGAATTAAAACCACTGTCCTCAAGTCTTGAGTCTGGTGGTCTTATCCTGATTAGTATAAAGGGAGATTGTATATGTACCTATATGATGTAATATATGTTTATATGTGTATGTGTACACACACACACACATGCACAAACACACACACACACACAATATTAGCTAATATTTTTTTCTCCTAATCCATACATGTGTCCTCAAAAATAATCCTGAACCAAACATAATTTCTAATGTTGGATTTTCCCCCTTACCAGAGGGCGCCCCCTTGTGGAGTACTGTGAAGCAATTACCATGGCAACTCCACTGTCCTGCACAGTAGAAGCCATTTTATGGCAATACAGTAGAATCCATTTTAAGGCACAACAAGCTGTATCTTAACAGAACACACACCCTCACGGGGTGTTATGGGTGTCTTACCCCACAGTATTTGTTGTTTCCAGTGAGTAAGTCATCTGTGTACTAAGTTTGGTTCAAATTGCTCAAGGCATTCCAAAGTTATGCTGGAACACATACACGCACGCACGCATGTATGTATGTATGTATGTATGTTATGTCAAAGCACCTGGTATGCCCAAATATGGGAGGGAGCATACTGCTTCCCTTTTGCCTTTCAACTCCACCCTAGGAGCCTTCCAGGCGGGAAACCATTTAGTGGCTAATACATCTGCCTAACAATTAAAAACAACCGAGGTTCTAATCCTAGTAAGGGTATGGCTAGCTGATGAGAGCTAAATAGCTTGAAATAGATCTATACTAGTCTCCCTTTATTTATCAGCACAAATGCTATATATATGTGTGTATGTGTATGTGTATATGTATATGTATATGTATATATAGTGACTGGTTCAAAATCACTCATTGAGCATCTACATGGGAAAGTAGAATTGAACCTTGTCCCCCTCCTTTTTTTTACAATTTTAAAAAGTAAATATACATTCCAGATGAGGTGATAGGAACAAAAAAGTTAAAAATTTGCTCAACTCCATTCCAAATGAGGGAGCAGTTGTCCCAAAGGTGCTTCTTTTCCAAAAAGCAACTGGGACTTCCTTGAGGTTTTCTTTTCTTTGAAAATGTTTTGCTTCTCCTCCAAGAAGCTTATTTAGTTCTTCAGAACTGAACTGAATTGAATGGAAGAAGCTTCCTGGATGAGAAGCGAAATATTTTCAAAGGAAACACCCAAGAAAGTCCAGTTGCCTTTTGCACAAAAAACAAAAGACAAAAAACTCACCTTTGTGGCAACCATGACCAGGATGATCGGGAATCTCCATAGACTCCTGGGAGTCTCTTGGATTGCAAGGCGATCAAACCAGTCAATCCTAGAGGAGATCAACCCTGACTGCTCTTTAGAAGGCCAGATCCTGAAGATGAAACTCAAGTACTTTGGCCACCTAATGAGAAGGAAGGACTCACTGGAGAAGAGCCTCATGCTGGGAAAGACTGAGGGCAAAAGAAGCCGATGACAGAGAATGAGGTAGCTGGATGGAGTCACCGAAGCCGCAGGCGTGAGCTTGGATGGACTCCAGAGGATGGTAGAGGACAGGAAGGCCTGGAGGAACGTTGGTCGCAATGGGTTGGACACAACTTTGCAACTAACAACAACATAGACATTTAGCCAAAAGTTGTAACTTGTTTTCTGAAAAATGAGTTGTGCATCAATTTCAAGGAGGTCTTATTGTGTCTTGAAATGGATACCTGTCAATCAAAGTACTTCTTATTCTTTGCTCCCCCCCCCCCTTAGGAAACTACCACTACAGAAGAGCTGGAACAGTTTGCTAAGGAGTTGAAGCACAAAAGGATTACCCTGGGCTTCACTCAGGCAGACGTGGGGCTGGCCCTGGGTTTACTCTATGGTAGGTACAAGCTGTTGGGTTTTAGGCATGTAAAATATCAAAGAAATGAAAATTTTTGTGGGTTTTTGTATTTTTTTAGCTAGGATGAGAAGAAACTCAACTTTTGTCTCAACTAAGATTAAGAGACTTTCTGTGGCTCTTGAGCAGTCATGGCTCAGAATGATAAGAGCTTGTAGAACAAAAGAGTTGGGAGAGAAGGCCTCCTGAGCTAAAGAGATGTGTTGCATTGAATTGGAATTAATCTTGATCTGTTGATAAGATTGACCCATTAGTCCAAACAATAGTTCCAAAGTGGGAAACCTCTCTCCTTTAAAGGCATTGTTATCTAACAAGAGATGCTCCTTTTTATAGCTTTTATATTAAAAGGTGTAACTGGCATCTAATTTACAGGGCAATATTTTTAAGTGTGTTGATTAATCCGATCAATTAAATCTCTTGTAGCATTTTCAGAGGCATTTCTCACTGTCTACTCTTGTTGTAGCAATTTTTCTGTGACCTGGAATCAATCAATCCTTTCTTTCTTTCTTTCTTTCTTTCTTTCTTTCTTTCTTTCTTTCTTTCTTTCTTTCTTTCTTTCTTTATTTATTTCTTTCTTTCTTTCCTTTTTCCCTTTTTTCTTTTCTTTCCTTCCTTTTTCTTTCTTTCTCTTTTCCTTCCTTCTTTCTTTTCTTTCCTTCATTCCTTTCTCTTTCTCTTTTCCTTTGTTTCTTCCTTTGTTTTTTTCCTTCCTTCCTTCCTTCCTTCCTTCCTTCCTTCCTTCCTTCCTTCCTTCCATCCATGAAGTAAGCCTAATTTTATTTAGGTTTTTATTGAAAACAATTTTGCATTTGAATCTAAAAAGTATGGAAAACACTGGGCAAGAAGTTGCTTTAGATAGCTTTCAAAAATTCTTCCAACACTTGAACTATTAGCAAAGTAGTTGCCAACAATATTGAATATTCCCTATTTTTCTTTAGTTACCACAAAGTATGAACACTTTACTGCAAAAAGCCCCTTGAAGTCAATGAGAGTGAGACCAAGATTGAGTTCTGATAGCTATGACATCTGACCTACTAGATCAGGGATCTCCAATGTTGGCAACGCTAAGACTTATGGACTTCAATTCCCAGAATTCCTCAGGTCTCCAACGTTGGCAACTCTAAGACTTGTGAACTTCGACTCCCAGAATTCCTCAGGTCTCCAATGTTGGCAACTCTAAAACTTGTGGACTTCGACTCCCAGAATTCCTCAGGCCTTCCAATGTTGGCAACTCTAAGACTTGTGGACTTCAACTCCAGTTGAAGTCCACCAGTCTTAAAATTGCCAAAGTTGGAGACCCTTGTCCTAGATTCCTCTTCTAAATATTGATCTGGTTGTTTTTTGTTTTTTGTTTTGTTTTTACTTACTTATGTAGGGAAGATGTTTAGTCAAACCACCATCTGCCGCTTTGAAGCTTTGCAACTCAGCTTCAAGAACATGTGTAAGCTGAAGCCCCTTCTTCAGCGTTGGCTTCAAGAGGCTGACAGTAACGAGAATTTGCAGGAGGTGAGTTTCTAGGATGGACGAATGGCTTATCCTATCTCCAGGACCTGAACAAATTCTTCATTTGGGAAGCTAAGTTTTATTAATTGTTACTAATAATTATTACCGTAATAATGCCACTTTTCTGAGAGTTCTACTTGGCAAATGTCACCCTGCCTCTTTCCCGGGGAGTATAAAATTTAAAGGGTTTTGTTTAACGTTTCAAATAAAAAGAGCACCATTCAGAATTTGGGTGGTCCAGAATATCACCAAAAAAATTTGCTATTTCAAAGGATCTGCTCATTGGATTTTTTTTTCCAGTGCATCTCCTGTATGGTGAGATTGTCCCCAAAGAAAGAAAGGCAGGAATACATATTATTTTGAGGATGAAGGTTCATTCTCTGAGCTTGTGGGTTGGTTTCCAAACGTTTTATTACCAGGCCAGGTAACATCTTCAGCAGGGTCAGTGTTCCTTTGTTTATAAGGGTTTCAGGTGTAGGTGTGTCCCAGAGGTGGTGTTCAGCAGGTTCTGACCACTTCTGGAGAACCGGTAGCAGAAATTTTGAGTAGTTCAGAGAAACGGTGAATGCCACATCTGACTGGCCCCGCCTCCATCTATTCCCTGCCTCCCAAGTCCCAGCAGATCGGGAGGGAATGGGGATTTTGCAGTATCCTCCCCCTGCCATGCCCACCAAGCCATGCCACGCCCACAGAACCGGTAGTAAAATAAATTGAATCCCACCACTGGTGTGTCTGCTGAAGCCCGGTAACGAAACGCTCAGAAACCAACCCACCTCTGAGAACAAACCTTCGCCCTCATCCTACACCCCAAGCTACAAATATTCACCACTATTGCAAAACACACCATTTTCTCAGCCTGATGCACGTTACACATCCTTAGTGGACACCTTTTGCGAGAGGGTTTTGACTTGGGGAATGATAAAATGAATTAATCAATGGAATAGCTTGTCTCTTGGAGTTGTGGATGCTCCATCCCTGGAGGTTTTCCAAAATAGATGGGACAACCATTTGTAAGACAACCACCAGTAGGATCACATTTGGATGTGGCCACAATATCATCACAATATAAAAAAAGATGTTGAGATGCTGGAAAGAGTACAGAGAAGAGCAACAAAAATGATTAGAGGGATGGGGGCTAAAACATACGAAGTATGGTTGCAGGAGTTGGGCATGTCTAGTCTAGTGAAAGGAAGGACCAAGGGAGACATGATAGCTGTGTTCCAATATTTGTGGGGCTCCTACAAATATGAGAAGGGTCAAAACTATTTTCCAAAGCACCAAAAGGCAAGGCAAGAAACTATGTTTGGAAACTAACTAGGGAGAGAAGCAAGCTAGAAATAAAGAGAAATTTCCTAACAGTGAGAGCAATCAACCAATAGAATAGCTTCAGAAGTTGTGGATGCTCCATCACTGGAGGCTTTTAAGAAGAGACTGCAAAGCCACTTGTCTAGAATGGATAGGCTCTCTTGCTCAAGCAGGGAGTTAGACTACTAGAAGACCTCCCAAGTACTCTCCAGTTCTAAAATTCTATGTTCTAAGCATGGGAAGAGCAGGCTGGTGAAAAAAATCGTGGCACGACAAAACCGCGCTGGTCAAAATCACGGCGATAAAATCGCTGCGCTAAAGCCGTGACGTCATCACCGCCGCGACAACAGCGTGGCAACAGAAGGGTGCTTTAAAACAGCGCCGCGGCAGAAAGCCGACTTCATTTAAGGTAAGCGTTAGGATTAGGTTTAGGGGTTAGGTTTAGGGTTAGGTTTAGGGTTAGGTTTAGGGTTAGGTTTAGGGTTAGGTTTAGGGTTAGGATTAGGGTAGTGAGTGCTTGGGAATGCGCAATTTTGCCCTCCGCGATTATGTCATCGCGGTAGGGTCGCGTTTTGTTATGTCTCTGCGCAGAAGGGCTTCGTGGATTTGTGGTGGAACCGAAAAAAATTGCAGCGCCTACATTTTAGTTGCAGTGGCAAAGAAAATTGAATGGAGTTTTGCTATATCGCTCAGCAATATACAGTTTGGTTGTATGGATCAGCTTCCTCCAGTCAGTATTTCTGCAGATATATCTTTCTTTCAGTCAGTCAGTCAGTCAGTCAGTCAGTCAGTCAGTCAGTCATAGGGACCTGAATGGTTCTATAGGAGGGGATGATCAATCTAATCATCAATCAATCATGTCAATATTTGAAGCTCTCTAATTGTGTTCATTAATTCCTTAGTAACAATCAGTTGGATGTTCTGTAAATATGCTAGCACAGCATTAAAATCTACACACTTTTTTTAATTACCCAAACTGGAATAGCAAAAAATATATATGCAAGCATTTCATAAAAGTTGCAGAACAATTCAACTAAAAAAAACAACACAATGACTCATTAAAAAAAAAGCTATGCATATTGTGGCAAGGGAAGTGAATAGGAAGTCATGACGGAATTTGAAGGTGCGCTAAAAGAGGAGAGAAAAAATGATAGAGAAACTAAATAAGGTATTTATTCTTGTCTTCATTTTGAAGATGTAGAACATCCTTGAATTAGCTTTCTTAAGAAGGATATCAGAAGAACAGAGAGAGATGAAATGAAAAGCCTAATCAATTAATGAAAAGCCAGTTTTATGTCCATTCTGGATAAAATGTTGAAAATATTAAAGAGGAAATAATGTTAACATTCAGAACAAATTTTGCTGAAAAGGAACTAGCATGCCCCCCCTTAAAGTTTTATCTCATTAACTTTATTTTTAGGATGTTGGCAAAAATGTAGATGGGATAATTTAGTAGAGAGCATACCTGGGTTTTCAAAAAGCTTTTGACATTTCTCATGTATAAAGTTTATAATCAAAATTCAACAGCCATTAGATAAAAGGGAGATGCTGTCTAGAAAAACAGAAGAATAAAAATGAACCCTTTTCAAATTAGAGAGATTCAAAAAATCCTTCATGGATCAATTGCTTTTTAAATAGTTTCTATATGTTCAGGTGAACAGTAGGATAAGGAGACCACGTTTGTTGATATTATTAGACACTATCCAGGTTAGTAATATCTAAATGAGAGTACAGAAAATCCCATAAGGATTTTTCCAAGCTGCTGAATGGACTTCAGAGAAGAAAATGAATGGTTTAATATATGTACCGTATTTTTCGGCGTATAAGACGCACCTTTTTTCCTCAAAAAAGAGGCTGAAAATCTGGGTGAGTCTTATACACCGAATACACAATTTTTTGCCTCCCGAATCCCCTCCCCTTCACCAAAATGGCCGTGCATACTCTTATGGGGGCTTTCAGAGAGTTCCTGGGGGCTGGGGAGGGCAGAAATAAGCAAAAAATGGGCTGGTTTTTTGCCCCCCCCAGCCCCCAGGAGCACTCTATAAGCCTCCATAAGGCTATGCATGCAATTTTTTTAATTATTTTTTTACAAAAAGGCCCGTTTTCATGAAAAATAGGCCATTTTGGGGAGTTTTGCAAAGTGCAAAAACTTTTTTTTTCCTTTTGGAAAGCTCTTTAACTGATTGAGAATTACGTGGATCAAATGCTGTGCCAGCAGAAACAGAGTCTTAGGTGCTGCAGGTTGTCAGCAATTTCCTTCTCCAGCAAATGGATAAGTACACCTGAAAACATCTACCTACCTACTCTCTCTCTCTACCTACCTACCTACTGTATTTCTCTCTCTTTCTATTTCTCTCTCTCTATCCCTCTTCTTACCTACCTACTGTATTTCTCTCTCTCTCCCTCTATCTACCTACCTACCCCTCTCTCTCCCTACCTACCTACTTTTCTAAAATTTACTTCTTCAAAACCTTGGTGCATCTTATACTCCAGTGCGTCTTATACTCCGAAAAATACGGTAAATGCAAATTGAGCCACACAGGCACGAAAAATCCAGCTTGCATGTCCAATATTGGAACTTGAGGGCCATGGTGGATGATAAGTTAACTCACAGTTTGCTGCTTTAAAAGAGGACATTCTATGCTTGGAATCACTGAGAATGGATTTTAGAATTAAATGTAACAACGAAGGGAAAGATCACACTTGGAATATTGCATTGACTTTTCTGATTTCCAAAAGTATATTGTAGAGCTGGAAAAAGGTGTGAACATGACATGGATATTCCTTTGTTAGGAAAGGGTCAGGATCATGCTTTAGAAAGGAATTCTAGAAAGATTCAGAAGCATGGGTTAAATTGAGAAAGTCACTGCTATCAGACATGGTGATAGTTGCCAATTTAGATAATTTTCAAAGCGGGCTAGACAATTTCAAGTAGACCCAGGTTATATCCATGGTGACTACCTTGTGGTTGTTTACTCTTCCTGAATCATAGGTATCTGACTTTAAATAACAGCTGGTTGATTAACAGTAGAACAGAACACTAAACCACCTATGTTGGCTTGTGAGCTTTCTAAACGTATCTGGTGGCCTTAATTTAGCAGAGATGCTCCTTTTGCTTGACATGTGAAAGAAATTTTGGAAGAAGGGGGATGCAAAGTTAGGAGTCGGTAGAGAAAATTGGGGACTAGAAATCTTTGTAGGCTTGGAGGAAAAAGGAATATCCAATTTGGATATATCCAAATTGAAACATGGGTCAAAGGGATGGCTTTACAAAACGGAGGAGAGGGCAGCAGGTTTGAATGGAGGAATGGAAAATGTTAGAATGCTAGGAGAGATAGGCCTTGACTTACAACCATTCATTTAGTGATCAAAGTTACAACAGCATTGAAAAAAGTGACTTAAAAAGGTCTCAGCACCCCCATGGTCACATGATCCAAATTCAGGCATCCGCAATCGTCGTGCGTTTATGATGGTGGCCACATCCTTGGGTCATGTGATCGCCATTGGCGACCTTCCCACCTGACATCGGAAAGCAAGGGAAACCAGATTCACTTAACGGCCATATGATTCACTTAACAGTGAATCTGCAGCCCTACGCTTAATAACCTCGCCGACAAAAGGATGTAAAAATCCAGTGTGACTCACTGAACAACCGCGCTGCTTAGCGACAGAAATGCTGAAATTGTTCAGTTGTGATTGTAAGTCGGACATTAGCTCTATGCAGAAATGAGTAGGGTAGAGAGTTTATAAGACCAGAAGGTACCCAAGGGAGACGTTTAGACTGTTGCAATGGGACTTTACCACAGTATAGATTGCTTAACCTTGTAAGTAACAGATGCTGGAGACATCTGAAGCCGGATCCAATCTGGGTTGGTCGCCGGGACCAGCGGTTTTCAGACTCATGCTAGAGCCCATCCTCAGGGAACGAGAAGTTCCATGAGGATGGGCTCTAGCACAAGTCCGAAAACTCAGAAGACAAAACCTTTGGTCCCGGTGACCAACCCAGATTGGATCCTGCAACATTATCCTGGGACATGTATATATTCGCTTTTGTTTGTGACACCTGAAGCTATTTTTTTTTTACCACCTCTGTGGCTGTGATAACTTTTAAGCAGAGGTGGAGAAGGGGGCTCTCTTATTGGGCGGGTCAGAAGGGGTTGTGACCTCCAAGCAGTGATCCCAAACATAGCTCTCGTCCTCTGTGCAGCAACTGTGCTCCATGGAGTCGGCCATGATCCAGGCTCGGAAACGCAAGCGCACCAGCATTGAGAACAACGTGCGGGGTTTACTCGAGTCGTACTACCTGCGCTGCCCCAAGCCTAACCTGCAGGAGATTTCACAGATTGCTGGCGACCTCTGCCTGGAGAAGGATGTGAGTGACCCCCCGTCTTAATTGCATGTCCCCAAAAGCAGCCACCATCTTGGTGCGCGAAATCCTAACTCTCCAGGGTCAGGTTTTGATGTCTGATTATTCAAAGTGTGCACGCTTTTGTTTTGTTTCGATTCAGAGCTTCGAAGAAATCAGGCTGACAGCTTTGGAATGGGTTGAATTCCAGAAGAACAAAACACTTTATTTTTTTGGCCTTAGCAAACAATGGGAAATTAAAATTCTTTTTAATCAAAGAAGAAGATAAGAGTGATAGTCCATTCTGGGTACTTCAAGAGTGTCAGAAGGGAATTGCAGAGAGAGTTAGAGGCATGTCACCTCCCGATGTTACATTGTGAAAGTCATTGCCATCGGACATGGTGATAGTTGCCAATTGACTGTTTTGAGTGGGTTACATTCCAAAAGAATAAAACACTTTTATTTATTTTTTTGGCCTTAGCAAACAATGGGAATTTGAAATTCTTTAACTGTTCTGGGGCCAAAGAAGAAGATACAGGGATAATCCTTTCTGGGTACTCCAAAAGTATATTGTAGAGCTGGAAAAAGGTGTGAACATTACACAGATATTTCATTGTTAGGGAAGGGTCAGGAGCAGTGGTGGGTTTCAAATTTTTTTAGAATCTCTTCTGTAGGTGTGGCCTGCTTTGTGGGAGTGGCTTGCCTGCCATGTGATTGGGTGGGAGTGGCTTGGCAATCATGTGACTGAGTGGGAGTGGCTTGGCAGTCATGTGACTGGGTGGGCGTGGCCAACTTGTAAAATGTGGTGAAACTCACTTAACAACGCTCTTGCTTAGCAACCAAAATGTTGGCTCAGAAACTCTGGCATTTGAAGCATGCAAGTCTTAAAGCTGTCAAGTTACAGGACCCTTGCACCCCTAACCTTTTAGAAAAAAAACCCTAGGGGTGTTCAAACTTGACAGCTTTAAGACTTGTGGACTTCAACTCCCAGAATTCCTCCTCCAGTCATGTTGGCTCAGGAACTCTGGCGTTGAAGTGTGCAAGTCTTAAAGCTGTCAAGTTACAAGACTCTTGCACCCCTAACCCTTTAGGAAAAAAAACCCAGGGGTGTTTAAACTTGACAGCTTTAAGACTTGTGGACTTCAACTCCCAGAATTCCTCCTCTCACTCTTCATCTTGATGATGTGCGGACGGAGGTGGGGATGGAGCTGGAACCGGTTCTAAACGGCACTGTAGATTTGTGGAACCTCTTCTATAGAAGAGGTTAGAATTGGCAGGAACCCACCCCTGGTCAGCATCATCCTTTAGAAAGGAATTGCAGAGAGAGTTAGAAGCATGTCACCACCCAGAATTCAATTGTGAAAGTCATTGTCATCAGTCATGGTGATAGTTGCCAATTGACAGTTTTGAGTGGGTTGCATTCCAAAAGACTTTTATACTTTTTGCCTTAGCAAACAATGGGAAATTAAAATTCTTTTTATGTCCTGGGGCCAAAGAAAAAGTGATAGTCCATTCTGGGTCCTTTCAGCCACCTGATTTAGAGAAAAATTGATGTAGGTGATGGACAGTATCCTGCACAGATTACTTTTTCAGAATAAAAGTAAGGAAACAGAATACTTATCGCACAACCCATACAACAAAGATGTTCTGGCATATTGTCAAACCACAGGACAAAATGCCAAAACATGAGGTATTTTCTTTCAGAACACTCTACCTGTCAATCTGGAAAAGTGGCATAATCACCCTATGATTGCCATAATAACCCTATCCACTTTAACTTGAAAAAAGGTTTGCCTGTTGAATTACAGTTCCATTACACCTGATTGTAGGCACTCTTTTCATCTTGCCTGCAGCAAAATTTGTTGAACTATAATTTCCATCATTCTAACCCAGGATGACTAAATTTTATTTAGTTGCAGAAAACATTTCCCCCCTGCTGGCCATTGTTTAATGTATGTATGTATGTATGTATGTATGTATGTATGTATGTATGTATGTATGTATGTATGTATGTATGATAAAGGAGGAGAGCCTGCCTAATATGTAATACAGCACAGGTTCAAATCCCAGTAAGGGTATGGCTAGCTGATGAGAGCTAAATAGCTTGAAATAGATCTATACTAATCTCCCTTTATTTATTTATCAGCACAAATGCAACACACACACACACACACACACATGTATATGTATATTGTGTGTGTGTGATATATGTGTGTGTGTGTGTGTGTGTGTGTGTGTGTGTGTGTATGTATGTATGTATGTATGTATGTATGTATTTGGAATTCCTTCTTCTGGATCTTAAAGTTACGGTCATGAGCCTAAAGCTGTCATACAACTATATTGAAACTATGATAGTTGTATACATGTATATGGCGAGCAAAGAGATTCTTGCGAGTTTAGCAGACAGCTGGCATAGGGAACAAAGCTCTTACGTAATCTGTTAGTCCTGCTAGAAATACTTTGAAACCTCCTCCCAAAGGGGAGCAACAAAAACAGACCGTAAAGTGGGTGTGTGAGGTCTTAACAATGCTTTGAGCTCTAAGCACATAGCACTTATAATCAGTATCCTGAATAACTGGAAGTTTCTTTCCGATACTCTTCTTGGTTGTCCTTACCACTCTCTTTATGGACTTTCTATCTGAGGTGCTGCTGCGGCCAAACCAAACAGTGATGCAGTGTGTTGTGTGCTCACAATTGTGCCTCTGTAAAAACTGGCCAGGGCAGGAGGAGAAAGATGTGTTCTCCTCAAACGCCGCAGGAAATGCAGATGTTGGTTTGCATGCTTCACTGAGGATGACATTTGGAGAGGCCAAC
Source organism: Thamnophis elegans (assembly GCF_009769535.1). NCBI lineage: Eukaryota > Metazoa > Chordata > Lepidosauria > Squamata > Natricidae > Thamnophis > Thamnophis elegans. The sequence continues at coordinate 150,362,401 of NC_045542.1, read as the reverse complement.
TCAGTTTCTTCTGCTGTTGCAACATTCAAGGGCAGGTAGAGTCTTTCTAGAGGATGGGCTCTGCAAGGAGCTATGGAGGGAAGATCATTGTGGGGAGGATTAGCACAGTGATCTGTCCCTCATCATATTGGCTTGACCATAAGCTGTGGTTAGAAAGCAGTATTGCAGGCAAACTCTGCCCACAATCAGGAGTTCGATCCTGACCAGCTCAAGGTTGACTCAGCTTCCCATCCTTCCGAGGTCGTTAAAATAAGGACCCAGGTTGTTGGGGGCCATATGCTGAAGTTGTAAACATCTCCCCAGAGAGTGCTCTAAAGTGGTATGGAGCAGTATAAGTGTTCTTGCTATAACTTACATGTGCTTTGTCTCTTGCAGGTAGTACGCGTCTGGTTTTGCAACCGCCGTCAGAAGGGCAAGCGCAATGGAAACGGCCCTCGGGAGGAGCCCGATGGTCCTGTTCCACCCCAAGCTTGTCCTCATGGGCCGCTCCAAGCGCCGCCCCACGGCCTTGGCCCCGTCCACCAGCTGCCTCCACCGCCCCAGGGCTACAACACAACTGCGTTTGCTGCTGTTTACGTGCCCCAGTTCCACGAAGGGGAAGTCTTTATCGCTCCCACCTCGACCCCCACTGTGATGGGCCACCCAATGCATTCCACCTGAGCAGCCTGTCTAGCAAAATCTCGGCGTCTTAAATTTTTTTTTAATCTCAGGGAGGTCCTCCAGCCATTTTCTTTCTTATTTCTTAGATTTGTTTTCCTTTAGGAAAGGAAGGGCTCAAAGCTTAGGCTTTTGACCATCTTTTAACACTCAGGGATACAAAGCTTCTTGGTGAGGTTTTTCTAATCAGGGTTTTAAAAAAGATTTTTTCCAATGATTTTTTAAAAATATTTTATCAAAGGAAAAGCTGCTTCTAAAAGTCGCTTTCACTTCCAACCCTTTTTTGGTTTCTATAGGATCCATAATAGCTGGTCTTTTATTTAGTTTGGCATGCATCCATATTTACCCACCTCAAATCCAGATGTTTCTGTCTCTAAAGGACCAAGTAGATTTTTGGGGAACTGACCATAATTGGGCATCATTGCCCACTTTTAATTAATGAGACAGCAAGGCTTATGAAGGTTAAAAATGGGCTTTGGTCTCATAACTATCCCAACACAAAGCCACGTGGTTTCATTTCTCGGTGAACCTAAACAAATCACACAGTTGTGTTATTTTCTTTGTGGAACACAACTCCCCTGCAGTTAGAAAGGATTTGGGGTTTTCATTTTTCTTTTTTTTCTTTCTCTCCCTCCTCATCCTATCATTTAGTACAACTTTCTTTGAGGGATGACCTATGTCAAAGCATTCTTGTGTCTGAACGTCTCTGAGCCGACCAAGAAAACTCTTTAAAAGCTTACTGAAATCTTGGTCTGATTCTTTGTCCACCCCACAATGGAGACCTTAATGGTGTCCCCAGAAACATTATCCTTTTGGCCTTGGTTGCCATTGCAATCCTCAAAAATCAAGATTTTAGACGATGCCCTTTTCTCCTAAGTACACACAAAAGGCTGGAAACGCAACTCTGAAAGTTCACAATCTTAAATACACAAGAACGCATGGTATGAGATATATTTTGAGCAGGATCTTCTTTCAAGGACCAGATGTCCCATTTTTCCTCCCTGCCCTGTTACAAATTCAAAAACAGGCCAGCACATCAAAACCAAGCATGGGACAGGAAGCTAGCTATAAATATTGAAAGTCATACCCCGTTCCTCATTGGCCTTTCATACCATTACTATTGTATTTAGCATGGGAGAAGAATGTTGGTGGTTGTGTTATTTTAATCATTAACTTGTATGATTTTATCTTTGTATTTTGATTTGTCCTAACTTACCCAATTGTTTGTATGACATAAGAGGCCTCTATTAAAAAAATATTGCTGATTAGCGTAGGCCTGGTGATTTCTTTGAAAAAAATCAGTATCTTATCAGGAAAGTTGAAATAATGCGTTGGCCACAAATCAGGACACCTAAATTCATAATTTTGAATCCCGCAAACCACTACTATGAATTAGTGACGGGATGGGGTCCTTCAGGCACTTAGCTTGTCTGCCTGTTGGCAGAAAGAAGCTCCCGGGGTCAACCCTAGCTTTGCTGTCCATTGCAGCTAGGAATCTCAAAAACAGCCAAGAATGAATGTTTGTCTTATAGCCAGCCCGGGGTGCTAGATTGGCCCCTTGCAAACTCTATCTCTTTGGACCCCGGCCGAAGTTTTATGCGCCGCTCACTGAAGCGCCTGGACTCCCAGGGAGGGACTTGATCTACTAAACAGGCAGCCAAGCTAAGTGCCTGAAGGACCCCATCCCATCAGCGAGCAGGATTAATTGGTTTGGTGAGCTGTATCTGGCGCAGGGGGCATAGTTTGAGGATCCCTGATTTAGTGCAATATAAAAAATGCAAAAACTTTTCTGTGGACTGACTACCAAAATTTTCTCATGGATCACCAGTGATCCACAGATCACCAGTTGGTGACCGCTTGTCTAAACCTTGTGGCCATCGATTTATGGCTTTCAGTACCACTCCGTAAATGAAACTGCTGTTCATAAACATGATCGACCGCCTCATTGTTTATCCACACTTCTCTGAATCCAGGTGCCTATGTTTTGGGGTGAAGGAGGAATGTAGAGTGTGCACCATTTACAGTTTTTTATAGTTAGTCCTCAACTTAGAACAGTTCATTTGTCATTTGAAGTTATAACTTCGGTGAAAAAAGTGACTTATTTTATACACTTACTAGCTGGATTAACCGTGTTTCGCTACGAAACTGGCAGTTGGAACAGAGTTCTTTTCAGGTGGGGAGGGGGAGTAGAATGTCTAAACTCCCAGCCTGCAGGACAAATGAGTCACGCGCTGGCCATGCCCAGTAGAGCGAAAGGGTAGCATCAGAGCATGTTACTATAAAGCAACTGGCAGTTATAAGAAATACTGAGGATGTGCTGGTCATTTCAAAAAATCCTTTCTTAGTGAGCACCTAGAAGCCAAGAGGCGTGATCAAAATTCAGATGCAATCAGCTGGCCTGCGTGCATGTGGCAGTGCCAGAAATTGGAAGAGCTGGTCGTCCATTTTCCAGCATGAACATGTGCGCCCCCAGCTTATCATCGTGGGCGCATGCACATCAGTAACCAGAGGACTAGCTGGCAGGCGTGCATGTGCGCAGCGGAAATCAGAAGTTAACTTTCCGGCTGGCACATTTCCCCCTGGGCAGCTCCTCTTCCGGGTTGTGACCCAGGCGAGCACCTATGCACTCGGTGCCGAAAAGGTTCACCATCGCTGCCTTAGAAAAAGAAAACTCTGTTCAACAAACATATGGGGGTATAAGCTTTTGGAGCCAGATAGGCTGTTTGCCATCTTGGTTAGAAGAGGGTCTGTGGCATTGTTTAACTCGGGAGGGCATACAGGAGGGAATGGGACAATTTGCTGCAGCCAATTCGCCGTGGGGAGATTTAACAATTCTATTTCATTATTTAAAAATAAATAAGCTATTTTGATTTTTGCCACTCGCGTTTCATTCTCTCCCTCCTTTTGCACCCTTTCTTTTAAAGATTCTATCCCACCCTTTCTTTGGATATTAGTGTCAATCTTGTCCCATACAGAGATGGCTGTGGTGAGATGGCAAGTGGACTGTGGCGAATTGTCATAGACCCCCATATGGATTTGGTCTCAAAACCACCAGACTTGCTAATTGCCTTTTATTTCCTAGAGTAGCTTCACTCTCCGTCTGCAAAAACATGCGACGTAGACCAAGGATAATGCTGCAGGAACCTTCTGCGATCAACAAAGCAACACATTTGCCTTCACAAGATGCCACACGTATTTCTCAACCTTGGCAGTTTTAAGATGTGCGGACTTCCATTCCCGGAATTCCCCATGGCTGGCTGGGGAATTCTGGGACTGGAAGTCCACACATCTTAAAGCTGCCAAGGTTGAGAAACACTATGCCAGACTGCCTCTTTTAAAGAGGAGCTTAGTTAAATCAGAAGGAGCACTCAATCGTGTGTCTTCCTTATTTGCGTATAAAGTGCAAGAAGCTTTTTTTTTTTAAAGTCAAAAAGCGATTGCTAAAAAGAGTAAAAAATCCTCCCCCTTTTTAATCCCCCCCCCCCCAGTAGTCTCAGTCCTGTGTTAGGAGGCGAAAAGAGAGTGAAAAGTGAAGAGGATGAAAAATCTTTCCTTCCTGGTTGCTTTTGGTGTAACATTCAAGCAAACATATGCGCTTTAAATACGGACAAAGCAGATGGGCAACAATACCAGCCCCGGCCTCATCAATTCGAATAAAAGCCCCGTTCACCTTTCTGCAATTTAGAACACGTGTGTGTGGTTTTTTCCCCCCATGTAATTCTTCATCTTTGAACTCCTTGCTTGCTTCTTCATCCGCCATCTCGCTCACCTCAAAGGCTTGAGAGAGACGGAGAGCGAGAGAAAGCAGAAGTTGTCCCTCTTTCAAAGCATATCCTGTTCTTGGAAAATTGTCCCATATTGTACACGAACTTAGGGAAAGGTTTGAAGAGCCTCAAATCTCAAATCCGGAGACGCAATTCTGGCAGCTGCCTCCCCAACTTTGCTTCTTCTGGGTTTTGACCACCGTTGCTACCTGCCCCCAGGAAGCAGCTGGTTGTTCACACAACAGCCTTCTCCCTGTTGTGAGGCACAGACCATTTGGTACAATCAGAATTGGCTGGTGCCAATCTGACCTTGGCAATATTCGGCTGTTTTATGAATTTGTGGTCCAAGTCAAATGGCATACAGATTGTTCTTCCTTCCACATCTTCTGCAGGACTTGCAAAAAATGAAGACTCCAGGAGTGGGGACTCTGTATCGGTGGTCGGATCCTATCGTTTAACAACTGGTTGGGGGATCGCACGCTTCGCCCGAACCAGTCGAATCCCACCCCTGCTCTGTACCAAAGATCTATTGCATTGATCTCCAGGCTCTTACTGACCTTCTCCAGATGGTCACCAGGTAGCAATTCACAGCATGATCCATTCCCACAAATGCTTGTTTGGCATGTTCTCAGCAAGGCAATGATTTCCAAAGAAACGGGACTGATACATTTAGGAGTCTGTCTCCTTTTAACATGTCAAAGGTCGCTCACCCTATTCCGTCTGAGGGGTTTCCTTTGCACGTACCCACACTTTACCCTACTCGATATCTGCTTCCTTCTCATTGAAGGAAGGCTTACCCTGTGCAAATTTTCAGTAGTCCACATGCGTCCATCAGGGATCTTATTTTTTTTTTTTTTAGTTCTTTTTGGTCACTGATGGGACCCGTTTTCTAAGGAGAATTCTCAGGCATTAGGAACGGCAGGCAACGCACCGAAAATCTGCCTCTTTCACCACACTATAACTGCAGCCCGCACAGGCTACGTGGTACCAGGCGTCGCAGCCATCGCACTGGACCCACTCCACTATCTCGTCTTGGGGAAGGCGGCACCGGGGAGCTGCACATGGCTGCGGGGAAGACAGAGTCTGGGAGAAAACTTGGCCAGCGCTTCCCAGAGGATTCTTCCGAGGCCGGCCACGTCGCTTCCTGGAAAGAACCAAAGCAGAGATAACACATTTGTAACGCATCATAATCACACCCAGGTGCGTTCCTGAGATGGTGTCAGGCCTGCCCCAACTTAGATCCTTAGCAAAGAAAGACCCTCGACTCCATTTGGTTGAAGTGATAAGTTCTTTTATTAAAGACAAGTAGTTTCAGTGAAAGTAAGGCTAGATCTGAGTTTTCCTGCGCAAAAGGTTGCTATTTTCCCTTTTGGTTTATGGTTTTCCCTGGCCCTCCTCCCTTAACCAGTTCAACAGTGTCCAATAGCATCCCGATTGGATGTTTTGGGAAACTGGGCACTTTGAAGCTGAGCACTTCTCAAAGTAGTTTCACATTCCATTCCCAGGCCAGGCATCCTTGGCGGTGGATTGGGCTGAAAGAGAGAGTGAGTGGCCCAAGGTCACCCAGCTGGTTTTTATGCCTATGGCAGGACTAGAACTCACAGCCTCCTGGTGATTGGCCCAAAGTCACCCAGCTGCCTTTCTTGCCTAAGGCAGGACTAAAAGTCAGTTTCCTGATTTCTAGGCTGGTGCCTTAACCACTACATCAAACTGGTTCTCAGACAGAAGTATTTTGTTAAGAGAAGTAAAAAAAGGTAAGAGTTTCCCTGTCTGGTTGTGTCCGATTGCAGGGCACGGTGTTCATCTCTGTTTCTTGGCTGCGAGAGCCAAGCATTGTCCGAATACATTTTCTGTGGTCATCTGACTAGCATGGCTGTACACCAAAGGCACACGGAACACTGTTACCCTCCCACTGAAGTGGTATCTATTTATCTACTCGCATTTGCATGCGTTCAAACTGTTAGATGGGCAGGAGCTGAGGCAGTGGTGATTTTTTTTTTACTATAGGTTCTGTGGATGTAGCTTGGTGGGCATGGCAGGGGAAGGATACTGCAAAAGCTCCATTCCTTCCTCACTCCTGGGGAAGGATACTGCAAAATACCCTTTCCCTCCCCACTCCTGGGGGAAGGATACTGCAAAATCCCCATTCCTTAATCACTTCTGGGGGAAGGATACTGCAAAATCTCCATTCCCTCCTCACTCCTGGTGGAAGGATACTGCAAAATCCCCATTCCCACCCCACTCCTGGGAAAAAATACTGCAAAATCCCCATTCCCACCCCACTCCTGGGAAAGGATACTGCAAAATCTCCATTCCCTCCCCACTCCTGGGGAAGGATACTGCAAAATCTCCATTCCCACCCCACTCCTGGGGGAAGAATACTGCAAAATCCCCATTCCCACCCCACTCCTGGGAAAGAATACTGCAAAATCTCCATTCCCACCCCACTCCTGGGGAAGGATACTGCAAAATCTCCATTCTCACCCCACTCCTGGGGGAAGGATACTGCAAAATCCCCATTCCCACCCCACTCCTGGGAAAGAATACTGCAAAATCTCCATTCCCACCCCACTCCTGGGGGAAGGATACTGCAAAATCTCCATTCCCTCCTCACTCCTGGGGAAAGAATACTGCAAAATCCCCATTCCCACCCCACTCCTGGGAAAGGATACTGCAAAATCTCCATTCCCTCCCCACTCCTGGGGAAGGATACTGCAAAATCTCCATTCCCATCCCACTCCTGGGAAAGAATACTGCAAAATCTCCATTCCCTCCCCATTCCTGGGGAAGGATACTGCAAAATCTTCATTCCCTCCTCACTCTGGGGCCAGCTAGAGGTGGTATTTGCTGGTTCTCTGAACGACTCAAAATTTCCGCTATCGGTTCTCCAGAACCTGTCATAACCTGCTAAATTTCACCCCTGAGCTGAGGCAAGGAACGAAAGCTCACCCCTTTGCAGGAGAATGGTCCCGAGCCCAGTCTGTCAGCTTTCCAGCTGACAAGCTCAGGTTCTTTAACCGTGCTCCTTTAAGAAAAAAAACATTGCCTATAACATAGAACTTAAAGGGACTCACCCACTTGGCGTGATGTGAAGCTTTGGTTCTGCATCTTCCTTGATGTTGTTGCTCCCTTCTTGCATTCTTTGCTGGAGCCTCAAATTGCTACTCTGGCAACACCGGTAAGTCCCCAAGCGCTGCTCCTTATCTGGGGGTGGCTGTTCCTCTTCCAGGCGTGCGATTTCATCCTCTAGTTCAGGAAGCACCGTGTGAGCTGACTTACGGCGGTTGCGGGATGGTTTCGGCTGGGCGGGAGGATCCGCTAATCGGCTTCCACTCAAAGAGAAAGTAAAGGGCTGGGGCTTCAGCTTGCTAAGGCTGCCGATGGAGCTGAGGATGAGGGTGGCTTTGGGGCGGCACGAGAGGGAGGTGGGCGAATGACGGGATAGGGGACGGATGCGATGGTTGTCGGAAGGCAACACCGGCCGGAAACCAGAGGAAGAAGCCCATGGGGCTTTGGGTTCGGTGATAGCTGCAAAGTCTTGCGGCCGGACACGGACTTTCTGGAAGAGGAAATAAAACTCGGAGTTGCCATGTGGCGGTGGCAACACGCAACCCTCAGGCACCGGGCTGGGATGGCCGAAAGTCAGAAGGTCTCCATCGTTCAGATCTACCCGCTGGCCGTGGGACATGCGGAGAGCATTGATGTATGTGCCTGAAAGGATAATTACACGGGGAGGAAAAATGTTACATGTAGTCTAATCCTCAAGGTATGACCGGCCACTAAACAATTGGTTGAAGTCACAACAGACCCCAAAAATGTACTTATGACCCAGATGTGAAGTTCTGATGGGCAGTTCTCTCCCCCCTGTCCACCCCCCACCCCCCCCATGATCACATTTTGGGCACATGTATGGCCATTTGCAGCATCCCAGACTGGATGACATGACCCTGTCAAAAACCGGCATTTATTTCTAGTTTCTGGCAAAAAAAACACCCACTGCAGAAAATGGATTCAGCATTCGCTTAAGAATTATTGCCAAAAAAAAAAGTAAAATCAGGCCAAGCCTGTGATGACCTGCTTAAGGACAGGTATGACTTACAAGCATAATTCTGAGCTCAAGTATGGTTGTTAAGTCAAGGACTATAATGAGCCGTGACCCCTCAAAACCGCGCTCGACTAAGCTGCGCCCGATTAAACCGCGTCGCTGACGTCATCAACAGAGCGACAACAGCCAGCGCGGAGAAAGAAGGGCGCTTTAAATAGCACTTTGAAAGCAAGTCGATTCAAGTTAAGGTAAGGGTTAGGTTTAGGGTTAGGTTAAGGGTTAGGATTAGATTAAGGGTTAGGTTTAGGGTTAGTTTAAGGGTTAGGTTTAGGATTAGGTTTAGGGGGGTTAGGTTTAGGTGTTAATTTTAGGTTTAGCGTTTACAGCGTGCTTCTGTCTCCGTGCTGTTGTCGCCCTGTTGATGATGTCAGCTACGCGGTTTCGTGGAACGCGGTTTTGTGGTGGAACCACAATGAGCCACAGTGGCTAGAATGCAGTGCTGCAGGCCATGTCAGCTGACTGCTAGCTGCAGTTCAGCAGTTCAAATCTCACTAGGCTCAAGGTTGACTCAGCCTTCCATCCTTCCAAGATGGGCAAAATAAGGACCCAGATTGTTGGGAGCAAGAGGATGACTCTGTAAACTGCTTAGAGAGGGCTGGAAAGCACTGGGAAGCGGTATATAAATCTAGGTGCTATTGCTACCTGTATAGGTAGTCCTCGACTTAAAAACAGTTCACTTAGTGACAATTTGAAGTTACAACGGCACTGAAAAAATCATTTATGACAATTTTTTGCATTTACGACCGTTGAAACATCCCCATGGTCACGTGACTTACATTCGAATGTTTGGCAATTGACTTGCCTTTATGACAGTTGCAGTGTCCCAGGGTCACACAAACACCTTTTGCAACCTTCTGATCAGCAAAGTCTATGGGGAAGCCAGATTTACTTAACAAGCATGTTACTAACTGAGCAATTCCAGCGATTCACTTAACAACGGTGGCCAGAAAGGTTGGAAAATGGGACAAAACATCTATCTGACATAGCATAGAAATTTTGGGCTCAAAATTTTGGAAATTATGGTCATAAGTTGACCCCTGAAATAAGCACTTGGCCTTATGTGGGGGGGGGGTATTATTTTTGAGGTGCAGGAGCGGCGAGTGTGGGCACCTCATGGCTACTGCTGTGTTGCAATATTTTTGGGGAGGGGCTTATTTTGGGGGAGGACTTATTTTAGCGCATGCGCTCCAAAGCCCACATGGGCTTATTATCCGGGGAGCTCTTATTTTCAGGGAAACAGGGTACCTGTATTGTAGTGTGTTTCATATCAGGCCTTTTGGAATATGTATTTCTCCTTCAGAAATGAACTTGACTTTTAAAGTAGAAGGTTGACACCCCTTATATAAATATCACCTGTACTGGTCTAAGCAATTATTCAACTTCTGAGTTGTGGGTTTTGTTTTGAAGTCCTCAAAATAAATGAATGAATAAAAGCAATTCTTAACCCTCAAAAATCCAGCCATGCTCAAATTCAACACATTTAGGAAGAAGAAGTGTCTGAACTCTTTGATATAGTGGTTAAGGCACCGGACTTAGAAACCAAGAGATCCTGAGTTGGACCAATCACTCTCTCAGCCCAACCCACCTCACAGGGTTGTTGTTGTGGGAAAATAGGAGGCGCAAAGAGTATTATGTGTGCTGGCCACCTTGAGCTATTTATAAAAATAATGAAGGTGGGATGTAAATAAACAATTAGGCCAGGATTTAGCAGTGCAGAACAGGTAATCCTCCACTTATCACCACAATTGAGCCCAAAATTTATGTTACTAAGCAAGAGATTTATTAAGTGAATTTAGCCCCATTTTATGACGGGGCCACAACAAATGAATCACTACTATTGTTAAATTAGCAAACACAACTGTAAAGGGCTTCCCCATTGACTTTGCTTGTCAGAAGGTCGCAAAAAGTGATCCCATGACCCCAGGACACCACAACCGTCATAACTATGAGTCAGTTGCCGGGTGCCTGAATTTTGATCACGTGGCCACAGGGATGCTGCAACAGTCGTAAGTGTGAAAAAGTCACACTTTTCAGTGCTGTTGTAACTTTGAACACATTCATTTAGTGAACTTTGAACACATTCATTTAGTGAACTTTGAACACTTCACTAAATGAACAGTTGTCAGTCAAAGTCTATTTGTGTTCCCAAGAACTCACCATAACTGCTGCAGTCCACCAGGCCAACTCGCCACTCCCCCGCCATGCTGTCAGCATCCCGTTCTGCGTGTATCTCCGCATGGACCCGGGAGATCAAAGCCGGGTTCTGGTCAGACACCAGAATGACATCGCAAACTTCATCTCGGCGACCCAGACGATAAACGCAGCTGGGCTTGGCAGGTCTGAAAGTGTAGAGATCCCGGTTTGGCAAATCCCCAGAAGAGGCCGGGCCCATCCGGAGCAGCTGGAAGCAGGGCAGAGCTTCAGAAAGCATGGCTGGAGCTCCTTCAATCCAAAGACAGGTCAGGTGACAAGCAGGTGGTGCAGGGGTTCAATCACTCCACCTGCAAGCCGTCAAGTTGACTTCCAGCTGTGGCAGCTGCAAACTTTTTTTAATGGGAAAGCCGAAATAGCAGGTGCAAGAGAATAGGGTCAATTGCAAACTGAGATGGCTGCCGAAATTTGGCCAGATGCCCCAAATCACAGGCTGTCGTGCAATGACAGGTTCATCTCTACCTGAAGATGGGTGGGTCCTTCCATCAGCTTCCTTGATTAACCCCAATTGATTTAACTACAAAGAAAAAAAAATAAGGCTCCTTCAGTCATGCAACCGGTTTCATCTCCCCATGACACGCTTTGCAAAGACGGCTTCAGACGTTTTAAGGGCAATTATTTCCTCAAGAGCAATTTCGAGTCAGACTGACTCCTGACCCGCATTGCGGGTGCAAACACCCGTGTCTGCCACTCGCCATGGGAATTCTTGCATGAAGTCTTTTTTTTCCTCCTCCTTCCCTTCTGCAGGAAGGTTCCAGGCTTCCACTGCAGGGACAATAAATAACTCGCGATCCTTTAAAACTACCCTGCAGGTCCCGTGGAAGTTCGTGGAAAATCAGCCCCGCTGGGTCTTTTCGAGCATCCTCGGGGAAGGGAGGATGCAGATCTTGATGGACCGGATCGAAACCGGCTCGGCTTTTCTCAGCAGACTGAAGATCCTTGGAATGAATTCGAATTTATACACAAAAAAAGTTGCAGATTTCTTGTCCGTCGGTCTCTCCGGTTTTTGCCCGGCAGCGAAGTCGACCGCCCTTCCTTTGCAAGCTTTCTGGAACATCCACGCCCAGGCAACGCGGTTCGGTTCTAGAACCCGGGCGATGTCGTAGCAACGAGCGATCTTGGGCAGAGTGGGGGGGGCGGGAGGGTTCTCGAATCGCCGTTTCCTTGGCGACGCCTCGAATCACCCGAAAGGAAGGAGCTTCTGGAGTCTCCCATCCGCTTCGCTTCTGGCCTCCTTGTCAAAGCCGCTCCCCGGGCTCCGAGCGGCGCGCGCTGCATTCAGATTGGTCCGGCTGGAGCTAGGGAAAGGAGGAGCGGCCGCGGTCTCCGACGCCGATTGGCCGATCGATGAGAAAGCCTTGCTGTCCCGTTGGCTGGAAAGGCTGGAGGGCGGGTCGGCGAGCATAAAGCGCGCGCGAGGCCCGACGCAGGCCTGGGGCGGAGGAAGGCCCTGAGTGGTTGGGATCGTCAGGGTGGGCCTTCGGCATCGTTGGCGCGTTCGGCCAGCGGAAGGCGATTGGATGGCGGGAGGGGCAAAGAGGGGAGGGAGGGGGAGGAGCGATAACTATTGGCGGGATGAGCCGCTTTGGCCCCGCCTTCTGAGCTTCGCTTTCTAGCTAGAAAGTTGCCAAGTAACAGGAATCCTCGACTTAACTTCGTTTAGTGACCGTTCAAAGTTAGAACGGCGCTGAAAAAAGTGACCCAAAGGTGTTGTTTTTTTTTAAGAGGCAACTGGACTGTCTGGTTTTTCTTTGAAGACGTTTCGCTTCAAAGAAGTTTAAAGAAGCTTCTTCTTGGAGTCTTAAAAGAAAAAAAACCAAGAAAGTCCAGTTGCCTCTTGAAAAAAAAAGCACCTTTGGGTCCCAAGTCATTTTTTTCACAGTCGTTTTAACTTTGAACTGTTGCTGAATGCACTGTTGTAAGTCGAGGACTGCCTGTCTTCAGTTTTGACAAGGATGCTTGGCAGTTCTGTAAAGATTATGAGTCCTCCAGGTCATGGTTGTCCCAAAGATGCTTTTTTTCCCCAAGAGGCAACTGGATTTTCTTGGTTTTTCTTTGAAGACATTTTGTTTCTCATCCAAGAAGCTTCTTCAGCTCTGACTGGATGGTGGGGAATGGAAGGATTTATATTCCCTGCAGACATGTGCATCCTTTATGGGGGTCTTTGATGAACTTGGAAGTTTATCTCTGTCCTCAGGGTCACATGAGTAGTGCAAATGTTTCTTGTAGTCTGCAATTTTCCCCCTGTAAATCCATTCCTACTTGCACACCATTCAAAGGGTGTGTTGGGAGTATACTCCTAGTGTTATATATATATATATATGTTTGTGTGTGTATATGTATGTATATGTGTATGTATGTATGTATGTATATGTGTGTATGTATGTATGTGCATATGTATGTATGTATGTATGTATGTATGTATATATATGTTGTATTTGTGCTGATAAATAAATAAAGGGAGACTAGTATAGATCTATTTCAAGCTATTTAGCTCTCATCAGCTAGCCATACCCTTACTGGGATTCTGATATTTATCAGCACAAATACAACACAAATGTGGCAAAAGGCAACAGTAAAAATATTGGGTTTCTTTCATGATGGTCTCTTGTGACGAGCCGATAGACAGATAATGGAAGCAGTTAGCTTCCTCCCATAATTGGGGCATACCAGGGGTTGTGACACTCTATATATATATATGTGTGTGTGTGTGTGTGTGTGTGTACACACAACAACAAATGGTTGTTGCTTTAAATGAATGTACTTATCAGGTGTAATTAACTTTACTATAAGAAGAAGTCAAGAGAGCTCACTCACTCTCTCTCTGCTTGTCCTTTGCTTGATGACTTGATGACTGGAATGTGAACTGAGACTGTAAGCTATTGTTCGTTCTTTGAATTGTGATTGGAGTAATATCTACTATCTACTATGACTGCTTGTGAAGCAATTATCAGTAGCAAAGCTACTTGTTTTTACTAGCAGTGTCTGAAACTCTATTCATGTGTTTCTACTAGTAACATTCTTTCTCTCTAGCTGTACATTCTGCTGCACTACTTACTGTCTCCCAACAGAGATACTCCTAAGAAGGTGTTCATCCCAAATTGTATGGCTAAAAGTCTGTAGGGATTCCCAGTCATCCAGGTCATGGTTGTCCCAAAGGTGGAAGCAACTGGACTTTCTTTTTTTTTCTTTGAAGACATTTCACTTCTCATCCAAGAAGCTGAAGAAGTCTTAAAAAAAAAAATCAGAAGCCTAGTTGCCTCCAGAATAAGCACCTTTGGGATGCTCTGCAGCTGATCTTTGCAGGTGGTGGAAACAACAGGGCTGATTGGTAGCTCCTCTTGCTTCTCTTATCTCTGCCTTTTTCTCCCAAGTTGGGAAAGCAAATGTCAGCTATCTTTTTCAAGAGGCAAGAAGCTTCTTCAGTCTTTAAAGAAAAACAAGAAAGCCTAGTTGCCTCTTGAGAAAGCATCTTTGGGGCAACCATGACTTGGATGATTGAGAATCTTCAACTAATTTATATTCATGACCATTGCTGTCTCCCAAGGCCACATGATCACCTTTTGCAATTTTCTGAAAAAGCAAAGTGCCAGATTCACTTAACAGGGTTATTAACTTATCAACTTGCAGGGATTGACTTAACAATGAGGCAAGAAAGGTCGTAAAATGGGGCAAAGCTCAGTTAACAAATGTCTCGCTTAGCAACAGAAATTTTGGGCTCAATTGGGGTTGTAAGTTGAAACTACAACCTGCATGGGCAAGCCGAGGATACCCTTGAATGATGGGCAGGAGGAGGTGACATGGTGTGAAAATCTGCAAGAAAGATTCCTTGTCTGAAAGAAGAGCTGGATGTGGCTGCTCTGAAGGAATGAATTGAAAGTAGTCAAGGAGAAAACAGATATTTCTCTGTAAAGGTAATGTACAAAAGGTGGAATAGGGCCACCAGGTCAGGTACTTTTAAAATACAGCAGGTATTGTAAATTGGAGAGAAAAAGGGCATTGGTGCTTACCTGATATGCCTCTTCTCATAGTGGGGGAGGAGTATCCAGGATGGGTTGACCTTATTCTCTCGTTGATTGGACTGAGTCAGATAAGCACTTGGGATACGCCCCTGGTCCACCAGGCACTGTCCAGTTATCGGCGAAGAACTCTATCCGACTCGTTGTGCCATCCACTCCAGACTTTTGTTATGGTTTCAAACTTTTTATTGAGTTACAACTTCAACATACTAGTGCAACATCCATCATAACACATGTTACATTACTATGTCAGGGAGGGTCTGGATACTCCTCCCCCACTATGAGAAGAGGCGTATCAGGTAAGTGCTAACACCCTTTCTCCATAGTGAGGGGAGGAGTATCCAGGATGGGACGTACCAAAGCTAACATGTCCCTAGGGAGGGTAACATACTGAGGGAACATGGCCAAACTAAGTCTGGTGGGGTGTGTCCCCTATAGACCGCCTGTACCCTGCGACCAAACAAAGCCTCTGCCGAGGCAAAGTATCCAACTTGTAGTTCCTCACGAAGGGTGAGGGGGAAGACCATGTGGCTGCCCTACATATCTCTGTCAATGACGCCTGTGTTGCCCAGGCCACAGTGGTGGCCGCACTTCGTGTTGAGTGTGCTGTGATGGGGCTCGGTGACTGTATGCCCTGAGACTGGTAGGCCGTAGCAATGCAGGTCCTCTACCACCTGCCTGGTGGTGGAGATCACCTTCCTGCCCAGAGACCCCGGTTGGAATGAGACAAACAGCCTTCTATTCGGCTGGGTTCTTCTGAGGTAAATCCTCAGAGTCCTCCTTACATCTAAGATGTGCCCCTTCCTCTCTAGTGGGCGAGAAGGGTCTGGACAAAAATTGGGCAAAATCAGCCCCTGCGACCTGTGAAAGCATGAACATACCTTAGGTATGAAGGAGGGGTCCAACCGCAACACCACTCTGTCCTGGTGAAAAATGCAGAAGTCCTCCCTGGCGGACAGAGCCTGCAGTTCTGATATCCATCTGGCGGACGTGATGGCCACCAGAAACACCACCTTAAGGGTTAAAAACTTTAGTGACACTGTTCGCAATGGCTCAAATGGGGGCCCCGTCAGAGTGTCCAACACCTTGTGCAAGTCCCAGGAGTGGTACCTATGTACCGTGGGTGGTTTGAGGTTGGATGCCTCCTTCAGGAACTGCCTGACCAAAGGTTGGTGATTGAGTGTCTGGGCTCTGCCGCACAGAAGCAGAGATGAGATGGCAGAGACTTGTCTCCTAATTGTGTTGGGAGCTAAACCCCTGTCCAGGCCTGCCTGGAGAAATTCCAGCACTAAGGGAACGGTGGCTCTCACCGGGTCATGTCCGTGGGAGCTACACCATGTGGAAAAGGCCCCCCTGGTCGCGCTGTAAATGCATTCCGTGGAGGGTCTTTGGGCAGCCTGGATAGTCTCTATTACCCTGGGGGAGAATCTTTCCTCCCTCAGGATGCTCTGCTCAACCGCCAAGCGGTCAACTGGAAGCCATTGGGGTTCCGGGTGCTCCAGTGACTCCTGACTGAGGAAGATCCTTTCCTGGGGAATCCTCCAAGCTCTGCCCACCGAGAGCGATTGGAGATCAGCAAACCATGGCCTCCTGGGCCAGTGGTGGGCAATCAGCACCACCTCCTCCCCCTCCCGAATAATTTTTTGAATGACCCTGGGAATCAGGGGCAAGGGTGAATAGGCATAGAGAAGTCCCCGGGGCCACGGGCATCGGAGAGCATCTGCTCCCTCTGCCCCGTGTGTTTGGTACCTGGAGTAGAACCTCAGGAGTTGGGTGTTGAGGGGAGTGGCAAATAGGTCGACCTCTGGGTGACCGAAGCGGTCCGTCACCTCCCTGAAGATGGCCGGATGCAGTCTCCACTCCGAGTTGTCCACTTCTGCCCAGCTGAGCCAATTGGCTCTGATGTTGTCCACCCCCACTATATGTTCCGCCTTTAAGGATAGAACATTGCTTTCAGCCCTCTGCCCCAGCCTTTTGGCCTCCCGTATAAGGGCCTTTGATTTGGTCCCCCCTGTCTGTTTAAGTGAGCCTTGGTTGCGATGTTGTCTGTGAGGACTAGCATGTGCCTATCCTTGACAGAGCGGTGGAATTGTACCAGGGGCAGATGGACCGTCCTGAGTTCCAACCAGTTGATGTTGTGAGTCAATTCTGCCTGGCTCCATTGTTCCTGCGCTATCTGATCTTGCAGGTGGGTGCCCCACCCGAACAGGCTGGCATCCGTAGTTACCGTCACTCACCTAGCGTTCTGAAGACTTCGCCCTTGGGGACGTCCACCAGGTCAGTGAGCGGGAGACTTCTGCTGGTCTGGGAACAGCTCCTGCGCCTTCGCTGGAAAGGCAAAAGGAATCATTGTAGGTCTCTGGTGTGGAGGCTTGCCCAAGGGACACTGCCAATGGCAGAGACCATGGTACCTAGCAATTTGGACAAAGTGGCTAAGGACACCCTACCTCCCGTGACTACCTGGGTAGCTAGCCGTCTTAGGGAGAGCTGTCTTTCTGATGACAGAAAAACCCTGCCTTCCTCTGAATCTATCAGAACCTCTAGGTGGATTAGACTAGTGCATGGGTAGAGGTGGCTTTTGGCCAGGTTTACCGAGAACCCATGGTCCCTCAGGATTGTCATAGTGGTATCTAGATCCCTTAGAGCCCCCTCAAAGGAGGATGACTGTAGCAGCAGGTCATCTAAATAACATTGAATCCTGACCGGGACCTGTCTCAGATGCGCTGCCAGGCCAGCCATTACTTTGGTGAAAACTCGGGCGGCAGAAGACAGCCCAAAGGGTATTGGAAGTTATGCCCTAGGTAGCAGAACCTGAGATACCTCTGGTGCTCCCGAATGATTGGAATGTGTAGGTAGGCCTCTGTGAGGTCTATGGAAGTGAGGCAGTCCCCCTGCCAATCCCCTCTAAGATGGAATGGAGTGAGTGCATTTTGAACCTCCTATAACGGATGAAGCGTTCAGACGTTTCAGGTTGAGAATTGCCCTCCAGCCCTCTGATACCTTGGGGATTACAAAGAAGATAGAGTAATGCCCCTGACACTGCTGATCTAGAGGCACTAGCTGGATGGCTCGGATATCCAGCAGGTGTTGTATGGCCTCCTGCATCAGTAACCTCCATGCCGGGTTATTTCAGAGCGGGCAGATCTGGAAAAACCCTGGGGGGCTGGAAAGGAACTCCAGTGAAAGGTCACTTATCAGAGGAGGAGCAGTCCCAGGGATCAGTGAAGTACACCAAGCGCCCCTCGATGGGAGGTGAATTGGGTCTAGAATTAGTTTTTGCAGAAGGAGCACCCCCCCGCCTCCTCCTCCACCCCCTTGAAAGGGCCGCTTCTGCTGCCTGCCTCTCTGCTGTCTATCTGGGTATCTCTGCCTGGCTGAGAAACCCCCCTGGTGCTGCCTGGCACCTGAGTACCCCGCATGTGAGTCCCTGAAAGAATCCTGACCCCGGAAGGAAGACCCGAAGTCTTGTCCCTGGGAGTAGGACCGTCTGGGGTAAGGTGCCGCCCTGAACTGTCCCTTCTTTGGAGCAGTGGGAAGCACCTTCTGCTTGTCCTTGTTCTTGACCAGGTAGGGGTCCAGAGCTGCCCCAAAAAGGGCATCTCCTGTGAAAGGAGCAGATGCCAGGCGCCACTTGTGGCATACATCCACCTGCCACTGTCTCAGCCACAGCAACCTACGAGATGCAATGGCTGAAGCGATCGCCCTGGAGGCAAACCTGGCTGTGGACAAGGTGGTGTCCGCTGAAAATTGGATGGCTGCCACCAGTTTGTTGATGTCTTGGTGCGCTCTGACCTTGGTGATGGGGATTCTTTGCTGCAGCTCCTGTAGCCAGAGTAAGGAAGACTGGTTGGTGATCGTGGCTGCCTTCACCGCCCAGGCAGCTGCTTGATTTCCCCTTTGGAGGGTGAGATCCGCCTTCCTGTCCTCCAACTTCAGAGCCTCCTCTGGTTCCCCTGGCAGATTAGTGGGGGTATGCAGTGCCAATACCGGAGCATTGATGGTGGGCTGAGATAGCACCTCGGCCATGTCCTGGTCCACATTGAAGAAAGTCTTGTCTGTGAATGTGGGCATGGGTCCTGCTGTGGGGGCTGCCCATTGGCACTTGACCAACTCAAGAAAGGTCTTGGGGGTTGGCACCGTGTCGGTCTCAATGGCCGGCTCATCAAAGATGGTTTCTGCAGAGAATCCCTGGTGTTGAGGTGGTGCTTCTGCTGCTCTGTTTCTGAGCTTGGCAGCTGCCTGGGCTTTGAACACGAGTGACTTATCCAATGAGGGCTGGAGCAACCCAGGGAAGGCCGGCTTAGGAGGGGGCACGCCTTTGTCTTCGGATAGTTTATCCTCTTTAACTTCCCCCTCCTCGGTATCCAGGTCACTGTCCTCTTTGTGATGTGGCTGAGGAACTAGAAATGGCTTCCCCCTAGGATTACAGGCCCTCTGGTATCCTAGGAGAGGATGCCACCTGAGGCTGCATTTGTGGCTGCTGAAATGCTGCTGTCATGCATTGCTGGAAGGCGTGCATCACTAGATCCTGAAAGTTGGGGACCCCTGTGGGGGGTTGCTGGCTGGAACCCATGCCCACCTATGCCGGGGGGAAATCCAGAGGTGGTAGCTCCGTGGGCAGGGCTGAACCCAGTGAAGCTGTATGTTGGGGGAGGGGGGATTGCCACCTGTGTGTCCTTGCTTGCAATGTGAGATCCTTGCTTGCACCTGTGAGATCCTTGCTTGCAATGTGGGTTCCTCCACTGTGGCCCCACCTGTTGCAGGGACTCCAAGGGCCTTCCCCTTCTGTCCCAGGCCTGGGATGGACTTATGGCCACTTGCCTTCTTGTAGAGCCGCTCCAGCCTCCTGTGCCTTCGCCTTTCATACTTAGAGGGTTTGGAAGGCTTGTGACCACGCTCTGCCTCCAGCTCTGCCCTGGGAGAAAGGTGCTTTTTCTTGTCTCTAGCTTTTGTCCCTCACCCTTCTTGAGGGACTAAGTCGATAACTGGGCGGTGCCTGGTGGACCAGGGGTGTATCCCAAGAGCTTATCTGACTCAGTCCAATCAACGAGAGGATAAGGTCAACCCATTCTGGATACTCCTCCCCTCACTATGGAGAACGAGAATGGTCTGTTTAACAACTTTTGAGCATTTAGTCTGCTTAACACAAAATTATTCAAAGCAAAATGGGAGCACCAGAACACACATTTCCACCAAACCAATCAAGATTCAGTCAAATTGAGAGATGGTTAAAGATAAAAGTATCCCAAACCCTATAGTAGGCAGGATGAAATTCCCTATTCCCAATGTTTAGCAGATATGGAATCTCCATTTTCATAGTTCAGTTAAATCCCTTCCCTGCCAATTCTTTCTGCTTTTCCCAAATTCCTTAAAAAACAAATCAAGAAAGGTATGGAGTAGGTCAGGGAGGGAATAAACCAATTTGGAGTTGTTATGTGGAATAAATTTGCTCACATGGAAACACTAGCCAGTGTGCCTTTGAGTCTCACTGTTTTTTGTCTAGAAATAGTGAGCATAGTTAAATAAGCACGGAGAGCTTATTTCATTTATTAGCAGAGATTCTTAAACAGTGGCAGTAAAAGTACTCAGAAAGCTAGATGTTTTCTTAAAGAAATGGCACTATGTGTCAGCTATATTTTTTAGGGGGTAGCTGGTTCTCTTTGATCTAGGTGATAAATTCCTTTAAGAACATAACATCTTTCCTTTTTTATTTGGTGCAGCAAAGTATGAGTGGTTGAAATTTAATCTAATGTTCTTTATTATATAGCATTTACAGAGTTCATGCAATCACTGATATACAGATTTACTTTAAAGCATCAGTGTGTGTGTGTGTGTGTGTGTTTGTTTGTTTGTATGTATGTATGTATGATATATGGACAATACAATATAGGGCATAATATATTAACACAAGACCATAATAATAATTATGGTGATAATAAAATCACCATAATATGAAGCCATAGAATTACAATGACATGGATGTTATAATTTGATATCTAAAGAAACTAATCATTAATTGCTTCTGGTGTGTGGCTCTGGTGAGATCACTCCAGGTGCTTTAAAACTGAATATAATTAATTCATCTGTTAAGAACAATATAGCAAGGAATAGAAATGCCTAATTGTGTAGTGTAATATCAATTGGTATGACTTCAGAGATCCTGAACTATTTTTCCACATCCAAAATGTGTGAGATCTATGATGGTCTTTATGAGACAATCAGAACTTGATAAAAGAAACCGAACATTTCAATAAATAAAATAACATAATAATAAAATAAATTTATTTACATTGTTTTTATTACAAATATCTGCTCTCTCATCCTTGCTTCTCCAATATTTTCCCCACTGTATTTTTAAGTGTCCATAATGGTGCTTGAATTTTTGTCAGGCTTTTCCTCCTCCAAGATAGCAGCACCCAGAGTTTGTAAGTCATCCAACACAGCAAATAGGGATTCTGTGAAAAGAAAATGTTTTTAAGGATACGATGTCATAGAGGCAGGAAGTATTCAACAAAATCCTGGACTGAACATCCTTAAGCCAGAAGCAAAAGTAACACTAAAATTTAGAAAAGATTCTGAAGATTTAAAAATAAGCTATCAATAAGAATTGCAAAGGATTACGAGAAGTAAAATATGACACTTATGTTAACTGGCAATACCACAGGAAAAAAATAGAACTGTGGAAGAATGGATTTTGAAGTTGACTGAATTAGCAGAGATGGTGAAAGTAACTGCTTTGATTAGGGATATTGGACTAACTTTATAAGAGACTGGAAACTGGTCTTTCTACATGCTAAATATAATAACAGATGGTTAACAAAGAAATTTGAAGATTAGTGTAATGCTTTTTCTTCATATATTGCTGCTTCTTTTCTTTCAGCAACCAGCCAGGGTAGATCCTACATGTTAAATGTATTTATCACTTTTTCCTTATTTTGTACACTATTTTTTCTTTGTTGTTCTTGATAGGATTGTATTATGCTTTTGTTTTCTTTCATTTCGCTTGTTTTACTCTTTTACGTTTTCTTTTTTTTAATGATAAAACAATAAATAATCTTTTAAAAAAGGGAAAAATAGAATTTCTGGAGGACAAATCTATACCTTTAGATAGAGGACTAGTTCCTGTCTTTCCAATTGACTTAGCTGGGACTGCTGACTGCCGATTCTTTCGATACTGGGCTAATAGCCCTTCTTGCCTCAAAGTGGCCTGTAAGAGGAAGGAAGTAATCTTAATGAAAAGCCAGCAATGGGGTAAACAATTCCCCCTTACTGCTTGAACATACCATTAACACGTTTTTGTCCCTCTCAAGCTCTTTCAGACGTCCTTCCAGACGGGCCATTTCCTGTTGTGTTGCAGACTCCTGAATTGTTGCCAGTTCCTCACTCCTTGCTTTGTCTCTGGCTGCCTGCCGCTCAGCTTGCCGTAGGGCAACCACTAAGGATGTAAGCACATTTAAAGACTTCATGTTGCTGAGCGTGAGGAACACAAGCCTCTTGCCACCATATACCTGACTGCCCTAAGGTCAAGTTAACGATGCAAGCCATCTACTGTGAATGGCAGCATCTCTCTGGAAGTTCAGATAAAGGTCATTCCAGGCTAAGCATAAGAGTTCTGGGTAAAATGGGTTTCCCCCCTGAATTGCAATCTGTCGTCCAGTCACTTGATAGTGAGACAGGTAGCATGTAAATTTAATAAATAAATACTTTTTTTTAAGCAAGGACCCGAGTAGTCCATTTTGTAACCTTAACTGTAGCTCGGCCTTGTGTAAAAATCTTCTGTTATCCCTTTACCACAAAAGACTTTTTAAAATATTTCTGCCATAGATAAAACATCTTCAGCCTTCTTCGACTGACAACAGTGTGACAACTCTTACCTGCTTTGGCGTGTTCTCTCCGTGCTGTATTAAGTGCTTTTTCCATTTCTGAGAGATCCTTCCGCAGTTGCGTTTCAACTTCTGTTACCTTTTCCTGCAGGGCTGAGGAAAAATATGGCATTGACCTTAAATAAATGCTTCTCACTACTGTGTGTAACTTCTGTTTTTCTAAGCTTTTTTTTAATTTTTAATTTTAAACACATAAACACATCAACAAAAACAAACATCACTTAAAACAACACAGGAGCTAAAGGTTCCGTCATACAGCAGTTCCATATCAGTGTATCTTTACAATTAGTATCTTCCCTCCTATATGTTTATCTCTTACATTCATGGTCCCCTTGGTCATTACTCATTTTTATGTACAATTCCGTACTTATTTATACTTAGCTGTTTATATCACAATATTGTCTTTACTATCATTTAGTCTGTACATTAGATTATCATTATATCTTAACATAACTTTACTATCTCCTGTCTTATCACTATATCCTAATGTTCTATACTACATTGTTATTTTACATTTCCCTGTTTCTGATTTCTGTCATTGAACCATTTATACCATTTTTTTCCAAATTAAATAGTATTCTGATTCCTCCTTCCCTTGTATTTCCTTCGTCAATTTGTCCTTCTCCATGCATTATCACCTCCAATTTTGGGTATACGTTATTCTGGCTGCAGTTATGTAGGATTTGATATAGTGTTTCTCTGTTGTGCTTTTTTGTGGTTATACCTAATAAAAACCTTCCAGTGTATATGACCCCCGTTATTTCTTCAAATCACTTTTTAATTTTGGTCCAGTATTTTTTCGCCATCTCACATGTCCACCATGTATGGCATTAAAGCCCATATAATTTTTTACACTTCCAACACATCGGTGATGTTTGGGAACATCTTTACGAGCCTCGCAGGAGGTAAATGCCATCTATAAAACATCTTGTACTGTTTTTCCTTGTATGCCGCCAACATGGTCAGTTTCAAATTTATTTCCCAAAGTTTTTCCCATTTTTCCAACTCTATTTTATACCCAAAGCTTTTTGCCCACCTTATCATTGTATCTTTGACGACTTCATCCTCCATTTTATATTTCAGCAAGAACTTGTATATTTTCCTAATCAGTTCTCTGTGCTTTGTAGTATTTTATTCAAGTTGCTCCAATTGAAATTCATATATCGCTGTTACATCTGGACTGGAGTTGTATATATGTGAGCCAATCAATGTTTACTCCCTAGTCTTTAAATTCTTGTATGGTTTTTAAATTCCCCTGATCTTTTATTAAATCTTTATATCTCAGTAGTTTATCTATATCTATAAAATTTGGGTGTTTCGATGCTTCTATTGTGGATAGCCAATTTGATATTTTAGTATAATGGGTTTTCTTTATTTTTTGCCAAACTTGTAGCAACACAGTCCTGATTAGATGCCTTTGAAAATATTTTTGTGATGTTTTTTTCATCCCAAATGAATACATGCCTTCCTACTTGAAGATCGTGTCCTTCTAAAGTCAAGATTTTCTTATTTTTTAACTCTATCCATTCTTTGGCCCATGTTAATGCTGCTGCCTGATAATACAGTTCCCAGTCTGGGATTGCTAAGCCTCCTTTTTCTTTACTGTCGTTTTTCTAAGCTTAATATCCTGGATTCCATGTGATTTCTGCTATTGGTTAATGCTCCTTTCTCATTTGACCATTGCCACCGCCAACTCTCCATGCTAAAATGCAACAACCGAATTGAAAGAGAGCTCTTTTCATTATGCATAATTGCTCATCAGGTTCATTAATTATACCCACCCCTATCCATCATTCTTAGATCATAAGCCTCCAAACTCGATTAAATAATTTTTAGATTTTAAATAGGAAGATTTGGGAGATTTTGTATATACCCCATGAGGATTCCAGTAATGAGTGGCCCATCTAGTATTCAACTGTTAAGGCACCCATTATGTGAATATATCGATAGCCATTTTATTGTTATATCATTGATGATAATATTTGAGAATATTACTGTATTACTGGGAAATTGGAATGAAATGACTTTGGAAGTTCTACAATCTGATCACATTCTGTCGACCTGAAAAATTTACTTTACCGTCTCAGAAGGAATAATAGCAGGGAAAAAACCCTAAGTGTTCATTAAGGGGGATATTAAATAGATGGGAACCTTTTTTAAAAAAAACCTTCCTATCTCAAGTGCATCTTCAACCCAGCTTTTCTCATTAAGCTAAAAAAAAAATACCCACAATTATTGTTCACACTCAGGAAAGAATGGGCTGATCCAATATTTTAGAAAGGACTAAGTCTCTGATACATCACAGAAAATTCAGTTTACAGATAATATACCTGAGATATAAGGCAAATCTTAACACAGAGCTGTAGCTTTCTATGTGTTTTTGGTGTTACAATAGGATTCCTGCCACCACAGGAATTTCTAATTATTTCTACTCATCATAATAGAGAAAAAATGAACCTTCTAATGAAAGAGCTTATTTTATTTATCTCCAGAAATAAATTCTTCCCACCTCTGAAGAACTTAACGTACCTCTCTCATACTCTCCTCTTAATTGTCCCACCTCCTGTCGCAAACTATCTGCAGCTCCGGCATTCCTCTGGAGCTCACGGTTGGTTGTTTCCAGTTGCTTTTCTGTAGCCTCCAACTGTTGCCTCAGTTCCCGTTCTACCGCTGTCTTTGCCTCTAGTGTCTCTTCCAGGCTCTGCAATGTTCCCCTCATTTTGCTCAGATCAGTCTCCACTGTTTGGGAGAAGAAGAGAGAAAATAAATGGTTAAATTGAGGAGACAGCAGACCAATATTTCTATAGATCCCTTCCCCAGAACTTGGAAAAAAGCTGCTCAATTCAGCCTTAAAAACAGGAAAGCATCAGTGAACGAAAAAGGCCTCCTTCCCACATTATTTCAGATTCTAGCTGTGGACACAGATTAATTTTCTTCCTCGTGAAGGATTTTCTGTATCTCTGGGCAAAGGTGAGGCTAAAACTTGGCCATTTTCTAAAATTTTGGTCTGTGTGGAATATCCTGCCAGCCTGCACCAACTGTCTGAAATATGACAGTAGCAAAATCACCTCTCTCTCTTGCTTCAGCCACCTTCTTCTCTATCAGTTGAGCCCCATGTTTAAGCTCTGCAGAGAGTCGGTCTCGTTCTTCATGCAACATGTGTAACTCAGCTTGTAGATCTTCATACGATGGCTGAATCCTGGAAAGAAAGGGCAAGCAGAAGCCATAACTGCTTCTGAATCATAACTGGGGCTTTCTCTTTTCACCTTGTGCGCTAACCAAGTATATATTGTGACTTAACTGCACAGACGCTTAGAAGTTCTGATTTCTAGTTCTACCTCCAAATACAGGTAATCCTCAACTTACAACAGTTCATTTAGTGACTGTTCGGAGTTACAACCCCACTGTAAAAAAAGTCACTTTTGACTGTTTTCCTCACGACTGTTACAGCATTCCCATGGTCACGTGATCAAAATTCAGAGGCTTGTCAACTGACTCATACTTATCATAGTTGCAGTGTCCTGGGGCCATGTGATCTCCTTTTAAGGCCTTCTGACAAGCAAAAACAACGGGCAAGACAGATTCACTTCACAACCGTGTGACTAACTTTAACAATGATTCACTTAACAACTGTGGCAAGAAGGGTCATAAAATGGGCCGAAGCTCACTTAACAAATGTCTCACTTAGCAACAGAAATGTTGAGCTCCATTGTGGCCGTAACTGGAGGGCTACCTGCACTCAAAATATCTGAGGCATTCGTTCCAGTTTTTTTCTCTGCGATATAATTCACCATATATGGATCACAGATGGGGTTTTGAGATTTCGCCATGTTTGGGTCTTACTTAATCTGTAAATGGATCTGGATGAAAACTCAATAGATGGGGGCTTTTAGCCACTTTTTTGCATACGAGAGGGAAGGTATGGGGAAATTTTAAAAGTTACAAAATGTCACCCCATTCTAGAACTGTATGAGGGCACAAATGGGTGCTGGGGCCCATAGGCAGTTTAACACAAGGATGGGCTATCTGCAGAAAAGTATAGCACTTGATTGGAACTCAAAGCATTTTAGCCATATATGTGCTGAATAATCATAGGGAGTAATTTATCAGCCTCAAGATCCATACATAATACCCCAGTCAGAATAATCTGTAATATGTAAATAAGTGGAGAAATTAATTGGCACTGGCCTTTCAAATAAACATACAGAATTATCAAGAGCTTAACTAACCTGCCTTTTAGTTATTTATGGAAGCTTGAATTTGAACTTACTCTTGGTTTGTCCCTGCAACGTGTTTTTCTTCTTGCTGTAGTTTTGCCAGTGCTATTTTCCGACATACCAGCCCTAGAACACAAAATAGAAACGGAACTGAAAAAATAAACTCCTAAACCGAGATGTATGTAAGTGTATAATTGCAGCGTGGGAAGGAGCGTATCGTATTAAATATAAAGGCTATTTGAATGAATGCAGAAATACCAGAATTCAGGAAGCCATCTCGTACAGAACTATATTAATGAAACAAAATTATCCCTGACTCCTGAATACACAAAAGTCTGAAAGACTTATTTCTACTTGAAGATGAAAAGGAACAACAGTGTGTGATCACTTCAATGACAATAAGCCCAATCCTCCACAAAAGAAATACCCCAGATAAGGGGGCAACATTTATTTATTTAGCATATGGCAGTGATGGTGAACCTTTTTCACCTCAGGTGCCAAAAGACTATTGCGCAGACTCACATCCCCTCCATAATTTAATACCCTCCCCTGATGCCCACGCATGTGCACACGGCTTTTTTGAAGCCTGGGAAGGGTGAAAACAGCCCCTCCTTCCCCCCGGAGACCAGAAACGGCCCATTTTCCGACTTCAGACTAGGTCCGGTTTTTACCCTCCCCAGGCTCCAGAAGCTTTCTAGGAGCCTGGGGAGGACAAAAACGGCCTCCTCTGCCACCCGGAGGCCGGAAACAGCCTGTTTTCCTATTTCTGGGTTGTCTGTTGGGCTGTTTTTCTCCCTCCGGAGGCTTCAGGAGGCTTCCCTGAAGCCTCTGGAGGGCAAAAAAATGGCCCAACACACAAGCTGCAAGTTTGGGAACTAACTTCCGGGTTGCCCATTGGGCCGTTTTTCTTTCTGGAGGCTTCCCTGAAGCCTTCGAAGGGCAGAAAAATGGTCAAACATGCAAAACGGAAGTTTGGTAACGAATTGTTTCCTGCAAATGCCCCCTCCCCGTTCGTTCCTCTTTTGTTTCCTATGGGAGGGGCCAATCACCTCCAAGTGTGGCTTTACTCCTAAGTCGACCCTGCTTTCTTAGTTGTTCTTGTCTTCTGGCAGCTCTGCACATGCGCACTCTGGCAACAGGCTCCAGCTGTTCTTCTGCCTCACTGCTGTCTAACTGCCTTTCTACTTCCAACACAGAGCCCTTGTCTAAATTTTCCTCAACCTCCAGGACTGGCTCATGTTCCTTCCCAACTTCCTCACTGTCCAACTCTGCTGCCAGCTTCACAACACTTACAAACAGCTCATGACCAGAGGTTGGGGGCCCCTTGTCTAGGCCATCTAACCACTGCAAAAGAAAAAAACCCTCCAAAAAACAAGCCCCCAAAAATAAGCACTATAAGTTGATCACAGTAATCAAGTTTTGTTTCAAGTTATCCATCCATCCTCCCATCTCACCAACGGCAAGTCTGGTATTAGGATAAGAAGTGGTAGGCAAGCAGCTGTAATGGTTTTAGAGAAGGGAAAGATTTCTGGCATACCACAAGTTCACCATCTGTTTAATATGAGTTTCATATCATGGCTACCTTAATGAAGAAGGTAATATTTCTATTTGCATTTATTTCACACCATTGTTAAGGTGTAGTCCACCAAACCTATTCTAGAGATCTTTAACTTACACAATGCACCATAACTATTTCTTACTTTTGTTCCTGTATGTTTTTAAAAATTTCATTATCTTATTTTTTTTCTTCCTTGTTGATGTTCTTTTAGAACACATCACAAATGTTTAAAAAAATTTTTTTACAATTTACAAGTACTATATTACTACTACCGACCGTAGTTACATTGCAGCAGGATACACATATATTTATACATATTTAATTGTGCAAGTCAAACTTGACTTTGGGTAATTGCAAGGATAAGCCCAGGCAATATTCTAGGCTACATTTTTGGAAGAGGTTTACCACTGCCTTCTTCCTACGTGCTAAGAGGAAATGAGTGATCCAAAATAACCAATAAAGGTAAGACTAGAACTCGGGTTTCTCTGCTCTTTAATGACTTTGCCAGACCAAACAGCAAAAAGAAATGTTTAATATTAAGATTGTCTATGTATACTGGAATCCAAATTAATATTTTTGCCTCAGCACAGTAAAATGAATGAGAGCCCACCAACGTACTTGCTAATTGGACCCACTGTTTAAATATTCATGCTTACGATGCTTTTTTATAATACTCCACTGAAATCAGCTTTAAAGTTTTATCTCATGCCTTGAACTCTGTTGTGAGAGAAGAAGCTCTGAACTTCTCTGTGACACATGTTGCAATACTTGGTATTATTGTAACAAAACAAAGCCCAGAGGGAATTTCCTTTATTTGAATTAGTATTTGTATTGCAATAAGCCAAGAGAAATATTTAGAATTTCCATCTCAGTGCCTTCAACAGACAATAGCGGCAAATTTCTAAAAATAACACCCACCAGAAGAGCAGGAAGCTTATTTGAAAACAGTAATTCAAAACAAACATTTTGTAAAACCACAGCTGAATTGCTTTTTCTTGTTGTATGGGAAGTAACATACAGGTAGTTCTCGGCTTTCAACAGTTCATTTAGTGGCTGTTCAAGATTACAGGGACACTGGGGAAAAAAAGGGACTTATGACCATTTTTCACACTCACAATCGTAGCATCCCCATGTTCATGTGATCAAAAATTGGACGCTTGGCAACTAGTTCATATTTATGACTGTCGTAGTGTCCTGGGGGTCACCTTTTCTAACCTTCTGAAGAGCAAAGTCAATGTGGAATCCAGATTCACTTAACAACTGTGTTACCAACTTAACAATTGCAATGATTCACTTAACCCCTGTGGCAAGATAAGCCTCAAAATGGGGAGAACTCCCTTAAATGTTTCACTCAGCCACATACATTTTGGGCTCAATTGTGGCCATAACACAATTGACTTATCTGTAATGGTTTAATGGTATAAAGCAAGGGTGGGGAATCATGGCCATTTTAGGACAGGGGGACTTCAACTCCCAGAATTCTTGAGCCATTATATTATAGGAAGCCAGCAGGGCTGCCTCAAGAATTCTGGGAATTGAAGTCCACCAAGTCATAAAAGGACCATGGCTCCTCCTTATAACATTACACTATTATATTCCTTCCCGTAATATAATGTCTCAGGAACTCTGGGAGTTGAAATCCATCAGTTATAAAAGGGCCATTGTTCCCCATCCCTGGTATAAAAAATTAATTGAATCGAGATGAGCGGCTCTAGAAATTGAATAAACAAATGGGGAAAAACATGTCAGACAAGATTACAGTGAAGCTCAATAATGCCCAGATTGCTCCATAGCTTACCTTGGATGGTATCAACTCTCTTAGTTGCAAAACTGACCCTATTTCCCAGGCCCAGAAGCCGTAACAAAGCTGCCTTCCATCTCTCTTCTTGCCCCATCAGCTGCTGCTTCAGCCTAAAAAGCAATTGGTTTGAGTCTCAAAACTTTTCAAGATGTTTGGGATCTCTAATTTGGAAAGTAGAGGGTTTGTAATATATGCCAAGGCTCTAAACCAGTATTATCTGTGATTAAAATCAATTAACTTTCACAAAAGAGAGTGTCTAATTACCTGGGAATGTCTTGTAAAGAACAATCTAATTATTGATTTCCTAACCAGTTGTCCTTCTTCAGCAGATAAACAGATGTGGATGTAGGGCAATGAATTCTTTTTACACTTTCATTTTATTCTAATGTTGCAAATTTTCCCTAGGATATCTTCAGTGATTGAATTATTACAGGGTGCAGGAGACGTCACACCAATGGTGACAATCATCCAGATGAGGAATTTGAGCCTTTCAAGGCTTCAGGTTTTTACAACCTCCTAAAACTAAATGTAAATTTCCAGCTTAGGTGGCAATAAACAGAGCATCCTATAGAGCAGTGATGGTGAACCCATTTCAGCACCAAGTGCCCATCTGGGCTGTGAACAGGAAGAGGAGCTGCCCAGGGAGCATGCGCATACCAGAAAATGAGCTTCCACTTTCCGGCACAGTCTTCCGGTTATTGCTACACATGTGCATGCGCAGATCAGCTGGCCAGCGCAAATGCTCATGCTGGAAAATGGAAGACCAACTCTCCTGGTTTCTGGCACTGCCACACGTACAAAGGCCAGCTGATAGTTGTGTGTGCATGCCTGCCAGAAACCCAGAAGAGGAACGGGCGACGCTGCGCATGCCAAGCAACATGGCTCCATGTGCTACTTTGGGCACACATGTGATTGGTTCGCCATCACGATTATAGATACTGGACCAATTCTGTCGGTACCTCAAAAAGGATATTGCACAGCTGGAAAAGATGTAAAAAGAGCAAGCAAAAAGAGTTGCTAGGATAGTCGTCACTTACAACCATTCTTTTGGTGACTGCTAGAGCAGCCCTGAACAAAGTGATTTATGACTAGTTCTGACATGGCCATTGCAGGATCCCCATCATGCATGTATTTATGACAGTTGCAGTGTCTCAGGGTTGTGTGATCCCCTTTTTTGACCTTCTGACAAGCAAAGTCAATGCAGAAGCCAGATTCACTTAACAGCCATGTTATTTAACAGAATAGAATTGGAAGGGATCTTGTAGGTCATCTAGTCCAGCCCCCACACAAGCAGAACCTACAATATTTCTGACAGATGGCAGTACGGTCTTTTCTTGAAAGCTTCCAGTGATAAAGCTCC
The DNA here is from genome assembly GCF_009769535.1 of Thamnophis elegans. Lineage (NCBI taxonomy): Eukaryota > Metazoa > Chordata > Lepidosauria > Squamata > Natricidae > Thamnophis > Thamnophis elegans. The sequence continues at coordinate 150,330,826 of NC_045542.1, read as the reverse complement.
CACAATTCTGAAGGCAACTTCTGATCCATTGGTTAATTGTTCTCACTGTCAGAAAATTTCTTATTTCCAGGTTGAATCTCTTCTGGTTCAGTTTCTATCCATTATTCCTTGACTGGCCTTCAGGTGCTTTGGAAAATAGCTTGACCTCCTCCTCTCTGGGGCAGCCCCTCAGATATTGGAACACTGCAGCGATTCACTTAACAGTTGTGCCAAACAAGATCATAAAATGTGCCAATACTCATTTAGCAACTGTCTTGTTTAGCCACAGTTTTGGACTCAATTACGGTTGTAAGTCAAGGACTATCGTACTCCAATGAAAAAATACAATGATTAGTTTTTTTAAAGTGGATACGTGACTGAAGACATAAAATCATTCAAGATACAGAAAACGTAAGTTAGGAACACTTCCCTCTCGCAATTCTAGCTTTTTAAATAATCAACTGAAACTAAATGCAGAGACAGTCAGGATCACTCTAGATCAGAAGCAATTCTTTTCGCAACAAATAGTTAAATTGTGAAGTGTACTGCTGTCACCGTAGTTTATTTTACTAACATGGATTATTTTTAAAAGACTGGACAAATTCATGAACGATTATACAACTGATACCATCTCCATACTTTAAATACCATTTGTATGATGCAACAAGAGGAAAGGGCTAGGCCTTCCAGTCCGTGGCGTGCTTGTAAATATTCCAGATATACTTGGCTGGTCAATATTGACACAGAAAACTAGAGTAGATGAGTCAGCTCTGTGATCCTAGATAGCTTTTCTTATAATTAAGAGGGGAGAGAACCAAAAAACAAAGGGACTAAAAAATATAGTGGCACAAAGCAATATGTTGATTTAAAGCCAGAAATATTTTTGTTAGGTATATTACCAGAAAAATATGACAAAGGGAATATATATTTAATACTACATGTCTTGATAGCAGCGAGAATTGTATTTGCACAGCATTGGAAAAATGAGGAAACTCCTACAGATGAAAAAGTAATTTAAAAAATACTAGATTGTGCAGAAATAGGTTAACATTAAAGATAAAAGATAAAGAAGATACAGAATATTTCTCAAAATGGGATTTCAATGATTAGATAATAGAGGTAGAAATTAGAAATTGAAAGATTATTACTATGTATAAGTAAATATTATTATCATCACTATTATTATGTATAAGTAAAGTGACCCAGGCAATACACTGTTTACTAAGCACTTATATATATTAAAGAAAAATAAATGTATGTATGCATGTATGTATATTTATCACAGTGGATTCTGCACTGTTTGTTGTTGTCCAACAAAACGTCTCACAAATGAAAGAGGCGCCACTGAAGACAACTAATCTGTGATTAGATGTATATTGTGCCTTTCCTCTAGGATCTCAAGTGACTTATGCGAGGTCTCCTTTTTGTTATTTGCAATAACAAAAACATCAGGATAAAAGTGAGACTGTGCGTGCAAGGCACTCTACAGCAGAGACAAATGTAGCTGAGAAAGCCAGCAAAACATTACAGCTAGTCCTTGGCTTACAACTACAATCGAGGCCAAAATTCATGTTGCTGAGTGAGACCGACATTTAAATGGACTTTGCCCCATTTTATGACTTTTCTTGTCACCATTGTTAAATGAATCATTGCAGCAGTTACATTGGCGACAGGTTATTAAGTGAATTTGGCTCCTCCGATTACTTTGCGGCAAATGGTGATCCCATGAACCCTGGGACACTGCAATGGTCATAAATACAAGTCCATGGCCAAGCATCTGAATTTTGATCACGTGACTATGGGGATGCTGCAATGGTCTTCAATGGGAAAACGGTCATAAGTCACTTTTTCCAGTGCCGTTGTAACATTGAAGCTCTTTCCACTCTGTGCATTTATATCGTTTCACTCCTGTGTGAACCCTTTTATGATCAATAAGATCTCGTTTCCGAAGAGAAAGTGTGGGAGAAGTAACCATTGGGTATTAACCTAATCTTGATTGCCTATTGGAGATTGAGGAAATCTTTGGAAGCCACACCTCCTGCTGGTCCGGTGGCTAGCCACTTTAACTTCAATCTCGGCCTAATTGGAGCGATTTTCCTGCTCTCCTTTCCATCCGAGATTCAGGAGTTTTTTTACTCTCAAGAAAAGCCTCAGCAAGGGATTTCAATTTAAATTGACCTCACCTGCCTTCTGCTGTGCTCCAGCTGCTCATCAAGCCTCGGCTTGCCAGAGCGATTAGAGGCCTGCAGGGCCACCCGTTTTTCCCAAAGGGGGTGGAGGCCCCAGGAAGGGCCAGGATCACAGAAAAACTTACAGACAAAGATTGGAGGAGCCCAGGGAAGCTGGAGAACCCAGAACCCTTCCAGGATTGCAAAGAGGCTTCCACCGGAGGAAGGAAGGAGACTCCAGACGGCACCAGCTGCCTCCATTTTGGATTGTCGCCATTTTAGAAGCACGTGGGAGTGTGTAAACAGTGTTCCGACACTGAAAGCACTCACAAGGCCGTAGGAAGCCGGAAGAGGCTTCCTTTCTGCTCTGCCCCGCCGGTGATCCGGGGGGAAATTCAGGGCCTTGCCTGCCGGCAGCAGCAGAGCCTGCAAGCAATCAGAGAGAGGCGGAGCCTATCCCTAGGAAGGGAATTTATTTCAGCCGGCTGCAGAAGGAGCACGTGGGTGAGCAACAAACCGTGAGTAATGGCAGAGGCGACTAGGAGCAAAAACTCTAGGCCCAGAGCCCCGGGGGGTGCGGATCCAGAGGAAGGGTCCTCTAGAGCGATTTCCCCTGCTCCCAGAGGCAGATCCCCATCTAGGAGGGACAAAGCCAGGGCACCCAGGAATCCATCCCCCAGGAGGGAAACCAGAGCAACCAAGGCCTCGGCCAGGGACTACAGGGCAACCATCAGCCCTTCCCCCCCCAGATCTCGCTCCCCACGCAGGGCCTCTGCCCGGGCTGTACGCAGATCTCCATCCCCAGCCTCTCCAGGGGGATCTCTGAGAAGGCACAGCTCTCTTTCTCCTCCTCTCTCCCCTGCTCCCCTACTGGATTCGAGAGCGGATCCCTTTGGCCGCAGAGCAGCCAGCCCAGCCCGGCCTCGCCTAGCACCTCTATCCCCTGAACCCAGGGAATATTCCCAACCACCAGAGCTTCAGCCTCAGCTGCCTGATCTAACCAGCAGCTTTCAAGACATGTTTGCCAGAGCGTTGGCCCAGGTTATGGCTTCTAGCTTAACTCAGCAGCCACAGGCTCCCAGGAGCAGGGCCCCCCAGGATCCCCCCAGAGGGCTGAGCGATCGCCCTAGCACCTCGGCTGCAAGGGAAGCCAGGTCTCCCTCCCCATCCACGGCTAGTGAGGCATCCAACCTCGAGGAAGGGGAACTAAAGGATGTGGGGTTTTCGGAGGATGAGGTCCCCCAGGGGGAGGAGGATTCCACCGTAGCGGGACTTTCCCCCCCCTCCTTGTTCAGCTCCCTTTTACGCAAGGCAGTAGCCACAGCTGATCTGGATCCACCCTCGGATCCCCAACCCGCAGCTGAGTCCTCGGGCAAGGGCAAAAGCAAGAAGAAGAAAGGGCCCTTCCATAGGCCCCCCGTAGCTAAGGAAGAAATCCCCACCCCAGATATGTTTATGGAGGTGCTCAAATCTCAGTGGGTAAAGCCAGGGTCTTTTCCAACCCCAGGGGGGAACGAAAGAAGGTTTTATAATCTTAACCAAGCCTTTGCCCAAGCCTTGCAGGTTCCGGAAGTGGATAACCCGGTGGCAACCTTGGCATCTTCCTCAACGGTCGTAGCAGGAGACACCACTAATTGCCTCAAGCCTGAGGATAAGAGAGCAGACATTGTTCTGCGCAAGACGTTCCAGGCCATCACCTGGGCTATCAGAGCGGCCGCCTCTGCCTCCTTTTTTAATAGGTCCACGGTCCTGTGGCTGGAGCAACTGAGAGATAGGACCCCAGCCTCTGAAGTGCGACTCCTGCAGGACATCTCCAAGATGCTTGCGGCAACGCAGTTCTCGGCGGACGCCACCTTGGACGCGGTAAAGTATGCGTCGCGTGCTATGTCTTCTTCAGTTGCTTCTAGGCGACTACTCTGGCTACGTCACTGGCAAGCGGAATCCCGAATGAAGTGGCACCTAACCGGCGCGGATTACACCGGGGACAAGTTATTCGGGATGGCGCTGGAGCCTCTCCTTGTGGAGGATAAAAACAAGCGGAAGATCCTCCCGTCAACGAACAAGCGGTCGGATTTCCGCCATGCACCGTACCCTAGGAGGACCTCCTACAGACCACCTGAAGGAGACAGCCAAGGCCAGAGGTACCAAAACCCCAGATTTCAGAGGCAGGGGGATAGACAATTTCAGAACAGATTCAGGGGCCAACACCAGGGGAAGCGGCCCTTTCGTGGAAGAGGCGGTCGTCCCTTCCGCAGATTCAAGTGATCCGCCCCCGGATCACCCCATCGGCGGTCGCCTCTCCATGTTTGCGGATGCCTGGGAGCGTATCACATCGGATGAGTGGGTTCTCCAGACGGTAAGGCTCGGGCTTCGCCTGGAGTTCCGCTCCCTTCCTCCCAGTAGGTTCCGCACCTTCTCCTCCTCCTCAGACCCAAACAAGAGGGCCCTTAAGGCCAAGGCCATTAAACATCTCCTCGACATCAGGGCCATCGAGAGGGTCCCAGAGGGGGAAAAAGGGTCAGGATTTTATTCAAACCTCTTCCTAGTGCCCAAAAGCTCGGGGGGTTGGAGAGCCATCCTGGACCTTAAGTTACTCAACTCCAGGGTGGTATACCGTAAATTCAAAATGGCTTCTCTAAGATCCATCCTGGAGGGCATCCGGCCGGGCGACTTCCTTGCCTCCATCGACCTTACAGAGGCATACCTGCATATCAGGATCGCCCCGGAACACCGTAAGTTTCTGAGGTTCTCCCATGAAGGGGACCATTTCCAATACAGAGCCCTGCCCTTTGGGTTGGCCTCAGCCCCCAGGACTTTCACCAAGGTGCTAGCTGCAGCTGCTGGTCACCTACGTTCCCTCCCTGTCCGTTTATTTTGTTACCTTGACGACATACTCGTCCTGGCCAGGTCCTCTGCTTCAGCTGCAAGGGATCTGAATACTACCATCGACACTCTCAGATCCCTGGGGTTCTCCATTAACCTGGGGAAGAGCCACCTCGTGCCCTCCACCAGGCTGCTTCACCTAGGGTCCATTATCGACTCTGTAGCGGGGGAGGTGTTCCTCTCTCAGGATCGGAAGGACAGCATCGTTAAGATAGCAATAGCAGTAGACTTATATACCGCTTCATAGGCCTTTCAGGCCTCTCTAAGCGGTTTACAGAGAGTCAGCATATTGCCCCCAACAATCTGGGTCCAAATTCAAGATGATTCATGAGGTTCGCAAGTCACGCTCTGTCCCTGTAGTTCTTCTTTCCAGGCTCCTGGGAAAGTTCATCTCGTGCATAGGGATCATCCCCTGGGCCCGACTGCACGCCAGGGAGCTCCAGTGGTTCCTGCTACCACATCAGAAATCCGGGACAAGCGACGCGACCTTCAAGATCCGAGTATCACCCCAAGTGCTGCTATCTTTCCACTGGTGGCTGTCCCCAGCTCTGAACAGAGGCTGCCTCTTCAGAGATCCACCAAGAATGACGCTCACCACCGACGCAAGTCTCTTCGGCTGGGGGGCCCACCTGGAGAACCAGATCGCCCAAGGTCGGTGGACTCCAACAGATCTAAAGCACAACATCAACTGGTTGGAGCTCAGGGCCATCCACCTGGCCCTCCGACACTTCAAGGACATGGTCAGAGGTCAACACATCCTAGTCCTGACAGACAACGTAGCGGCCAAGGCACACGTGAACAGACAGGGAGGCACCGACTCCAAGGCTCTCCGCGACGAGGCGCTGCGCCTGGGTCACTGGGCGGAGAAACACCTGGCGTCCATCAAGGCGGAGCACATCTCCGGAACAGAGAACCATCAGGCAGATTGGCTAAGCAGAGAGACGATCGACAACGGAGAGTGGCAACTCCATCCCTCGATCTTCCACAGGATCTGCGAGAGGTTCAGCCATCTGACGGTGGACCTGTTTGCGACACCGCACAATGCCCAGCTACCAAAGTTCGTCTCGAGGTTCCCGACCCCGGGAACCATGGACACGGACGCCCTACGCTGCAGCTGGCCACCAGGTCTTCTCTACGCCTTTCCCCCCCTTCCCCTCATCCCCGGGGTTCTGAGGAGGGTGGTAGCGGAGAGGGCAGATCTGATAATGGTGGCTCCCTTTTGGCCGCGCCGCCCCTGGCTGGCAGATCTGGTGGACCTGTCCACAGCTCCTCCCTGGAGGATACCAGCAGGGGAGGTGACGCTTCACCAGGGATCCCTAGAGCACCCAGACCCGGAGTGGCTCCATCTGACCGTCTGGCGCTTGAGCGGGAACAACTGAGACAGGCTCAGTTCTCCGAGGAGGTCATCAAGGTGGTAGAGGCATCCCGGAGACAATCCACCACCCGCATCTACAATGCCTCGTGGGTGGCCTTCTCAGACTGGTGCCGGGGTAAAGACATCTGTCTTACGACTGCCTCGGTTCCTCAGGTTCTGGACTTCCTCCAGGAGGGTCACCAGAAGGGCCTCGCCACCAGCACCCTTAGGCGTTAGGTCTCCGCTCTTTCCACAGTCCTAGGGGGGGGTGAACGCTCCCCCCCTATCTCAACACCCGGTTCTCAGGCGTTTTCTCAAAGGGGCGGCGAATTTGAAACCCTCAGCGGTCCATCGATTCCCCTCCTGGGATCTTCCCACAGTCCTCCAGGCTCTAACGGAGGCTCCGTTTGAGCCTCTGAAGGAGGTTTCCCTCCAGCTCCTGACCCTTAAGGTCATTTTTCTGGTAGCCATCACTTCAGCTAGAAGGGTCTCAGAGATCAATGCCCTTTCCAGCAGAGCAGACCTCTGCACCTTCCTAGAGAACAGGGTCGTCCTCAGACTCGACCCTTCTTTCATGCCCAAGATCAACTCCCCCTTCCACAGAGGGTTAGAGATCATCCTTCCGGATTTCTGTCCCCATCCCTCCGGGGAGAGGGAGAAATCCTGGCATAAGTTAGATGTTAGAAGAGCCCTACGCATCTACCTGAAACGCACGGCTCCCTTTCGACGTTCAGAGGCCCACTTCGTGTCCTTCCAACCTTCCACCTGTGGGGCTAAGGTCTCCTCGGCCACCATCAGCAGATGGATCAGAGCGGCCATATCTCAGGCCTATCAGGCTCGGGGTCTCCAGGTCCCACAGAGTATCACAGCACACTCTGCTAGAAGTGCTGCCACCTCAGCCGCCTGGTCTTCCCAGGCTCCCCTAGAAGAGATTTGTCGAGCGGCCGCCTGGGCCTCCCCGTCTCCCTCCCACTATAGATTGGACGCCTACGCCTCGGCGGACGCTGCCTTCGGCAGGAGGGTCCTTCAGGGCGTCCTAGACATGCAAGGGGGCTCAGGCCCGTCCATTCCCTCCCAGGACAACTAACTTTGGTATGTCCCAATGGTTACTCCTCCCACACTTTCTCTTCGGAAACTGGCAGTTGGACTTACCTGAACTGCATGTTTTGACGAGAAGTGTGGGAGGAGTCACTTCCCGCCCGTTATGGCGACCTTCGCCGTGAAGCAGGGCCTGAGCACGTCCAGGTTCAAGCAACAGCTAGGAAGAATTGGTATTGGCTGTTTCTTTTTGCTTCCTTTCAGATACCGTTCAGATGTTCGGTTAAAGTGGCTAGCCACCGGACCAGCAGGAGGTGTGGCTTCCAAAGATTTCCTCAATCTCCAATAGGCAATCAAGATTAGGTTAATACCCAATGGTTACTCCTCCCACACTTCTCGTCGAAACATGCAGTTCAGGTAAGTCCAACTGCCATTTTCCGAGGGAAACCCTTTCCACACTCCAGGCATTTATATGGTCCCTCCCCTGTGTGAATTCTTTTATGAGAATTACGTTTCCCTAAATGAACTGTTGCAAGTCGAGGACTACCTGTACAAACTGACTCAATATTTGATGAAAAAGCCCAGAATCCATTCTTCCCCATTACCTGCTGACAAAGTCAGCCAGTTCCCGAAGGGCTTTTTCACCAGCCTCTGCCCTCTGTTGAAAACCATGCATTTGCTCGTTGGAGCGTATCATCTCTGCTTGCAGAGTCTGTAAGAAAAGGAAGGCTTTTTGTTGAATAGGCCGGAAAATTAATTCTTGTGGTCTCTTCAGAATATATAAGGTAGAAACTCTTAATGCTATTGCGGAGCCCTATTTTGGGGTTAAATAACTATCTTTCCCATTCTAAGTTCCAATTTTAACTGTGTTTCTGGGTGTGCCAGTGGAAACAGCTGCCTGATCACCTCAAGGTTGACTCAGCCTTCCAAGGCCAGTATAAAACCAGGACCCGGATTGTTGGAGGCAATACGCTGACTCTGTACACTGCTTAGCAGGGACTGTAAAGCACTGTGAAGCGGTTTATAAGTCTAAATGCTATTGCTAGATCAAGGACCGAGGTGGCGCAGTGGTTAAATGCAGCACTGCAGGCTACTTCAGCTGACTGCAATTCTGCAGTCCAGTTGTTCAAATCTCACCGGCTCAGGGTTGACTCAGCCTTCCATCCTTCCGAGGTGGGTAAAATGAGGACCCGGATTGTTGTTGGGGGCAATATGCTGACTCTGTAAACCGCTTAGAGAGGGCTGAAAGCCCTATGAAGCGGTATATAAGTCTAACTGCTATTGCTATTGCTATTATTTACTTTCCATCTTTGGATGGCTACCAATAATTCCTAACACCTTCTCCCTAGGCAGATAGCAATAAAAAGTATACAGAGGTTACCTCTTGGCATAGCAATTTCTTTATTCAGGGACTGCTATTCTCTGTTTTGGCGGGGAAGAACATCAGAGGTGAAATTCTGAGGGAAGAAAATGGCCACCTCTCACAAGAATGCAGAAAGCACCAGGATGAGAAGCTGCATGTTCATTTTAGAATCTCTTTTTTAAATGAAAGATCCAAAATGGTGCTGAGCTATCGATAATAGGTAAAGGTGAGAATTGAACTGCTCCAGTCTTATGCTGTCAAGAAAACCAACTCCTGGCTTTCCTGATACTTTGAATTAACAAGAAAAGGCCCTTCTATTTTTCATCTATGATGCACAAACTATCATGCCTTGGCATCTGCCCATTCTGTGTGCACTTGGGGGTCCCAAGTGATCCCTATAAGTCACTTCATATCCACAGAAGACACCTCTTTGTTTGTATATCTCCTTACATCCAGATAATGAAAGCAGGTGGTTGGCTGTAATAGATTAATCCACTAAGGCCAGTCAGCATGTTGCTCAAATAATAGCAATAGCACTTATATACCGCTTCAGTGATTTTACAGCCCTCTCTAAGCTGGCATATTGTCCCCCAACAATCTGGGTTCTCATTTTACTGACCACGGAAGGATGGAAGGCTGACTCAACCTTAAGCCAGTCAGGATCGAACTCCTGGCAGTGAGCAGTGTTGCAACGTTGCATTCTAACCACTGAGCCACCATGGCTCTAATAAATCTAGGATAAATAGATTATATAGAGATTTGCAAAAAAAAAAAGCCCCAACTTTAGAGGAAGGCAGAAGATAACTAGGATAGAGAGAGACTACTTTTTCTCATTCTAGATATTGTTATAAACTTTTTAGTTTGGCCACATTACAGTGAATGGGAGGAACAACTTAGCTTTCAGAACACCCTCCTCTGTAGGAAAATAGGCAGTTCAATCAAAAATACAATAGTATTTTAATGCACAAACTCTAGTTATCCAAGGGGATATTAGAGAATAAGTAGACTTAATGCACTTAATCAAAAATAAAGCCATGCTCCTTCTCTACAGTGGTTACACTTTCCACTGAGAAAATTTCTCCTAAAACACAGCTAATTCTCCTCCTTTGATTTTCTTCCATCAATTGCCGACTATTATCGGTCACTTCAGGGACAACCATTTCCAAATAATACCGCGGGAGTCACTGTAGTCACATATCTTTCTGTTTCAAGAGGGGTTGTGCAAGAATAATTACCTTGTTTCTTACTCTTTCCATATCAGCTTCAGCAGTTTTGTCCTCAAGACTGTGTAGCAACAGCGCGGCTTTCTGTTCTCTAGATGCCACTTCTTCCTCCAGTTCTTTCACCTGGGGACAGTGAATTAGCTACTTAGTTATTATATTTTTATCCCATCTTTATTGCTTTATAAGTAACTCAAGACAGTGAGCATACATAATGTTCTTTCTTCCTTTTATTTTCCCCACAACAAACCAACCTCAGAGATGGGTTGGGCTGAGAGAGAAAGACTGGCACAAATTCACCCAGTCGGCTTTCATGTCTAAGGTGGGGCTAGAACTCACAGTCTCCTGGTTTTTAGGCCAGCACTTTAACCACTACATTAAACTGTCTCTTATTTCTTGGGTTTCAAGGCTGCCAACTCCAAAAAGACTCTGGGGGGGCTTACAGTTTTTAAAAGAATAGCACTTAGACTTATATGCTGCTTCACAGTGCTTTACAATCCTCTCTAAGCAGTTTACAGAATCAGCATATGGCCCCCAAAGAATCTGGGTCCTCATTTTACCCACCTCAGAAGGATGGAAGGCTGACTCAACCTTAAGCCCCATTAGGATCAAACTGCTGGCAGTGAGCAGTGTTAGCCTGCAGTACTGCTTTCTAACCACAGAGCCTGATAAATTGAGGAGTTCCCATTTGTAAAATGCACAACAGCTGGTATTTTCTGTGTGTTCTCAAGCCCCCAGTCCTTCTTCGTGACCATACCTTCTTCTCCAAAAGTTTAGTATCATCCCTATGGCTCAGCTCCTGAGACTTCATCTGCACCAGGAGAGAAAATACTTTCTCCCGCCATCTGGTCAGCAGGCACTGAAGTTTTTGAGATGACTCAGACTGGAATGGGTCCTGGAGATGCACCTGTGAAGATAAAACACAAAATCAGACCTCCAACATACTTATCATCCCTTTCTACTCGGAATGATTGCAGATATCAGGAAGGATACACAAATGGAAAAAGCCAAAGTCTTGTTCTCAGAAATGCTAGACTTTTCAGATACAAGAAAAAGCTTCCACTCACAAAACTCGAAAACTATCAAGATATGAAAGCCCCTGGGAATCCCTCAATTTCACCAGGCCTACATCCCTTCCTCCAACTTTTTTATGTTTCGATAACCAAGACCAGGATTCACAGTATGGTACCCAGAGACAAATATGAAAATGGATATTACTCTTAGATCCTGCCAGGCTCTCACCATCCCATCTGACTTTTTACATTTAAAAATGTGTGTAATTAAAAAATGAGTTGCAAGTCTGTCTCCAGCACTGTTGGCAAGAATCCTTATTGTTTCAGTATGTTTTCTTATAAGGTAAACATGACAGGAGGGCCTGTTTGGTGCAGTGGAAAAGGCATCAGGCTAGAACAGTGATGGCTAACCTTTTTGTTCTCATGTGGCAAAAGTGTGTGCATGCGCATGATAGCACATGCACACATGCACACACCCATAATACAATGCACACACTCCCTCCCTCCCACCCTGCCACCCGTGCCCCATTTTGGGCCTCCCAGGCCTCCCTGAAGCCTCCGGGGACCAAAAATGGGGTGTAGAGGCATACACATTCGTGCATGCCTACGTTGTTATAGGAGTTATGTCGGCCTTGTATGCAGCTTTATTCCTCTCTAGCATTCATCTCCATTGTTCAATGATGCATTTTCCTGCCTCGCTCCTGTGAGGCACTTCCTGTTCCTGTTGGATATATATTGATGGCTTGTATAGTGTTTTGCAGAGATTGGAAAATCAGCTGGTCGGCGGCGTATGCTTGGTGGAGCTCAGCTGGGGTTCATGTGCCGGCTGACAGGCCTCCACGTGCCACCTGTGGCACATGTGCCATAGGTTCGCCATCACAGGGCTAGAAGGAGCCTTGGTGGCACAGTGGTTCGAATGCAGTATTGCAGGCTAACTCTGCCCACTGGCAGGGGTTCAATCCTTACCAGGCTTCCATCCTGTGGTCAATAAAATGAGGACCCAGATTGTTGGGGGCAACATGCTGACTCAGTAAACTTAGAGCAGGGGTGTCAAACTAAAGGCCCATGGGCCAGATCCGGCCCACAGGGTGCTTAGATCATGGCTGGCAGGGTGTTGCAGGAGTCCATCCCGTCTCCCCCACACACACCCCAACTGGAAGAGAACTACAATGCTGATCCAGCCCTCAAAGAAATCCAGTTTGAGAACCCTGCAGTCCAGTATCCAGATCTTACATTGTGTAGGGTTTTATATTCCTTTCCAATTACTGGTATTACAGAAATGTTATATGGATCATTATATTCCAAACCCCAATTAGGTAAGACATCAAAACTTTCTAAAGCACTCAAATGAAATCACCTTTTTATCAAGCTCGGTCTCCTGCAGACTCAAGATATCGCCTAACGAAGCCACCCGAACTTGCAGAAGTTCAGCTGTCATTTTCAGAGCCTCCTTCTCATCCTCAAGTTGCTGAAACAAAAAGAAAAAGGTGCCCAGGTAGTCCTCAACTCTACAATCCATTTAGTGACCGTTCAAAGTTACGACGACACTGAAAAAAGTGACTTTTGACCAATTTTCACACACAACCACCGGCATGGAATTCAAGGAATGTTATGACAATTAGCTTTAATGGAAGTGAGACTGCCTTCGAAGTGTCAGGGTTCCAGTTAACACACCCAACGGAATCAAAACTCCAAGGCAGGCATATTCCTCAAAATATAGATTTATTAGGCATGACATATTGGCACGTCTGGGGAAACCCGACTCTAAACCCCCCTTGGATTTACCCATTAATTAAAAGTAACATTCGCTTTCGCCTGCCGATGCCATCCATCATGTGGTTCAATTTGTTCGCAGTCTAAGGGTCAGTTGGTCCCAGATCCCACCTCCTTGCTCCTGGTGGGAACGTCCTTGGTTCTCAGAGGAAAGAATTTCATTTTGGCTATAATCCCCTAGCTATCTCTACCTCCCCCCTCCTGTTCCCACATCTCCACTCATCTCCGCTGTGGCAGCCCTGAAGGTGCCAGGGGAAAATGGCTTCAGGGCTGACACGAAGGCCATCTGCTGGTTGACTAATGGGCTTCCGAATGGAGATGGTCGAAAAAGCAGATCAAACCAGCAGCCCTGCTTAAGTCTCACCTGTATTCGATTTATCAGCCGCTCCTGTTCAAAATCAGGTTTACTTGACTTTTGCTCCCCCACGTAGGTCTTAAACTGCAGCACCAAAGCATTCTGGGAAGCCAGTTCTGCCTCAGTCACGCTGGAAGAAAGAAACCAGGCTGTTCTGACCCAGGCTTGCTTTGAAAGCAAGAAGCAAAGTCTTGGTCCCGACAAAAGCTCTTTTATTTACACGACTGTGAATTCCTTTCATTCAGTCAGCAAGGCTCTAACAAAGAGTCTTCCAGAGCAATGTTTATCCACACGGACCTTATCTCATTTAGAGCGTTGCCAGATAACTAGTTTCCAAACAGAGCAAAGCAAAACTTGCCACAGAGTCTCTTAGAATCACAAACAGAACTTTCCGGACCGAATGAATGAACTATTTCCTGCAAAAGCCCCCTCCCCGTTCGCTCCTCTTTTGTTTCCTATGGGAGGGGCCACTCACCTCCAAGGTGTCGCTTTTCTCTTAAGTCAATCCTGCTTTCTTAGTTGTTCCTGTCTTCTGGCAGCTCTGTGCGTGTCAACCCACAGCTGACTTTAGACCACCATTTGTCGGCTGTGACCAGGGGGGCATTTGCCCAGGTTCGCCTGGTGCACCAATTGCGTCCCTACGTGAACCGGGAGGCTCTCACAACAGTCACTCACGTCCTTGTGACCTCAAGACTGGACTACTGCAATGTGCTTTACATGGGGCAGCCCTTGAAGAGTGTTCGGAGACTTCAGCTTGTCCAGAATGCAGCCGCGCGAGCGATTGACACCTATCCTCCGCGAGCTGCACTGGCTGCCTATTGGTCTCCGGATACGCTTCAAGATGCTAGTCGTCACTTATAAAGCCCTACATGGTATTGGACCTGGGTACTTGAGAGACCGCCTTCTGCCGATTACCTCCCAAAGACGCATTAGATCCCACAGACTAGGCCTCCTCCGAATTCCATCGACCGGCCAATGCCGACTGTCAACCACCCGGAGGAGGGCCTTCTCTGTGGCTGCTCCAGCCCTCTGGAACGATCTCCCCGTGGAGACTCGGACCCTCACCACCCTTCAGGCTTTCCGTATTGCCATTAAGACCTGGCTGTTCCAGCAGGCCTGGGGCTGCTGAGTTCCATCCCCCCTCGAACTGGAGTGCTTGTTGACACCTTTTTAAACTGTTTTGTATTGTTGTCTGTCTTTTTCTTTCCTTTCTGTATGATGTCCCTTCCCTCCAGGTTTGTTAGCCGCCCTGAGTCCCTCGGGAATAGGGCAGCATACAAGTTGAATAAACCTCTAAACAGGCTCCAGCTGTTCTTCTGCCTCACTGCTATCTAGCTCCCTCTCTGCCTCCAACACAGAGCCCTCGTCTGAGTTTTCCTCAAACCCCAGGACTGGCCGATGTTCCTCCCCAACCTCCTCACTGTCTGACTCTGCTGTCAGCTCCGCTGGCTGCCAGTGGGCCACAACACTGGGACTACCTTGAATAAAATCCCTGTACCAGAGAAGGGAGAGGTGGGAAGAGAGGGAGTGAAGAAAAATAAATCAACCTGAGTTGGTTCTGGAGTGTATCTTTTTTCTCCCTTAACTGGCCGGCTTCCTTTCGCTGAGCTTCCAAATCCTGCTGGAATGCGCATATCTGACGCTTCAAGGAAGTCGCTTCGGCTTCGTAGGCTTCAGACAGCTTATCCAACTGTGAAAGGAAAAAGAGATGCTGGAGACTTGGTACATAGGCTCACCTTGATTACTCTATTTGAAATTACAGGTAGTCCTCGACTTACGGCTACAATGGAGCCCAAAATTTCTGTTGCTAAGCGAGGCAATCGTGAAGGGACTTTTGCCCCATTTTGCTACCTGTCTTGCCACAGTGGTTAAGTGAATCACTGCAGTTGTTAAGTTAGTAACACAGGTATTAGGTGAATCTGGCTTCCCTGTTGACTTTTGCTTGTCAGAAGGTCGCAAAAGGTCATCCACATGACCCTGGGATACTGCAATCGTCATAAATATGAGTCGGTTGCCAAGCGTCTGAATTTTGATCACGAGACTGAATCTTGATCACTGTTGATGCTGTAACGGTTGTTAAGTGTGGGGAAACGGTCTTAAGTCATTTTTTTCCCAGTGCCGCTGTAACTTTGAACTGCCACTAACTGAACTGTTGTAAGTTGAGGACTACCTGCCCTCCCTCTTTTCCAGAGAGCTTTGCAACTTACTTTATTCTATGCCTTTTCTAAAAAAAAAAAAAAAGGCATAGTTTCTCAACATGATTTGATGAGAACCATGGTTACAATGCAGTACTGCAAGCTGGTTCTGCCCACTGCCAGGAGTTCAATCCTGGCAAGGCTCAGTGTTGATTCAGTCTTCCATCCTTCCATGGTCGGTAAAATGAGGATCCAGATTGTTGGGGGGGCGGGGGAAAATATCAGAGGTGGGTTCCTACCAGTTTGCACCTATTCGGCAGAACCGGTTCATCAAATCTACCAAACCGGTTAGAAGAGGTTCCACCAGTGGACCCGGAAAGCAGGCCACACCTACAGAAGAGGTTCCAAAATTTTTTGAAACCCACCACTGGTCCTTGGATATGATTATTCTACACTATCATGCTCATATTTATAAAACTCAGTGCCTCTGTGAAAGGTAAGGATGACGACTGCGTTTGTGGTGCAATCAGAACATTGCGTGTGTTGAAGTTGTTTTAACGCAAACCAAAGATGCCTTTTAAAAAACAAGTTTACACCATATTCTTATGCATGCCAGTGCTGTGTGTGAGGCAATTTAAGGAGGTTCTGACAAGTGTCGTCGGCATCTTCATATCCGGTCACATGGGTGGCAAGCCACTCCGGTCACATGGGTGGCAAGCCACTCCCACAAAGGAGGCCACACCCACAGAGTAGGTTTGAACAATTTTTGAAACCCACCACTGAGTAATATGCTGACTCTATAAACCGCTTAGAGAGGGCTGTGAAGTGGTATATAAATCTAAATGCTATTGCTATTTTTCATTATGCAGTTACCTGTGTTTGGTAATCTTTCAGCACTAACTGTTGGCATTCTTGAACCATGGCCTCCTGCCTCCTCTGCTCCACCTCTCGCTCTTCCCTCATCTGCTGCAGCTCTCCCTGTGCCAGGGCGATTTCATGGTTGCTCCTTTCTTTAGCCGACTCCAGTTCCTCCCTCAGGAAATCTGCTTTTAACTGACTTTGCTTCCTGAGCTCTTCTAATTCATTCCTCAGGGCCTCTTTCTCTTGCTGGCTGCTTTTCCTGACTTCTTCCAGTTCGGTCTTCAGGATAGCAACTTCGGTAAGGTTCTGGCCTTTGAGGAAAGTTAGTTCTCCTTGGAGATTGGACAGGGTACTTTCCTGAGCAGCTATGGTGGCCTCCTGTTGGGCGGAGGAAATTTGAAAGGCGCTAACTTCTGACTCCAAGCGCTGGATCTCGTGGAGCTGATGGGAGATGATTTCAGCCTGTTGAGACATTGCCAGGGTCACACTTGAAGGCTCGGACAATCTATTCAAGGACCTTGGATAGAAGAGAGGAAGATGTCAGGAGGTTCTCCTATCTCAAGAGAGAATGCTCTAGGCCAGGGGTGTCAAACTCAATTTCATTGAGGGCCATATCAAGTTGTGTTTGACTTGGGGTGTGTGGCCGGGCATGGCCAGCTCAACGTCACTCATGTCAGGGGCACCTGTGTTGGCCAAGTACTAAGGCAGGACTTCCCTCACACCCTCCCTCCCAGTATAATCTTCCTTCCTTCCTTCCACCCTCCCTCCTTCCCCTTCTCTTCTCAAGGCCTTTGCTGATTCCAGGGTGGCCCCACGGGCCAGATCTAAGCATCCTGCGAGCCAGATCCGGCCCACAGGCCTTGAGTTTGACACACCTGCTCTAGGCAGACTTCCCCATCCTGATTGCAACCTTTGTGAGGTTCAGTTCACAGAACTGCCCAGCCGGCTTAGCTATTGATGCGAATCCTGGTATTTGATGTCCATACAATCTGAAGGGCATCTACATTAGGAAGGACAATTCTAGGAACTGCTCACTTAATAACAGAAACAACAGAATGCATATTTCCCCGCTAAAAGCCATGCGTCAAGGAGACCATAAGTGGCTTGATCTGCCATACAGGTAGTCCTCAACTTATCACTGTTTAATGACCGTTCAAAGTTACGATGGCACTGAAAAAAGTGACTTACAACCATTTTTTTCACACTTACAACCATGGCACCATTCCCGTGGTCACATGATTAAAGTGCAGACGATTGGCAACTGGCATGTATTTATGACAGCTGCAGTGTCCTGGGGGTCATGTGATCACTTTTTGTGTCCTTCTCACAAGCAAAGTAAACGGAGAAGCCAGATTCACTTAACAACTATGTTACTGATTTAACTGCAGTGATTCACTTAACAACTGTGAGAAGAAAGGTCATAAAGTGGATGAAACTTCACTTAACAGCTGTCCTAGCAATGGAAATTTTGGGCTCTATTGTGGTTATAAGTGGAGGATTACCTGCATAGTGTCCAAAGAAAACAGAACAAAAGTAGAGAAAAATGAATCTAAAAGGTGCCGCTCTCAATTGTTCAGCTAAGAAACGGTTCAAAGCAACCTTCTTCTAATAGTTTCCTCTCCCAGCTCACACAGAATTTAAAAAGTTCAGAGAAAATGAATAAGACACAGAATTGTTCACCTGGTTTTATCTTTTGGGTCTTCTGTCGTATCTACTTTTGTATTCCATCTTTGGAGTTCGTCTTTCAAACGCAAATTCTCACGTCGGAGTTCAGCAACCTCCTCCCAGTTAGGGTAAGCTGTGGCCCCCAAGAGCCCAGTAGTAGACACTGTTGGAGGTGGTGCTGATTGGCTCTGGAAATGTGAAGGTGGGATCAATTCTCTAAATCCTAAGATGGGGGGGAAACACAGAAAACACCTAGATCATGATTTTGTATTTGGATATATAATGCTATAATGAGCCATGGTGGTGCAGTGGTTAGAATGCAGTACTGCAGGCTACTTTTGCTGACTACCAGCTGCCTGCAATTTGGCAATTCAAATCTCACCAGGCTCAAGGTTGACTCAGTCTTCCATCCTTCCAAGGTGGGTAAAATGAGGACCCAGATTGTTGGGGGCAAGAGGCTGACTCTGTAAACCGCTTAGAGAGAGCTGGTAAAACACTGTGAAGCGGTATATGTCTAAGTGTTATTACTATTGCTAAACCAGGCTCTCACCAGATAGAAAACCATTAGTTGTTAATGAAAACACCAAATGGGGATCTTTAGTTTTACACTGACATCTGTTGTGCTGGTTTAAGTATGCCTGTTGCTCCCTTTGCAAACTAAGGGGAAAAAATTATTTGGTGAAAAGAATCCAGGAAGACATGGAAAAACAAATATCTCTTTGCTCTTCTGGCCATCTGATCAATTTCTCACACCATATCAGAAATCCCCAGAGGTCAGAGAGCACCAGTGAGATTATAGGACTGTTTTCTGAAAGGGTATGGGCTGTGTGTGTCTGTGTATACATGCACACATACACATAGACAGACACAGCTTCAAGTCAATATTGACTTCTGGTGACTGCCTGTACACGTTTCTTGGCAAGTGGTTAGAGTGCAGTACTGCAGGCTACTTCTGCTGATCACTGGCTGCCAGCAGTTTAGCAGTTCAAATCTCAACAGGCTCACGGTTGACTTAGCCTTCCATCCTTCCGAGGTGGGTAAAACGAGGACCCAGGTTGTTGAGGGCAATAGGCTGACTCTTAGAGAGGGCTGTAAAGCACTGTGAAGTGGTATATAAGTCTAAGAGCTATTGCTAAGATTTCAGTAGCTGTTTGCTATTGCCTGCTTCCTGGGGCTGAGAGGCAGTGACTGGCTGAAGATTACTCAGCTGGCTTTGTGCCTAAAGGAGGACTAGAATTCCCAGTCTCCTGTTTTTTAGACTGGTGCCTCAACAACTATAACTGGTTCCGTAACAGCTTTATAGGTAATATTTTATACTCCAACCAGAAATGGATCAGTGTCATAATTTAACAACTGGCAAGTTATGCTCTTTGTGAATACTCTCAGGAAATAATCTGGAAAATTTACTTTGTTCTTAGTGGATTTCAGGTAGATTTCTACAAAACACACATAATGCATTAGAAAGGCTAGCTTAGAAGTTGCAACCGTAGCAATAATTGTATGGCTAGGTTATCTCTAAGAAGGAATTTGCTGATTCTTTTACCAGTTGGCCTTGTAGTCTGGAATACAGCAGGGGGGTCCAGGTGCTTGCCTGAATCTTTCCTCTTGTCCATGGTCTCACTCCAAGGTCCTTCAAAATATACAAATACATTGAGTAATAAAAATTTCAATTCTACTCATGACTATTTAAGCACATTATTAAAACAAAATTTCACTATCGAATCAAACACATTCATGTGAAAATTAATTATATCTATTACAATTGAAGGCTTTTTTGTGGGACTCTAAAAGAAGCTAGACTCCTGATTAAGGAAAAATGCCCCATAACCATAAAGGCAATGACTGAGAATAACAGAGTTGGAAAGGACCTTGGAGGACTTCTAGTCAAACCCTTTTGCTCAAGCAGGAGACCCTACACCAAATGGCTGTCCAATGACAGAAGACTGATCACAAGTCACAATCTGATGAGTTGATGGCACTCAGGAGTATCTTTCCAGTTAAGTCTACTACCTGAGAAGGATTACATAAAACAGTCTCTCTTAAAGGGTGATCTTGGCATCCCTGGGATTCCCCAAGATCCTCTCATTGGTCCATGAAATCAAAATTATTTGCCAGCCTATGTTGAAAGATAGTACAATATCAAAATCTTATCAAACAGTTGTGAGAAGCTGTAATGGCAGTGAATGCATCAATTTTAATTTCTAATATAGTAAATATCAATAAATATAACCCATACAAATAAATGCTCTTTTGGGGTTCTCCATAATTTTAAAAATGGGAAGGAATCCTGAAAAAAAAAGTTTAAGAAACAGTGACATAGAGAAACAGCGTACTTTCCTATTATTGCAATGAGCAGCGGAGATTATATAAAAATGGTCTTCACTTCGGTAAAATTAACCTAATTTAGGTGTTTAAGATGACAGTCAATGCTTCAAACAGTATTTTATCTGGAAATCTACAGGAAGTCAGTATAACTATTTAAAAATAGACAAATCATTCCTCACCCAAATAATCCTGAAGAAACCATCGTTAGATCCAGCCATTTTAAACAACTTTCGTCCTGTCTCCAACCTTCCCTTTATTGGGAAGGTTGTTGAGAAGGTGGTGGCCTTTCAGCTTCAACGGACCTTGGAGGAAGCTAGCTATCTTGACCCCTTCCAGTCCGGCTTCAGACCTGGTTACAGCACAGAAACCGCTTTGGTCGCATTGACCGATGATCTCTGGAGGGCCAGAGATGGAGGCTATGCGTCCATCCTGGTTCTCCTTGACCTCTCAGCGGCTTTCGATACCATCGACCATGGTATCCTTCTGCGACGACTGCGGGAGGTGGGAGTGGGAGGCACTGTTCTGCGGTGGTTCTCCTCCTACCTCTCGGACAGGTCGCAGTCGGTGTTAGTCGGGGGGCAGAGATCGTCCCTGAGGCCCCTAACATGTGGGGTACCCCAGGGTTCGGTCCTATCACCCCTACTATTTAACATATACATGAAACCGCTGGGCGAGATCATTCGGAGGCACGGTATAAAATACCATCAATATGCGGACGATACACAATTGTATCTGTCCGCCCCGTGCCAACTCAATGAAGCGGTGGACGTGATGAACCAGGGGCTGGAGGCCGTTAAGAACTGGATGAGTGTTAACAAACTGGTACTCAACCCGGATAAGACCGAGTGGCTGTTGTGTTTCCCCCCCAATAATTTGGCTAATATACCAACACTTAGGCTGGGGGGTCAAATTCTATACCCCTCAGATAGGGTCCGCAACTTAGGAGTCCTCCTGGATTCACAGCTGACTCTTGATCACCAGCTGTCGGCTGTGACCAGGGGGGCATTTGCCCAGGTTCGCCTGGTCCGTCAGTTGCGGCCCTATTTAGATCGGGGGGCTCTCACAACAGTCGCTCGAGCCCTTGTGATCTCTAGACTGGAATACTGCAATGGGCTCTACATGGGGTTGCCCCTGAAGTGCATCCGGCGACTACAGCTAGTCCAAAATGCAGCCGCGCGAGTGATAGTGGGCGCACCGCGGTTCGCCCACGTTACACCTGTCCTCCGCGAGCTGCACTGGCTGCCTGTTGGTCTCCGGGTGCGCTTCAGGATACTGATGACCATCTTTAAAGCACTCCATGGTAGTGGATCTGGGTACTTGAGAGACCGCCTTCTGCCGATTACCTCCCTAAATCGACCAATTAGATCGCACAGACTGGGCCTCCTCCGAATTCCATCTGCCAGTCAATGCCGACTGGCGACCACACGGAGGAGAGCCTTTTCTGTTGCTGCCCCGACCCTATGGAACGAGCTCCCCATGGAGATCCGCACCCTCACCACTATCCAGACCTTCCGCGCAGCCCTCAAGATCTGGCTCTCCCAGCAGGCCTGGGGATAGGCTCCTAATTACCCGCCCGAGTGTTTGTTTGATTGCTGAATGAAAGTTGGGTTTTATTATTTTTCTGTTGTTCACATATTGTTTTGTTTTGACCTTGCACTTCCCCTCCCCTGTGGTTGTAAGCCGCCCTGAGTCCCCTCAGGGAAAAGGGCGGCATATAAATCCCAATAAATACCTAAATACCTAAAATCCTATAAACATTTTTTCTTCTACCTTACTGAAAATTACATGCAGATGTGGTGTGTGTATGTTTGTGTGTACATAGATACATATGTACACACATACATACATATCACATATATTTCACATATACCATATACTTTATATATAGCAAACATTGCAACATTCAATTTTGCAGGAAACCTTATGATGCATCACTGTTTGAAGATCAGTTAGATCTTTAAGGAAAGGAAGATCTAACAGTCAAGGAAAGTCTGGCACTACCAAATCAGTTTCAGTTGATAAAAGCCTCAACCTGAAACACTGAGTTCATTCCCCCTTACCCCACAAAAAATATTCAAATTTGTTTGGATTAATTCCAGTTTATTTCTGATTGAGTTATTATTGCTTGTAGACAAACACTGGGGGAGATCAATACATTATCCAAGAAGGATAACAAACAGATTTGAGTGTCCTGATTGGAGAATTCTGGAAGTTGAAGTCCAAACATCTTGAAAATTGAAAAGACTCTAAACCAGTGTTTCTCAACCTTAGCTGCTTTACTTAGCCACCATGCTGACTGAGGAATTCTGGGAATTCAAGTCCACAAAACATAAACATGCTAAGGTTGAGAAACACTGCTCTAAACCAAAGCCTCACCAATCTTACCATCTCAGATGCTTTTTAGGCTATGCAACCAACCTGGGACTCCACATGACTGGAATCTGCAGTCTCCACATTGGGGAAGATGGTTTTACTTTTAGCCACATGATTCTCAGTTACAGTTCCTACACAGGCCACCCCAGGACGTTTTTTTTTTAATTTATTGGATTTTTAAACTTTCTGAATCTTATCAGTTGTTTAAAACAATCTGATAAAACATCATTCACCTCATTCCATGCAATGAGTGCTTTGGGTTCAGAGAAATGTATATACTTCTGGTCTAATTTCCTGGTTGGCAAATCCAGCATAAACCGTACCCCTAAAGTAACCAATCAATCAATGGAGCTGGAAGGGACCTTAGAGGTCTTCTAGTCCAGCCCCCTGCTCAAGCAAGAGACCATTTCAGGCAAGCGTTTGTCCAGCCTCTTCTTAAAAACCTCCAGTGATGACGATTCCCTTAACCAGTATTGGCGATTCAGACAGCCCCAATACCCCACAATTAAGTTGTAATGTACTTCTCCTGGCTATATTACTGTACATTTCATAGCTACCTGCGCATGGAGCTTCCTTTGGTTCAATTCCAATTTTTGTCCCACAGCTCTTAACGTAAACCCAAATAAAAAACAAAAACTGGCGACTCAAGGGAACGTCCGCCCTTAAACCAATGTACACACACCTCTCCAACGTTTCAACTCACCCAGCATCCGCGAGCTTTCTGATTGGCTGTGCGATGCTGGAACCCCGGCTCCCCAGGGTCCTCCCGTCTTTTCATTGGTTAGTTCCTCGTTCCAATATGCCCCCCCCCACGCCTCCGCCCCCGCCCCTTTCGAACCTTTAGCAACGGTCCCTAACGTTCGGTCAACAGATGGAGGCTCTCAAACTGCTCATGCGCGTAGTGGCGCGGGCCGGATTGGAATTTTTTTTTTGGGGGGGGGAGCTTCGGTTGCCTAGAGAGGAAGCACTAGCTCCGCCCATCCGTGAGCGCTAAGCCAATGAAAACGGAGAAGAGCAATATAAACGATGAGGGCGCTAAAATAGACTTCAATAAAAGTAGTGGACTGATTCCATCCAATAAGAGAACCTTATATTTAAACGACCGCTTCCATGGTTCTGATCCAAAACGGTGAATTCTCTTTTAAATCAATATTTCTCGTCCTTGGCCACTTAAATTCGTGTGGACTTCAACTCCCAGAAATCCTGAGGCAGCTGGCTGTGTAGGGAATTCTGGGAGTTGAAGTCCACAAGCTTTAAAGTTGCCAAGCTTTTTTTTTTAAGACTAAACAGAAATTAATCCCCGAATCCAAATATAGTTTGTCTAGTTGTAATCTATTTGTAATCTAAGCGGACTCTTGAGTTTGTTTGATTTCATTAGGAAAAAGTTGAGCTGTAAGTGGAAGAGTTTTGCCAAAGGAGAAAATATAATTCCTGAAATGCATTTTATTGCTTTTTTCACCTTCCTTATTATTGTGTTGTAATTCTGTCTCCTATCACCTGGCATGCATAGGTCCAGGATAGACAGTGGGCATATTGTTGCATTGTAAAAAAAACAGCACACGACTAACAATGCAGTATTACACTTCTGTTGCTAAGAATCTGAGTTATTCATCCATTATAGATTTTTGACATTTATTCAGTTTTGTTCGGTATCATTTGACGAAAGTAATGTGAAGTTTGATAAAAGATTCATCATAATTGTAACTAAGATCATCTTTGGCATTTGAGGAGGTCAACAAACTCATAATCTAGAATGCCTATTTTTTCACTTTAAATACAGCCAGCTGTGTAATACGTCTTCTTCCAGTCCTTCAGGTAGAATAAAAGTACGCTTTCTTAAATGATTTATGTCATCTAGCATTGCATGGATGATCAAGCAGTTTATCTAATAAACTGAATTATCTTTTATTTCCAAACCATGCTCCTCTGCAGTCACCTTTCCTTTTAAGGGCTGCTGGTGCCGCTATTCATTCAGAAAAGGACAAAGTAATGTTTTTCAAACTTGGCAGCTTTAAGCCAGGGAATTGTTGGAGCTGAAGACCACACATTTTAAAGTTGCCAAGTTTGAAACATACTGCTATTGATGGAAAATCTCTTTTCTCTTCCCTCCTTAGCAGGTACTGTTTTGCCTGCTGAGGGGAAAAACACTCTTTTAAGGGTTTTAGTGAAAGGAGTCTGGGATGGCACCTTCAGTCATCTGTCAAATTATTTGATATTTTCCAAATGTGGGACCATTCCTCTTTTTTTTTTTTTTTTTTTTTTTTTGTATTTGAACAAAACTTTTTTATTTTTCTTTGAAAAAAAAACACAAATATATCATTTGTCAATCATTAAAACATTGAAGTACAATTTTTTTTTGTTGTGTGTACCCCTCCCTCCCTCCACCCCCCACCCCCCCTCCTCCTTCCCCCCCCCCCCCCCGACTTCCCAGAACCCGTACCCGGTATGGATTTTTAACTAACACAGTCTAAAATCTATTGAGAAGGAATGTTGGAGTTGCATCTAGAGATACTTGGGTCGATAGGTTACAGGCGTGGCAGAGGGATATACATTCATAAAGCAAGACAGATCTTATGACTGAAAATCTGGTATTTTTCAAAGCTTCAGTACTTCTATCAAGTAGCCTTGACATCTTGAAAACCAACGTATTTATTGTTGTACATGCAGGTTTCAACAAATACATGAAGACTGCTTTTCAGTGTTCAGAGGAATGCAAATAAACGTGTAAATGCAAGCATTCAGTCACATTTGGGTTATCAAAAGTACAAACTATAATATTTTTATTAGAATAGGCATCTGGAAGTCCAGAAGTATTGGACTAGCGTTTCCAAAAACACTTGGTCAGAAAGGAGAAGATTGGGGAAAATGAATTAGAACATGGATGGCTCTGTGGGCTATGAATACAAAGACTGCACTCATTCTATATTTCTCACCTGGGAACAAGTCTTTTCTTGGAAGAAAAAAAGGCAAAAGGGACCAGAAAACACAAAAGCTTTCCGAATTGAAGATTGTAGCATCCACCTTCTTGACAAGGACACAGGATACTTGTATAATAAAACTCTCATCTTGGAAGCACCTACTAGAAAAATATTCATGGTGAACTACAATAGGACCTGGAAAACCTATCTAGAAGTTGTACTTCAACATGGCTGCAAAGCAAATAGGTGGGAAAAAGTTTGCCATTGGGCAGCATAACAAAATGTGTATGTCATTTCAGTATTTAGTTCCATGTTGGCATCTTATAAGGAACTGGTAAATACAATGAAGATAGTCTTTGAGTTATGACCAATCAGAGCCGTGGCGGCACAGTGGCTAGAATGCAGTATTGAAAGCTAATTCTACCAACTGCCAGGAGTTCGATCCTGACCGGCTCAAGGTTGACTCAGCCTTCCGTCCTTCCGTGGTTGATAAAATTAGGACCCAGATTGTTGGGAACAATATGCTGAATCTGCAAACTGCTTAGCAAGGACTGTAAATCACTGTGAAGTGGTATATAATACTAAGTGCTATTGCTATTGCTATAATGCTATAATGGAACTTGCCTAAAGGTTTACTGTGGGCCGATTTTGCTGAAAATCAGAAGTAAATGCCGGTTTCTGTTAAAATCACTGCAAAACATGTTCATGTGGCCGCAGGATAGTGTGAAGGAATAAGCTTGCATTGAAAATGCTAGTATTCCCCCAATCCGATGGACCATTCCACGAATTCTAATTCCTAGGCTGCTTTGGTAATGAGACACACACACACTGCAGTCTGGGTGAAAATGGTGGATTTCTGGTTATACCAGAGCACCTTTTATTAGGAAAATTCAAAGAAACTAGTTCATCAGCAGTTAGTACAAACAAAGGATTTCACAGTATGTTACAAATCACTTCTTGATTACACATCCTGGCAGAGAAAGCAGGGAGGAGGAACAAAAGGTTCCCCTTTGATAAGGGGAAATGAGGAGGTATAGAATTGTAAATCATACAGAGAGCTACATTAGGCATATGGGAGTAACTGATCTGTTACACGAAGCGGCAAAAGGATGCAAGGCTAATTCTGTGTGTTTATATCTCAGATAATAGAGGCCTCTCATTCCTGTGTGTATCTGTGTATTGCTATTCACATAAACACTTGAAATGGATTCGACTCTCTCTTATCTAAAAGCTTTCCCAGGACTGTTTTTTCCATATGGCTCTTGGCAAATGTTCACTGGGATCAATTCAAATAGTTTATTATTCTTTTGATCTCAGCTAATCTACCTGGCCAATTATGGGGCAGATTCCCACAATAGTGAGCACTTAAAATGGAGTCATTTGACTGAGGGGAGGGGCAGCCATCAGAACTTCCAATCTGAGTTGTAAGTAGCTGTTGGGGAGTTTAGTTTAGTTTAGTTTGTTTATTATTTATAGGCTGCCCTTTTCCCTGAGGGGACTCAGGGCGGCTTACAATTTATAGGGAAGGGGATACAAGACAATAAAACAATAAACATGAAAACAGTGCAAGTAAAAATAAAACACAACATTCATCATTCGGGTGGGGACAGATTACGATCTTTATCCCCAGGCCTGACGGGATAGCCAGGTCTTGAGGGCTGTGCGGAAGGTCTGGAGGGTGGTGAGGGTACGAATCTCCACGGGGAGATCGTTCCAAAGGGTCGGAGCTACTACTGAAAAGGCTCTCCTCCGCGTAGTTGCCAGTCGACACTGACTGGCAGATGGAACTCGGAGGAGGCCTAATCTGTGCGATCTAATAGGTCGCAAGGAGGTAATTGGCAGGAGGCGGTCTCTCAAGTACGCAGATCCACTGCCATGAAGGGCTTTATGGGTGGTAAGTAGGACCTTGAAGCGCACCCGGAGATCAACAGGTAGCCAGCGCAGCTCGCGGAGGATGGGTGTTATGTGGGCGAACTGAGGTGCACCCACAATCACTCGCGCGGCCGCATTCTGGACTAGCTGAAGTCGCCGGATGCTCTTCAAGGGCAGCCCCATCAGAGATCGGTCATGACTTTAGCTGTTAAGCAACTGGTCATAAATTGAGGACGACCTGTACATAGTCATGTTAACATGAAGGAGGAGGTCATGGAAACATTAATAATCCTGCAACGTGCTCTTTCCTACTCTGCTTTTCAGAGTCTTCACTGCTTTCTTTATTTCCAGAACTGAATCCTGGATTTTCTGATTCTGAACGAATGCTTCCCCACCCTTCTCACCCATCACATGTACAATGTCCCCTAAGATGTCCACCAGAAACTCAGGGAAACAAGCATGTTGAGACATGACTGTGGCTACATGAACCTTGCCTGCCAGTACGTCCAGCAGCGCAAGGCATTTTCTGACCCAGGATTGCTTTAACAGAACATTCCCTTGGAAAGTAAGTAGCTCATTGCATTGGACTTGCGTCTGGATGATCTTCTGATTCACGGCATTTATCCGTTCTTGTAATTCCTGTTCCTTTTGGGAGAAGTGCATCAACTTATCATGGTAGCCAGCCACTTCTGCTGTATATTATCTACTGTTTGAATGAATGTTCTGAACAGCTCTTTCATCTGTGACCATTTGGGACAGCAGCCAATAGCCCAAAACCTTAGGTGGAATGATCGAACCAATATGAAATTTCAAGCCTTATTTGTTAAGTCTATTGCCGCTAACCTCAGATTGCCCATTCTGATTCAAGATTGCAAATTTTAGGGTTCTGATGTTGGTATCTTCCTGGGGCAATTGGATCATTCTTTTACAAGTAATCCTTGACTTACAATCGCTATTAAGCCTGGAAATGAATGGTAAGTTGTTGCAGTCATAAATTGAGACAGTATGTGACCAGATCAGATTTTTTGAAATATTTTACGGTGGTCATTAACTAAACACCATGGTTGTTAATCAATTTTCCCTAATGGGCATTTTTTTGCCAGAAACCAGAAGTAAACACTGGAAACCGGGGGGGTGGGGTTTATCACAAATTGTGGTCACATGACTGTGGAAAGCTGAAAATAACTATAAAGGTTGCTTGCCAAGTGTCCAAAATGAGATCACATGACTGTGGTTTGTGAGTGTGTGTGTGCAGCTGTTGTAGTTGAAAACAGGTTGTAAGTAGCTCTGGGGGACATCAGCTGTAACATAGACTTGCTGTTATCACGTGTCCCCAAGCATGACACCCAAAATAAGCACTTGGCCTTATTTTTGGAGAGGTCTCATTATTTTGGAGGCGGCGAGCGTGGTCACCTCATGGATGCTGCTATGTTGCAATATTTTCAGGGAGGCTTATTTTCGGGGTAGGGCTTATTTTAGTGCATGCACTCAAAAGCCTGATTGGGTTTATTATCCGGGGAGGTCTTATTTTTGGGGAAACAGGGTAAGTGACCAGTCGAAAGCCGAGGACTATCTATAAACAGCTTTGTTAAGAGTGATGTTATTTTTCTTTGCAGGCTATCCACTATGGCATCAGCAGGAGAGTCATGTGAGGTGATCAAAGCCATAGAGACCCTTAGCAGAGGACAAGATGTACGGAGAGAAACAGAGCTTCTCATGAAGCCTTATGCCAACTGGGAGGAGTTCCTCATGCCAGCACCCATCTCCATTGCTATCCTAGGGGAGCTGATCTTCATCTCAACAGGACAAGGAGATTTCTCCATCAACATATTACCTCCTGAGGGTGGCTTCCAGCACCTCAAGTATCCAGAATCCTTCAAAGCCTCCCTGTGCCAAGTCAGCAACCGAGGCTGGACCGCCTTCAATGAAGCCCACGTCAACATGGATCAGATTAGATTGTTAGCGAGCAGCATCCCGGAACAGATGAAAACAATTGTGCGGACTCTCATCCAGGAGACGGAGGTGGTCACAGCTTTGCTTCCCAATCAGCTCAAAAACCTCCAAGTAGTGACGGAGAAATGCAGTGGGCTGGCCAAGGCAGTCAGGACCAAGTTCACAGATGTGATCCAGCTCATCCAAGAACTCCTGGAGGCTTGTCTGAATGCCAAGCGGGGCTACGAGAAGGAGCTCAACGAAGTGCAGATCGCTCTGGAGCAAGCCAAGATCCGAGAAAAGTCCGCCAAGGAAGCAAAAGAGATGGCCGAACGGTACCATCATCAGATGAAGGAGCAAGTGGAAGAGTCTTTCCAACAGTATAAAGAAGCCATGGACTCCATCCCTACAGGATGGGATGCGGTAGGAATGGAGCTGGTCACGACTCTCACCCAGACCCTGGGGACTTTTTCGGTTGAGTTTAGCCGGATGCTAGCAGGGAAGCAGAAGCGTCTCGGAGAAGCAGCCGAGATAGGTGGAGGTGAAGGACTGACAAGGATGATTCCTTTCATCTCAGCCAGTGTCATATGTTCCAAGTCAGCTGAGCTTTTGACTTTTGCTACTAGCTTGAGGAATCTCTTGGACGACCACGGAGGTCGTTTCTCGATGAAAAGAGTGGGGAGATCAAAACAGAGTGGGTGAAGAAGAATTTGCAAAGGCTGAGAGACTCAATTGCAAAAGAAGATGAGTGTGACCCCAAAGTCAAGGCCCAGGAGATTTGCCAAGCCGCCCTGGATATTTGTCAACAGCTGGAGCAAATAGCAGTATCCGTGGGTAACATTGGGAAAGCGGGGAAGAGTTTGCAGGATGGAATACACCAGCTCCATAAGAAGGCTTCAGAATTTGACTCCTACAGCAAAATATACACTCGGTCTCCGGCGTTTTCGCCCAAACTTTTTTTTTTTTAACTTTTATTAAACATTTATAGGCCGCCCTTTTCCCTGAGGGGACTCAGGGCGGCTTACAATAATAGGGGAGGGGAGTGCAGGACAAAACACAAAAAGAAAATGTGAGTAAAAATAATTAGCGGTAAAACACAACATTCACTCAACATTCGGGAGGGGCGAGAGTAAAGTCTTATCCCCAGGCCTGACGGGATAGCCAGATCTTGAGGGCTGTGCGGAAGGCCTGGACGGTGGTGAGCATCGGAGCTGCAACTGAGAAGTGCTGCTTTTTCACGCTTCTGATGGGCCGCTTATGCTTGTAGCCGAATGAGAAGAAAAGACACCGGACAAATCCTTCTTGTGATAAGCTCTGGCCCCGAGCAATGCCCAGGAGGCTTTTTTATTAGTCCCAAACAAAGGAAAGGTGTATACAAAATTACATCAACAGGCACATGACTAAATAATCCAATAATAATAATGCTGCGTGGCAAAAAGCTTCGTCTCTGGGCAAAAGAGTGAAGTGAAAAGGGGGGCTGCTTCTTCCCTGGGCAGGAGAAGAGAGATAAGGAATAGGGAGGGGGGAGTGGAGGAAAGTGAGCAGCTCGCATTCCTGCCTTTGAAATGCTAACTGCTAGATAGATGCTGGTACAGAAAGGCGCGCTAATTAATAGGAAGACTTACGTATTGCTAACAAGAATGTTTTTGTTAGCATCCATCTCTGGGCCTGTGTTTTCCAGACAGCCTTAGCCGTCCTATACACAGAATGGATCTCAACATCTCCTCATTTTTGTTTTAAAATGAGAAGGAGGAAAGCAAACATATCAAAATGCAGATTCTTCATCATCACTGGTTATAGCAAACACCTTTACAAACAAATTGTTGTCCAACTCATGGTCGTTCTCAGCGTCCAGAAGGGACTTAGTTTCGTGGATAAGCACGTTCTTCCTAGCTGAGGAAAAAAGGCCTTTGAATAGCTGAAAAAGGGAGGGTAGGCATTGAATGCAGCAGCAAAGTGACACAAGCACTACTATAATACATATAATGGAGGAAAAAATGCTTCTTAACCAGGAGCCATCCGGTAGCCAGGACCACAGACCATCCCACCAGGCCGGCAGGATGTCTTCTCGAATCTGGGAAGCCAACTCCTTTAAGGAACTGATCTGATGCTTAACCAATTGAGAGGTGTCTGACAGGTTAAAACAACACATGTTTTTGACAGATTCACAGCCTAGATGATGTACCAATAACAGAAAATCAATGGCAGCACGATTGTCTAAGACAGCATGTCTGATCTCTGCCTGTTCCATATTCAAGGCAGCTATGGCTGCAGATGTGATGTTTATAGTTTTTGCAAGGGAACAGGCAATGCGATGGGCTGTCCTGTGGTTATGCATTGCTAATGCCGGAACACCAACTATAGAGATAGCAAGGGAAAGATATTCAGCCTCGTTAAAAAGATTAATTGAGCTGTCACATGTTTCATCAAGGACTACTGACCTCTGTGGTCGTGGAGTGAGGTCCTGTTTGGTTGGTAGAACCGCAGTGAGGCGACTCAGACAGCAACGTGTATCTGATAGATTAGCAGGTATGTAATTAAAAGTTTTTTGACCACATGTGAAAAACCAACCAGCAGGAAGCAGAACGTGAGCCCAGTTGTAGGAAATGTTCTCGTAGGTGGAACAGTTGGTAGGAAAGATTCCCGTGGGCATACAGATTGTGTGAGAGAAGCAGTACAATTTTGAATGCGTGCACATGTAACGTTGGGTCCACTAGCTACAAAGGGTGTGGTGAGAGACATGGCATCAGCTGGGAGCCGTCTTGTGACAGGGCCCCACACTATAGAGTCACCGTAATTAACTTCCTCTCTTTTTTTAAACATTGCTAGCTGGGTGTCTTTTAAAATAACAGAAAGAGGTGTGCAAACTGGTATTAAACAATTCCCTAATAACATGCTCAGGTCCACAGCTTCGCTTAGGCAAAAATTGGATACGTTTGCCTGTTCTGCCAAACGCATCCACAGGTTATATGTCATTCGAGTGTGCAGACTGTGAGAAGCAGCTGACCTTTTCACCCTGTGTGTGAGAGATCTAGTAGGCACATGTAATGGTTCCTGTAACTTGTAAGAGGCACGATGGGAAATTTCACAGCGTATTAAAAATGCAAGCAATACTAAAACTATGCCACACAGTGAAAAAATAACATAATGATATGAGAAAGTTCTAAAACTGAAGGGTTTCATACTCTCCTGCCACCGCGACAGGGGATAACCTGGAGGTCTTCTTCGAAATAAGGGACATCCTTCTGGTGGCGAATACGGTGGAGGGTGTCCTTCCCCGTTTTCCTGGTCGGGGCAGGAAACAGCCTCTGTGGTCTCATATGGTGGAGGGTGTCCAGGCCTGTTTTCCAGGTCAGGCCAGGAGGCAACCTCCACAAGCTGTACCTCATTTGGGGACTGACGGACGATCGCCATCCCTGGAAGTGTGTGGTGGTGATTTAGGAAGAAAAGGTCTTACGTGTCTTCCCGGCACCCAGAGCACCTTATCTTTTAGCTGGATGGCAGCGTAGCCCCGTCCCCAAGTGATCAGGTCAGCAGGTCCTCGCCACGTCAGGTCAGGCAGGCAGCGATAGTAGACAGGTGGACGGGGGGTGTCTGCAGTAGGTGGAGCTGCAAAATGACAAGTCGCTGCTGAGGATGGTGGGCTGCCGGTAAGATTTAAGAAATTCAGGGTATAAAGGCAGAGGTTAAGCGTGTCTTGCACTGCTGGGAGGCCAGGGGGCATTTTTCCCCTATTGCCAATATATCTGTCCAGGGCATGTTTTAATGTCTGGTTGGCGCGCTCAGCCAACGCCTGACCCTGGCTGTTATAAGGAATGCCAAATTTATGTACAATGCCCCATTGGTTACAAAAGGCAGCGAAGGCTGCACTTGTGTAAGAAGGGCCATTGTCTGTTTTTAATTCTTTTGGGCGTCCCAGCGATGCAAAGGTCCGAATACAATGATTAATAACATGTTTGGTGGCTTCGCCCCTTTGGGGGGATGCCATAATGTAGCCTGAATACGTGTCAATGGAAACATGTAAATATTTCCAAGGGGCAAATGGAGGATATTGGGTAACATCCATTTGCCAAATCTGGCAACACTCTGTCCCCCTGGGGTTTACCCCCATAGGGAGAGAGTTTGCATGCTGGCTACAAGAAGGGCACTGCTGAATAATAGCAGAAGCCTCATTTGCAGTAATGCTAAATTGTTTCATGAGCGCTTTCTTGTTTTGATGAAAGTAAGAATGACTCTCCCATGGCGTGGGAGCTGTCAAAGTTAAAAGAGAAGAAAAGTTGGCAGCAGCCGCTGCTGCAGTGTCGGCCACATCATTGCCTTCCTGGAGAGGCCCAGGGAAGGGCTGATGGCTTTGAATGTGGGAAACATGAAAAAAGTGGGTGCGGGCAGAAATTAACTTCTGCAAAGATAAAAAGAGCGAGAGTAATTGTGGTTCCAATGAGGGAGAAAGATAGGCCTCATAAATTGATTTCACAATCTGAGTTACATAGAGGCTATCCAAAATCAAGTTAAAGGGTGTATTTGGAAAAGTTGAAAAAGCCAAAATAGAGGCAGCAAGCTCCGCACACTGAGCGGAAGTCTGCGGGGGGGGGTGATTTTTGTGCACCACCGACCATTCTCCTGCCAGGCACAAGTACCATAGGTTTTGCTTCCGTCAGCAAAAATAGTCATGGCCTGAGGAAGCGGGAGGGGGGAATATGGAGTGTGCCATTGCAGGGGAACAGTTTTCAAAAGAGCCAATCTAGGGTCGGGGGGTGTATGGCAAGAAATCTCACCTGGCCAGTCAGCGAGTGCAAATTGAAGGTTTTCCGAATTAGCAAATAAGGTCTCCCAAGTTGATAAAGAACAAGGGACAAAAATCGTGGAAGGTTCAATTCCTGCCAACAACTTTGTTCTGACACGGGCTTTTGTAATTAGAGCTGCAAAAAGTGCAGGTTTCTGAGAAATTGTGGATTTTGGGGTGTGAGACAAATGTACCCATTCAATAATTAATAATTTTGAAGTTTTTTGTACCACGGCTCCTGTTGGGAGCCCAAGAGTGTTACATATAATGAAAGCTAAGGGAGTGTTATCCTGAAAACGATCCACCCAAATTTGAGAAAGGGCCTCATTTACCTCTTTTAAAACTTGCTGATGTGTTTCATCTAATTTAATAACATCTGCAGGGTTTTTGCCCATTGTTAATGCAGAAAACAACGGAGCCAATTGAGGGGTTGTGAGCCCCATATATGGGCGTGCCCAATTAATGGAGCCCAAATATTGCTGTAACTGTACTAATGTGGGAGTGTGTGGCAAGTCCAATTTTGGCATTGCAGGTGCAGCATGAGAGGCCAAAAGCTTATGACCCAGATACGAAAAAGGTTGTGCTGTTTGAACCTTTTCTGGAGCTATGTGCAGGCCATTTTTATGGAGAAGATTAGTCAAAAAAGGTAATGTTGCTAAAACCGTGCCTGGGGGCCCACATGCTGCTACCAAGATGTCATCCATATAGTGGTAAATTAAAAAGTGAGAATGTGCCGTCCGATACGGCTGCAAAGTTTTATCTACAAAATATTGACACATGGTGGGGCTGTTGAGCATTCCCTGAGGCAGGACTGTCCATTGAAAGCGAGAAGCAGGTTTGGAGTTGTTAAATTCCGGGACAGTAAAAGCAAACAGTTTGCGATCTTTTTCATGGAGTGGTATAGAAAAAAAGGCATCTTTTAAATCAATAATCATGAGATCCCACCCTTGGGGAATCAAATTTGGATTGGGAAGACCGCATTGCAATGCTCCCATGGGCTGGAGAATTTTATTAACAGCCCGCAAATCATGCAAAAAACGCCATTTACCAGATTTCTTTTTTATGACAAACACAGGAGTGTTATAGGGGCTCAGGGAGGGTTCAATATGTCCTTTTTGTAATTGTTCCTTCACTAGTTCTGTTAAAGCCTTGAGCTTTTCCTGAGTTAATGGCCACTGATCAACCCAGACAGGGGTTTCAGTTTTTAAAGTTAATCGCAAAGGATTAGAAAGCAAGGCAGAAGAAGACATGACAAGCAAAATAGAAAGCAGTTACT
Organism: Thamnophis elegans; assembly: GCF_009769535.1. Taxonomy (NCBI): domain Eukaryota; kingdom Metazoa; phylum Chordata; class Lepidosauria; order Squamata; family Natricidae; genus Thamnophis; species Thamnophis elegans. The sequence continues at coordinate 150,295,540 of NC_045542.1, read as the reverse complement.
GCAAGATTAGTTTGGCATTAAATTGGTGCATAAGATCACGGCCCCACAAATTAATATGGAGGGGCAAAATGACAGGTTTGATGTGAGCTACAGCAAGAGAATCAGTAGAAATAACTGGTAGCCAATGCTTACTGATTTTTGCCGTTTGGATGCCGCCTACGCCGCGGACTGCGGGAGACGCTTCAGTAGGCCAATCAGGTGGCCACTCCTCCTCACGAATGACCGAAACGTCCGCTCCGGTATCTAAAATACCAAGAAAGGAGTGGCCCTTAATTTGAAATTTAGCTGAGGGACGGGCATGTTTCATGGTTTTTTCTATAGCCATGGCTTCATGGCTGTAATCATTTGGGTCTGTCTCGAGGGGTACCGGAATGGCTGTGGCTACCAGGGATCCCTCGGGAACATGCATTGGGACATTAGGAATAAAAATCAAAGCAACAGAAGAGAAATCAGAAGAGTCAGTAAGAAAGGGAGTGGCAAGGACTCCCTGAGACATGAAATCACGATGAGGAAAGACCAAAAGAGGCATTGTAGGGGGTAATGGAATAGAAGTAGCCGGGATCACTGGAAGGAAATAGGAAGAACCAAGCATTGGAGCATCTATAGGTTCACTTGCCAAGAGATTGAAATAAGAAGGGAGATGGGAGACATGCATAGCAGCCTCAGCCTTTTGTGTGGGGCTAGCTGAATGCCCCAAGATTAGTTTCCCGACGGGGGGTCAGGTTTGGGCATGGGGTTTGTGCGACATTGATTTGCCCAGTGAAATCCCCTTTTGCAACGAGGACAGACTGTTTTTGGCTTCGGTGGGCGAGAGCTTGCAGCAGCAGCCCCACCCCCTGGTGCACGGCACTGAGAGCGAAAATGGCCAGGCTTCCCACAATTAAAACAATTGCCTGATTTAGGATTATTGCAGGAAATTCCCTGGATGGCCATGGCCAAAGTTTCCATGTTATAGGCGTTAGTGCCAACCACCCGACAAGCCTGCAGGTAGTCGGCAATGGTGGCATCAGGTTTACTCACGAGAGGGTGCAAAACTTTTTGACAATCCGGATTAGAATGTTCATAAGCCAATTTCATGAGCAATTCATTTCGAGCATCAACATTTTCAATTTGACGTGCCAATGCCTTTTGCAGGTCATCGACAAAGTCAGAATATGCCTGATTTGAGCCCTGTATAATTTTTGAAAAAGATTTAAGGGGGGTGGAGGTGACATCATCCACCTTTTTCAGGGCTGCCAGGGCTGCTTGAGAAATTATGGTAAAAGCAGCTGCCGGAGAAGTAGCCTGCTGTTGAGCCGTGAGAAAGGCACCTGTGCCATACAAATGGGCATCGGTCACAAGAGCAGGTAAACCCCTGTGAATGGCTTTTTGAATTTCACAAGCATATTGAGACGACCAAATAGAAAATTGGGAAGGGGTCATCAACATACCACACAACAGTCTCCAGTCTACTAAAGTCATAGTGTAAGTATTAGCTGTGGTTTCAAACATCCCTTGTGCATACGGAGAGGTGATCCCATACGAGGAGACAGCAGACTTAAGGTCTCTGAGAACCTTGTAAGGGATGGGGACATAATTTGGAATAATTTGGCCTGGATTGTTTGGGTCCGGGATCATTTCAATTGGAAAACAGGCAGAAACGTCCTCTAAAGGGACTTCCCCTTTTTGAAAACCTTCCTTTACAGCTGCAGCTATGCCACCCTCACAAAAGGGTGTCACAGAAGAAGCCAGTGGCATTCCTGAATGCTGAGGAGCCTCAGGGGCAGAGGGGGACAGAGATTTGCACACAAGGGAGGAAGAGGCCTTGGATTCAGAGTGTGAATTTAGTGAAGAGGTTTCCAAATATGGCGGGGGGGCGTCCGGTCCCCCCATCATGGACTTTTCATGAACTTTTAAGCATTCCATGACGATCTGCCAAGTGGAGAGTATTTTCGCTGGTGCCCTTGGAGGCTGGTGAAAATACTTCCCTAATTTTTCCCAAATGGCTGTTCGAATTGAGCCTTTTTCAGGATATGAGGGACAATGTTTATAGATGTATTTGAGAAGGTCAGTAAGGTCTTTTTTTGAAGGGATGGGGAAAGAGTTCCCATTGTTTTTTAAGATTAATATTGAGGATTTGGACAATTCTCTAAGTTCGAAAAGGTGTGCAACCTGAGGCTTAGAGAATCCTGCCCCCATTACTCACGAGTCTGGGAGGATGCTCCGTCTGCGACGGCCGGTCCTGGTATGCAAGAGGCGTTCCTTCGCCGGTGAGCAAGAGGACTCCAAATGGGACGGATGCAGCGACGTGTTTGATCAGCAAGATCACGTCGGGGTCACCAGTTGCTGCTTTTTCACGCTTCTGATGGGCCGCTTATGCTTGTAGCCGAATGAGAAGAAAAGACACCGGACAAATCCTTCTTGTGATAAGCTCTGGCCCCGAGCAATGCCCAGGAGGCTTTTTTATTAGTCCCAAACAAAGGAAAGGTGTATACAAAATTACATCAACAGGCACATGACTAAATAATCCAATAATAATAATGCTGCATGGCAAAAAGCTTCGTCTCTGGGCAAAAGCGTGAAGTGAAAAGGGGGGCTGCTTCTTCCCTGGGCAGGAGAAGAGAGATAAGGAATAGGGAGGGGGGAGTGGAGGAAAGTGAGCAGCTCGCATTCCTGCCTTTGAAATGCTAACTGCTAGATAGATGCTGGTACAGAAAGGCGCGCTAATTAATAGGAAGACTTACGTATTGCTAACAAGAATGTTTTTGTTAGCATCCATCTCTGGGCCTGTGTTTTCCAGACAGCCCTAGCCGTCCTATACACAGAATGGATCTCAACAGAGAAGGCTCTCCTCCGCGTAGTCGCCAGTCGGCACTGACTGGCAGATGGAATTCGGAGGAGGCCTACTCTATGCGATCTGATGGGACGAAGGGGGGTAATTGGCAGAAGGCGGTCTCTCAAATAGCCAGATCCACTACCATGGAGCGCTTTATGAATGGTAAGTAGGACCTTGAAGTGCACCCGGAGATCAACAGGTAGCCAGCGCAGCTCACGGAGGATCGGTGTTATGTGGGCGAACCGTGGTGTGCCCACAATCACTCGCGCGGCTGCATTCTGGACTAGCTGAAGTCACCGGATGCTCTTCAAGGGCAGCCCCATGTAGAGCACATTGCAGTATTCCAGCCTAGAGATCACAAGGGCTCGAGTGACTGTTGTGAGGGCCTCCCGGTTCAGGTAGGGCCGCAACTGGCGCACCAGGCGAACCTGGGCAAATGCCCCCCTGGTCACAGCTGACAAGTGATGGTCGAAACTCAGCTGTGGGTCCAGGAGGACTCCCAAGTTGCGGACCCTGTCTGAGGGGTATAAATTTTGACCCCCCAGCCTGAGTGATGGAACGTTGGCCAAATTGTTGGGAGGAAAACACAACAGCCACTCGGTCTTGTCCGGGTTGAGTACCAGTTTGTTAGCTCTCATCCAGTCTTTAACAGCCTCAAGACCCCGGTTCATCACGTCCACCGCTTCATTGAGTTGGCACGGGGCGGACAGATACAACTGTGTATCGTCCGCGTATTGATGGTATTTTATCCCGTGCCTCCGAATGATCTCGCCCAGCGGTTTCATGTATATGTTAAATAGTAGGGGGGATAAGACCGAACCCTGCGGCACCCCATAAGTTAGGGGCCTTGGGGACGATCTCTGCCCCCCCACCAACACCGACTGCGACCTGTCCGAGAGGTAGGAGGAGAACCACTGCAGAACAGTGCCGCCCACCCCCACCTCCCGCAGTCGTCGCAGAAGGATACCATGGTCGATGGTATCAAAAGCCACTGAGAGGTCAAGGAGAACCAGGATGGACGCGTGGCCTCCATCTCTGGCTCTCCAGAGATCATCGGTCAATGCGACCAAAGCGGTTTCTGTGCTGTAACCGGGCCTGAAGCCGGACTGGAAGGGGTCAAGATAGTTAGCTTCCTCCAAGGTACGCTGAAGCTGGAAGGCCACCACCTTCTCAACAACCTTCCCCACGAAGGGGAGGTTGGAGACTGGGTGGTAGTTATTAAGAACAGCTGGATCCAAGGACGGTTTCTTCAGGAGGGGTCTCACCACCGCCGCCTTGAGCGCGGTGGGGAAGTGCCCCTCCCGAAGAGAGGCGGTAACAACCGCCTGGATCCAGCCTCGTGTCACCTCACTGCTGTTGGCAACCAGCCAGGAGGGACACGGGTCCAGTATACAGGTGGAGGCACTCACAGTTCGCATAGCCTTGTCCACATCCCCAGAGGCAACATCCTGAAACTCAACCCAGAGATGGTCTGCCAAGTCATTCCCTTGTGTCTCGGCTGGATCTGCGGGAGTGGAGTCCAGGTCTGACCGAAACCGAGCAACTTTGTCCGCCAAGAACTGAACATACTCCTCAGCCTTATCCTGTAAGGGGTCCCCCGTCTCCCTCCTATTTAGGAGGGAGCGGGTTATCCTAAACAGGGCGGCTGGGCAGGACTCGGCGGACGCTACCAAGGTGGCAATGTGTGTTCTTTTAGCTGTTCTTAATGCCCGAATGTATTCCTTGGTGCATGCTGTCAAAAGTGCCCGGTTCGATTCGGACCTATCGGATCTCCACAAGTGCTCTAGGCGTCTCCTCCGGCGCTTTATCTCCCGGAGCTCCTCAGTGAACCAAGGAGGCCTCTGGGAGCCGCTGACCCGGAGGGGCCGTAGTGGCGCAATCCGGTCCAGAGACTCTGATGCTGCCGAGTGCCAGGCAGCAGCAAGAGTCTCCGCCGAACTGTGGGCGAGAGTATCAGGAATAACCCCAAGCTCCGTCTGGAACCTTACAGGGTCCATAAGTCGCCTGGGGCGGAACCACCTGGTCGGTTCCTCCTCCCTACGGTGGGGGTTTGGCCTCCGGAAGTCTAGCCTCAGTAGGCAGTGGTCTGACCACGACAGGGGTATGGTCTCATTACCCCTCAGACCAAGTTCATAACTCCACTGCTCCGAGAGGAATACGAGGTCGAGTGTGTGATCCGCTGAGTGGGTTGGGCCTCGAATTACCTGGGTCAAGCCCATGGCTGTCATGGAAGCCATGAACTCCTGCGCTCCGTCAGAGTGTTCACCGAGCGAAGGCAAATTGAAGTCCCCCAGAACCATAAGCCTAGGGAACTCAATTGCTAGCTCGGCTACTGACTCGAGGAGCGAGGGGAGGGCTGCTGCAACGCAGTTGGGAGACAGGTACGTTAGCAGCAGACCCACTTGACCCTTGAGGTCCAGCTTCACCAGTAGGGACTCACACCCGACAAGCTCCGGAGCAGGGATCCTACGAGGTGCTAAAGACTCCCGGACTACAATAGCCACACCGCCACCCCTTCCCTGGGCTCTCGGCTGATGAAGCACCTGAAATCCGTCTGGGCACATCTCTACGAGGGGAACTCCTCCCTCCGTGCCCAGCCATGTCTCAGTAATACATGCCAGGTCTGCCCCCTCGTCTAAAATCAAGTCCCGGACGAGGGGAGCCTTATGAACAACAGACCTGGCATTTAGCGACAGCAGCCTGAGACCAGGGTCCTGATTACTCGCGCCATCTGACCTTGGAGTGGGACTCCTAGGGCCGGAAGGAGGGATCTCTGTGATATAGCGAGCCCTCCTTCCCCGGTAATGGCCTGCCCTAAAGTCCCCACCATATCTGCCTCTCCCTGTAATGACCGCAATGCCCCGACCCTCTCCCGTGGATGTAGTTCCCCCAACCACCCCGGTGACCCCCGCATACCCCGCCAGGTCCTCCGAATCAGTCATACCCAAACTCTCACACAGACAGTCCTCACAAAAAGTTAAAACACAGATATAGCAATATTAATAATAAAAAGTGAGATCATTCATACCATCCCATACAATCCCATGCACTCAACATACCTATTTAAAAATAAAATTAGAAAAATTGAGCAGGTTCACAGAGTCTGTACTAGATTTATAATAGTCCAAAGGTGCCTTCCACCCTCTCCTGAGGGGGGGGGCACACCTTGAGGGGGGCTCCTCTAAAGAGTTCAATATAGTCCAAGGAGGGGGGGGGCTGGGAGACAGGGTGAGTTCGGGTAGCAGCTGCAGTAGTGAAAACCAGGAGGTTAACCATGGTGGGAAAAGTTTGGTGGCTAAGTTCATTCCAGCCATCCCCCTTAATATCATTTCCAGATCAAAGAGTCATAGGGGGGAGGAAGAATGCTTGTCTCTGGTGGATGGGGAGAGGGGGGGGACGTTCTATTCAGCGATCGGGCTCGGTGTTCTTAAGGCCCCAAGGCGTCAGAAATAGAATCCAGGGTAGAATCCAAGATGGTCAGTGTCAATATCCATGAATGTTGGCGTCCCTTCGAGGCTGGCAGCTCGGAGAGTGAAATTTTACCGGTCCGCTGCCAGCATTAATCCCAGGGCGTCTGTATCGCTCCCCCACTCCCTCGACTCAGTCCCAGGGGCCAGTTTCCTCTCTCACCAGTTCTCTTTTTTGTTTTATCAGTTTGTAGACTCCACAGGTTTTGTTTATCAGTCTTACAGTCTTGCAGTCTCCACAGGTTCTCTTTTTTTTTGGTTGAAGCCGCGGTGTTCGTCGGCGTTAGGCGGCCTCCGTCACCAGCAATGTCGGAGGCCAGCAGCAAGCAAACCAGCAACAGCAGCAGTAAAAACGTGTTCCGGTGTTGCGTCGCCTCCCAAATTCTCCCTCTCACCAGCTCTCTTTGTTCAAATCGATCCTCGCCGTCCTCACAGTTCTTACATTCGAGTCGCGATGTTAGCCGGCGTTCGGCGGCACCCGCGGCCAGCAATATCGGCGGCTAGCGGTGACGATATCCCTCAGCGCTTCTCGGAGCTCAGCGTCTTTCAGAGCTTGGCGTCTTCTCGAGCTGGCAGCTCAGAGCGATCAAATTCTCCGTTGCCGCTGCCAGTCCCAGGGTCGCTAGATGTTCGGGCGACCACACCTCCTTTGGGTCAGCTCCTGAGTGCCAAAATCCAACTCTTTACAAGTTTTAACTATAGTACAGAAGCCGAGCGGCAAACCCGGCAGCCATCTTCCTCGCCCATGCACCCCCTAATGTGTCCAAGATGGGGGAAGTGAGAAACCCGGGAGTGGAAAATGCCCGTCTTAAAATCCAGCAGAGCCGAGAGTCCTTGAAGGCCACCAGAGAGGAGAATCAAAGAAGCTTTCAAAATTTCAAGAAGCAGAACGAAAATTGACTGAGATCCTCTGCGCTATGAGAGGGTACCAGGTTAAGGAAGTGGATTTTGATACGGCCAGGAAAATGCTCATAAAGGGCTTACAGGCCCTCAGTCGGGTGAAGGAGCAGTGGGAAAAGATGGTGAGGTTTTTCCAAATGATCTCCAACTTAATCGAGACCTGCCTGGTATGGTACGTGAAGGAATTTGCCGACACTGTGGATGGTGCCCAGAAGGTGTCCAGCTACTCATCCAAAGCTTTCATGGCAGATCTGGTTTACGGACATATTTTCAATGCCTCCAGTGTGGCTCAGCTGGTTGCCATGATTTCAGAGACTTACACTATGGTGTCGGAGAAGTACCTGATGGAGCGGGTGAGCAACTTAGGGCACCTGCTTGCCATGGAAGCCGATGACACACGTTTAGTTGCTGAACGAGCCGCGTTGGCTGAAGGCTGCGATGCAGCGCGCAATGCTGTGAAGGAGCTGGTCTTGCAGAAGAAAGCGGAGTTTGAGAGAGGTTTGGAGGCCAGGGCTGAGGCCATCGAAAAGGAGATGAGAGCCGTTCAGCCTGCAAACAGGGATGCAGTTGAGCCTCTCCTGAGAATGGTCAACCCAGAAGAAGAAAGCAAGTTCATATGAATCCAGTATCTTGGAGGGAGGAACAGGACAGCTCTGGCAATTATAACCTCCCCCCCCCCCAAATTAGATCATTGTAGTTATAATCAAAGGTGAAGGTACCTGTATGAGGATGTGGTGATTCAGGGGCTAAGATGCTCAGCTTGTCGATCAGAAAGGTCGGCAGTTCAGCAGTTTGAATCCCTAGCACCACGTAATGGAGTGAGCTCCCGTTACTTGTCCCAGCTTCTGCCAACCTAGCAGCTTGAACGCATGTAAAAATGCAAGTAGAAAAATAGGGACCACCTTTGGTGGGAAGGCAACAGCATTTTGTGTACCTTTGGTGTTTAGTCATCCCAGCCGCATGACTACAGAGACGCCTTCGGACAGCGCTGGCTCTTCGGTTTTGAAAAGGAGACGAGCACCGCCCCCTTGAGTCGGGAACGACTAGCACGTATGTGCGAGGGGAACCTTTACTTACTTCTAAGTATTTGGCTATTATCCTCAACTTATGATCACAATCGAAGCCAATATTTCTGCTGCTGAGTGAGAAATTTCTTGAGTTTTCCCCCATTTTACGACCTTTCTTGCCGCATTTGTTGAGTGAATCAGTTAAAATAGTAACATGTTGTGAAGTGAATCTGGGGTCCTCATTGTCTTTGCACAAGACTCGGGGACAATGCAACCATCCTAAATGTGAGCCAGTTGTCAAGCAACCAAATGTAATTCATGTGACCCTGGGGATGCTGCAACGGTCATAAGTGTCAAAAATGGTCATAAGTCACTTTTTTCAGTGCTGTTGTAACTTCGGTCACTAAATGAACTGTTGTAAGTGGAGGACTTCCTGTATATGTTTTCTAGTTTCTTTTAAAAAGTGACATGTCCATTTCCCATAATTATGATCATTGCAGCATCCCCTTGGTCATGTGATCAAATTTTGGATGCTTGGCAACTGGTTCATATTTATGACGGTTGCAGTGTCCTGGGGTCTATGTGATCTGCTTTTGCGATCTTCTGACAAGCAAAGTCAATGGGGAAGCCAGATTCTCTTAACAGCCATGTTACTAACTTAGCAACCGCAGTGATTCACTTAACAACTATGGCAAGAAAAGTCATAAAATGGGGCAAAACTTGCTTAACAAATGTTTCACTTAGCTACAAAGATTTTGGGCTCAGTTGTGGCCATAAGTCAAAGACGACCTGTATATGTTTGTGTTCAATGAAATAGTGAACAAAACATTGATTGTAATTTGATTTATCGATGGATATTCTCACTTGGTTATTCGATTAAACAAAATAAACAGTTTAATAGTTTCATCACAGTTGGGCTATTGCATCTTTTTTAGTAAGACCAGTCATTCTCTCACTGATCTTGGTTTGTTAGTTACCTTTTATTATTTTATAATGCCTTTTTTTAATTAAAAAAACCCTTTGATTTCTTTATTTCCACCAGGGCATTAGATGCTTAGGATTGCTGGCTTTATTTTAAGGGACAAGCAACATATTATTGAAATGTAACCAAATGCACACAATAAATACCATCTTATGCATCTGCAAGATCCATCATTTTTGTCGAAATGAAGAAAAAAGCCTCAGGATGTTGCCGCACAAGGTCCATTCCACGTGACGCCATAACACAGGGGTGTCAAACTAAACGGCCCACAGGCCAAATGTGTCAAGCCCTGGCCACGCCCACCCTCGGTTTAGCGAAGGGGGGGGGAAGTTGAGATACATCATGTGCAGAGGTGGACTGCAGCTGCTTCACACCGGTTCAGGCGAACCGGTTGTTAAGGTTTTTACCAGTTTGGAGGACTGGCTAATCCCACCTCTGGCTGGCCCTGCCCCTCCCTTCCTAGGAGTTCCCTGCGTGTCCCACTTGAACTTCCAGAATGGTACAAGAGGCCTTCCAGATCCAAAATGGGGACGTGGTGGCTCAGTGGATAATCCGCTGAGCTTGTCGATCAGAAAAGTCGGCAGTTCAGCAGTTCGAATCCCTAGCACCTCGGAACAGAGTGAGCTCCCATTACTTCTCTCAGATTTTGTTTGTTTGTTTGTTTGTTTATTGGATTTATATGCCACCTTCTCCCAAGGACCCAGGGCGGCGTACAACATTAAAAAAAAAACACATATTACAAAAGTTAAAAAAAATTAGATAGAATAGCCAAAAAACAAACCCTATTAAGATTAACAATAACATTTAAAATTCGATTAAAATTAACAATAATCAATCATTTATTTTATTTTGTTCAGGCCAGGCTGGCTTGCTGGAAAAGCCAACTTTTTAGGGCGTGTTGGAAGGACCAGAGGTTGGGGATTATACAAAGCTTTGGGGGCAGCTCATCCCAGATTTTACCAACCTAGCAGTTCGAAAGCATGTAAAAATGAAAGTAGAAAAATAGGGGCCACCTTGATGGGAAGGTAACAGCGTTCCGTGAGCCTTTGGCTTTGGAACAGACATAAGCACACCCCGCCCCCTAGAGTCAGGGACGACTAGCACATAAGTGTGAGGGGAACCTTTACCTTTAATTCTATGTTCCTTTCAGTCCCAGTCCATATTTTCTCATTTGTCCAAATCTTTCATTCTATACCAAGATTGACTTCAATTTTCTAGATGATATATACATAATGAACAGGATAGAATTGAATTAGAATGAATGGGGTTGGACAGACTTAGAATAGAATAAGAATTAGAATAAAACTGTTTATTGGCAAATGTGACTGGACACACAAGGAATTTGTCTCCAGTGCATGAGCTCTCCGTGTACATATAAGCAACAAGTGATAAATCATGATTATAATCATAAAATACAATCATCATAAATCATAACATACAGCACTGATCATCATAGATACTAAATAAACAATCAACATAAAACATAATGGGATACTAAATAAAAACAATCAATATAAACCATGAGATGGAAACAAGAAAGTTATAGTTATAATATGCTAAAAGGAATAGGTAATAGGAAAGATGAGAAGGATAATAGTAATATAGCCCAGGGCATAAGTTTGACATCCCAGGGCATAAGACACTGTTGTGGTTCTTAGTTGTTTAGCATGATGATGGCATTGGGGACGGACGGGCAATTGTCCTTGTGTCTAGTTGTTTTGATGTGCAATGCCGTATAGCATCATAGGGCGATGAGGAAAACCATCACTTGTTACAGATACAAACACAACCCAGAATTTGAATATTTGAACATCTCTATTAAGGCCTCCCCAACCAAAGGCAGGAAGTACGGCTTGCCTTCCTTCTTTTTGCCTGCAGTGGAGCACATTGAAAGGAGGTAAAAATCTTGCACCACAGGTGGACCGAGGCAACCTCTACCCTCACTACAGTCAATGCATCAAGGAAATTAAACATGTGGGAAACAGAAGGTCAACTTGCAAGCTACACTTATAGCACCCTCTGTGCCTAGAACCACCATCGTAGACCACAATAGTCAGGTCAAACCACTTTCAGATCTTCAAGTGATTGCTTGCAAAGAGGGAATAGAATGGGCTTTCTCTTAAAACAGCCACCCTAATGTACCTCAATGTTTTCAACTTTCACCAGGCTGTTCTTTGCAATGCTACAACCTGAGCTAAGTTCTCAAAGCTGCAGAATTTACATCCAGAGGGGGTAGTTGCTTCGAGTGCTGAGCAAGGGCAGAATGGGATCAGGCTTGGAAAGGCCATCCTGGAAGCACGCTTGGAAGGTGTAGAGGTGGGACATGTTGTAGCTGTTGTAAAAAGAGAGCTGCCCCCTTTCAATGTCCAGGTGGACCCCAACATATTCCACCTTCCCGCAGTCCGAGAGGGGCGTACGGGGCTCACTCAGAGCTTGGTACTTTCCCGCCTTCAGCTCAATAGCCCACACCCCTTCCTTGGGCAGAAAGTTCAGCTGCTTCTTATGCTTCACAGACTTTTTGGCCATCCCCACTATCCAACCGGGGCTGTCCCCAACTTGGATCTCCCAATAGAAGCGCCCAGTGGTAATGCCCTTCCGTCCCACCACAAACGGGGTGGAAGTGAGGCTCTCTGGCCGTTGGTCAGGATTGAACTTGACCCCAGTGGCTTCTTCCAAGAGGACCAAGCTGGGATGAGCTGACTTGCAGTCCAAAGTGATGCTTGCAGGGACTGGATAGGGAAGATGGAAAGAACAGTGAAGTTATTGCAGGAGTATAAACTGGTCCAGAAAAAATTTAGACACATATGAAGATAATATTAGCCAGCTGTTAATAAAGCTACTGCCATCCTCAACATGTCTGAAGCTTCCTTTCTCTCTTTTAGCCCAAACTACAGGATTGTATAATTATATATAATAGGGTAATTAGAGAAGTTAAGCAATTATATTTGGTGGTAAATGGAAACCAGGCCATCAAAGATCACGGTGGCTCAACACCGTCAAAGCTGATATCAGCCAGAGCATAGAAGAACTCAGAGAAGCAGTGCAAGATTGAAGACATGGAGAGACCTCCTGGCCAATAGAATCGCCAAGAGTTGGACATGACTGAATGGATATCATCATCATCATCATCATCATCATCATCATCATCATCATCATCATCATCACATTACAGGGCTATTGCTGTGGAGTACATAGCCTTGAACTTTCACAAAAAAAATAGAGTATAAAAATAATAAACCAGTAACCAATACATTTGGTCTAAAAACCTCAACTCACCTGGTTGTAGCGTATTGTAGAGCTCCTTCAAGACATAGAATTGCAGAGGTCCTTTAAAGATGCCCAGGTTCAAGTCTACAGCCACCACTCCATCTTCATCCTCTTCCTTCTCCTCTTCTTCCTCTGCTGTCTCTTCCTCTTCCTCTTCCTCTTCCTCCTCCACCTCCTCCTCCTCCTCTTCTTCCTCCTCCTCCTCTTCTTCCTCTTCCTCCTCCTCAACATCTTCATCAATCTCATTCTCACACTCACCTGTGTCTTCACTGCTGGCCCCCAGCCCATCTTCTGCTACCAGTTCAGCATCTATTTTGGGTCCGTCCGGAGCTCCTTGTTCCTTACGGAGCCTGTAGGTGAATGGCATCCCAAGGATCAGCCATTTTAGAATAAGCTGCCCCAATAGCAATAGCACTTACTTATATACCGCTTTGCAGTGCTTTGCAGCCCTCTCTGAGCAGTTTATAAAGTCAGCATGTTTCCACCAAACAATCTGGGTCCTCATTTTACCGACCTCAGAAGGATGGAAGGCTGAGTCAATCTTGAGTCTGGTGAGATTAGAACTACCAAATTGCAGGCAGTCTGCAGAGTAGTCTGCACTACTGCACTCTAACCAGCACAACTCTATCTATCAAGCCTAAAGGAATCACATCTGGGTCCTTCTACAAAAAGGTATATGAGCATTTCTGATAAAAAAGAATGATGTTGCCAATTTTTCTTTCTTTCACCTCTTTAATGGATTTTATGCAACAAGGAAAAATAGCATGAACACATTAGATGAAAAGGGAGGATTAGAATTGCAAGACAATTACACCTGGGACTGTCTTCTACTCCATAAATCAGATTTAATTATGCACTTTTTAAAATGCACTTTTTAAAATAATCATAGCAAGAAACAGCACAACACAGGATGACTTCTAAAACTCTTTTCGTGGCCAAATCTACCTTCCTTTGCCTTTACTCCCAAGGAGGAAGAGAAGCCAACTTTATAACTGTACCAGTTTTTAAATGGAAGTAAACAAGTAGCCATCTTCCCTTCCATACATGGAGGAGCTTCACCTACTCATTTTGCCAGTGGAAGAGGAAGTCATACCTACAGTGAGGAGGCAAACTAATATATCCTGTATCAGGGGTGTCAAGCAGCCATCTTCATTTCCATATACTGTATGGAGGAGCTTCACCTACTCATTTTGGCAAATCCAGGAGCTTCTGAAAGGTGGAAGTAGTAGTCATGCCTGCAGTTAGGAGGCAAACTAATATGCCTTTTAAGGTCAGCCCTCCCTATTGGTTCATGCTTTTCTTCCTTTCATATATTTATTATATAGGTAGTCTTGGACTTAGCAACTATTCATTGAGAGACCAAAATTACAACAATGTTGAAAAGAAAGATTTACAACCAGTTTTCACTTTTAAAACCACTGCAGCATCCACATGGTTGTGATCAGCATACAGGTGCTTGACAAACAGCCTGCATTTACGATAGTTGCCACGTTGGGGGTCATGTGATGGCTGTTTGCAACCTTCCAAGCTGACTTGGAGCAAGCAAAGTCAATGGGGACACTGGATTCACTTAACAACTGCCGTGATGCACTTAACAACGGTGGCAAAAAAAGGTTGGGGGCGACATTTAACAACCACCTTGCTTATCAAAGGAAATGTTGGTCCTAACTGTGGCTGTAATTTGATGTATAAGAAAAGAGAAACACTACTTACCTCTCTAGCAACCCTTTTGCCTCCTGTGGGAGGAAAGAAAGGAGAAAAAGAAGAAGGAAGAAAAAAATAAAGAAAGGTGAGATAGCACTCAAAATAATTCTTTCCGTGGATTATCACCAGTGACGTGCGGTGAGGTTTATGGCTGGTGAGGCAAGCGGGCAAAAGCCGACCTATGTCTGCCGCCCTATCGGAAAGGGCTGCAGGGCTTTAAATGGCGGACGCGGCAGCAGGGCTTTAAAGTCCTGTGACACGTCCACCATAGGGTGGCAGGGCTTTAAAGTCCCAGCAACGCGTCCGCCATAGAGCGGGATGCATCTTGCTCTATGACGGACGTGGGGGCAGGGCTTTCGGAAAGGGTGGCAGGGCTTTAAAGTCCTGGTGCCGTGTCCGCCATAGTGCAGAGCGCGTCCCGCCCTATGGCGGATGCGGCAGCAGAGCTTTAAAGTAGCAATAGCAATAGCAGTTAGACTTATATACCGCTTCATAGGGCTTTCAGCCCTCTCTAAGCGGTTTACAGAGTCAGCATATTGCCCCCAACAATCCGGGTCCTCATTTTACCCACCTCGGAAGGATGGAAGGCTGAGTCAACCCTGAGCCGGTGAGATTTGAACAGCCGAACTGCTGAACTGCAGTCAGCTGAAGTAGCCTGCAGTGCTGCATTTAACCACTGCGCCACCTCGGCTCTTCATCCGGCGATGTGTCCACCATAGAGCGGGATATGTCCCGCTCTATGATGGACGTGGCGGCAGGGCTTCGGCGGGGCTTTCGGAAAGGGCTGCAGAGCTTTAAAGGGCAGCAGGGCTTTAAAGTCTCACTCTATGATGGACGCGGCGGCAGGGCTTTAAAGTCCTGGTGCCGTATCCGCCGTAGAGCGGGACGCATCCCGATCTATGGCAGATGCGGCGGCAGGGATTCAGCGGGGCTTTCGGAAAGGGCTGCAGGGCTTTAAAGGCCGGCAGGGTTTTAAAGTCCTGGTGACAGGTCCCACTCTATGGAGGACATTGAGGCAGGGCTTCGGCGGGGCATTCGGAAAGGGCTACAGGGCTTTAAAGGGCAGCAGGGGTTTAAAGACCCACTCTATGACGGATGCGGCGAGAGAACCACGTGCCTCATCTACATAAGGAATTTTTCACCTTTTAACCCTTGCTTAACTCAAGTGATCATAAAGATAGACTAAATGAGGCACGTGGTTCTCTCCCCTCCTGCAGAGGGCACTTTTTTAGAGGCTTTTTTAAACAATTAAGCACTAAGCAGAATCATCCACTGTGACTCTGGCAGCAACTACCTTAACCTTTTTCCTTTTAATTTTCTTTTCTTTTCATGATGACAGTGGTGAGGCCCTGCCTCTCCTGCCTGCACGTCACTGGTTATCACCCACTTTCCTGCAAAAGCATCCTGCATTTTAATGGTGCACAACGGATCCTGCTCTCTGTATATCACGTCCTACCCTATTTCCCCCCAAATACGACCTCCCTGGATAATAAGTGCTCTCCAAGCAGAAAGTAGGTGTCCAATTCAGCCATTCCACTCTATGGAGATGCCACACAATCAGCCCCCTCTACCGCAAAGATCCTAAAGGAGAAGAGCAGTCTGGACAACTGTGGGATCTGGCAGGATGAGAGCTGTGAACCATAAACACAAAGCTTTTGCTGTGACCCAGCATAACAGATATACTGCCCTTGCTGACCTTATGGGGACACTAAAGAGACAGGTCAAGGTTGTTGTGATAATCATGACTCAAATAAGCAGGGGATCGTGGTCCAAAATGAAGAACTTACTTCGGAAAGGCGAAATGGGGAACCAGGTATCACACATCAGTCACATAAGAAGAGCAAGGTATGCAAAAAGAAAAGTCACCTTCTGGTTGGTGATTCAATCGTAAGGGATGTAAATTTAAGAAAGGATAAAGAGGTTTTAAAAGAGGTTGGGTGTCTGCCAGGTGCTACTGCCAGCAGAGACAAGAGGCGTATTCTTAAGATAGTCAAGAATATAAGTAAGAACTGTGACATTGATGCTATTATACATCTTGGAACAAATGATCTGTCCCAAAAAGATGTACTTTCTGTGCAGAATGATTTCCAGAGCCTGGGGTATGAACTTAGTAGTATAGGTTGTATAAGGTGACCAGATTTTCAGATTGGTAAAGAGGGACACCATTGATGGGGAGGGGGGGCGGGGGGGTGGTTCAAAACCCCTGCAAACTAGCCCACTACCGCACAAGAGCACTCAACCAACTGCCTCCGTTTTGAATGGGGCGCGCCGAAAAGGCTGCCGGGAAACGACATCCGTCCAAAGACTTCGGCGTTTGCAGAACTACATCTCCCAGAGTGCAGTGGGAGCTCCTCGCGTTGTCCACTTTAAAATTACATTTCCGAGAGGCTTGGGAGCAGAAGATGGTAAAATCAATTCAAATCTGATGCAGACAGTTCAAAAAGTGGTAGTCCTTCTCAGGGCAGCCCGCCCAACTCCGCAAAGGGGGAGAAGGAGAGGAGGGCCGTCTCCTCCCCCCCAGGCGCCCTACTGTAGAGGGACAAAGGCTAGTGGAGGTGGGGCGGGGGGGAAAGCCAGACCGCGGCGGCTACTGCCAGCCCGCGGCCTCCCTAGGCGAGAGGTTCGTCTCCGCGTCCACATGTGGAATTCGCTTCGCCTGGGCAGCCGCGGGAGGCAGAGCTGGCGGCTATGCACTGGGCCGGGCGGCAGAACCGGGAGGGGGCGGCAATGTTTCTCCGCTGCTGGTCTCTGCATTTTCCTTCCTCCCCCCGCACCCCCCCTTCCACACACACCCAGCTTCCAAAATCAGGGGAGTTGCGGGGAGGGACAATCTTCTTCCCCTCTCTCAGGTTGCCCGGTCCCCCCCCCTGAGTTTCTCTCATGAGTAGCTCGCAAGGAAAGGCCTTCCCTTCCCTTGCTAAAGGCCACCACCGCCCACCCGAAGCGGCGAAGCCTCCCGATTCCCAGCGGCACCGCCGGTGTTACTCACCAGGGCAGTGCAGCAAAAGCAAACGGCGAAGGCGAAATGAAATGGAGACTCGTGAGAGTCGCGACTCGCGTGGCGTGCTTAAGCGGACTCCAGCCAATCAGTGAGCTGGCTGGGATGGAAAATTTTAAGCACGCCGCGAGCGTGCTTAAAGTTTTCCATCCCAGCCAGCTCACTGATTGGCTGGAGTCCAGGCCAATCAGTGAGCGGCAGGCTGGGCTAGCTTAGATTTTTAGTGTAGATAGAATAGATGGGGGAATGGAACAAGCGAGCTAGTGGCAGCTGATGGGCGGGAGAGCCAGGGAACACCAAAATAAAGCGGAGGTTTTGAGAACGGCCCGGGACATGGGAAAAATTATGAAAAGGCGTGCCTGTCCCGCCAGATGCGGGACGTCTGGTCACCCTAAGGTTGTAGGCTTATCTTTTCAGAAGTTTTACCAGTATATAAGGAACAAAAAGGGAAGGCCAGCGTGTAGCAGAGTTTAACGTGAGGCTAAAGGAGTGGTGTAAAAGGGAAGGCTTTGGTTTTATTAGTCATGATGCCTGCAGCTGCTCCAATGAAAAACTGAGTTAACTTGGCATTAAAGGCCCTCCGGAGGACTCAGGGACCTTCAGGAAGTTTCCCTGAAGCCTCTGGAGGGCTTAAACTGACCCTACGAGCAAACCAGAAGTCCATCCCCGAACTTCCAGTTTGCCCATAAGGCCGGTTTTAGGTCCCTGAGTCCTCTGGAGGGCCTCCAGGGGGCGGAGGAGGCTCTTTTTGCCCTCCCCAGGCTCCTATAAAGCCTCTGGAACCTGGGGAGGGCGAAAAATTGCTTTAAAAAAGGTTGAACTCAGCGGCTAGCGTATGCATCCGTGCTGGCCAGCTGACAGGGCAACGCCTCACGTACCCTGACAAATGGCTCCGTGTGCCATCTGTAGCACACGTGCCGTAGATTCGCCATCCAGGGAATAGGTGGTACCTTGCTCAATAGTAGTAACTGTGAGAGGGATCTTAGAGTCCTAGTGGACAACCATTTAAATATGAGACAGCCGTGTGCAGCAGCTGCCAAAAAAGCCAACACAGTTCTAGGCTGCATAAATAGAGGGATAGAATCAAGATCACATGAAGTTTTAATACCACTTTATAATGCCTTGGTAAGGCCACACTTGGAATATTGCATCCAGTTTCGGTCGCTACAATGTAAAAAAGATGTGGAGACTCTAGAAAGAGTGCAGAGAAGAGCAACAAAGATGATTAGGGGACTGGAGGCTAAAACATATGAAGAACAGTTGCAGGAACTGGTTATGTATACTTTATTGAAAAAAAGGACATGGAGAGACATGATATCAGTGTTCCAATATCTCAGGGGTTGCCACAAAGAAGAGGGAGTCAAACTATTCTCCAAAGCACCTGAAGGCAGAACAAGAAGCAACTGTGGAAACTAATCAAGGAGAGAAGCAACTTAGAATTGAGGATAAATTTCCTGACAGTTAGAACAATTAATCAGTGGAACAACTTGCCTCCAGAAGTTGTGAATGCCCCAATACTGGAAGTCTTTAAGAAGATGTTGGATAGCCATTTGTCTGAAACGGTATATGGTTTCCTGCCTAGGCAGGGGATTGGACTAGGAGACCTCCAAGGTCGCTTCCAACTCTGCTATTGTATTGTATAATAAGCCCAATCAGGCTTTTGAGCGCATGCGCTAAAATAAGTCCTCCTCCGAAAATAAGCCCTTCCCGAAAATATTGCAACACAGCAGCAGCCATGAGGTGACCATGCTCGCCACCTCCTGCACCTCAAAAATAATAAGACATCCCCAAAAATAAGGCAAAGGGCTTATTTCGGGGATCACAAAATAAGACCCTATCTTATTTTGGGGGAAACATGGTAGCTTATTATCAGAAAAACATCCCGGTGAAATACTATTAAAACAAACATAGAAGAAACAAAAATTGAGGCCTGTAGAGTCAGGATGCTTGATATGCCACTGAAAACCCAAGGTGAGGAAAGCACATCTACTGATCGATCTCTCTTTTACCTGAACAAACCCTATGGCAGTGATGGCTAACCTTCTTGTTGTTGGGTGCCAAAAATGCGAGGACATGCGATAGCACATGTACGTGCCGGCACCAATAATGCAAAGCGCACCCACACATGCGCACACAACCCTTCCCTCCCCAAGCACCGCACCACTCGCCTCCAAGCTGAGCTTGGGGGAGACCATTTTCACCCTCCCCAGGCTCCAGGAAAGCCACCAGAGCCTGGGAGAGCAAAAAAAATGGGCTCTATGGCCCAACTGGAAGTTCGGAAATGATCCATTTTGGGCTTCTGGAGGGCCTCCATGGGGCCGGGATAGGTTGTTTGCGCCCTCCCCAGGCTCTAAAAAAATCTCAGGAGTCAGGGAAGGTTGAAAAACAGGCCAACGGGACTATCAGAAGTTTGGAAATGGAAGGTCCTCCAGAAACCCAAAATGGATTGTTTCTGAACTTCTGGTTGGCCTGTTGGACCTGTTTTTCACCCTCCCCAGGCTCCGGAGGCTTTCCTGAAGCCTGGGGAGGGTGAAAGCATCTTTCCCTGGCCCTCCGGAAGGACGAAAATCAGCTGGCCAGCTGGATATGATGGCTGGCATGCTGGCAGATATGGCTCCGTGTGTCATCATGGCACTATGGAGTCTAGCAATTGTTACAGGAAATCAGTCCTTCTTGTTTTGTTTAAGAAAATTGATTTCTTAAAGAAATCAAGAACTGATTCTGGGTGGCTTACAAAGATTTTTAAAAAACCATTTATTTATTTATTTATTTATTTATTTATTTATTTATTTATTTATTTATTTATTTATTTGTCTTGTATGCCGCCCACTCCCGGAGGACTCCGGGCGGCTCACAAAAGACAAGGGAAAGGGGGGAATGAGACAAAGACAACATATTAAAAACAAAACCAACATTCACAATTTCTGTGGAGGTAGATGCTTCTCAGCTCCCCCCAGCCTGCTGGAACAGCCAGGACTTGGTGGCTTTGCGGAAGGCCGGGAGGGTAGTAAGGATCCGGATCTCAACAGGGAGCTCGTTCCAGAGGGCCGGAGCTGCAACAGAGAAGGCTCTCCCCCGGGGAGTCACCAGCCGACATTGGCTGGCAGATGGAATCTGGAGGAGACCCAACCTGTGCGATCTAATTGGTCTGAGAGAGGTAATCGGCAGGAGGCGGTCTCTCAGATACCCAGGTCCGATGCCATGTAGGGCTTTATAGGTAGCGACCAGCACCTTGAAGCGGATTCGGAGACTGATAGGTAGCCAGTGCAGCTCGCGGAGGATAGGTGTAACGTGGGTGTACCTTGGTGCACCCACAATCGCTCGCGCAGCTGCATTCTGGACTAATTGGAGTCTTCGAACACTCTTCAAGGGCAGCCCCATGTAGAGCGCATTACAATAATCCAATCCACGATATCAATCGTGACAAACCCTAATTGAACAAATCATGATGTGAGAAGTTTTATATCCCAATTCATTTTATATTTTATACTGTTTCCATCTTCCCTCCAACTTAATCAAATTAGCTATCTTCCTCAAACCCCGAAATAAGTTACCCAAGCCTAATGCACATATCAAAGGATAAGGTCTGCAAACACAATAGAGATAATTAAATTAAGTCTCCCAGTAGAACTGTATTTTCACAAACACACACATACACACACACCCCTCAGCATGTAAACACTTAAACATCCCAGACAAGCTCCCACTATAAAAGTTTTCCACTGGACCCTGTTTCACTGTAGCCTGCTCTTAAAAGCAAACTGTTTTGCTTTTAGAAATAAATATTTCTTCTTCCCTCATTTTTATTTGTTCTTGTGCCATTCCAGCTCGAGTTGGAACCCCAAATTCTTCTTCTGACAATGGTTTGGTGCAATTTTCTCCTTCCCAAGAAAACCCTCACAGCCTCCGGTCCTCCTTACCTTGAGGAAACTTATGTGGTCTTTGCGTTCAAGGCCGGCCTGCACACGGCGCAGAGTTTCTGACCGAGAGGTGATCTTGCAGTCCAGTTCCTTTAACTTGGCTTCCATCTGCGCCAAGATCTTTTCTCTCCGATTTTCTAAGGCCTGTTTTATACCCAGCTCTCTGTCGTTCAGCAGCTGGTGCACCTTCGCAAACTCTTCAGAGATAAGGTCAGACAAGGATTTGGAGCAGGTCTGGAGAAACATAGATGGGGCACAATTGTGGTTTGGTCAAGCAGAAATGATCACCTGCCACAATGGTGTTGGTTTTGGGGAACACTCCTGAGAATACCTTGGATAGCCATGAAAAAAAAACACCCAATGGACCATGAAACAAATCAACTAACGATTCAAAACATCCTACTTCTTCGGGCATGTGATGGAAAGACCAAACCTTCTGAAGGAGACTCTTAATACTAGGAAAGATGGAAAGAAAGAAAGAGAAGATGAGGAAGAACAAAAGCAAAGATGGTGGACATAGTGGCAATGGGGGGCCCATTGGAAGATCTGAAAAAACAGCTTAGGGATAAATCATCACGGAGAATATTCCCTTCTATCCATACACAAAATTTTAAGAGCAGTGGTGGGATTCAACTGGTGTAACAACCGGTTTGCTGTATGCGCAAACCGGTGCTGATTTGAAATCAGCACTAAATCTTACCTTTTCCGGTGAGGAAAACAGCTGAGACGCGGCAATCTACTCTGCCACGCCAATCAGCTGGGCTTCAAACAAAGGAAATATAGGACAGAATAGAGTGGGCGGGGCCAACTGATCGCCAGAACTACCGGTTGGCCCAAACCTGCTAAATCCCGCTCCTGTTTAAGAGTGTCTTTTGTGGTAGCTTTCATCTCACCTCTGCACACTCCTGTTCAGCTGCTTTGGCCTGAAGCCAGCTTCTTCTGCAGCCATGTTGCCATGCTGCCACCAATGTTCCCTCTAATTTTTTTTCAGTGTGTGCGGAAAAGTATAGTGTTTGAGCAGCACATTTTCATGCCTGAGCACCTGAAATTTTTTTTAACCATAATTGCCATCAGAGCAGATGTTTTCCCAGGAACCGACGAATCTCCAGAGGACCAATGGGAATTCTCCCTTCTGCAGCATCATCGGTCTCTGGGCAGAGTCTTCCTTGATGTCACCAATCACCAGATGGAGGAGAGAGTTCGGTGCAGAGAGGGAAGGGAGGGAGGGGGATATTTTCAGTCATATTTTAAGACTTTAAAAAACACTGTGCGGCAGTTTGAAACTTCTGTGTGGTGTTTTCTTGTTACTTGCGTGGCCGTGCAGCCGCACAGTTTAGAGGGAACATTGGCTGCCACCCCAAGTCCAATTCAGAGTGCAAATCTCTGACCTACGAGGGCCCTATTCCACTCCCTCTGGGTCTGATAAGACGCTACTCCTTCTACACACACACACACACACACACACACACACACACACACACACACACAAACGGGGGTTCTGATCCCAAAACAGATCTCGGAGATTCTTGAGAGCTCACATCCCCCACATCTGTCCAGCTAAAGAATTTCAGGTTGACTCCAGCACCACAGTGCGTCTAAATGTTTAAAACTACTGGTAAATTGAGAATCCCAGGGGAAGAGGGAACAGAATGGAATATACTGAAAAATGCGTGGTTGACAACTTTGGCGACTTGAATGCCACATTACAGCGTATTTATTTATTTTTTGTGGATCTGAATGCGAATCAGGGACGTGCAGTCAGGGCCTCACCACTGTCATCATGAAAAGAAAAAAAAAATAAAAGAAAAAAGGCTGAGGTACTCTGCTTAGTGCTTAACTACTGTAAAAAAGCCTCTAAAAAAGTGCCCTCTGCAGGAGGAGGTGAGAGAACCACGTGCCTCATTTAGTCTATCTTTATGATCACTTGAGCAGAGTTAAGCAAGGGTTAAAAGGTGAAAAATTCCTTATGTAGATGAGGCACTTGGTTCTCTCGCCTCCTCCTGTAGAGGGCACTTTTTTAGAGGCTTTTTTAAACAGTTAAGCAGAGTCATCCATTGGGGACTCTGGCAGCAGCTAGCCCAGCCTGGCTTCAGCAGCTCTTGCATTTTTCTTTTTACATTTTTTACATTTTCATCATGGCAGGCAAGAGCAGAGTTGAAATCCTCTGTGACACACCTGGAAAAGGTATGTGGGTCAGAGGGAGGGGATTCCTGGGTCAGGAATTCAAAATTATTGTAATTTTTTATTGTAAGTAATTTGTGTGTGTGTGTGCGTGTGTTTGTTTCTTCACTTCACTCAAACAAATTCTTTCTCAATTTGAGAGAGAGTTTGTTTGAGAAGAGAAGGGCAGCCTTGTTTGAGAAGAGAGGGGCAGCCCGCCAGCAGAGGCGGATCTTCTACTGGCGCTTTCTTTCTTTTGCCCACTGTGCCCCCCTTCCCTTTCTCCTCTCCCCCCACTGGGAGCCCCATCCTGCTCCCCTCCCACTTTCCTCCTCCTCCTCCTCATCTCCCCTTTCTTTGCCGGCTGCAACTGAGCTTGTGGCACCGGGGGAGGAATGAGCCCCCGTTGTCCCGTGGAGCCCGCCGCCGCTTGAACGGGAAGGAGGAGGAGGAGGAGGAGAAGAGCAGTGAGGCTTTGTGCCGGCCAGCCAGGCAGGGAGTAGGTCGGGCAGGGAGGGTGTGGGCTGGCTGGCTGGGGAGGGGGGATCATGGGTGCTCAGATGGCCCCCGCCGCCGCCTCCAGCAGCTTGGGTGTCCCGGCTCCGTATGAGCTGAAGAAAGCGGAGGATTGTTCATCAGAGGGGGCGGGGGGCCAAGGTGGTGGAGCGCGGCAGCAGCGAGAAGCAGCGTCCCCGCCACTGTGTCCGACTATTCTAAAAAGGGAAGGGATTTTTCAGTAGCAAAAACCAGGGGGCATGGGTGGCTCCCTCCCTCCACTCCCAAGAATGACAGTAGCTCTTGGTCCCCCCTGCCAATGCGAGGAGACCATGGTGAGAAGTCGGCGCCTTTGCTGTTCCTCCCAGATGTGAGCTCATCTCTGCGTTCCTGCCCTCCCTCCAAGAGAGAGCACTGCTGGGCTTTTTGGACCCATGCCCCAGCACTCGGATGGTAGCTGGGATGTCAGCATTGCTGGCCTGCTGCCAGCTGCCCACACATTTCTGTCGGACACAGCGGCGGGGACGTTGCTTCTCTCCACCGCCGCGTCTCGCTGCGTCGCCCCCCATGCCTCCTCTGATGAACAATCCTCCGCTTTCTTCAGCTCGGACGGAGCCAGGACACCCAAGCTGCTGCCGGCGGGGGTGGGGGCCAGCTGAGCGGCCATGATCTCCCCTCCCCAGCCCCCCGCCCAACCTATTCCCTGCGTCTTGCGTCTATGGCGGACACAGCACTGGGGTGTCCGAACGCCCTGCCGCTGTGTCCGACATAGGGTGGCTTCTGCCCGCTTGCCTCACCAACCATAAACATCACCGCACGTCACTGATGCAAATCAATCAAGCTGGTAGCTTTTCTTTTCTTTAGACTGAATTGCAGGAGCCTAGATTAAATGCTGACTATGAAACACCTGATATTAAGCTAATGAGCCACAAATAATAGCATCGACAGCAATAGTTGCTGGGATGAAGAGAGCAAAGATACATTCGGTTTAGCATTAAACCAAAAGTCCCCACCATCCCCAATTCCCAGCTGTACCTTTAATTCAAGAATGTTCTTCCACTGGTGGCAGTGGCTCTTTATCAACGGCTTGAGACCTTCCTCAAGAGGCTCCAGAGATGCCTTCAGCTGGTCCTACAAGGAAGAAAAAGTTCAGATCTCACTTAAGATGAACACTAGCATTTGAGTGATCACAGGACAATTTTATACCTCCAGCCAAAGGTTCTGCTCAGCAGTGCTTAAAATCCATCAGACCTCTTCCCCCAACCAGCCATAATTAGCATTTAATTCGTTAGTTAAGAGTGTTTTCTACTGTGATAGATTTAGTTAGCAATATATTAATTTTTATTTTCCCCTGCATTTATTTAAATGTTTCTTTTTTTCCTTATGGATTTTTTATAGTCTTTCCCTCTCCCTCCCTCCCCCTCTCCCTGCAGGTAAGTCCTCAATTGAGGATTTTGAGACCACAATTGAGCCCAAAATTTCTATTGCTAAGTGAGAAATGTGTTAGATTTTGTCCTATTTTACGACCTTTCTTGCTACAACTGTTAAGTGAATCACTGCAGTTGTTAAATTAGTAACACGGTTGTTAAGTGGATATGGCTTCCCCATTGACTTTGCTTGTCAGACGAACACAAAAGTACATCACATGACCCTGGGACACTGCAATCGTCATAAATATGAACCCCTTACCAAGCATCTGAATGTAAATCGCATGACTATAGGGATGCAGCGATGGTCGTAACTGTGAAAAACGCTTATAAGTCACTTTTTTCAGTAACATTGTAACTTTAAACAATCACTAAGCAAACTGTTTTAAGTGTCTGTGTATGTCCATGTATGTATGTATGTATGTATGTATGTATGTATGTATGTATGCATGCATGCATGCATATTATTTCATCCACCTACAATCTTCTTTTGACTTCAAGGGAAATCAGAATACAGGTAGCCCACAATTTATGACAATTGAGCCCAACATTTTTGTTGCTAAGTGTGACAGTTGTTAAGTGAATTTGGCTCCATTTAATAACCTTTCTTGCTACAGTGCGGTTGTTCAGTTAGTAACACAGTTGTTAAGTGAATCCATTAGCCACCTAGTGGTTAATATATCAAATAGTGAATCTTCAGGAAGTGAAGAGAGAGAGATGAGAGAAAAAGAGAGGGAGAGGGAGGGAGGTTGAGAGAGGGAGAGAAAGAGAGTCTTGTTCAACCAGAGGCCACCTTCTTTCTCCTCCCAGGTCCAGTTCTCACCTGATAGGTCTGAACCGCATTTTTGATGGGCAGGAAGTCATGTCCCTGGTGCTGAGGCAAGTCCCAGCAGTTGACGCAAACAAGCTCCTCATCTTGGCTGCAGAAGAGCTTCAGGGGCTCCTTGTGTTCCTCACAGAAGGAGCAGACGGCAGTGCCACTCAGCTGAGCCCTTTCATCCAGCTTCAGAAGCCGGGCTTTCTCGGCCAAGCTGCCGAGGGCTCGGTTCACGTGGCGCAAAGTGAAGGGGTGGCGGCACTGGGGGCAGAGCCCCTGACTTTGCCCTTTGGGGATGCAGGTCTCCAGGCAGGAAGCACAGAAGCTGTGGCCGCACTCCAGTATGTGGGGCTCCTGAAAGAGGGAGAGGCAAATGGGGCACAGCAGGTCTTTGGTGAAACTGGACACTTCTCGTACTGAAGCCATGTTGGTCGATTCAAAGAGAGTCTGAAGAGTTTTCCCAAGTTAGAACTGCTTCTATTTCTTCCTGTTAAGTGAACATAGAATAATAGGTTTGGAAGGGACCTTGGAGGTCTTCTAGCCCAACCCCTTGCCCAAGCAGAAGACCCTATACCATTCCAGACAAATGGCTGTCCAATTTCTTCTTGAAACCCTCTAATGATAGAGCACCCACAACTTTTAGAAAGCAAACATTTCACTGGTTAGTTGTTCTCACTGTCAGGAAATTTCTCCTTAATTCTAGGTTGGATCTCTCCTTAGCAAGTTTCCACCCGTTACTTTTTGTCCTGCTCTGGAGAATAAGCCAACCCTCTCTTGTCTGTGATAGCCCCTGGAGTGCTGGAAGACTGAGGCAAAGGGGCGTCTGCCATCCCAGATAGATCAGCTTTGGACACCAAAGTCAAGAATCCTAAAACTACTTTTCTTTCAGGGTTACAGAAACAGAGCCTGCCTTTATCCTAAAGTGAACCAGGAAGGATAAACCCGGAGACATTTTCTCAAATTGCGTTCCTATTTTGGACACAGAAATGTCTTATCTCACCGTTGCCTGGGCTGCCTCGCTTCCTCCTCTTCCTCGAGGTGATTCTCACAGCCCACCACAGGGAGGGGAAAACCCTCAATGTGTCAGACCTGCCGCCAATTAAACCTCTAAATAAAAAACATCCTCGGCCCCATCTGCTGAGAAAGGCAGCATTTTATTAGGAGCGCGTTGCAGTGATGCTTAGCCAGAACTGAGGATTGCACACCAGAAGTCCTAAGTTTAACCTTCCCCTCCCTCCACCCACCCCATGCAACCAATCAGGTTCATGCAGTTTTGTAATGACCAGTTGTGTACAGGAAGGTACACAGCTGGCATGTCAGATGACCTTGAAACAGCCACTCCAAGAGACACAGAACTTAACTTTCGTTTCCCTTCTTTCATCCCTTCTGCTGAAACTTTCATTCTCCCCCTTGCCTTCCTCCCTCCTTCCACCCCAGAATTCATGGCACTCTGTGGAAGCACAAGCAAGTATAAGATGACAGCTATGTTTCTCTGGATCTTCAGAAGTGGCTGTGAAACTCTTTTTTAAAAATAGAAAGAAACAGATTTTTACTTTGAAAGAAGAAAGGAATAATTCTGAATTAAATCGTTCAAAATATTGTGCATCCCCAGTTCTTTCCTAAACAACCACAGAACTCGAGTTTTGGGTCTGGATTTCTTGCAAGAATCAACAGATGAATGAAAAGACAAATGGAAGAATAATTCCACAGTCCTAAGGTTATGAGGAAAACAAATTCTTGGGCATCTTAGCAAGAGCATAGAAGGAATGTGTGTTAATTGAAGTCCTTAGCTTCTGGATTCCTTATCAAAGCTTCTATGACAACTGATATGCTTCTTTTTATAATTAAGACAATACCCCTTTCTTGAGAAGAGTAAGAGTTGATTAATGGGAAAATAATTTGAGGTTTGCTAACTGTGAATATTCATGTTTATATTATCTATTACCCATGTATATATAATTATGATCATTTTCTCCTTCTTTCCTGAAATGGATGCAGGTAGTCCTCAATTTATGAACAGAACTGAGACCAAGATTTCTGTTGCTAAGCGAGGCTTTTTTTTTTTTGCTTTTTTTTTTTAGGGTTCAAAAGTTTTATTTCTTTTAAAACAAACATTTCATCATTCCTCAATCAGTAAAACATCGAAGTACAATTTTTTGTATGTCAAGATAGTTCTAGTTTCTAGCCTAATGTATGCCCCTCCCTCCACCCCCCCAACCCCCTTCCTCCTCCCCCCCAACTTCCCAGAACCCGTACACGGTATGGATTTTTAAGAAACACAGTCTAAAATCTATTGAGAAAAAAGAAATAAAGAAATTAATGACATTCTACATTGACCTTAGCTTCTTCTTGCTGAACTAACTTTAAACAATTTAAATCATTTCTGATCTTAAGCATAGGCTAACTGGAATTTCTTGGTCCCGTATTTATTTTGTATATAGTCAATCCATTTTTTCCAGTCTCGTTTATATCTCTCATTTGAATGATCTTTAAGATATGCCGATATTTTAGCCATCTTGGCTAAATTTGTGACTTTCAATGTCCATTCTTGAGTTGTAGGCAAGTCTTCCTTCTTCCAGTATTGCACCACCAACAGTCTTGCTGCTGTTATTAGGTGCAGAATCAAGTTAGTCTCTACCACTGTAAAGTCAGTACATATACCTATTAAGAATAACTGAGGAGTAAACTTTATCCTTCTTTTAAAGATATTTTGCATAATCCACCATATTTTTATCCAGAATGCCTTAACCTCTTGGCAGGTCCACCATATATGATAATATGTAGCATCGAGAGAACCACACCTCCAACATTTAGGCTGTACATTCGGATATATAGAAGTCAGCTTTTTAGGATCTAAATGCCATCTATAGAACATCTTATAAAAATTTTCTCTCAAATTTTGAGCTTGTGTGAATTTCACATTTGTTACCCATATTCTTTCCCATGTATCCAACATTATTGGTTCTTCAATATTTTGAGCCCACTTTATCATACAATCTTTAACTAATTCTGTTTCCGAATCCATCTGTATTAGTACATTATATATCCTCTTTATATGCATTAAGCCTTGATCTCTTATTTGTTTAAACAAATTATCTTCAGCTTGGATAAAACCAATTTTTTGATCTATTTTCCACCTGGCCTGTAATTGCCCATACTAGAACCATGTTTGAACTACCTTCTCCTCTTTTAATACCTCCAAAGATTTTAGTTGTAGTACCCCCCTTTCCAAAATGAGAAGCTGTCTATAGGTAATTCTGTTGCAGAAAATGAGACAAGACCAGCTCTTTGTCAGAGAGAAAGGTTTATTGGCGCAAAGGTTCAGGAACAAAACCTGAACCCCGAATGGCAGTTGTTTACAGCCTTTTATACTCTTAGACAACTTATTGATCATCCCAAAGTACCTGGCCTTCCTCTGTCACGTAGACCGCTTTCCTGTGTCATGTAGAGCTCGTACACAATCTCCCAAAACAGAGACATGACATTCATTACTCATTTACCTCCCTACAGGGGGTATTGGTACAAATATCCTGTTTCATTTGTTTTAGTTACGTGAAGCAAACAGAACAACTAATCTTAAAGGTAATCATTCCTTTTTCCCATTCCACATGGTAAAGAAACTTTTAATACCCAAAGAATCTGTCTAGTTGTCAAATTCTCTTTTATTCCCCCCATTGAAACTCTTCCGCCTTTTAGGAGGAGTTTCACAATTTTCCGTACCCGTTATTCTCTGATATTCCCACATTGCCATCACCTGTGACACTGCCTCCCCTTTTGCTAATAATGATAGGCTGTTAGTTATCGTTTTTTATGAAGATGGGGAGAATGCATGGGATGATGATACAACCTGTGGCGATTAAACCTACTAGAGCCAATTTAACTTACAGACCAGGCAGTATAGGGAATCATCCACTAAAGATCTCTTTAAAGTTATACCCACTCCATTTCTGGTCAGCATTATGAGTGAGTTGTCTCATTTCAGTGGTCAATTGTTTAATGACTTTTCCTGTTTCAACAATTAGAAAGGTTAAATTTTCCACACACACCTCCCTCCTTAGCCAGGATATAATCCAGGGCCAATCTATTTTGGTATACAGCTATCCTGAGTTTGTCCGTGGCTCCAGATAATACGTTTAGGGCCTTATCTAACCTTTTACCAGCCAGATCCAACACCGCTTGTAATCGGATAATTCAGTTTAACATATAGATAGGTGTCCGGTATCCATATGACCCATCCTCTGCCCAAGTAACTCGCCCATAGGTACAGACTATTCTTTCCGAGTCCAAAACATCAGTCTTTTCATATGCGTCCAACTCTTTACAGGGGAAATTGGAAAATGGTGCTTCCATGTCCCTTCTATGCCTTTGCAGGCCTACCGGGTCATAAACGGGGACTCCCAGTACCTGCCTGGACTGGATGGGTAATAGGAAGAAGGAGGGCTTGATCCATTCAAGAACATAGGATCCTGACCAATTCCTTGGTAATCTCTCATATGCAAGGTTGCCACCTATCCAATACATATTATCTGGGGCAATCCACACTTCTGATTTACTACCCAGATAATGAAGTATGGTGGTATCAAAGTTTTCAGGCTCTGTTCCATTATTGGATGATGTCCAGAATTTATATTCCTAGTCCCAGAGCCCTAAACATATGAGGTCTTCCACCGGTACACTCTGGTTTCTTGTAAAACAGTTCCTTCCCGCTAAGTTGGTTGACAGAGTCCAGATAATACTGGCAAAGCGAGTTCTGGCTGTGATGTTTCTTGCTCTAAATATATTATTGAGTATCTGTGGGATAGCTTCCAAGACTTCTCATGGCCACTGTTCTCCCATTTTCGTACCACCGCACATAAAACAGTTGGTTTTTTTCCCGTAAGTTTTCTCTTTTTCAGCCAATTGTACAAACAGATTTTCAACTCTCATGGGGAATTCAGGCAATTCTAATGTTTCAAATTCCCGATATTATAAGGTGACCAGACGTCCCGCTTTTGGCGGGACACACCCGCTTTCCAATGCATTTTCCCGCGTCCCGCCCGCCTTTTTAAAAGGCACGCTTTTTTTGGCGCTCGCAGCTCCCGCCCATCAGCTGCTAGCTTGCTGGGCTGGCTCATCGTTCTGTTCTCTATCCTACCAGATGAGCCAGCGCAGCAAGCTAGCAGCTGATGGGCGGGAGCTGCAAGTGCCAAAAAAAGCGTGCTTTTAGCCTTTTACCTCCTACAAATTTAAGCCAGCCCAGCCTGCCGCTCACTGATTGGATTGGCCTGGACTCCAGCCAATCAGTGAGCTGGCTGGGATGGGAAATTTTCAGCACGTCTGCGCGAGTCTCCATTTCCTTTCGCCAAAAGACGAAAGAGGTTGCAGCTGCGCTGACTGGTGAGTAATCTAATTCTAATCAAATTTTCTGCTCGCCGAGGCAGGAGGAGAGGGTGGGGGCAGCTGCAGCCGCCCGCAGAGAAGTTCCTCTCGCTTCCGGGGCTCCCGCCGCCCGGCAGAAGCCCCTGAAGCACGTGGAAGTTCTCTGCGGGCGGCTGCAGCTGCCCCCACGCTCTCGGAGGCGGAGATCCCATTCACGAAGAGGCAGGAGGAGAGGTGGGGAACGCGGAGTCCGTTCGTGAATCAAAATGGATCGCCGCGGCAGGAGGAGAGGTTGGGACGCTGCCAGCCGCCCGCAGACAACTTCCTCTCGCTTCCGGGGCTCCCGCCGTGCGGCAGAAGCCCCTGAACCGCTTGGAAGTTGTCTGCGGGCGGCTGGCAGCGCCCCAACCTCTCCTCCTGCCGCGGAGTCCGTTCGTGAATCAAAATGGATCGCCGCGGCAGGAGGAGAGGTTGGAGCGCTGCCAGCCGCCCGCAGACAACTTCCAAGCGGTTCCGGGGCTCCCGCTGCCCGGCAGAAGCCCCTGAGCCGCGTGGAAGTTATCTGCGGGCGGCGTCCGTTCGTGATTGGGATCCATCGCCGCCTCCGAGAGGGTATACAGAACACTATTTACCTAAATGTGCATATACGGTTTAGTATTTTAGCATTTATTTTTGAAAAAAATCAAACTCCTAAATCATGGTGTATAGCTTATTGCTCCTATCTTGGACATATTTTTTCTGATCAAACATTTGTGTTTACTGGGGTGGTGCATAA
Organism: Thamnophis elegans; assembly: GCF_009769535.1. NCBI lineage: Eukaryota > Metazoa > Chordata > Lepidosauria > Squamata > Natricidae > Thamnophis > Thamnophis elegans. Next base: position 150,263,448 of record NC_045542.1, on the reverse strand, counting down.
AGCTGAAAAGAGTTATTGTTTGTAATTTTTCTACATTATTTTGCTGTGAAAGAAGAGTTTTCTTCTTGGGGATAGATATTGATGGAGATTTCTTGTGCCATTAGGAATTGTTGCAAAGAAAAGATAAAGAATCTTGTGGTGTGATATTGGTGAATTTTTTAAAAAAATAGTCTGTGTTGTCTTTCTGTCCCAAATAGTTAAATATAATTTCATTATGAACATCTGCAGGGTTTATGGGATTCCCATAATATGGGAGAGTCATGCCTTTCTAATCATATTTGCCCATTTGTAGTTTTCTGTCTCATCTGTGAAATTCACAACCTTTTATTTGTTATGTTCTGAATTTTTCTCTTTTTAGAAAGTGATAAGAAATCTACCTGCAATTTAATCTTGACCAGGCATCCTGACTTTTAAGAAGTCACTGACATGCCAGTTTTAAAATTGTTTTTTTTCTTGATAGTTAAGGTCAAAAATTTAAACTTGCTGTCACAACTTTGAGCAGGGTGTGAGATTGTTGATGTCCATTTTACTGTCTTTCAATAACTTCTGTATAATGTTCCAATCAAGCCTCAAATTAAGATGTTACCAACTAGTATGTGAACTACTGGAAAGATTGTGTGCCTATAGTCTGAGTTAAGAGTAAGAGTTTCATTTCATGCATCAGAAGGCTGTATAGTGTAGAGAGAAAAATATGTTCAAAACATTACAGTTGTATGTGTTAGCCGCCTGAATCTTGGCTGAGTTTTTAAATTAATAATAAATATTATAGCAATAAAATTGCAGGTTCATGTAGAATGCCTACTTAGCACTCTATTGAACTATTGTTCAAGATAATTTGATAGAAAAAAATGTGCGTAGCTCAGGGTTGAACTGGGTGGTCTTGCTGCCCTCTGAAAACAGCCAATCACAGAGAATATCAAGGACCCACAAATTCCGTATCTCTGGATTAAAGAACCAAGCCAAAAAGAGGAACTTCTGAAACAAATACAATCTATTGTATTCTATATTACTGTCTTTGTTTTAAAAAAATTCTCTCAGGATCCCAAAATGGTGTTTGTTTGTATGGGTTATATTTATCAATATGTATTGCATTAAATATTGAAATCTAAGTATTCACTGCTACTGTGGATTCTCACAATTGTTTGATGGGATTTCAACATAGGCTGGCAAATTTGAATTTTGAGTACCCTTGATTGGGTCTGACCCTCTGGACTCCAAGGAGAGATTTTAAGAAACACTGATTTCTTTTGCCAGGTAATATGTAATAGGTTGCCACTGCAAGTGTATTTGAAAAAGATAGCTTACTCTATGGTGTTGTTTTTTTATTTTTATACTGGAATTCTTCATGAAAAAATCCAAAAGGATTTACAAAAGAATAATAAAATATCTCTTCAAGAAAACAATAAAACTAACAGTGTCAGTGAAGATAATATAGAAAAAGCAAGGCATAATTCATTTTTAAAAAGCAATCTAAAAGGGAGGTTGTCCTGAAGCACATGTTACTCTAGAATTGCCTTGGGTGAACAGGCTTGATTTCAGCTGTTCAAACAAACCAATGTGTAGAAAACAGCTACACATTTCCTAATTTATTATTAAATAATTTGTATTCTATCAGGGGCTTTCAGCAGTTTACAGCAACAAAAATGCCAAATAAAATTATATTATTATAAAATCATTGTAACAATTCCACAAAAACAATAAAAAGAAAATCCAGTGATAAAACCATATTAAATCCCAATGGCTCTAGATTCTAGAAGACAGAATAATTTGTACAGCCTTCCTGAATGGACAGCAGGTTAGGGCTCCCTGCTCTGGAGGAGGTTTCCAAAGGATAGGCACCAGCTGAGACCTTCCTCCTGAGAAAGCCCTATCTTTGTCATGAATGGGATTACTAGCAGGGCCTCCCCAGAAGATATTTAAAGCTCTGGTAAGATAGCTTTGAGGGGGGTGGTCTTTAAATATTTGGACTTTAAGCTGATTTTGGAAAATCTGTAAATTTGAAAGCACAAAAAATGCTATTGGCTTGTTTCCAGATGAGTCATTTACTGTAAGGAGTATAGGCTCAATGTATTTTAAAATAATATGTTATTTATTGTGCATATGATTTTTTAAAATAGTGGTATTCTGTGTTGATTCTTTTTTTAAATTGTCTTAGACTATTTAAAAAAAGATTCTATCCAAAATAAATTGAAACAAGCCATTTTAAAAATTTCTATGCACAATACTTTGAAATGGACTCAGGAGTCATGATTGACACTGAGTGAATTTGCACTTTTAATAATCAGGAAGATACAATTGCATTGAAAAAAGTGACTGATGACCATTTTTCACACTTAGCGACATTTTCACACTTAGCGACCGTTGTGGCATCCTCATGGTTACGCGATCAAAATGTTGATGTTTGGCAACAGATTCGTATTTCTGATGGTCGCTAAGTGAGGAGTCTCGAGGAGGGGGAAAACATTTAGTGACCAAAGTTACAATGGCATTGAAAAAAGTGACTGATGACCATTTTTCACACTTAGCGACCATTGCGACCATTTTTCACACTTAGCGACCGTTGCAGCATCCTCATGGTCACGTGATCAAAATTTTGTTTGGCAACAGATTCGTATTTATGCTGGTTTCAGTGTCCTGGGGTGAACTTTTGACAAAAAAAATTTTTTTTAATCAAGCCGCCCCCCCCCTTGGTCAAGGGCGTCCCTCTTTTCCAATCTGAAAATCTGGTCACCTTACGATATTATGACTAAATATACTTCTATGTATTTGTTTTAGTTTTTTTTTCAATACTAGCCAACCCTATGGATCTTTTCCTTTTCTATCTATTCCAATTCCAAATTCTTTATATTGTGGTCCATTTTCCAATGATGAATTGGTGTATAAACACCTTACACCCAACACACAAAACACAATCAATACAATGAGAAGAACAACAACAATATCCACAAGTACAATTACAAAACCAAGACATCCGGGAGGCATGCAATGGAATTTGTTCAATCATAGTTTTCTGTAATTGAAGGAAGAGCATAGGCAACCACTCTGCTCTTCATAACACAAAAATTAGTCCGAGTGCAAATATTTCCCTTGCTATCAGTAGCATGATTGTCCACCAGTCCATTAAGTCCATTGAAACTTCAGCTTCAGTGGGTCTCCTTGCTGAGATTCCACCTTCCATTCCTTTAGGGCTGGCACAGGCTCTCTCATTCAGAAGTAATGAGTCCCTTTATCAGTAGTTTGAAATGCAGTCTCAGTAGTTTACAGGACAATTAAAGGTCCTTCCCAACTTGGAGTGTGTTTTCCATCTCTCCAGGTCTTTATCAGCACCCACAGTCCTGCTTTTAACTGGTGCACTGCAAAGTTCAAGAGTGGCATTTTGCACATGAATGCCTTTCTGTCTTAAGAGAGAAAAACATCTGGACAGTTCCTGTACATATTTTTGAAACATTTTGTCTTTTACTTCAATGTTTGGTAGACCTTCCCTCCCATATTTGGTATTCCAAATAACATCTTAAATGGTGATATTCCCACTTCTTTCCAACAAAATTCTAACAGTAGTTTTTGTATTTGCATTTCCCCCCATCGAGTCAAATGATCCACAATAACCAACAAACAGTTCATCCTTCCCATCCTATTCTTCATCCTCATCCATCAGTCAATATACTTGCTGTTCCCTCTCTCTTTCTATTTCCTTTTGTGGACAGTTTCTAGAAAAATGTCCATTCTTTTTACATCTAAAACACTGAGTTCTTCCACTTTGTCCTGCCCACATTGCTCTTCCCCTGCCTTGTCACCTTCCTTTCCATTATCCTCAATTTCCAAAGTCCCTTCTCTGTCTTTTCTGCTCTCCTAACCTCTTATTCATCATTACTCCTACAACTGACAACAACACTTTCTTATCCTCTCTTCTATCTTGCCATCTCTATTCACATATACTTTCGGAGCTTCTGTCACAATTTCCATTCCACATTTCCCATCTTTTAGATTTTTTTTTCTAAAAGGGGCAACAACTTGTGATGCCTCAACAAAGCATTCAAAAGCCATTCAAACATAAAGACATTTAAGGAAGGGGAAAAATAGGGGTAAGAAAAGCAGCTTCAAAAATAAAACAATCAATCTAAACAAAAAAACTAACTTTATTCTTTAAAAGAGTGCATGGCACTGGTTTTTTCCCCAATGTGTAGTTCTTTCTTGACGACACGCATTTTAATTCCTGCAGTAGCAATTTTCAGCAGTGTGTCGATTCAGTGGAGGTTGGTCAAATATGTATAAGAAAATAGGAAATGTCGCACAGTGCATATTCTATTGCCAATATTAATCTATAACAACAAACTCAAAAGACTAAATGATAAATTAAAAAAGTAGTGAGCCACAAATCTAGAAATTTATAGAGGATCAATTTTTTTAGCAAGAAGTCTAATTACTTAAATATCTTAAATAAGATCATTTGTTTTAGGTGAGTTTTGCTGGTTTGACTAGACAAATTAACTCTCCCACCGCAATTCCAGTGTTAATTATTAACTAATGTTTTGAGTGTAAAGGGCCTGAAAGATAATTTTCAGATGCCTGCTCTGCTGTCTCATTTATGGAGGACTGACATTGAAGGACGCATAAGAATTTTAGGAACAATGTGCTTGTTATGAGCAGTCCACCCAGTAGCCCCTCCTTTCTCAGACAGAAGGGTAAAGAGAAAAACATTGTTAAAGGGAGCAGAAAACCCAAGCCGCACTTCCCCTCTTTCCTGATACTTGCTCTTTAAAGGAAAAAAATCCTTAAGTTAACAACCAACTTAAAATGGATTAGCTCAGGGTTTAATGATTCATTGACAAAGAGGGGAATGGGCAGGAAGCTGCAGACAGCTATTCTGCCTTTTAAAACATGTTTCTGTCTTGTCACATCCAGAGAAATATTCTGCCCTTTCAACATTTCCTAGGATATTACATTTTTCTGGGAGAGGGCTGGGTGATAACTTCCTACAATCTCTCCTTTTCCCCCCAAAACATGTGAGTGGAAGCACATGTTCTTGACAAAAGAGTAAAATTGGTTAGATGAGGGAGACTTAATTCTCCTAATAGAAAGGCATTGAGACAGCAGAAGGATCTCTTCAGTGGCTCCCAGAGAGCTTTCAACCATGAAGGTCTAGCAACCAGGGCACAATTTCTGGAAAGAAATTTACAGTATCCAATTTTCCATGCCAATTAATACCAGATATCTTTTCTGTGAGCTTCCAGCAAGCAGAAACCCCCAAAATCTTCCAAAATTCTGCACAGCCATGCTTTCCCTTTAAATTACAGGCTGCCCATTCCGAAGAGATGGTTCTTGAACCTGCCCTAGTTCTTAGTGAGGCCAAATTGAGCTTAGCTAATGTGTCATGATTCAGGCTATTTAGTATCTTCTTTTTAAATTACACACAGTGAGCCCGGGGACTCCTACTCATGAGACCACCAGTGCAACATAATTCTGAATGTAGTCTCTCTCTCTCTGTCTCTCTCTCTCTCTCTCTCTGTAGCTGCTTTTACAATACAGAAAATACAGATATTTTAGACAAATTTGCCCTCCCACTAGACAGAAAGAGGACAAAGGGAAAAAATTAATAACCCACACCGGAATCTCAATCCTTTATTCCACTCTGCATTCTCTCAACAAATTTTCTCCGTTACTTTAAGCAAAAGGGAATCAGTACATTCACACTAACTCACTAATTCACCTTTGCACTGCAATCAGACTGCTTGTGTAAATTAACTTCACACACAAAAATCCCATTTCATTCATTCTTCATGCAAAGCAGTTATTACAATTATTTCAGGGAGCTGTACATAAGCCAATGAGCTCCATTTCTATTATTAAGGGATCTCGACTTCCCTCCAGGTACCTGAAAATGATTACACACACACACACATATGCACACATACCATGAAACAACACTTTCAGGCCTGGGGGAGGTTCTGCCCTTTTAAATCTTCATTGTTTTTTATTTTATTTTTATCTGGGGAACATGTGGCTCATTCTCCAGGCAGCAGGGAAACTCAGAGAGCAGCTTAAATCCTAACTACGCTCCCGTTTCCCACAGCTTCAAGCCCAAGCTGAGAAGCTTATTTATTCTGCTAGCTTAGTTAAACATATCACAATCAATTCAACGCCATTCAATTCTACATGTTATTAGTATAGATGCACACCTAAGAATTTTTAACAGACATTACATCAAATTAATCAAGTCCAATTACCTAGGTCTTCCCAGTCAGACAGGCTTTGCCTTATTACCTGCTAAATTTCTTTTGCTCGAAGTTACGCTCGTTGTTTAAATCTCCTTAAGCGCTACTTTGTTAATATCTGTCTCTGCCCTGGGGTGTTCCGTTTCTATCTTGATCTCCCAGCAGAGCGCTGGCATATTTTTAAAAGTCAAGATTTATAGAGACAATGTATAGAAATGTTTGTCCACACACTGTTTGGCCAGGTTCTAGGTTGGACCTCCCAGCAGAGCGCTGGCATATTTTTAAAGATCCAAGATTTATAGAGACAACTTTCATTAACACATCACTTGCATCTGGGTGGGGCTCGAGCTCCACTTTCCTTTTTAAAGACAACTATTGCTGCTGTGGCAGCTTTCTAACTATCCCTGTGGACTCCTCAGTCACTTTGGGTAAAAAAAACAACAACAACTAAACAAAACTCAGGTAGAACTTCTCTTCAGTTCATCTGATGGTGGCCAGTTCCTGGGTTTGTTACAACTTGATGGACTAAGCTTATAACCCTAGGATCCAGATGGTGTAGGCCATCCTACACCAAAAGTGGGCCATTCTGACTCACAAAATATTTTTAAATTAGCCTGGGTTGCTGGGGGGTCCCCATAATCCCCATTATATGCCTTCTTAAAATTCTTCAACATACACTGGAGGGGTGTCTTCGGGACACTACCTCCTCCTCCCATGTTCTAAAACACTACCACTGACCCGCGGTGCTGGACACTCGACAGTCACCAACGGAAACTGCAGTGGTTTAACCTCCCATACAACCTAACACGGACTTCATTAGGATCAACGTCCCGAGTCCAGGGCGGTGATCAGGCACCCTCTTCTACTCTCTAGAGGAGTAGGTACACAACACTATATTATACTTGCCTGCCAGCAGGTCTTGTATTCCCTCTCATCCTGGCCAGGATTTGTTCAGATTTTCTCCTTTCCCTTACTCACACAAAGGGTCCTTGGGCTGACTGGGATTTCCCTCGATGGTGGAAGGTGTCCTCCCCCGTTCCTCCAAAGCAAGAAGCCTCGTGGTGCCTGAGGTACCCGGGGCTCGGATCCTTCCGCCAGCGTGGGGTCCTAGTCATCCGGAGCGAAAGATCGCCTGGTTGTCCCATTCTGGGGTGCCAGAAATGTTGCAGAAAATGAGACAAGACCAGCTCTTTGTCAGAGGGAAAGGTTTATTGGCGCAAAGGTTCAGGAACAAAACCTGAACCCCGAATGGCAGTTGTTTACAGCCTTTTATACTCTTAGACAACTTATTGATCATCCCAAAGTACCTGGCCTTCCTCTGTCACGTAGACCCCTTTCCTGTGTCATGTAGAGCTCGTACACAATCTCCCAAAACAGAGACATGACATTCATTACTCATTTACCTCCCTACAGGGGGTATTGGTACAAATATCCTGTTTCATTTGTTTTAGTTACATGAAGCAAACAGAACAACTAATCTTAAAGGTAATCATTCCTTTTTCCCATTCCACATGGTAAAGAAACTTTTAATACCCAAAGAATTTGTCTAGTTGCCAAATTCTCTTTTAATTCTATCCTGTTTTTGTGCTATGTTCATATTTTCAATTGTATGTCTAGGAATTGCCCACATGGGTATTTTGTCATTTAATTTATTTTGGTATTTTTTCCAGACCCGCAGTAAAGCATTTCTTAAAATATGACTTTTAAACTTCCTATCCAGTTTTTTGTTGAACAACAAGTAAGCATGCCAACCATATACCAGATTGTATCCCTCGATATTCAGTATTCTATCATTTGTTAAATGGGTCCAATCACTAATTACAGATAGCGCCACTGCATCGTAATATAATTTTAGGTTAGGTATTTTCAAGCCTCCTCTCTCCCGTGCATCTTGCATTATTTTCATCTTTACCCTCGGCTTCTTTCCTGCCCATACAAATTTGTTGATACCCTTCTGCCATTCTAAAAGATTAGTATCTTTTTTAAGTATAGGTAGCATTTGAAAGAGAAATAAAAATTTTGGTAAAATGTTCATTTTCACTGCTACTATCCTGCCCAGCAAAGATAAGTGCAATTTCTCCCATTTTTAATCTCTATCTGTTAACTATGCCAAAGTGGTTCATAATTATGCTTATATAATTTCCTGTTTGAGGTTAAAATATTGACTCCAAGATATTTAACTTTTTTGACCACTTCACATCCTAGCACCCCTCCTAGTTCTTCCTTTTGTTTAGTATTCATATTTATAGCTAATATTTTGGTTTTTCCTAAATTTATTTTAAAACCAGATACTTGACCATATTGATTAATCATATTCATTAAAATCCTACTGGATTCCTGCAGTTGTTCCAATATTATGACCAAATCATCCGCAAAAGCGCGCACTCTGTATTCTTGCTGCCTAATCTTGATCCTTTTTAGACCATCCAAGCCCCGTATTTTATTCAACAATACTTCCAAAGTTATAATAAACAATAGCAGGGACAAAGGACAGCCCTGTCTTGTACTTTTTCCAATTTGAAAGGAGTCTGTTAAACTTCCATTGATTATAATTTGTGCTGTTTGCTGTTGATATATTGCTTTAATTGATTGTAAAAAATTATCTCCTATCTGCATTTTTTGCAGTATCTTCAACAGAAATTGCTAATTAACTCGATCAAAGGCCTTCTCAGCATCCAGGAATATAACGCAGCAGGGATCTGGTTGTTCTTTCCCAAATATTCTAATGCATTAATAATTAATCTGACATTACTTTTCATCTGTCTCCCCTGTATAAAACCTATTTGGTCAGTGTGTATCAATTGTTGAATAACCAGCATTAACCTATTTGCTAGTATTTTAGTAAAGATTTTATAATCTACATTAAGTAATGACATAGGTCTATAATTTTTTGGTTGGGTAGTATCTTGATCTTCTTTGGGTATCAAAGATATGAACGCTGTCTTCCAAGATGGAGGCACTTTACCTTCCGATTGAATCTTATTAAATAATTCTCTAAGAGGTTCTACCATTTCTAACTGTAAATTTTTATAGTAAACCGCTGTCAAACCATCTGTACCTGGTGCTTTCCCTAACTTTAATTGCTTAATTACCTGCAAAATTTCCCCCGAGGTTATTGGTTGATTCAATTTTTGCCTGTGCTCTTCTCTAACTGAAGGTATTTTCTCTTTATCTAGATATTTGTCTATATCTAGACCATTAGCAATAGCAGTAGACTTATATACCGCTTCATAGGGCTTTCAGCCCTCTCTAAGCGGTTTACAGAGAGTCAGCATATTGCCCCCAACAATCTGGGTCCTCATTTTACCCACCTCGGAAGGATGGAAGGCTGAGTCAACCCTGAGCCGGTGGGATTTGAACCGCTGAACTGCTGATCTAGCAGTAGCTTTCAGTGCTGCATTTAACCACTGCGCCACCTTGGCTTTATCCCCTTTATACAATTCTGTAAAAAATTCCCGAAATACCTTTTGAATCTCTTCCTGTTGAAACACCTCCTTCCCTCTGTAAATCAGTTTAGATATATTTCGAGTTTTCCTTTTTTTCCTAATCTGATAAGCTAACCATCTGCCAGGTTTGTTTGCGTTACAAAAGGTATTGTGTTTTGCATATAATAAATTAGTAGCTACCTGGTCAGAGATCAACATGTCAAATTGAGATTTTAATATGGTGATAGCTTCCTTAACCTTTGTATCGCCTGGATTCATTGTTAACTCCAACTCTTTTCTCTTAATTTCCTCTTCCAGTTCTGTTCGTTTAAACCCTTGTTTATATCTATGTGTTTTATTTATATTCATCAGCACTCCTCTCATATACGCTTTGCTTGCATCCCATACAAATTCCATAGATGTACCCTTATTCATATTCAAAACGAAATATTCAGATAACAATTTTTTACAATCATTAATATACTTTTCATATCTAAATAAGTTTTCATTCAATCTCCAAGACCTTCTTGCCTGCACTACCCTTCCCAACTCCATCCAAACTGGGTTATGGTCCGAAAGGACCCTAGCCGCAATCTTTGTCTTCTTGACCCTAGAAAGCAAATCATTAGTGGTTAGTATAAAATCAATCCTTGAAAGGGATTGATGCCTATCAGAGAAGAAAGTGAAATCATGTTCCTCTGCATTTCTTTCTCGCCAAATATCTCTCAATTCAAAGTCATCCATGATGTCAAAAAAAGGTTTGGGTAACTTTGGTCGCATCTTAGTATTTGGGCGAGAAGTCTTCTTATCTCTCTTAGTGTCTATCACACCATTCCAATCACTCAATAGTATACAGGAACTATAGTCCCACTGTACTAATTTAGCATGAAGATTTCTATAGAATCCATCTTGCTGTTGATTAGTGGCATAAATTCCCAAAAGTAATGTCTTTTTCCCTTCTAGGATTAGGTCTAAAGCAATATATCTTCCGAAGGGATCTGCTTCAATTAATTCAGCTTTCATGTCTTTTCTTAAGTATACAACTATACCATTCTTCTTTTCCATAGTAGAAGCTACAAAATGTTGACCAAGTTTTGAGTTAATCAAATATTTTTGATCAGTTGATTTGATATGAGTTTCTTGCAAACAAATTATGTCATTCTTAAACTGTTTGAGATAGTGAAATATTTTCTTTCTCTTCTGTGGGGAATTCAGTCCATTGACATTCCATGTTAAAATCTTAGTTGTCATCTTTGGTTGGCTGAAGCATTTTTAGAGCTTCCTGCATGGCCTGTTTAACCTTAGGCCTAGCTCCTCCCACTGTTTCCAGACTTGTTATTGTAGCTCCTTGATCGATGGCCGGTGATTGTTGATGTTGTTGCTTTTTAGCTTGTTTCTCCATTCGTCTAGTAATCATGCGGTTAGGTCTTTGTTCCATAACACCTTGCACTTCTAGAAGAGAGAGATGCTCCATCTTATCTGGTGGTTGCGTAGTTTGCTGTCTGTCCTGTCCTTCTTGTGGTCCTTCTCCAGGTCCAGATGATGCAGGATATCCAGCCTTCAAAATATTATGATAAAAATCTCGGGCTTTCCATACAGAGTTGAGGCGATATCTTTGCCTATAAAATGTAAGTATAATGCCAAATGGTGCATCCCATCTATACTGTATCTGACGATTTCTGAGTTCTTCGACCAAAAAAGCTCTTAACATTTGAGGTGGTATCTCTTTCAAAACAATTAGGTCTTGACCGCCAATTTGAAGCTTAGTGTTATAAGACTCTTGTAGTACCATATTTCTAAGCTCTCTTGTAGTGAAGTATATAACGATGTCTCGAGGAAGCTGCTTCTGCTTTGCCAACCAAGAGTTAACACGATGAACTTTGTCGATCTGCCAGTCGAGATTGGTCCCTGGTCTTCCCACCAGGCGGTCAAAGGCTTCTGATAGAATCTGTTTCAGGTTCTCCTGTTTCTCCTCACGCAGCCCCCTTACTCTTAATGCGAACTCCATTTGTCTATACTGTATCATAATAATTTCTTTTTCAGCATTTTCCACTTTTTGTTCCACTGCCTCTGATTTCAATGTCAAGTTGGTATTGGCCTCATTAAGATCCTCTAGACTATCTTCAATTCCGGAAACATGTTCTGTCAATACAGTTACAAGTCTCAGCATTTCATCTTTAATTTTAACAACCCTGGCATCGATTTTCTCATACAACTCCTGTTTAAGTCCTTTTATTTCACCTTTAATTTCCTCTTTTATTTCTTTTATTTCCTCTTTTCCCTCCTGTTTTATCTCCTGTTTTATCTCCTCTTTAAGATCTCTAAGTTTATCTTCCATTTTAATTGTCTGTGCGTTAAGAGCCACACTTAGTTCACTCAAGAAGAATTCTTTTGTTAACAAATCCCCAGCAGGGGGCGTAGGGAGCGGAGGCTGCAACCTTGTGCCAGGCACTGGGGATGTGCCCTTGGGAATAGAGGGCGACGGTTTCAAATTAGGATTTGGTTTTGAGGCCATTCCAAAATTTATCTTCCAGCAATTAATAAAACTCTGCTGCCTGACTATGCAGCTATAAGTAAAGACGCTGAATTTCTCCCTTTAGTTTGAAATTTGAGGCTTGACAAAACTTTCAGAAAATAAGCATTGTAACAAGACAGTTCAGCAGATTCATCACCATTTAAATTCCAGATAAGCAAGATTAATGAGAGAATGGAAGTCTTGTAAAAATGAAACTAATTAGAAGGCTTCTGCTGGCCGATTGTAAAACAGGTGATAAGGACGCTCCTTTGAAGTTTTAGAGTTCTGTAGCATTTAACAAAAAGTTTAAGAAGATAGTCATTATTACCGGAGAATCCAGCCTGCTCGGCACCATTTTAAAAGCCTCTAAGTAAATAGATTTTCAGAGGAAGATCTTGTAAAAAAAAGAAGCTAAAATCTTGGTAAACAATTAATTTCCACGTAGACGGATTCAGCTCGTGATAAAATCAAATAAATCAAGCTTTGAACTGAGTGGGGGAGACCTTACTTTGTACCGCACAAGGCAGTTTGACGTTCCCAGCACGGACGCCATTCTGCTTTGGGCTGGCCCCCCTCTCTCTGCAGGCACAAAAGCTGCAAAAATTGAAGGGCATTTGCCAGCAAAACTATTCTTCTTCCTTTCTTGCCTGAAGGATAAGAAAACCTGTTAAGACGTCAGATGGATGATCATCTAAACAGATTCGTGACCAGAAATTCGGGGACAGCTAATTTTAAGCTGCCACCATCAGCAGGCTCCTCCCAGGAAGTCCGCTAAGCGAGGCATTTTTAAAGTGAATTTTGCTCCATTTTTATTTTTCTTGCCACAATAATTAAATGAATCATTGCAGTTGTTAAGTTAGTAACAAGTGTAGGAAAGAAAATCTGGTCTGGTTCCAATCTGGGAGAGATATACTAGAAATAAAATGGAGGGTGATTTGAAAGAAGGACTCTGTTTATGGATGAGCAAAACCAACAACAGCAAATATTTCTGGGACAACTGACAAATTGGCTGAATGAGTGGATCAGTGGTGGGTTTCAAATTTTTTAGAACCTCTTCTGTAGGTGTGGCCTGCTTTGTGGGAGTGGCTTGCCGGCCATGTGACCGGGTGGGAGTGGCTTGCCGGCCATGTGGCTGGGTAGGTGTGGCCAACTTGTAAAATGTGGTGAAACATCACTTAAAACGCTCTTGCTTAGCAACCAAAATGTTGGCTCAGAAACTCTGGCATTTGAAGCATGCAAGTCTTAAAGCTGTCAAGTTACAAGACCCTTGCACCCCTTTAGAAAAAAAACCTGAGTTGTTCAAACTTGAGAGCTTTAAGACTTGTGGACTTCAACTCCCAGAATTCTTCCTCCAGTCATGTTGGCTCAGGAACTCTGGCACTGAAGTGTGCAAGTCTTAAAGCTGTCAAGTTACAAGACCTTTGCACCCCTAACCCTTTAGAAAAAAAAACCCCATGGGTGTTCAAACTTGAGAGCTTTAAGACTTGTGGACTTCAACTCCCAGAATTCCTCCTCTCGCTCTTCATCTTGATGATGTGCGGACGAGTGGGGGGAGGGAGCTGGAACTGGTTCTAAATGACACTGTAGATTTGTGGAACATCTATAAAAGAGATTAGAACTGGCAGGAACCCACTCCTGAAGTGGATGGATCTTTATAGGTTTCTGTGACTTTGAAGTTTGAACTGTTCTTGGGATTGTGCTATGAAGCAGCTTTTGTATCTTTTGCTATTTCAATGGTGGTGGGTTAATCCTATTATGTCCTAAAAGGTTACCTCCTGTTTTTAGACTTTGGGGGCGGGGGAATGCAAATTCTTAATCCCATCAACTGGTGCTGAAAGTGTTTTGTTTGTGAATAGATTGGCCCATTCTTCCTGAATGGGCACAAAATATCTATCTCTAAAGACTTCAGGCATCTACTGGAGGCTGTTTTATTATACAGAAACTGGGGGCTGCTTGCTGCCTTTAAGATCATGTTTTTCCACTTCTCCTTTGGGGAAATATAATATTCTGCCTCTTTTGATATTTCCCAAAATATTTCATTCTCGGGGGGGGGGATTCTTACATAAGGTAGGAGGGTCTTTGAGTAGTTGGCAGAATCCCAAGCTGCAACCCCATCTCCCATTAAGCTAAGCCTTCTGAAATAGCAATAGCATTAGATTTGTATACCGTTCACAGTGCTTTTACAGCCCTCTTAGTCAGGCTATCGCCCCCAACAATCTGGGTTCTTTTATCCACCTTGGAAAAATGGAAGGCTGAGTCAACCTTGAGTCAGTGAGATTTGAACTGTCAAACTGCAGTCAGCAGAATTAGCCTGCAGTACTGCATTCTAACTACTGTGCCACTGCGGCTCACTCCAATGCTCCAGAACCTGCTCTTTTTCAAATTCCATCTTTATTTTTCTGATTTCACTCTCCCTTTTATTTTGATTTTCAGAGCATAGAGTTGTGGTGGTACAGTGGCAGTGTGGGTTTCAGTTTATTTTTTTTTACTACTGGTTTGCTCGTGTGCGTGCACTCGCTCGAGCATGCGCAGAGGTGTCCAGGTAGGTGGGCGGAGCCTCCTGCCGCCACTACCGGTTTGCCCAATCTGGGGCAAAACCCACCTCTGTGCAGTGGTTAGAGTTCAGTATTGCAGGCTAATTCATCTCACCACCAATAGTTTGATCCTGACCTGCTCAAGGTTGATTCAGCCTTCCATCCTCCCGAGGTCAGTAAAATGAGGATCTAGATTAAGGTGACCAGATTTTCAGATTGGAAAAGAGGGACGCCCTTGACCGGGGGAGGGGGGGGGCTTGATTAAAAAAAAATTTTTTTTGTCAAAAGGTCACCCCAGGACACTGAAACCAGCATAAATACGAATCTGTTGCCAAACAAAATTTTGATCACGTGACCATGAGGATGTTGCAACGGTCGCTAAGTGTGAAAAATGGTCATCAGTCACTTTTTTCAATGCCATTGTAACTTTGGTCATTAAATGTTTTCCCCCTCCTTGAGACTCCTCACTTCTTCCTTCATTCCTCTTGCTTATCTACCTTCACCTTATCTGTCTTCTGCTCTTTCCCTCTCTTCCTTCCTTTCTCCTTCCATCCTCTCTTCTTTCCTCACTCACTCCCTTCCTCTTTTTTTCTCTTCCTTCCTCCTTCCATTCTTTCAGCTTCATTTCTTTTGCCTATCTACCTTCTCTGTCTTTCTGCTCTTTCCATTTCTTCGCTTCTGTTCCTTCCTTCTTCCCTCCTTTCCTATTTCTTCCTTCTTCCTTCCTTCTGCCTATCTACCTTCACCTTCTCTGTCTTTCTACTCTTTCCCTGTCTTCCCCTTTCCTCCCTCCCTCCCTTCTTTGCTTTCTAGTTCCATCTTTTCTTCTTTCCTCTCTCCCTCTTTTTCTTTTTTCCTTCCTTCCTCCTTCCTCTTGCCTATCAACTTTTTTTATTTTTTTTTGTTACATAGACGACACATACCCACAACAATAAAAACAAAACAAAAAGAAAAAAACCCATCATCACATATAGCATGTCATTTGGTTACAAGTGTTTTAACATTTATCATTCTTATACATTTATTATTTCATTTAATAGGTTATAATATACAGTTTGGGTTGCTTTGTTTACCATCCCTTCCTCCTGTTATAACACCACCTTATTTTCCCTTTCTTTTCTCCCTTCCTCCCTTCTCTACTTTCTTCCTTCCTGCTCTCCTTTCCCTTCCTTCTTCCCTTACCTTTCTCCTACTCCTGCTCTTCCTCTTCCCCTTTCTACCCTCTCTCCCCCTCTTTCTCTCCTTTCCATCCTCCTCTCCTTACCTCTTTCTTCTTTCCATCATCCTTTCATTCTCTCCTCCTTTCTCCCTTTCTCCCAACTCCCTTTCTGGGAGTTGAAGTCCACACACTTTCAAGTCTCCAAGGTGGAGAAAGACTGATCTATCTAATTAATATAATTATTTCTCCCTCTCTTTTTCACTCTCTCTCCAGCGCACACATGCAAATGCATAGGGCAGCCCACCTCACACACAGGTAACTCCGGGCGGCTTACGGGAAGAGGACAGCCGACCACTCAACCACGCGGGGGGGGGGCAGGATTTCGCCAAGAAAACTTAACTTTCCTGCGAAAGGGGCCGGCAGCCTCTCAGCTGTTCCCGGCCGGGGAGACCTCCCCCCACTTCCACTCCTGCGACCCTCCTCCCGCCTCCTCGGAGCTTCAAGCAAGCTAACTGGGAAGGCCGGGGAAGAAGAAAAAGCGGCGGCGCGGGGGCGTGGCGGAAGCCCGGCTGCCGTTTCTCTTGCTGAGGGCGGAAGGGGAGGAGGAGGAGGAGAAAGTTAAAGTGGCAGCCCGATCCCTTCAGCAGCCGAGGAGGGAAACGTGCGTTTTGACAGGGCTTGCACAGCGCTGTGCAAGCCCTGCCAAAGTGTCCGTTTCCCAGGTGGGCTGCCGTTTCTCTTGCTGAGGGCGGGAGGAGGAGGAGGAGAAAGTTAAAGTGGCGGCCCGATCCCTTCAGCAGCCGAGGAGGGAAACGTGCGTTTTGACAGGGCTTGCACAGCGCTGTGCAAGGCCTGCCAAAGTGTCCGTTTCCCAGGCGGGCTGCCGTTTCTCTTGCTGAGGGCGGGAGGAGGAAGAGGAGAAAGTGGCGGCCCGATCCCTTCAGCAGCCGAGGAGGGAAACGTGCGTTTTGACAGGGCTTGCACAGCGCTGTGCAAGCCCTGCCAAAGTGTCCGTTTCCTGGGCGGGCTGCCGTTTCTCTTGCTGAGGGTGGGAGGAGGAGGAGGAGAAAGTTAAAGTGGCGGCCCGATCCCTTCAGCAGCCGAGGAGGGAAACGTGCGTTTTGACAGGGCTTCCACAGCGCTGTGCAAGCCCTGCCAAAGTGTCCGTTTCCTGGGCGGGCTGCCGTTTCTCTTGCTGAGGGTGGGAGGAGGAGGAGGAGAAAGCTAAAGTGGCGGCCCTATCCCTTCAGCAGCCGAGGCGGGAAACGTGCGTTTTGACAGGGCTTCCACAGCGCTGTGCAACCCCTGCCAAAGTGTCCATTTCCCAGGCGGGCTGCCGTTTCTCTTGCTGAGGGCGGGAGGAGGAGGAGGAGAAAGTTAAAGTGGCGGCCCGATCCCTTCAGCAGCCGAGGAGGGAAACGTGCGTTTTGACAGGGCTTGCACAGCGCTGTGCAAGCCCTGCCAAAGTGTCCGTTTCCCAGGCGGGCTGCCGTTTCTCTTGCTGAGGGTGGGAGGAGGAGGAGGAGAAAGTGGCGGCCCGATCCCTTCAGCAGCCGAGGAGGGAAACGTGCGTTTTGACAGGGCTTGCACAGCGCTGTGCAAGCCCTGCCAAAGTGTCCGTTTCCCAGGCGGGCTGCCGTTTCTCTTGCTGAGGGCAGGAGGAGGAGGAGGAGAAAGTTAAAGTGGCGGCCCGATCCCTTCAGCAGCCGAGGCGGGAAACGTGCATTTTGACAGGGCTTGCACAGCGCTGTGCAAGCCCTGCCAAAGTGTCCGTTTCCCAGGCGGGCTGCCATTTCTCTTGCTGAGGGCGGGAGGAGGAGGAGGAGAAAGTGGCGGCCCGATCCCTTCAGCAGCCGAGGCGGGAAACGTGCGTTTTGACAGGGCTTGCACAGCGCTGTGCAAGCCCTGCCAAAGTGTCCGTTTCCCAGGCGGGCTGCCGTTTCTCTTGCTGAGGGCGGGAGGAGAAGGAGGAGAAAGTGGTGGCCCGATCCCTTCAGCAGCCGAGGAGGGAAACGTGCGTTTTGACAGGGCTTCCACAGCGCTGTGCAAGCCCTGCCAAAGTGTCCGTTTCCCGGGCGGGCTGCCGTTTCTCTTGCTGAGGGCAGGAGGAGGAGAAAGTTAAAGTGGCGGCCCGATCCCTTCAGCAGCCGAGGCTAATTCTCTGCACGAACGAGAGCGTGGGGGCAGCGGCAGCCGCCCGCACAGAACTTCCACGCGCTTCAGTGGCTTCTGCCGGGCGGTAAATTCTCTGATTAGAATTAGATTAGATTACTCACCAACAAGCGCAGCTGCAACCCCAAAAGACGAAAGGAAAATGGAGACTCGCGCAGGCGTCCTCAGGCTAAGGAGTCCAGCCAATCAGTGAGCTGGTTGGGATGGAAAATTTTCCATCCCAGCCAGCTCACTGATTGGCTGGAGTCCTGGCCAATTAAATCAGTGAGCGGCAGGCTGGGCTGGCTTAAATTTGTAGGTAGCAGATAGAACAGAACGATGAGCCAGCCCAGCAAGCTAGCAGCTGATGGGCGGGAGCTGCGAGCGCCCAAAAAAGCGTGCTTTTTAAAAAAGCGTGCGGGACGCGGGAAAATGCATTAAAAAGCGGGGGTGTCCCGCCAAAAGCGGGACGTCTGGTCACCTTAATCTAGATTGTTAGGGGCAACGCGGTGACTCAGTAAACTGCTTAGAAAGAACTGTAAGGCACTATGAAGCGGTATATAAGTGCTATTGTATTACCCTGAAAGGTTGATCAACAGATGAAGTCTGAGTCATTTATGTATAATTGCTTTCCAAAATTCTGTGAGGTCAGGAAGTATAATAAAAGAGAAGTCAAGATAGCAAATTGGACACCAAAGCAAAGGAATTTATTATTAAAGTTCCTGCTTGAAATAAGGACAAATCTTTGACAAGGCATCTTTAGGGAAGGTAAAATCTTAGAGCTTTGCTGCTATTTCGTGTTATCTGTATTTTTGTGGCCCAGATTTTATAGCTCTATGAAGGGACATGAGGATAGCTACCATATTTTTCAGAGTATGACACACATTTTTCCCTTTTAAAAAGAGGCTGAAAATCTGGGTGCGTCTTATACACTCAATACAGCACTTTTGGCCTCCTGAAACCCCACTCCCTTTGCAAAAATGGCTGTGCATAGCCTTTAAGAGGCTTCCAGAGTGCACCTGGGGGCCGGGGAGGGCAAAAAATGAGTGAAAAACAGGCCATTTGTTGCCCCCCCAGCCCCCAGAAGCACTCTACAAGCCTCCTAAAGGCTATGCATGTCCTTTTTTTTTTTTTAACAAAAATTGGGCCCGTTTTCACAAAAAACGGGCAGTTTTTGGGAGGTCTGCAGAGTGTAAAAACTTTTTTTAAAAATTTGCCTCTTCAAAATCTTAGTGCATCTTGTACTCCGGTGCATCTTATACTCCGAAAAATACGGTATCTCACGAGAGTTGCAATAATCATAGTGGTGATGATGATGACGATCCTTAGGCCAGGGATGGTGAACTTTTTCTGTACCAAATGCCCAAACTGGAATGTGCTTGCATGCGTCAGAACGCCAAACAGCTGTGTGCATGCCTGTTTTGGGGGCATTTTTTGGGCCCGGAAACAGCCTGGAAAATGGCCCAGAAAACGACCTGAAAGAGGCCGGAAAATGCCCCCAAAACGGCCTGAAAAAACCCTAGCTTTGGGGCATTCTTCAGGCCATTTTCAGGCTGTTTTCCACGGTCAGTAAAGACTAGCTGGCCAGTGTGCATGTGTGCACTGAAAAACAGAAGAACAGCTGGTGATGGCGTGCGTGCCCACAGAGAGGGCTCTGTGCCACACCTCCAGCCGACCAGCTGGTTTTGGGGTCTACCACACATGCGCAGTGGCTGGAGCGCACATAGCAGATCATGGGCACATGTGTGGGAGGTAAGAGGAACATTGGTGGTCACATGTGCATATGTGGGGGGGCACGCAGGGAGTCGTGGTCATATGCGCAGGCACATGGGGGTGCATGCATTGCATTATGGGTGTATGTGTTGTCGCGCAAACGAGCGCACTTTCAGTACACAGTGGCGAAAAGATTAGCCATCACTGCTATAAGTAGTAACATCATCAATACTTACCCTAGTTTCAGTATTGAAATGTCTGCAAGAAAACAACCAAGTTCAGAGAACACCATTTCAACCTTGAGCTACAAATATTCTTCTTTATTGGTATCCTGAATAGCAATTTCTGCAGCTCTCTCTTGTTTTTTTCAGGACAGTTTTTTTCCTAAGCAAATATAAGACAATCCACTGGCCTAATTCACACCCTGTTGAGGGAAATACAATAATAAAATAGAAACTAGGCTGCCTCCATTTCCCTTGCGGGTTGAAAGACAAGTCTGCATAAATTGATCAGCTTCATCCTGGGTTTCCCTCATCCTGTTGTAATCCACAACAGCCTGCAGAGCTGGGAGCAGAGTCGGACAGTGAGGAGATTGAGGAGGAACATGGGCCAGTCCTGGAGTCTGGGGAAGGCTCTGAGTGTTGTTTAAACAATAACAAACACCGAATATTACACTTCTATACTTCTGAATAACTGAAAAATCTATGTGGATGAACAAAAGAAAAGGAAACGAAACAATAAGGTTAAAAGAGAAGGAAAAAGGGAAAAAAAGAAAGATTAACTAAAAGAAAAAAGAAAAAAGCTGCAGTATAATATACAATTTCCTATTTGCTTAGTAGTCCAAAGGTAATGAAATCATAGTTATACAGTTTATTAGAACCTCTAAACAACAAATTAAACCAAAACTGTATGGAGTCCTATTATCTGATTCTGGCAGTACAAAATCTATTCAAAGATTGAGAGCTGAAAATTCTGTTAAGCCAAAATCTGGAGTCTCAAATACATTAATTATTCCAAGAATATATGATCTTCTGTAGTGCCCCACTAAAATCACAAAACATCCAAATGTCCCCATAGATAAATTTGAGCCTTCTAATATATAACTGAAAGGATATTCACATATTTAAATCTAACTTGACTTATACATTTAATAACTAACTGAAAATGATGGATTCAATGCATAAAGGAGCAACGTTTTGCTTATTTTGATTTCATTTTTCATTTTCCCCTGATGTTCATTCAAGTCAGTTTCAAGAGCTTCCTTTGACACCCAGGAATTTGAGAAAAATTTAAGGTACAACTAGATGTCTTCAACAGGTGGGCTCTAAGGAAAAAGCCAAATTAGAACCAACTTCTTCTGTGGAGTCTGGGATAGTATTTGTTGTGCCTGATGTAGAATTGTTGCTGCTCTGAAGCTACTCCTAGCTGAGCCTTAGATTATCATTTCATGTTTTCTATTTCTTTAATATTTCAACTGCAAAACATCTCTGTACTTTAGCAGCTAGATCGCACGCGGAGCCATTTTTCAGGGCACACAAGGCTTGCCCTGTCAGCTGACCAGCGCACATGCGCACGCTGGCCAGCTCACTTCGGCCTTCTTGAGGCCATTTTTTGCCCTCCAGAGCGCACAAAAATTGACCCTACAGGCAAACCGGAAGTTCAGGAAGAGACTTCCGGTTTGCTTGTAGGGCTGCCCTCCAGAGCATTCAGGAGCCTTCCCTGGAGGCTTCGGAGGACTAAAACTGCCCCTACAAGCAAACCGGAAGTCCATTCCTGAAGCCTCCAGGGGGCCTGGGGGGGGGGGTTTCCACCTTCCCCAGGCTCCTATAAAGCCTCTGGAGCCTGGGGAGGGCAAAAAAACCATGCCAAAAATGGGGGGGAGCACTGGTCATGCGGGCATGCCTGCTGTGGTTGTGCACATAGCATTATGGGTGTGGCATACCCACGCAAGACCCCCCTGCGCTCCCCCCACTTTTGGCACGCGAGCCAAAAAAGGTTCGCCATCACTGGCCTATAGGAACATTGCCCATGGAGTCACAATGGGTTGGACACTTCACGACTAACAACAACAGGTCCTCTTCATATATATCCACTCTGAAAAACAGATCCAGGCAGGATCTGCTGACATCTTACATTGAACAATAAGTGGATGTATTTGATACAGAGATTGATAGTAACTAAAGCAACTGAAAGTTGAGTGCTCATTGATCCAGCACATGTCCACCATCAATTAGAGAGACGAATAGCAATAGCACTTAGACTTATATACCACTTCACAGTGCTTTACAACTCTCTCTAAGCAATTTACGGAGTCAGCATATGGCCCCCAACAATTTTTACCAACCTCCAAAGGATGGAAGGCTGAGTCAACCTTGAGTTGGTCAGAATCAAACTGTTGGCAGCCGGCAACGCCAACGGTACTACTCTGTCCGCCCAAATCTGTGCTGTCAAGCCCGATGATGATCTGCTGCTCCTGAGAAAGACCTGACCAGCTGATCAGGATCTTCAAGTCACAGGGCTAATCCCAGGCTTGGCAACCTACGCTGGCCTCACCGCTAATGCTTTGGCAGTCTTAAGCGACTCACAGCTGCAGTTTAGTTTACAGTTTATTAGGATTTGTATGCCGCCCACTCTCGAGAGACTCAGGGCGGCTTACAGATAAGGCAGGAAGCGGGGAACATATAAAAATTAAAAAGAGCAGACATTAAAATTTCACAACATTCATATAGCTTAGAATGGGGCTGGATAAATCAACAGCCCCAGGCCTGCCGGAACAGCCAGGTCTTAATCACTTTGCAGAAGGCCGGAAGAGTAGTAAGGGTCCGGATCTCCACGGGGAGATCGTTCCATAGGGCTGGAGCAGCTACAGAAGAGGCCCTCCCCCGGGGAGTCGCCAGCCGACATTGACCGGCAGATGGAATCCGGAGGAGGCCTAATCTGTGTGATCTTATAGGTCTCTGGGAGGTAAATGGCAGGAGGCAGTCTCTCAGGTAGCCAGGTCCTAAACCATGTAGGGCTTTAAAAGTAACGACTAGCACCTTGAAACGTGTCCGGAGATGAATGGGAAGCTGCCACGGCGATGTGGGAATACTGGGAGCCTGGCAGCTCTATCGCCCAGTAACTCCCTCTCCAAATAGTGCCTAGTGGGGCCCTGATCCATACACAACAACTGACAATTATACTGGCCTGTAGCTGTGATTGAAGAAAAAGGACGGCCAGAAGCCTCCCTCAGGCAGGGCCTGATCACTGCCGCTGTGCAGGAAACTCTCTCCAATGAAAATGGTGTGAAAGTGAAACACTGACGGATCAGTAAGGAGTCGGAGTATCACACTGGCTGTAAAGGCCCTACAGACCTCGGCCCCTGCCACGCTGAAGAAAGTCTGTGCCGATATTAGGTTCAAAGCTAATATGAGGACCTGGATTGTTGTTGGGGGCAATATGCTGACTCTGTAAACCGCTTAGAGAGGGATGAAAGCCCTATGAAGCGGTATATAAGTCTAACTGCTATTGCTATTGCTATAAAGCTGTCAGAGGCTTGGATCAGCAAAGAAAAAGGCTTCTCGGCTCTTTGAAGCTTCGATCCTGCTTTGGAGGGTCGCACCGATAAAAAGGCACGAAATTGCCACCTTAGGCTGCGCCCTCCCCGGCTTCAAAGGCCGTTCTCTACTCTGGTCTAAAAGGTGCAAAAAGAGCGTGCGCTGACTTTTTAAGCCTCTGAACCCTCACAGTGGCTTTTTTCAAAAACTCTTGACACCTCCTTGCCTGTGTGAATGAAAAACCAGAGAATAGAAGAACTATCAAGCAAACTTTTCTTTCAGGCTCACTAGAGAGCTCTGCAAAAGAGTCCTAAGGAGCTGAGATTGAGTTGAAAGACTGGGGACTGTTACCAGGGAGGCATGGCCTCAGAATTTCAACTCAGTCCAAGAGCTAGCAGGCTAGAGTTACCCACCCTGGACTCTCCCGTTGATCCAATGGAGAATATGATAATCCAAGCCTCTTCACTATTTTGAGTTTGGATTGATTGATTTGGATTGGCAGGAATCTTCTCCAAGTTCAAAAGAGTCAACATGTTTTCTAGCTTGGTTCCTTAAAGTCCAATTCTTATGTCTTTAAGAATGGAGCAGAATTCTTTATTGGATGAGCGTTTCTTTATTAGACACACAAAGAATTTATTTCCGGTGCACAAGCTCTCAATGTATATGCAAGTAAAAAGTGATAAATCATGATTATAATCATAAAATGCAATCATCATAAATTGTCACAAACAGTACAACAGCATGTTGACAAACAAGAAGGTTATAGTTATAATATGCTAAAAGGAATAGGTAATAGGAAAGATGAGAAGGATAATAGTAATATAGCCCAGGGCATAAGTTTGACATCCCAGGGCATAAGACACTGTTGTGGTTCTTAGTTGTTTAGCATGATGATGGCATTGGGGACGGACAGGCAATTGTCCTTGTGTCTAGTTGTTTTGGTGTGCAATGCCCTATAGCATTATAGGGCGATGAGGAAAACCATCACTTGTTACAGATACAAACACAACCCAGAATTTGAATATTTGAACATCTCTATTAAGGCCTTCCCAACCAAAGGCAGGAAGTATGGCTTGCCTTCATTCTTTTTGCCTGCAGTGGAGCACATTGAAAGGAGGTAAAAATCTTGCACCACAGGTGGACCAAGGCAACCTCTACCCTCACTACAGTCAATGCATCAAGGAAATTAAACATGTGGGAAACAGAAGGTCAACTTGCAAGCTACACTTATAGCACCCTCTGTGCCTAGAACAACCATCGTAGACCACAATAGTCAGGTCAAACCACTTTCAGATCTTCAAATGATTGCTTGCAAAGAGGGAATGGAATGGGCCTTCTCTTAAAACAGCCATCCTAAGGCACCTCAATGTTTTCAACTTTCACCAGGCTGTTCTTTGCAATGCTACACCCTGAGCTAAGCTCTCAAAGCACCAGGGTCCACAATGAGAGGGGGTAGTTGCTTCGAGTGCTGAGTAAGGGCAGAATGGGAGCAGGCTTGGAAAGGTCATCCTGGAAGCACGCTTGGAAGGTGTAGAGGTGGGACATGCTGCTGCTGTTGTAAAAAGAGAGCTGCCCCCCTTCAATGTCCAGGTAGACCCCAACTTCTTTTATCTTCCCGCAGACCGAGAGGGCCGTTCGGGGCTCACTCAGAGCTTGGTACTTTCCCGCCTTCAGCTCAATAGCCCACACCCCTTCGTGGGGCAGAAAGTTCAGCTGCTTCTTGCACCTCACAGACTTTTTGGCCATCCCAACTATCCAATCGGTGCTGTCCCCAACGTAGATCTCCCAATAGAAGCACCCAGTGGTAATGCCCTTCCGTCCCACCACAAACGGGGTGGAAGTGATGCTCTCTAGCCATTGGTCACGATTGAACTTGACCTTGGTGGCTTCTTCCATGAGGACTAAGCTGGGATGAGCTGACTCGCAGTCCAAAGTGATGCTTGCAGGGATTGGAAAGGGAAGATGGAAAGAATTCAGAATGAACAAGAACGGACTTGCGCAGCGAAGTTATTGCAGGAGTATAAACTGGTCCAGAAAAAATTTAGACACATATGAAGATAATATTAGCCAGCTGTTAATAAAGCTACTGCCATCCTCAACATGTCTGAAGTTTCCTTTCTCTCTTTTAGCCCAAACTACAGGATTGTATAATTATATATAATAGGGTAATTAGAGCAGTTAAGAAATTACATTTGGTGGTAAATGGAAACCAGGCCACCAAAGATCACGGTGGCTCAACACCGTCAAAACTGATATCAGCCAGAGCATAGAAGAACTCAGAGAAGCAGTGCAAGATTGAAGACGTGGAGAGACCTCCTGGCCAATAGAATCGCCAAGAGTCGGACATGACTGAATGGATATCATCATCATCATCATCAGGGTTATTGCTGTGGAGTACATAGCCTTGAACTTCCACAAAAAAAATAGAGTATAAAAGTAATAAACCAGTAACCAATACATTTGGTCTAAAAACCTCAACTCACCTGGATGTAGCCCATCGTAGAGCTCCTTCCAGGCGTAGAATTGCAGAGGTCCTTTAAACTCGCCCAAGTTCAAGTCTACAGCCACCACTCCATCTTCCTCCTCTTCCTCCTCCTCTTCTTCTTCTTCCTCCTCCTCTTCTCTCTCCTCTTCCTCCTCCTCAACATCTTCATCAATCTCATTCTCACACTCACTTGTGTCTTCACTGCTGGCCCCCAGCCCATCTTCTCCTACCAGTTCATCATCTAGTTCGGGTTCGTCCGGAGCTCCTTGTTCCTTATGGTGCCTGTAGGCATATGGCACCCCAAGGATCAGCCATTTTAGAATAAGCTGCCCCAATAACAATAGCACATAGACTTATATACCTCTTTGCAATGCTTTACAGCCCTCTCTGAGCAGTTTACAGAATCAGCATGTTTCCACCAAACAATCCAGGTCCTCATTTTACCCACCTCAGAAGGATGGAAGGCTGAGTCAACCTTGAGCCTGGTGAGATTTGAACTGCCAAATTGCAGGCAGACGACAGCCAGCAAAAGTAGCCTGCAGTACTGCATTCTAACCACTGTGCCACCACAGCTCTATCTATCAAACCTAAAGGAATCACATCTGGGTCCTTCTACAGAAAGGTATCTGAGCACTTCTGATAAAAAAAGAATGATGTTGCCAATTTTTCTTTCTTTCACCTCTTTAATGGATTTTATGCAAGAAGGAAAAATAGCATGCAAAATATTGGATGGAAATGGAAAGATTTAGAATTGGAAGACAATTACATCTGGGACCATCTCCTGTGCCATAAATCAGGTTTTATTAGAAGCACCATGCATTTTTTAAAAAATAATCACAGCAGGGAACAGCACAACACAGGACAACTTCTTAAAAAGGTGAAGTAGATTCAGATCTGATTAATTCTTCCCAGGGAAGCTGCAAAAACCAGGAGAAGGGGGAGTCAACTGGAAGTTCTCCAGGTGGACAGATGTGGGAGGGGGTGAGCTCTCAAGAGCCTCACATGAACCCTGTCTGACAAACCTATTTCAAGATCCTTTTTGGATCAGAAACCTCTGGAGGGATGGCGAAGAAGGGGCCGCATCTCATCAGCAGTTCAGAGATTTGCCCTCTGAATTGGAAAAGGGGCAGAAGCAGGGTTGCACAGAAGCTGGCTTCCGGCCAAAGCAGGAGACAGATGATTTAACCCACAGTCATAAATCAATACTTGGAAAAGACAAATATGAAACTGATATGGGGAGATTGTAAAGCAGAGATTTGTGATTCACTTTTTAAATGATAATTAAACTGAGTTGCTAATTGATTGAATATGACAATAGAAGGACAGTTAAGCATGGGTTAAAATATATGAAATGTGGATATATATATATAGAACCTTTAAGATGATGAATAAAGTGAGATGTGTACCATTTATTATTCTATATAGTAGACTAAGGCAGTGTTTTTCAACCACTGTGCCGCAGCACACTAGTGTGCCGTGACATAGTGTAAGGTGTGCCGTGGGAAAAACACTTTATATATAGTCAATATAGGCACAGAGTTAAAAAATTTTAACATTTTCTAATGGTGGTGTGCCTCGTGATTTTTTTCATGAAAAAAGCGTGCCTTTGCACAAAAAAGGTTGAAAAACACTGGACTAAGGGAATTGTAATGAACATTGAACAGCAAGGATTGCCATTTATAGACAATTAAGGGTAATCTACTCCAAGATATGGAAAAATGGAGAGGGAACATGAAATATACTTACAATGGGAAACTATTGAGATTTAAAGACAGAATCACAAATTGGGGGCATGTAAGGATATATAATTATATAAATATAATGATGAGAATAGCTGGGAATTGTAACTAGGTCTACATCTCGGCCAAAAATGGGCTGGGTGGGGGGTTTAAAAGTACAATCACTATATATGTATACTTTTTTGTTCTCTTTTTTTTAAAAAAAGGAGGAAGATATATGTCAAAATTAAATATGTTTATTGAAAAGGAATTTTAAATACCATCAACATAAAATGGAGCTCACTCAGAAGCTGAAATACACCAAGTAAATGAGATGAAGATATGAAGTAGAGGACAGAGGTAAGGAAAGAAGAGAGGGATAGGAGAGATGGCAGGGGGGAAGAGGAGGAGAAAAAGGAGGAGTGGAAAGGGAGAGTGGAGGAGAGAGGAAGGGAAGAGAAGAGAAGGATGACAGAGGGAAGAAAGGAGGTAGGGAGGGGGAGGAGAAAGGGAGAAGAAAGTGATGGATAAGGTACAAATTTGGTGTATGGAGAGCAGAAGAGCCAATAATTGCTTTTGGGAGTTGATGGTAAGGTGAATTGATGTAAACATTTAATAATACAATATGATGTTGGCTATGTAATAATATACATGTGATTATATGATATGAAAAAGGAAAAATAAAAAAACTGTAAAAAAAAAACACCAGGAAAAGGGGACGGCCATGCTGTAGCCAAGAAAATGCCCATGTCATCATCAGAAGTGAAGACTCACTCAAGAAAATCTCCACTTGTTCTTTTGTAGCTTTACAGGGATTTAGAAGTGATTTGGGTAGGAGCCAAAGAGCCAAAAGAACGGTTCCCCTCCCAATTAAACTCTTTTCCTGGCCAAATCAGCCTTGCTTTGCTTCTACTCCCAAGAAGGAAGAGGAGCCAACTTTATAATTCTAGCAAAGGTTTCTTTAATGGAAGTAAACAAGTAGCCATCTTCATTTCCATTTACTGTATGGAGGAGCTTCACCTACTCATTTTGGCAAATCCAGGAGCTTCTGAAAGGTGGAAGTAGTAGTCATGCCTGCAGTTAGGAGGCAAACTTAATATGCCTTTTAGGGTCAGCCCTCCCTATTGGTTCATGCTTTTCTTCTTTTCATATATTTATTATATAGGTAGTCTTGGACTTAGCAACTATTCATTGAGAGAACAAAATTACAACAATGCTGAAAAGAATGATTTACAACCGGTCCTCACATTTACAACCACTGCAGCATCCACATGGTCGTGATCAGGATACAGGTGCTTGACAAGCAGCCTTCATTTATGATAATTGCCATATTGGGGGTCATGTGGGGGCCATTTGCGACTTTCCAAGCTAGCTTGGAGCAAGCAAAGTCAATGGGGGATACTGGATTCACTTAACAACTGCCGTGATGCACTTTACAACAGTGGCAAAAAAGGTGATGTATAAGAAAAGAGAAATACTACTTACCTCTCTAGCAACCCTTTTGCATCCTGTGGGAGGGGAGGTAGAAAAGGAAGAAGGAAGGAAGGAAGGAAGGAAGGAAGGAAGGAAGGAAGGAAGGAAGGAAGGAAGGAAGGAAAAAAAATAAAGGTGAGATAACAGTCAAAATAATTCTTTCCATGGGTTATCACCCATTTTCCTGCCGAAGCATTCTGCATTTTAATGGAGCACAACAGATTCTGCTCTCAGTAGATCATGTCCTACCCTGTTTCCCTGAAAATAAGATCTCCCAGATAATAAGCCCAATCCGCCTTTTGAGCGCATGCGCTAAAATAACTCTCCTCTGAAAATAAGCCCTTCCCGAAATATTGCAATACAGCAGCAACCATGAGGTGACCACGCTCACCGCCTCCTGCACCTCAAAAATAATAAGACCTCCCCGAAAATAAGACCAAGCACTTTTTTCAGGGGTCAAAAGAAAATAAGACCCTGTCTTACTTTGGGGGAAACACGGTAGTTTATTATCAGAAGAAAAACCCCAGTGAAATACTATCACAGCATATAAAGAAGAAACAAAAATTGAGGAGTTGAGGACCGTAGAGTCAGAGCACTCGAGATGCCACTGAAAACCCGAGGTGAGGAAAGTACATCTACTGATTGATTTCTCTTTCACATGAACAAACACTATGGAGTCTAGCAATTCTTACAGAAAATCAGTCCTCCTTATTTTATTTGTTTAAGAAAATTGACCTGGCCATCCAACACCTGATTCTGGGTGGCTTACAAGGGTTTTAAAAAAAAACCACAGAGATTTTGTCAGTCGTTGTTTATTGGATTTATATGCCACCCTTCTCCCAAAGGACTCAGGGTAGTGTACAACATTAAAAAAACACATATTACAAAAGTTAAAAGGAAAATTAGATAAAGAGTATCCAAAAACAACCCAATTAAGTTTAACAATAACATTTTAAAAATTACATTAAAATTAACAATAATCAATCGTTCATTTTATTTTGATTCAGGCCAGGCCGGCTTGCTGAAAAGCCAACAGTTTAGGGCACGGGGGAAGGACCGGAGGTCGGGGATTATGCGAAGCTCCGGGGGCAGCTCATTCCAGAGGGAAGGCGCTCCCACAGAGAAGGCTCTCCCCCTGGGGGTCACTAGCCAACACTGTCTGGCCGACGGCACCCTGAGGAGGCCAACTCTGTGGGATCACACTGGACGGTGGGAGGCTACCGGTGGCAGTAGGTGGTCTCGCAGGTATCCTGGGCCTAAGCCATGGAGCGCTTTAAAGATCATAATTAACATCTTGAATCGCACCCGGAAGACAACCAGCAACCAGTGCAGGCCGCCTAAAAGGGGCGTAACATAGGAGCACCTAGGTGCCCCCATGATAACCTGCGCAGCCGCATTCTGGACCAGTTGAAGCCTCCGGGTGCTCTTCAAGGGCAGCCCCATATAGAGAGCATTAGAGTAGTCCAGGCAAGAAAGGACGAGGGCATGAGTGACTGTGCACAGAGCATCCCGATTCAGGAAGGGGCGCAACTGACGTACCAGGCGAACCTGGTAAAAGGCTACCCTGGTCATGGCTGTCAAGTGTTCTTCTAAACTAAGCCGCGTATCCAGGAGGACACCCAGATTGCGGGCCCTCTCTGAGGGGGCTAAAATTTCTCCCCCTATCATCAAAGATGGAACAAGATGCACAAATCGGGATGACAGGAACCACAGCCACTCAGGCTTGGAGCGATTGAGCTTGAGCCAGTTCCTCCCCATCCAGATCCACACAGCCTCCAGGCATCGGGACATCACGTTGAGGGCATCGTTTGGGTGGTTTGGGGTAGAGATGAAAAGTTGGGTATCATCAGCATATTGATGATACCGTACCCCAAAACCATGGGTGATCTCACCCAGCGGTTTCATATATATGTTGAAAAGGAGGGGTGAGAGAACCGACCCCTGGGGAACCACACAAGTGAAGCGTCTCGGGGTCGATCCCTGCCCTCCAGTCAACACAAACTGTGACCAATCCAACAGGTAGGAGGAGAACCACTGTAAAACCGTGCCCCCCCACTCCCAAGCCTCCAAGTCGTCGCAGTGGGATACCATGATCGATGGTATCGAAAGCCACTGAGACGTCTAATAGGACAAGGACAGAAGAGCAGCCCCTGTCCCGGATCCACCAGAGATCATCGACCAACCCAACCAATGCTGTCTCCGTGCTGTACCTGGGCCTGAAACCCGACTGATTAGGGTAGGCAGCTTTATCCAGGTACTGGGGAAGCTGATGTGCTACCACATTCTCGACAACCTTGGCTACAAAGAGAAGGTTGGAGACCGGACGATAGTTGGCTAAAGAAGCTGGGTCCAAGGATGGCTTCTTAAGGAGGGGCTTCACCACTGCCTCCTTCAATGCGGTAGGAAAGAACCCCTCTCTCAATGAAGCGTTAGTAATCGCCTGGAGCCAGCCTCGTGTCACCTCTCGGGAAGCCGAGACTAACAAAAGGGACACGGGTCCAGCACACAAGTGGCAGCACTGAGTCTCCCCATAATCCTGTCCATGCCCTTGGGGGTCACAGGGTCAAACTCATCCCAGATGGTCTCCACAAGATTCATCCCTGTCGACTCGCCCGAATCTACCCAGTCAGAGTCCAAGCCTGTCCGGATCTGAGCGATTTTATTCTGCAGATACTGAACAAATTCTTCAACCCTACCCTGCAAGGGGTCTTTCCCAGTTCCTTGGTTAAGTAAGGAGCGGGTCACCCTAAACAGGGCGGCTGGGCAGTTATCTGCGGACGCAATAAGAGCAGAAAAATGTTGCCGTTTTGCCACTTTTATCGCCACTAAGTAGGATTTAATATTAATTCTTTTTTTTTTAATTAAATATTTTTAATTTTAATTTGAAACGGGTACAGCATCTTTCTTAATATATCAATCAATTACAGATAAGTTTTGGTACATCTCCTCCACAGTCAACCAACATAACTCATATTAACTCAAGCATTATTATATATCCATTTTCATTTAACTGTGATTATTGTTTAGGAGTATTGGTAGGAGTAGTAATCTTGAACAATACCTACCCACACCGATGGGAGGGGAGAAAAATCAAAAAAAAAAAAAAAGAAAGAAAGAAAAGGAAAAAGAAAAAAGGACAAATAAAAAATAAAAATTAGAATAAAAGATAGTAAATAATACAAAAAAAGACAAAAACGACAATCAGGAAAACAAAACAAAACACAGATGTCTATTATGAAAAAAAAAGAAGTATATCAACTGGTTACAACATGTTTTGGTGCTTCTCTTCCGTTAATTCATATTAATTCAGATATCTTAACTCGAATATTTACCATATCAACATCATTATACCTCCAGTTTTAATTATTATGGTTATTTAAACATCCTTCATCCTTAGCTATGCTAAAGAATTAATCCATAACACATGCTGACAATTCATTTACTTATTTGTAAAATCCTCTATTATCATCAAATCCTCATATCCTATTTTAGCTAAACATCCATAATATTCAATTATATCATATATCATAACATTTCCCCAGTATTGATTAACATTTGATTGTATGAATTTTATTTAGTTTTTTAATAGTGCTAATTATTATAGTTAATACTCTTTATGTATAATCTAAAGGTGTTTTCTCATATCCAATTGTTAGTTATCATATCAACTCCACATTATATACATTACTATCAATATCAATTATTATTCAGCAATATCTGTTACAAGAAAAAGCAATTAGGTTTAACTAGTTTTCAATTGTATTCATCAATCTATCAGCCAGTTCCAAATTATATATATTGCTATCCATATCAGTCGTTATTCAGCTATATCTATTACAAATTGAAGTAATCCGATTTAGCTAATTTGTATTGTCCCATCTGTCAGCCTGTGTCCCTCCAACAACGAGATTTCCTCAATCCAGTAGCCATTCGTTGGATAAATTTACCAAATGTTTCCATAAGCAAATCCAAACAAAAGTATTTCGGCACCTTTAAATTCTGAATGTCAGTGATGAAATAATAATGTTGTCCTAGGCTTATAAAATTTCCCAAATTAACTTTAATTCTCAAGGGTGGATTTTCCATTCCTCCTGCACTCTGTCTCTTTAAATGAGTCGTCTTTATAAAGTCCTCTCTTCCTCTGAGATAGACCAGACACCTCTCTTCCTCTGAGATAGACCAGACACCATTTCTCACATTTTCCATTTGTGTTTCAGGAACATTTAAGCATTCAACGATCTCAGTTTTAACTTCATATTTTAGAATCAGTTGATCCAGGGTTCTTTCCAATTTTTGGTAAGAATCAAAGAGTCCTCTACACGCAGAGAAAAGAGCCTGAAATGAAATCTTAGAGGTATTTTGGGACGCCATGATGTGTCGTAGTTAAAAATTAGAAGCTCTCTTTTTTTTTTCCCCACAGGCTTCGAAGTACTTTTTTTTTTTAGTCTCTTACAGGCTGTCAATCTTATCTAGTTGTAAACAGAACTAGGTAGTAAAGTAATAAAAATGTCGAATCGTGACGGGCTAATTAGTAGGAGATAAGTTTTACGATCCACTTAGGGAGATTCAGAGGGGGGAGGATGTCGCGGGGTTTCTTGAAGCCTTTAAGAAGTAAAGTAACCACCAGTCATAAATCCATTAGAACAAGCCAATTCGCCGCTAAGTCTTCCTGTTCTTTGGGTTCAATTAGCTTAATTTTTTAACACGAACAGTCTCTCTTGGATAATAAAATCAGCTTACCAGATGACATCACTTCTTCCATTCTTAGGGGCAACCTGCAGTTTCAGTTAGCACGCAGCTAATCCAAAAAGGAATTGGCACGAGGAGTTAATACCCCCCCCCCCAGAGATTTGCGGATATCTCTGGGGTCCTGGGTCCCTCCCCACCTTCACTGTCGTCTCCGGGACAGCTAGAGTTCAAAGAACCCGTCCAAAAATCCTTTGGTAGGATCTAATATTAATTCTTACTAGTGTTCGATCAGATCTGGACCGGCTGGCCCTCCAACCACTTTCTAGGCGTCTTTTCCGGCGTTTCATCTCCCGGAGCTCCTCGGTAAACCAGGGAGCTACCCAGGATCGACACCGGGTCAGAGGCCGCAAAGGCAAAACGCGATCCCAGGCCCCAGTGGCTGCCCTATCCCAGGCTTCCACTAGGGCTTTGGTTGAGCTATGAGCCAGGGATTCAGGAAAAGTCCCAAGCTCCATCAGGAACCTTTCAGGGTCCATCCGGCGCCTAGGGCGGAACCATCTAGTCGGTTCCGCCTCCCTGTGGCAAGGGGTAGCAGTATGGAAGTCAAGCCTGATGAGGAAATGATCCGACCATGGATAGAAATATCCCCTAAATCTAGATCATTCAGCCACTGCCCAGAGACAAAAATCAGGTCGAGCGTGTGTCCCCTATTATGGATGGGGTCTTGAATTAACTGAGTTACGTCCATAGCCATCATGGAAGCCATGAACTCCCGAGCTGACTCGGAGGTCTCACCAATGGAAGGCAGATTGAAATCCCCCAAGATCATAAGCCTGGGGAAATCAACCACCAAGCCAGCTAACAGATTCAGCAGCTCCGGCAGGGCCGATGAAACGTAGCAGGGAGACAGATACGTAACAAAAAGGCCCGCCTGAACTCCTTTTTTCACAAAAAGGGACTCACACCCACCTATCTGAGTCGTGACAAACCCTAATTGAACAAATCATGGTGTGAAAAGTTTTATATCCAAATATATTTTATTCTTTATACTGTTTCCATGTTCCCTTAAAATATTAACAGAATCCACAATGGTCTGAGAATCAGTGTCTCCAACTTAATCAAATTAGCAAACTTCCTCAAACCCCAAAATAAGTTACCCAAGCCTAATCTACATATCAAAGGTCTGAAAACACAAATAGAGATAATTAAACTAAGTCACCCAGCAGAACTGGTTTTTTTTTACAAACACACACACACACACAAACCCTCAGCACATAAACACTTGCACATCCCAGACAAACTTCCCCTATAAAATTTTTGCCTCTGGACCCTGTTTCACTGTAGCCTTCTCTTAAAAGCAAACTGTTTTGCTTTGAGGAATAAATATTTCTTATTCCCTCACAACTTTCTGTATCTCATTTTTATTTATTCTTATCTGGCTCAAGTTGGAACCCCAAATTCTTCTTCTGACAATGGTTTGGTGCAATCTATGCACCCTGCAATTTTCTCCTTCCCAAGAAAACCCCACAGCCTCCAGTTCTCCTTACCTTGAGGAAACTTATGTGGTCTTTGGATTCAAGGCCGGCCTGCACACGGCGCAGAGTTTCAGACCGAGAGGCAATCTTGCAGTCCAGTTCCTTTAACTTGGTTTCCATGTGCGCCAAGTTCTTTTCTCTCTGGTTTTCTAAGGCCCGTTTTATAATCAGCTCTCTGTCGTTCAGCAGCTGGTGCATCTTCGCAAACTCTCCAGAGATATGATCAGACAAGGATTCAGAGCAGGTCTGGAGAAACATAGATGGAGCAAAAGATTGTGGTTTAGTCAAACAAAAACGATCTCCTGTCACAATGGTGTTGGTTTTGGGGTGGACTCCTGAGAATATCTTGGATAGCCATAAAGAAAGAAAGAAATGGACCATGAAACAAATCAACTCAACGCAAGGCGTTGCCCTGTCAGCTGGCCAGCATGCATGTAGGTGCTGGACAGCTGACTTTGGATTTCTTTTGAGGCCGTTTTTCGCACTCTGGAGCCGTCAGGGGCCCTCAGGAGGCTTCCCTGAAGGCTCCGGAGGGCAAAAATGAGCCCTACAGACAAACCGGAAATCACCATTTCCAAATTTCCGGGTTCTCTGTAGGTCTGTTTTTTCCCTCCAGAGGCTTTAGGGAGGCTCATGAGGCCTCCGGTGGGCGTCCGGAGGGTGGGGAAGCTGTTTTCACCCTCCCCAGGCTCCTAGAAAGTCTCTGGAGCCTGGGGAGGACGAAAAAACCACACCAAAAGCAGGGTGTGTGTGTGTCGCTGGTCGCGCACATAGCATTATTGATGTGGCACGCCCACGCATGACTCCCCTGTGCTCCTCCCCACTTTTGGCATGGGGCCAAAAAAAGTTTCCCCTTCACTGATCTAAGCAAAACCAGCAAATTAATTTTTTTGCCTTTTTTATTATAATGTAGTGACAGCACACATATACACACAGATCTACCTAATTGAGTAGTGAAACACCAGCAACAACCAAGTTCAGAAAGCACCAAGGACCCCACCATATAACCCTGAGCTACATATATTCCCTTCTATCAGTATACAAAGTTTTAAGAGCAGTGGTGGGATTCAAACAGTGTAACCACCGGTTCTCTTTGGCGCACACATTGCATTTGAAATCAGCACTAAATGTTACCTTTTCCTGCAGCCCCAATGAGTAAAACAGGTGAGATGCGGCAATCCGCTCTGCCGCACCGATCAGCTGGACGTTAAACAAAGGAAATATAGGACAAAATAGAGGATGGATGGGGCCAACTGATCGCTGGAACTACCGGTTCGCCCGAACCAGTCTGAACCAGCTGAATCCCACTCCTGTTTAAGAGTATCTTTTGTGGTCGCTTAGAGCACCACAGTGCTTCTAAATGTTTAAAACTACTGGTAAATTGAGACTCCTGGAGGAAGAGGGAACAGAATGGAATATCCTGAAAAGTGCATGGTTGATAACTTTAGTGACTTGCCACACCACAGCATATTTATTTAATTTTTGTTGATCTGAATGCGATTTAATCAAGCAGGTAGCTTTTCTTTTCCTTAGACTGAATTGCAGGAGCCTAGATTAAATGCTGACTATGAAACACCTGATATTAAGCTAATGAGCCACAAATACTAGCATCAAGAGCAATAGTTGCTGGGATGAAGAGAGAGAAGATACACTCAGTTTAGCATTAAACAAAAAGTCCCAACCATCCCCAATTCCCAGCTTTACCTTCAATTCGAGAATGTTCTCCCGCTGGTGGCAGTGGCTCCTTTCAACCGCTTGAGACCTTCCTCAAGAGGCTCCAGAGATGCCTTCAGCTGGTCCTACAAGGAAGAGAAAGTTCAGATCTCACTTAAGATGAACACCAGCATTTGACTGATCACAGGACAATTTTATACCTCCAGCCAAAGTTCTGCTCAGCAGCGCTTAAAATCCATCAGACCTCTTCCCACAACCAGCCCTAATTAGCATTTAATTCGTTAGTTAAGAGTGTTTTCTACTGTGATAGATTAGTTAGCATATATTAATTTTTATGTTGCATTTATTTAAATGTTTTTCTTTTTCCTTATGGAATTTTTAGTTTCTCTCTCTCCTCCCTCTTTCTCAAACTCTCTCTCCTTCCTGAAGGTAGTCCTCAATTTATGACCACAATGGAGCCCAAAATTTCTATTGCTAAGTGAGAAATTTGTTAAATACATTGTCCTATTTTACGACCTTTCCTGCTACAGCTGTTAAGTGAATCACTGCAGTTGTTAAATTAGTAACACGGTTGTTAAGTGGATATGGCTTCCCCATTGACTTTGCTTGTCAGACGATCACAAATTAGTAACACAGTTGTTAAGTGAATCCATTAGCCACCTAGTGGTTAATAGATCAAATAGTGAATCTTCAGGAAGTGGAAAATGAATTGCATATATGTGAGATACAGATTCAGTATAATATTAGTGTTTCTCCATGCGTTTCAGAATGTAAATCTTATATTTACTGGTAAATATTTGGGAGGCTTCAAAAGCTTCGTTTCAGTGTCACTGTTTATTATAATACATTATGATTCATGCATGATATGAACCCCATTGTATTTATCTTGGCTTGCAAAATAAGCTGCCTTGAGTAGCCCCACGGTAAGATAAGTGGCAAATATATTCCACAAATTGAGAGAGAGATGAGAGAAAAAGAGAGGGAGAGGGAGGGGAGGTTGAGAGAGGGAGAGAAAGAGAGTCTTGTTCAACCAGAGGC
Source organism: Thamnophis elegans (assembly GCF_009769535.1). Lineage (NCBI taxonomy): Eukaryota > Metazoa > Chordata > Lepidosauria > Squamata > Natricidae > Thamnophis > Thamnophis elegans. Next base: position 150,225,591 of record NC_045542.1, on the reverse strand, counting down.
CACCTTCTTTCTCCTCCCAGGTCCAATTCTCACCTGATAGGTCTGACCGCATTTTTGATGGGCAGGAAGTCAGTCCCCGGTGCTGAGGTAAGTCCCGGCAGATGACACAACAAGCTCCTCATGTTGGCTGCAGAAGAGCTTCAGGGCTCCTCGTGTTCCTCACAAAAGAACCAGACGGCAGTGCCACTCAGCTGAGCCCTTTCATCCAGCTTCAGAAGCCGGGCTTTCTCGGCCAAGCTGCCGAGGGCTCGGTTCACGTGGCGCAAAGTGAAGGGGTGGCGGCACTCGGGGCAGAGCCCATGACTTTCCCCTTGGGGATGCAGGGCTCCAGGCAGGAAGCACAGAAACTGTGGCCGCACTCCAGTATGTGGGGCTCCTGAAAGAGGGAGAGGCAAATGGGGCACAGCAGGTCTTCGGTGGAAACTGGACACTTCTCGTACTGAAGCCATGTTGGTCGATTCAAAGAGAGCCTGAAGAGTTTTCCCAAGTTAGAACTGGCTTCTAATTCTTCCTGTTAAGTGAACATAGAATAATAAGTTTGGAAGGGGACCTTGGAGGTCTTCTAGCCCAACTCCTTGCCCAAGCAGAAGACCCTATACCATTCCAGACAAATGGCTGTCCAATTTCTTCTTTAAAATATCTAATGATGTAATGACACACCGCTTTTAGAAAGGCAAACATTTTCACTGGTTAGTTGTTCTCACTGTCAGGAAATTTCTCCTAATTCTAGGGTTGGATCTCTCCTTAGCAAGTTTCCACCCGTTACTTTTTGTCCTGCTCTGGAGAATAAGCCAACCCTCTCTTGTCTGTGATAGCCCCTCGAGTACTGGAAGACTGAGGCAAAGGGGCGTCTGCCAACCCAGATAGATTAGACTTCGACACCAAAGTCACGAATCCTAAAACTACTTTTCTTTCAGGGTTACAGAAACAGAGCCTGCCTTTATCCTAAAGTGAACCAGGAAGGATAACCCTGAGACATTTCTCAAATTACGTTCCTATTTGGACACAGAAATTTCTTATCTCACCGTTGTTTGGGCTGCCTCGCTTCCTTCTCTTCCTCAAAGTGATTCTCACAGCCTGCTGCAGGGCGGGACAGCGGGTATGTCAGATGACCTTGAAACAGCCACTCCAAGAGACACAGAACTTAACTTTTGTTTCCTTCTTTCCTCCCTTCTGCTGAAACTTAACTTTCATTTCCCCCCTTGCCTCCCTCCCTCCTCCCAACCCAGAATTCAAGGCACTCTGTGGAAGCACAAGGAAGTATAAGATGACTGTTATGTTCTCTGTATCTTCAGAAGTGGCTGTGAAACTCTTTTAAAAAACAAAAAGAAAGAAACAGATTTTTACTTTGAAAGAAGAAAAGAATAATTCTGAATTAAATTGTTCAAAATATTGTGCATCCCCATTTCCATGTGACCGGGTGGGCGTGGCCAACTTGTAAAATGTGGTGAACACTTAACAACGCTCTTGGTTAGCAACCAAAATGTTGGCTCAGAAACTCTGGCATTGAAGCACGCAAGTCTTAAAGCTGGTCAAGTTACAAGACCCTTAAACCCCTAAACCCTTTAGAAAAAAACCCCAGGGGGTGTTCAAACATGACAGCTTTAAGACTTGTGGACTTTAACTCCCAGAATTCCTCCTCCAGTCATGTTGGCCCAGGGAAACTCTGGCATTTGAAGCATGCAAGTCTTAAGCTGTCAAGTTACAAGACTAAGGTGACCAGATGTCCCGCTTTTGGCGGGACACCCCCGCTTTTGATGCATTTTTTCCCGCGTCCCGCCCGCTTTTTAAAAAGGCACGCTTTTTTTGGCGCTGCAGCTCCCGCCCATTCAGCTGCTGGGCTGGCTCATCGTTCTGTTCTATGCTACCACCTACAAATTGAAGCCAGCCCAGCCTGCCGCTCATGATTTGATTGGCTGGACTTCAGCCAATCAGTGAGCTGGCCAACCAGCTCACTGATTGGCCTGGACTCCTTAGCTGAGGACGCATGCGCGAGTCTCCATTTTATTTCGTCTTTGTTTTGGGCAGCTGCGCTTACTCACTGGTGGTGAGGTAAATCATGTTTTGTATTAATTTGGTACCGTGGGAATCGGGAGGCGCTGGGCTGGGGGAAGGAGACAGCCCCCTTGCGGAGTTTCGCAGCCAGCCCCTGTGCTGCGCTGGAACGGGCGGCAAACCTTTGGAACCACGTGGAAGTTCTCGGGCGGCTGCTCCCAGCTCTCCTGCCCCGGAGGGAGCAGCCACCGGCGGCGGCGGAGGAGGAAGCAGCCCGGCGTCGCTGCTCACCGCGCGCTCCCGCGCTCGCGGCCAGGCTTTGGTGCTGCCTTTCCCGCTCTGTGCGTGCTGCCCAGACAGATCTCTCTTCCTTCCGTGGAGGTCGTTCGTGAATCCATGGGATTCGCCGCGGAAGGAAGAGAGGTCGGGGGAGCGGCGCCGCCAGCAGAGAATGTCCCCCTCGCTCTGGGCCTCCCCGCTGCTGTCCCGATCTCTCTTCCTTCCGTGGAGTCCCGTTCGTGAATCCATGGGATTCGCCGCGGAAGGAAGAGAGGTCGGGGGAGCGGCAGACGCCAGCAGAGAACGTCCCCTCGCTTCTGGGCCTCCCCGCTGCTGTCCCGATCTCTCTTCCTTCCGTGAGTCCGTTCGTGAATCCATGGGATTCGCCGCGGAAGGAAGAGAGCTCGGGGGAGCGGCGCCGCCAGCAGAGAACCTCCTCTGGCTTCTGGGCCTCCCCGCTGCTGTCCCGATCTCTCTTCCTTCCGTGGAGTCCGTTCGTGAATCCATGGGATTCGCCGCGGAAGGAAGAGAGGTCGGGGGGAGCGGCAGACGCCAGCAGAGAACGTCCCCTCGCTTCTGGGCCTCCCCGCTGCTGTCCCGATCTCTCTTCCTTCCGTGGAGTCCGTTCGTGAATCCATGGGATTCGCCGCGGAAGGAAGAGAGGTCGGGGGAGCGGCGCCGCCAGCGAGAACGTCCCCTCGCTTCTGGGCCTCCCCGCTGCTGTCACCGATCTCTCTTCCTTCCGTGGAGTCCGTTCGTGAATCCATGGGATTCGCCGCGGAAGGAAGAGAGGTCGGGGGAGTGGCGCCGCCAGCAGAGACAGTCCCCTCGCTTCTGGGCTCTGAGAGCGTGGACGCAGCGGCAGCTGCCCGCAGACAACTTCCACGCGCTTCCGGGGCTCCTGTTGCTCGGCAGAAGCTCCTGAAGCGTGTGGAAGTTGTCTGCGGGGCAGCTGCCAGCGCACCCACCTCTCCTCCTGCCTCTTCGTGTATGGGATCGCTGCCTCCGAGAGCGTGGACACAGCGGCAGCTGCCCGCAGACAACTTCCACGGGCTTCCGGGGCTCCTGTTGCTCGGCAGAAGCTCCTGAAGCGTGTGGAAGTTGTCTGCGGGGCAGCTGCCAGCGCACCCACCTCTCCTCCTGCCTCTTCGTGCATGGGATCGCCGCCTCCGAGAGCGTCTCTTTGGTTCCCTTCTCCTCCTCCTCCTCCTCCTCCTCCTCCTTTCTGGCGCCCCTTCCTTAAAGATTTGGTACCAAAGCAATGGCGGTGAGGTCGTGAGGAAGTTGTGTCTTTTGGATTTTGCTGCACTGTTGTCTTTTCAATGGTTCTCAGACTGGTTGAACCTTTAGCAGCTGGGGTGATATTCTTTACTGTTAAGGTTACAATTGGATGTGTTGGACGAATCTTAAAGATGAAACTTTTATTAAAACGTTTGACTTAACTAAAAAACATCTTCCTTTTTCTTCTTCTTCTTAAATATGATTTATTTATTTATTTTTACTTCAGAAGTTTGATGACTGTTGTACAAACTAATCCAACCTAAATGTAGAGGAGGAGAAGAAGGGGGGGGATTTAAAAAGAGCAGAGGAAAAAGAAAAGAAAGCATGAAGAAAACATAAAGAAAACATAAAGAAAACATAAAGAAAGGGATGGGAGGGAGGGAAGGAAGGAAGGCACTTTATGTTGAAACAGAAATATTATATAAGGAAGAAAATGGAAATAACTTAGGAAGGAAGGAAGGAAGGAAGGAATTGCACTTAATATTGAAGGAAAAGAGAATGAAGGAAAAAGTATTGGAAGGATTGAAAGAAGGAAGGAGGAACAAAGAATTACACTTAATATTGAAATGGAAAAGAAAATATAATGAATGAAAGAAGAAGTATAGGAAGGAAGGAGGAAAAAAGGAAGACAATGTTGAAATGGAAAAGAATATAAGGAAGAAAATGGAAAAAATTATAGGAAGAAAGGAAGAAATGTACTTAATATTGAAACAGACAAGGGAATGAAGGAAAAAATATTGGAAGGATTGAAAGAACAAGGTTTTCCTTGTATGGGATTGATAGTGTCATTCTTAAATTTATTCCCCAAAATTTTTCCCATTTGTCTAGTTCAATGTTATAGCCAAAGTTCTGTGCCCATTTTATCATTGGTTCTTTTACAGTTTCCAATTTCCTCTCCATTTGATACTTCAAGAGGAATTTGTATATTTTCCCTATCATCTTTCTGTCCAGACTTTGAATAATTTTATTCAATTTGTGTGGTTCTGTTTCAATACCATATATTTTAGTGTCTTTATTGTATTAGTTTTAATTTGGAGGTAGGTTAGCCAGTCACCTTTCATATTCTGATCTGCCAATTCTTCAATTGTTTTTAAATTCCCTGTCTGTCAATTAGATCTCTGTATCTTAGATTTTGTTCAATCTGTTAAAATTTGGGTGTGTCGTTCTTTCTGTGGGTGATAGCCAATTTGGGTTTTCACATAGTGGATTTTTTTAATTTTGAGCCATTGTTGCAGTAAAGTTCTAATTAAATGATTTTGAAAGTATTGTGCGTTTTATGTTTGTCATTCATTCCATAAGAAATTATGCCAGCCTGCCTGCAGGTCATGACCATTTTTCACACTTAGCGACCGTTGCGACCATTTTTCACACTTAGCGACCGTTGCAGCATCCTCCATGGTCACGTGATCAAAATTTTGTTTGGCAACAGATTCGTATTTATGCTGGTTTCCGTGTCATGGGGTGACCTTTTGACAAAAAAATTTTTTTTAATCAAGACCCCCCCCCCCCGGGGTCAAGGGCGTCCCTCTTTTCCAATCTGAAAATCTGGTCACCTTATACAAGACCCTTGCGCCCCTACCCTTTAGAAAAAAACCCAGGGGTGTCCAAACTTGACAGCTTTAAGACTTGTGGACTTCAACCCCAGAATTCCTCCTCTCGCTCTTCATCTTGATGATGTGCGGACAAGTGGGAGAAGGGAGCTCGAACCGGTTCTAAATGGCACTGTAGATTTGTGGAACATCTTCTATAGAAGAGCTTAGAACTGGCAGGAACCCACTCCTGAAGTGGATGGATCTTTACAGGTTTCTGTGACTTTGAAGTTTGAACTGTTCTTGGGATTGTGCTATGAAGTAGCTTTTGTATCTTTTGCTATTTCAATGGTGGTGGGTTAATCCTATTATGTCCTAAAAGGTACCTCCTGTTTTTAGAATTTGGGGCGGGGGAATGCAAATTCTTAATCCCATCAACTGGAGCTGAAAGTGTTTTGTTTGTGAATAGATTGGCCCAGTCTTCATGAATGGGCACAAAATATCCTATCTCTAAAGACTTCAGGCATCTACTGGAGGCTGTTTTATTATACAGAAACTGGGGGCTGCTTGCTGCCGTTAAGATCATGTTTCTCCATTTCTCCTTTGGGGAAATCTAATATCTGCCTCTTTGATATTTCCCAAAATATTTCATTCTCGGGGGGGGGGGGGATTCTTACATAAGGTAGGAGGTCTTTGAGTAGTTGGCAGAATCCCAAGCTGCAACCCCATCTCCCATTAAGCTAAGCCTTCTGAAATAGCAATAGACTTGTATACCACTTCACAGTGCTTTTACAGCCCGCTCTAAGCGGTTTAGTCAGGCTATTGCTCCCAACAATCTGGTTCTTTTATCCACCTTGGAAGAACGGAAGGCTGAGTCAACCTGAGCCGGTGAGATTTGAACTGTCAACTGCAGTCAGCTGGCAGTCAGCAGAATTAGCCTGCAGTACTGCATTCTAACTACTGTGCCACTGCGGCTCACTCCAATGTTCCAGAACCTGCTCTTTTTTCCAATTCCATCTTATTTTTCTGGTTTCACTCACCCTTTTATTTTGATTTTCAGAGCATAAAGAGTTGTGGTGGTACAGTGGCAGTGTGGGTTTCAATTTATTTTACTACTGTTTTGCTCGTGTGTGTGCACTCTTTCAAGCATGCGTAGAAGCGTCCAGGTGGGTGGGTGGGCGGAGCTCCCGCCACCACTACCGGTTTGCCCAATCCGAGGCAAAAACCCACCTCTGTGTGCAGTGGTTAGAGTTCAGTATTGCAGGATAATTCAGCTCACTACCAATAGTTTGATCCTGACCTGCTCAAGGTTGATTCAGCCTTCCATCCTCCCAAGGTCAGTAAAAATGAGGATCTAGATTGTTAGGACCAACGCGGGTGACTCAGTAAACTGCTTAGAGAGGACTGTAAGGCACTATGAAGCGGTATATAAGTGCTATTGTATTATCCTGAAAGGTGGGTCAACAGATGAAGTCTGATAATTTATGTATAATTGCTTTCCAAAATTCTGTGAGGTCAGGAAGTATAATAAAAGAGAAGTCAAGATAGCAAATTGGACACCAAAGCAAAGGAATTTATTATTAAAAGTTCCTGCTTGAAATAAGGACAAATCTTTGACAAGGCAATCTTAGGGAAGGTAAAATCTTAGAGCTTTGCTGCTATTTCGTGTTACCTGTATTTTTTGTGGCTCAGATTTTATAGCGCTATGAAGGGACATGAGGATAGCTACTGTATTTTTCAGAGTATGACACACATTTTCCCTTTAAAAAAAGGGGAATAAAATCTGTGCATAGCCTTTAAGAGGCTTCCAGAGTGCACCTGGGGCCGGGGAGGGCAAAAATGAGTGAAAAATAGGCCATTGTTGCTTCCCAGCCCCAGAAGCACTCTACAAGCCTCCTAAAGGCTATACATGTCATTTTTTTCGACAAAAAAACGGGCCCATTTTCGCAAAAAATGGGTAGTTTTTGTGAGGTTCTGCAGAGTGTAAAAACTTTTTTAAAAATTTGCCTCTTCAAAATCTTAGTGCATCTTGTACTCCGATGCAACTTATACTCCAAAAAATACAGATATCCTCATGAGAGTTGCAATAATCATAGTGGTGATGATGATGATGATTCCTTAGGCCAGGGATGGTGAACTTTTTCTGTACCAAATGCCCAAACTGGAATGTGCTTGCATGCGTCAGAACGCCAAACACTTGAAGACCAGCCTGCAGCTGTGTGCATTGCCTGTTTTTTGGGCATTTTTTCGAGCCCGGAAACGCCTGAAAAATGGCCCAGAAAACGACCTGAAAGAGGCCGGAAAATGCCCCCAAAACGGCCTGAAAAAACCCTAGCTTTGGGGCATTCTTCAGGCCATTTTCATGCTGTTTTCCATGGCCAGTAAAGACTAGCTGGCCAGTGTGCATGTGTGCACTGAAAAACAGAAGAACAGTTGGTGATGGTGTGCGTGCCCACAGAGAGGGCTCTGTGCCACACCTCTGGCCCGCGTACCATAGGTTCACCATCACGGACTTAGGACATAGAGGCCTGCAAGGGAACAAACAGCACCTAAATTGGACTGGAAGCAAACAGACAACCAATGCAGCTTGCGAAATACACTGAAATATGTCCATTACTGCTCAAGTCAGTATCTTCCGAATCAGTTAAAGCTTCTGGCTGGTCCTCAAGGGCAGCCTCATGGAGAGGGTACTGCACTAGTCAAGTTTCCTCACATGTACTATTGGTTCTGTTGTTGTTTATCCATGACCTAACTAACAATGGCTTGTTAGCTGTGTTCCTGTTTCTGTTATAGTTGAGCAGTTAAGCAGTGAAGCACGTGGTGATTGTCTCTTTGTCTGATCTCTGGTGCTATATATAAACAGAATATCTAACAAAATCTAGAGGACAGCCTAGTTGTCATTCAGTCCCTTCTGACTTTTTGTAAATTGAAGATACATCAACTCCATTCAATTTGCTTTTCCATATTTTCTAACACCACAAATGATTTCTGTGATTTCACCACATCCATAAAGCAGCCCATATTACCTTTTGACTTTACATTTCTTTAAAAAAAATTTTTACTGAAATGTTTTAGAGAAAAGTATAAACAATCCTAAACAGAAAACATGCAAGAATAAAATGCAAATGAGTAAGCAAGCGATCAAAAAAAATAGGATGTTATTGTTTTCCATGCATCATTAGTTAATTATGATGATTAATAGAACAAGAAGGGTAGAACAAGAAACAATGGGTGGAAACTAATCAAGGAGAGAAGCAACTTAGAACTGAGGAGATATTTCCTGACAATTAGAACAATCAATCAGTGGAACAGCTGCCTCCAGAAGTTGTGAATGCCCCAACACTGCAAGTCTTTAAGAAGATGTTGGATAGCCATTTGTCTGAAGTAGTGTAGGGTTTCCTGCCTAGGCAGGGGGTTGGACTAGAAGACCTCCAAGGTCCCTTCCAACTCTGCTATTGTATTGTATTGTATTATATTGTATTGTATTGTATTGTACTGTACTGTACTGTACTGTATACATTGCTTTCATGGATTAAGCTTTTCAGCCAGGAGAATAACACAATAGTCACCAAATAAAATCATAAACCATAATATGTGGAGAAATTGAGAAACGAACTGAGAAACTGTTCAGCTTTACATATGCATCTGCAATAAAATTGTAAAATAATTCTATACATAAAAAATCCAGACTTTGGATAAGGGACGAAGCTGCAGTCTAGAAATTCCTTCCAATTTGAATTTAGTTCATGTTAGATCTACTTTTAAGGACTGAAATTATCTTTAAACTTAACTGCTCTCAGTTTCTGAAGATATTTGCATATGCGTTTACCACAACTTTATTGTTCTTCCCCTTTTCTCGGCCCAAGGATTCTTGATTTGTATATACAGCATTCTCTTTGGAGGGCCAGCAATGTTGGGAGTGTGAGCTTTTTTTTAAAGAAAACTGGGCGTCATGTGTACACATTGCCATTCGTGGCATCCATAATCTAGTACCGTAAATAATCTGGTTAGAGGGAAGGACCAGCAACCTTTTCAAGTATTGGTCACATTTCACTTTGCTTGTATTGATTAGAAGTTCCAAATGGGTTTTCTGAATACTGAACTTCTTGATGTCAGTTACCACCAGACCTATTATTAAACCTCTTTTAATATTTGTTAACACCCCTTAATAAACATATACTACACCCAAAAGCTCAACAGCAGAGAGGTGACACGAGGCTGGATCCAGGCGGTTGTTACCGCCTCTCTTCGGGAGGGACACCTCCCCACCGCGCTTAAGGCGGCGGTGGTGAGGCCCCCTCCTGAAGAAACCGTCCTTGGATCCAGCGTTCTTAACAACTATCGTCCAGTCTCCAACCTCCCCTTTGTGGGGAAGGTTGTTGAGAAGGTGGTGGCCTTACAGCTTCAGCGTACCTTGGAGGAAGCTAACTATCTTGACCCCTTCCAGTCTGGCTTCAGGCCCGGTTTACAGCACTGAAACCGCTTTGGTCGCATTGACCGATGATCTCTGGAGAGCCAGAGATGGAGGCTATGCGTCCATCCTGGTTCTCCTTGACCTCTCAGCGGCTTTCGATACCATCGACCATGGTATCCTTCTGCGACGACTGCGGGAGGTGGGGGTGGGCGCACTGTTTTACAGTGGTTCTCCTCCTACCTCTCGGACAGGTCGCAGTCGGTGTTGGTGGGGAGGGAGAGATCGTCCCCGAGGCCCCTAACCTATGGGGTGCCGCAGGGCTCGGTTCTGTCCCCCTGCCTATTTTAACATTTACATGAAACCACTGGGCGAGATCATTCGGAGGCACGGGATTAAGTACCATCAATACGCGGACGATACACAGTTGTATCTGTCCGCCCCGTGCCAACTCAATGAAGCGGTGGACGTGATGAACCGGGGCCTTGAGGCTGTTAAAGACTGGATGAGAGCTAACAAACTGGTGCTCAACCCGGAAAGACCGAGTGGCTGTTGTGTTTTCCTCCCAAAAATTCGGCTAACGTTCCATCAATCAGGCTGGGGGGGCAAAATTTATACAGACAGGGTCCGCAACTTGGGAGTCCTCCTGGATCCACAGCTGAGTTTTGATCACCATCTGTCAGCTGTGACCAGGGGGGCATTTACCCAGGTTCGCCTGGTGCGCCAGTTGCGGCCCTACCTGAAACCGGGAGGCTCTCACAACGGTCACTCGAGCCCTTGTGATCTCTAGGCTGGAATACTGCAATGTGCTCTACCTGGGGCTGCCCTTGAAGAGCATCCGGCGACTTCAGCTAGTCCAGAACGCGGCCGCGCGAGTGATCATGGGCACACCACGGTTCGCCCATATAACACCGATCCTCCGTGAGCTGCGCTGGCTACCTGTTGATCGTCGGGTGCACTTCAAGGTCCTACTTACCACCTATTAAAGCGCTCCATGGTAGTGGATCTGGCTATCTGAGAGACCGCCTTCTGCCAATTACCTCCCTGCGTCCCATCAGATCACACAGGGTAGGCCTCCTCCGAATTCCATCTGCCAGTCAGCGCCAGGAGAGCCTTCTCAGTTGCAGCTCCGACGCTATGGAACAACCTCCCCGTGGAGATCCGTACCCTCACCACAGTCCCAGGCCTTCCGCAAGCCCTCAAGATCTGGCTATCCCGTCAGGCCTGGGGATAGGATTTATTCTCACCCCGCCCGAATGTTGAGTGAATGTTGTGCTTTTATGGTTAATTTTTTTTCTTACTCACGTTTTTTTTTCTTACTCAAGTCTTGTCTTGCACTCCCTTCCCCTATTGTTGTAAGCCGCCCTGAGTCCCCTCAGGGAAAAGGGCGGCATATAAATGTTCAATAAAATAAAAAAATAAAAATAAAAAAAAATAAAATTTAATTACTTGGTTCATTCTGGCTGATTGGTCGACATCTTTCTCTTGATTTCCTGGAAACCTACCATCTAAAAGTGCTTGAGGAGCATCTCTCCTCCTTAGATACACTTCCACTATCTGGCTTTTGATGAGAGGCAAAATAAAAAAACCTTTTGTACTTTTTAAGATTTGCTAACTTCAGGTTTGACATGTGGAGAAAGTGAGGATTTAGTAGATGTGGATGTTAGGATCTAACCATTCACGGGCTCCAGTGACAATAGTAATATGAAAAGATATTAGAAGGACTCAAATTGAAAAAAAAGAAAGGGAATTTACCACCTATTTTTCAATGGGCATAGTAATCCTGGCAGCCCTCTCTCCATTAAGTATCCTGTGCCCGGACCATTTGTCTTGGAGATGACATATTAATCTGTTGGACCTAGAATTGACATGGCATCTCCAAATGGAAGAGTAGGGGACAAGATCTTCCACTCAAGGATTTTGAAGCAGGTCTCCTTACTGCCCAATATGTTTGCTTTCCACAGAAGAGTAGCTCAAGAATTGTACTGTGAAGATGTTACCCCGTTGGGTATGAAACATCCACAAGGAAATGACCAAGATCAGGGAGCACCAAGGACTCCACAGGTTTGCTTTCCTATGTTATCCACCAGAGAAAGAAGAACAGAAGAAAATGTAATAATCAAAAAGAGGAATGGCTGTATAAACGGGGAGAAATTGTGCAGTTAGATATTTAGTCAAAGTAAAAATGTCCTACCTGAATTTTAGAGGTTTGCACCAAAATGAAGAGTAGATGCTTTTCAAACAGAGGAAAAACATGATAGACAAATTAGAGGATGTGCACATTACATGCTTTCACATACAGTATGTAGGCACATGGATACAGTACATGATAGCTGTCTGTCCATCCATCCATCCATCCATAGAGAGAGAAACTCATACTTGATTGTTCCTTCACTCCAAAAATGAGCGAAGCCTGCAATGAAAATAGGAGTAATAACAATGAATTACTAGCAAAGAATGAAATTAATTTCTTGTCAAAATTAGACATCAGATTTTTAGTACTGATATTACAGTACGTATCCCAACCCCTTTCCCCCCCAACCCTTGTCTCTATCACAGATACACAAACTATAACCAAAATGGAAGCACACAACATACTTCAGCTTTTCTTCTACTAGAACCATTCAAAGAGGAGAGGAGTAAGGGATCCGTCCATAAAAATTGGTCAAACATGAGAGCAGAAGATGTAACTGCGGCAAGAAAGAAGGGGAAAAAATAATATTTATGTGGGAGAACTTGAGTCCCAATCTTGGAAATGGCTGGCCAAGGTAATTATTGAAAGGATCCTGAATGTCAGGTCGTTGGTCCTCTCTGAGCATGTTGGTTTTTAATTCCAGACATTATTGAAAATTGAGAACCCCTGTCTTACAATATACAAGATCATGATGTGCAACATGTCACTGAAGATCATTTTCAGCAGGGACGTCTTTCCTGAAAATCGCAACGCAGCCTCTGACGAAGATGGTGAAATGTTTCATTAGAATGTAGCCATGATGGAAAAGGCTATCAGGGCAACTAGACTCCATCAGTGCTGGCTGACTATTGTTGGACTCTGCAGCAAGGTGATCAGACATACAGACAAACAAAAATCAGCAGCAAAATACTTTGGGACCCTTTTACAGTCATTAAAAGTCAATGTCCTGTTTCTCAATATTTCTATGTGATAAGAGTCCTTCTGAAATTACATTTGTGCTCAGTTTGAAGGGATCTACCGTATCATAATCATCAAAAAATAAAATAACATCGGGGAGCGAAACGGTTGAAAACATTTTGTTGTCCAGTGCAATTACAATAAAGTATCAGGGAAAGAAAACTAGCTCAGAGGGTTTTGCTTTCAGCAAAAAACACACAGAAGAGAAGCAAATCCACTCTGACATTCAAGGAGCCAAGTCAGGCCCAAGGTCAGGGTTACAGGAATCACAAGCAGAATCCTGGAACCTGCTTCTTTTTTCTTTTTTTTAAATATAATTTTTATTAAACATTATTACCTTTAAAAAACAGGAAGAACAATACAGCGACATAAATACAACGACATAAGCAAGACAAATCATACATAACAATATAAAGTAAAACATACAGATACAAATGCCGTTTTAAACATACAACACCCCCCCCCCCACGGTGACAGTCATTCACAGCCCAGTTTTTTCTTTCTTTCCTCATTATTAGGTCTCTAAGCCACATCTTCTCATTGCAAGATTCAGGGATCTATTACGGTACCTATGTTAACTTTCCCCATTTTAAGTCCCTGCTGTTCTCCTAGTCGCCCACATATACCATAGGTTCAGCTAAGATAATGTTCTGTTTCTCCTTTGTCCCTCAGCCAACCCGTCATTCTGTCCATTTCTGCACATTCGTAGATCTTTTTAATTATAGCATCTTCCGACGGTATAGTGGTGGATTTCCAAAATTGTGCATAGGTTATTCTTGCGGCCACAATTATATGCAGGCTCAAATGCCATATTGAACTGCTTATGTTATCTGGTTTTGTTTTTTTTAATTATTTTTATTTTTTATTACACAGACACCAATGGAAAAGGGAGAGGATGGAAGGAAAAAAAAAAAGAAAGAAAAGAAGAAGGGGGGGGAGGGAAAACCCATCTTCATATATAATATGTCGTTTAATCACAGGTGCATCCCTACTAAGTTTATACATCCCGTATATTTGATAAGCACCACAATAAGCTAGGGTTTAAGAAACAAAAAACAACAAAATAAAACAAGGGAGAGAGAGAAGAAGAAAAAAAGGAAAAAAGGGGTAGGGGGAGGAGGGGGAGGCCAAAAAGGGCAAAAAAAAATCCAAAAAGGAATGGAAAAGAAAAAAGGAAAAAAAAAACCATCATCACATGCAACATGTCGTTTGATTACGGTTGTTTTAACATCTACATCTTCAAATAATCTCAGATATTTCCTCTAATGTAACTAAAGGTCTCATTTTCCTTCTACAATATATATTCAGTTAACATTAGCATTATTTTCCCCCAGAGAATATACTTCTATTCATTGTTAATCTTGCATTTCATACCTTCAAACAGAGATCTTATTCCTTCATTATTCAACAAGGCATCGCTGCCTATATATACCAGTTTTCATTTGTTCCCCTATTAGAATTGCCTTATCAGCAGCGAAATATCATTATAGTAAGTTCTTAACCTTATACATTATATCACCAGACCTTATATTAGTACTTCCTTATATCATTGTTGAATTATTTCACAGCATAATTATATCATCATTTACTTTTTCCAATTAAGACATAAGTGTATCATTTTTCATTTCCAAAATTTTGTTTTTTTTCCCTTAGCCATTGATAAAACAAGTCCCATATCTTATAAAATTGTTCATCCTCTTGCTCTCTAATTTCAAATGTCAATTTACTCATTTCGGCACAGTCCATTATTTTTCGAATGATTTCTTCCTCTTTTGGTATTGTTTCATTTTTCCAGTTTTTTGCAAATACAATTCTGGCTGCTGTTAACACATTTACAATCAAATATTTTAAGTCTTTGTTGTAGATTTCTGGTAAGATTCCCAATAAAAAGACCTCTGGTTTAAAGTTTATTTGTTTGTGTATCATTTTCTCCAACCACATGTGGATTTTAGTCCAGTATCTTTTGGCTTCAGTGCAAGTCCACCACATGTGGTAGTATGAGCCAGGTATCTGGTGACATTTCCAACACTTTTCTGATTTATTCTTGAACATTCTTGCGATTCTGGTCGGGGGTAGGTGCCATCTGTAAAACATCTTATACAAGTTTTCTCTATATGCAGTAGACATTGTCATTTTGTAATTTTGAGACCACAATTTCTGCCAATTCTCTAAATCAATCCCATACTTAAAATTTTCCCCCCAAGCAATCATAGTTTCTTTAACTTGTTCTTCATGCAATTTAAACTCCAATAAATATCCATATAGTTTTTTAATTACTTTTTCATCGGTACCTGTTAGAATTTTGTCTAGCTCAGTCATTTTATTATAGAGACCTTTAGTTTTTCTATCTTCATTATATCTAGATTGTATCTGTGCATATGAATACCAGTTCATTTCCATCCCTTCTTGCTTCAACTCTTGACTAGATTTGAGCTCACCCTCTGTATTCAGTAATTCTATATATCTAACTGTTTGTTCCTTTTTATGTATTATCGGATACGAGAATGCTTCAATTGTTGATGTCCAGACTGGAATTTTTAAATAATGTAATTTTTTAATCTTTTCCCAATTTAACAACAACGCCTCCCTTATATAATGTCTTCTAAAGTAACCATGTGGTTTAGTTCCCTTATACCATAAGAAAGCATGCCATCCCAACAGCAAATCGTGACCTTCTACGTTCAATAATCTAGAGTTTTTTAATGATATCCACTCCTTAATCCACATCAGGTTTGCTGCCTGATAGTATAGCTCCCAATCGGGTAAGCCAAAACCTCCTCTTGATCTAACATCTTGTAGTAATTTAAGCTTTATTCTAGCTTTTTTCCCTTGCCAAATAAATTTCAAAACTATTTTATTTAAGTCTAGAAAAAAATCTTTACCCAGTCTAATTGGGATTGTCTGAAACAGATATAGAATTCTAGGTAAAATGTTCATTTTAATTGTGGAAATTCTTCCCATCATTGATAAATGCAAGTTTTCCCATTTCTCCAAATCGATTGCTATTTGTCGTTTTAATCTGGTATAATTATCCTCTTTAAGAGTGCTACATCTAGGTGATAAATGTATCCCCAAATATTTAATCTTACTTGTGTTTTGAATCTGCAACATTTCTGACAACTGTTCCTTTTGTGTAGCTGGGATATTCTTTGTCATGATCTTTGTTTTATCTTTGTTTATTTTCAAGCCTGCTACTTCTCCATATTCCTCTATTCTTTCTAACAATTTGGGTGCGGTTTCTAATGGATCTTCAAGAATGAAAACTAAGTCATCTGCGAACGCTTGCAGTTTATACTCTTCTCTCTCAATTTTCATTCCTCTTATTTCTTCTTCTTCTCTAATTTTTCTATTTAAGACCCCTAGTGTTAGGACAAAAAGTAGCGGTGATAGTGGGCAGCCTTGTCTTGTACCTCTCTTTATTTCAATCGGTTCTGTTAGTTCTCCATTTACCATTATGTTTGCTGCTTGTTTCTGGTATATCGTTCGTATACTTTGAGTGAATTTCTTGCCAAAGTTCATCTGCTCCAGTTGCAAAAACATAAACTGCCAATTCACATTATCAAAGGCCTTCTGCGCATCAAGGAACATCAATGCCAATTGTTTTTCTGGGTGGGCCTCATAGTATTCCAAAGTATTCAAAATTATTCTCATATTGTCTTTGATTTGTCTTTTAGGTAAAAAGCCATTTTGATCTGAATGAATGAAGCCATTTAGGTATTTTTTAAGTCTCTCAGCTAGTATCGATGCAAATAGCTTGTAGTCTGAGTTTAATAAAGAAATTGGTCTATAATTCTTGATTTGTGTTGAATCAGTCTCTTCCTTGGGTAGTAATGTGATATACGCTTCTGACCATGACTTCGGTATTTGGTTCTCAGTCATCACTTCATTCATGACTTGTAAGAGTGGGAGGGTCAATATTTCTTCAAATGTTCTGTAGAATTCCACGGGTAGGCCATCTGGTCCTGGGGCTTTCCCATTGTTTTGTTTTTTAAGTGCCTCTGTTAGTTCCATCATTGTTATTTTTCTTTCTAACATTGTTCTAGTTTCATCTGGTACCTGGGGGAGATTGGCATCTTGTAGATACTTTTTGACTCGTCCCTCCTCCACCTTCTCTTGTTCATAGAGTTTAACATAGTAGTCATGTATAATTTTTTTTTTTTTCGGTATTCCCATATTGAATTTCTCCTTGTTTATCTCTTAGTTGAAGTATTTTCTTTGTTTCTCTCTCTTTTTTCATCTTATATGCTAACCACCTGCCTGGTTTGTTCGCATTTTCAAAATAATTCTGTTTGGCACCTCTAATTTTTTGTGCCAGTTCTTCCTTTTCTAATAGGTCCATTTTGTGTTTAATTATGTCCATTTTTATTTTAACATCTTTTTTTTGTGGTGCTCTCTGTAGGTCTCTTTCAAGTATTTTATAGTCATTGTCTAAAGCTTTGTGCATTTGTCTTTTTTTGAGTTTCTCTTCCTTGTGTAGTCTATTGTCAAACCTCTGATAACAGCCTTCATTGTGTCCCAGAGATTCTGCAACGACGTATCTTCTTTCCTATTTTCTTTAAAAAAAAAAGGACTAGCTCTTTTTCCATTTTTTGTACAAACTCTTTTTCTTTCAATATAGTGTTATTTAGTGTCCATCTAGATCTTGCCCTTTGGCCTTTCCATTTAATTAAAATTGGATTGTGGTCCGCCCAGGTACTTGCTTCAATCTCAATTTCTTTTATGTTGGAGCTCAACTCCGCTGAGACCCATATCATATCTATTCTAGAGAATGAAGAATGTCTATTTGAGTAGAAGGTATATTGTTCTTTTTTAACGTTTCTTTCTCTCCATATATCTTTTAAATTTAGTTCATCTGTCATCCTAAAAAAAGATTTCGGCAGAGGCTTCCTATTTAATTTTTTTGTTTTATGTGTTTTATAGTCCATATTTTGATTCACAATGCCATTAAAGTCTCCCATCATACAAATATCAGCATAGTCTAGTTCCAAAACTTTTTTGTGTAGTTTTTTGTAGAATTCATCTTGTTTTTCATTGGGGGCGTAGATTCCAATTAGGAGTGTCTTTTTGGTATCCATAATTTCCACCATCAAAATTCTTCCCTCTTCCTCTGTGTATACTACTTTTGTTGGGATGTTGCCTTTAATATAGAAGACCACTCCTCTTTTCTTACAATTTGCCAATGATGAAAACATTTTCCCAAGCTTTGGTTGAGTCAGTAAATGTTCATATTTCTTTTGAATATGTACTTCTTGCAGACAGATTATGTCAAGTTGTAATTTCTCTAATTTATGGAATACTTTCTTCCTTTTAGTTATCGAATTGAGTCCATTAATGTTAATTGTAATCATTTTTCTTTCTTCCATGTTTATACTTTATATACAGGGTTTATCGCTCTAGTGGATCTAGGTTCTCGTTTTTCTTTGCGGCTCCCATTCCCTGTCTCCCATTCTTTCTCACTTCCACCTACTGCTCCTTCTATTTTTTCGGTCGCGGTTACAGGTGGTTCCAGTATTTGTATCACTGCATCGTCTTTCCCAGCTTTCTCCGCCGTTTCTCTAAAGTATTCTTCGTAGAAAGCTTCTGCCTTCTCAGTTGTATCTATCCTGTGTCTTTGTCCTTGCCAAGTACATAATAAACCTTCCGGTATGAGCCATCTGTAGTTAACACCTTTTTTTATCAATACTTTGGTCAGAAATTGATATTCTCTTCTCTCTCTCACCTCTCTTGGGATTTGTTTGAGTACTACAATCTCCTTTCCTTTATATTCTAATTTTCTATCTCTCATTTTCTGTAGGATTTGTGATTTAATTGTTTTCTTAGTGAATCTTACATGCACTTCCCTTGGAAGAGCATTTCTCATTGCATACCTTGTATATACTCTAAAAGTCTCATTGATTGTTTCTTTTATTTGGTCCTGGGACATCCCCAGAACATCTATCAAAATATTTGAAATTATCTGAACTAAGTCCTCTCCTTTTTCTTCTTCTATGTTTTGAAATCTTAAAAAAAATTCAGACCTGTCCATCTCCCATCTTAATATTCCACTGCTCTCTCTTTCTACATCACTTAGTCTGATCTCTAGCTTTTCAGTTTTCTTCTCTCCTTCTTGGATCTTATTTTCAATTTTTTGAATCCTATTTTCATATTTCAGCATCCAGTTGTGTATACTTTCTCCTTTTCCTTCCATATTATCAACTTTTTGCACTATGCTTTGGTTTTGTTGTTCCATTGCCTCCATTTTTTTTACAAGGGTATCGTTTCCTGCTTGCATTTTCTGCATCATTTGTATAAGTGTTTCAAAGTTGGCTTCCTTCTCTTTTTCCTGATGGGACATCGTCTGTGTTGTCCTCTGGCCTCCCGCAGGTGAGGGGGCAGGGGTTGATATAAAGCCAGAGGCAGCTGCTTTTCTGCTCATAGCCAATTAGTATTAGAGGGTGGAGGGTTATAAGTATAGTGGATTAAGTACGTAAAGTACACAGAGGAGAGGGGGGGAGATAAGAAAGGGGGGAAAGGAGAAAGGGAAGGAAAAGAGAGAAGGGAGAGAAAAGGAAAGAAAGAAGAGGAAACTTTTTTTTTCCAAAGATGAAATGCAGTAGAATGCAATAAAATATATATATATAAATAAGAGTATGAAATAGTAAAAAAAAAAAAAAGGAAGACACCCCCCCTCCAAAAAGGGGAGAAGGGGTGCTTCAGTTACAAGTGAGAAAAGAAAGAAGCAGAAAAAATGTAAATAGTCAAGAGGTGATCCAAAGGTTAAAAAGAATAATCAAAACAGAAAAGAAAAAAAAATGTAAAAGATCAAAAGGTCGATGGTGATGATCAAAAAGGAAAAACTCAGTGTCGATGTCTCCACAGCCGGTAATATGAGAATGGTGTTGGGAAATGAAAGGATGTCAACAAGCTAAAACAAATGCTTTTTTCCGGACTCTTTTTCCCCCCCCCCTAAGATAAGAGTCTCTTCAAGGTCACGCTCAGCTTTGCTATTTTATCTCACAGGTTCCCAGCTGCGTAAACACGTAAATCAAATGCATTACAGGGGGGATTTTAATGACAAAGTTCGAGTCCACAAGATGGCAGTGTTGGCTTGTAGTTTGTAGTTTACAGCTTGTTTTAGTCCGTTCCGTTTGTTAATTACTAATTGTTAAAAAAAAACATCAAAAGGGCTAAAAGGCAACGAAGAAAAACAAACCAAAAGAAAAAAGAAAAAAAACCCGATCTTCAAAGCACTTTAAGTTTAAGATTTAGTGCACCATTAGATTCAAAGTTAAAGGTATCGACAACAAAGAGAAGGAACGCAAAAAACCGATTCGAATTACAGGAAAGTCCAGCCCGGCTTCCAGGAATTAAAAAAAGGAACAGAAAAATAAACTTCCAAGTGGCAAACATTTATCACCGCCGCTTTTCTCACTTATCAGCCTTATTTTAAACTAAGTTTCCAAATTTAGGGTGTTCTCTTTCCAACAAGAAAAAAAGATTTAAAACTCACATCAAACGACTTGTTCATATTCAGCTCTCTGTCTGGGCTATGGCAGTTGCAGTCGGCATAGAGCCGATCCGGAAGTCACTGGATTAGGAAGGCTTTCCTTAGGTTCCCAGAGATTTTGCGAACATCTCTGGGACCACTGGAGTTCCTCCCACGTCACTGTCTCTACGGGACAGCTTAGATTCAAAAGAATCCTCCAAAAAAGACTCCGGTGTAGATGGTCATTCAGGAGATGCCTGAAAATCCGTCTTCTCACTGCTAAGCCCCGCCTTCTTCCTCATGTTATCTGGTTTGATGCTTAGTAACAGGTTCTCAGGTCTCCATTCAATGTTTGCCCCGGTAACCTCTTTTAACCATTTTTTCATCCTTTTCCAATATTTTGTGGCCTCAGTATAGGACTACCAAATATGGTAGAATGTGCCATCCTTTCTTCCACATTTCCAACACAATGGAGATAACCCAGGAAACATCTTAGCTAACCTCGTTGGGGGGAAGTGCCACCTATAAACCATCTTGTATATGTTTTCTTTGAATGCAGTAGATGTTGTAAGTTTAATGGTCTTACTCCATAGATCCCACCATTTGCCCATTTCAATTTCATAACCTAGGTTTCTCTCCCATACTATTAGAAGGCTTTTGTCCATCTCTTCATTAGTATCTTGGCAGGTCAAAAATTGGTAGATCTTCGATAACATTTTCTTGTCTCCACCAAACAAGATCTTATCTAGCCCCTGAGGGTTTGGGTAGATCCCGAAACGTGCCTTATCACTTTTAAACCTGTTTCTAACCTGTAAATATTCCCACCATTCCAAATTCCTGCCCTGTTGCTCTAATTCCATCTTTGTTTTTATGTTGCCCTCTTCTGTCATGATATCTTTATATGTTATGATTCTTGTCCAATTAAATAAACTCGGATGCGTTAAGGCCTCTAATGGTGCCAACCAACACGGAACCCTAAGATAATATTTTTTCCTCATTTTTTCCCAGACCCCCATCAAAATCTTCCGAATATAATGTCCCATGAAGTACCTATGGGGGGTGTCTCTTTCTTGCCAGAGGGAAGCATGCCATCCCTGGGGGAGGTCATGTCCCTCTATAGCCAATAGGCGCCTTCTATTCAACATCACCCAATCTTTCACCCATGTCATGATTGCTGCGTTATAGTATGCTTCCCAGTTGGGTACTCCGAAGCCTCCCAGTTCTCTGCGTTTTTGCAAAGTTTGGGCTTTGATTCGTGCTTTCTTGCCTTGCCATATAAACTGTGTCACTATTGTCTCCAAGGATTTTAAAAAAATTTTGTCCAATTTAGTTGGTGCCGTTTGAAACAAAAACAAAAATTTTGGTAATACATATGTCTTGACTGTCGCAATCCTGCCCATCAGAGACAATTGTTTGCTACTCCAATTAGTCATATCTTTGGATACCTGTTGTAGCAATTTCATATAGTTATCTACCTTGATAGAGGAACATCTCTCCGTCAGCCAAATTCCCAAATATTGTACTTCCTGGAACCTGCTTCTTATCTGCAGTTAAAAAACAGGTCTCAGCAAAATGCAGGTGCAAAGAATTATCTCAAAGAATCTCTGCTATATTTTTTATTAGTTACATGAAAAAAAATAGATAAAGTAATATAGAAATCAATGTATTGTGTTCTTGTTTTGACCAATGGGCCTGTTTCTCTTGTGCAGCGGACTTCAGCCCCATAGTTAATATAGTTAATATAAAATCAATCTAACATTCCACAGTTTTGTTTCTTTCTTTCTCTCTCTCTCTCTCCCTCCCTCCCTCCCTCCCACCCTCCCTCCCCTCTCTCACACACACACCAACAAACACACTAATACACACAAGTACCCATGAAAGAAACTCACTCCCTTTGTAAATTTGTTGAAATTGCAATTATTACAATTGCCTATGCTATATCAATGGAGCTGTCACTACTCTCAAACACTGGGGACTTTTTAGTTGCATTTAGCTGGATGCTAGCAAGGAAGCAGAACAGCCTTGGAGAAGCAGCTGAGATAGGCAGAGGTGAAGGACTAACAAGGATAATTCCTTTCATCTCATTTGCCAAGTGGCCCTTCTCATGATATTTATTGCACATGCTTTGCAACTGGATAAACATGTCGCCTGTAGAGAAATAGGTCATCCTGCTTTTAAAATAAATTCTCTCCCGTTCTCAAGTGGAAGAAGATAAAGACAGCTGGGAAGAGAGAGCAATTTACAGGTAGTTCCCATTTAGCGACCAAAATTCTGACAAGCAACTTGGTTGTTAAGTGAAAAGGTCACTAAGGCAAACCAAAACTCTTCCTATTACTGTAAAGATTTTAAATGTGAGGAATGGTTGCAAAAATTATATTTTAATCACTGTTTAAACCTTGAATTGTGGATAAACAAGGCAGTCACTAAGAGAGCTCCCTGTGCTTTCTTGCACAGACAGAACAGAAAATTCGAGCAGTTCATGTGGAATTTGAGCCACTGCAGTAGTTTGAAAAACATACAAAAAAATTCAGGCAGTTTCATCGGAACTGTGTCTGTCTCTGTGAATAGATATATATTACAAGCATCTTCTTTAAAGTAGATTTATTGATTTATTGTATTTATTTCACTTCTATTTATTGTTCGTTTATCTAAGTCAAGAAGGATAAGGATATAAAACAGAACCTTTTCATCTCTTGAGAAGGGACTTTTTACCTGTCTTGGTTTGTGTGATGAGCTCTGGAAAGGCAGAGGTGGGCTGGGTGCATAGGCTATTCTGGGTCATGTGACCAGGAAGAAGGTGAAAAGGGCAGTGGTAGGATTCAAATAATTTAACAACCGGTTCTCTGGCTTAATGACTGGGTGGGCGCGGCTGGGTAGTCATGTGACTGGGTGAGCGTGGCCAACTCAATAGCACTCACGTCAAGGAGTGCTCTCCTCACCCGGCCTCTCCTTGTCACGCCGGACCCTGTCTCACCCCTCCCCTCCCAGCCATTCCTTGTCATGCCCAGACTCTTGCTTCGCCAGAGCGAGTAGTTTTCAAATAAAAATGCTCACCTTGTGCAAATAAATAACAAGCATCTTGATTTGATGCAATTTGGAATTACAGCTCATTCTAGTCTCCTTTCCTAGCTCCATCTCAGATTGTAATTTGCTACAACCTCTCTTGTCTTTTGCAAGACCCTGAGCTTGTCGATTGAAAGGTTGGCAGTTTGAACCCCTAGTGCCACGTAACTGAGTGAGCTCCTGTTACTTGCCCCAGCTTCTGCCAATCTAGCAGTTTGAAAGCACATAAAAAATGCAAGTAGAAACATAGGAACCACTTTTGCTGGGAAGGTAACAGTGTTCTGTGCACCTTCAGCGTTTTGTCATGTCGGCCACATGATCACAGAGACGTCTTCGGACAGCGCTGTCTATTCGGCTTTAAAATGGAGATGAGCATCACCTCCTAGAATCCCTTCTCATGACTGTAGGTTATATCCTTATCCTTCTTGATTTAGAAAATATGTGCGAGGGGAAACTATACTTTATGGGAGATTATTCTGAAATGTTCTGCTGTGGTTTAAGAGGGCCATACAGACCTGGCCCTTTTCTTCGTTTTTTGTCAAGGAAGAATGGTGTCCCTTTCAGATTATGTGGCTTTATGTTTCATTCCCAATCAGAATTATTTTATTTATTTATTTTGGTCACCCTTGCCATCTTCTCTTCTTCATACCTGTCTGTTTATACTTGTGAACAGTCCATAACTATTGGGAGCTGGATGACATACAAATGGAATAAATAAAAAGGTGTTTTTTTAAGCAAATCAGTCAATTTGGTGTTTACATTGACCCTAAGCTACCTGAAAACCAACAGCGTCAAGAGGAAGACACTAGCAGGAAAATGACAGGTGTAAATCAATATTTCTCAGTCTTGGCAACTCTAAAACTGAGATTAAGCATGCTGACTCATTTTCTCTAGAAATTGGGATTGAGAAATTCTGGGAGTTAAAGTCCATACTCTTTAGAGTTGTGAAGGTTGAAAAACACTGCACTAATAATAATGGCCATCTGGATACTCTTGGCCACCTAATGAGAAGGAAGGACTCACTGGAGAAGAGCCTAATGCTGGGAAAGATTGAGGGCAAAAGAAGAAGGGGACGACAGAGAATGAGGTGGCTGGATGGAGTCACCAAAATAGTAGGCGTGAGTTTAAATGGACTCGAGGATGGTAGAGGACAGAAAGGCCTAAGCTGTGATGGCGAACCTATGGCACACGTGCCACAGGTGGCATGCGGAGCCATTTTTCAGGGCACGCAAGGCTTGCCCTGTCAGCTGACCAGTGCACATGCGCGCGCTGGCCAGCTCACTTCGGCCTTCTTTTGAGACAATTTTTTGCCCTCCAGAGCGCAAAAAAACTGACCCTACAGGCAAACTAGAAGTTCAGGAACAGACTTCCAGTTTGCTTGTAGGGCTGCCCTCCGGAGCATTCAGGAGCCTTCCCTGGAGGCTTCGGAGGACTAAAACTGCCCCTACAAGCAAACCAGAAATCTATTCCTGAAGCCTCCAGAGGGCCTCTGCGGGGGGGCTGTTTTCGCTTTCCCCAGGCTCCTATAAAACCTCTGGAGCTTGGGGAGGGCAAAAAAACCATGCCAAAAATGGGAGGAGCATTGGTCACGGGCGCATGCCTGCTGTGGTCGTGCACATAGGATTATGGGTGTGGCACACCCGCACAAGACCCCCCTGCGCTCCCCCCACTTTTGGCATGCGAGCCAAAAAAGGTTCGCCATCACTGGCCTATAGGAACGTTGCCCATGGAGTCACAATGGGTTGGACACTTCACGACTAACAACAACAGGTCCTCTTCATATATATCCACTCTGAAAAACAGATCCAGGCAGGATCTGCTGACATCTTACATTGAACAATAAGTGGATGTATTTGATACAGAGATTGATAGTAACTAAAGCAACTGAAAGTTGAGTGCTCATTGATCCAGCACATGTCCACCATCAATTAGAGAGACCAATAGCAATAGCACTTAGACTTATATACCACTTCACAGTGCTTTACAACTCTCTCTAAGCAATTTACGGAGTCAGCATATGGCCCCCAACATTTTTTACCAACCTCCAAAGGATGGAAGGCTGAGTCAACCTTGAGTTGGTCAGAATCGAACTGTTGGCAGCCAGCAACGCCAATGGTACTACTCTGTCCAGCCAAATCTGTGCTGTCAAGCCCCTGATGCTGTCCTGCTGCTCCTGAGAGAGAAAGACCTGACCAGCTGATCAGGATCTTCAAGTCACAGGGCCAATCCCAGGCTTGGCAACCTACGCTGGCCTCACCGCTAATGCTTTGGCAGTCTTAAGCGACTCACAGCTGCCACGGCGATGTGGAAATTCTGGGAGCCTGGCAGCTCTATCGTCCAGTAACTCCCTCCAAATAGCGCCTAGTGGGGCCCTGATCCATACACAACAACTGACAATTATACTGGCCTGTAGCTGAGATTGAAGAAAAAGGACTGCCAGAAGCCTCCTTCAGGCAAGGCCTGATCACTGCCGCTGTGCAGGAAGCTCTCTCCAATGAAAATGGTGTGAAAGTAAAACATTGACGGATCAGTAAGGAGTCGGAGTATCACACTGGCTGTAAAGGCCCTACAGACCTCGGCCTCTGCCACGCTGAAGAAAGTCTGTGCCGATATTAGGTTCAAAGCTGTCAGAGGCTTGGATCGGCAAAGAAAAAGGCTTCTCGGCTCTTTGAAGCTTCGATCCTGCTTTGGAGGGTCGCACCGATAAAAAGGCACGAAATTGCCACCTTAGGCTTCAAAGGCCGTTCTCTACTCTGGTCTAAAAGGTGGAAAAAGAGCGTGCGCTGACTTTTTAAGCCTCTGAACCCTCACAGCGGCTTTTTTCAAAAACTCTCGACACCTCCTTGCCTGTCTGAATGAAAAACCAGAGAATAGAAGAACTATCAAGCAAACTTTTCTTTCAGGCTCACTAGAGAGCTCTGCAAAAGAGTCCTAAGGAGCTGAGATTGAGTTGAAAGACTGGGGACTGTTACCAGGGAGGCATGGCCTCAGAATTTCAACTCAATCCAAGAGCTAGCAGGCTAGAGTTACCCACCCTGGACTTTCCCGTTGATCCAATGGAGAATATGATAATCCAAGCCTCTTCACTATTTTGAGTTTGGATTGATTGATTTGGATTGGCAGGAATCTTCTCCAAGTTCAAAAGAGTCAACATATTTTCTAGCTTGGTTCCTTAAAGTCCAATTCTTATGTCTTTAAGAATGGAACAGAATTCTTTATTGGACGAGCGTTTCTTTATTAGACACACAAAGAATTTATTTCAGGTGCACAAGCTCTCAATGTATGTGCAAGTAATAAGTGATAAATCATGATTATAATCATAAAATGCAATCATCATAAATTGTCACATACAGTACAACAGCATGTTGACAAACAAGAAAGTTATAGTTATAATATGCTAAAAGGAATAGGTAATAGGAAAGATGAGAAGGATAATAGTAATATAGCCCAGGGCATAAGTTTGACATCCCAGGGCATAAGACAGTGTTGTGGTTCTTAGTTGTTTAGCATGATGATGGCATTGGGGACGGACGGGCAATTGTCCTTGTGTCTAGTTGTTTTGATGTGCAATGCCGTATAGCATCATAGGGCGATGAGGAAAACCATCACTTGTTACAGATACAAACACAACTCAGAATTTGAATATTTGAACATCTCTATTAAGGCCTCCCCAACCAAAGGCAGGAAGTATGGCTTGCCTTCATTCTTTTTGCCTGCAGTGGAGCACATTGAAAGGAGGTAAAAATCTTGCACCACAGGTGGACCGAGGCAACCTCTACCCTCACTACAGTCAATGCATCAAGGAAATTAAACATGTGGGAAACAGAAGGTCAACTTGAAAGCTACACTTATAGCACCCTCTGTGCCTAGAACAACCATTGTAGACCACAATAGTCAGGTCAAACCACTTTCAGATCTTCAAATGATTGCTTGCAAAGAGGGAATGGAATGGGCCTTCTCTTAAAACAGCCATCCTAAGGCACCTCAATGTTTTCAACTTTCACCAGGCTGTTCTTTGCAATGCTACACCCTGAGCTAAGCTCTCAAAGCACCAGGGTCCACAATGAGAGGGGGTAGTTGCTTCGAGTGCTGAGTAAGGGCAGAATGGGAGCAGGCTTGGAAAGGTCATCCTAGAAGCACGCTTGGAAGGTGTAGAGGTGGGACATGCTGCTGCTGTTGTAAAAAGAGAGCTGCCCCCCTTCAATGTCCAGGTAGACCCCAACTTCTTTTATCTTCCCGCAGACCGAGAGGGCCGTTCGGGGCTCACTCAGAGCTTGGTACTTTCCCGCCTTCAGCTCAATAGCCCACACCCCTTCCTTGGGCAGAAAGTTCAGCTGCTTCTTGCACCTCACAGACTTTTTGGCCATCCCAACTATCCAATCGGTGCTGTCCCCAACGTCGATCTCCCAATAGAAGCGCCCAGTGGTAATGCCCTTCTGTCCCACCACAAATGGGGTGGAAGTGATGCTCTCTAGCCATTGGCGAGGATTGAACTTGACCCCAGTGGCGTCTTCCATCAGGACCAAGCTGGGATGAGCTGACTCGCAGTCCAAAGTGATGCTTGCAGGGACTGGAGAGGGAAGATGGAAAGAATTCAGAATGAACAAGAGGGAACTTGCGCAGCGAAGTTATTGCAGGAGTATAAACTGGTCCAGAAAAAAATTAGACACATATGAAGATAATATTAGCCAGCTGTTAATAAATCTACTGCCGTCCTCAAAATGTCTGAAGTTTCCTTTCTCTCTTTTAGCCCAAACTACAGGATTGTATAATTATATATAATAGGGTAATTAGAGAAGTTAAGCAATTACATTTGGTGGTAAATGGAAACCAGGCCATCAAAGATCACGGTGGCTCAACACCGTCAAAGCTGATATCAGCCAGAGCATAGAAGAACTCAGAGAAGCAGTGCAAGATTGAAGACTCATCATCAGGGTTATTGCTGTGGAGTACATAGCCTTGAACTTCCACAAAAAAATAGAGTATAAAAGTAATAAACCAGTAACCAATACATTTGGTCTAAAAACCTCAACTCACCTGGATGTAGCCCATTGTAGACCCCCTTCCAGGCGTAGAATTGCAGAGGTCCTTTAAACTCGCCCAAGTTCAAGTCTACAGCCACCACTCCATCTTCTTCCTCTTCCTCCTCTTCTCTCTCCTCTTCCTCCTCCTCAACATCTTCTTCAATCTCATTCTCACATTCACCTGTGTCTTCACTGCTGGCCCCCAGCCCATCTTCTCCTACCAGTTCAGCATCTATTTTGGGTTCGTCCGGAGCTCCTTGTTCCTTACGGGGCCTGTAGGTAAATGGCATCCCAAGGATCAGCCATTTTAGAATAAGCTGCCCCAATAGCAATAGCACATAGACTTATATACCCCTTTGCAATGCTTTGCAGCCCTCTCTGAGCAGTTTACAGAATCAGCATGTTTCCACCAAACAATCCGGGTCCTCATTTTACCCACCTCAGAAGGATGGAAGGCTGAGTCAACCTTGAGCCTGGTGAGATTTGAACTGCCAAATTGCAGGCAGCCGACAGCCAGCAAAAGTAGCCTGCAGTGCTGCATTCTAACCACTGTGCCACCACAGCTCTATCTATCAAACCTAAAGGAATCACATCTGGGTCCTTCTACAGAAAGGTATCTGAGCACTTCTGATCAAAAAAGAATGATGTTGCCAATTTTTCTTTCTTTCACCTCTTTAATGGATTTTATGCAAGAAGGAAAAATAGCAGGCAAAATATTGGATGAAAATGGAAGGATTTAGAATTGGAAGACAATTACATCTGGGACCATCTCCTGTGCCATAAATCAGGTTTTATTAGAAGCACCCATGCATTTTTTTAAAAAATAATCACAGCAGGGAACAGCACAACACAGGACAACTTCTTAAAAAGGCGAAGTAGATTCAGATCTACTTCGTAAGAGCCGAGGTGGCGCAATGGTTAGGGTGCAGTACTGCAGGCCACTTCAGCTGACTGTGATCTGCAGCTCAGCGGTTCAAATCTCACTGGCTCAAGGTCGACTCAGCCTTCCATCCTTCCGCAGTGGGTGAAATGAGGACCCAGACTGTGGGGGCAAGTTGCTGACTCAATTTGCTAAAAAAAATTGTAAACCGCTTAGAGAGGGCTGAAAGCCCTATTAAGTGGTATAGAAGTCTAATTAATAAATAAATAGATCTGATTAATTCTTCCCAGGGAAGCTGCAAAAACCAGGAGAAGGGGGAGTCGACTGGAAGTTCTCCAGGTGGACAGATGTGTGTGTGGGGGGGCTGAGCTCTCAAGAGCCTCACATGAACCCTGTCTGACAAATCTTTTTCAAGATCCATTTTGAAAGATAATGAAGGGGAAGAAACGGTGGGAAATAAAAAGCAGACAAAAAAAGTCCATTGGGCTTGGCAGTGGTATAGGGAAAATGGTAAAAACAGAGGTTGACAGTGCCATAAGGAAAATTGAAATAGGAGGTTATGCCCCAACAAAGAGAAATATAAAAGATTTCTTTGACAGTGGAGTGGGGAAAATTGAAGAGGGTAGACATTTCAAAACAAAGAAAAGGGAGAAGGCAGGAACAGAGAAGTGGGACAAAAGACTTACTAGGAAAAAATCAGATAACTAGAAACTGTTATATGGGAAAATATAAAGCTAAGGTAAGAGGTTTATTCTTAAATATGACAATAAAATGGAGTTGCTAACTGATTGAATATGATAATGGAAAGATAATTAAATAAAGGTTAAAACATATGGAATATGGACAAATATGAAACTGATATGGGGAGATTGTAAAACAGAGGTTTGTGATTCACTTTTTACGTGATAATTAAACTGAGTTGCTAATTGATTGAATATGACAATAGGACAGTTAAGCATGGGTTAAAATATATGAAATGTGTATGTGTGTGTGTGTGTGTGTGTGTGTGTGTGTGTATATATATATATATATATATATATACTTAAAGTCACAACCCCTGGTATGCCCAAGTGTGGGAGGAAGGTCACACTTCCACTCTCTGTCATTAGGCTCGTCACAAGAGTCCATCCAGACAGAAACCCAATATTTTTACTGTTGCCTTTGTTATATTTGTGTTTTTATTTGGGCATACCAGGGGTTGTGACTTTAAGTATATACCTCCCACCCTGGCTGGCTGATAAAAGGAGTCGTTCTCTGTAGCTCAAATGGTTAACTCCCTGCCTGGGAGGCAATAGAGCACAGGTTTGAATCCCAGTAAGGATATGGTTAGCTGATGAGAGCTAAATAGCTTGAAATAGATCTATACTAGTCTTCCTTTATTTATTTATCAGCACAAAGAAAAAACATATATATATATATATATATATATATATATATATATATATATATATATATATATATATATATATATATATATATATATTAGTGTCACAACCCCTGGTAAGCCCCAATTATGGGAGGAAGCTAACTGCTTCCAACATCTGTCAATCGGCTCGTCACAAGAGTCCATCACGACAGAAACCCAATATTTTTACTGTTGCCTTTTCTTATATTTGTGGGGGTTTTTTTTGTGCTGATAAATAAATAAAGGGAGACTAGTATAGATAAACACACACACACACACACACACACACACACACACATATATATATATATATAAAAGTTTTTTTTATTTTTTATTTGTGCTGATAAATAAATAAAGGGAGACTAGTATAGATCTATTTCAAGCTATTTAGCTCTCATCAGCTAGCCATACCCTTACTGGGATTTGATTTTAGCTTCCTCCCATAATTGGGGCTTACCAGGGGTTGTAAAAATCTAATAGATACCTTTCACCCTGGCTTCGCTGATAACGGATAAGAGCCTGTGGCCTAATGGCTAAGAAGTCTGCCTAGTATGTCATGTAGCCCAGGTTCAAATCCCAGTAAGGGTATGGCTAGCTGATGAGAGCTAAATAACTTGAAATAGATCTATACTAGTCTCCCTTTATTTATTTATCAGCACAAATAAAAAAAACACAAATATAACAAAGGCAACAGTAAAAATGTTGGGTTTCTGTCGTGATGGACTCTTGTGACGAGCCGATTGACAGATGATGGAAGCAGTTAGCTTCCTCCCATAATTGGGGCTTACCAGGGGTTGTAAAAATCTAATAGATACCTTTCACCCTGGCTTCGCTGATAACGGATAAGAGCCTGTGGCCTAATGGCTAAGAAGTCTGCCTAGTATGTCATGTAGCCCAGGTTCAAATCCCAGTAAGGGTATGGCTAGCTGATGAGAGCTAAATAGCTTGAAATAGATCTATACTAGTCTCCCTTTATTTATTTATTTATCAGCACAAATAAAAAAATAAAAAAAACACAAATATAACAAAGGCAACAGTAAAAATGTTGGGTTTCTGTCGTGATGGACTCTTGTGATGAGCCGATTGACAGATGATGGAAGCAGTTAGCTTCCTCCCATAATTGGGGCTTACCAGGGGTTGTAAAAATCTAATTATATCTCCCTTTATTTATTTATCATTTATTTATTTGTCTCCCTTTATTTATTTATCAGCACAAATAAAAACAAAAACAAAAAAACCACACACACACACACACACACACACACACATAATGTGTTGGTTTTTTTTTAATTTGTGCTGATAAATAAATAAAGGGAGACTAGTATAGATCTATTTCAAGCTATTTAGCTCTCATCAGCTAGCCATACCCTTACTGGGATTTGAACCTGTATAGGTTCAAATCCCAGTAAGCTGGGATTGAACCTATATATATATATATATATATATATATATATATATAATGTTTTTATTTGTGCTGATAAATAAATAAAGGCACAAATAAATAAATATCAGCACAAATAAAAACACAAATATAACAAAGGCAACAGTAAAAATATTGGGTTTCTGTCTGGATGGACTCTTGTGACGAGCCTAATGACAGAGAGTGGAAGTGTGACCTTCCTCCCACACTTGGGCATACCAGGGGTTGTGACTTTAAGTATATATATATATATATATATATATATATATATATATATATATATATATATATATAATCACCTTTAAGATGACTGAATATGACAATAGAAGGACAGTTAAGCATGGGTTAAAATATATGAAATATGGATATATATATAGAACCTTTAAGATGATGAATAAAGTGAGATGTGTACCGTTCATTATTCTATATAGTAGACTAAGGGAATTGTAATGAACATTGAACAGCAAGGATTGCCATTTATAGACAATTAAGGGTAACCTAAACCAAGATATGGAAAAATGGAGAGGGAACATGAAATATACTTACAATGGGAAACTATTGAGATTTAAAGACAGAATCACAAATTGGGGGCATGTAAGGATATATAATTATATAAATATAATGATGAGAATAGCTGGGAATTGTAACTAGGTCTACATCTCAGCCAAAAATGGGCTGGGTGGGGGGGTTTAAAAGTACAATGACTATATATGTATACTTTTTTGTTCTCTCTTTTTTTTAAAAAAAAGGAGGAAGATATATGTCAAAATTAAATATGTATATTGAAAAGGAATTATAAATACCATCAACATAAAATGGAGCTCGCTCAGAAGCTGAAATACACCAAGTAAATGAGATGAAGATATGAAGTAGAGGAGAGAGGTAAGGGAAGAAGAGAGGGATAGGAGAGATGGCAGGGGGGGAAGGAGGAGAGAAAGGAGGAGTGTAAAGGGAGAGAGGAGGAGAGAGGAAGGGAAGAGAAGAGAAGGATGACAGAGGGAAGAAAGGAGGTAGGGAGGGGGAGGAGAAAGGGAGAAGAAAGTGATGGATAAGGTACAAATATGGTGTATGGAGAGCAGAAGAGCCAATAATTGCTTTTGGGAGTTGATGGTAAGGTGAATTGATGTAAACATTTAATAATACAATATGATGTTGGCTATGTAATAATATACATGTGATTATATGATATGAAAAAGGAAAAATAAAAAAACTGTAAAAAAAAAAACACCAGGAAAAGGGGACGGCCATGCTGTAGCCAAGAAAATGCCCATGTCATCATCAGAAGTGAAGACTCACTCAAGAAAATCTCCACTTGTTCTTTTTGTAGCTTTACAGGGATTTTAGAAGTGATTTGGGTAGGAGCCAAAGAGCCAGAAGAACGTTTCCCCTCCCAATTAAACTGTTTTCGTGGCCAAATCAGCCTTGCTTTGCTTCTACTCCCAAGAAGGAAGAGGAGCCAACTTTATAATTCTAGCAAAGGTTTCTTTAATGGAATTAAACAAGTAGCCATCTTCATTTCCATTTACTGTATGGAGGAGCTTCACCTACTCATTTTGGCAAATCCAGGAGCTTCTGAAAGGTGGAAGTAGTAGTCATGCCTGCAGTTAGGAGGCAAACTTAATATGCCTTTTAGGGTCAGCCCTCCCTATTGGTTCATGCTTTTCTTCTTTTTATATATTTATTATATAGGTAGTCTTGGACTTAGCAACTATTCATTGAGAGAACAAAATTACAACAATGCTGAAAAGAATGATTTACAACCGGTCCTCACATTTACAACCACTGCAGCATCCACATGGTCGTGATCAGGATACAGGTGCTTGACAAGCAGCCTTCATTTACGATAGTTGCCATATTGGGGGTCATGTGGGGGCCATTTGCGACTTTCCAAGCTAGCTTGGAGCAAGCAAAGTCAATGGGGGACACTGGATTCACTTAACAACTGCCGTGATGCACTTTACAACAGTGGCAAAAAAGGTGATGTATAAGAAAAGAGAAATACTACTTACCTCTCTAGCAACCCTTTTGCATCCTGTGAGAGGGGAGGTAGAAAAGGAAGAAGAAAGGAAGGAAGGAAGGAAGGAAGGAAGGAAGGAAGGAAGGAAGGAAGGAAGGAAGGAAGGAAAAAAGGAAAAAAAATAAAGGTGAGATAAGTCAAAATAATTCTTTCCATGGGTTATCACCCATTTTCCTGCCAAAGCATTCTGCATTTTAATGGAGCACAACAGATTCTGCTCTCAGGAGATCATGTCCTACCCTGTTTCCCTGAAAATAAGATCTCCCAGATAATAAGCCCAATCCGCCTTTTGAGCGCATGCGCTAAAATAACTCTCCTCTGAAAATAAGCCCTTCCCGAAATATTGCAACACAGCAGCAACCATGAGGTGACCACGCTCACCGCCTCCTGCACCTCAAAAATAATAAGATCTCCCCGAAAATAAGACCAAGCGCTTTTTTCAGGGGTCAAAAGAAAATAAGACCCTGTCTTACTTTTGGGGGAAACACGGTAGTTTATTATCAGAAGAAAAATCCCAGTGAAATACTATCACAACATATAAAGAAGAAACAAAAATTGAGGAGTTGAGGACCGTAGAGTCAGAGCGCTTGAGATGCCACTGAAAACCCGAGGTGAGGAAAGTACATCTACTGATTGATTTCTCTTTCACATGAACAAACACTATGGAGTCTAGCAATTCTTACAGAAAATCAGTCCTCCTTATTTTATTTGTCTAAGAAAATTGATCTGGCCATCCAACACCTGATTCTGGGTGGCTTACAAGGGTTTTTTAAAAAAACCACAAAGATTTTGTCCTAATTGAACAAATCATGGTGTGAAAAGTTTTATATCCAAACATATTTTATTCTTTGTACTGTTTCCATGTTCCCTTAAAATATTAACAGAATCCACAATGGTCTGAGAATCAGTGTCTCCAACTTAATCAAATTAGCAAACTTCCTCAAACCCCAAAATAAGTTACCCAAGCCTAATCTACATATCAAAGGTCTGAAAACAGAAATAGAGATAATTAAACTAAGTCACCCAGCAGAACTGGTTTTTTTTTACAAACACACACACACACACAAACCCTCAGCACATAAACACTTGCACATCCCAGACAAACTTCCCCTATAAAATTTTTGCCTCTGGACCCTGTTTCACTGTAGCCTTCTCTTAAAAGCAAACTGTTTTGCTTTGAGGAATAAATATTTCTTATTCCCTCACAACTTTCTGTATCTCATTTTTATTTATTCTTATCTGGCTCAAGTTGGAACCCCTATTTCTTCTTCTGACAATGGTTTGGTGCAATCTATGCACCCTGCAATTTTCTCCTTCCCAAGAAAACCCCACAGCCTCCAGTTCTCCTTACCTTGAGGAAACTTATGTGGTCTTTGGATTCAAGGCCGGCCTGCACACGGCGCAGAGTTTCAGACCGAGAGGCAATCTTGCAGTCCAGTTCCTTTAACTTGGTTTCCATCTGCGCCAAGTTCTTTTCTCTCTGGTTTTTTAAGGCCTGTTGTATAATCAGCTCTCTGTCGTTCAGCAGCTGGTGCATCTTCGCAAACTCTCCAGAGATATGATCAGACAAGGATTCAGAGCAGGTCTGGAGAAACATAGATGGAGCAAAAGATTGTGGTTTAGTCAAACAAAAACGATCACCTGTCACAATGGTGTTGGTTTTGGGGTGGACTCCTGAGAATACCTTGGATAGCCATAAAGAAAGAAAGAAATGGACCATGAAACAAATTAACTCATTTGAAGCACTAACAATTCAAAACATCCTACTTCTTCGGGCATGTGATGGAAAGACCAAACCTTCTGAAGGAGACTAATACTAGGAAAGAAAGAAAGAAAAAAAGAAAGAAAGAGAAGAGGAGGAAGAGCAAAAGCAAAGATGGTGGACATAGTGGCATATGGGGGCCCCATTGGAAGATCTGAAAAACCAACTTGGGGATAAATCGTCATGGAGGAATTCCATTTTGTTTGGGATTGAAAACTACTTGATAGCATAGAATTTATTTTATGTACTTATTAAACTTATATACCAACCATTTCACTGTCAGGTAACTCATAATCAATCAATTGATGCCACTATAATAATTACCTAAGCCTGTGATGGGGAACCTGTGGCACGTAGAGGCATTTGTCAGGGCACGCAAGGCATTGCCCTGTCAGCTGGCCAGCATGCATGTACGCGCTGGCCAGCTGACTTTGGACTTCTTTGGAGGCCGTTTTTCGCGCTCTGGAGCCTTGAGGGGCCCTCAGGAGGCTTCCCTGAAGGCTCCGGAGGGCAAAAATCAGCCCTATGGACAAACCGGAAATCACAATTTTTTGCCCTCTGGAGGCTTTAGGGAGACTCCTGAGGCCTCCGGAGGGCGTCCGGATGGTGGGGAAGCTGTTTTCACCCTCCCCAGGCTCCTAGAAAGTCTCTGGAGCCTGGGGAGAGCGAAAAAACCACACCAAAAGCGGGGGGGGGGGGTTGTCGCTGGTCGCGCACATAGCATTATTGATGTGGCACGCCCACACATGACTCCCCTGTGCTCCTCCCCACTTTTGGCATGGGGCCAAAAAAAGTTTCCCCATCACTGATCTAAGCAATACCAGCAAATTAATTTTTTTGCCTTTTTTATTATAATGTAGTGACAGCACAAATATACACACGGATCTACCTAATTGAGTAGTGAAACACCAGCAACAACCAAGTTCAGAAAGCACCAAGGACCCCACCATACAACCCTGAGCTACATATATTCCCTTCTATCAGTATACAAAGTTTTAAGAGCAGTGGTGGGATTCAACCAGTGTAACCACCGGTTCACTTTGGCGCACAGATTGCATTTGAAATTAGCACTAAATGTTACCTTTTCCTGCACCCCAATGAGTAAAACAGGTGCGATGCGGCAATCCGCTCTGCCGCACCGATCAGCTGGATGTTAAACAAAGGAAATATAGGACAAAATAGAGGATGGATGGGGCCAACTGATTGCTGGAACTACCGGTTCGCCCGAACCAGTCTGAACCAGCTGAATCCCACTCCTGTTTAAGAGTATCTTTTGTGGTAGCTTAGAGCACCACAGTGCTTCTAAATGTTTAAAACTACCGGTAAATTGAGAACCCTGGAGAAAGAGGGAACAGAATGGAATATCCTGAAAAATGCATGGTTGATAGCTTTAGTGACTTGCCACACCACAGCATATTTATTTAATTTTTGTTGTTCTGAATGCGATTTAATCAAGCAGGTAGCTTTTCTTTTCCTTAGACTGAATTGCAGGAGCCTAGATTAAATGCTGACTGAAATACCTGATATTAAGCTAATGAACCAAAAATACTAGCATCAAGAGCAATAGTTGCTGGGATAAAGAGAGAGAAGATATACTCGGTTTAGCATTAAACAAAAAGTCCCAGCCATCCCCAATTCCCAGCTGTACCTTTAATTCAAGAATGTTCTTCCGCTGGTGGCACTGGCTCCTTTTCAACCGCTTGAGATCTTTCTCAAGAGGCTCCAGAGATGCCTTCAGCTGGTCCTACAAGGAAGAGAAAGTTCAGATCTCACTTAAGATGAACACCAGCATTTGACTGATCACAGGACAATCTTATACCTCCAGCCAAAAGTTCTGCTCAGCAGCGCTTAAAATTCCATCAGACCTCTTCCCCCAACCAGCCCTAATTAGCATTTAATTGGTTAGTTAAGAGTGTTTTATACTGTGATAGATTTAGTTAGCAATATATTAATTTTTATTTTCCCCTGCATTTATTTAAATGTTTCTCTTTTTCCTTATGGAATTTTTAGTCTTTCCCTCCCCCTCCCTCCCTCTCTCCCTGCAGGTAAGTCCTCAATTAAGGATTTTGAGACCACAATTGAGCCCAAAATTTCTATTGCTAAGTGAGAAATTTGTTAAATATATTTTGTCCTATTTTACGACCTTTCCTGCTACAGCTGTTAAGTGAATACTGCAATTGTTAAATTAGTAACACAGTTGTTAAGTGCATATGGCTTCCCCATTGACTATGCTTGTCAGACGAACACAAAAGTACATCACTGCAATCATCATAAATATGAACCCCTTACCAAGCATCCAAATGTAAATCACATGACCATAGGGATGCAGTGATGGTCGTAACTGAAAAATGGTCATAAGTCACTTTTTTCACTACCATTGTAACATAGAACAATCACTAAGCAGACTGTTTTAAGTGTGTGTGTATGTCCATGTATGTATGTATGTATGTATGCATGCATATTATTTCATCCACCCACAATCTTCTTTTGACTTCAAGGGAAATCAGAATACAGGCAGCCCTCAGTTTATGACAATTGAGCCCAACATTTCTGTTTCTAACGAAGACAGTTGTTAAGTGAATTTGGCTCCATTTAATGACATTTCTTGCTACAGTGCAGTTGTTCAGTTAGTAACACAGTTGTTAAGTGAATCCATTAGCCACCTAGTGGTTAATATATCAAATAGTGAATCTTCAGGAAGTGGAGAGAGAGAGAGATGAGAGAAAAAGAGAGGGAGAGAGGTTGAGAGAGGGAGAGAAAGAGAGTCTTGTTCAACCAGAGGCCACCTTCTTTCTCCTCCCAGGTCCAGTTCTCACCTGATAGGTCTGAACCGCATTTTTGATGGGCAGGAAATCGTGTCCCCGGTGCTGAGGCAAATCCCGGCAGATGACACAAACGGGCTCCTCATCTTGGTTGCAGAAGAGCTTCAGGGGCTCCTCGTGTTCCTCACAGAAGAACCAGACGGCAGTGCCACTCAGCTGAGCCCTTTCATCCAGCTTCAGAAGCCGGGCCTTCTTGGCCAAGCTGCCGAGGGCTCGGTTCACGTGGCGCAAAGTGAAGGGGTGGCGGCACTCGGGGCAGAGCCCATGACTTTCCCCTTTGGGGATGCAGGGCTCCAGGCAGGAAGCACAGAAACTGTGGCCGCACACCAGTATGTGGGGCTCCCGAAAGAGGGAGAGGCAAATGGGGCACAGCAGGTCTTCGGTGAAACTGGACACTTCTCGTACTGAAGCCATGTTGGTCGATTCAAAGAGAGCCTGAAGAGTTTTCCCAAGTTAGAACTGCTTCTAATTCTTCCTGTTGAATAAACAAAGAATACAATTGAAAGAGACCTTGGAGGTCTTCTAGCCCAACCCCTTGCCCAAACAGAGGACCTTATACCCGGGATGGTGAACCTATGGCACGTGAAGAGCCATTTGTTAGTGCACGCGAGGTGTTGCCCTGTCAGCTCCAGCTTCTTTTGTCCATGGGGCCATTTTTCGCCCTCTGGAGCCTTCAGGGAAGCTCCTGGAGAGCCTCCGGGGAGGCTATTTTCGCCCTCCCCAGGCTCCTAGAAAGCCTCTGGAAAGCTCCTAGAACCTGGGGAGGGTGAAAAAAGTGCTGGGTTGCACGCACAGCATTATGGGTATGGCATGCCCGCGCACGACCTCCCTGTGCTCCACCCGCTTTTGGCACGCGAGCCAAAAAAGGTTAGCCATCACTGCCCTATACCATTCCAGACAAATGGCTGTCCCATTTCTTCTTGAAAACCTCTAATGATGGAGCACCCACAACGTTTAGAAAGGCAAACATTTCACTGGTTAGTTGTTCTCACTGTCAGGAAATTTCTCCTTAATTCTAGGTTGGATCTGTCCTTAACAATTTTCCATCTGTTACTTTCTGTCCTGCTCTGGAGAATAAGCCAACCCTCTCTTGTCTGTGATAGCCCCTCAAGTACTGGAAGACTGAGGCAAAGGGGCGTCTGCCAACCCAGATAGGTTTAGGTTTAGTTTTATTTATATGCCACCCTATTCCCAACGGGACTCAGGGTGGTGCACAAACCCAAGGGGGGGAAAGGGGAACACAAAAACTAGAAATACAAGCATTTAAAAAATAACCAACAGCCACACAAATCGAGAGGGGAAGGGAACTCATCAACCCCAGGCCTGCCGACACAGCCAGGTTTTAACGGCTTTTCGGAAGGCCTGGAGAGAGGTGAGGGTCCGAATCTCTGCAGGGGGTTCGTTCCAAAGGGCTGGAGCTGCGCTTTAGATTAGACTTGGACACCAAAGTCATGAATCCTAAAACTACTTTTCTTTCATGAAACCGCTGGGCGAGATCATTCGACGGCAAGGGATAAAATACCACCAGTATGCGGACGATACACAGCTGTATCTGTCTGCCCCGTGCCAACTCAATGAAGCGATGGACGTGATGAGCCAGGGCCTTGAGGCTGTTAGAGACTGGATGGGGGTTAACAAGCTTGTACTCAATCCAGATAAGACCGAGTGGCTGTTGTGCTTCCCTCCCACTAATTGGCCAAGTGCTCCATCTCTCAGGCTGGGGGGTCAAATACTATGCCCCTCAGTTAGGATCCGCAACTTGGGAGTCCTCCTGGACCCACAGCTGACTTTTGAACATCACTTGTCAGCTGTGACCAGGGGGGCATTTGCCCAGGTTCGCCTGGTACACCAGTTGCGTCCCTACCTGAACCGGGAGGCTCTCACAACAGTCACTCGTGCCATTGTGACCTCTAGGCTGGAGTACTGCAATGTGCTCTACACGGGGCTGCCCTTGAAGAGTATTCGGCGACTTTAGCTGGTCCAGAATGCAGCTGCGCGAGCAATCGTGGGTGCACCTCGTTTCACCCATGTAACACCTATCCTCCGCGAGCTGCACTGGCTGCCTGTTGATCTCCGGGTGCACTTCAAGGTGCTAGTTGTCACCTACAAAGCCCTTCATGGTATTGGATCTGGGTACTTGAGAGACCGCCTACTGCCAATTACCTCCTCTAGACCAATACGATCCCATACATTAGGCCTCCTCCGAATTCCATCAGCCGGTCAATGTCGACTGGCAACTACCCGGAGGAGAGCCTTCTCGGTGGCTGCTCCGACCCTCTGGAACGATCTCCCCGTGGAGATTCGTACCCTCACCACCCTCCAGACCTTCCGCGTAGCCCTTAAAACCTGGCTGTCCCGACAGGCCTGGGGCTGAAGACTTCAACCCCACCCGAATAGTATGACTGTTGCATTTTTTTTTAACGATGTATTGTTTTCATGTATGTAACGTGTTTTGTCCTTCCCTCCCCCCGAATTGTGAGCCGCCCTGAGTCCCCTCAGGGAAAAGGGCGGCATACAAATAAAGTATACAGTACAGTACAGTCTTTCAGGGTTATAGAAACAGAGCCTGCCTTTATCCTAAAGTGAACCAGGAAGGATAAACCCTGAGACATTTTCTCAAATTGCATTCCTATTTTGGACACAGAAATGTCTTATCTCACCGTTGCCTGGGCTGTGTCGCTTCCTCTTCTTCCTTGAGGTGATTCTCACAGCCTGGTGCAGGGCA
Source organism: Thamnophis elegans (assembly GCF_009769535.1). Classification (NCBI taxonomy): domain Eukaryota; kingdom Metazoa; phylum Chordata; class Lepidosauria; order Squamata; family Natricidae; genus Thamnophis; species Thamnophis elegans. The sequence goes on along the minus strand of NC_045542.1, from coordinate 150,184,362 downwards.
GAGGGGAAACCCGTCAAAGTGTCAGGCCTGCTGCCAATTAAACCTCTAAATAAAAAACATCCTCAGCCCCATCTGTTGAGAAAGGCATCGTTTTATTAGGAGTGTGTTGCAGTGATGCATAGCCAGAAATGAGTATCACACGCCAAAAGCCCTAAGTTTAACCTTCCCCTCCCTTAGCTACCTCCCATCACCCACCCTGTGCGACCAATCAAGTTCAGGCAGGAGTCTTTTGTAATGGCCAGTTGTGTACAGGAAGGTATGCAGCTAGTATGCCAAGTAACCTTGAAACAGCAACTCCAAGAGATGCAGAACTTAAGTTTTCCTGCTTTCCTCACTGCTGCTGAAACTTAATTTTCATTTCCCCCCTTGCTTTCTTTCCTCCTCCTACCCCTGAATTCATGGCAGTCTGTGGAAGCAGAAGTATAAAATGATAACAACAACAACAACAATATTGGTTAATCTTTGTTGAGATTCACAGCCTTTGGGGCTGGTTAGCAGCTCAACAGCTCGAGTCCTAGCCAAGGACCTAGGAACTGTTAGGGTAACATCGGAGGAATAAGCTGTTCCAAGTAGGATGTGTTTTTTGTAGAATCAGAATGTTCAAGTCTGATTACTACTACTACTACTACTACTACTACTACTACTACTACTACAACTACTACTACTACTAATAATAATAATAATGCCCCTGGGTGGGGCCCGACTAGTAACCAATGCCAAATCCGGCGAAACAACTGGCCGCTGTGATACAATTGTATAATAATACTTTATTTATTAAACATGAAACTCAGTCAACTGAATATTCGAAAATGCACCACAAATACCATTGACTGGTGCTAATGGTTGATACAGGTTGCTGCCAGTGTCCTAGGTATCAACCAAGTACTTTCTTAAATTATACAATGTTCCGAGTAGCTCAGTTCTTTGCAGTTCTGCCTGTGTTATTGCAGGAAGCTGCAATTTGTTGATGTATCTTATAAAATTCTTGGACATGGTACTGTTGGAAGAAATGTCCTTCTGGGTTCGGCTCCTGGTGGAAAAAAGACACTGGAGACATGGAGGCTGCTTGGAAAGATGGTTTTAATGGTGGACAGGACCACATGGCTTGAGTCATGAACAGAAAAGGCAATCACATGCTTCAATGTGGTGGAGAAGAGAAGAGAAGGGAAGGCAAGGAAGGAAGAGAAGCTGAGTCCCTGGTTTTATGCCCTCTCTGGCCTTTGATCTTGAGCTTGTATTCTGATTGGTTGTCAGACTCCCATGGGCCCATGCAGGGTCAACTCTCTAGGCTGCATTTTGAATCTAGGTTTGGTTGAGTTCTAAGATGCCATGTGGCAAGTTGGGTAAAAGGGCCAATATTATCATGCCTTAATCCCATCTTTCTGGAGCTGAAGGGGAAAATTCTTTATTATGTAAAGTAGACTAGCTCAGGTTTTAATGGCTAATTGACAAAGGGGAATGGGCAGGTAGCTGCAAGCAGCTATTCTGTCTTTTAAAACATGTTTCTTTCTTTTCACCTCCAGAGAAATATTCTGCCTTTTCCATATTTCCTACTGTAGGAAGTTATCATCCAGCCCTCCCCCAGAAAAATGAAATATCCTAGGAAATATGGAAAAGGCAGAATATTTCTCTGCATGTGAAAAGAAAGAAGCATGTTTTAAAAGACAGAATAACTGCCTGTAGCTTCCTGCCCATCCGCACTTTGTCAATGGGCCATTAAGAAGGCCAAGCTAGTCCACTTTACATAATAAAGGCTTCTCCACTTCAGCTCCAGGGGGATGGGATTAAAGCATGATAATATTGGCCCCAACTGACCACATGGTATCTGAGAACTCAACCAAACCTGGATTCAAAACACAGCCTAGAGAATTGTCCCTGCATGGCCCCATGGGAGTCTGACAACCAATCAGAATACATTTCTTACACAGGAACAGGAAACAGAGAGGTGGGACTGAACAGGTTATAAAAAAGCCTAGCAAGCCCCTCCCTCAGCCCTTCTCTTCTTCTCTACCAACATTGAAGCATGTGATCACCTTTTCTGTTCAGGGTTCAAGCCTTGTGGCCCTGTCCACCAATAAACCATCTTTCCAAGCAGCCTCCATGTCTCCAGTGTCTTTTTCCCCACTTGGAGCTGAACTCAGAAGGACATTTCTTTCATCACTAGGATACTTCATTTTTCTGGGAGAGGGCTGGGTGATAACTTCCTACAGTACCAAGTGCCCCGATGACAATGGGTATCACTGTTACATGTTTCATCCATAATTATTATGGATAAAATAAATAAAATCCACATTATTATTATTTATTATTATTGTTATTGGTTAATCTTTGGGGAAATTAACAGCAGTTGAAGCTGGTTAGCAGCTCAACAGCTCGAGTCCTAACCAAGGATCTAGGAACTGTTTTATTATTATTGTTGTTGTTGTTGTTGTTGTTATTTCAGCATTCTTCATTTGAAGAAAACTTCAGTGGCCCTGAAGCCTTTAAAAAAACTTTTTACTTTGAAGTAAGAAAAGAATAATTCTGAATTAAATCGTTCAAATTATTGTGCATCCCCAGTTCTTTCCTAAGCAATCACAGAATTCAGGTTTCTGGTCTAGTGTGGGTCTCTTGCTAGAATCGAGAGATGAATGGCAAGAAAATGGGAAGAATAATTTCACAGTCCTAAGGGTTGTGAAGAAAACAAATTCTTAAGACATCTTAGCAAGATGAAAGCAGGAGTGTCGCCCCAAAACTTACAAAGTAACCCAAAGTAGGAAAACAACAACCCCCCTCCCCAAAAGCTAACAAATCCCCAACTCTTCCACCCGTCCCCCGCGCGCCATACCTGCATTCTCCAGTTTGCGAGGTAGGAATTTGCCGCTCCTTTACAGCCACACAACCCTCCGGAGGCTCAGCCGCTTTTGCAAGAAACAACGATCAGCTGCATGCACGCCGAAGGAGGCGCTCACGTGGGGTGGGCGGGTTGCTTGCTTTAAAAATTCAGACGGCGCGGGAAGCCGTCCCTTGCGAAGCTCAAGCGGACTCGCATCCTTCCTAAGATGAAAGGTTTTTTAAAGGTTTCGTTTCCGTTTCGGTTTTGCAGCGATTCCTGCAAATTAGGCGCTTTCCTGGATCAGCTTTTCTATCAAAAGCTGTTCTGGGTGGGTTGATAGATTGGTTGTCTGGAGGGCAGCAAACAAAGAAGATGGGAGGTCCTGGGATGCTTTAGGTAGTTCCTGAGGGCATCTATGGATGCTTTAGGAAGTTTCTGAGGGCAGGAGAGCCGAGGTGGTGCAGTGATTAGAGTGCAGTATTGCAGGCTACTGCAGCTGACTGTTAGCTGCACTTCAAATGTCACCAGGCTCAAGGTTGACTCAGCTTTCCATCATTCATAAAATGAATAAAATAAAACCTTCCATCATTCATAAAATGAGGAGCCGGATTGTTGGGGGCAATAGGCTGACTCTGTAAACCACTTAGAGAGGGCTGTAAAAGCACTAGGTCTAGGAAGTAGTATATGTCTTGTGCTATTGCTATATTTTCTCCCAAATCAAAGCAGTTTTTGGTTTTATAAATGAGCCTCTGGATCTCTGGATAGGGAGACCCCTCAGGGTTTCATCGGTTCTGTCTTGCCTTGCTTTCTTCTCAGATCCTTGAAAGATTCCCATCCAATTCTGCATAAACAGGGATAGAATCAAGATCACGTGAAATGTTAATACCCCTTTATAATGCCTTGGTAAGGCCACACTTGGAATACTGCATTCAGTTTTGGTTGACACAATGTAGAAAAGATGTGGAGACTCTAGAAAGAGCAGAGAAGAGCAACAAAGAGGATTAGGGGACTGGAGGCTAAAACATATGAAGAACAGTTGCTGGAATTGGATATGTCTAGTTTAATGAAAAGAAGGACTAGCTGTGACATGATAGCAGTGTTCCAATATCTCAGGGGTTGCCACAAAGAAGAGGGAGTCAAACTATTCTCCAAGGTATCTGAGGGCAGAACAAGAAGCAATGGGTGGAAACTAATCAAGGAGAGAAGCAACTTAGAACTGAGGAGAAATTTCCTGACAGTTAGAACAATTAATCAGTGGAACAACTTGCCTCCATAAGTTGTGAATGCTCCAACACTGGAAGTCTTTATGAAGACGCTGGATAGCCATTTGTCTGAAACGGTATAGAGTTTCCTGCCTAGGCAGGGGGTTGGACTAGAAGACCTCCAAGGTCCCTTCCAACTCTTCTATTATTTCTGGCAAGGAACAAATCAGTTTCCTGCACCTTTTTTACTTTCAGAGGTTGTAAAAGTTTTCTCATCAAATCAGAAAGTGGGATTTGAGCAGCATGCCACAATACTCAAATCAAGTCCTCAGCCTTTTATTTTATTTTAAAAAAATAATGACTTGGAAAAAACAGAGTGCTGAGCTCCCCTTCTTTTTGGGAATGTTGAGAGATATAAGCCTCTTCTTCCCTTTCTGTCACATATCTCAGTGCCCTCTAGGACCATGGTGGCAAACCTATGGCATGCATGCCACATGTGGCATGCAGAGCCCTCTCTGCGGGCACGTGAGCCATTACCCCAACTCAGTTGCACCACGCATGCACATGCGTCTCCCGCTGGCCAGCTGATTTTCGGGTCTCTGCCACACACGCATGGGGGGGGCAGGGGGCATGCGGGAGACACATGCATATGCACGAGGGGGTCACACACGCATGCGTGGGGGAAGCATGGAGGGGTGCTGTGCACCCCTCCTGTGGCCCGTTTTTGGTCCCAGGAGGCTGCAGGCAGGCCTACTAGGCCCAAAACAGGCAACGGGGAGGTGTGCCACCCCTCTGCCTGTTTTTGGACCCAGGAGGCTGCAGGGAGGCCTAGTAGGCCCAAAATGGGGTGCGTGGGTGTGTGTTGCACACGCATTGCATTATGGGTGTGGGCGCTCGCTCTCAGCATGCGATGACAAAAAGGTTAGCCATCACTGCCCTAGGCCTAGAATGGAAATGTTTCTCTCCAAGTTCACAGTTTCTCTTTGAGAGGGAAAGGCTCCAAATATTCAAAGGAGGACCAAGCCTTTTCTTCATTGTAGTGGCAGAACTGAAATCACACTCTTTCTCCAAAATGGCAGCATTTAGCACTGCTAGAAGGAAGAACCTCAGTTGGCGAAAAGTTTGATGACATTTGATGAAAGGTGTGATTGCGTGCAGCCATAATTGGTTGGTTGAGAAAATCTCTGTGTGCAAATGCTAATTGTACAAAAGGAAGGAGTTTATGCGGTTGGGAAGTTGACTAATTTCCTATTGTTTCCTGAGCATTTCTGTTATGCATTGTATATAGTGTACAAAGTGTCAGTTGAAGTTCTCAGTCTGGTCCTCTGTTGGAGCGGGAAAATACTCTCTCCTGATTGGTTGTTTGGCTGACCAGTTTCCTATAAAAGGAGCTCTGTCAGGTAGGGAGTTCAGTTGCCTCGCAGGCAGTATTGAATAAAGAGCTGTTGGAAGTCATTCTGGGCTCACCTCCATTCTTCACCCAGAACTTAACAGTTCCCATACCAGTAGAAAATAGAAAACAAAGAAGCTGAGATGTCAGGATTCAAACAGTTGGGCACCTGTTGCATAACAGCGAAGTCCATGGGAATGGGAAGCCAGATTCACTTCAGTGATTCACTCAATGAGGCAACAAAGGTCGTAAAATGGGGCAAAACTCAAATGTCTCACTGAGCAACACAAATGTTGGGTTCAATTGTGATCATAAGTCAAAGACCATCTGTATTCATTTACATTTTTTGGCCTCCTGACTCCAGTTGGACTTCTTATCCCAATATAGTTTTCAATTGTTTCAAAGATTGGTGGTGAACAGCATGTTAGCTGAGGAGGAAGAGCTCCTGGTGTTGTTCTAAGCATCAAACCTGGAAAAAGCATGCAGGAAAAAAAAGCAGAAAGGTTATTCTCCAGCAATTGCCCAAGCTTTGAGAAACAATGTGTTGATGAAAGAAATGTCCTTCTGGGTTCAGCTCCAAGTGGGGAAAAAGACACTGGAGACATGGAGGCTGCTTGGAAAGATGCTTTATTATGGACAGGACCACATGGCTTGAGCCCTGAACAGAAAAGGTGATCACATGCTTCAATGTTGGTGGAGAAGAAGAGAAGGAAGGGCTGAGATGCTGAGTCCCTGGTTTTATCCCCCTTTGGCCTTTGATCTTGAGCTTGTATTCTGATTGGTTGTCAGACTCCCATGGGCCCATGCAGGGGCAATTCTCTAGGCTGCATTTTGAATCCAGGTTTGGTTGAGTTCTCAGATGCCATGTGGGGAGTTGGGTAAAGGGCCAATATTATCATGCCTTAATCCCATCCCCCTGGAGCTGAAGTGGAGAACTCTTTATGATGTAAAGGGACTAGCTTTGCCTTCTTAATGGCCCATTGACAAAAGGGGGGAGCCAGGAAGCTGCAGGAAGTTTCTCTTTAAAACGTTTCTCCCTTTTCACATCCAGAGAAATATTCTGCCTTTTCAATATTTCCTAGGATATTTCATTTTTCTGGGAGAGGGATGGGTGATAACTTCCTACAGTGTGAAGGAAAATGAAGTGAAATTCCAAGGTCGTTTTGCTTTGAGAAATGAGGCAGCCCTGTGGCTTTGCAAAGCAGCTCTGAGAGAGACCTTTGCTGGCTCAGTCAGATTTCAAGCAAAGCAAAACATCTTTTCCTTCCTTCCCTCGTTTTAATAATAAACCTCCATCTGTTATTAATTTTAGAGGCAGAAGAGGGCGCTAGTGCTTAGAAGAGAGGGAGCTTTGAAAGTCCTCCTATAGTACGATTTAGAAACAGAAACTAAATAATTTGTTTTTTTCATTTGGTAGCACACTCCGGCGAGGTAAGAATATTTTTCTCTCAATCTTTTGCAAGCTTATAAAATGAGCACAAAATATTTGCTTTTTGGGTAGTTTGTTTTTATTTTGATAGTTTTAGCCAAACTGCTTTTGTTTTCTTAAATATCAATGGGTTCTAATTAAGACATTCCTCTAAGTTAATTTAAGGGAACTAGTTTAGTGTGCTAGTTAAGGCATCGGGCTAGAAACTGGGAGACTGTGAGTTTTAGTGATGCCTTAGACGTGAAGCCAACTAGGTGATCTTGGAACAGTCCCCCTCCCTCGGTCCTAGAAAGAAAAGGCAGACAAGGGCAAACTGCTTCCAAAATCTTGCCAAGAAATCCAGGAATTGCCAGGAATCAATAGTGACTGGAAGGCAACTGAGTCCATTTATCCCAACTTGGTAAATACAGTTCTTTATCTGTCATTGAAGAATCCCTGTGACCAAGGATGGAGAGATTAACTATTTCTCTTGTAAGGAGGAGAAATTGTAAATGCGAAAATCCTCCTGTTCACAGCTTTTTAAGACACTCAAAGAAATCAATCAATCAGAATGGAGCTGGAAGGGACCTTGGAGGTCCTCTAGTCCACCCCCCTGCTCAAGCAGGAGACTTTATACAATTTAAGACAAGTGGCTGTCCAGTAAAACCCCTTAAAAACCTTCTAAAAACCTCCAGTGATGAAGCACCCAGAATTTCTGGAGGCAAAGCTGTGCTGCTGGTTAATTGTTCTCACTGTTAGGAAGCTTTTCCATAGTTGCTTATCTCCTTGATTAGTTTCCATCCATTGTTTCTTGTGTTGAAAGAAATGTCCTTCTGGGTTCGGCTCCAAGAGTGAGGGACGTGTGAGAAAAATATATTTGATGTTCTACTCTTGCCTTCAGCTAGAGATCCCCAATGTTTTGAAGTTAGGAACCAACTTGGAATTTTAACTGAACCTAATTGACACCAAAATCCACCTTCTCAAAGTTTTCTTTTTACGGTGTCCATAGATCCATGGATAGAGATTGATACTGTGAACGGGGCTTTTCAAGTTCCTTATGAAAAAAAAATATTGAAAAAGTTCCTTATCTAAGTCTCCTAGCAGTCATGGGATAAGAAGATTTTTTATGTGGTGAAATCAGAAAGCAAGAAATAGGATTAATTAGTGGGGGTAAGGGTTCTTGGGAAAGGAATTTAAAAATTGCTGCTTTTAAATTGTTCATAAATTATTTTGACTTGAAAGCATTGAACATTCCTGGATGATAGCAACCTTTTCAAGGAATCAGAAACCAAAATGATTCTGAACCATTCCGGAAAGATCACTTTGAACCCAGTGAAAGGTCAACAGAATAGCAAAAGCCATTTGTAAGTAAGAAACAACCTGGGTCAGATGTTTTGGCTGGCCCACCAAACAGCTGCCATCAGCCTCCTCTTGGTCTAGAGATAGTTTTGCCTGACATTGGGGGCCTTTTGTAGCACAGAGGTCAGGTAAACTTATTATCTATAGAGCTGTAGTGACGCAGTGGTTAGAGTGCAGTATTGCAGGCTACTTCTGCTGACTGCCGGCTGCCTACAATTTGGCAAATCGAATCCCACCACGCTCAAGGTTGACTCAGCCTTCCATCCTTCCGAAGTGGGTAAAATGAGGTTTGTTGGGGGCAATAGGCTGACTCTAAACCGTTTAGAATAAGCTGTACAAGCACTGTGAAGCTGTATATAAGTCTAAGTGCTATTGCCATCTTGTACGTTGTATAAAAATGAAGCAGGATGATTCAGCTTCTCTAGAGCAGGTCTAGTTATGAGTCATGGCTGTCCCTGGTCAGGCTTCAGAGGGTGGGATTCAGACAGCCTCCTCCTCCTCTTTGCAACTGGGTCTACTTTAAAGGGACGATGCACCACAGTTCCTTCTCTTGGGGAAATTCACGAACATGAGAATCCAATTTTAATATTCTTCTCTTGCCTTCAGCTAGCGCTCCACAATGTTTTTAGAAGAAGTTAGGTAAAAGCAAGAAACGTGGGGGAATTGAGGGGGTTGTCTGAAGCTGGACTTGGCATGCCATTCTTAATGTTTACACATGGGCTTTGAAGATCTCCTCAGCAGAAACCCAAAAGTGTTTTGTTTTTTTTCCAAAAGCCAGCTGGACTTTCTTGTTTTTTTCTTTGAAAACACTTCATTTCTTACCCAGGAAGCTTCCTCAGTTCAGTGAAGAAGCTTCTTGGATGAGAAGTGAAACGTTTTCAAAGAGAAAAAAGAAAGGAAGAAAGTCCAGCTGCCTTTTGGAAAACTACTTTTGGGACCACCGTGACCTGGAAGACTGAGAATCTCCACAGACATTCCTCGAAGAAAGGACAGGTAGAAGAACTAGGCCAAGATAGAACGTTTTAATGTACCACTGATTCCAGAGGTCATGTTTCGTCAAAGGGCTTGTCACCACAGTAATTGCAGGTAGTCCTCAAGTTACAACAGTTCATTTAGTGACCATTTGAAGTTACAACGGCACTGAAAAAAGTCACTTATGACCGTTTTTCACATTTATGCCCATTGCAACATGCCCATGGTCACATGATCAAAATTCAAACTCTTGGCACCTGACTTGTGTTTGTGACAGTTGCAATGTCCCAGGGTCATGTGACTACCTTTTGTGACTTTCTAACAAGCAGAGTCAATAGGGAAGCCAGAGTCACTTAACATCTGGGTTATTAATTTTACACCTCCAGTGATTCAATTCAATTCAAACCTTTGTCAGAGTACAACATGTGTACAATAAGATTGGCTGAGCCTCCCTTCATGCAACCCCCCCCCAACACAATACAACTCACAGTGAAAGACCCAAAAAAAATCCCTAGCCCAGTGAATCCTACTAAGTCGTTAAGATTCATTTAACGACTGTGGCAGGAAAGATCATAAAATGGGGCAAAATTCACTTAACAAGTGTCTCACTTAACAACAATTTGGGTTCAATTGTGGTCGTAGGTCGAGGGCTACTTGTATTAATTCTTGCCACTTTGACTCTTGGCAGTTACTTGGACAAGTCCCTGCAGTATATTTGGCATTATTTTTTTCAGAAGTAGCTTGCCATTTGCTTTCTCTTTCCTAGGGTGAGAGAGAAGGTCTGGCCTAAGATCATCCAGTTGGTTTTTATGCCTAAGGCAGGACTAGAACTCAAGATCTTCTAATTTCTAATCTGGTGCTTTTAACCAGTATACCTAATTTGTGCTCATATAGTACCAAAGGTCAGAAGAAAGTTCAGTGTTGGTATCTTCCACCCAAGAGCTGGTGGCCTAGCAGTTAAGACGATGGGCTGTCAACCGTAAGATCAGCAGTTCTAGACCCAAGTAGTAATGTATGATGGGGTGAGCTTCCATTCTTGTCCCAGCTCTGCCAACCTAGCAGTTTGAAAACATGTAAATGCAAGTAGATAAATAGATACCACTTCAGTGGGAAGATAACAGAATGGGCCTTGGGGGCACAGTGGTTAGAGTGCAGTACTTCAGGCTACTTTTGCTGACTGCCGGCTGCCTGCAATTTGGCAGTTCAAATCCCACCAGGCTCAAAGCTGACTCAGCCTTCCAAGATTGGTAAAATGAGGACCCAGTTAGTTGGGGGCAAATATGCTGACTCTGTAAACCGTTTAGAGAGGGCTGTAAAGCACTGTGAAGTGGTATATAAGTCTAAGTGCTATTGTTATTGCTATTCTGTATGCGTCAGTGTATAGTCAGTCTGGCCACCTCACCACGGAAGTGTTTTTGGACAAAGCTGGATCCCTTGGCTAGGAAATGGGGATGAGCACCATTTCCTAGAGTCAGACTTGACTGGACAGGGCAAATCTTTACCGATCTTCTGTCTTTTGGAGCCTAAGGCACACCATTAGTTATATCATGAATCAGATCCCACCTTCTCTTTGAAATCTGCCTCGTGTTTTTTTTTCCCCTCTGCAAACCAGGCTCTGCTGTGATTCAGTGAAAATATGGCCCTTGTACAAAGACATGCCCATGACAAGACATTTGAAAAAGAAGTCAGACACCATTTCAACCAAGGAATATGTGAGTTAACCTCTGTGGTCAAGTGTCTGTACCAAGCAAAGGAAGATGTTGACTTTTACATAGATCTAAAGGAGCACATTGAGAAGGCTACGGAGGAGTTGGGCAGGACAGAAGAATTGATCCTGTGGGACCTGAAGAATGTGGATTCAACGACTTCCGAGATTATGGTCTCAAAGAAAAAACTCGTGGATGAACAGAAAGCCAAAGAGAGCGAGCTTGTCAATTTCCAGAACCTTCAGAAGGATTTGCAAAAACGGGGTGAGTTGCAAAGAGAAGACTATAAACACCAAAAAGCAATGAAGGAAAAAGCAAAAAGGGATAGAGAACGCGCAATGGAAGAAATGAGAGAACAAGAAAGGCGGAAAAATAAGGCCTTGTGGTTCATGTTGGTACCATTTGTGGGAATTATTATTGGTGAGTATTAACAACACCCTAAATATGTCAAAAACATGCGCTGGATGAAATACTTTGGGGTGCTCAGGCACACAATTGACTGATCTCTCATTAAAGCAACCACATCTCTTTTAGGCTTCCGTGGAGTTGACTTAATGAGTCACACTGATACCATATGTCAGGGTTCTATGTAATACACTCATAACAAGCAGAACTCTGAGGCAAGCAGTTTCCTCAAAGAACAGGTTTATTGGATATATCACATTGGCACTGGCTAGTGAAAACCGACTCTAAAGGTTCCCACGGTTTTTAACTAATTAAAAGTAAAAGTTTTCCTCCTTTCCCAAAAAATCAGTCACATGGTCCAATGAAGGTGCTTCTGGTTGCTTGGGAACTTCACTCCTCCTCTCTTCAACCACCTGTGGGAATGTCCTTGGTCCACAGGGGAAAGTTTTTTGTTTTGTCTACAAAACCCCAGCTATCTCTAGTTCCCCCCCCCCCATCCCTCAGCTCCAGCATGGCAGTACTGAAACCTCCAAAATGGCCTCAATCAGGCTAGCTTCAGAATTGACACCATGCTTGCTTTAATAAGCTGGTTTCCTTGCGGTCTCTCATCCAAATGTTAACTAGACTCAACCCTGCTTAGTTGTCAGGCCTGCAGCCATCTTTTCTTTTGAGTCTTTGGCCTGCCACACTTTCTATTATTCTACTATGCATTTTCTATTGTGGGGATTGTAGGAGTGAGATGCGATGTAGCCATAACAAAATTCTTTCTAGAAAGCCAAGGTCATCCTTTGTCTTTGCACCTGACCGGAACTGGATGGGTGGAACTGCCAGCATGGCAGTGGGAGATTGGACCGTGTGATGGACTTGTGGGTGTGGGGGCAAGATCTTGAACTTTCAACTGGGTGAGGAAAACTGGGGAGCTTTCAGATTTGGGCTTTCCCAGATACGCCAACATGGCTCTCCTAATAAATTGGACCTTTGCCTTGGACTCTGATTTACTTTTGGATGCTATTTGGAAAACTGACATTAGGTTTCTTCCAGATCAGCGAAGATTGGTCTTCTGATAGGTAATTGCAGAATTGAACACATGGTTTTGACATATTGTAGGCCACTTGCATTTGGCCTACAATATGGGTGTGACTTTTATGGTGAGACTACGGATTCCTATCTCTTTAGCTCAGGATGCAAATTGTTGCTGGCCGATTAAATTTTAATACAGGTAGTCCTTGACGTATGACCACAAATGAGCCCAAAATTAGTAGTGTGAAGTGAGACCCTTATTAAGTGAGTTTTGTCCCCTTTTACAGCCTTTCTTGCCACAGTTGTTAAGTGGATCACTGTGATTGATAGTGAGACGGTTGTTAAATGAATCTGACTTCTCCATTGACTTTGCTTTTCCAAAGGTGACCAAAAGTGATTATGTAACCTGGGGAAACAGCAACAGTCATAAATATGAACCAGATGCCAAGCATCTGAAGTTGGATCACACGATCATGGGGATGCTGCAAAGGTCGTAACTGTGAAAAACAGTCATAAGTCCCTTATGTGAATTAGCCACATTGGCAAGTTGGCTGCAATGAGTTGGCTGTGGCAAGTTGTGCTACCTAGATTCCCAAGCTGAGACATGATAGTTCAGCTGCTGCCACAGTTAAAGAGCAAGGAATCTTCTAAATGTATGTGGAACGATCTTGGTTGGAAAAACTTGTTGGCTACCTGTTAACATCCCCTGATTTTTGTCTTTGTCTCATTATCAGGGGGTATTCAGGCTATCGACGCTCACATGTCTCAGAAGGCAGCTGAGGAAAAGGCCGATGAGGCACAGGAAATGGTAAACGATTATCATGCCAAGGAACAGAAGGCTCTGGACCAAGTTGCCAAATGTGAGAACCAGTTGAAATATCAAGAAAGTCAAATTGAGGATACCCGGAAAAAACTTAAAGAGATGGAAGAGCAAAAAAAGCAGCTGACCAAGTTCCACAAGGATGTTCTGAGTCTGCAGGAGGCCCTCAGGGCCTGCTCCAACCTGGTGGGGACCCTGCATTCTGAAGCCAATGCGGTTCGGATGACAAGCCAGTATGTGTTCATTTACAATGCCTTGAAGCCTCAAATCGATAGTATTACGCATCACATGCTTCCCTTCCTGGATGCAAAAAATCCCGAGCACCGGCTGCTGGACTGCCCCAAGATCAGACAAAGTATCAAGAAATTGCAGTCTTTCTCTGAGACCCCAAGTACTTTGGCCAGAAATACTTACACTGTTAAGGAAATGCTCGATGACAAGGATGTGCATAGATACTTTGTCATTGGTTTTGTCATCCTGGCCTTGCTCTGGGCAACTGGCTTGTACAAAATCCTTCTGGTTATTTTAATTGGCTGTATCGTTTTCTGTTTCCTCGCTAAGTAGCTCTCTATTTAAGGAGCACCTCCCATTCTGTGAATCTGCTCCAATACAGATAGTCCTCGACTTACAACCACAATTGAGCCCAAAACTTAAGTTGCTAAGTGAGAAATTTGTTATGTGAGTTTGCCCCACTTTACGACCTTTCATGTTGCAGTTGTTAAGCGAATCACTGCAGTTGTTAAATTAGTCACGTTAAGTTGTTAAATGAGTGATGTTAAGTTGTCCCCATTGACTTTGCTTGTTGGAAGGTCGCAAAGTGATCACATGACCCCATAACATTGCAACCGTCATAAATGTGAGTCGATTTTCCAGCATTCAAATGTAAATCACATGACGATGAGGATGCTGCAACAGTCATAAGTGTGAAAAATGGTCATAAATCACTTTTTTCAGTGCCGTTGTAACTTTGAATGGTCATTAAGTGAACTGTTCTAAGTCAAGGACTACCTGTATTTATATCAGCAGGAAAGATCGTTTGAGGATGCTTCTACGGCCAAAAAAACTGGCCCAGGCCAGATGAGGCCTTTCTGGAAGTTTCCAGGCTGCACATGCCCTTCCAGGGGAGTTGTTCTTGGCCCCTACATTAGTAGAAAAATGGAAAGAAGACACAATATATTTCTTTTAGCAAATTTAGATCAGCTAATATACAGGTGGTCTCAACTTATGACCACAATTGAGTCCAAAATTTATATTGTTAAGTGAAAAATTTGTCAAATGAGTTTTTCCCCGTTTTATTATTTTTCTTGCCATATTTGTTAAGTGAATCACTGCAGTTATTAAATTAGTTACATGGTTGTTAAATGAATCTGGTTTCCCCATTGACTTTGCTTGTCAGAAGTTCGCAAAAGGTGATCACATGACCCCAAGACTGCAACCGTCATAAATATGAGTCAGTTATCAAACATGCAAATGTAAATCACATGACCCTGGGGATGTTGCAATGGTCATAAGTGTGAAAAATGGTCATAAGTCACTTTTTCAGTGCTGTAGTAACTTTGGTCACTAAGCGAACTGTCGTAAGTCAAAGACTACCTGTAATTATGCGACTTATATTTTTTGCTTTAAACTATTTTTGTTTTAAATATTATCAATTGCTTTCTCTTTATAAAAACACAATGGTGGGCTATTAATCCAGTAAAGTAGGGATGTCAAACTTGCGGCCTGCGGGCCGGATGCGTCATGCGTTGGCCACACCAACCCCCGGTTTAGCGAAGGGGGGGAAAGTCGTGATATGTCGTGTGTTGACGTGGCAACGGAAGTTTGACACCCCTACAGTAAAGGAAAAAAATAGTTGTAATTAACCTATAAACTCCTAAACTCTCAGTTTGCCTGCTTGTAACCTTCAATTGGGGGAAGTTATACGTTAGAGGGAAACAGTTTTTGAATCAACATAACTCAAATGGGCTAACTTAAAGAATGCATCGAAAATTTGGGATTCATTATTGAAATTTGGGGAAATCGGGGCTGCTTCAGCACCACTGCGCCTTCTGACTACATTTCCCAGAAACCCAGAGCTTGTGTGGTGCAAGGCAGCGATGTCATATTTCCACCCTCTTTTCCACCACTCTCTGATCTCTGCACCTAATTGGCTGGTGGCAATGCCCAACGGACAAATGGCGATTGGCTATTTTTGAACCAAGGCTAAAGTTTGAAATCTCTTAATGGAGCTGGAGAGCAACTTGGAAGTCTGCTGACAAGGCATAGCTGGCTGGAGGGTGTTGCTGTCGATGGGTCAGCCCTCTTCCTTCCTAGAAGGAAGGAGCCCTTGGGTACATACCAGGATGGGGAATGGGGGTGCAGTTTTCCTTGGGGTTCATAGTTTTCACCAGTTTGTGCTAATATGATGTTTCCAATAAAATTGTTCTCTGAGGAATCGATCTGCCTTGGAGTTTTGCTTTTAGTGGGTGCATTACTTGAATGTTGACAACATGGCCTATACCCGTGATGGTGAATGAGGGCATGCACGCCATCACCAGCTGTTCTTCTGGTTTACAGCGTCCATGTGGCCATTTTTAATCTGTTTTCCAGGCCATTTTCCAGCTGTTTTTTAGGTCAAAAATGGCTCGAAAAAGGCCTGAAATTTCCTTGAAGAATGGCCCAGAAAATGGCCTGTTTTTTGGCCGTTCTCCGGACTGTTTCAGGAAATTTTCAGGCCATTTTTCAAGCCATTTTTGACCCCATAATCAGCTGGAAAACGGCATGAAAACAGCCCCCAAAGCGGCCAAAAATCAGGCACGTGCGTGCCAGCTAGCTGTTCTTCAGGTTTTTGATGCTCCAACACATGCACACGTGTTCTGGTTTGGGCACTCGGTGCTGAAAAGGTTCGCCATCCCTGGCCTATACCATTGATTTTGATTCTCGGAGCCAGCCGTGAAGCACACAAATGACAATAAGGTGACTTCAGGGACCAGTGACGTGCGGTGAGGTTTATGGCTGGTGAGGCACTGACACAGTGGTGGGTTTCAAATTTTATTAGACTTGTGGACTTCAACTCCACAGCCAGGCATGCTCAGTTCCGATTTAAAGCAACAGCACTTGTTTTTCTCCTTTGCGAAAAGTTTCCTTCATTCTTTTTCTTCTCCCTCCCTCTCCTTCCTCCCTCTTCCTCCCTTCCCCCTCTCTCAAACAGACACACGCACACAGAGAAGTTGGATTGGACTATCTCTCCTACCCCCTTCCCTCTCTCACTCACTCAAACAAACACAAAAGTTGGATTGGATATATTTTCCAATGGACCACTCACCGTTGATGACTCTGCTTAACTGTTTAAAAAGCCTCTAAAAAGTGCCCTCTACAGGAGGAGGCAGGGGAACGATGTGCCTCACCTACGTCAGGATTTTTTGGGCTTTTAATCCTTGCTTAACTCTGCTTAAGTGATCATAAAACGCCCAAAGGCAGACTAGATGAGGCACGTCGATCTCCTGTCTCCTCCTGTAGAGGGCGCTTTTTAGAGGCTTTTTTAAACAGTTAAGCAGAGTCATCCATGGTGACTGGCAGCAACTAGCTCAGCCTGACCTCAGCTCTTGCCTTTTTCCTTTTACATTTTTTTTTTTCTTTTCATGATGACAGTGGTGAGGCTCTGCCTCCCCTGCCTCCCTTGACTGCACGTCCCTGTCAGGGACACTGCAACAGTCTTAAGTGCAAGGACCAGCTGTAAAATTACTTTTTTGTTGCCAGATAGCTTTGAATGCTCACTAAATGGGGCAGTCAGTCAGCGAGGACTTTCTATAGGAAATTTCCAACAGCAGGGTCACAAAGCTGTATCAATCCAGCCACAACTGGGTCACCATCATTTGTGGTTATTTGTGTGCATGTGTCCGTCCAACATCTTGCTTTTTGCTTCTGCATATGCGCAGAAGCATTTTGTTTTATTACTGCGCATGCTTCCTAAGGGAACCGGCGGTAGCAGCAGCCGAAACCCACCCCTGGGGTGTGTGTGTGTGTGTGTGTGTGTGTGTGAAGAGACCAATTTCAAAGTAAGCCCCTGTACAGTACATAGTCCTAGCCGTCTCAAAATCATTGGCCTAAAGCCCTAGTTCTGACTGCAGATAGTCATTTCAAAGTTTTAAAAAGGGGCCTCTCAGAGGAAAATGAAATGTTGCAAAACTTCCTGTTCTAATCTGTTTGTGCTCAGAAGAAAAAAAGGGTATAGGCTGTCTGGGAAATCCTCTATATACTGACCTTAAATTGCTTATTTCCCCTGCTACAAAGAAAGCCAGAGTAAGCAACTACTGCTGAATTTCCATCCGTTACGGGTAGTCCTCCACTTATGACCACAACGGAGCCCAGCATTTTCTGTTGCTAAGTGAATCACTGCAATTGTTAAATTGGTAACACGGTTGTTGAGTGAATCTGGTTTTCCCATTGACTTTGCTTGTCAGATAGTCACAAAAGGTGTTCACCTGACCCTGGGACATTGCAACCGTCATAAATGTGAGTCAGTTATTAAATGTGAGTCACGTGACCATGGAGGTGCTGCAGTGGTCATAAGTGTGAATAATGGTGATGAGTCACTTTTTTCAGTGCTGTTGGAACTTTGGTTACCAAGAACTACCTGTATAAGGAGATTCTCAGTCATCCAAGTTGTGGTTGTCCCAAAGGTGCTTTTTCAAGAGGCAACTGGGCTTTCTGGTGTGTTTTTTTTTGGGGGGAAGATGTTTCGCTTCTTTCATCCAGGAAACCTGTTCCGTCAGAGCTAAAAAGGCATTTTGGGGGTTTGGGCGCGCACATGCACTTTTGGCCTGGAAAAGGTTAGCCATCACCAGTATCGAGTCCAAGGTCTCTTCCAACTCAGTTATTTTGCATGTTGTTATTCTTTCATCCTCCCAGCAAAAAAAGATAACCTGATGTTAAGGCATGTAGTGGTGCCTGGTAGAGATGAAGCCTGTTGCCCACAATACGTTGGATCTCTTTAATGCAGCTGCCAACTGCCAACTAAGGTGGGGAAGCTTAGAAAAACCTCAGAGGTTAAGCCGAAATGAAATTCCTCCCCTCTTACACCTGTACAACCCACAGGTACACCATACAAATCTTGAGAGTCTGCTAAATGAAATAATAATTAGCATAGTATCTGACCCACAACTTTTGCCCTTGAAGATTTTCAGTTCAGTTTTTCGGGTGTGGCAAATCCGAATGCCCGCTTTTCCTAGCTTGTGTCTTCAGTTCTGCCACTGAAGAGAATTTTTTTTCTCCACTTATGGAATTGTGATTATTTTAAGCTGTAAGTGTGAAGAGGCCCAAGGTCACCAAACTGGCTTTGTGCCTAAGGCAGAGTTCATCGCCTTCCAGTTTCTGGCCTGGTGCCTTAATCATTACAGCAGACTGGCTCTCATATACAAACACACTGTCAGCCTCTGCTTCGCTTACTTTCTATCGGCTGCCATAGAAATGGGAAGGGTGTGGGCATGGTATTTGGGATGGGAATAAATGGGACAGGAGGTGATATGGAAAAGGGAGTATTCTTCTCACCATCTTCTGGTCATGCTGGTGGCTGGTATTTAGACCAGGTCAAGGCCAATCATCCTGCATACCAACATAATGATGCCTTTTGGAGATGCAATCCACATGACACCTAAGGGAGTTGTAGATATGTACTTGTGCGGCCTTTCTGGCTCAGATCTTGCTTCACCTTTGTTGCTATCTTTTCATAGCCAGTAAAAGGATTTTAATTCCATGAACAACGGAGTTGGGAGTTTTTTTCCTTGGTTATTGATGGAGGCACGCCTGACACACACACAAAGAGACACACACACACACACACACACACAGAGAAAAAGCATTTATTCTTTATTGTCTATGAAGATTCTCAGTCATCCAGGTTGTGTTTGTCCCGAAGGTGCTTTTTCAAGAGGCAACTGGATTTTCTGATTTTTCTTTGAAGACATTTCTCTTCTTTCATCCAAGAAACCTGTTCCGTCAGAGCTGAAAAAGCATTTTGGGGGCTCAGGTGTGCACGCATGCTTTTGTGCGCCCGTACATATGCTTTCGGTCTGGGAAAAGGTTAGCTATCACTGGTATAGGGTCTCCTCCTTGGGCAGAGGGTTGGACTAGAAGACCTCCAAGGTCCCTTCCAACTCAGTTATTTTGTATGTTGTTATTCTTTCATTCCCCCTTTTGGAGAACGAAAAAAGACTTTTGGTCTTTATTGGCCATTTCTATCAATTGGCCTCTTATGGCACTCATACATTTCTTCTTCATGTGTTGAGTATTGCATCGGTTCACTTGTGGACTTTTAAGGAATATGTCCAGGGCATGAAAAAGGAAACTCTAGAACTGTGATGGTGAACCTGTGGCACACGGAGCCATATTTGCCAGCACGGCAGCCTTCAGTTCCAGTGTGCATGCATGCACCGGCCAGCTGATTTTCGGCCTTCCGGAGGGCTGGGAGAGACCATTTTCACCCTTCCCAGGAAAGCCTCCAGAGCCTAAAGAGGGCGAAAAACAGGCCCAATGGATCAGTTCCGCAGGTGGTTGAGGCACACCTTTAGAAAACAGTTAGCCATCACTGCCCTAGAAGTAAGAAAAATTTTCTTGACAATGAGAGCAATGAATCAGTGACATACAGTGTCAGAATACAGTAGTAGAAAAATGGAAAGGAGACACAATATATTTATTTTAGAAAACTTAGATGAGGCAATATACAGGTAGTCCTCGATTTACGACCACAATTGAGCCCAAAAGTTCCGTTGCTAAGCAAGACAAATAAGTGAATTTTGCCTCATTTAATGATCTTTCTTGCCCAGAGTTCTTAAGGGAATCACTGCAGTTGTTAAGTTAGTAACACAGTTGTTGACTGAATCTGGCTTCCCCATTGATTTTGCTCGTTAGAAGGCCGCAAAAGGGGATCACTTGACCCCGGGACACTGCAACCGTCATATATATGATGAGGTGGCGCAGTGGTTAGGGTGCAGGCCCCTTTAGCTGACTGCGATCTGCAGTTCAGCGGTTCAAATCTCACCGGCTCAAGGTCGACTCAGCCTTCCATCCTTCCGAGGTGGGTGAAATGAGGACCCAGACTGTGGGGGCAAGTTGCTGACTCAATTTGCTAAAAAAAATTGTAAACCGCTTAGAGAGGGCTGAAAGCCCTATGAAGCGATATATAAGTCTAATAAATAAATAAATAAATAAATAAATAAATAAATAAATAAGTCAGTTGCCAAGCATCCGAATTCTGATCACATGACCATAGGGATTTCTGCAACAGTCATATGTGCGAAAACTGGTCATAAGTTACTTTTTCCAGTGCTGCTGTCACAAACAATCACTAAATGAACTATGGTAAATCAACTTATAACAGCAGGCCAAGGTTGTCAGATTTTCCCCACCCAAATGAAAGCTCAAGTCCCTGCCCAGCACCCACATTGGGCCATCACATCCCAACTGGAGATGCCTCCCAGTCACGCCACTCCAGGTGCAGGGCAAGATGTCCTTGACTCTCTGAGAAAGGAATGTTATTATGACTATATATCTCCCATACTCCATATAATCCCCCCTCCCATTTTCCCACAGCATTGAATGTGGCAGGCCTGAAGGCCCAATGCAAAAGATGGCTTGCTTCAGAGGTAGGTTCAGACCGGTTCGGCTGAGAAAGTAGTAACTCGGCCGGCCACACCCCCGAACCAGTAGGCATCGCCATCTTGGTTTTTGCTTCTGCATATGCACAGAAACATTTTTTTAACCTAATGTGCATACGTGTCCCTGAGTGAACCAACAGTAGAAGAAGCCGGAACCAACCCCTGTCTTGCTTCCATGCCTGACAGATGTCATATATAGTATGTAATACTCCTGGCCTCCTATTTTCCCCACAACAACCCTGTGGTGGTGTAGGTTCACTTGAGAGCAAGTGATTGGCCCAAAGACACTCAGTCGGCTTTCATTTATTACTCCTTCTTTTCATTTTATCTGCCTTGTTTAACTTCTTGTAGCCTTAACTGGATTTTGATCATAACAACACATTTGATTGATTTCTTGATCCTTTTCAAGCAAGAGGAAGATTGGAATCTGGTGGGGAAATGTTCAGGGAAAATATAGAAATTAGACACTTCCTCTTTTTTTTGGTAAAAGTTTTTTATTTTTCAATTTTAAAATACATACATTCCATCTTTCCTTAAGCCGTGTGTCGCCTGGGCACAAATATCTGTGCAACATCCTTCCATAAATTATATTGCATTATACAATTAAATCTTGTAAATCTCTTCATTTCCTTCTTACAATACAATACAATACAATACAATACAATACAATACAATACAATAGCAGAGTTGGAAGGGACCTTGGAGGTCTTCTAGTCCAACCCCCTGCCTAGGCAGGAAACTCTATACCGTTTCAGACAGATGGCTATCCAACATCTTCTTAAAGACTTCCATTGTTGGGGCATTCACAACCTCTGGAGACAAGCTGTTCTACTGATTCATTGTTCTAACTGTCAGGAAATTTCTCCTCAGTTCTAGGTTGCTTCTCTCCTTGATTAGTTTCCACCCATTACTTCTTGTCCTACCCTCAGGTGCCTTGGAGAATAGTTTGCCTCCCTCTTCTGTGTGGCAACCCCTGAGATATTGGAACACTGCTATCATGTCTCCCCTAGTCCTTCTTTCTATTAAACTAGACATACCCAGTTCTTAACATACCTTCTAGTACTGTGATGGCAAATCTATGGCACAACCTAGGGAACTTCTGGTGGGCCCATTGGGACTGCTTTTCATCCTCCTGAAGCTTGGGGAGGGCAAAAACGTCTTCCCCAAGACATTTTCACTCTCCCCAGGCTTCAGGAAAGCCTCCGGAGCCTGAGGAGGGCAAAAACTCCCCCCCACAATGCTGGTGGGAGGTGTGCATGCATTGGGGGGGCATATATGCGCAGGGGGGCATGCACGCGCACACAATTTGGGCACACCTTTAGAAAAAGGTTAGCCATCCCTGTTCTAGTATATCTTCTAATATATATATATATAGAAGAGCCGAGGTGGCGCAGTGGTGAAATGAGAGGGTATGGCTAGCTGATGAGAGCTAAATAGCTTGAAATAGATCTATACTAGTCTCCCTTTATTTATTTATCAGCATAAATATAACAAAATGTAACAAAAAAGGCAACAGTAAAAAATATTGGGTTTCTGTCTGGATGGTCTCTTGTGACGAGCCTAATGACAGAGAGTGGAAGTGTGACCTTCCTCCCATACTTGGGCATACCAGGGGTTGTGACTTTAAGTATATACCTCCCACCCTGGCTGGCTGATAAGGAGTCGTTCTCTGTAGCTCAAATGGTTAACTCCCTGCCTGGGAGGCAATAGAGCACAGGTTCGATTCCCAAACTTGGGTATGGCTAGCTGATGAGAGTTAAATAGCTTGAAATAGATCTATAAATATATATATATATATAAATATATATAATATATATAATAAATATAACAATATATATATATATATATATATATATATATATATATATATATATATATATATATATATATATATATATTTAAAGTCAGGTTCGATTCCCAACATAGGGTATGGCTAGCTGATGAGAGCTAAATAGCTTGAAATAGATCTATACTAGTCTCCCTTTATTTATTTATCAGCATAAATATAACATATATATAATATATATATGTTTTTTTTATTTGAGCTGATAAATAAATAAAGGGAGACTAGTATAGATCTATTTCAAGCTATTTAGCTCTCATCAGCTAGCCATATATATATATATATACAATAATTACATTGGTTATAGTTATTTTCATCCTATTCATGCTAACAATGATCATTTTATTCTTCTCTCTATCTTAATGCATGTTCTATTCTTCTTATCTTCTTTTATTTTATTAGCCACTTCCTAAGCAACTAGACGCCTTCCTCTCTTATGCTCCCGTTGGCATACAGAGGAAGCCCAGAAATTTTCACAGCCAGACAATGAAGGTTTCATGCCAAGTGCAGCCCATTGAACTTTTCACCCTCTGAGGTTTCTAGCAACGCCCACTTCCAAGAAACGGTGTGATTTCAATTCTGAGGCTGCTAGAAAGAAAGCGGTTTCTTCTCATTTGAATAGTTGCAATTTTTTTTTGTCTCCAAGCAGAACCTGGGAACTTGGGGCTAAAGGAATTGACAAAAGTTGAGGTAGATACTGTTTAACCTATGACCCCAATGGACCCCAAAATTTCCATTTTTGCATTTCCATCTATGCAAGGCAGTTGCTAAGTGAGCTGTGCTTTGTTTTATGACCCTTTTTTGCCACAGTTGTTAAATGAATTGCTGCCATTGTTAAGAAAATCTTTTTGAAAGCCATCTGGGAAGGTCACAAATCAGGACCTCATAATCCTGGGATACTGCAACTGTCACAAATACATGCCGGTTGCGGAGCTCCCAAATTTGGATCACATGATCTACAGTAGGAGTACATACTGTATATAAATACTGGTAGTCCTCGACTTACGACCACACTTGAACTCCAAATTTCTATTGTTAAGTGAGACAGTTGTTAAGTAAATCTTGCACCATTTTACTACCTTTCTTGCCGCAGTTGTTAAGCGAATCA
The DNA here is from genome assembly GCF_009769535.1 of Thamnophis elegans. Taxonomy (NCBI): domain Eukaryota; kingdom Metazoa; phylum Chordata; class Lepidosauria; order Squamata; family Natricidae; genus Thamnophis; species Thamnophis elegans. The sequence continues at coordinate 150,160,680 of NC_045542.1, read as the reverse complement.
TTGCTATTATTAAGTTAGGGATACGGTTGTAAAATGAACCTGGCTTCTCCATTGACTTTGCTTGTTAGGTAATGTGCTAGTCGTTCCTGACTCTAGGGGGCAGTGCTCATCTCCATTTCGAAGCTGAAGAGCCAGCACTGTCCAACGACGCCTCCGTGGTCATGCGGCCAGCATCACTAAACAGAATGCTGTTACCTTCCCGCCAAGGGTGGTTCCTATTTTTCTACTTGCATTTTTTACGTGCTTTGGAACTGCTAGGTTGGCAGAAGCTGGGACAAGTGATGGGAGCTCACTTCGTTACGTGGTGCTAGGGATTCGAACTGCCGATCTTTCTGATCGACAAGATCAGTGTCTTAGTCTCTGAGCCACCGTGTCCCTCTTTGTTAAAAGGTCGCAGAGGATCACTTGACCCTGGGACACTGCAACCATATCTGTTGATTACACCACAACGAATAATTTCTGACCAGGGGAGTCTAATTTACCTCTAAATTTTGGAGAACCTTTTTGGACCTTTTAGATACCAAACAAGGACTAGATTCTAGTCATCATCCTCAGATTAATGGCAGAAATGAACGTACAAACTCAATTCCGAAACAATACCTTAGATCAGGGGGGTTAAACTTGCATCATCATGTTGTCACGTGACCTATCGCAACTTTTCCCAGCTTCACAAAACTGTGGATGGGTGTGGCCAGATAGATACAGATTAACAGAGTTGGAAGGGAGCTTGTAGGTCATCTAGTCCAACCCCCCGCCCAGCAAACCTTACACCATTTTTGACAGTCCAGTCTCTTCTTGAAAGCTTCAAGTGATGAAACTCCCACAACATCTGAAAGGAAGCTGTGCATCCAGCCCGCGGGCCACAAGTTTCACACCTCTGCCTTAGATGCTTCATCAATGATCCACCAAAGGGCAGCCCCTATTGACCCTGAGTCTCTGCAATCATCATAAATATGAGTCCGTGGCCAAGCGTCTGAATTTTGATCACAAGATCACAGAGATGCTGCAACTCTGAACAATCACTCTGAATGCTTCTAATTTGAGAAATACCTGTAAGTTCAATGGTGTCATCTTAGTATGTCAGTCAGAGGAACTCCTCAGAAATTAAAGTGGACAGTTTCAATGAAGATTGTGGATTCTATTTATGTGTGCAGATACATCCCTGGACGTTTCACGTAATGTATTAGTACTGTTTTATAAAGCCTTAGTAAGACCACACCTGGAATCCTGCGTCCAGTCTTGGTCACCACATTACAAAAAAATACTGAGACTTTGGAAAAAGTGCAAAGAAGAGCAACTAGGATAATTAAAAGCCTGGAGGCTAAAACATATGAGGAATGGTTGCAGGATTTGGTTTTGGCTAGTCTAGAAGAAAAAGAAGGACTAGGGGGAACATGATAGTGGTATTCCAGTATTTGAGAGGCTGCCACAAAGAAGAGGGGGTTAAGTTATTTTCTAAAGCATTGTTGGAAGAAATATCCTTCTGGGTTCGGCTCCAAGTGGGGAAAAGGACTGGAGACGTGGAGGCTGCTTGGAAAGATGGTTTTAATGGTGGACAGGACCACATGGCTTGAGTCCTGAACAGAAAAGGTGTTCACACGCTTCAATGTTGGCGGAGAAGAAGAGAAGGAAGGATTGAGATGCTGAGTCCCTGGTTTTATGTCCTCTCTGGCCTTTGATCCTGAGCTTGTATTCTGATTGGTTGTCAGACTCCCATGGGCCCATGCAGGGGCAACTCTCTAGGCTGCGTTTTGAATCCAGGTTTGGTTGAGTTCTCAGATGCCATGTGGGGAGTTGGGTAAAGGGCCAATATTATCATGCCTTAATCCCATTACTCTGAAGCTGAAGGGGAAAATTCTTTATTGTGTAAAGTGGACTAGTTCAGGCTTTAATGGCTCATTGACTAAGGGGGATGGGCAGGAAGCTGCAGGCAGCTATTCTGTCTTTTAAAACATGCTTCTTTCTTTTCACATCCAGAGAAATATTCTGCCCTTTCAATATTTCCTAGGATATTTCATTTTTCTGGGAGATGGCTGAGTGATAACTTCCTACAGCATCAAAGGGCAGGACAAGAAACAATGGATGGAAACTAATCAAGGAGAGAAACAACCTGGAATTGAGCAGCAACTTCCTAACAGTGAGGACAATTAACCAGTGGAACAGCTTTGCCTTCAGAAGTTGTGGGTGCTTCATCACTGGAGATTTCTAAGAAGAGATTGAACAGCCACTTGTCTGAAATAGTATAGGGTCTCTGCCTGAGCAGGGGGTTGAACTAGAAGACCCCTAAGGTCCCTTCCAGCTCTATTCTGATTTCCCCTCTGGGTCCACAAGTGAATGCAACTCACTTAATAAATTTCTCACTTAACAATATAAATTTTGGGCTCAATTGTGGTTGTAAGTTGAGGACTACCTGCATTATGTAAAAGTAAACAGTTGAGATTTGATGTTATTTTATTCTAACCAAAGATAGTCAAAAGTCAATGCCTTTTTTTTCTTTCCCTCCTTTTCCCCACACTTTTCCCTTCCCCTTTCCCTCCCCTTTCTTTCCTACTATTTTCTTTGGTATTTCTTTATCTTGGAGTACTAATACATAAATAAAAACTTTGGTTAAAAGAATAAGTAATGTGCAGTTGATCGAGGAAGGCCACTGAAGGGAACTGCAAACAAAGCTTAAGCAATATCTATATGGACACACACACACACACACACTCACTGCCCTTGGCATCGATAACACTAACAGTTTAAAAAAATTTCTTTATGTAAATAAACTTAGGATACTCCTAGCTGTGGGAGCAGCCAGTTATGACATAAAAATAAAGCTTTCTCTTTCCTTCTCTTTTCGGCAGAATTGAAGTCACACCGTTTCCAAGAAATGCAGGCATTCAGAGTTGACAGAACGTATTTAAGAGAATATTGATATAAAATATTTTTACTCGGTGTATACTAATGTTGTTTTATTGTGCATGTGTCAGATGGAAACCGCTGCATTAATTTTTGGGGTACCTCTTTGCCTTCACTAGCCACATGAGAAGAGAAGAGAATAGTTTGAAGGCACCTTGGAGGTCTTCTAGTCCAACCCACTGCTTAGGCAGGAAACCCTACACCACTTCAGACCAGTGACGTGCAGTGAGGATTACGGTTGGTGAGGCAAGAGCACGGCAGCGGCGAGAAGCAACGTCCCCGCCGCTGTGTCCGACAGGCATCTCACGTTTATGGTGGACATAAACGCGAGATGCCTGTCGGACACAGAGGCGGGGACAGAGGAGGCAGGGGCGAGGTGGTGGAGTGCGGCAGCTGCGAGAAGCAACATCCTAGCCGCTGTGTCTGACAGGCGTCTCGTGTTTATGTTCGCCATAAAGGTGAGACGCCTGTCGGACACAGCGGCAGGGACAGAGGTGGCAGGGGGGCGAGGTGGTGGAGCGTGGCAGCGGCGAGAAGCAACGTCCCCGCCGCTGTGTCTAACAGGCGTCTCAGGTTTATGTTCGCCATAAACGTGAGACGCCTGTCGGATACAGCGGCAGGGACTGAGGAGGCAGGGGGCGACAGCCAGCAAAGAAAGGGGAGAGGAGGAGGAAGAAAGGGAGAGGGGAGCAGGACGGGGCTCCCGGTGGGGGGGAGAGGAGAAAGGGAAGGGGGGCACAGCAGGCAAAAGAAAGAAAGCGCCAGCCCGTCAGCAGAGGCAGGTAAAAGACCCGCTTCTGCTGGAGAGCTGCCCCTCTCTTCTCAAACAACAAGGCTGCCCGCCCTGCCTCTGCCCCTTCCCTCTCGTCTCAAACAAACTCCCTCTCAAATTGAGAGAGAGTTTGTTTGAGTGAAGAAACACACACATGTACACACACACAAACACACGCACACAAATTACTCACAATAAAAAATTACTTACAAATTAAATTACAATAATTTTGAATTCCTCCCCCCTCCCTCCGTCCGACCCACATACCCTTTCCAGCTGTGTCACAGAGGATTTCAACTCTCCTCTTGTCCGCCATGATGAAAATGTAAAACGAAAAAGGCAAGAGCTGCTGCTGCCAGAGCAGGAGGTGAGAAAACTACGTGCCTCCTTTACATAAGGAATTTTTCGCCTTTTAACCCTTGCTTAACTCTGCTCAAGTGATCATAAACCTAGAGTAAAGGAGGCACGTGGTTCTCTCGCCTCCCCCTGTAGTTAAGCGCTAACCAGAGTCATCCACTGTGACTCTGGCAGCAACTACCTTAGCCTTTTCCCTTTTAATTTTGTTTTTCTTTTCATCATGACAGTGGTGAGGCCCTGCCTCCCCTGCCTGCACACCTCTGCTTCACACAAATGGATATCCAACATCTTCTTAAAGAAGACCAATAAGAATACAAGCTCAAGATCAAAGGCCAGAGAGGGCATAAAACCAGGGACTCAGCATCTCAGTCCTTCCTTCTCTTTTCTCCACCAACATTGAAGCTGTGATCACCTTTTCTGTTCAGGGCTCAAGCCATGTGGTCCTGTCCACCAATAAACCATCTTTCCAAGCAGCCTCCATGTCTCCAGTGTCTTTTTCTCCACTTGGAGCCGAACCCAGAAGGACATTTCTTTCAACAAGGGTTATAAATGATGAAACTCAAACGAAATATATTAGAAGGGGAAATAACATAAAGAGAATTGTACCGATTTGAAACTGCTATAAGAAGGAACAGGAAGTTCCAATGTCTTGTGTAAATGTAGTTGAAGTTTTGTTTTTGTGCATTTTGTACGTTTGAAAATAAATAAAAAATAAAGAAAGAAACTCTCCATTCCAGAAATTGTTTTGATTCGAAGTAAAGAAAAAAGAAAATAAATCTTGAAACGACTCCCTAAATCTTGAAACGACTCCCTTGAAACGGTCCCAAGACATATTTATGTTTTGATTTGCAACGGCCTGTTTTGAGAGAGGAAAGAAAGTTTCCACAAACGGGCTCAGGGGCTGCCTTGAAGCATCCGGGGTTTGATTAAGAGTTCTGGGTAGAAAAGCTGCCTTTTAACTAGCCGGGGCTGATCTCCGAAAACGCTTGATTTGCAGGAATCGCTGCAAATCAGAAACTGAAAGTAAGAAGGCTGCATAAAAAGGATTCGCGGCTGCTTGGACTTTCACATCGCAGACACTCGCAGAGCGAATAGACAGTTTTGACTCCTGTCCAGTGTGAACTTCAAAAGCAAAGGTTGCCCACGTGAGTTTTTTTTATGCTGGTTCTCACGGCTTCAGCTTTACAAACAGACGAGAGTCCAGAGGGTTGGGTCCGTTAAGGGAGCATAAAACTCCCCCCCTCATGGAGTGGGAAATGCAGAGCATCGCGGGGCAAAGCCAGAGACGGGCTGCTTTTCTGGTTATGGACGGTGTTCTCAGGGAAAGCCGTGAGGGGATGGAGGCAGAGGGTGAAGCGGAGGAGGGGGCGTCCTCGCGTGAAATGGGGGGAGACCCAGGAAGCCAGGATTCAGCTGCAAATTATATGCTACTGAGCTCCACAAGGTGATGTCAATATTCATATTTTCAGCAGTAGTTCAAAACCAGCTGAAAAAGCAGCGCTCAGAGCAAGGACGCTGAGAAAACAATTGGGCGCGTTCAGTTTTGGAAGCAGATTGTGGTGAGAATGTACCATAATTTAACCTTGTTTCTCTTCACCGTCTAACAAGGAGGCTCTAAGGGTGCCTTAAATCCCATCTGTGGATGAAATCTAGTTATGCTTCAACTCTTAACAGATTCCTGGGTGTCAGAATAATCTCTTGAATCAACATCAGAAAGGAATGGAAGAGAGTTTTGGAAGAAACAAGATAGCTCTTTTGCTTCTCTCCTTTATGCATTCATATACTTAACTATTTGTTTAATAAATGTATAATAAGCCAAGTTTCTCTTGGGGGAGGGAGGAACTTACCTTGAAAGAAGTGAAGTTGTTTCCAATTAATATATTGGAAAGCTTGAATTTATCTGGGAAAATATTTGGATACACAGGTAATTCTCAGCTTAATCACAATTGAACCCAAAATTTTCATTGCTGAATGAGATCATTATTGAATTTTGTCCCATTTTATGATCTTTCTTCCCATGGTTCTGCAAATGAATAATTGCAGTTATTAGTAACACTGTTGGTAACTTTGAACACTGCTGTTCAAATGTTGACTCTGAATAACTATGATTTAACGGTTTTGGCATGCTAGGCAAATAGAAAATATTACTTATATATTGGTCTGCATTTTTTTCCTTTATAATTTCTGTTTTTTTTTTTCTTTTAGCTTTACTGTTTAGTTTTTTTAGTCATATACGAGTATAAGATGCACCTTTTTCCCTCAGAAAAGAGGATGAAACTCTGGGTGCGTCATATACACTGAATACAGCATTTTTGGCCTCCCAAAACCCGCCCCCTTTGCAAAAATGGCCATGCGATTTTTGCTTGTTTTTGGCCCTCCCTCCTCAGCCCCCAGGAACACTCTGTAAGCCTCCTAAAGGCTATTCATGCCCACCCTTTTTTTGACAAAAAAAACAGGGCCGTTTTTGCGAAAAAATGGCCATTTTGGGGAGGTCTGCAGAGTGCAAACTTTTTTTTTAATTTGCCTCTTCAAATTCTTGGTGCATCTTATACTCTGAAAAATACGGGTAGCTGTTTTCAGTTTTGGATTGAAATATAAAAGTATAGTATTCATTCAAATACTGGTAAAACAACAACGTATCAAAACAAACAACATTTAATTAATGTTTATTAAATTCATATTTGATTAATATTTTCTCTCCAGATGTGTTGAATTTAATTCTAATGAATGTGGCCATTGGGTTGACTTGGGAGCTATAATCCAACATTTCTGAGAGAAGCAAGTTAGGAACAGGTGAAACAAAGGTCCAGAACTGAATTTCTAAATCTAATTCATGAAAATGCAGCAAGTCACGCCAATTTTGCATTGTAGGAGATAAGCAGGCTGAGCCTAAGGAAGCGTTTCATCAGCCTTGAGTCCCTTTCTGCCCACAAGAGATCAGCCATCCTTCAATTCCATTCACCTTCATCTACCACCAATTTGCCTTAACCATTAGTAATTCAGATTCTTGTGCAGAGTGTTAGCATGCAATAAAATTGTATCCGTTTCAACTGCCTCAGCTCCTGATTTCCTATGCTTGACCTGCAAATTTTTGAAAAGGAAATTGGCGTCAGTAAAAAAGTTATGACTGTGTTATCCTGGATGTGGCAAAGTCTTCTAGAAATTATAAGGTCCCTGGGATCTTTTCCAACCCAGGTATTCCAGAGACTACAATTTTGACCATTCAACCTTTCCTCTTTTTTTGTTTTATCCAGGCCGAAATGGCTCTCCAGCCCAAAAGTGCACTTGCTGCACAAGCCGTAATGAACATCAGCAAAGCAGAGGAAGTCCGAAAAGAGACAGAACTGATAATGAAGCCCCATGCGAACTGGGAGGAGTACCTGATGCCTGGGCCCATCTCCATTGCCATCTTAGGAGAGCTGGCTTGCATTGCTGCAAGAGAAGGAGACTTTGCCATCAATCTTGCCCCACCCCAGGGAGGCTACAAATATATCAGGTATCCGGACTCCTTCCAGGCTTCCCTGATGCAGGTGAGCAACAGTGGTTGGCATGCCTTCAGCACTGCCCACAAGAATATGGACGGCATCCGGCTCCTTTCTATGAGTGTCCCTGAGCAAATCAAGATGGTCATCAAGACCTTATTCCAGGATGACCTTACCTTGATAGATGCCTTACTCCCTGGACAACTGTCCAGCCTGAAATCGATTGCAGACGAATGTTCTTCTTTAGCTAAGGCAGTTGACAATAAGTTCCATGATGTCATGTCTCTGATTGAGGAACTCTTGGAGGTGTGTACAAGTTCCAAATCGCAGTACGAAAAAGGGCTGGCAGAAACCAGACGTGCCTTAGAAGACCTGAGACTAAGAAAGGAAGCAGCTGAAGATGCCAAGGTGAAAGCAGAGGAATATTACAAGGAAATAAAGAACAAAGTGACTGAAACATTTGACGATTATAGAAAAGCGATCGATAGCATCCCTACCGGCTGGAATGCTGCAATTCTGGAATTCACTTCAACTATACGAGAAACCTTGACGGTGCCGATTGCCACTCTGACATCCTTTCTCAGCTTTAAGGAAAATATGTTGCCTAGTCCAATCCACTTCAGAAGTGAGGAAGACTGTGGAAGTGAGGATGACTTTATAGCCATGAACAATATCTGTGCCCTGTCACCTCGAATGTTGCCATTGGTGAACGCTCTTAAAACTGTGGTGGATGACGAAGGTAACATTGACATGGATCTCCTCTACAATAAAAAACACAATGAAATCACAGCCATATGGACCAAAAATAAATCTCAGCAGCTGTTAGAAAAAATTAAAAAAGAAAGAAAGTGCAGCATGAAAAAATTGGCAGTGAAAATATGTAATTACATAATAGAAATTTCCAATATATTAATTGAAGTAGTAGAGTCAGGGAACATAAACAAGAAGAAACTGTTAAAGAAAATGGATGTTCTCTCAGATGATATCATTACTTTCGATAGCAGAAGCAAATCCTGTCACCGCACATCCCCTTTTGGTCCCATGGCGCCAAATATGGCCAAATCCCAGAAAAAAGTTCAAGAAGAGTCGACGTCGGCAGTGAAAAACAGTGTTTTGAAAATAGAGCAAACTAAAGAAATACTGAAGATAAGCCAAGAAGAATACCAGAAAAGTTTCGACAACTTTAAGCAGCAGAATAACGATTTGCTGGATGTACTCAATGAAATGAGGAATTGTGAAAAAAAGGAGATTGATTTTGAAAAAGCCAAACAGATGCTGATCAAAGGCCTGGATGCCATGGGAAGAGTGAAGGAGCAGTGGGAGAAAATGGTGCGTTTCTTCCAGATGATCTCCAACCTCATGGACTCCTGTCTCAATAAAAGCCTAACAGACTTTGTGAAATCTGCTGAAAATCTTCCCCAAATTCCAAATTACTCCCACAGAGACTTCGTCGTAGATATGATCTATAAGCAAGCCTTCAACGCCTCTAACATAGCTCACCTGGTGCACATGATATCCGATACCTACACTGAGGTTTCTTCAAAGTACCTGATGGATCAAGTGGGCAGCCTGAGTAGGCTGATTTCCATGGACCCTTCCGATCCCAAATTCCAAGTGGAGCGTCTCAAACTAGCAGACGGCTGTGACAGTGCCCGACAAGCCATAGGGGACCTGGTCGTTAAGCAAAAGAAAGAATTCGAAAATAATATCCATGCCAGAGTGGCAAAAATCAACTCTGAGCTGAAGGCTGTCTTGCCGGAAGTGCCCGAAGCAGAGAGAAAAGCTATTGAACATAATGTGCAAAAAGGAATGAGGGAAATCACCCAGGATGAAGCTGATCAATTTATGTAGGATTGTCTTTTAACCCGTGAGGGAAATGGAGGCTGCCTAGGCTCTTCTCTATTGTTGTATTTCCCTCAGAGTAATAGAACATAAATTGGGCCATTCGGTCATCTTGTGTTTGGTAAAACTAGAAAACCAAGAAACAGCTAGAGATGTTGTCTTCAGGAACCGTTCAAAAACCATGTTCGCTGATCATTTCTGAGGTGGAGGCTCATGTTAGCTTCTACTAAATGCTTCTATTTTCATTTCTTCTTTATGCATCAGTTACCTCTTCTCTCATCTTCTATCAATTTGTATGGACCGATACCTCTCCCTCTGCCTGCTGATCTGCTAAATCTGCTAACTGTTTTGTCTACCCTACCATTCCTCTCTTTTTGGGCCATTTCTAGTGGAGGAAAAGCTGAAGTGTGTCTCATATGTTTCTCTTTTTACCATAATTTGTAATTATGGTGTGTCTATGATACAGAAAAGGGTTACAGTATGTAGCGTGAAATCAATATTAAAAAGGTGTCCAATTTCATTCATTGCTATTAATTCTGTTGTCATTGCAGGTTTCCCTCATTTTGATCAAGTATGAATCAATCAATCTCTCTCCCTCCCCCCCCTCTCACACACATACATCCATGTGCACACATTGGGGGATGAATAAAATGTCTCTATTTTTCTTCTGGGATTGGCAATTTTAGGCCTGTATTTCTTTGGAGATGTTTATCAATTAACAGAGGGAGCTTGGAGGTCTTCTAGTCCAACCCCCTGCTGGGTCCAACTGCCTGATCTGTCGTCTCTTACAGAGATGATTGCTTGGATTACTTTGCCCACTGAAATATAAGTGATAAATATCTTCCTGGTTTCTTGAGTCCTTGTAACATCTTTTCATGTTACTAATGTCAGTACAGCCCGTGAATGGTTAGATTCTAACAGCCGCTCCTAATCTACTTTCTGCAAATAAACATTTAAGATAGCAAAACTTAAGAACCAGGGTTTTTTAAAAAAAATTTACTTTTTTTGAGAAGGGATCCCTTTTCATCAAAACCAAATGGTAAAAATGTACCTTACAGAAAAGAGTGCCAGCTTAGAGAGATATTCTTCAAATACTTTTAAATGGTATGTTTCCAGGAAATCAAGAGAAAGAGGTTGACCAATCAGCCAGGATGAACAGAGTAATTAAATATTGAGTTTTGGGGCTAGACATTGCAAATAAGAATTTCTTTTATTTGGTTAATCATACTATCATTAACTGCTAATGTACTATGTTTTTTATATATATTGTTGTATTCTTAAATCAGCTTAAATCAGATTTTTGCCTTTTTGCCTTTGAGTTGTTACTTTTACATTTTAATATTTGTCTGTTTTATTTGATTCATTAAGAGTTTTTCTGCCACGCATAAGAAATATGTTAATCATCTGAAGTTATGCTAAACATTATACTAAACAGCCATCCTACATTACTTGCTTCTATGCTAGAAATAGTCAATAAATGTCTATTGTCTAAAATTGGCCTGGGTTTAATATCTCCTTGACATAACATACCATAACATTAGAGATGAGAACATAGCAGAGTTTCTAAATGTCTATGATAGGAGTCCTCACACTTTTTAAACAGAGAGCCAATTCATTATCCCTCAGACTTTTGGGGGTCCAGACCAGCTGGGGAGGGCATGGCTATGTGGTCATGTGACTGGGTGGGTGTGGCCAATTTAGCAGTCCATTTTGCGTTGTCCTTCCTAAGCTGTACTTGCTCAACCCAAGGCATCTATTTGTTTAATAAGGAAAAAAAGAGTGCAAACTTTCTTGCCACTTGTCTGACTTCATTAGAACAGCAGCTTCAGGTTCCTTAAAATAGATTCTCAGAGTCATCCAGGTCATGGTTTTCCCAAAGGTGCTTTTGCAAGGGACAACTGGACTTTCTTTGTTTTTCTTTGAAGACATTTCGTTGGATGAGAAGCGAAACGTCTTCGAAGAAAAAGAAAGTCCAGTTGCCCTTTGAAAAAGCACCTTTGGGACAGCGACAGTGTGAATATTAGGGGCGGAATACATTTCCACCATCCTGTTTACCAGATCTTGAAAACAAAAATATACATGGGAAGGATACAACGATATGGATTTATTTTCCTTGATGGGAAGGAAACCAAAGGATGTTTGATAAAGCATATTTTTAGTGGCAAAAGTTTACAAAAAAATAACCATAATTAGCGTGCAGAGCTCTCTATTTCCAGGTAAGGCTCCCTCACCTGGCGCTTGGTAGGAGGCAGTGGCAATTGATGGAAAGTCGAAGCACCTTTTGTGTCTTTGGTTTGGAAACAAAGCTCTTCTTTCTAAAGAATGGTAATCCAAAACAGAAATTTTCCAGCCTCAAATATGCAATGGGAAATCAATCTCAGTCTTGTATGGATTGCACTCTGTACATGGAGAAGACAATGAAGGAAATCTTAAGGCAAAATTGGAGGATTGAAGTTGATGGACAAACCTCAGGGAGTTGTAAAATACGGTGTGTAAAAGTATTACAAAAGTTCTGAAAGCTGCCTATTCTCTTGTGAAGCTTTGCGCTCTCCATCTGTCAATCATCATCCCCCTCACTGTTAAAAGTCAGAGGGCTGGGTGGTTACTTGAGCTACAGGAAAACATGGATCCAGTTTGGCCTAGTAGTTAAGGCACTGGGATAGAAAGTGGGAGACTCTTGAGTTCTAATCCCACCTTCAGCACCAACACTGGCTAGGTGGTTTTGGACTAGGTGATAGTTAGTTTTAGTCCCTTTTGGACCAGCCCCTACGTGATTGTGAGTGCTAATCCCACCTCAGGACTGAAAGCCAGTTGGGGGACTTTAGGCCAATTACCAGGAGACTGTGAATTTTAGTCCCGCCTTAGCCATGAAAGCCAGCTGGGTGGCCTTGGCCAATCATTCTCATTCAACCCAACCAGGGGTGGAAAGAACCGGCAGCAAGCCACCTCTGAACCCAACCCACCTGGGAGAGGTGGTGGTGTGGGGAAAATAGGAGGAAGGAGTATTGTGTGTCTTCCCTGCCTTGTGTTATTTGTAAAAATAATAAAGACGGGCTAAAAAAACTCAATCAATGAAACCAAATGCCAGCAGTAAGTTCTCTTTCTGATCATTCGCAGCTGTTTTAGAAAGACACTAAGTTAAGGTGACCAGACGTCCCGCTTTTGGCGGGACAGTCCCGATTTTTAATAATTTGTCCCGCGTCCCGTGTCGTTTTAAAAATGTCCCAATTTTTGTAGAAAGGGTGCCCCACCCCTTTTGACTCCACCACATGGCTTCCTCTTGCAAACATTTTCACTCATTTTTCCAAGTCTATCTTTGTCTATAGTGGCTGTGCGCCGGGAGGGCGGCCTGTGGGGCTGGAGGTTGCGCGGCGACTGCGCGCTGCCGAGCGCTAGCAGGAGTCGCGGGGCGGGCTGGCCGAGCGGCCTCGCACGCAGCTCGCCTCACCGCCTGATGGAGGCTGCCCAGCTTCTGGCGCTGCTGCGCCTCTGCTCTGCCGCCAAAGATGTCACCGCCACCACCTCGCCGGCCCTTCTCGCCCGGAAGTCCACTGCCCAGGAGCCGCCCGAAGCTTCCAGCCCGCCTGGGGCAAGTTGGCCGCGGTGCAGCCGGTGGTGGGCATCAGCCAGAGGGTGAAGATGAGGCCAGGCAAGAAGAAGGACCTGGGCATGCTGGGCTACGTGTGGGCACCCCTTCAATTCCCCCCTTCCACTTTTCTCCTTGAGTATTGAACTAGGTGGTGAGTATTTTAATTTGTTGGGCCTGGAATGTCTTATCAACTTCCGTAGACCAAATTTTTAATCAAGAACACCCCCCCCCCGGGTCAATGGTGTCCCACTTTACCAATTTTAAAATCTGATCACTTTACACTAAGTGCCTGTAGCGATATTTCGGAGTCCATTATATACTGTGGAGTTCAATGACAAATTTTGATTTCTCTTTCATGTTAGGAAAAGTCTAGAAATTTATAGCCCATTCTGACCTTGTTTCTTTCTTTTGCTGAACAAAAGAAGGGGGGAGGGAATCTTCCCACAGCTGCAGAGAGTCCTGCCTAACATTCCAGAGTTATCTCGCCAAGTCATGCCGTCTCCTGAGCTGGGAATACAAGGCCAGGAAATCTTGAGGCCGAATTTTAATAAACCCTCGAAAATTGCTCACTGAGATTGATCCTCCGCACAGGCTCAGCGCAGTGCACCAAGGACCTTGGAGTATCTCCGCTGCTTGAAAATGGGGTTCCCAGGAAACAGGAAAAAAGTTGGAGAGAAGAAAAAGGGGTTAGAACAGATAGCCATAGAATTAAATAGTGGGGGGGGAAAGGGCGAAGGGAGAGAAAATTAGAGGGCATAGTTACAATGCAGATTCAAAAGTAAGTGAAATAAAGGAATTAAAAGAAGTCTATGGGAGACAACAACAAAAAAGCTAAAAATTTGGATGAGGGTGAAAGATGTGGGATAAAGGGAAAGGAATGTAAAGCAACATTTTATGAAAATACCTTATAATGTGTATGAATATCAGAACTATAGAAGTTGGATAACTGCTCTTTATGTGGTGTGAGACAGAAGGATCATGTCTTTGAATATTAGAATGATAGGAGAAGGGGGAAGGAGAGGGGGCTAAAATAGAGGCAGAAATAAGAGGGGAGGAAATAGCAAAAACAGATGTTAAGATGATACAATATATGGTAGAACTATGAGATGGTTCAGAATTGAAGGATGATAGTAGAAATTACGTGCTAGTAAAACTAAAAAACGAAAATGAAATGAAATTACTAGGAATAATACTGTTATGTTTATTGGTATTGAACTGTATGACATCCAGGAATCAAACCATTCATGCAATGAGATGTATGAAAATAAAATAAAAACTTTATTTTAAAAGGGAGAAGAAAATGGGGTTCCCAGCAACTCAAGGGATAGCATCTTGCTTAGCGGGGTACAATGTAGACTCGCTTCCTTGTGGTGTACCCCAGGCAGTATGACTTTGTCATGGTCTACAGATTCTGACTACTGGACCACCCAAGGATCTCCCAGCAAGAAGACACAACATGAGTTCTGAAAATAAAAACACTGGTTAATACTGTATTCTGTTACACCACAGGAATAAAATAAAAACCTTGTTTAATACGGGGTGTGTATGTGTGTCTGTTTAATTTACTTGCTGTAGTGGAACACAAAGGCTCAAAAAACTCCTTACCTGCTGGTTTGTTCATTGTCTGCAAATCCTCAAAAGAGGTAGCTGGCACCGGGCCGCTACCTGACACACTTGGCAAAACAGCATTAGCCATTTACCCATGAACCACAAATCTTAGGAGAGCAGAGGACCTCCCACACTCATTAAGCCCACAACCAATTAATTCTCAAAATCTCCCAAACTTACTTTGCTAAGGGGCACACCAAGATTTACCATGACATTCACTGGTTTCGTTCAATTTTGCAGCTACATGCATTGCTCGCGATCATGTGACACAGCTGGAAAAGGTATGTAGGTCGGACGGGAGGAATTCAAAATTATTGTAATTTATTTTGTAAGTAATTTTTTATTGTGAGTAATTTGTGTGTGTGTTTGTGTATGCGTTTGTGTTTCTTTCTTCACTCAAACAAACTCAATTTGAGAGAGAGTTTGTTTGAGAAGAGAGGGAAGGGGCAGAGGCAGGGAGGGCCGCCTTGTTTAAGAAGAGAGGGGCAGCCTGTCAGCAGAAACTGGTCTTTTACCTGCCTCTGCTGGCGGGCTGTCGCTTTCTTTCTTTTGCCTGCTGTGCCCCCCTTCCCTTTCTCCTCTCCCTCCCACCAGGAACCCTGTCCTGCTCCCCTCTCCCTTTCCTCTTCCTCCTCTCCCCTTTCTTTGCCGGCTGCCTCCTCGCCCCCTGCCTCCTCCATCCCCACCACTGTGTCCGACAAGCATCTTGCGTTTATGGTGGACATAAACACGAGACACCTGTCAGACACAGTGGCAGGGACATTGCTTCTTGCCGCTGCCGCGCTCCACCACCTTGCCCCCCCCCCCCCGCCGCCTCTGTCCCTGTCGCTGTGTCCGACAGGCATCTCACATTTATGGCAGACATAAACAAGAGATGCCTGTCAGACACAGCAGTGGGGACGTTGCTTCTCGCCGCTGCCATGCTCTTGCCTCACCAACCGTAATCCTCACCGCACGTCACCAGTCTGAAGTGGTGTAGGGTTTCCTGCCTAAGCAGTGGGTTGGACTAGAAGACCTCCAAGGTGCCTTCAAACTATTCTCTTCTCTTCTCATGTGCCTAGTGAGGGCAAAGAGGTACCAAAATAATTAATGCAGCAGTTTCCATCCGACACATGCACAATAAAACAATATTAGTATACACCGAGTAAAAATATTTTATATCAATATTCTCTTAAATACGTTTTGACAACTCTGAATGCCTGCATTTCTTGGAAACGGTGTGACTTCAATTCTGCTGAAAAGAGAAGGAAAGAGAAAGCTTTATTCTTATGTCATAACTGGCTGCTCCCACAGCTAGGAGTATCCTAAGTTTATTTAAAGAAATTTCTTTTAAACTATTAGTGTCATCGATGCCAAGGCCAGTGAGTGTGTGTGTGTTTGTGTGTGTGCATATAGATATTGCTTAAGCTTTGTTTGCAGTTCCCTTCAGTGGCCTTCCTCGATCAACTGCACATTATTTATTCTTTTAACCAAAGTTTTTATTTATGTATTAATACTCCAAGATAAAGAAATACCAAAGAAAATAGTAGGAAAGAAAGGGGAGGGAAAGGGGAAGGGAAAAGTGTGGGAAAAAGGAGGGAAGGAAAAAAAAGGCATTGACTTCTGACTTCCTTTGGTTAGAATAAAATAACATCAAATCTCAACTGTTTACTTTTACATAATGCAGGTAGTTCTCAACTTACAACCACAATTGAGCCCAAAATTTATGTTGTTATGTTGTTAAGTTATGTTGAAGTTGTAAATGCTCCAATACTGGAAGTTTTTAAGAAGATGTTGGATAACCATATGACTGAATAGTGTAAGGTTTCCTTCCTAACTGGGGGTTAGACAGAAGACCTCCAAAGTCCCTTCCAACTCTATTCTATTTTATTCCATTCCATTCCATGCTATTCTATTCTTCTATAGGAATCCTGGGAAATGAAAACCACACATCTTAGAGTGGTCAGGTTTGAGAAACATGGATCTAGCCGGTGGAATAATCAGAGTCCCTGTTGCATCTTTCTGCAGGAGTGGGTTGATCAAGAATACTTTTTAGATGGTCCTCCTTGACTATTGGGTTATAGTATTTCCTTCCCCATCCCTAGGGGAAAACACTACTTTAACACTTGTATAGCTCAGAGTATATTAGGGCTGTTCAGGGATATTTTGGGCTTTGGAGGAAAACAATCGTGAGAATGCCGCAGCAGAAAAAGAATGATGGAGTTCCTATAAATGAAAAAAGACTCCGAGTTGGAGGGCTAGAGAGGCCTCTAAGTCACTAACTTAGTAACTTGGTACAGGAGTATATATTGGCCTTTCCCAATAGATGGCAGTTTTGCTCCGCTTAATCTTAGAACATAAAGTGATCGGGAACCATGTCTGGGTGATCACTCTACTACTTTAAACTTTATGCCCTTAGAATATCCGAAACGTGCTTTTTCAAGAGGCAACTGGACTTTCTGGTTTTTCGTTGAAGATGTTTCGCTTCTCATCCAAGAAGCTTCTTCAGCTCTGAAGATGAAAAAAAAAAGCACCTTTTGGACAACCATTACCTGGATGACTGAGAATCTCCATAGATAATTACCCTTAGAATAGACTAGAATAGTATATAATGGAATTGAATAGAATAGAAGCTGGAAGGGACCCTGGAGGTCTTCTAGTCCATCCCCCTCCTCAAGCAGGAGAACCTTACAGTATTGACCAAGAAGAGAAACAATATCAAGTGTCCTTTAAAGCAAATTGCTCATTTTGTTTTGATAGAGGAAACAATACTAGGTCCAGACTGCAATTCTCTTCAGTGATATGATTCTAGGTCTCCTCATCTGCTCTGGGAAACCCAAGCAATGTTGTCTGGTTGTTATTGGGATAGGAGGCCACAAAGAGATCCAAGGGTCGATAGCTAAACTAGGAAGTTGGAAAAATATCCTCAAAGGAGCTGGTGACAAACCCAGTTAGCTGCAGTTGCCAAGAAAGCCTGGTAGATATAACCACGGAGTCATCAGGAGCTGAATTCAGGTCAAACAAGGTTTTACTTCAGACTGAAAGGAAAAACACCCCAAGATAAATGTCATATTTTGGTAGCTGTGAGCAAGTCTTTGTGCTGTCCAGCGTTCTGCTTTAAATGTGGGGAAGAGGGTCACCCGGCCTCTCTCACAGGACTGTTGTAAGATTTCAGCTCATGTTGAAATAGACAGTGAAACAAAACACAGATCAGATTCTACTATGGAGTCTTCCAACTTCATTGCACTGAGTCTTTGGATCCCACACAAACGATTAAGGGCATGAAATAAATACATGAGCACACACACAGTTCTTATAGATTTCTCATGCTAGTAAAATGGTTGGATGGAAAGAATATTGCTCTCCAACAGCTGAAAGGGCCTAATGGTTATCACGCTCTTGGTAGATACGTTCCAACAGTTCCATAAACGTCATGCTTTTCTCTACTTCAGTTTTAGCACTTAAAGCTTTCAGTTTCCATGTGCTTCAATGTTCATCTAGACCGAGTTTCCTGCAACTGCCTCTGTTAAAAACTTTCTTATAATAGACTACTGCCTTGCTCAAAATAGAGTCACATTTACTGTTTATCTGTGGCAAGGGTTTTATTTTTTTTGCATTAGCTCCTGCAGCTGCCTCTTTTATTCAAACCGAACCTGCTGCATGAAGCCCCCTGATTTCTATTTTTGTCTTACAGAGGTATGATATTGAACAATGCAAAAATACCCATTCTTCTTCTTTCTGGCTTCTTAGGATATTCCCAGAGCAACTTTCTTTTATCTGGATTTCTCCAGATGTTTTGCTGCTGTGAGACTAGGCCGAAGCTGCCATATCTAAAGAGGAAGGATTTGCCTAAGCAAGGCAGGTAAAAGTCAGGCATCTTGTTTAAAAGATCCCCCTCACAGAGGTAATTAAGAGAAACCCAAGTCACTAAGGAAGCAAAGGAAAAATTCACCTCAGCCAGACAAAAGAAGTTGGCCCTGAGCATATGACAGGGGTGTCAAACTCAATTCATTGAGGGCCGCATCAGGGTTATGTTTGACTTGGGGGGGGGCAGGGTGTGTGTGGTCAGGGTGGGCATGGTTAGCTCGACATCACTTGTGTCTGGGGCACCTGTGGTAGCCTGAGCACTCTGCCAGTGAAAACTGGCTCCCAAGCTCTGTTTTCGACTGCGACGGCTTCCTGCAACCCTCTGCCAGTGAAAACGGAGCTCTGAAGGGCCGTATGGGCCCTCCCGAGCTCCATTTTCACTGGCAGAGGAACCACGGGCCAGTCCTTTGCTGTTTCCCAGGTGGCCCCACGGGCCAGATCTAAGCACCCCATGGGCCAGATCCAGATCCCGGGCCTTGAGTTTGACACCTCTGGTGTATGGGAAACTTCTCCCCAGATCCCATCAACAGGCAAGGGTAGCAGCCAGTCTTGAGAATCTACAAAGCAAAACAACCAGGGACTTTAGAGGATACAAGAGATTTTGAAGCCCACCTATTCTTTGGACCCAGATGGGCAGCTTCTGTCCCTCTGGCTAATGCTTGACAGCCTACTTGAGAAGGACATGGATGAGTGTGTGCATGTGTAGTTTTGTTGTTGCTTTAAATTCATTGGGTTTTGTGTATTCCGAAGAACAAGTTATGCATCAGGGTTTGAGCGTGGCTGTTGACCGGGATTGTGATGGTGTAAGTGATGAAAAGCCAAACCTGGGAGTGCACATAACAGAACCAACTGGAGATATCTTCCAATGTTTATTTAAAGTCTTCCAATATTTGAGGGGCTGCCGCAAAGATGACAGGGTCAACCTCAATAGTGGGTTTCGGCTTCAGTTGCAACCGGTACGCTGCAATGGGAGCCGGCTGTGCACCATGGGCATGCGTGCTGCGCGCGCATGCGCATCCACTGCCTGCGATGCTCCACCTGCTCGGCGGAGTATTGCGCAGGCGCTGTACACTGCGTGCGCATGCACAGATGGCCCGTTTCCTTCAAATACAGGTAAGGAACGAGGGCTGGCAGGCGGGCCCTCTAAAGCACTGTTCCGGTAGGGTGGTTGCTGCTTCCAGCAGGCACTGATACACGCCTACCGGGGCATACCGCCTGCAACCCACCACTGGTCAACCTATTCTCCAAAGCATCTTAGAGCAAACCAAAAAGTAATGGCTAGAAGCTTATCAAAGAGAGAGAGACAACCTAGGATTAGGGGGAGATTTCATGTTGGTGAATCGGTGGAACGGCTTGCCTTTTAGAGGTTGTGGGTTGCTCCATCACTGGAGGTTTTGAGAAGAGATTAGGCAGTCATTTGTGTGAAATGGTATAGGTAAATATTGACCTGGGTGGACGGGAGTGTCCAAAGGGTCAATGTTGCTGCTATTATTGTGCATTGTAGTTGTCAGAGTCCCAAGTAACACAACCCCAAAAGAAAGATCTCCGAGATCTCATCAAAGAACATTTTATGAGGGCATGTCAAATTGGCACGATGCTGGGGAAAACCGGATCTAAGTTTCCACAGGCTTTCCCCCCCAATTAAAAACAAAAGTTTGTCACTTCCCCAGAGCTGTCAGTCACATGGTCCAATCAGCACACAGTCCCGATGTGGGATGGCTTCAGTCTCCACCTCCCAACCACTTGTGCGCACGCACACACATGATCTTGGTTCCCAGGAGAAAGAATGTTGTTTGGGTTATAGCACCCCAGCTATCTCTACACACACACACACACACACACTGCTATCCCTCATCTCCAGTCTGTGTCAGCATTGAAGCTTTGAAGAAAAGAAAAACCCCAGTAGAGCAGGAAAATGGCCACTGTCTAGCAATAGCAATAGCAGTTAGACTTATATACCACTTCATAGGGCTTTCAGCCCTCTCTAAGCGGTTTACAGAGTCAGCATATTAAGGTAGGCTAATAGACCTAATTAGGGCTAACAGTTCTGTAGTTCACGTTTAATATCAAATACTCTGATCAAAGTTAGGTTTTGCACCATTGACAGAAAGCAATTGCTGACAGTTGCTGAAGTGGCAGTAAGTATTTTTATGCATCTGGGAACAAGCAGACCCAGACAGGGAGTTTCCTGTTATCTTGCAAGATATGTCCTGTTTTGCTTTTCTATATGTCACACATGATCTATAAGGCGCTGACCATGTATATTCTTGGAATAGTAACTGTTGGCCATCTGGCATAGACATTTTTTGGTTCCTCTTATTACCTTATATGCTTAGATACTGCCTCTACAGATGTTGACGTAATTTGCACTATAAATGTATGTCTTTAAGAACCTTTCGGGGTTCAAACTTCTTATGCTTGTTTGGAATGTTTGAACCTGCGCATTCAATAAACTTTTCCTATATTGCATCGCTTGGCTTCGTTGTCTACAATATTGCCCCCAACAACAATCCGGGTCCTCATTTTACCCACCTCGGAAGGATGGAAGGCTGAGTCAACCCTGAGCCGGTGAGATTTGAACAGCCGAACTGCAGTACTGCAGTCAGCTGAAGTAGCCTGCAGTGCTGCAGTGTCTAACCAGCTTCGGGGTTGACAGTAGTATTAATTAAAGAAGATGGTCCTTGACTTACAACCACAATTTCCATTCTTAAGTAAGGCAATTGTTATGTGAGTCGTACCCAATTTTATGACTTTTTTGCCACAATTGTTAAGCGATTGTCATTGCCATTGTTAAGTGAAACATGCAGTTGTTAAGCAAATCCAGATTTCCCGGTTGACTTTCCTTGTCGGAAGCCAGCTGGGACATTCACAAATGTCAATCACATGGCTGTGGGACACTGCAACTGTTGTAAATACTTGTTGGTTGCCAAGAGCCAAATGTTGATCAGGTGACTGAGGATGCTGCAACTGTTGTAAGTGTGAGGCCTGGTTGTAAGTCACTATTTTCAGGGCTGTGGTAACATGGTCACCAACAAATGGTTGTAAGTCAAGGGCAACCTGTATTTTCCTTTAATCAATGTTTGGAGGTCAATGAACAATTCAAAACTTCATGGACAGGGCAAGGAGCTGAAGAGTTTGGAGATACCTGATCTAGATCAGGGATGTCCAACCTTGGCACCTTTGAGACCTGTGAACTTCAATTTCCAGAATTCCCCAGCCAGCATGGCTGGCTGAAGAATTCTGGGAGTTGATGTCTAAAGGTCTTAAACAGTGGTGGGATTCAAATAATTTAACAACCAGTTCTCTTCCCTAATGACCAGAAGGGTAGGCGGGGCTCAGTGGTCATGTGACTGGGTGGGCATGGCCAAATCAGCATCACTCAGGTTGATGGGCATTTCAGCTTAGCTGTGACAATGTGATAAGGGTTAACCAGAGAGGCCATTTCTGTAAGCAAGACAATAAAGATTAGGCTAGAAAAAACACAGTTTCTTTTCTGCCTTGCTTACAGGATTAGCCCTGTAAAGTGTAAAAAAACAAAAGGAGATTTCTTCCAAGAACCGGTTCTCCGAACTGCTTAGAAAGTTAACAACCGGTTCTCCTGAATAGGTGCGAACTGGCTGAATCCCACTACTGGTCTTAAAGTTGCAGAGGTTGGATACCTCTGATCGACAGGTTGGGATAAGCTTTCAGAGCCTGCCCCAAGGGTACTCCTTGAAGAGGCAACTGGACCTTCTGGTTTCTCTTTGAAGCCCTTTCATTGTCCTGTCTTAGAATATAGTGAAGTGTTAGAAGTTAACAGGCTCTGAAAGTCTATGAAGATTCTCAGTCATCCATCCAGGCAACTGGACTTTCTGTTTTGTTTTGTTTTTGAAGAAGTTTCACTTCTCATCCAGGAAGCTTCTTCAGCTCTGACTGGATGGTGGGAAATGGAAGGATTTGTACTCTGTCCAGTCAGAGCTGAAAAAGCTTCCTGGTTGAGAAGCAAAACATCTTCAAAGAAAAACCAGAAAGTCCAGTTGCCTCTTGAAAAAAGCATCTTTGAGCCAACCACGATCTGGATGACTAAGTATCTCCATAGACTTTCAGAACCTGTTAACGTCTAACATTTCACTATATTCTGAGACAGGACAATGAAAGGGCTTTCACCAGCATGATTGTACACATAAGAATTATTCGGGTTCCCATGACATGCTGAATTCACTTAACCTGGGAATCCTCCTAGCATGATCTGCTTCTGAAGCAGTTGCAGGCAGTGTGAGAAGTTGAGAAAAGCGGATTGATCTCCATACAGCCTTAAATTCACATTGATAAAGTCCTTCGTGAGAGGCGGGGGAAACACACCTCTGTGTGACACAACTGGAGGCGTGTAAGATGGCCTTGCCAGTGAAGAACACACTGAGGCCGTGGTGGGAGGAGACTTTCTTGGCCAAAAGGAAGTTAGTGGGGGAAGAATTTTTTTTTCTTCTCTTTCTTTCCACGAGAGGAGCCATGGCTACTGCTGCTGCTGCTGGAGCTGTTGCTAACTTATTGCCATCAACTCGCTGTGAGCTCCACAACAAACCTCTGAACTTCTTCTGCCAGAATGAGTTGGCTTTGATCTGCACCCAGTGTGCCAAAAGCAAGAAGCATCACACTCACACTGTTCTTCCCATCAAAGAAGCAGCCCAAAAAAAGAAGGTGAGTGAGTGATTGGCTTTTCTAGGCAATTTTGGGATCTCCTGCTTGGCATCTCATTCCAGGTATTTTCTGAAAAAGAGGCAAGATTCTTCCAGAATTGTAAGCTTGGAATTCTGGCTGGGAAGCTTGGAAAATGAAGTCACCTGTCCAGCAGGTAGCAAATCGAGAAACGTAACTCTTTGTAAAGCATGCTGAACAGATTTTTTTGAGCATCCTAGCTTGACTGTAGATTGTTACTCCAGGGTTTATTTAGAAAAAGAGGCAGGAGGTACAGGATATATACAATATAAAACTTTGAATGTGCTTCTAAACTTTGGCAAACGGAGCAGGGAAACAGAACAAATGAAATATTTTGCTTTGAATTCCTTCATCCTACTAGGTCTAGTAATAAGTTTAAGACTTGGAAGAAAACTCTTTTTGGTATCTCCAAGTAACGTTATAAATTACTCTTCCAGAATTTCTTAACATATTATCAATCTAGTTCAACTATGGATTATAAAAATCATAAACGGTAACTATTGATACCAGGGTTAGGAAATCACCCAGGAATCACCCAAGAGCACATCTCTCTCTCTCTGTATGTATTTTTTTAAATAAAATTTTATACATACATAATTAAAAATTAGTAGAAACTAATATAGAATAAGAAAAAGAGGGGGAAAAGCTGGGAAGGAAAGTAGGATGGGAGGGACGGAGGAAAAGAGACAAAGAAAGAAAAGAAAGAAAGTAAGAAAGAAAGAGAAAAGAAAGAAGGAAGGAAGAAAAGGAAAGAACAAAAGAAAGAAAGAGAGAGAGAAAGAAAGAAAAAGGAAGGAAGGAAGGAAGGAAGGAAGAAAAGGAAAGAACAAAAGAAAGAAAGAAAGAAAGAAAGAAAGAAGAAAGGAAGGAAGAAAAGGAAAGAACAAAAGAAAGAAAGAAAGAAAGAAAAAAGGAAAGAAGGAAGGAAGGAAAGAAGGAAGGAAGGAAAGAAGGAAGGAAAGGAAAGAACAAAAGAGAAAGAAAGAAAGAAAGAAAAAGATCTAATATTTATAGCATTTATAAATACAATTATAAATTTACTTCTTGCTCTATGGTTATAGCATAACCTATGCTAACTATCAAAACTATAAATTGTAAGTTCATTTTTTTTCTGTTTCATGTAAAACGTCTATGGAGGTTTCCAGTCACCATGTCATCTATCTTTTTCCGAAGAGTATTAATAGGTATTAATTTTCCTATTAAGAGGAAGACGAGAACTGCAGCTGCTGTGGCTTTATCCAGCTCCCCCTTGAGGTCCCAGCCCAGGATGGAGTTCTCTTCCTCCTCAGTCCCCCCCACCATTCAGACGAATTTCTTGCAAGGAAGGTTGAGTTTCATCTTCCAGTCAATCTCCCTTCCTTCAGCCTGAGCAAAAGGCATCCACCAACATCAGAGGAAAAGAAACTCTAATATTTCCCTTTTCTTTGTTATTCTGTTGAGCTGCAATGATAGGAGAGAATTACAGGAGCAAAACATTCTACCTCCCCTTCCCATGAAGTCCCACTGACACAAAAACAGCTGCTCTGCAGAGGACTGGAGCTGAGTCCAGGAAAAGTCAGTTCTTATATGAGTGGAATCGATTAAATCAAGTTGATATATAGAGATACAAGACCAAAGTTTGTTATCCTTTTAGAACAATCCCATAGATTTGCAATGGGGAATGTTTTTCTTTTTCCATGTCTGGCATACCCAAACTGCTATTGATTTATGGAAGACGTTTTCCTCCCTTGTTTTATTTATTGTTTTAATGCCTTTATCCATTCTTTTTTGGTTTCTGAAAGAAAACAGGCACAGGAAATAACCTGAGCTCCCTTACCTATAGCAATTGGAAACCCTTTCCTTATGAATGGTTCACCGACAAAAGGGCGAACGAGGCCGGCGGCGTCCTCGCGCACGCGTGCGGCACGCGCGTGCGTACTAGCTTCTGTGCGATGCTCCAGCTGCTCCTGGAGGATCGCGCAGGCGCTGTATGCATCCTGCACATGCGTGGAAGCGCAGAATTCGTCAAAACCGGGTAAGGAGCGGGCGCAGGTGCGCGGGCGCGCGCGGGTGGGCCCTTCGCCGTTCCCGGAAGTTACTTACTTCCGGGTTCGGCGACCAACCGGTTCGCAGGGACTGCCGCGAACCGGTTGAAACCCACCCCTGCTGAGTGTAAAACAAGAAGCAATGGGTGGAAACTAATCAAGGAGAGAAGCAACTTAGAACTGATAGAACAATTAATCAGTGGAACCACTTGCCTCCAGACATTGTGAATGCTCCAAACACTGGAAGTTTTAAAGAAGAGATTGGACAACCATTTGTCTCAAAGCATATAGGGTTTCCTGCCTAAGCAGGGGGTTGGACTAGAAGACCTCCAATGTCCCTTCCAACTCTGCTATTCTATTCTATTCTATTCTATTCTATTCAGTATTCTATTCTATATTCTATTCTATTCTATTCTACTCTATATTCTATTGATATGTTCATTTATATCTATGGAGACTCTCAGTCATCCAGGTTACGGTTGTCCCGAAGGGGCTTTTTTTCAAGAGGCAACTGGAGTTTCTGGTTTTTCTTTGAAGACATTTCACTTCTCTTCAGAGCTGAAGAAGCTTCTTGGATGAAAAGTGAAACATCTTCAAAGAAAAAACCAGAAACTCCAGTTGCCTCTTGAAAAAAAGCACCTTTGGGAAAATAGTTCATTTAGTGACTGTTCCAAGTTACAACAGCACTGAAAAAAGTGACGTCTGACCATTTTTCACCCTATAAGACCGTTGCAGCATCCCCATGGTCACATGATCAAAAGTCAGCTGGCGACTGGGTTCATATTTATGACGGTTGCGATGTCTTGGGGGCCATGTGATCAGCTTTTGTGCCCTTCTGGCAAACAAAGTCCATGGGGAAGCCAGATTCACTTAACAACCATGTTACTAGCTGAACAAATGCCATGATTCACTTAAGAACTGTGGCAAGAAAAGTTGTACAAGGGAACTCACATAACTAATGTTTCACTTAGCAACATAAATTTTGGGCTCAATTGTCGTCATAACTCGAGGACTACCTGTACCACACTATGCCTTGATTGCTTGCTTTGGGTTCTCGGTTTGATTCCATAGGGCAGTGTTTCTCAACTTTGGCGACTTTAAGTCCTGTGGACTTCAACTCCCAGAATTCCCCCCCCCAGCTGGCTGGGGCATTCTGGGAGTTGAAGTCCACAGGACTTAAAGTCGCCAAGGTTGAGAAACATTGCCATAGGGGGAAGTAAAGCAGCCTAGGAATTAGGAGTTAGTTACGATGACAATGTGCAGCTGGTTTTCAGTTTTGCAGTCCTCATCCTTCAAAATGGCTGTGTGGGCTTCAGCCAGATTGTGGTCGTGCAGCTGCACAAGATGGGACTGTGGTTTAATGTCCACAAAGGCCACACTTAAGTAATATTAAGTGCAGCCTATCTTACTGTTTTGTGTGTATCCTGCTATCAGATTATTAAACCCTAAGATTGTAGCTTGGTTTATGGCATGAGTATAATCTTTATGGTTTATTGTTATGTTTTAACATGTACAATCTATTGCAAACTCAACATTTTGACCTTTGAGAAAGATAGAGAGGTATTTATTGTCTCAAACAACAGCTCAGATCTGATGAAGCTACTTGAAAAAGGAAGTAAGGTTGCAAACGTTAATGTACTTCAGTATTTTATTATTCACACACACACACACACAAACACACACAATTGGTAATCACAATAAACTAGGGAAATGGCTGCATAGAACCCTTTCACATCTCCTGCCCATTGCAAGAGATGTGATTTGGTTGCCTTGGCACATATAGGCCGAAAGCTGAGTCAACCATAGAGACCCGCAAGAGGAAGATCGATAGACAGGCTTGGCAAACGCTGTGTAAGTTTAGTTGCAGTCGTGGGAGGACTGGGAAGTGGGAAGTCTGGAGACCATCCTATCTTTGTCATGCATACGTTCCCATGCAAAACCAATAACCAATCATCTGGTCTACTGCTTCTGTGGTGCATAGGGAAGAGACACACATTTTATTTTATTTTTTTAGCTTGTCAAACATGTATAGGATAGCAGGTATAAGTATCAACATGGACATGAACAAAGGAAATGAATACAAATAAATGGGGACAGTAGGACAGGGACGGAAGGCACGCTGTTGTGCTTAAGCATGTCCTCTTTACGGACCTCTTAGGAATGGGGTGAGGTCCACAGTAGACAGTTTGAGGTTGAAGCTGTGGGGGTTTGAGGCTGTAACAACGGAGTCAGGTAGTGCATTCCAGGAATTGACCACTCTGTTGCTGAAGTCGTATTTTCTGCAATCGAGTTTGGAGCGGTTCACCTTGAGTAAATTATTTATATTGAGTAAACTACATTCAAAGAAGCTACAATGCTTTTTTGTATCCCTGCGGTTTCTATCTAGACCAGTGGTAGTCAACCTGGTCCCTACCGCCCACTTGTGGGCGTTCCAGCTTTCATGGTGGGCGGTAGGGGTTTTGTCCAATACTGAAGCACTTTCCTTTTTTTAAATTTAATTGACTTCCCTACTTTATAAATCACCATTACTGTGGAATTGGGTGGGCAGTTAGAAAATTTTACTACTGACAGAGATACAAAAGTGGACGGTAGGTATAAAAAGGTTGACTACCCCTGATCTAGACATTCAAATCTAATTTTCTTCGCCTCTTCCTCCCTGTGACATTTTAATAGGCTGAAATCCAGAATCACGTGAAAAAGGGAAGAGAAGTTGCTAGGCTGTATGAGAAGCATGTTGAAGTAAGCACTCAGAAACTATCGGTAGGTATCTCTGGTTTTATTTGGTTTTGTTGTTTATTTCTGTGTTCCGCTATGCTAGTGAAGAGAGTTATAACAAAAAGAGCCCCGGGAAATGGCAGGACCCATTTCACTGGGTAAAGATAATCCTTGACTTAACATCCACAATTGAGCCCAAAATAGTTGAGATTTGGAGATGCCAATTGCGCCACCATTCTGACAATCCCAATAATGATATATCTGCAGGAAAGGTCAGGAGAAGAACAACTCAAGTTGGTGCATGAATTTGAACAGTTCCACCAGGCTGCCAAGGACCAAATGCAGTTCTTGATTTCCCATCTGGAAGAACTGAAAATCGACATCTTAGACTATCAGAAAAAAAACCACGCCAGGCACACCGCCAACACAACCCAACTGAACACCTTGATTGGAGACATAGAGAGGAAGTGTGATCAGCCAGAGGCTGAATTCTTGAAGCAAATGACTCAGATCAACAGCTTGGTCAGTAACTTAGAGAAACTACGCCACGACCTTCCTGAAGAATGCCTCAAAGTGAGAACTTTCATAGAAATGCTCTTGATCATTGGCTTTGTGTGTGTGCGGATGTATCTGTGGGTATAATGTGTGTTGTTGTGGCCTGCCAGAGGCCAGTAGAGCTGGCAGCAGATTTGGACAGTGAGGGGGTTGGGGAGGAAGATGGGCCAGTCCTGGAGTCTGGGGAAGGCTCTGAGGAGGGCTCTGTGTCGGAGGCAGAGAGTGGGCCAGGGCTGTATGCCAGTTTTCAGCTGCCTTCAGAGTCAGACATCAGTGAGGCAGAAGAACAGCTGGAGCCTGTTCCCAGTGTGCGCATGTGCAGAGTTGCTAGCAGCTAGATGAAGGGAACAGCTAAAGAACAGGGGGCGACTTGGGACTATGGCCACAAGTGGATGATGAATGGCCCCTCTCAGAGGAAATAAAAGAGGAGCGAAAAGGGAATGGAGTTTGCAGGAAACAATATTTCGCTTAATTGGTTTGTGACTCTTTGAGATGAGCAGTAAATTAATAAAAGGGTTTTTTTGTCGGGACAAGGAGTTGCTTCATTCTCTCGGGAAGCCTCAGTCAGGACATGTATAATAAGCATTACAACATGCTTATTCCTCTATGGTGTGAGAGTTTGTTCAGACTGAGAGTTTAGTTGCAATTTTGCTTAGAGGATTGAAACTATTGTATATAAACAATGAAGTCGAAAGGGAATCTTAAAAGTCCTATAAGTGAATTACAGCTGAGTTTACTAAGTTCACAAATACTGCATATTTCAGGGAATAAGGTAAACATTTGCATTAATGCTGATGATTACATGAATGCTAATGCTAACCCTAACCCTTACAAAAATGGGAATTTTCTCTGCTTCCTTCTAGGAATATTTAGTTATTTCAAACTGGTACGTGCCTCTTCCTTACGCATTTTCCTTCTGCCTGGTGATGAAGTTTGGGATGAAAAGCCCCTGCATTTGAGCTTCTGAAACTGTTGCTGTCATTCCCTAGGCTCCTCTTTGCTCCCCCGTAACAAGATTGATAGAAATCTTTCTTTGAAAAAGAATACAGATAGGTTGTCTTAAATAATTGTAGCCAAAGCAATGCCTACGAACTGTTTTGGTCTTTGGCAATCTGGCCAGGTATTGTAACATGACCTCTTTAATCCATGCACTTCATTGTGTACAGCCTTACAGGGGTCTATCTGTCTATCATCTACCTGTCATCTGTCTGTCAATCTATAGTGTGTGTCTGTCTATCATCTATCTATCTATCTATCTATCTATCTATCTATCTATCTATCTATCTATCTATCTATCTATCTTATTGTCGATATCTCTATTATCATCTATAATTTATTTTACTGTCTATCAATATCTATCTATTATCCATCTATCATCTATCTTACTGTCTATTTATCCTACTGTATATCTCTATCATGTCTGTCTGTCTGTCTGTCTATCTTTCTATCTCTACCTACCTACCTACCTACCTACCTACCCACCTACCTACCTACCTACCTACCTACCTACCTACCTACCTACCTACCTACCTACCTATCTTTTTATCTTTCTTTCTATATTTCTATCTTTCTATCTTTCTTTCTATCTTTCTATCTTTCTATCTTTCTATCTTTCTATCTTTCTATCTTTCTATCTTTCTATCTTTCTATCTTTCTATCTTTCTATCTTTCTATCTTTCTTTCTATCTTTCTATCTTTCTATCTTTCTATCTTTCTATCTTTCTATCTTTCTATCTTTCTATCAGAGCCGAGGTGGCGCAGTGGTTAGGGTGCAGTACTGCAGCCACTTCAGCTGACTGCTAGTTCTGCAGCTCGGCGGTTCAAATCTCACCGGCTCAGGGTTGACTCAGCCTTCCATCCTTCCGAGGTGGGTAAAATGAGGACCCAGATTGTGGGGGCAATATGCCGATTCTGTAAACCACTTAGAGAGGGCTGAAAGCCCTATGAAGCGGTATATAAGTCTAACTGCTATTACTGCTATTGCTATCTTTCTATCTTTCTATCTTTCTCCATCCATCTATCCCTATTTACCTACCTACCTATCTCTATGTATTTATCCACCTATCCATCCATCAATCCATTCATCCATATCTCTCTATCTCCGTCATCATCTAATTTAGGTACCGCCCATCTCATTCTCACCCTGCCCTCTTAAAACACGAATGTGCTTAAGACTGTGCTCACATTATATCTTTTGCTACTTTGTGTAATACGCCAATTTCTGTGTGTTTTCACAGATAACTATATTGTTTTGTTTTCAAGTGCCTATATAGCCTACTGTTGTTGTTTCTTTCTTTTTTCCTATAGCTTTGGTGAAGGAAAGTATGAGGAAAACAATCTTGGTGACCTGGAACAGAGATTGGACAAAGTCATTGAACAAAATAAAGTTCTGAAGAAGACACTGAAGGCATGGAAAGGTATCAGGAGGAAAAGAAGGAGGAAAATGAAAGGCGGTAGAAACAGGCTTAAGGATTTATTTCTGTGATTGTTCCAGGTTTGGTCATGTTCTTGTGGCCATTGTCCTCAATAGCTTTCGCTTCCAGAAAATCTGTCTCTCCTTTACTTCTCTCACAATCTTCCATTTACTTTCTCCCTCTTGTGAGTGATGGGTGGAGATGATATGCATAGAAAAAAACCTTATTCTTTCAAATGTATGGTTTATATATGGGTGGTATTCAGCCGGTTTGGACTGGTTCGGGTGAACCGATAGCTCCGATGATCAGTTGGCCCCACCCAACCACCCCCGCCCTATCCTGTCCTTTACTTCCTGCTTTCTAGCTCATCTCAATCACACAGCACTGCTGATCCCCCCCCCCCCGCGGTTCTACTTACCGTTGCTGACTTGGAAGGGAAGCAGCTGAGCTTCTAAATTCTCCATTTTCAGTGTTGCGTACAAGCGCTTTAGACGCGTGCAAAGTGCCCACTCACCGAACCGGTTGTTAAACTGGCAGCATCCCATCACTGTTTATATGGGCTTATACATTCGCAGAAAAAAAATAGTAAATCCAAAAACACAGTTAGTTTCTTCGCTTATCACAAAAGACTAATTTAGATCTAGCAGATCAAAAAGAGAGTTTCCGAACATGAGACAGTCCATTATATGAGAATGCCAAAAATGGTGCTTGAAAAGAAATGGGAGTGAAAGACACCAGAGTGAGCCTAGAACACAATTCCAGGTGAAAATTGAAGGCTGGAAGAAGGAAGTCAGAGGTTTGTTATGGGAATTAAGGAGATACTTTGAAGAGTGGAATTGAAATGAATACTGTAAAGTAGTATCCAAGGAAAATGTTGATGAAATGGATGCTATCAATGCTAAAAGAATGTTGACAAATGTTAAAGGCATAGATTGGTAGGACACACCCAGTCAATTACTTGGACTACAGCATCCAGTTTTGGTCGCCACGATGTAAAAAGAGATGTTGAGACTCTAGTGTAGAAAAGAGCAACAAAGTTGATTTGGGGACTGGAGGCTGAAACATATGAAGAACTGTTGCTGGAATTGGGTATGTCTAGTTTGATGAAGAGAAGGACATCATAGCAGGGTTCTGATATCTCAGGGGCTGCCACAAAGAAGAGTGAGTCAAGCTATTCTCCAAAGGACAATGGTATAAGACAGTGATGGCTAACCTTTTTGCCATCGCGTGCCAAAAGCAAGGGGAGTGCAGGGGGGGGGTCATGCGCAGGCGTGCCCACAGGAGGGAAGCCTCCTGAAGCCTCAGGAGGATGAAAAACAGCCCATCAGGCAATCTGGAAGTTTAGGAACGGACTTCTGAGTAGCCCGTAGTGCGTTTTTCGCCCCATGGAAGGTGAAAAACAGCCCCACAGGCAAACCAGAAGTTCAGGAATGGATGGGTTGTCCATAGGGCCATTTTTCGCCCTCCAGAGGGCGAAAACAGCCCAACGCATAAACCAGAAGTTCGGGGATGGACTTCCAGTTTGCGTGTTAGGCTGTTTTTCGTCCTCCGGAGGCTTCAGGGAAGCCTCCTGAAGCCTCTGGAGGGCGGGGGGGGGGGGCATTTTTGCCCTATCCAGGCTCCTAGAAAGCCTTTGGAGCCTGGGGAGGGTGAAAAACGGGTCCATTGCGTGCAAAAAGTTGGGGTCACAAGCGCATGCCGGGGGAGGTCGTGCACATAGAATTATGGATGTGGGCACACACATGCACGACCCCCCTGCACTCCCCTTGCTTTTGGCATGCGATGGCAAAAAGGTTGGCCATCACTGTCTTACACCATTCCAGATAAATGGGTGTTGCTGTTTTTTGAAAAGCAGCAACAACTCCAGGGGCAAGCTGTTCCACTGAATAATCATTCTCACTGTCAGGAAATTCCTCCTTGATTCCTCTGTGCAGACCATTATTGTTATTGTTGTTATTGTTGTTGTTATCAATTATTATTATCAATTATTATTATTAATTACATATTATTAATTATTGATTGTTGAGCGCATTAATCATTAATCGTTAATCATTAACCATTTATTATTATTATAGTTATAAGTTATAAGTTAGTTATAAGTTATAAGTTATAAGTTATAAGTTATAAGTTATAAGTTATAAGTTATAAGTTATAAGTTATAAGTTATAAGTTATAAGTTATAAGTTATAAGTTATAAGTTAGTTATAAGTTATAAGTTATAAGTTATAAGTTATAAGTTATAAGTTATAAGTTATAAGTTATAAGTTATAAGTTATAAGTTAGTTATAAGTTATAAGTTATAAGTTATAAGTTATAAGTTATAAGTTATAAGTTATAAGTTATAAGTTATAAGTTATAAGTTATAAGTTATAAGTTATAAGTTATAAGTTATAAGTTATAAGTTAGTTATAAGTTATAAGTAAGTTGTTATAAGTTATAAGTTATAAGTTATAAGTTATAAGTTATAAGTTATAAGTTATAAGTTATAAGTTATAAGTTATAAGTTATAAGTTATAAGTTATAAGTTATAAGTTATAAGTTAGTTATAAGTTATGTTATAAGTTATAAGTTATAAGTTAGTTATAAGTTATAAGTTATGTAGTGTGTAGTGTGTAGTGTGTAGTGTGTATTACTCATTACTCATTACTCATTACTACTCATTACTCACTATTTATTATTATCTATTATTTATTTATTATTATCTATTATCTATTATCTATTATCTATTATCTATTATCTATTATCTATTATCTATTATCTATTATCTATTATCTATTATCTATTATCTATTATCTATTATCTATTATCTATTATCTATTATCTATTATCTATTATCTATTATCTATTATCTATTATCTATTATCTATTATCTATTATCTATTATTATTTTGAGAAATGTATGAGGAAAAAAAACTTAGGGTTTATTAGAGACAGGGTACCATAATGTAAATAGACTTTAATCATGGCATCTATGCCTTACTATGGTTGGTTGCTGAATGAAGTAGTTAAACAATGCCAACTATTATTTATTTTCCTTTATTCTGCCTTTACCTTCTAGCTAAGATGCAAACCGAATTAATGAAAATCATGGACAACTGCCTGAAATCTTATGAGAAAGGTAAATTTACCAAGCCAAACTGGGAAATGATAGAAGTCCATAAGAATTGATTGCTTCACAGTTTCCATTCCTCTTGTGATGTTAGCCACTGAGATTTATAAACAATCCTCGTAGCTTAGTGTATTGTACAAAACCAGCCAATGGTGTATGTTTTATAAATTGTGAATCAGC
This sequence comes from Thamnophis elegans, assembly GCF_009769535.1. Classification (NCBI taxonomy): domain Eukaryota; kingdom Metazoa; phylum Chordata; class Lepidosauria; order Squamata; family Natricidae; genus Thamnophis; species Thamnophis elegans. Next base: position 150,126,591 of record NC_045542.1, on the reverse strand, counting down.
CATCTATTGTTCAGTGTTTATTTTTTGATATGTTATTTAATAGATGTGCCTTGTGAAAAACCTTTTCATTTCACTGATTCATTGCTAAGCTATTTAAACACAATTTAGTGGAAAGGCAACACAAAAATGGAATAAATAGTCTGTGGCTGTTTTCATTTTGTCAGCAGACAGTCAATTTGGTGGGTTTTTAAAAAATTTTTGGGATACCTTTGTTTTGCTTCATTTTGAATGATTTCCATAAATCAGTGTGTCGAAATTTTTTTCCTCCCTTATTTATTTACCGTACTTACTTACTTAAAATACAATGCAATGCAATGCAATACAATGCAATACAATAGCAGAGTTAGAAGGGACCTTGGAGGTTTTCTAGTCCAACCCCCTGCCTAAGCAGGAAACCCTATACTGTTCCAGACAAATGGCTATCCAACTTCTTCTTAAAGACTTCCAGTGTTGGGCCATTTACAACTTCTGGAGGCAAGTTGTGCCACTGATTAATTGTTCTAACTGTCAGGAAATTTCTCCTCAGTTCTAGATTGCTTCTCTCCTTGATTAGTTTCCACCCATTGCTTCTTCTTCTACCCTCAGGTGCCTTGGAGAATAGTTTGACTCCCTCTTCTTTGTAGCAATCCCTGAGACATTGGAACACTGCTATCATGTCTCCCCTAGTCCTTCTTTTCATTAAACTAGACATACCCAAACATACTTACTTACTTATTTATTTATTAAATTTATTGTTCACCCATTTTTACCTTCATGACCCAAAAGCCCCTTATCAGAAAGTCTTATCAAGCTTCAAAGAGCTGTCATAAGTCCTTTCCTCCAGCACTGTTATAACTTCATTGAATGGGAGGTTGTAACTTGAGAACGGTTTTGTTGAAACAATATCATTCATGAACTTTATGTCATTTCAACTGATTCCCATTGGCAATTTCATTGATTTTTCCTCTTAATAGGAATATTTGGCAGACTTTTCAAATATATTTTAGTACACGTGGCAACCTTTAATTCAATTTAAATGCCCCTGTTGCCATTGGGTGACAGGATTGTGTGTTGTTTACCCAAAGGAAAAGACATTTTTACCCAATTTGGGGTATTTTCCCAGATTTGGAAAGCACTGCTGTAAATGTTAATGGGATCTTGAAATGGACTGAAGGTTGACTTAGGTAGCGGCCCCCAACCACCTCTAGTCCAGGGGTCTCTAACCTTGGCAGATTTAAGACTTGTGGACATGCTGAGTGAGGAATTCTGGGAATTGAAGTCCACAAGTCTTAAAGTCACCAAGGTTGGAGATCCCTGCTGTAGCCATCACCACATACCTATGCTGCAAAGGGGTTGATGAGTAAGCAGAGGTTCCAGATGGCTGCAAATGGCTGCCAACACACACACACACACACACACACACACACACACACACACACACACCTCTGACTGGCCCCGCCCCCATTTATTCTCTGCCTCCCCAGTACCAGCTGATTGGGAGGAAGTGGGGATTTTACAGTATCCTTCCCCTGCCATGCCCACCAAGCCATGCCACACCCACCAAGCCACACCCACCAAACTGGTAGTAAAAAATTCTGAATCCCACCACTGACACACACACTTCCCAAATCCCAACTGTGCATTCTGGGGAGGTGTGCATCCTGCATGCTGGTTGGTCGATCCAACTCCCTGTTCTAGGGAACTTCTCCGGAGCCGGAACATTAAAATCCGCTAAGGTATAAAAGGAACAGCTACGCCACTGTTTTTGAATGACAGTTGTGTGGGTTTCATGTAGTCCAGTGACGCAGAAATCTACTCCAGCCTTTAGCCTGCTTTCCTATCATCCAAAATTGCCAGCAATGTGCCAGCTGGCAATTCTGAGCGATGCTGCCCTAACCCATCTGGAGGGTGGCATAGAAGGTGAAGGGAAGGTTACTGTGAGCTGTGCAGCCTAACATGATCCTTTTCTCTTCCAGCAAATGTGTTCTTTGATTCGGACACCCTGAGTCCCATGCTGGATCTTTTAGATTGTGAGATGACTGTCAAGTGGAATACAAAAGTGAAGGGAAAAATCCCCTACCACTGGAAGAGATTCGAAAAAGAATCCTGCGTGCTGGGAAGCGAAGGGTTCACTGCAGGGAGAATCTACTGGGAAATAAATGTGGAAGAAGGGGAGATCTGGGCCGTGGGGGTGGCCAAAGAGTCAGTGGAGAGGAAGCACGTGGTACATTTTGCTCCCGAAAACGGCATTTGGGGACTGGGTTTAGTTGAGGGGGAAAAATACGTGGCATTTACTAATTCTGGTGTTGTTCCTTTGTACCTCTCTGAGCCTCTCCAAAAAATCCAGGTAAATCTAGATTACACTGCAGGGCAGGTGTCATTTTTCAATGCTGAGACCAACCGTTGGATCTTTACCTTCCCTCCCGCAAACTTCTCTGGAGAAAATATCTACCCTTGGTTCTGGATTAAGAGAGGGCTGCTCAATCTGCCAGATACAGGCTTTGAAGAGCTGGCTGCTGACCTTGTGTGGGGAAGGTATAGCGAGGTGCCTCTTTATGGAGACCCCTGGGAATTTTTTTATGGCTCTGACTGAAGTCCTAAGCAGACTGGCCATCTCCTGCCATGCGTTCTCCTTGGTTCCTATTAATCAGATGTTTTATTCCCTGGTTAGAGGCATGGAGGCCCAGCTTCAGTGTAGAAGCTTCAGATTTGGATGGCCATGATTGATTTCCCAGAAACCTGAATGAACAACTAGTATGTGAGAATCCCTGACTATATTTTAGGTTACATAATACTAGAGGAACACACACATATATATATCTTTAGTGTCACAAAATATATGGTATGCCTGGTATGCCCAAATATAGGAGGAAGGATACTGCTTCCTTTTTCTGTCTATCGGCTCATCACAAGAGACCATCACAACAGAAAGCCATTATTTTTACTGTTGCCTTTGTATGTGTGTATATATATATATATATATATATATATATATATATATATATGTATGTATGTATGTATGTATGTATGTATGTATATATGTATATATGTATATATATATATGATGGTGAACCTATGGCATGTGTGCCAACAGGTGACATGTGGAACCATATTTGCTGGCATGTCAGTCATCAGCTCTGTGTGCACCGGTCAGCTGATTTTCAGCCTTCCGGAGTGCAGGGGGAGCCTGTTTTCCCTCTCTCCAGGCTTCAGGAAGGCATCCGGAGTCTGGGGAGGGTGAAAAACAGATGCAAGGGTACACACACTCGACCTGATTTTTTTCTCTGGGCAGTGGATGAATGTTCTAGATTTAGGAGATATTTCTATTCAACCCTTGTTATGGTCTGAACATTTCCTCATCAGGCTTGACTTCCATACTGCTACCCCTCGCTGCAGGGAGGTGGAATCAACTAGATGGTTCCGCCCCAGGCGCCGGATGGACCGTGAAAGGTTCCTGATGGAGCTTGGGACTTTTCCTGAATCCCTTGCTCATAGCTCGACCGAAGCCCTAGTGGAAGCCTGGGATAGGGCAGCCACTGGGGCCTTGGATCGCGTTGTGCCTTTGCGACCTCTGACCCGGTGTCGATCCCGGGTAGCTCCCTGGTTTACTGAGGAGCTCCGGGAGATGAAACACCGGAAAAGATGCCTAGAAAGTGGTTGGAGGGCCAGCCGGTCCGAATCTGATCGAACACTAGTAAGAATTCATATTAAATCCTACTTAGTGGCGATAAAAGCGGTAAAACAGCAACATTTTTCCGCTCTTATCGCATCCGTAGATAACTGCCCAGCCACCCTGTTTAGGGTGACCCGCTCCTTACTTAACCAAGGAACTGGGAAAGACCCCTTTCAGGGTAGGGTTGAAGAATTTGTTCAGTATCTGCAGGATAAAATTGCTCAGATCTGGAGCGATCTGCCACTTGTGTGCTGGACCCATGTCCCTTTTGGTTAGACTCGGCTTCCCAGGAGGTGACACGAGGCTGGCTCCAGGCGATTACCAACGCTTCATTGAGAGAGGAATTCTTTCCCACCGCCTTGAAGGAGGCGGTGGTGAGGCCCCTCCTTAAGAAGCCTTAAGAAGGTGATACAAATAGTAAATAATTTTTAGTTAGTTAGTTACAACAATAACAAGGAAATGTTAATGGATAATGTTTAATGATATATACATGTGTGTTGTACCAGTAAAAGAAAATTGGATATAAGCCTGAATTTGTGAGTTGAGGGGGGGAAGAGGGAGGGAATACTTAGATATCCTACTAACTCTTTGTTTTAGAATATGTTATAAAGGTGTAAAGTCATGGGAGGTTTATTGAGATTGCGAATGTATGCCAGTAGGTGGTTGTGTCTTTAAATACAAATGATTTTAGATAAAATCACATTTAAATAACTGTAACCAAATGAGAATTGTGGTACTGTGATAGTAAAATACATAAATTTTAATATGTACAACTCAATTTGAATGAAGTATATGTAATGATTGTGGAAGAAACACAAGAAATGTATTTGTAACCAATAGACACGCTTTCTACAAGATGTAACGAAAGATTATTCTTTTTTGGTGTGTTTTTGTTTAATTAAAATAATACATTTTTCAAAAAAAAATTAATATGGTGGCCACAATCTATTCTCTGCCTTCCGAGTCACAGCTGATTGGGAGGGAATGGAGATTTTACAGTATTTTTCCCCCTGCAACGCCCACCAAGCCATGCTCTCCAAGCCACGCCCGCAAAACTGGTGATAAAAAAATTTGAATCCCATCACTGAGTATATACTTGTACTTGACGCCTCTTCACCCATCATGGGTATAGGCGACTTCCATGGAAATTTGACGCCACTGTAATGGATACGGCGATCCATGGAAGCTGTTTCGGCTGTATATACCCAAGGGGACGCCAGTCCCAAGGGTCGACAGAGCCCGATTGGTGGGAACGGGGGGCACCACGTGAAGGCCGGGTTGTCGTTTGATAGTTGAGAGGCTCAACTGTTTTTGTGGGTGATGCGTATAGAAAACCAGACAGCCTTGACTATTTTTAATTAAAATATTTCTTTGGACCTATAAAATAAAGCATCTCTCTAGGATTCTTCCTATTATATACAGTTGATGAAACTAATATTCTTAAGCTTGCTTGAATCAGTTTTATCCTAGCTCATGGTATTCTTAGTTCTTAAATCTGCATAGTACTTTTCATTTGTCTCCTGTATTACTGCTTCATTGTTTTCAGACTTCCTGTGTTCTTGTTTAAATATATTTTAATACTTTTCAGTTGGTTGTTTTAATAAAAAATAATAAAAACTCACACTGCAAATCATATTTCTGTGGTTGTACCACTGCTACGGAGAACTAATATCCGTGAATGCCCCCATACTCACAAGAAAAACCCAATATTCTGCATTGAGATAAATCAGAGCAAGATTTTAATATTTGGGGTAGCTAGATTTAAAATTCAGACAAGGTTGACCCAGCCATATAGACCCTCATAACTCTTCCTAGGCACAGAATAGTCCTGGCAAAAACAGCAGGGATGAAATAGTTGAGATGACAGGTCTGTCTTTTCCTTCCTTCTCTTGGACAGGGATCAGCTGGCATCAAAACCACCGGTGGAGGTTTGCAGCTGGGAAGTTTGAGCTATTAAAAATCTGGGCCGAAGGAGGGAACAAAGTTTTGCTTGAGTTCCTAAGCCAGGAAGAGGCAAGGATTCGTAATCTTGGAAAAGAAAGAACACACAAACCCAGGATTTCAAAGCAAAAGGATTTCCTAGCTTGGCGATAGTTTCAGAAATATCACAGCTGGGCCAGATATGAACTGGGTCAGGGCAAGTGCTGCCAACTTGGGTAACCACAGAAGTCTGGAGCCATTACACAATCCTCTCGTCCCTTTGATCCATAAGCCCTGATATTATTTGGTGTAATAGCTTGTGGGAACGACCTTGAGATGCAGGGAGAAGAGCAGGGGTGAAATCCAGCAGGTTCTGACAGGTTCTGGAGAACCGGTAACGGAAATTTTGAGTAGTTTGGAGAACCGGCAAATGCCACCTCTGGCTGGCCCCAATGTGGGGTGGAAATGGGGATTTTGCAGTAACCTCCTGCCACACCCACCAAGCCACGCACACAGAACCAGTAGTAAAAAAAAATTAATTTCACCACCTAAAAAGAGACACAACTCAGGAAATGTCAGATAAAAAGCAGCAGGGTGCGTGCAGAAAAAGTAGCTCCTAAGTTTTGGCCTGTAAAACAGACTGGTGCAAGGAAACGAATGTACATTAAGACTTGCAAGATTCTATTAAGAATAGATTGCATTCCATTCTGAAAGGTCTTTCAGTCTTGCAAGATTTATTAATGTAACCTTACAATAAATAGAATTAGCTCATTGGCTGTGAGTTGATTTGTTGTTGTTGTTGTTTTAGTCTGGCTTCCTTGCAAGGCTAACATTCTAGACTAGTTGTGAAATGGACCTCTTCTGGTTAACTTAGTTTGGAATCCCAAAGGTGCCTTCTCAGGAGGCAACTGGACTTCCTTGTTTTTTCTTTGAAGATGTTTTGTTTCTCATCCAAGAAGCTTCTTCAACTCTTCAGAGCAATGATAGTCCCAAATCCAGTCTGAACATCTGTCTGACTGTGCGACGAAGCAAACATTAAAAATAGGCACCCTGAAATTTGTGCCACAAGACATTCTCCAACAGAAAGTACCAAGTATACAAACTGGGTTTGACTTTCCGAGTGATGACGTTGGAGAGTTCTGCATAAAGAAGGAATATTGGTAACCTTGCAGATTTCAGATAATTTCAATAAACCTTCACCCGCCAATTCAGGGTTTGGACTTTGGAGTCATCTGTTGCTCAGAATAAAATCATAAAGACTAGATCCTAGTTGAATAGAAACCCTGAGGAACATAGTAGTAGTAGTAGTAACTGTGAGAGGGATCTTGGTGTCCTAGTGGAAAACCATTTAAATATGAGCCAGCAGTGTGCAACAGCTGCCAAAAAAGCCAACACAGTTGTAGGCTACATAAACAGAGGGATAGAATCAAGATCATGTGAAGTGTTAATTATACCAGTTTATAATGCCTTGGTAAGGCCACATTTGGAATTCTGCATTCAGTTTTGGTCACCACGATGTAAAAAAAAAATGGTTGAGATTCCAGAAAGAGTGCAGAGAAAAGCAACAAAGATGATTAGGGGACTGGAAGCTAAAACACATAAAGAACAGTTGCTGGAATTGAATATGTCTAGTTTGCTGAAAAGAAGGACTAGGGGTGACATGATAGCAGTGTTCCAGTATCTCAGGGGCTGCCACAAAGAAGAGGGAGTCAAACTCATCTCCAAAGCACCTGAGGGTAGGACAAGAAGCAATGGATGGAAACTAATCCAGGAAAGAAACAATTTCCTGAAAGAACAATTAATCAGTAGAACCATTTGCATCCAGAAGTTGTGACTTCTGGAAATTTTTAAGAAGAGATTGGATAACCATTTGTCTGAAGTGGTGTAGGGTTTCCTGCCTAAGCAGCGGGTTGGACTAGAAGACCTCCAAGGTCCCTTCCAATTCTGTTATTCTATTCTATTTTATTCTATTCTATAGTATTGATTAGCAGAACCTTGTGATGTATCCCTATATGGCGGGATTATTCTTACTCTGAGGAACATAGTTTATAATTTTAGAAGCACCAAAGTTAATTTATGAGGTTTTCATAACCTGGGACCTGAGCTTGTTCCCTTTAAAATAACCCTCCTTTTGCATCCCTGGGTGATTTTGATGTCACTTGTTCCTGTCACTCCAAATAGCCCTTTGCCCTCTTCATGTTGACATCCCTCCCAGTTATTTAATGTCTTCCTATCTTGACCAAACCACCCATTTAGATTTTATTAACTGTCATGAACCTTCTTGCTCTCAGCTCCCTCCCCAAAATAGTTGAACGGCTCCGATTTCATTTAGTCACTTAATTTCTTTGGGAGTATCAGAACGGACTACACTGCCTTGGTTTGAAGAATAGGAAAGCCTGAGGTAAGGAGAGCAAAAAAACTCAGGCAAATAGGAGATCTAAAGTGAGATTAAAGTCAGAAATGTCAGGAAGAATTTGCATCAGAGGTTCTTGAGATATGATCTTTGATTCTTGTCAAAAATGTATAATTAGAGAAGGGGTTTAATGGTGATGAGATGGTGTTGGGGCTAAGAGATAAAACAAGAAATCAGAACGTCCTTAGTGCTAATATCTTCTCTGTCATGAGAGGTTTTAAGTAATCCAACTCCTGTAGATACATCTCTTTCATAAAAAGGACACAATTCTGTTGTCTACTCAATTCTACATTGGAGTGATGTTGCCACAATAACAGGTAGCTGAAAGATTTGGAACATTTGAGAGTCTGTATAAATTTGTTACATCGCAAAAGGAATATTTTGGAATATTGCTCCAACAGAAGTGGGCAGAGCAAAGAAATGATTCTTTTAAAAAAATTGCATTTGAGTCCATTTTTGGGGGGTGGTAGATCTATAAAATGTTTGTTCTATAAATTGAGCTAATTGGTTATGTAATATACATTGGATTCCAATTAATGAACTGCAGAGCCCAAAGTTATGGTCATAAATTCAGTTTTACAAACACTCCTTTATTACTTTATTATAGAGATATTGGTTTTCCAATAGGCTATGTGCCCAAGCAAAATAATGATGTCACACTCAACATTTTTGCCTTTGTGATATTATATAACTTTTCTGTTTTAGTCTCTCTCTTTCCAATATAGAGTGAAGTGTAGCTCTGGGCTCTCAGCTATAGGATCATTTAAGATCCTACATTTAGGATCATTTAGGTCAGGACAATTGTCTTTGGATACAATTAAGTTCACAGCACTTGAGAGAAGCCAAAGAACTCCTACAGTTTAGCAGATGGGAGTATAGAAAGTTTAAAACCAAATTTTGATTTGCTTCTTTATCATGTAGGGTATGCTAGAAAAACAGCCATTGTAGTCTGTAAGCCATGGCTTCAATTAGCATGCAATTATGTTTAGCAAATCATGATTAAACAAATCATGCAATATACAGCTCTTGAAAGGAAACAATGGCTGCCTCACCAGCCATAAACCTCACCGCACGTCACTGTTTGGGAGGAGAAATTATAAACGATCTTTATAAAAAGCTTAGCTAGAGAAGATGGTGTGATAATGGTGTAAAATATGAAATAATATTTTTTCTTAATGTTTTCTGAGCTTGGTTGTTTTTTTGCAAATGTTTCATTACCCAAACTAGGTAACATCATCTAGCAAGTTTTATTACTAGGTCTACACCTAGAAGTTTCCTTATTAGTTTCACTAGGCCATTACTAGTTTCACTAGGTAAGGAAACATCTGCAAGAAAACAACCAAGCTCAGAGAGCACCAAGAACTTCTCATTTCAACCCTGAGCTACAAATATTCTCCCTTACTAGAATAATTTTCTTTTGCCTCAATTAGGAGAAAAGGACTTTGTATTATGCTACAACTGACTGGGGGGTTTGCCCATGACACTGGTTCATTAGATTTTGACTCAGTGTGCGGTTCAAACTCGGTTCTTGTGGCTTATTGAACAAATCAGGATTAAGAAAATGGTGACATCATGTAATGCATGAATTGAATCCATGCATAGATTACATTTCTTGGTTTATGGGCCTGCTTGTTCTTCCACTCAGAGGCATCCATGGAAGTCAGCATTTACAGTTTTAGGCCCAGTACTCTTCAACGTCTTCATCAATGATTTGGACGAGGGGATAAATGGGGAACTCATCAAATTTTCAGATGATACCAAACTGGCAGGAATAGCCAACGCTCCAGAAGACAGGCTAAAGATACAGAAGTTGTGAGTGCTCCAACACTGGAAGTCTTTAAGAAGATGTTGGACAGTCACTTGTCTGAAATGGTATAGGGTTTCCTCGTGCCCTTGTAACCTCTAGGCTGGAGTACTGCAATGTGCTCTACATGGGGCTGCCCTTGAGGAGTATTCGGCGACTTCAGCTAGTCCAGAATGCAGCCGCGCGAGTGATTGTGGGTGTACCTCACTTCACCCACGTAACACCTATCCTCCGCAAGCTGCGCTGGCTACCTGTCGTTCTCCGGATACGCTTCAAGGTGCTACTTGCCACCTATAAAGCCCTTCATGGTAGTGGATCTGGGTACTTGAGAGACCGCCTACTGCCGATCACCTCCACACGACCCATTAGATCTCATCGTTTAGGCCTCCTCCGAGTTCCATCCGCTGGCCAATGCCGACTGGCCACCACGCGGAGGAGAGCCTTCTCGATGGTAGCTCCGACCCAATGGAACGATCTCCCCGTGGAGCTTCGTACCCTCACCACCCACCAGTCCTTCCGCACAGCCCTTAGAATCTGGCTATCCCGTCAGGCCTGGGGCTAAAGATTGTAACCCACCCGAATGGTATGAATGTTGCGTTTTAATCATGTACTGTCTATATGTAAAAGTCTGTTTCCCCCCTTCCTTTGATTGTGAGCCGCCCTGAGTCCCCCCAGGGAAAAGGGCGGCATACAAATAAACACAAATTCAAATTCAATTCAAATTCCTGTCTAGGCAGGGGGTTGGACTAGAAGACCTCCAAGGTCCCTTCCAACTCTGTTATTCTATTCTACAAGATGGCTGGCATGGCGTCACAACAGAAGTCTCACTCTTTTGTGCATGCAACAAAGTAAACACATGCACAAAAAGGACAGGGCTTATGTTGTGGAGTTGCATTTCCATCTACTGTACTTACCTGTACCTGTTATAACCAGGACCTCATTTTGAAGGGGGCTGCTGATAATGGTTACTAGCCAGCTATCTCCTACTTCCCATTTGTTTAGTACAGGTAATTCCTCCGCTTATGACCAGTCGCTTAGCAAACCTTCAAAGTTGTGACGGATCCTGGGGAAAGCTACATGACTTGGATTTGCAGTTCCAATGGCTGCCACTACCACCCTTGCAGTCACAATGGTTTCACTGAAAATGGGCATTTAGAATGGAATGGAATGGAATAGAATAGAATAGAATAGAATAGAATAGAATAGTATTCTTTATTGGCCACGTGTGATTGGACACACAAGGGATTTGTCTTTGGTGCATATGCTTTCAGTGTACATAAAAATGCATTCATCAAAAAACATAAGATACAACTCTTAGTGATAGTCATAGGATACTAAATAAGCAATCGACTCATACTAGGAAACTAAATAAAACAATATAAATCATAAATGCAAAAGCAACAAAGTCATAGTCATAAGTAGAAAGGAGGTAGGATGAGAAGAATAATAGTAATACAGTCTTAATAGATAGTTTGACAGTGTTGTGGGAATTAGTTGTTTAGTAGAATGATGCCATTCGGGTGAAAACTGTCCTTGTGCCTAGTTGTTCTGCGGTGCAGTGCCCAATAGCATCGTTTTGAGGGTAGAAGTTGAAACAATTTACTGAAATAGTTTTCAGCAAAACCAGTCTACAGCAAGCAATGGATTCTCTTTCCAACCATGATGTTCATTTTATGAGCATCACACACCCCCACACAAAAAAAGATAATAAAACCAGGTCAATCATCTGAGTGACCTGTTTGACCACCATTACAAATTATGACTGTAATGGGCAAGCTTCATTACAGTCATCGATCAAGAATTAAAAAGCCGAGGTGGCGCAACGGTTAGAGTGCAGTACTGCAGGCTACTTCTGCTGCCTGTCAGTTGCAGTTTGGCAGTTCGAACCTCACCAGGCTCAAGGTTCACTCAGCCTTCCATTCCTCCAAGGCCGGTAAAAACGAGACCCCAGATTGTTGAGGGCTATTATGCTGATTCTGTAAAATGCTTAGAGAGGGCTTTGAAGCAGTGTGAAGCGGTATATAAGTCTAAGTGCTATTGCTAAGTGCTATTATCTGTATGGATGAGTTCATGGTCTTTCTTAACTGAGCCCTAATGTTGGGGAAAATGTTCTTGAGAGCTGAACTGGTGTTTTGTGTTTGTTTGTTTGTTTGTTTTAGAAGGATCCACATATCCTCTGGCATTTGTGGAATCCAGAAGAGAGAGACAATTCTCAAACTTTTGGGGAGTCATTTTTGCAAAGCTGAGAGACCAAGGAGAAGCAGCAAAATCAGAGCAAAGCAAACCACAAACAGTTGCTTTCTGGACTCTGAGAAGCGAGGAGTTATATATATATATTTAGTGTCACAACCCCTGGTAAGCCCCAATTATGGGAGGAAGCTAACAGCTTCCATTATCTGTCAATCGGCTCGTCACAAGAGTCCATCACGACAGAAACCCAATGTTTTTACTGTTGCCTTTGTTACACATTTTGTGTTATATTTGTGCTGATAAATAAATAAAGAGAGACTAGTATAGATCTATTTCAAGCTATTTAGCTCTCATCAGCTAGCCATACCCTTACTGGGATTCGAACCTGCTTAATGGCTAAGACGTTTGCCTAAGATGTAATATAGCACAGGTTCGAATCCCAGTAAGGGTATGGCTAGCTGATGAGAGCTAAATAGCTTGAAATAGATCTATACTAGTCTCCCTTTATTTATTTATTTATCAGCACAAATATAACACTATATATATATAGTATATATACCGCTTCATAGGGCTTTCAGCCCTCTTTAAGCAGTTTACAATTTTTTTAGCAAATCGAGTCAGCAACTTGCCCCCACAGTCTGGGTCCTCATTTCACCCACCTCGGAAGGATGGAAGGCTGAGTCGACCTTGAGCCGGTGAGATTTGAACCGCTGAACTGCAGATCACAGTCAGCTGAAGTGGCCTGCAGTACTGCACCCTAACCACTGCACCACCTCAGCTGTTCAGACTTCAGTTGTTAGGATATTCTGGCAGAAGACAATTATGTCAGCTATTGTTAAATGCTAGCATTGTAGGAAAGAGAGACTGGTAGTGCAATTAGCTGGAACACATTCTTGTATATTATCAGCACCTCCTATGGAACCTGCCGATAAGTAATAGCTAAGAGTATAACCATAATTTAGGCATGTGGTTATTGAAAGATAAGCAGGGAGAGATTCTTGTTAACAGTTGAGCCAGAAGCTCTATGTGCAAAACCCACTGAAAGGTTTTGGGGCAGGCATGTAGTTAAATCTCTTGCAGATCTTTTCCGTGGTTTATCTTTCTTTGCAGACCTTGTTAGCATCTAGTAGAAAGCTGCGTAACCACAAGTAAAGTAAAAAAAATACATACATATACACCCATGCACAAGATTAACACTGGAACTATACTATTCATCTCAGATCGTTGACTATACGGGTAAGATTTTTGGTGTGGATTGTATTGTATTTTAAGGGTTAAGACTTACACATAAACGTAAGGAATGAAGGCAAATATACCTGTCCCCAGGATAATGTTGTCTTCCGAGCTTTTGGACTCATGCTGGAGCCCATTCTCAGGGAGTTTCTCTCTAGCAGAGTATGTGATATTAGAAGGTGGAAACTGTCATGTGGTATTTGAACATGCTAATCACTATTTTAGATATTATCTTTCCATTTTACTTTCATGGAGCACTTATGGTTCTTGTTGTCACCGTTTTAATAAAGAAGAATGTTCTGTCTGTCTGTCTGTCTCACTCTCTCTGTGTGTGAATATATATATATATATATATATATATATATATATATATATATATATATATATACACACACACACACACACACACACACACACACATATATATATACATACATACATACATCACAAGAGTCCATCACGACAGAAACCCAATGTTTTTACTGTTGCCTTTGTTATATTTGTGTGTGTGTGTATATATATTGAATCAAGTAGGAAATAAGAACTTCTATTATTATGAAAGTTCTGACAAGAAATGAGATAAAATGACCTTTATTATCACTTTTTTTTGAGAACACACTGGCACAGATTAAAAAATGAAACATTGATGTGTGGTGTCAAAAGTGTGTGTGTGTGTGTGTGTGTGTGCGCACTCCAATATCCCAGGGGCTCCCACAAAGAAAAGGGAGTCAAACTATTCTCCAAGGGCACCTGAGGGTAGGACAAGAAGCAATGGGTGGAAACTAATCAAGGAGAGAAGCAACCTAGAACTAAGGAGAAATTTTCTGACAAGTTAGAACAATTAATCAGTGGAACAATTTGCCTCCAGAAGTTGTGAATGCTCCAACACTGGAAGTCTTTAAGAAGATGTTGGATAACCATTTGTCTGAAGTGGTGTAGGGTTTCCTGCCTAAGCAGTGGGTTGGACTAGAAGACCTCCAAGGTCCCTTCCAACTCTTCTATTCTATTCTATTCTATTCTATTCTATTCTATTGTAGATAGATAGATAGACATATATAGACATATATATATATATATATATATGTGTGTGTGTGTGTGTGTGTGTGTGTGTGTGTGTGTGTGTGTATTCAAAATAGATTATTATTTATATGTGTATGTATGTATGTACATATGTTTGTACATATGTATGTATGTATATCTATATCTATATCTGTTTATCTATCTACCGATTTATTTACACACACAAACCATGTTCCATTTTGAATACATAACTGAAAAAAGAGTCTTAACAAGGTTGATTTTATATGGTATAAAGCTATTACAGTATCTAGTTGTTGTTCTTTGGATGCTGCGAAGCCTCCTCTCAGAAGGTAATAAAGAAATAATTGTTTTATAGTGCGATTGTTACCCTAAGCAGCAAAAATCACTCCAGATGGCTTCTGAGAAAAAACAGATGTTGGTTAGATCTATAATATGCAGTTGTGGGTTTCCCTTACCTGCACTACTGGTTCACTGATCTCGTGTGCATAGGTTCCATTTGTGTGCATGCCTGACTTGTGCTGTGCACGCATGCGCAATCCACCACCCCTGCAACAACCAGTGGATTATCAGGCCTTGCGCAGGCACTACATGCCTTTTGCCATAAAAACAGGTATAATCAGGTGGGCCAAAAGAGCCACCGTATCAGTTCACTCTCAGCTGTTCTGGGGCACTACCGGTTCGACTGAATCGGGCTGAACCAGCAGCAACCCACCTCTGATAATATGACATTGGAACAGGGATGTGCAATTATGGCAAATTTATAACCTGTGTGGACTTCAACCCCCCAGAATTCCTGAGCAGCCATGCTGGCTCAGGAATTCTGGGAGTGGAAGTCCACAGGTCATAAAGTTGCCATAGTTACCCACATCGCATGAAAAATAACACAAAAAGGGCCTAAGCCACAAGCATTCTAATTTTACAAGGTATTATGAATGCATTATAACTTTACTTGGAGGAGTCCATATTTCTTCTGTTTTCTTCCTTAGGGAACCAGGAGATAGGATCACATCTTCAAGCCGTTCAACAGGGCAAACAGTTTGTTTGATCGCTTTGACCAACTGTCAACCTCCAACCACCACTCCATCTTCTCAAACATTCCCCAGCCAATCCTTGGAGGATGCAGTAGAAGATAAAACACCTTGCTCAAGTTGTAAAGGAGATTCATTGAAAAACAAACAGGGGGCCCAGAGAACTTCTGGGGAAAATGAAAGAAGCCATCCGACCGGCAACCGTAGTTGAAACAAATTGGTGTGCAACTCAAAATGTGTGCATGATACATAAAGAAGACTTAAGCCTTTTCTGCTTGGAGGATCAAATTCCCCTTTGTCCACTCTGCAAAAAATCCTGGGATCATGCAGGGCACACTGTCATTTCCAGGAATCAACCAGAAAATCAGGTAAACCAGCATAATCCTCCAAGACAATGTATCTAAGACAATAGGGAACCATCCCCTAAATACCCCAAGAGAAAATCATCCCTCTTGAAACCTTTTGCTGATTAATAGTAAATCGTCATCTGCACCAGCCTCCAAACAGTTCTCCAAGGGCAGCTCCCCATGACATTCATTAGAGTAGTCTAGCCATGAGTCAGTTCACTTTCACTGGCTTTGTCATAACAAACTGACTCTGATTAAAAAATATTTGCTGGAGCAAAAATGCGATACATACCCATCATGGTAATTGTAATTATTTTTCTCCCCGGCTGTTAGATATCACTCTCATCTGGGACTGAAAAATAGGAAAGATGGATATCAAATTGTCAAAAGATTAAATGAAGTATCTTCCAGCCACAGCAACTGCAGAAATATTTGACTTAAAATTAGCATGGGAAATGAGGGATTTAAAATTTTCTGCACCAAAGAAATTTTGCGCTAAAGTTCTTCTCACCCCAAAATATGGTTGTAGTGCAGTGCGGGGGCGGTGCGGTGCAGTGCAGTGCAGTGCAATGCAATGCAATGCAATGCAATGCAATGCAATGCAATGCAATGCAATGCAATGCAATGCAATACAATACAATACAATACAATACAATACAATACAATAATGTCATCCCATCCCATCCCTTCTGAGGGATGCAGTGGCTCAGTGGCTAAGGAGCTGAGCTTGTTGATTGAAAGGTCGGCAGTTTGGTGGTTTGAATCACTAGCACCGCGTAACAGAGTGAGCTCCCGTTAATTGTCCCAGCTTCTGCCAACCTAGCAGTTCGAAAGCATGTAAAGATGCAAGTAGGAAAATAGGAACCATCTTTGGTGGAAGGTAACAGCGTTCTGTGCACCTTTGGTGTTTAGTCATGCCAGCCACATGACCACAGAGACGTCTTTGGACAGTGATGGCTCTTCGGCTTTGAAATGGAGATGAATACCATCCCCTAGAGTCAGGAATGACTAGCAGATATGTGTGAGAGGAACCTTTACCTTTTTATACCATACCATACCATACCTTGCCATGCCATGCCATGCCATACCATACCTTACCATACCTTACCATACCTTACCATGCCATGCCATGCCATGCCATACCATACCATACCATACATTAACATAATATATAATATGGTACAGTATTGTATCATTCTGTATCCAAAGTCCAGGATTAAAAAAAATATTATATATTTTTTATTTTTTATTTCTATTCTACCTTTATTAATTTTATAAGTAACTCAAGGTGGAGAACATACCTGACATTCCTTCTATTTTCCCCACAACAACACCTCTGTGAAGGGGCCTGGGCTGAGAGAGTGAGTGAGCCGAAAATCATCCAACTAGTTTTCCATGCTTAAAGGAGGACTGGCCTTGATGCCTTAGTCACCACTAGATCAAACTGGCTGACGTATCTATTAATATGGTGACAATTGCCTCCTATTGAACTTTTTTGCAAAGGAAAAATTCAAGGCATCCCGTAATACTTTATCTCCGTCTTTTTTGTCTAGGCTACTGGAAATGTCTTGAATGGGTAAGTGTTTCCTGCTGATGAACCAATATGTTTGTTTGACTTATATGCCACCCATCTCGAAGTTTGTTTCACCCTTTGAGACTGTCAAATCTTGACCTGCAGCAAAACGATGTATCTCATTGGTTCCAGCCAATGACAGCTCCTAGATCTTACCTCACTCCAGGTCCAACAAAACCAGCCTGCCTCTGTTATGGTGTCACTTTCCATCTCTAGAGCTAAGAGTTCCCAGCCTGTGACATTTTTGGGGCCAACTGCTTCTGACTTGGGAAGCCAGATAGAGTCAGATCTGCTTAGTATCCAAATGAGAAGTCTGAATGAATTTGGGAAGTTGATGGAAAAAAAAAACCTTCTTAGGATGAAGGGTAGTAATCAATCCACTTCTGTGTTGTTATCAAGGAAACAGTATGGATCTGAAGTCTGAAAGTCTGTAGAGATTCCCAGTCATCCAGGTCATGGTTGTCCCAAAGGTGCTTTTTCAGGAGGCAACTGGACTTCCTTGTTTTTTCTTTGAAGACATTTCTCTTCTTATCCAAGAAGCTTAGAATAGCAGAGTTTGAAGGTACTTTGGAGGTCTTCTAGTCCAACTTCCTGCTTAGGCAGGAAACCCTACACCACTTCAGACAAATGGTTATCCAACCTCTTCTTAAAAACATCCAGTGTTGGAGGATTCACAACTTCTGGAGGCAAGCTCTCCACTGATTAATTGTGCTAACTGTTAGGAAATTTCTCCTCAGTTCTAGGTTGCTTCTCTCCTTGATTAGTTTCCACTCTTCTTGTCCTGCCCTCAGATACTTTGAACAATAGCTTGACTCCCTCTTCTTTGGAGCAATCCCTCAGATATTGGAAGACTGCTATCATGTCTCCCCTTCTCTTAAGTTGACAACTAGATAAATAAAGCTGGATATTAAAGTTTCTTGACCATGTGGAACAGGGCAAGGATTAATTTGTCTGCTTCACCAAGCTAAAACAAAGGAACCAGGATATTGGTACAAATATTCCCTATTGGGGGCAATTGAATAAGTTGAATGAATGTCCTTTCACAGTAGGGGAGAATGTGTACGAGGCCTACGTGACACAGGAAGACAGTGTACTTTGTGTTGATCGATATTCTAGCTAAATAGCATAAAAGTCTGTAAATAACAGCCCTTTTGGGGTTCAGATTTTGCTTGATCTATTGCTGCTGAATCTTGTGCAATAAACCTTTCCCTTTGACAAAGAGCTAGTCTGGTCTCATTTCTGCCACACCCTAGTCCTTCTTTTCATTAAATTAGACATACCCAGTTCCTGCAACTGTTCTTCATATGTTTAGCCTCCAGTCCCCTAATCCTCTTTCTTGTTCTTCTCTGCACTCTTCTTCAGCTCTGACTGGATGGTGGGGAACAGAAGGATTTATATTCCTTGCAGACAGCTGGACATTTGCATCCTGGAACCACAGCATTATTCAGGTGACCCAGCTGTCTGCAAGGAGTATAAATCCTTCCATTCCCCACTAACCTGTCAGAGCTAAAGAAGCTTCTTGCATGGGAAGTGAAACATCTTCAAAGGAAAAACAAGAAAGTCCAGTTGCCTCCTGAAAAAGCACCTTTGGGACACTGAAGTCTGAAATAACTAGGACCTAAACTCAATCAAGAAAGCCCTTTTGATACTTTTTAAAAATTTCTTGATGCTGCTGTATTAATAAGGAGATTATTTACTTAGAGTGCCTGATTGCCATGTTACTGACAGGCTGTTTTAGATAATGCAAATAGTCCTCGACTTATGTCCGCAATTGAGCTTAACATTTCTGTTGCTGAGTGAGATGTTTGTTAAGAGTGAGCTTTGCCCCATTTTACAACTTTTCTTGCCACTCTTGTTAAGTGAATCACTGCAGTTGATAAGTTAGCAACATGGTTGTTATGCGAATCTGGCTTCCTCTTTGATTTCGCTTGTCAGAAGGTCGCAAAAGGGGGACCAGGTGACCTTGGGACACAGCAAGGGTCATGTATGAACCAGTTGCCAAGCATCTGAATTTGACAACTGGGGATGCTACAAAGGCCGTGCGTGTGAAAAATACCCGTAAGTCAAATTTTTCAGTGCCATCGTAACTTTGAATGGTCACTAAGTGAACTGGTGTAAGTCGAGGACCACTTGTATTTCTAATGCTACCTTTTGTGAATACAGTTTATTCGAAAACTTGCATTATGTTCTAGTCTACAGTCTATCATGGGAAAAGGCAAATGTTTGCTAGGGCTCGCTGCCTTAGAAGAGTGAGGAAAATCCTCAGGGATGACTCACACCCTGGTCAGCCCTTCTTTTTTGGGGGGGGGGATGATGATTACTTTATTGATTGAAACATGCATATAACTCCAAACATTATGGCCACAAGTGCAGCAATAAAGGTGTCATGAAGAAAAAATTTCCAAACCCTCAGAAAATAAAAGTACTTAAATTTCAGTCCAAAAGAAGAGAGAAATGACAAGATGCTTACAAGAGGCTAAAGCAGTGTTAATATGAGTTAGGAAAAAAATTCCTATTTTAACATCATTACAATTATAGACTCCTTCAAATGTATTTTTACATCATTGCTTCAGAAGACCATCCCAGTGTTTTAAATCTCCATTTTAATATAAAAAATTAAGTAAATGCAAAAAAGCAACAGAAAATACTAAAGGTTAAGCTGAGACAAACTGCAGTTTTCATAGTCATATATATATGTATATGAATTGGGAGACAGTTAAGAGGAGGAGATACAAAAGTGAAAATGTTCTTTCAAGAAAGCATAAACTAATTTCCACTTACAATACTGTAGCACAAAACAGTGCTGAAAAAATAATTTGTTACATAATCCATGGGCAATTTACATTTGTCTGTACAAAGTGTAAGGCCTTCAAGATGTGTGAACCATCCAGGTGTGTAAGATCGCTCATCAGAGCTCCTTAAAGACTCTAGTTTTGCATTCAGGCTTTGGGTGTTCTGGTATATTTGGCAAATAGCTCTGCAAAAGGGGTGGCTGCCTCTTAAAACTCGGCTAGTTTGCTTAAAATATATGAATTGTGACTATTATTCTTATCCGTTCCTAACCGTAAAGTCAATCAATTTTTAGTATTATGTTGTAAGCCCCACTATTTTCTATGAGCTATAATCTTGATTTTGAAATAACAGTTGTAACCAAATTTCTAAACAAGTGTGCTTAATATTTTTCTGACAAGCATTACAAGGCATACCTCTGATTTAGAAAGATAATGAACCACATTTGTTAGCACTGAGACTTTGTTATTTTTTTTAAATGAAAAGGGTCCCATAATGGGCAACAGGTAGCCAAATGTATACATGTTTCATTAAAAACACTTAATTCTTAATTACAAAAGCACCACAGATTATTGCTCTAGGGGGAAAATGGCAAAAGATCTCTAACACCCATAGTAAAAACATTACTATATGCACCAAGACTTACACCTCTGAAAAGCAAATATATGGAATGCTTGTTCAATTTTATAAATACTTTTGTTTTCCAAAAGTTGTGTTAATGACGCTTTTTTCCCCTTAACTTGACAATGTTGGGAATTTCTAGAAGTACTGATACAGAAGGAAGAAGTGTTCATATATAGTTTATCAACTCATTGTAAGTCCTAAAAAATTAGCATTTACAAAATCCTTGATAAAAATATCTTTTAAAAGTTGTCAAGAGGTACATAAAAACATCCTCAAATGTTCATGTCAGTTCATATGCACCTGTCATCTACTGATTCAATTCTGCCTGGTCAGCCCTTCTTTACCCTCCTACTGAATAGAATAGAATAGAATAGAATATAGAATAACAGAGTTGGAAGGGACCTTGGAGGTCTTCTAGTCCAACCCCCTGCTCAGGCAGGAAACCCTACACCACTTCAGACAAATGGGAAGGAGATATAGAAGCATAGCCAGCCACACAAACAGGCTGAAGAACGGTTTCTATCCATGGGCTGTCAGACTCTTGGATGTGAAGTAACATCATAACTATCATCATAACTAGTATGATGGACTTGCAGGGCCGGCGCAACATGTAACGTGTTCACACTGGTGTAAATGGGACTGGGTGTCTGTTAATATGATTTATTGGGTTAGGGACACTTTTTTTCTTTTTTCTTTGTCTTCACTGTGAGTTGTATTGTGTTGTGGAGTGCCCTGAGGGAGCTCAACCAATCTCATTGTACATAAGTTGTGCACTGACAATAAAGAATTATTATTATTATTATTTTGATCTTCTTCCATTGCATATATCCTTTATCTCCTGAATTTCCTCTCTCCCTAGGGGGAGACAGGGTTTTCCAAAATCCCAGCCAACCGGGGCTTCCATTGTAGAATTTTCAAACATGAACTCAGCAGACTTCACAGAAAAAGGTAAGGGTGAAAAATGTTTGTAAGTCACTTTTTCTGGTGCCATTGTAACTTTGAGAAGTCACTAACCAAATAGTGATAAGTCGAGGACTACCTGTTTCAAAGAAATAGGTTGAGTGCTGCCTGTAAGAAGAATTTCCCTACTTCCCAATTAATCTCTTACCTATGGCACTGCGATAGAATTTGCAAGAGTCAATTGGAGAGAAGCTCCCTGTTGCCTTAGTTCCATGATGGCCAACCTATGAAGCCATGTCGGCCGGCATGTGCCAGCCTTGCCCATTCATCTTCCGAGTTTTTGGCGTGCATGCATGCCTAATAATCAGCTGTCCTTCATGCATGAGGAAGTGCCAAAAAGCAACCTGCGCATGCGCACTGGCTAACTGATCGTCAGGCAGGCATGCGTGCTAGAACCCAGAAGTTTGGCTTTTTTGGAGCATGATCCCTTCGTGCACATGGCAGTCCCAAACACTGGCTGTGCATGTATGTTGGCCAGCTGATTATTGGGCGGGCATGCGTGCTAGAACCTGGAAATTTGACTTTTACGGAGTGTGATCCCTTCACACGTGCGGCAGTACCGAAAACCAGCCTGCACATGTGCGCTGGCCAGCTGATTGTCGGGCACGCATGAGTGCTAGAACCCAAAAGTTTGGCTTTTCCAGAGCGCGGCCCCAACGAATGGGCATATGCCAAGCAACATTTATGCATGACCTTTTTGGCACCTAGTTCGCCATCACTGCCTTAGGTAGAATAGGTATCTAATTGTGGTTTATTTTTCCAAGGAGGAGCAACCTTTGGGATTGAAGATGACAACAAAGGTAAAAAGGATGCAGCTCTTGAGCAGTGTGTGGACTTCATCTTGGAAGAAAAGAAGGAAGCAGGTAAAAGGGCACTTTGGCATGACGGGATATTCCTCTGAATTGCAAGGAGGCGATTTCTCTGTTTGGATCCCGGGAGGTTCTAGGCTGCTCTGGTAGTCAGCCAAGAGGGAAGATGGTCCTGAACTAAGAGTTTTTCTTCTGAATACACGCTTAGACAATCAGCATGATTGATTGCTGATGGAAGCTTGAATGACTCAATTGAGTGACAAATTCCAACAAGCTTTCTGAGGTGGAGCTCTCCAAGGTTCTGGAGCTCTTCCTCAGTAACTTGAAGATGTGTGAACTTCAACGCCCAGAATTCCCTAGCCAGTTATGGGGAATACTGGGAGTTGAAGTCCACATATCTTGAAGCTGATGAGACTGAGAAATGACATTTCTATGCCAACGGCTCCCAAACATTTGGGGCCCGGGAACCTGTTCCGTGGAGAAAGATTTTTCCGCAGACCAAAGGGAGTGTAGTTTTGCATGCTGCCTGTATCCCACAGATGGGACTTCATTTATTTGTGTGGCCCGGTTTCTGGCATGCTATGGCCCAGCGCTGGTCCACAGACCAGGGGGGTTGGGGACCTCTGTTTTACTCTATTTGCCATTATTGTATATGCTGTAGTTCCATGTGGTCATATCCAGGTGCTAACAGAAGCCCTTCAAGAAGTTCTTTATACATAATATATTCCTCCTTATTTGCTTGCCATTCAAGGAACTTGTATAGTTTGAAAGGGAACTAATCTAGGCCGAATCAGAAGTGTAAACAGGTGTGAAACCATGTCCTTTTAGGGGTCCCAAGAAGGCTCCACACTCATTTACGCACTCTGATTCAGGTGACTCTGAGGATACAAATAACACCCCCTAAATGGCTTCAAAGACTCTCAGAAAGCTAACAACCAGATGACTGCAAACAATATAGTAAATCTTTCCATTCCCCACCGGCCAGTTAGAACTGAAGAAGCTTCTTGGGTGGGAATGAAATGTTTTTAAACCAAAAAAAAACAAAGAAAGCCCACTAGCCTTTTAGCAAAAACACCTTTGGGGCAACCATGACCTGGATGATTGAAAATCTCCATAGACACATAATATTTTATTATGTGTCTATTATATTTTATGAGCACTGGATGTGTCACATCGCGTGGCCTAGAGGTGAAACTCTCGCCTCACAATCAGGAGGCTGTGGGTTCAATCCTAGGTAGAGGTAGATATTTCTCTACGTGCACAGTGAGAATATAGCTGCTGAACAAAGCTCTGCATTGGCAACAGGAAGGGCATCCAGCCAGTAAACACTCAGTTCAATTCAGTTGCCCAAACTCCACCCCACAAAGGATTGTGGGGTGGTTAAAAGAAGATGATGATGATGACAGGGTGTGTCACATCACTGGGGCGGACTGGGGCACCTTTTACAAGCAGATTCCAGATGCTCACCATTATCTCTGGGCAGCCACAGATAGCCAGGCCATGGCGAGACATGCTGGGAATCTTACTTTAGGCACATCTGGAGCAAAACAAGCTTCCCCAGTGATTTAGAAGCTTCTCTTTAATTATCTGCCTCTTTGAAGTTATGGTGTGTGGTCTGGATCTCAAGGATGACCTAACTGAAATAATTAGCAGAGATACAATTCCAAAGCTCACCTTGAAGAACCTATTTATTAAACCAACTCAGGTTAGATTAATGAAGCAGAAGGCAAATGTTTGAGCTGTTGAGAACTGTTTGTTCAACAGGATGTTAAATACAGTGGAGAAAAAGGGAGGAAAACCTGGCAGCCGTTCTGATTATACCTACTGTATTTTGCGGAGTATGAGACGCACCCTTTTCCCTCAAAAAAGAGGGTGAAAATCTGGGTGCATCTTATGCACTGAATACAGCATTATTTTGCCTCCCGAAACCCCGCCCACTTCACCAAAATGGCCACGCAGAGCCTGTAGGAGGCTTCCAGAGTGCTCCTGAGGGCTGGGGAGGGCAAAAATGAGTGAAAAATGGGGCGTGTTTTGCTCGTTTTTGCCCCCCAGCCTCCAGGAGCACTCTACAAGCCTTCTAAAGGCTATATATGCCTTTTTTAACAAAAAAGTGGGCCCATTTTCACGAAAAATGGGTCATTTTTGGCAGGTCTGCAGAGTGCAAAAACTTTTTTTAAAAATTTTCCTCTTCAAAATCTTGGTAGGTCTTATACTCTGAAAAATACGGTATGTTTAATTGCAGTAATGGGTGCTTTGAGGGGGCATGAAACTGAGTGTTATCAGTTGCCAAGATAATACAGGATCCACTAAACCATTTCTAAGCTTTCTGGGAAGAAATGTCTTTTTAGAAATGCAATAAAAATAAATTATAATGACATATGAGCTTATAATGACGCCTGACCTTTCCCTTTGTAGGCAGCCAACCCAACGCAAGGGTCAAAAACTCAATTACCTGGATTATCCTCATACTATTTCTCATTCAGATTGTGGGCGTGGCAACCACCATCTTCGTCTTTACAAGTGAGTGACACACTCGGGTTCCTCATTGATCTGTCCAGGTTTCATTCTTTTTTAGAATAATTTAAGACAGGTAGTCCTCAACTTACAACCATTAGTTTAGCGATCATAAGTCCAGGGCTTTGAAAGTAAATACCCCAGTCCTGGATCCCTCACCCCTTAACAAAAGGATCCAAGATCAGTATGAGAAGAAGGCCCAATGTTCAAGGCACCCATGTCTTCGGTTCAGACCCCATGGACAGTGCCCTACAGTAGCACTGGAAAAAGTGGCTTATGACCGTTTTTCACATTTACGGCCATTGAAGCATTTCCCCCCCCCCCCCCCGGTGGTCATTTTGGGATAAAAATTCAACTACTTGGCAATTGACTCACATTTATGACAATTGTGGCATCTCGGGGGTCATGTGATCCCCTTTTATAGGTTTCTGAGTCAAGCTTGGTTGATGCTGGGCTGATGCAATGATTCAGGGGCTTGTTGTGCAGTTCCTATTGTGGCTTTGCCCTGAAGGATAATCCCATCACCCTGGAGCTTTTCTTTTGTAGCTAGGCTGGCCCAGTCTTTCTTAATGGGCATCGAATATCTGCTAGGGGCAGGGAGCTGAGTCTCTTGTTAGAATATTCATGACTGGGAGAGACATGGTAACAAGATCAGCCAATGAATAGGCATAGCAACTAAATCATCCAATGGGAGCTTAAACAGATCTGAATCTGTGCTGAGAATCGAAACTGAAACTACTCTGTCTGCTCTGAACTCTGAAATGATACTAACTGTTCTTTCCTGCTTGTGTTCTGTTTGTAACTTCTCCCATGTTGAAAGAGTCTGCTATTGGTATTGTACATTTATTCATCTGTTATTACGTATATACAGAAGTTAATGAACCAGTTATCTCTGTGCGCTTTCTGGGTTTGATTTTTCTGCAACAAACTGGCAGCCCTGAGTTTCTGTCTCCCTTAAGAATTCCATTTCTCCTTTAGGGGAAATATAATATTTTGCCTTTTTAAATGTTTCTCAAAATATTTCATGCTTCTAGGAGGGGTGACTTCCCTCCTGTAACAGTGAATCCCTGAACTCTGCACACAGTTTGGGGAATATCCGAGTGAGTGTATGAGGCCGCTTTTTGGCAGCAAATTCTCGTTGAAATAAATATTTTTTTGTAACTGGGAAGGAAAAAATGCAAGACAACTGTAATGATTCCTGTCCAGGCAGATTGCTCAATCCAGCAGCCATTTATCCGGCATGCCTCTTTATTTGACATCTGTGTCAAACATAAGGTTATGAAAGGGAGGCTAAGACACTGTCTGTTCAAAATAAAACTGTCCAGTATTATACTATTAAGGAGGTGGTCTTAAAATCCACTTTAATCATACTACCAGTATGAAAATTTTGCAGGAACTGATTTGCTATTATTTTTTGCAAACTCGAGTCCCAAATACAAATTACTATTGCTAGCTTCCCAGGATCTTAATTTGACATATTTGTTTGTTTGTTTGTGTCAGAGTTCCAAATATCATCCAAATTAAATCAGAGTTCAAGGCATAGCTTTTATCAAAGTTCCAATTTAATAAGAGAGACATGTTGGTACAAACTGTGGAAACCCCGAATCTGAAAGCTTCCTGGGTTTTCCACCTAGTTGAAAGTTCAAGACCTTGCCCCCACACCCACAAGTTCATCACATGGTCCAATCTTCCTCTGCCACGCTGGCATTTCCACCCATCTAGTTCTGGTCAGGCAGGGAAACAAAAGATGGTCTTGGGCTTCTGGAAAGGAATGTTTTATTATGACAACAACACATTCTGCTCCTTACTATTCCCCCTCCCTATTCCCCACTAATGAAACAGCATAATAAAATAAGAGAGAGTGTGGCAGGCCAAAGATCCTAAAAGAAATATGACTGCAGCCTGACAGTTAGTTTAGTTTGCTGCAAAAAATTGTCTTTTGCTCTGAAGATATATGCTCCCCCCCCCCACCCGCCGGTAATGAGATCATTTTGGGGGAAGGATAGTTGCACGCTTCCAAAATATACAGAGATGTTGGTGTTCAAACACAGGCAGTCCTCGACTTACAAGAGTTCATTTAGTGACCATTCAAAGTTACAACGGCACTGAAAAAAGTGACCTATTTTCCACAGTTACAACCTTTGTAGCATCCCCATGATCGTGTGATGAAAATTCAGGCCCTTGGCAACTGGTTCATACGTTGCTGTTTCTCAAGGTCATGCGATCTTCTTTTGGGACCTTCTGACAAGCAAAGTCAACAGGGAAACCAGATTTACTTAACAACCGGGTTACCAACTCATCAACTGCAGTGATTCACTTAACAACGGTTGCAAGGAAGATAATAAAATGGAGCAAAATTCACTTTATGTTGTCAATGTTTCACTTGACAACATAAATTTTGGGCTCAGTTGTGGCCGTAAGTCAGGGGTGGTGCAGTGGCCTAAGGGTTCAGCTCTCGCCTCGCAATCAGGAGGCTGTGAGTTCGATCCTAGGGAGAAGCAGATATTTCTCTCTGAGCAGAATGAGAATGTATCTGCTGAACAAAACTTCACATTGGCGACAGGAAGGGCATCCAGCCATTAAAACACTCTGCTAGCTCCATTCAGTTGCCCAGATTCCACCCTTCAAGGGATTATGGGGTCATTAAAAGAAGATGATGAATTGTGGTCGTAAATCGAGGACTACCTGCAAATATGTTTCCCTAATTTCCCTGTAGGAATAACAATAATGTGGCAAAAGAAAGCAAATATAGTACTAATATTGCCTGGAAGTCCAAAACATCACTTGAATAGCATCAGCATTGACAAAACCTCCATCGCAGGGAGCTTTACTTGGAACAATGAGAATATCTGTAATCTCTTCAAATGCCTTCAAACCACGTCTGCCTATCTCCTGTCCTTGGGATGAGAGGACACAGGCACCAAATCCAGTCTAAATATTTGGTTGACTGTGCAATGAGCTATGATAATAATCTGCTTATTTGACCCTCTTTGGTCTTACTGTTCGGTGGTTGTCCTTGCTTACAGCCAAATGTAAATCACACTCTATGTTTAACCCACTGTAGTTTTTTAAAAAATTGATTTAGTGCAGTGATGAGTGTTCTGGCCCCCTTCTGTCTGGTAATGAATGCAGACACAGGCTTAGCTGTTTGCCACTCTTTATTCACAATTATAATCCTGTTGGCTGAAAGCCCAGACACGACTCACTGGCAAGACATTGGCAGCAACCCAGACTCCAACAGACACGGGAACACAAGGCAGACCAGGCAAGGAGTTCTCCAGATTAGTAGGAACGGTTGTGTCCTGCAAAAGGACTCCTCCCAAAGTCTCTTCGTATATACTCTCTTGGGAGGGGCCAAGCCACAACCACCTGGGCTTGATTATCTCTTATGAGTCTGTCTCCATAACTGCTGCCTCCGTTTCTCCGACCTCCTCTGCCTGGCATCAGGGACAAACTCTCTTTGATCTTCCCCACTACTCCATGCCTCAGGCGCCTCTTGGTGGCCAACCAGCTTCTCTGGTCCCTGCTCTGAGTCAGAACCCTGCCCAGGGTCCTCCACATCTTCCATAGCCGACTCATAGGGGTCCTCGCTATCAGAGTCCATCGGCAGCTCCAATGGCTCCTGCTGGACCACAACAGATGGGTAACCTTTTTGCCATCATGTGCCAAAAGTGGGGGGGGCGCTTGCCTGCACCCATAATTCTATGCACCCTCCTCCGTGTATGTGTGTGCCACACCTCCCCCACGTGCACCCCCCACTTTTGGCACGCAATATCACGGTTTTTCACCTTCCGCAGGCTCCAGACTCTTTCTAGGAGCCTGAGGAGGGTGAAAACAGCCTCCCTCCCGGAGGCCGGAAATGGCCCGTTTGCTGACTTCTGGCTGGACCTGAAGGTCCGCTTTTTACTCTCCCCAGGCTCCAGAGCCTTTCTAGGAGTCTGGGGAGGGCAAAAATGGTGTTCCCTACCACCCGGAGGCTGAAAACAGCCTGTTTGCTGACTTCTGGTGGGCCCAGAAGACCCAAAAATCAGCTGGCGTGTGAATTCTGGGAGCTGAAGTTCATACACCTATTGTAGAAATTCACCAAGTTGAGAAACATCCTTCTAAATCAGGGGTGGGAAATGATGGCCTTTTTATGTCTTGTGGACTTCAACTCCCAGAATTCCTGAGCCAGCCGTGCTGAGGAATTCTGGGGAGTTGAGTTCCATGCTGGCTCAGGAATTCTGGGAGTTGAAGTCCGGAAGTGATAAAGGGGCCATAGTTCCCCGCCTCTGTTCCTAAATAAAAGGCTGAGGGTAATAATCTGTTAAATCACGTGAATTTGTATTTACAGAAGCTAAACCTCAGTTGCCTTCTGCTGCTGCCATGACTTCCTGTTGCCCAATGGGCTGGCACATGTTCCAAGGGAACTGCTACCGTGTTTTGGAAACCCAAGAAAGCTGGAATGCTACTCAGAATCGCTGTCTCTCCCTTGGGGCTACCTTGGCTGCTTTGGAGGATCTAGAGAAACTGGTAAGAGAAGAAACTTGTCAAAATTGTTGTCTGCCGTTGTGCTCAAACAGTCCTGCCCAGTGCCTACTCGTTCACTGTTTTATGAAATACGAGCCTGCCATTCTATCTCCAGGATGCTTGTGGGATTTAAATCTCTTTCCAGTGTTGAAATGTGGCTTTATTCTCTGTAGCCCAAAAGCAGATGGTGTAATTCAAACAATCCAGATATTGGATTTTCTGCACAAAGTGAACATGTGATAAGACTTGTTGGCAGGAATAGCCAATACCCTACCTAGATGATAGGCTCAAGATCCAGATCGATCTTGACAGACTTGAACACTGGGCCCTATCTAATAGAATGAAATTCAATGCAGAGAAAAGTAAAGTCCTACACTTAGGCAGCCAAAAAAGCCAATGCAATCTTAAACTGCATAAACAGAGGGATAGAATCAAGATCACGTGAAGTGTTAATACCACTTTATAATGCCTTGGTAAGGCCACACTTGGAATACTGCATTCAGTTTTGGTCGCCACAATGTAGAAAAGATGTGGAGACTCTAGAAAGAGTTCAGAGAAGAGCAACAAAGAGGATTAGGGGGACTGGAGCCTAAAACATATGAAGAACAGTTGCTGGAATTGGGTATGTCTAGTTTGATGAAAAGAAGGACTAGAGACGGGAGTGAAATCCAGCAGGTTCTGACAGGTTCTGGAGAACCGGTAGCGGAAATTTTGAGTAGTTCAGAGAACCGGCAAATGCCACCTCTGGCTGGCCCCAGAGTGGGGTAGGAATGGAGATTTTGCAGTATGCTTCCCCTGCCACGCCCACCAAGCCATGCCACCACCCACCCCGGTAGTAAAAAAATTTGAATTTCACCATTGACTAGAGGTGACATGATAGCAGTGTTCTGATATCTCAGGCTCAGGGGCTGCCACAAAGAAGAGGAAGTCAAACTATTCTCCAAGGGACCTTAGGGTAGAACAAGAAGCAATGGGTGGAAACTAATCAAGGAGAGAAGCAACTTAGAACTGAGGAGAAATTTCCTGACAGTCAGAACAATTGATCAATGGAACAACTGGCCTACAGAAGTTGTGAATGCTCCAACACTGGAAGCTTTCAAGAAGAGATTAGACTGCCATCTGTCAGTAATGGTGTAGGCAGGGTCTCCTGTTTGGGTGGGTTGGACTAGATGACCAACAGGATCCCTTCCAACTCTGTTATTTATTTATTTATTATTTATTTATTTATTTATTAGACACATTTATATGCCGCCCAATCTCGAAGGACTCCTGTTATTCTGTTATGTGTATGTACACACACATGTGTGAAGAGTGATGATGCTAAAGGCACTTACGTCCCTCTGTGGAGTGCAGAACTCAATTTCCAAAATGTTCTGAAACCCATAGGGTTTTTTTTCTTTCCCTTTTTAACTTAAAAAAAAAACGAACAGATTGGTGCCATGAATGTCAGAGAGCCCATTGACCACTGGATTGGCCTCCACAGAAGCTCTGAAGACAAATGGAAATGGCCGGATGGGACTCTATTCAAAAACCTGTAAGTTCTTCCTTCCATTGGATGCTCAAGACCATCGCTTCTATTAAGTCTCCCAAAAAAATCATGACAAATATGGCTCTTTAGGCAGATGTGGGGGGGTGGGGGGAGGATGAGAGGAAAGAGCATAGTAACCAGCAAGCATAAACACATGAGGTTAGACGTTATAAAAGATCTGTCTCAGTCTGCATCTGGAGCAGAGGTGGGTTCCTACCAGTTCGCTCCAGTTCGGTAGAACCGGTTCGTCAAATCTACTGAACTGGTTAGAAGAGGTTCCACCAGTGGACCTGGAAAGCAGGCCACACCTACAGAAGAGATTAAAAATTTTTGAAACCCACCACTGACAGACACACACACACACACACACAGAGAGAGAGAGAGAGAGAGAGAGAGAGAGAGAGAGAGAGAGAGAGAGAGAGAGAGAGACTCACACAGAGAGAGAAAGAGAAAGAGAAAGAAAGGAAGAAATAAAGAAAGGAAAAAAGAAAAAAGAAAGAAAAAGTGAGAGAGAAATGAAAGAAAAATGAATTTGAATTTGGTGAAATTCAAATTTTTTTACTACCGGTTCTGTGGCCATGGCTTGGTGGGCGTGGTGTGGCTTGGTGGGCGTGGCAGGAGAAGGATACTGCAAAATCTCCATTCTCAGCCTACTCTGGAGCCAGCCAGAGGCAATATTTGCAAGTTGTCTGAACTACTCAAAATTTCTGCCACTGGTTCTCCAGAACCTGTCAGAACCTGCTGGATTTCACCCCTGCCTCAAACCTTTTGGGAACCAGGGACCGGTTCTGCAGAGACAGGTTTTCCCCGTGGACCGGAGCGGGTGTGGTTTCGTATGTTGCCTGCATCCAACAGATGTGGTTTCACTATTGTGCATGGCCTGGTTTCTGGCATGCTGTGGCCCAGTGCCGGTCCATGGACTGGGTTTGGGGGTGCCCTTCGATACAGAACAGATCCTTGTAAACTACCTCCTAAAAGAGAAGCTTGCTAAAAGTAAAATTTGCCATCTGGATTTTCAAAAGGCACGAATGCATTCCAAAGAGATAAAAACCCTTAGAGGAAAACATCACATTTTGCCCTGCGTCTATCAATGAAAATTACAAATGCCAACCACTTTCTATTGCTTTGCAGCTTCGAAGTGGAGGGAGACGGACACTGTGCTTATCTGAAGAATAGGGCTGCGAGCAGCGCCAATTGTGCCGCCAGGAAGAAAGGACTGTGCAGCCTGAAAGGGTTAATGAACCGCAAACTCTGCAGGGCGACATGATCTCTGAAGAATCCCTTCCGTATAAAAAAAGGAGTCAAAGCCCTTCGTTGCCACTGTGTGTGGGTGTCTGTGGGCGTGCACACACCACCATACATTTCTGTGGGTGGACTTCCTTTTTCTTCCATGCAGGAGATAAAGGGTTTTGTTTTTTTACAGGGTGTAACTACAAAAACTGACTAGACTGGGGGGAAAAAATCAAAGTGATGTAAGAAAAGATTTTAAATACATTTAAAGGGGTTTTTTTTTCACCCCAATATGGGTTGGCATCCTAAATACATTTTTCTGGGGAGAACAAACACCTCTTGAATTTAGAGGGATTTTACTCCCAAGTAAATTAGAAGTCTATTTTAAGATTATATTCATGCTGTGTGTTTTGGTACATATGCGCTCTAGCTGGATTGAGAGTGCTCTGCTACCTCACTTTTTTTTTCTTTAGTTAAAACAATTCAGATTTGGAGAAGAAATACCTTAAAACACTAGGTCAATTTTGAGTAAACGTGTGGCCAATTTTGATTAATTGTGTGGCCAGATTAGGCTAAAACGGGATTGTAATTCAGTGTGTTGCAGCACACCCAGCTGTTAGCTTTGCATGTGGTGTGAAATAGATTACCAAGCCCTAGTACTGCATGTTTGTTTGGAATTTAATACAATGGATGACCCCACCCACAGGCTCAAAATCTTTAAATCCATGAAATCACTTAATTGTAAAATCTCATGATCCTGATGTTTCAAACTTGGAACCCCCAACGTCAGAAGTGACCTCATGTTTCAGCAACAGAGAATTGTAAATCGTCATGTAATCAAGACTTTTGCCCTTCTCCATAAAGGAGTATCAAACATAGAATAACAGAACTGGAAGGAACCTTGGAGGTCTTCTAAACCAACCCCTGCTCCGGCAGGAAACCCTATACCATTTCAGATGAATTGTCTCTTTAAAACACCCACAACTTCTGGAGGGCAAGTCATTCCACTGATTAATTGCCAGGAAATTTCTCCTTTATTCTAGGTTGGTTCTCTCCTTCATAAGTAACAGAATTAACAGAATAGCAGAGTTGGAAGAGACCTTGGAGGTCTTCTAGTCCAACCCCCTGTTCTGGCAGGAAAGCCTATACCATTTCAGACAAATGGCTTTCCAGTCTCTTAAAGACTTCCAGTGTTGGAACATTTACAACTTCTGGAGGAAAATTGTTCCCTGATTAATAGTTCTAACTATCAGGAAATTTCTCCTTAGTTCTAAGTTGCTTCTCTCCTTGGTTAGTTTCCATCCATTGCTTCTTGTTCTACCCTCAGGTGCCTTGGAGAATAGTTTGTCTCCCTTTTCTTTGTGGCAGCCCCTGAGATATTGGATGATTGCTATCATGTCTCCCCTAGTTCTTCTTTTCAATAAACTAGCAATTCTAGCAACTGTTCTTTATGTTTTCGCCTCCAGTCCCCTAATCCTCTTTGTTGCTCTTCTCTGCACTCTTTCTAGAGTCTCAATCTCTTTTTTACATCAGGATGACCGAAACTTTCCATCCGTTGCTTCTTGTTCTGAACATAGATGCTTGTTCTATGTTCAGAGCATAGTAACTGAAACTCTTTATCTTTTCTGCCAACCCATTACTTTAGAAACCAATATCTCATGGGGAGGGAAATCTATGTGATCTATGGCAAGAATGCAGCAGCCGAAGCAAACAACAGTTTCGCAATGCTGGAGAAGTGGAGCACCAGACCGTGTTCTCGTTCTGTAACCTTTGAGTTTAGCAGAGGGAACATTTCCTAGAAGCTTAAGCCAGTCTGGCAGACGGTGTTCCTGTCTCATATTCGGACATTGAGCGCATAGTTGCAATAGGGAGGGTATCAGTTACTCTGGCAAATATGGGTACCCCAAGATGATTCAACATGCAAAGGTTGCCAAGGAGAAGAGAGCTGATAATGGCATCCCTGCCAAGAGTCTGCCTCAATCTTTCTTCGGATATGGGTCGGTTGCCCATTAAGCAGGAAGGAGCAACTCCAGTTTTAGGATGGCCTGTGGGCCTTATTGTGGCACGGAGAGAATGTGGATGTCAGGTGAGTGTACCTGATCTTTGTAGCTCACAAAAGAGAAATGGAGTCAAACTAAGGCAGAAGGGAAGATGGACCACCTTCGAATATGTTGGTCTAATACGGTATTACTCAACCTTGGCGACTTGAAGATGTATGGACTTCAACTTCCAGAATTCCCCAGTGAATCCTACTTATGTTTGGCTCTGACCTTTTTCTCCCCTTTGCTTCAAGCCCACAGACCACACACTGATGCGTGCACACACATACACCCAAAGGTGTTTTTATTTTTTTCAAGAGGCAACTGGACCAGTGGTTGGATTCAAATTTTTTTACATCCGGTTCTGTGGGCATGGCTTGGTGGGCGTGGCTTTGGTGGGCGTGGCAGGGGAAAGATACTGTAAAATCCCCATCCCGATCAAGGGGAAGGTTACTGCGAAGTCCCCATTTCCTCCCGATCAGCTGGGACTCGGGAGGCAGAGAATAGATGGGGGCAGGCCAGTCAGAGGTGGTATTTGCTGCTGGTTCTCCGAACTACTCAAAATTTCTGCTACTGGTTCTCCAGAACTGGTCAGAACCTGCTGAATTCCACCTCTGAACTGGTTTTACTTATTTTTATTTGAAGACATTTTGCTTCTCATCCAAGAAGCTTCTTCAGCTCTGGATGTTTCTTGGATTGCTTCTTGGATGAGAAGCGAAACGTCTTCAAAGAAAAACCAGAAAGTTCATCCAGTTGTCTCTTGAAAAAGCACCTTTGGGACAACCATGACCTGGATGACCGAGAATCTCTATACACAGACAAAAAACACAGATACCAGATTGCCTCTGATGGAAAAAAAAACGATACTTGGTAGAAAAACCATGGGCCAACCCTGTTAAAAAAACATTTGGAAAAAAGTTAGCTAAAAGCACAAAGGGTTTTTTTTTGCTTTTTTTCTAGGTTTTAAAAAGATAAAAGGCATATTAGCAAATCTTTACAGGCAGTCCTCAACTTACAACCATTCATTTAGGAATCATTCAAAGTTACAACAGCAGTGAAACAAGTGACTTATGACCATTTTTCGCACATAATGGCCATTGCAGTATCCCCACATGGTCACGTGGCCAAAATTTGGGTGCTTGGCAACTGGCATGTATTTATGACCGCTGCAGTGTCCCGGGGTCATGTGATCATCTTTTGTGACGGACAAGCAAAGTCAATGGGAAACCAGATTCACTTTACAAATGTGTTACCAACTTAACAATTGCAGTGATTCATTTAACAACTGTGGCAAGAAGGGTCGTAAAATGGGGCAAAACTTACTTGACAATTGTCTCATTTAGCAACAGAAATTTTGGGCTTAATTGTGGTTGTAATTTGAGGATTACCTCTATTCAGGAAGGAATAAATGAATGTATTGTATGGGATTTAAAAAAAACTGTCAAAGGTACACCTTGTTTTAATTCTCATTGTCCATGCTACTATATTTTTGAAGTATAAGGTGCACCTTTTTCCCTCAAAAAAGAGGGTGAAATCTGGGTGCATCTTATACATTGAATACAGCATTTTTGGCCTCTGGAACCCCCTCCCCAGGAGCACTCTGCAAGCCCCCCCAAGGCTATTCATGCCTTTTTTTTTAAAAAAACGGGCTCGTTTTTGTGAAAAACGAGCCGTTTTGGAGAGGTTTGCAGAATGCAAAAACTTTTTTTTCTTTTTGAAAAGTTCTTTAACTGATTGATGAAAATTACATTGATCAAGTGCTATGCCAGCAGAAACAAAGTCTTAAGGTGCTGCAGATTGTCAGCTATTTCCTTCTCCAGCACATGGATAAATAGACCTGGAAACATCTACCTACCTACCTACTCTCTCTCTCTCTCTCTCTCTCTCTACCTACCTACTGTATTTCTCTCTATATATATCCCTCTATCTACCTACCTACCTATTCTCTCCCTCCCTACATATCTATTTTTTGGTTTTAGGTTTTTTAGGTTTAGGTTTTATTAAACACTTATAGGCCGCCCTTTTCCCTGAGGGGACTCAGGGCGGCTTACAATAATGAGGGAGGGGAGTGCAAGTAAGCTGACCAGATTTTCAGATTGGAAAAGAGGGACGCCTTTGACCGGGGGGGGGGCTTGATTAAAAAAAATTTTTTTTGTCAAAAGGTCACCCCAGGACACTGAAACCAGCATAAATCCGAATCTGTTGCCAAACAAAATTTTGATCACGTGACCATGAGGATGCTGCAACGGTCACTAAGTGTGAAAAATGGTCGCAACGGTCGCTAAGTGTGAAAAATGGTCATCAGTCACTTTTTTCAATGCCATTGTAACTTTGGTCACTAAATGTTTTCCCCCTCCCCGAGACTCCTCACTTCTTCCTTCATTCCTCTTGCTTATCTACCTTCACCTTATCCGTCTTCTGCTCTTTCCCTCCCTTCCTTTCTCCTTCCATCCTCTCTTCTTTCCTCACTCACTCCCTTCCTCCTTTTCTCTTCCTTCCTCCTTCCATTCTTTCAGCTTCATTTCTTTTGCCTATCTACCTTCTCTGTCTTTCTGCTCTTTCCATTTCTCTCTTCCTCTTCGCTTCTGTTCCTTCCTCCTTCCCTCCTTTCCTATTTTCCTTCTGCCTATCTACCTTCAACCTTCTCTGTCTTTCTGCTCTTTCCCTGTCTTCCCCTGTCCTCCCTCCCTTCTTTCCTTTCTAGTTCCATCTTTTCTTCTTTCCTCTCTCCCTCCCTTTTTCTTTTTTTCCTTCCTTCCTCTTTCCTCTTGCCTATCAACTTCATCCTCTTTGTCTTTCTGCTCTTTCCCTCTCTTCCCCTTTTCTTCCTACCTCCTTCCCACTTTTCTCCCTCCCTTCTTCTTTTTCTTCTTTTTTTCTTCCATCTTCCTCCTTCTCCTCCATTCTTTCTCCTTCCATCCATCTTTCTCCTTCCATCTTCTCCCCCCTCCCTTCTTCTTTTTCCTTCCCCCCTCCCTCCTTCCTTCCTCTCCTTCCCTTTCTCGCACACAGGAAGGGAGGCTTTCTAGTCGCTTTCACAGCATAATTTCTTTATCTAACTTTTAAAAAACAGTGTGCAAATCAAACTTGAGATTTTCGTAACCTGCGAAGCACCAAGTTATTATCTTCTGTTGTTACAAATTCGCAGCTACTCCATTCTTTCCGATAGGGAACTGCATTTCCCAAGATGCCTCAAGTCCTCAAAGCGCTGAACGCGGTTTTGCAATTGACTCCAGCGAGGCCCGGTAGCCGCCGGCTGGGGTGGCTGTCAAGGCGCTGACAGCGGAGCAGACGCACCGTTT
The DNA here is from genome assembly GCF_009769535.1 of Thamnophis elegans. Lineage (NCBI taxonomy): Eukaryota > Metazoa > Chordata > Lepidosauria > Squamata > Natricidae > Thamnophis > Thamnophis elegans. The sequence goes on along the minus strand of NC_045542.1, from coordinate 150,089,085 downwards.
GTTACTGCTTCCAGCAATTGAGACGGACGAGGGAAGCGGCGGTGGCGGGAAGCAACCAAGCCTTGCAGACTCGCTTCCCACCGCAGCACAGGGGCCGCACAGGCATGATTGCTTCCCACCCGGAGGTGGCGGCAAGAGCAGTGCGTTGTTGTTGTTGGGGCCAGCCTGCTCATCCATGGCTGGAGCCGGGCAGCGACTGTAAGGACTGCTCGGGCGAGGTGCGGAGGAAGAACGGAAGGTCCCTAACGCCCGCGACGACGGCTCCAGCCATGGACGAGCAGGCTGGCCCCAACAACAACAACGCGCTGCTCTTGCCGCCACCTCCGGGTGGGAAGCAACCAAGCCTTGCAGACTCGCTTCCCACCGCAGCACAGGGGCCACACAGGCGTGGTTGCTTCCCACCCGGAGGTGGCGGCAAGAGCAGTGCGTTGTTGTTGTTGGGGCCAGCCTGCTCGTCCATGGCTGGAGCCGGGCAGCGACTGTAAGGACTGCTCGGGCGAGGTGCGGAGGAAGAACGGAAGGTCCCTAACGCCCGCGACGACGGCTCCAGCCATGGACGAGCAGGCTGGCCCCAACAACAACAACGCGCTGCTCTTGCCGCCACCTCCGGATGGGAAGCAACCGAGCCTTGCAGACTCGCTTCCCACCGCAGCACAGGGGCCGCACAGGCGTGGTTGCTTCCCACCCGGAGGTGGCGGCAAGAGCAGTGCGTTGTTGTTGTTGGGGCCAGCCTGCTCGTCCATGGCTGGAGCCGGGCAGCGACTGTAAGGCTGCTCGGGCGAGGTGCGGAGGAAGAACGGAAGGTCCCTAACGCCCGCCGACGACGGCTCCAGCCATGGACGAGCAGGCTGGCCCCAACAACAACACTGCTCTTGCCGCCACCTCCGGATGGGGTAGATTGATGGGGTATTTAGAATTCAATCAGCGCAATAACAACTAAACAGGCAGGCATGCCAAGTGGCACAGGACTGGCAAGAATTTACCAGGGGCTTTTTAATTAGGGGTGGAGGGAGATGGACCTCAATTCAGGACCGCGTGAGGGAGTCCTGTTTTTTCAAGCAAGAATTCTCAAAGAGCAGTTGCTGCCGCGAACGAAAAGCAGTTTTTAACCCCAAGCGCAATGCCACGAATGTCACTATTTCCATCCAAGCCGCCACCACAATCCTTGCAAGCCGGCAAGAAAGCGGAAGCAAGAAGAAAAAAATAAATAAATAACCACCCTCCCAAGCAGCCGGAGCTTGCAAATGGCGACGTTGCAATGAGGGTCGTACTCCTGACCCTCTAAAACTCTCGGGAAACTCCTTCGCAGCCACGGGGGGGGGAATCACAGGAGCAGCCCCACTGGCGGGAGAACGATGGGACGGCTGCGAAAAGGCACAAGGGGGGGGAGATTGACAGCAAGGGTCCGTCCCGCCGCTCGCCTTAAAGTTCTCGCCTAGCCGAACTCTGGGGTTGCAGCCGCTGCTCGCCATTCCCTCAACTCAGAGTACGGAGCGCGCGCAAAACCCTGCCAGGCGGGACTCCCCGCAAACCTCTCGCATATTCCCCCCCCCCCGCTTGCTCCGTCTTACCAGATTTTGGGGGGTATCTGTAGAGGAAATTGACGGGACATCCACCTCTTCCACTCCGGCGTTCTGCTGGCTGGTGAGCGCTCCCATGCTTCAGGCACGGCGGCAGAGGGTATCCGGGGTGCAGAGGGGGGGCAGAGAGGAGGGGGGTGCGTGCGTGCTAAGCGGACTCCAGCCAATCAGTGAGCTGGCTGGGATGGAAAACTTTAAGCACGCCACGTTTTCCATCCCAGCCAGCTCACTGATTGGCTGGAGTCCAGGCCAATCCAGTCAGTGAGCGGCAGGCTGGGCTGGCTTAAATTTGTAGGTAGGTAGGATAGAGAACAGAACGATGAGCCAGCCCAGCAAGCTAGCAGCTGATGGGCGGGAGCTGCGAGCGCCAAAAAAAGCGTGCCTTTTAAAAGGCGGGCGGGACGCGGGAAAATGCATTCAAAAGCGGGGGTGTCCCGCCAAAAGCGGGACGTCTGGTCACCTTAAGTGCAAGACAAGACATAAAAGAAAATTTGAGTAAAAATAATTAACAATAAAAGCACAACATTCACTCGGCATTCGGGCAGGGAGAGAGTAAAGTCCTATCCCCAGGCCTGACGGGATAGCCAGATCTTAAGGGCCGTGCGGAAGGCCTGGACGGTGGTGAGGGTGCGGATCTCCATAGCGTCGGAGCTGCAACTGAGAAGGCTCTCCTCCGCGTAGTCGCCAGTCGGCACTGACTGGCGGATGGAATTCAGAGGAGGCCTACCCTGTGCGACCTGATGGGACGCAGGGAGGTAATTGGCAGAAGGCGGTCTCTCAAATAGTCAGACCCACTACCATGGAGCGCTTTGTGGATGGTAAGTAGGACCTTGAAGTGCACCCGGAGATCAACAGGTAGCCAGCGCAGCTCACGGAGGATCGGTGTTATGTGGGCGAACCGCGGTGCGCCCACGATCACTCGCGCGGCCGCATTCTGGACTAGCTGAAGTCGCCGGATGCTCTTCAAGGGCAGCCCCATGTAGAGCACATTGCAGTATTCCAGCCTAGAGAGCGCAAGGGCTCGAGTGACTGTTGTGAGGGCCTCCCGGTTCAGGTAGGGCCGCAACTGGCGCACCAGGTGAACCTGGGCAAATGCCCCCCTGGTCACAGCTGACAAGTGATGGTCAAAATTCAGCTTTGAGTCCAGGAGGACTCCCAAGTTGCGGACCCTGTCTGAGGGGTATAAATTTTGCCCCCCCCAGCCTGATTGATGGAACATTAGCCAAATTGTTGGGAGGAAAACACAACAGCCACTCGGTCTTTTCCGGGTTGAGTACCAGTTTGTTAGCTCTCATCCAGTCTTTAACAGCCTCAAGGCCCCGGTTCATCACGTCCACCGCTTCATTGAGTTGGCACGGGGCGGACAGATACAACTGTGTATCGTCCGCGTATTGATGGTATTTTATCCCGTGCCTCCGAATGATCTCACCCAGCGGTTTCATGTATATGTTGAATAGTAGGGGGGATAAGACCGAGCCCTGCGGCACCCCATAAGTTAGGGGCCTCGGGGACGATCTCTGCCCCCCCACCAACACCGACTGCGACCTGTCCGAGAGGTAGGAGGAGAACCACTGCAAAACAGTGCCGCCAACCCCCACCTCCCACAGTCGTCGCAGAAGGATACCATGGTCGATGGTATCGAAAGCCGCTGAGAGGTCAAGGAGAACCAGGATGGACGCATGGCCTCCATCTCTGGCTCTCCAGAGATCATCGGTCAATGCGACCAATACCTATTGTATTTCTCTCTTTCTATTTCTCTCTCTATCCCTCTACTTACCTACCTACCTACTGTATTTCTCTCTCTCTCTGTGTCCCTCTATCTACCTACCTACCTATTCTCTCCCTCCCTACATATCTATTGTATTTCTCTCTTTCTATTTCTCTCTCTATCCCCCTACCTACCTACCTACCTACCTACCTACTGTATTTCTCCTCTCTCATCTCTGTCCCTCTATCTACCTACCTACTCTCTCTCTCCCTACCTATCTACTGTATTTTTCTCTCACTCTCTCTCTCTATATTTCTCTATATATATCCTTCTACCTACCTACTTACCTACACACACACACTCTCTCCCTACCTACCTACTGTATTTCTCTCTCCTCCCCCTCTATCTACCTACCTACCTACTCTCTCACTCTCCCTACCTTCCTACTGTATTTCTCTCTCTCCCCCTCTATCCCTCTATCTACCTACCTACTTTGTTTTAATTTGCCTCTTCAAAACCTTGGTGCATCTTATACTCCAATGCATCTTATACTCTGAAAAATATGGTATACTAACACAAAAACCATGATTTATACTTTACAAGGGCTAAATTTGTAATACCTGTTAAGCTACAGACCAAACAAATAAAGACTTTAATTAGCAGAACAAAAGAGAATAACAAAGTTGGAAGGGACGTTGGAGGGCTTCCAGTCCAACTCCCTGCTCAAACGGGAGACCTTATACAAGTGACTTCAGACAAGTGACTTTCCAATCTTTTTCTTAAAAGGTTCCAGTGATGGAGTATCAACAACTTCTGAAGGCAAATCATTCCACTGGAGTATTGTTCTCCACTGTTAGGAAATTTCTTCTTAATTCTAAATTGCTTCTCTCCTTGATTAGTTTCCATCCATTGTTTCTTGGCTTGCCTTCTGGTGCTTTGGAAAAATCAGTTGATCCTCCCTCCTCTTTGTGGCAGCCCCAGAAATACTGGAAACACTGCTGTCATGTAGCCCCTGGTCCTTCTTTTCTCTAGACTAGCCATACCCAATTCCTGCAACTGTTCTTCGTCTATTTTAGCCTCCAGCCTCCCTAATCGTCTTTTTGTTCTTCTCTGCACTTTTTCCCAAAGTTTCTATATCATTTTTATAATGCGACCAAAAATTTGGTGCAGTATTCCAGCTGTGATCTTACTAAAGCTTCATAAAGCAGTACTGTTACTTCTCGCGATCTTGATTTTATCCCTCTGTTAATGCAACCTAAAAGGGACGTGGTGGCTCGGTGGCTAAGACGCTGAGGTTGTCAGTCAGAAAGGTCGGCAGTTTGATGGTTTCGAATCCCTAGCACCACGTAACGGTGAACTCCCGTACTTGTCCCAGCTTCTGCCAACCTAGCAGTTCGAAAGATGTAAAAATGCAAGTAGAAAAATAGGGACGAACTTTGGTGGGAAGGGTAACAACATTCCGTGCACTTTTGGCATTTAGTCATGCCGGCCACATGACCACGGAGACGTCTTCAGACAGTGCTGGCCCTTTGGCTTTGAAACGGAGATGAGCACCGCCCCCTAGAGCTGGGACGACTAGCACATATGTGCGAGGGGGAACCTTTGCCTTTTACCTAATGCAACCTAATACTGCATTGCCTTTTTTGGTGGGGGTGGGGGTGTTGCCTTTGGTGCAGTGGTGGGTTTCAAATTTTTTTTCGAACCTACTCTGTGGGTGTGGCCTCCTTTGTGGGGAGTGGCTTGCCGGCCATGTGACCTGGTGGGAGTGGCTTGCCGGCCATGTGTTTTCTTTCTTTTTCTCTCTCTCTCTCTTTCCTTCCTTTTGTCTCTCTGTCCCTTTTTCCTTTTTTTTCTTCATCTCTCACTTTTTCTTTCTTTTTTCTTTTTTTTATTTCTTCCTTTCTTTTTCGTGTGTGTGTGTGTGTGTTGGGTTTCAAAAATTTTTGGAACCTCTTCTGTAGGTGTGGCCTGCTTTCTGGTGGAACCTCTTCTAACCGGTTCGGTAGATTTGACGAACCGGTTCTACCGAACTGGTGCGAACTGGTAGGAACCCACCTCTGCTTTGGTGGAATAATAATCCATAGTGGAATAATCAGGGCATGTTTTGGCTGAATGTGGTTTATTTTAGGCTACAAATCACCTGTATTTGAAGGCCATCCCTAAACCAGTCATTGTAATGAAGATAGCAATGCCTTAAGTCTTCTCTGTATCTCTGTGAAGGATTTGTGGGAAATGAAGCACTATTTTGAAAGACACTGGTGAATATCAAGGCATGTTGGCTGAATGTGGTGTGAAGCTTGAGGATAGTGTAGCCTTGAGACGGCTCTGTATCTCTTGTTGAGGCTTTCCAATCACAGCCACTTGTTATGCCTCAACAAAGGTCATGAGAATGATTCGTACTTGCCACATTTGGGCGTCTCACTTGGACCTATTGGTGCACCCTGTGGACAATGTGCATTGAAACGGAGAAACCTGACATTTAGATGGATGCCGACATTTTAGGTAGGAGGCAGTTCCTAAAGCAAGTCCTCTTTCTCCTCTGCCAAGACCAAAAATGGGTGGGGTGAGATGAAGGTCTCCAAACTCATCTGTGGTCCAGGAAAACACAGCAAGGCAGCTAGCTGAGTTTGCAGGAGCCGAAATATCAAATCTGTCAAACTGAGAATTTATTGCTGTTCGAAAGAGCAGAGTGGAGCTGTCATACCTACATTGGCCACCAGGTTGCAGCATGTGCTAATGTTGAGATATTGCTGGTTGTGAAAGGGCCAGAGAATTATATAATTCAGTATATATAATATACTATATTATATTGTATCCATTCTTTTTAAAGGAAATCAGACAGAATCCTAAATTAGAGAAACAAAATCTTAGCAAAGTTAAACTGATAGCAGCTGGAATTCATTTTTTTAAAAACCTGACGTACATAAAGGTAAAGGTTCCCCACGCAAATATGTGCTTGTCGTTCCCGACTCAAGGGGGCGGTGCTCTCTTTTTCAAAGCCGAAGAGCCAGCGCTGTCCGAAGACATTTCCGTGGTCATGTAGCCAGCATGACTAGATGCTGAAGCGCATGGAACAATGTTATCTTCCCACCAAAGGTGGTTCCTATTTTTCTACTTGCATTTTCACATGCTTCCAACTGCTAGGTTGGCAGAAGCAGGGACAAGTAACAGGAGCTCACTCCATTACGCGGCGCTAGGGATTCGAACTACCAAACTGCTGACCTTTCTGATAGACAAGCTCAGCGTCTTAGCCACTGAGCACCGCTTCCCATGAGGTTTCAAATCATATGTAATATACTGTTCCAATGAGAAAAGTAGCCTTTCACCTCTTATCAAGCAACTCTGAATGGCTCCCAAGATGATATAAGACTTCAAAACAATAAAATATTAACATCCGAAAGGTTAGGACTCAATTACAGAGACTAGCACCGATGAGGTTACTTTGTTTGGTAATGAAAGGTCTGCAAGAAAACAACCAAATTCAAAGAGCCACCAACCAAGGGCCGTACAGAGACAATGAATGTCAGATTGGGGGGCATGAAAGAAAATGGGAGTAGAATGGGGTAAAATGATTGAAATATCCTTTCCTTTTACCTGTCCTAATAATCAGGCATGTCTTTTAAAAAAGAGGAAACTTCTCTTAGTCATTCACAGGCCATTGACTTTTGCTTTCTGCCTTCCTGAGAACTTATTACACACAATTCCCCACACACACACACTCCCACCTCCAGATGTTGGTAAATAAGAGTCTTCTTCCTAGAGAGCCATCATCATGATGGAAGAATGGGGAATGGAAGGATTCTTGCAAACTGTTGGTCATTTGCATTCTTTTAGCTAGTTCCTTGTTAAGGTCACCCAGAGGTTATCTGTGTCATCAGGTCATCTGAGTGGTGCAAATGGGTGTGAAGCCTTCTTTAAACTGTTGAAAGGACTGTGTTGTAACTGGAGATAGATGATGTCATATCCCTCACCCCTGTTGAGAGAGGGCTGTTCAGTTTTGACATAGATGGCCTCTTCGACCCTTCTTTCAAACTAGCAGTCCTCTCTGTCCAAAATGTGGACTTTGCTGTCTTCAAAGGGTGGCCTTTGTCTTTAAATGCAGATGGACTGCTGCAGTGGTGGATTTCAAAAAATGTTCGAACCTACTCTGTGGGTGGGCCTCCTTTGTGGGAGTGGCTTGCCGGGCATGTGACCCGGTGGGAGTGGCTTGCTGGCCATTGTTTTCTTTCTTTCTTTCTTTCTTTCTTTCTTTCTTTCTTTCTCCCTCTCTCCCTCTCTCTTTTCCTTCCTTTTGTCTCTCTGTCCCTTTTCCTTTTTTCTTTCATCTCTCTCTCTTTTTCGTTTTTTCATTTTTATTTCTTTTCTCCTTTCTTTCTCTTTCTCTTCTCTCTCTGTGTGAGTGTGTGTGTATGTGTGTGTGGTCAGTGGGTGGGTTTCAAAAAATTTGGAAACTCTTCTGTAGGTGTGGCCTGCTTTTCGGGTCCACTGGTGGAACCTCTTCTTAACCGGTTTGGTAGGATTTGACGAACTGGTTCTACCGAATAGGTGCGAACTGGTAGGAACCCACCTCTGGACTGCTGGATCTCTAGTCCTGATGGGTTTGTTCTTTATGTTGTGCCATAACATTTATGAAGTGGCTGTTTTGGTTACCTCACTGTATAAATCTGTCAAATGAACAGCCTGTCAGAAGTTCAGAAAAGAAGTTCAGAAAAGGGACACTGCAACCATCATAAATATGAACCAGTTTTCGAGCATCCGAATTTTTATTCACATGACCATGGGGATGCTACAAGAGCCATAAGTGTAATTGTCATAAACGCATGCCAATTTTTTTTATCATGCAACAGCTGTATGTGTTAAAAATGGTCATAAATCACCTCTTTTTCAGCCCCGTTGTAACTTTGGGCAAACAAGGATCCCCTGTACAAAATTGGTTGGGGAAAGAAGTAGCTGGAAAACTATTCTTTGTATTTGAGATTTATGACTGGGTTGCTCTTTCCATAAAAGCGAGGGAAATTAACAATAACAGTATTTGCCCAGAGCCTCAGTCAAGAAAAACGACGTGTTTCTAGCTATAATGGCGAATGACATGAAGCCTAAGATATTCTAAGCTTCCTCTTGGGTTTTGTGTTCCAGCATTTCTCCCCACTTTTTCCGGTGGAAAAGGATATTGGAGCCCAGAAATAGTTAATAAGTAAGATCATTTCAAAACTTTCCTTGAGGATTAATGAGGTGCGACCGACTCATAATGGGATATGACAGAGACAAATGGCTGAGAGGGAAGAATTGTTGAGTAATGGGGCAATGCCTTATGTAGCCCCTTAATATTGGGATTCAATTATAAACTACAAATGTTATGAAGATGAGGGCTTAAAAACTGGCTGCAAGATTTCTATGAAACCTTCTCAGCCATTGGCTGAGATGCTATGATGTCACAGAAGGGCCCACAGATCAATATATCCCATTCCTTGGCACCCGGCTGAGGAATTCTGGGAGTTGAAGTCCACATATCACAAAAGTGCCAAGGTTGAAAAACAGGGACCACAGATTCCAAGTGTTGAGAATTAAAGTCATAGAAGATGCAGTCATTGCAAAAAAGAAAAAAGGAAAAAATACTTAATAAAGTAGAGCAGCCAATTCTTTTATGTTCAGTTAAGCTAGCTAATGTATGTGGGAGTAGGGAGGGAAGGCTTTGATTTATAATCCAAAATATGGTATGAAAAACAGATAAGATGACCAAGCTTTTACACTGTGGAAACTTGGTTATTTTTAACAATCAGAATGCTAGAGATGGACCTTGTTCATGGTGACAGGCTTAAACTCTGGAAATCCTAATTCCAGAGTCAATATCTATTTACTTCCATGCTGGTATTAAACAAGGAGAAATTGACATACTGTGCTTGGAGTGAGGTTTCTTTTGCCATGATTTTCTATGCAAGCCAAAGTGATATTCTTCCTACCCAAAATTGCCAGCCATTGTCTACAAACAGCGGTGAAGGATTTATCCATTTGTTTTATGATCTGCTTTTCTACTACAGAGCACTCAAAAAAAGTAAAAAAGTAAAATAGAAGTAATGAGAAGCAAAGGAAAACAACACACTAGGCCACCATGGCTTATTCAAAGGCCTGCAATGTATCATAGCATATTTATTTGTTTATTTTATTATTTTATTTATTTTATTTATTTATTATTTTATTTTATTATTTTTTTATTTTATTATATTATTTTATTTTATTATTTATTATTTTATTTTATTATTTATTATTTTATTTTATCATATTATTTTTTATTTTATTATTTATTATTTATTTATTATTTATTATTTTATTTTATTATTTATTATTTATTTTATTATTTATTATTTATTATTTATTATTTTATTTATTTTATTTATTTTATTTATTTTATTTATTTTATTCATTTTATTCATTTTTTATTTTATTATTTTATTCATTTTATATTAATTTTATTTATCCAGTTTGTCAAATGTGTACGAGACAACAGGTATAAGAATAAACATGGACATGAACACAAGAAATGGGTCTGAATAAATGGGGACAGTAGGACAGGACGGTAGGCACATTGGTGTGCTTATGCACACCCCCTTTACGGACCTCTTAGGAATGGGGTGAGGTCAACAGTAGACAATTTAAGGTTAAATCTACAGGTGTTTGGGGATGTAACAACGGAGTCGGGTAGAGCATTCCAAGCGTTGACCACTCTGTTGCTGAAGCCATATTTTCTGCAATCAAGTTTGGAGGAGTTTATCTTGAGTGTATCTACTGATCGATTGTCATTTCAGTAAGAACCCAGAATGACCAAACATGAAATTTGTGGGACTAATCGATAAATTAGAAAAAAGGGTTAGTGTAGAAACTGAAATGTGGAGAGCAGAGGAGAGGAGGGGAGGGGAAGGGAAGGGAGGGGAAGGGGAAAAGAGAGGGGATGTGAGGAGGGGAGGAGAAAGTGAAATGGTAGGGGAAGGGAGGGGAGGAGGAGGGGGATAAGGGAGGGGAGAAGAAATGGGGGAAGGGAGGGGAAGAGAGGGAGGAGACAGGAGGGGAGGGGATGAGGGGAAGGGGGGAGGGGAGAGAAGAAGGGGAGGGGAGAGAGAGGGGACGGGGAGGAGAGGTCCCTTTCAAGGGCAGCAAGAAGTGGGAAAGAAAAAGAAGAAAGGAGAGGCGAGGAAAAGAGAAAACAGGAGGAAGTGGATGTTGAAGATAAGTAGGTTAATCTGAAGGTTAAAAATAATTCTTATGGCAACTTTGCATTTTTGCAAAATGATTCATACCCACTAAACGATGCAGCCTGAATTTGGATCTGGTGACTGCGACAGAGATCATTACGGGCTATGAGGAATTGCAGGCTTTCCATCATATACTGAAGCCTACCTACCACCCTCTTCCCGCCAGGGGCCCCTGTCTTGAGTGGGGGAGGGGGGAGATGGGCTCATCCCAGCAGACTCCCAACATCTGGAATCTGAGGCTGGTTTATTTGCTGGCAGGGACTGGTGGGGGGAGCCCCAGGTTGACGATTAAAAGAGCTGACGATAATGAAAATAACTTTTACTGTAACAGTGCTTTTTAAAAAATATAATTCTATTGTAATAAAAATATTAGAAAGAAAACAGAAGACTCATAGAAACTCATGTAAAGTTTAAAAAAGAGGAAGATCAAAGATAAGAACAAAACAAAGAAAAAAATAGAAGGAAGTAGTAGCTTTTCCACTTTTCTCAACAGCAGTTATAAATGCTATTATAACTTTATTTCTTGTTACAGTACATGTCTTTACTCTTTTTTTCCTACAATTTATTCGTTCTTTATTGTCAAAACCATAAATCACAAGTTCCTTTTTTTTCCTGTTTCCCACAAAAAAGTCTACAAGTTTTCAGTCAGCAATAAACCTAGACGTTTTCTCTGATTAAGGATGTCAATTTGGCCATTTCAGCAGCTTCTATTGTGGGGCAATTTTTTTTTATTTTTATTCGGTTATTTGTATCCCACGCTTATTATTTTACAAAAACTCAAGGCGGTGGACATATCCATTTCTCCAATTTTCTCCACAACAATCCTGGGAGGTCAGTTGGGCCGAGAGGGAGTGACTGGCCCAAAGTCACCCAGCTTGGCTTTCATGGTTTAAGGCGGGACTAAAACTCAGTGGCTAGCTTGGCGCTAGCACGCATGTATGTGCTGGCGAGCTGATTTTTGGCTGGCCCGCCCACACTACCCTTCTCTTCCCCGGGAGTTGTACGCGATGCCAGATAAGCACAGGGCTCGCGCAGAGGCTCTAAGAGGTCATTTACAGCCTCCAGAGGGCCTCTGGGAGGACGGGGGAGGCCATTTTTGCCCTCCCCAGGCTCCAGGAACCTCTGGAGCCTGGGGAGGGGTGGAAAAACAGGCCCACGGAAGTCGGGAAATGGGCCATTTCCAGTGTCTGGAGAGGCATCCAGGGTGCAGGGATGGCTGTTTTTGCCTCCCAGGGCTCCAAAAAAGCCATGTGTGCATGCATGAGGCAGTGGGGGGGTATCACACGTGGTTGTGCAGGGGTCACGGCGCAGGGGGGGAGATTAAATTATTGGGGTGTGAACATGAGCACGCCCAATAGCGCAATGTGGACCTGCTTTTGGCATCCGAGGCGACTAAGATTCACCATCAATCACTGCATTAGACCAACCTGGCTCCTTAATACTGAGGCTTTCCATCTTTGCACAATAATTATTCTCGCTGCAGTTATCCACTTCAGTGGCTGATATGTATAAATTGGGCTGACAGAATCAGAAAAGGAGGAGGCGATAAGCTGCCTGGGAAAGCCAAGGGAAATCATCAAAAGCATTAAATAGGGAAAGTTAGAATATTTTGGACATGTGATGCAACACCCAGAAAAATATGGCATCCTTTTTTTTTGTTTTTTTTAGGACTTATATAGCACTTCACAGGGCTTTCAGCCCTCTCTAAGCGGTTTTACAGAGTCAGCATATTGCCCCCCACAGTCTGGGGTCCTCATTTCACCCACCTCGTAAGGATGGAACGGCTGAGTCAACCTTGAGCCAGTGAGATTAGGAACCGCTGAACTGCAGATAACAGTCAGCTGAAGTGGCCTGCAGTACTGCATCCTAACCACTGCGCCACCTCGGCTCCTTCACTTCATCCTCCAGGAAAGATGGAAGGCAAACGAGGTCCAGGCAGAAGAAGAACATCAAGGCTTCAAAATCTAAGGGACTGGTTTGGACAAATTCAGTAGCTTTTTTTCGTGCGGCCGTTGATAAAAATAGGATTGGCAACATGATCGCCAACATCCAATGACGGATGTGGCACAAGAAACTATCAGCTATAGAACCCAAACTCCAGGGTTTTTTCAAATCATTTATTAGTGCCCCAGTGGTGGGTTTCAAAAATTGTTCGAACCTACTCTGTGGGTGTGGCCTCCTTTGTGGGAGTGGCTTGCCGCCCATGTGAGCAGATGGGAGTGGCTTGCCGCCCATGTGACCGGATATGAAGGTGCCGACGACACTTGTCAGAACCACCTTAAATTACCTCACACACAGCACTGGCATGCATAAGAATATGATGTAAACTTGTTTCTAAAAGGCATCTTTGGTTTGCGTTAAAACAACTTCAACACACACAATGTTCTGATTGCACCACAAACACAGTAGTCATCCTTACCTTTCACAGAGGCACTGAGTTTTATAAATATGAGCATGAAAGTGTAGAATAATCATATCCAAGGACCAGTGGTGGGTTTCAAAAAAAATTGGAACCTCTTCTGTAGGTGTGGCCTGCTTTCCGGGTCCACTGGTGGAACCTCTTCCAACCGGTTTCGGTAGATTTGATGAACCGGTTCTACCGAATAGGTGCGAACTGGTAGAAACCCACCCCTGTAGTGCCCACAGAAAAGCCTCCAATTTCAATTGTATGTTCATCTTTAAAATCCTCTGCATTCCCCACGTATTTGAATCCAGAACTTTCTAACTGTTTTACATATTCACCAAACGCGATACAGTAAAGCGAGCCTTTCTTGTGGGCCACATAGGCTTTATTACAGCATCACTTTTGTGACGGTGCAAAACATTTCCTTCCCCTTGTATAGGATGATCTCTCCATGTGTCCTCCTGAGTCACCTCCATAGACCTTTGTGGGTTGTCCTGAGTCATCACAATCTTAGGTGGTTAGTCTACCGGTCAGAGAAAGATGGAAGGGAACTGGCTCTGTCCACATTTTTGCATTCGTGTGATACCCACCCTATATGGATACTTCTTCACCCTATAACCATGATTCATCCTTCCATCATTGGGTGACCATCCAGAACCTTGCATCAAAGAGCAGAATAAGAAAGAAAGGCTGTTTTTAGGCATATTCTTCCATGGGATAGAAATTCCATTCACTTATGCTTCAGAAGAATGAAGAGCTGGGGATTCTGGGAGTTGAAGCCCACACATCTTCAGGTTGCCAAGGTTAAGACAATCTGTTTTCAGTGGTGGGATTCAGCTGGTTTGGGCTGGTTCAGTCGAACTGATTGTTAAATTGCTGGCTGGCCCCGCCCATTCCAGGAGTCCCCCTGCACCTCATTTTTGCTCCCAGCAGGGAGGACTACTAGGCTCAAAATGGGAGGGGGGAGCACCCACTCCGCGGCCCCGTTTTTGCTCCCAGGGAGTGCAGGAGGTTGAGTGCTGCCTGTCACAACCACTTGGCCATGCCCACCATGGCCATGCCAGCCCAGCCAGTCATTAGGGCAGAGAACCGTTTGTTAAATTATTTGAATCTCACACTGCCTGTTTTAGACAGTACTTTCACTAAAAGACAGCATCTGCCTAAGTCTTAGCTGGGCGTGAAACCCAGTGGTGGGTTATAAATACTTCAGGAAACAAAGGAAACAAATAATTTCCCCAGATTTCACAGTCATAAAATCAGTAATTAAGGAATTGAGACACCACAGGTGTTAGGCAAGGCACTTTTGAACAATAGGACATCAAGGTAGCTTCTGGTGACAGAGTAAACTATGGATAAAATTTTACTGCCAAACAAGGGTGACAAATTTCAGCTGTTGATGTAGCAACATATAAGCCACTAGGGAGGGAAGTGAACCTTGGCATACCTGTAAGCATTCCTAACAGGGGTGAGTCAGTTGATGGAATAACCCATGCTTTTGACCATCCATGTTATACTCAGCCACGCGGAAGAAGAAGGGAAAGATCCCCCAGAATGAGAGAGGGTGCTGAACCAGCTTATCTGTCAACAAGGAGCTGAAAAGAACTACCTTCCTATGAAGTCATCCCAAAGGGGCTTTTTCCAAAAGGCACCGGACTTTCTTGGTGTTTTTTTTTTTAACCTTGAAAACATTTCACTTCTCATCCAAGAAGCTTCTTCAGTTCAATTCAAAAATGAAGAGGTTTCTACCACCGGCAAGATTAGCAAAGATGTTTAAAAACACATCCGGCAAGAGTTGGGAAATGTACTCAGATACCGGGCACGTATTACCATATGTCAGGGATGGCTACCTTTCAGCACCAAATGCTGAAACCACTTCTCCCATTCTTTACTATGACACGTAATCCTGTACTTGCTCCTTTAAGGGAATTTAGCTACTGCAGTTGTAAGTTGCGGTGCTTGTAAAACAAGTCATGACGTGATCAACACGGTTTTACAACTTTTTTTAAAATAATCTTTATTGGTTATACATTTTTTTAATATGACATACAAATACAACTTTAAACATACAAACCCTCCCCCCCCCCCGGTGACAGTGTTCACAGCCCAACATTTTTTTTTCTTCCTCATTGTTTAGTCTCTAACCAGCATCTTCTCGTTACAAAATTCAGGGATCTATTACAATACCCATGTTCACTTTTAGTTCCCATTGTTAACAGCTGCTATTTAACTTTCCCAGTTTTAAGACCCTGCTGTTCTCCTTGTCGCCCACATATACCATAGGTTCCAGCTAAGATAATGTTCCGTTTCTCCTTTGTCCCTCAGCCAACCCGTCATTCTGTCCATTTCTGCACATTCATAGATCTTTTTAATTATGGTATCTTCCGATGGTATGGTAGTAGATTTCCAAAATTGCGCATAGGTTACTCTTGCGGCCACAATTATATGTAGGCTCAAATGCCATATAGATTTACTCATGTTTTCTGGTTTTATGCTTAGTAAAAAAAGTCTCGGGTTTCCATTCTATGCTTGCCCCGGTAACCTCTTTTAGCCAGTTTTGAATCTTTCTCCAGTATTTCGTGGCCTCAATACAGGACCACCAAATATGGTAGAATGTGCCATCCCTTCTTCCACATTTTCAACACAGTGGAGATAACCCAGGAAACATTTTTGCTAACTTCTTTGGGGGAAAGTCCCATCTATAAGGTTTTACAACTTTGACAGCAGTCATTAAGTGAATCCCCATAGTCATTAAGTGAATCTGCAGCTGTTAAGCAAAGACGTTGTTAGCTATGGGGAGTCTTTATCAAGTAATGAAGGAGTATATGAATCAATATGAATCAATATTGGCTTCTGCTTATATAATTGTATACTGTCAGAAATTAGTTGTTTTCTAGCCTAGCAAATGGAACCTTAATACTGGACTGTAAATGTTATCTCACTGCTGTGTCTCGCTTCTATTCTTGGCTTCAAGGCTAGGGACATTCTTGAAAACATAGAAGAAACTGTTACACGGGCTGCACAGATAAAGGAACCAAACTAGGGAGTTTTCCTGGCTCATAAATCCTTAAAGAATTCTGCTGAAAAACAACTTGGCAAAGGGGGGCTGCCACACCCTACACAAGGCTATAGGAATACTCCTTCGACAAGGTAGACAGAGACAGGAGCTTGAACAAAAGAAACGCTTTTAAGATCACGTTGGTAACAAATCTTTGTCTCTGATTGGATAAACTTTGTTTCTATCTGCCTAAAATGTATATAGTACTCTGAGCCACTCTTGCAGGGGTGGCTATTCCTTACATGCATTTTGTTTGTATGTTTTGGATATAGTTTTGTCACCAGCTTTTGCTATGGCTATGAATAAAAGCTGATACTTTTTGCAAGCCTCGTCTGGAGTGTTTCTCTCTCGTGGGCATCTCAGTGGCTCGGGAAAACTGCTGGAACTTTACAGGAAAATGTGTTTTTTTGGCAAAAATGTAGTAAATCACAGACACAATTCCAATTTCCAATTTTAATGGATTGTATGCCGCCCAATCCCGAAGGACTCCAGGTGGCTTACATAAAACAGTTTAAAAAAACAAATACTTAAGAAGTTAAGATACAAAACTGAGTGAATTAAAAAAGGACACAACATACACTCAATCTTAATAGGGCTGAAGGTCAGTCTAGATCAGCAGTCCCAGGCATGCCAGAACAGCCAGGTCTTAACAGACTTTCGGAAGGCTGAGAGAGTGGGGAGGGTCCGGATCTCAGGGTCCGGTAGACCGTTCCATAGGGCCGGGGCAGCTACAGAGAAGGCTCTCTCTCCCACAGTAGTTCTAAATGTGGGCGGGTTGCCAAGTGCCTTAAAATGCAGTCACGTGACCAAGGGCAGCTGTCAGAACTTCAGTAGAAATAGCACTAAGACTTATATACAGTGCTTTTACAGCCCTCTCTAAGCAGTTTACAGGTCCTCGTTTTATTGCCCTTGGAATGATGGAAGGCTGAGTCAACCTTGAGCCTGGTGAGATTCGATTTGTCAAATTGCAGGCAGTCGGCAATCAGCAGAAGCAGCCTGAAATACTGCACTCTAACCACTGAGCCATGGTGGCTTTAGGATTGTTGAGCAAGGAGCTTGAATGCAAACTACCATTATATATGTTGACAGTATTGAAAACTTAATATGCACGAATGGAAATATGTTACTTCCCACAATGGCAGAATGGATGGAAAAACTACTGGACTTGGTGGACATCTTTAAACAAAGACTTTATCCAGGTTTTTTACCATTGATAAATTGTTTCTGGACTTCCTGCTTGAAATAGAAGGGGGGGAAAAAAGAAACTTTGGCTTTACATTTTGAGGATTGGATTAATTTTGTCATTATAGAAGTGGCTTGTAGTTACTAAAAATGCAAAGAAAAAGTTGGGGCTGTAATTCTATTTAGTATTTTATTTGGGTCCTCATTTTACCCATCTCAGAAGGATGGAAGGCTGAATCAATCTTGAACCAGTCGAACTGCTGGCATTCGGCAGAATTAGCCTGCAATACTTCATTTTTACTACTGAACCACCACAACCCATTACCTTTTGAGATCCACCATAACTTTGAAATTATGACTAACTTGCTAAACAACTGGTCATAAGTTCTGTACTGCTCAGGAAACTAGGGAGGCTTCTTTCTGAAACACTCCCTGCATTATCCTTCCACCCTTCTGTGACTTAAGGCATCTTTTACACACCCCTTCTGTGACTTTCCCTCCTGTCTCCCAAGGCCTTTCCCACATACCATTATAAGGCGGGACATTGGGATTGCTGCAGGGGTTCCATTGGGTGGAAAGTAATTGATGGGCATCTCACTCATCAGAGCATTTGCGCTGGGGACTGATCACATGGATAGCAAAACCACATTAGGCTTTTCCTTCAGAGAGGTTTTTCTTTCCTACATGTGTTGACCCATGTAGAACAATGTCCCTGCTTGTTTTGAGCCTTGCAGTTGCTAGGCAATTCCTTCTCCAAAACAGCAAAACAAGAATGAGGTTGATTATCAGGCCCGATGCAAAATCTGCACAATTGCCACTGAAATACATACATGCCCAGAGTGCATCTGGTCTGGGCTGCTGTGTCACCAGAGGTTAAAAAAGGGCCCCTTCCCCTCCGCATCAGAAAAATCCAGAATGAAGCAGGTTGGGGCAGAGGCCGGGAGGAAGGGAAAGGCTGCATCATCAAACCTGACATTAAAACTACATTGAGTTAGGATTTAACAGATTAACAGTTGGAAGGGGAACTTGTAGGTCATCTAGCCCAACTCCCTTCCCACCTAAGCAAAAGACCCTAAACAATTCCCAACCAATGACAGTCCAGTCTCTCCTTGAAAGCCTCCAGTGATGAAGCTCCCACAACTTCCGAAGGCAAAGCTGTTCCATTGGTTTGATTGTTCTCACTGTCAGAAAGTTTCTCCTTATTTCTAGGTTGAGTCTCTCCTTGGTCAGTTCCCATCCATTATTCCTTGTCTGGCCTTCAGGTGCTTTGGAAAATAGCTTGACCCCTTCCTCTCTGTGGCAGCCCCTCAAACAGAAGGACGTGAACTGTGGAAATAGCCAGGCAGAGGGAAAACATGGATGGTATTCAGGGGTGAAATTCAGCAGGTTCTGACAGGTTCTGGAGAACTGGTAACAGAAATTTTGAATAGTTCGGAGAACCGGCAAATGCCACCTTCGGCTGACCCCAGAACCAGGTGGGCATGGGGATTTTGCAGTATCCTTCCCTGGCCATGCCCACCAAGTCACTCCCACAGAACCAATAGTAAAAAAAAAATGAATTTCACCACTGACCATATTCCTCTTTTATTGCACCCAAGGACCTCTCCGCATCTTTCCCCTTATCTCCCCAGCTTCCCAGTCCCTTTGCAAGGTCAGCACTGTCCCACGGCCTTCTTGAAGGACCTGCTAAATCTACTACGAGGGACCAGGCTAGTGACCAAAAGTAACCCACTGTTTTGGGGTAGCTCCCTGTGGGAAGAGGAGAGCAAGACAGGCTGTTTCCATCACATTCCACAAAACAAGAAGCCATAAAACCTCAAAGAGATTCCCCAAAGGAAACTAACAAGCTTTGGAACCACAAGCAAATGGTGTCTTGATTTGACTGGCAAAGGCCTGAGGAGGAAACCTGGAACTTCCTGGAGCTTTTCTAAGAGCAAAAGGAACTAGGATCAGGAGAGGCACTCAGGGAAGCCTGGTCCCTCCTGCACGTCCACATCTGTTCCAACCACTTCACCACAGTCTGTTTCCATTTCTTCTTCCTCCTGAAACATTATTTATAGCTCAGCAGGGGATGGCACTGTGCAATATTGTGATTGCGGCAATTGAAAATGGCGGAATGGAGGAAGAGGGTTTTCCCTGCTTTTTATCCCTACGCTGTCAGTCCTGAAGCAAACCTGGCTGAAGCCATTTTGTAGGCTTCAGGGTTGCCACAAAGGGGTGGGGGAATAGTTAGATGGGGCTTTGTAGCCAAAGCAATAAAGGTTTCTTGTGGGAACCAAGGGCATTCTCACAGGTAGCTGGCCAGAGGAGGAGCAAGTATAAGGTGACCAGATTTTAACATTGGTAAAGCGGGACACCATTGACGGGGGGGGGGGGGGTCTTGATTAAAAAATTGGTCCAAAAGCCTCTTTCTTGACAGCACTTTCAAGAAAGAGGCTTTTGGCCACTCCGGCGGTATGTCTGCCATACACACACACACACACACACCAAACAAGCAGCTTCCCTACTGTGGGCTTTGTTCTTACCAACAGCGGGCAAAGGGAATAGAGAGAGGCAGCGACGAGGCTGCCTTTTGTGGGGAGAGCAGGAGCTTCGCCAACAGCGGAAATGTGCCCCGAGGCTGGGATCCAAGGTGCGCTTAACTAGGCGAGGAACTTGTGCAGACCCGCCGGGACATGGGAACTGAGGAAAAGAATGGAGGGGAGGGGGGATGTGTGGAGAAGAAGAAGCGTGCCGAGCTGTCATCGGGGCTGCTGAAGCTTGCGAGGGGGATCTTGAAGCAGAGGATCCCAGGGCTGCGGACACGGGCTTTGATCTGGTGATTCTGGGATCAGCGACCACGAGGAATTGGCAAGGATGACGGCGCTTTTTTCCTCAGCCATGAACTGGGTTTGATTCCCAGCACGCCTCTTGATCGCTGAAGAGAATGTCATCCAAAAGAAAAGAAAGTGTCTGAATTAGGACAGGCAAAGATGAGAATTCCCGCTTGAGGGAACCCGGTGGGTTTAAATTGAAGTTTGCCTGTTCTTCGTGGAAGCTGCCCTCAATTAGGGATCCCATCACCATTAAATGGCCAATTAATGGATTAAGATCTCTTGAATTAGATAAATACCACCTCTGGCTGGCCCTGCCCCATCTATTCTCTGCCTCCCAAGTCCCAGCTGATCAGGAGGGAATGGGGATTTGCAGTATCCCTTCCTTGGCCATGCCCACAAGCTACGCCCACAGAACCGGTAGTTAAAAAATTCTTCCCAGGTCCCTTTGCAAGCTCAGCACTGCCCAAGGCCTTCTTTGAAGGACCTGCTAAATCTACTACGAGGGAACAGGCTAGTGAAGCGAAAGCAATCCCACTGTTTTGGGGTAGCTCCCTGTGGGAACAGAGCAGAGCAAGATAGGCTGTTTCCATCCACATTCCACAAACAAGAAGCCAATAACGCCTCAAAGAGATTCCCCAAAGGAAACTAACAATGCTTTGGAACCACAAGCAAATGGTGTCATGATTTGACTGGCAAAGGCTTGAGGAGAAAAAACTGGAACTTCCTGGAGCTTTTCTAAGAGCAAAGGAATTAGAATCGGGAGAGGCACTCGGGGAAGCCTGGTCCCTCCTAGCACGTCCACATCTGTCCAACCACTTTAACACAGTCTGTTTCTATTTCTTCTTCCTCCTGTAACATTATTTATAGCTCAGGCAGGGGATGGCACTGTGCAAATATTGTGATTGCGGCAATTGAAAATGGCAGACAGGAGGAAGAGGGTTTTCCCTGCATTTTATCCCTACGCTGTCAGCCCTGAAGCAAACCTGGCTGAAGCCATTTTGTAGGCTTCAGGGTTGCCACAAAGGGGTGGAGTGGGGGGAATAGTTAGATGGAGTTTTGTAGCCAAAGCAATAAAGTTTTCTTGTGGGAACCAAGGGCATCTCATAGGTAGCTGGCCAGAGGATGGAGCAAGTAACCAAGCAACCAGCCAGCACCTGGATTGGACACCGTGACCAGTGACGGTGGGAAATGGAAAAACTTTACTTTTTTTAAAAAAAAAAATTTTAACAACACATTCAAAAACCTTTCATCAATTTCAACAAGCATGTCGTTTGGTTACAAACCTTTGTGCATCAATTTTACAATTAAAAATAAGGTCACTGGTTATCCATCAAACATAACTAAATACATCATTGTCATTGAGCATATGTGTTCAGGTTACCGCTAATGTTAATCATCCATAGAATATACAATCCTTATAGTGTGGCATATTCAACTCCAGAAATCGTTTTCCATTGTTAATCCAAGTAGTTATTGAACATTTCATTCATATATGTATCGGGAGGAGATGGGGTTTGTAGCCAAAGCAATAAGGCTTCTTGTGGGAACCAAGGGCATTCTCACAGGTAGTTGGCCAGAGGAGAGCAAGTAACCAAGCAACCAAGCCAGCACCTGGATTGGACAGCTCTTCTCTTCCCCACCATCCAGTCAAGGCTGAAGAAGCTTCTTGAGAGCAAAACGCCTTCAAAGAAAAAACCAGAAAGTCCAGTTGCCTCTTGAAAAAGCACCTTTGGACAACTTTCTACAACAGAAACAGGCTCCTCAGGCATCTTAAAAACAACTTCAGTTGTACTGAATCTATTTTGTGCACCGATGTCCAGCTGTGAATGTATGATATTTCCTTTTCAGGAAGGTGTTTAATTCCAAGTCGGCTTGAGTTACTGGAAGTTTGACAGCCAACTAAATCGTATAAATAAATGAATAACTTCCCTGTGCCTCTAATAAACTAAACTGAGATCTGCGCAAAGAAGGGCAATAATAAATTAATCTAAGGGTGATTCTAGACTCTAGGGAATGTGGTTTGTTTTTAGTTTAAAGCGGAACATGCGTAGAGGCCTCTAATAATAACAACGGAATCTGCTTCTCTTTCTGTTTGCCTATTTTAGCAGCGACCATATTTATTATGCTTCATTCCAAGTCTCTCAAAAAATCAGCCTGGGGACTCCAAGGTGCCACCATACAATTTTTGGATAGTTGAGCAGAAATGCTTTGTCGTTGCCTTCTGCTAAAATGCATTTCATTTCTCATTCCAATAAAAGGTAGTCCTTGACTTAAAGCCATTTATTTAGCAAACGCTCAATACGTTGAAAAAGTGACTTAGGTCCGGTCCTCACACTTAGCCCCTTTGCAACATCCCACAGTCACATGATCAAAATTCCGGCACGTGGCAATTTACGACGATTGCGGTGTCCAGTCACAGAATTGGTACTTGCCACCTTCCCAGCCAACTTCTGATAAGCAAAGTCAGTAGGAGGAAGCTGGATTCGCTTAACAACCACAATTCGCTTAACAACTGCAGTGATTTGCTTAACAACCGTGGCAAAAAAGATTGTAAAATCATCAGTGCCTCATTTCATAATCGCTTGCTTAGCAGTGGAAATTCCGATCCCGGTGGGGTCATAGGTCATGTGGGTCCATGGTTACTTGAGGGACCATCTCACCCCACAGGGATTGTCCCGTCCCACTCGTGCCGGAAGAGGAGGCATGCTGTGGGTCCCGTCAGCCCGATTATTCCAGCTGGTTGCTCCTGGAACATCTTTTCCCCCTCAAGACCTGACTCTGGCCGTTGCTTGGGGCCCCAGTGGGGAAACAACCCAGTGGAGGTGGCTGATCGATTAACAACAGATCCCACTTCCACCCACCCACTCTGTCCTTGCCCTCACGCAATTAGATTTAATGCTTGTCTTCAATTTATGTTTTAGTTGTATATGTATAGATATATGTTTATGAGTGTGAGTTGCCCAGAATTACCCTGTGGGTAAGATGGGCAGCCAATACATTAGATGGATAGCTAGATAGCTAGATAGCTGGCTGGCTGGCTGGCTGGCTGGCTGGCTGGATTGATGGATGGATGGATTATAGTTACGGTAGGTTAGGTAGGTAGATGAATGGATAGATATAGATACGATAGGTAGATAGGTAGATGGATGGATGGATATAATATGGTAGATAGGTAGATAGCTGAATGGATGGGTGGGATGGATAGATATAGCTACAGTAGGTAGGGAGGTAGGTAGGTAGGTGGATGGGGATTGCTGGATGGATGGATGGATGGATGGATGGATGGATGGATGGATACAGTTACGGTAGGTAGATAGGTAGGTAGGTAGGTAGGTAAGTAGGTAGGTGGATGGATGGATGATATAGCTACAGTAGGTAGGGAGGTAGGTAGATGGATGGATGGATGGATGGATGGATGGATGGATGGATGGATATAGCTATGGTGGTTAGGTAGGCAGGCAGGTAGGTAGATGGATGGATGGATGGATGGATGGATATAGATACGATAGGTAGGTAGATAGGTAGGTAGATAGATGGATGGATGGATATAATTACGGTACGTAGGTAGGTAGGTAGGTAGGTAGGTAGGTAGGTAGCTGAATGGATGGGTGGATGGATAGATATGGCTACAAGTAGGTAGGTAGGTAGATGAATGGATGGATATAGCTATGGGGTTAGGTAGGTAGGCAGGCAGGTGGGTGGGTGGATGGATGGATACATATAGCTACCATAGGTAAGTAGGCGGGTGGGTAGGTAGACGGATGAGGATGATAGATATAGCTACCATACGTAGCAATGGTGGGTTGCAGGGGTACGCCCCGGTACGGACATACCGGAGCCTGCCCGGAGCACCAGGTATTGTTCCAGTATGGTGCTCCGGAGAGCCCCACACACACACCCAAGCTCCTTACTTGTCCTTTAAAACCTTCGGTGCTTCCGTGCACAGCGCATGGCGCATACAGCACCTATGCGACGCTCTGCCGAGCAGCTGATTATGGCTTACTACATACTCACTTCTACAGTCTTGTGAGCATAACTGTTCCCAAAAGTTGCTAAGACAAACAAAGCAAAACAAAACCAAAAACAAACCAACCCCTCCTAGTATCAGCGAGATGAAAGATTTTTTTTTTTCCCTTGAAAGACTTGGTGGCCTGAGCCAACTCTGACACAACCATTCCAGTTGTTCTTGCACATCAGTTTATAGGAACCTTTTTCATTGTGCTGTTTCGGGACTTTTGCAATTTAATTTATTGTATTTCTGCTGGTTTTGGCCTCTCGAAACAATGACGTGACTAAGGATGCCATCATCCACTACAAACATTCACACACACCTTCTGATTCCGGTTGTACTTCTGAACCTTCTAACAATAGCCCGATGAAAAGGAACTTGGCAGGAGAAAATTTTCCGCATTATTGTTTGACATTCGCATGCCAGAAATAGCTTTCCTTGCGTGCTACACTTCTGCAACCCCAAATGCTTTTTAAAGGTCAAGCAAGAGAAGGGGGAGAGGAGTGTAGCAACCTGCCTTTTAAGGTAGGACAGTGGTTTCCCCCCCCCCCGAAAGTGAACTCACTGCATCACTGAATCAGTGACATTTATGCATGCGGATATTTCCGAGAGATGTAACCAAGGTTAGCAAATTACTGGAACAGTCTTTCCTCTTCAAAAATACAAAAAGCTGAAAGGACACAAGCAGGCAAGGCAAAAATCAGCTCATCTCATTTACAGGGCCAACTGTGTACAGAAGACAAGATTCCCTCAGTACACCTGAAATCCATACAGGGACCGGATTTAGGATTGTCAAGTAAAACATTGCAAGTTTATTGAGCGCTTCATAATTTTTTGGAGGCTAAAAGTATGCGAAGAGTAGTTGACAAATCCAAAGCTTGCATGGTTCTTAGTGTCATTTTTTTTTAATTGCACCTAATTAAATATATAATGTACTGGTAGTTCTTCACTTATGGCTGGTTGCTTAGTAAATGTTTGAAGTTACAATGTACAGTTAACAACTGCTAGTAACACAGTTGTTAAGTGAATCTGGCATTCCCATTGACTTTTCCTTGTCAGTAGGTTGCAAAGGGGATCACAAAACCCGGGGACACTGCAGCCATCCTAAATGGAGCCAAGGTGGCGCAGTGGGTAGAGTGCAGTACTGCAGGCCACTTCAGCTGACTGCTATCTGCAGTTCGGTGGTTCTAATCTCACCGGCTCAAGGTTGATTCAGCCTTCCATCCTTCCGAGTGGGTAAAATGAGGACCCAGATTGTGGGGGCGATATGTTTGACTCTGTAAACCGCTTAGAGAGGGCTGAAAGCCCTATGAAGCGGTATATAACTCTAACTGCTATTGCTAAATACATCCGAATTTGATCATGTGACCATCGGGATGCGGCAATGGTTGTAAATGTGAAAAATGGTAGCGAGACATTTTTTTCAGTGCCGTTTGGTCATTAAATGAATGGTTGTAAAGTTGAGGACTACTTGTATTGCTTTATTTTGGGGTTGTGAACTGCCGGGAGTTTGGTTGAGATGGACTGTTGTATGTTTTTAATGAATGAATGAATGGCTCTACTTTCTGCCTGCTTAAAATTGAGGCGCAAGAGTTAGGGTTATCAGCCCTTCCCATTGTAGTCTTCCCAGTAGGCCTCTGCCCACGGTTTCCATGGTCCCTTCTCTGCTTGCTGCAGGGACATCTGTTTGGCCCAATGTTTCCCACTCTTGGCACCTTGAAGATGGGTGGACTTCAACTCCCAGAATTCTGGAGAGGGCTGGGCAATTCTGGGAGTTGAAGTCCACCCATCTTAAAGTTGCAGAGTTTGAGAAACACTAGTTGGCCAGTTAGGACCTGCTGGACGTCCCCTCATTTTGCAAAATAGCTTCTTCTCCCGCCGGCACACACACACACACCCATTTTGACTCCTTCTAACACGTCGCCGGGTCAATCCGGGCGAGAGACGGGCGGGATTCTGGCTACCGCGGCTGATGAAGTAACCAACTGCCGTAGAAATGCACAGCCGCTGACCTGGCCGGGGCCTGACTGGCCGCATCACCCTGGCTGGTTGCGCAACCGCTGCCGTCGGGCCAAGGCGCCGGCAGCTTCTGACATCAGCGGGAAGCCTCGCCCAGGGGATCCCGTTTCTCACGTAGCGAACAGGACCCGCTGGCCGATTCAGGTCCCCCTTTCCCAGCAAAAGGCGGGAATCGCGCTGTGGTTCGGATGAACCCTTACCGAAGGGAACGTGGAAGCGGGGAGGGGGGCGAGGAAAAGAGAGCAGGGAATGACGCTCCTTTGCGCTCATGGGGCCGCATCGCCCCGGCTACGTCGCTTTTTGCACATTGGAGGAGGAGATCCGTGTCAGTCCGGGGTGGGGATCACGTGTCTGCAAGGGCCCTTTGTCCGACTGTCCTATGGACAGGGGTCCGCGGATAGCGTCGAATCTGAGCCTCGCTCGAGGACCGCAAAGAGACACTTTCCGGGAGATGCGCGGCTCTATAAATTAGACAGATTGGATGGATATGATAGATCGGTAGATAGAGGGATGGATGGATGGATGGAGAAAAATAAAACAAATAAAAGATACACGAGAAAGAAAGGATAAAATTAAGATAATAGATGATGATGATGATGATGATAGATGAAAGAAATAAAGAAAAGAGGACTGTTGGAGTGAGATATAAAACAAAAGATACACGAGAAAGAGATAAAAGATAAGATGAGAGATGATGATGAAGATAGATGAAAAAGAAAAATCTATAGAGAGAGAGATGGATGGATGGAAAGAGAGGTAAAATAATAAATATACATGAGAAAGAGAGGATAAAAGATAAGATAGATAGGATGATGATGAAGAAAGAGGAAAGAAAGAAAAATAGAAAGAGATTGATGGCTGGATGGAGAGAGAGATAAAATAAATAAAAGATACATGAGAAAGAGAGGATAAAAGATAAGATGAGAGATGATGATGAAGAAAGATGAAGAAAGAAAAATAGAAGAGAGATTGATGGCTGGATGGAGAGAGAGGTAAAATAAATAAAATATACATGAGAGAGGATAAAAGATAAGATGAGAGATGATGATGAAGAAAGATGAAAGAAAGAAAATAGAAAGATTTATGGATGGATGGATAGAGAGATAAAATAAATAAAAGATACATGAGAAGGAGAGGATAAAAAATAAGATGAGAGATAGATGAATAGAAAGATGAAAGAAAGGAAAAATAGAAGTAGATTTATGGATGGATGAGAGAGAGATAAAATAAATAAAATATACATGAAAAGATAGGATAAAAGCTAGATGAGAGATGATGATGGAAGAAAGAGTAAAGAAGAGAAAATAGAGAGAGATGGGATGGATGGAGAGAGAGATAAAATAAATAAAAGATACATGAGAAAGAGAGTAGTAAAAAATGAGATGATGAGGGATGGAGGACGGACATACGGAGAGGGAGAGATAAAACAAAAAAAGATATATGAGAAAAGGATCAAAGATAAGATGATAGATATTGATGAACTTGGATGATAGATAATGATAGAGAAGAAAGGAGACAGAGATAGGATGAAAGAAAGAGATGAAATGCGAGAGATGATTAAATAGATAACAGAATAACCGAGTTGGAAAGGCCCTGCAAGATCCTTCCATCTACTTTCATTTTTGCTACCGCATTTTTACATCAGTAATGTTTCTTAGTGTAGCCCCTAGTTTACCAAGCTGCAAAATTTCCAGTCTGGGTTTTCACTTTGGTTAATATTTGTTTGTTTGTTTTTTTCCATTCAATTATTTATTTGTTTGTTTATTAAATATATTGGCCGTCACAGCTTATCTCAGCCCGTTTCGGGTCCCAGGAGATTGCAGGAAGACCTACTGGGCCCAAAATGGGGTGCGGGGTGGGGGAGTCACAATTGCATGTGGGGGGGCATGGGGAGGGTGCATTGCATTATGGGTTGTGGATGCTTTCAGCACCCGATGACTAGCCATCATTGCCATATTCTATTCTAAAGAAATCTATAACAACAAAAACGCATAATCAAGACCATACTTGTTAGATCATAGTTGTTCCAAAGAAAAAGGGCCATCGACATCTGGCCCCATTTCCCTGCGGGGGGAAATCATATATTTGCCCTCACCTCCTTAAAGGCTGACAGCCTTGGGATTAGTCGATCTTGGGGGAAATCCTGAAATGTCAAGTTACAGAGAAAGTGACTGTTAAAAAATCCAGTTGACTGCAAGAAGGAGGGGGGGGGGGGGAGCAGCCTAACAAAATTTGTCCCGGCCTTTTCCTTGATTGTAGGCCCCATTTTCCTGAGCTCATATCTCCTCAATTCCCATCATTTCATCTACTTGACATAAGTTGGAAGTTGGGTTCTGACACATATATATAAAAAGATAGGATCCTTCTTTTTTTCCCCCTTTACAAAACTTAAAAACAAAACTCTCTCCTCACATTTAGTCCTCGACTTATAACAGTCCATTTAGTGACCGTTTGAAATTATGATGTCAAAAGTGACTTATTGTTCACGCTTACAACCTTTGCAGCATCCCCATGGTCACGTGATACTTGGGCACATGTGTGGGGGGGGCCCGTGCTTCCCCCACACCATGTATGCATGTCTCCCTGCAGCCTACTGGGAGCTAAAACGGGCCTGGGGGGGGGGGGCAGAATGTCACACACTCCCATGTGCTCATGAGCCCCCCTGCTGCCTGTGTATCTTCCATGTGCGCCCAGCCCCCACGCATGGATAGCAGAGACCTGAAAATCAGCTGGCTGGTGGGAGGTGTGTGTGCATGCGTGGTAGAGCTAAGCTGAGGTGACAGCTTGCGTGCCCGCAGAGAGGGCTCTGCGTGCCACCTGTACCATACGTTCACCATCACGGTGCTGGTGTCTCGAATGTTTAACTTCAGTTGCCTCTCCTAATGCATTATAATTATAAGCCCCGGTGTGGCTGGGAACCTTGGAAATGTAGTCCAATGTTAAGATTAGGGAAGTCTCCATCTGCAAATAGCTCCAGGCAATAGTTACATCCCTGACTCCCGTTTCGTTTAAAACTAGAAAATAAATTGAATCTGAGACCTCAGGATATCTAACCATACTTTGATTCATGGTTTGGCTTCCTGTTTTGTAATCAAACATAACCACACTCTAGTGAGTCAGGTACACCAAGGAACTATTAGTTAAATGTTACATTTGTTGAAGGAAAGGGCAGGTACGCCCGTAGACACACAAACACACTGTGTGCTCTTGGTTCAATACAGCATAAATAATGGGTGATTGAAGTCAGAAGTTACATCTGAATTGAGCCAGATCCTACAGGTTTCATTCTTACTTATGTATTTACAGATAGTCCTCGACTTACAACACTTCATTTAATGATTGCCAGAGTTATAACGGCACTGCAAAGAGTGACCTATGGTCATTTTTCACACTTACAACCTTGGTAGCATCCCCATGATTATGTGGTCAAAATTCAGATGCTTGGCAACAGGTTCACACTTATGATCGTTGCTGTGTCCCACGATCATAGCGATCCCCTTTCGCGACCTTCTGACATGCAAAGTCAATGGGGACACCAGATTCACTTAACAACCGGGTTACTAACTTACCAAGTGCAGGGATTCACGTAACAACTGTGGCAAGAGAGGTGGTGAAATGGGACAAAATCCTCTTGACATATGTCTCACTTAGCAAGAGAAAAATTGGGCTCAGTTGTATTCGTAAGTCAAGGACCACCTGTGGTCATCAGGAATCCAATTGGTTCCTGATCCTTGGCTACTGTAATTATTTAGTGGATTATGGTTGATTCATTGACTGTGGTCTTAAGGCATTGTTGACTTTCTGGTTTTTCTTTGAAGATGTTTCGCTTCTCATCCAAGAAGCTTCTTCAGCTCTGACTGGATGGAGAGGATGAATTCCCCTCGTCCAGTCAGAGCTGAAGAAGCTTCTTGGATGAAAAGTGATTTTTTTTTTTCCAAAGGAAAACCAGAAAGTCCAGAAGTAGCAAGTTGTAATATTATATTACAAGTTTTTTTTCAGACATTCCTCATACTTTCTTAATCTATTTCTATTCCTTTTGGAACACCACAGTCATGAAATAGTTTTAAAGTATAATAAGGAAACCACTGAGTTTCTGTGATCCTAGTAATATGCTTAATTAATACCTATGCATTGTAAGAAAGTTCTGGCAGGAATACCTCTGCATTCTTCCCAAATAAGTAATTTGCATGACAGATTACTCTTAAGTATACAAGTAATCCTCACCTTGGAAACAGAATTCCCATTGTTTAACAAGGTGTTGCTAAGTAAGCGATGCCTGATTTTATAACCTTTTTTATCATGGTAGTCAAACTAATTCTAAACAAATTTGCATTCCCTCATTGAATTGGTTTGTTGAATGAGGTCTGGGAAGATCACAAATAATGATCACATAATCCCAGAATGCCACAGCCATTGTAAATACATGCCAGTTGTCAGGTTCTTGTGGCCATGAGGGTCCTGCGATAGTTATACTCAGGTGTGGGCTGCTATGGGTTCACCCGAGTTTGGGACAACCCATAGCTAACATATGGCTGGTTCGGAGAACCTCCAAATTCCACCCCTGGATGGCCCTGCCCACCCCCTCTTCCCAGCCCATGCCGCCGCTCCCACGAGTCTCCATGCAGCCCGTTTTGGATGCGAGGTAAGTGCAGGGCCCACGCAGAGGCTTGAGGCAGGGGGTGGGGGAGTGGACCTTCCAGAAGGCCCAAAACAGGCCCATTTCCATCCTCCAGAAAGCCTCCGAAGCCCAGGGCAGGAAGTTTTCGCCTCCCAGAGGCTTGAGGAAAGCCTGTGGAGCCTGGGGAAGGTGAAAACGTCGCTTCCCCGCCATGGTGCAGAAGGCCAACTAGGCCACCCCCACCATGGCCACTAGAACCGCAGAGAACCCATTGCTGAAATTATTGAAGCCCATCCCTGGTTATACTCCTCTCTTTTAAATTCCTTGTATAGGTACCTGTAGTCCTTGACTTACAGCCATTCATTTATTGACCGTTTGAAGTTACAATGGCTTAAAAAGTGACTTATGACTGGTCCTCACATTTATGACCATTGCAGCATCCTCCCTGGTCATGGGATGAGAATGTAGGTGCTTGATAACTTGCATGTATTTACAACAATTGTAGCATCCCAGGGTCATGTGATTACTAGTTGTGTCTTTCTTCCCAGCCGGCTTCCAACAAGCAGAATCAACGGGGAATAATAATTAATTGTTGTTGTTATTGTTGTTGTTATGTGGTTAATCTTTGGTGAGATTCACAGCCTTTGGGGCTGGTTGGTAGCTCAACAGCTCGAGTCCTAACCAAGGACCTAGGAACTGTTAAGGTAACGTCAGATATAAGCTGTTCCAAGGAGGGTGGTT
The DNA here is from genome assembly GCF_009769535.1 of Thamnophis elegans. Lineage (NCBI taxonomy): Eukaryota > Metazoa > Chordata > Lepidosauria > Squamata > Natricidae > Thamnophis > Thamnophis elegans. Next base: position 150,057,706 of record NC_045542.1, on the reverse strand, counting down.
TTTTGTAGAATCAGAATGTTCAAGTCTGATAAATTTAAAATTTCCAAATAGCGAGGTAGCCCTTAGGTATTGCTCCATGGGCTCCAATTACAATCAGGACAACACACGATTTCTTTTTCCACAGTCGTTCAACCTCAATTTGCAAGTCCTAGTATTTTGTGATTTTTTTTCTTGCTGTTTATTATTATTATTCATTTTGAGGGTACAACATATGTACAATGAGATTGGGAAGCTTGATTCGTTGCACAACTGTATGATTTACTTAACAATCGCAACAATTTGCTTAACAACCGGGACCAAAAAGTCATAAAATCAAGCATGATTCACTTAACCATCGCCTTGCTTAGCAGTGGAAATTCTGGTCTCACTTGTGATTGTAGGTTGAGGGCTGCCTGTATTGGCATGGTCCATGTTTTTCTGAAAACTAGAAACCCATATGGTCAAGATTATAGGAAGAAAGAAATAAGAGCTGCTAAGGTGTCCTTTTTTAGTAAACATGCCAGAGGGCCTTCTTTCCTTGCTAATGAACTGCAAAGTATTTGTGCAAAGTTTGTTCAGGCAGGAATTATTAGAACAGACAGAGGCACACTTGAAAAGTACGGAGAGCTGGTTCTCACTAGTATTATACCAGTTAATACTTCTCCTTTGATTCATCAAAGTTAAAAACAACAGCAGTCATCCAGAGGTCCATAACTTCATAGCAATAATAATAGCCCTTATACCACTTCACAATGCTTTACAGCCCTCTCTAAGCAGTTTTACAGAGTCAGCATATTGCCCCCAACAATCTGGCTCCTCGTTTTACTGACCTCGGAAGGATGGAAAGCTGAGTCAATCTTGAGCCGGTCAGGATCGAACTCCAGACTGTGAGCAGAGTTAGCCTGCGATACTGAACCAGGGCTCTATCATAGGTTGGGCCTGTCACCTTAACAGAAGAAACAGACTTTCAAAAATGTATGGAAATAAATATGAGAAATTATGTTGCTAAGCAAGGTGGTTGTTAAATGAGTCACGCCTGATTTTAGGACCACAGTTGTTTAAGCCAGAATTATTGTTACTAGGTTTTATATCAGATGGTTATGATAAAGGGACAATATACCTAATATTACGCATCTTGACCGCAGCAAGAATTGTGTATGCGTAGCAGTGGAAGAGTTTAAAAAAAACCTGCAGAGGAGACGATAAGGAAGATATTAGTCTCTGGACAGACTAATGCTAAAAATAAAAGATAAAGGAGATACAAAATACTATGCTACACAGGATAGTTTCTATCAATAGTTAGAAATATGAGGTAGAAGGTGGCATGCGGAAAAATCAGGTTAGATGGACATGAGAAGAGATACTATATAGGTATTAGAATGATAGATAAATTGACATTCTAGAATATGATGGTCAGAAACTAGCACTGTTTATAATAGTATATATGCTATTTTGTTTTTATCTTTTTCATGGCAAGTGGAAGGCCAGGACAATTAACACTGTATTCAATATATAATGTAAACCTTACAAATATTTTTTTTTTAAAAAAGTTACATTATGGAAATAATTACTATGATCATTGCTGCAATGATCATAAATGTGAGGGACCAGTCATAAGTCCACTTTTTAAGCCATTGTAACTTCAAACAGTCACTAACGAATGGCTGTAAGTCAAGACTACAGGTACCTATACAAGGAATTTAAAAGATTCAAGACCTTCACAACTATGCCTTCCATTTTCCACCAGTTGGGAATTGTGTAGCTTCATCTTGACACACAAAAAGGGTAGCCACTGTTATGCATTTAACAAGTTAGGAAAGCTTCCAGTCTACGTGGGGTCTGGGTTGTTTTTTATTTTATTTTATTATTTTTGTTGCAAAGATTTGCACATTATGTTACTTGGGTTTAAAGCAGACGGTCAGCTAAGCCACGTAGCTGTTTGTTTCAATGATTAGCATAAGTTTTAATTGCTGATCCTTGTGTTATTATGGCAGAGATTTTATGATGTGTTACAACAATATATTGCATTGGTTATATTATCACAGTGAATCTTTTGGTAAATCAGTGACAATTAAGTGTAAAATATAAAGCTTTCTTTTCCTTTTTAATTTGTATCTCTGTTTTTATGTAGTGGATATCCTGCATAGTGTTTTTTTGCATTTTTCTATTTTGTAATGCAGTGTAATTCCATTATCACTATGTTAATGGCAGCATTAACACAATGTTTTTGGCAGCAGCCAAAAAAGCCAATGCAATCCAATATTGCATTACCAGAGGGACGGAATCAACATCACATGTGAAGTATTAGTACTGCTTTATAAAACCTTAGTAAGACCACACCTGGAGTACTGTGTTTAGTTTTGGTCACCTGATTACAAAAAGGACGTTGAAACATTGGAAAGAGTGCAGAGAGGAGCAACAAAGATGTGATTGGAGACTAAAACGTACGAAGAAGGATTCCAAGTATTGGGCATGGCTGGAAAAGAGAGGTTTTTCTGTGGACTAGAGGGGGCGTGGTTTCATATGCTGCATGCATCCCGTGGATGAGACTTCATTTATTTGCGCAGCCCAATTTCTGGCATGACGGTTCATGGACCAAGAGTTGGGGACCCCTGGACTAGAAGATCTCCAGGTCCCTTCCAATTCTATTATTCTTCCTGCAATCACTCAGCAGCAGGATCTGGATAGCTGTTAAAGTTAATGCCATATATACAGTATGTATATGTATATATATGTAAAACACAGTAAAGTGCAGTGATCCATGACCAATTCCTGGTAGAGGGCCGGAGCCCCATAGAAAACAAGAACTCTATCTCCTTCCTGAAATACAGCCCTGGTAGGCATTAACTAAGGTTGTGACCGAGGCCTGTGGGCATCTCAGGGGTCATTGATTCTTTCCTGTTCAGTCTTTTCCAACTCACTCTTTTGCGCTAAAGAAAAACTGCTTATGCAACGCAACTGATCTTTGCCTGGGGCAAAGCCGCTGCTTCTAACTTCTAAACTTGGCAAACTGCCCAGCATTGTAGGTCCTGCCCTTCAGCAACTCCTGCGATATTAACCTTCGTGTTCCTCTAAAGTGCATGAAAAAGTCCTCTGCCTCTTTTCCAGCATTGAGGAGAAAATAATTTTGGATGTTGCTGGTGTACAAAAATCTGCTCCCTGAATCCCATGCCCCCAATGGTACCATTGTCCCAATGGTTTGCGAATGACGGGGCTTGTATGGGTAGTCCTCAACTTAGGACCGCAATTGAGGCCCACATTTTTGTTGCTAAGCGAGACAATTGTTAAGCGAGTTGGTTGAAAGGATTGCAAGTTTATTGCATGTTAACACAAAAATCTGAACCGCCAATGGTAAAATTGGCGGTAGATGACAATCATTGGAATTCAAGGTGGGCTGAATCTGGATTTTTTTTTTTCAGGCATGAAGGGATTTGAGATGGACGGTGTGTTTCATCTCTCCCTCAGGCTGTCGTTTCCTACAGCTAATCTAATTAAAAATAGTTTGGGTGATCCTGTGATTTCCTAGTCTGTTCAGCCTAGTAGGGTTCATCCACCCTCCCTCCCTCTGAGACACATGGGGTTGGCAATGGTATCAAAAAAAGCCAAAATTGCTCTCTTTTCATGCCTGTTGTCACACAGGAAAAATGGTGGCTCTTCAATATCATCGACATAGTTCCTGTCACCGTTTTATTGACCCCTTTTCACCCTCCTGAACACCTCAGCTCCCTACACACACATACATACACACACACCTACCTACCTACCTACCTACCTATTTATCTGCCTGCCTGCCTGCCTGCCTGTCTGCCTGCCTGCCTGCCTGCCTATCTACCTACCTACCTACCTACATACATACATACATACATACATATCTATTTATCTGCCTGCCTGCCTGCCTGCCTGCCTATCTATCTACATACATACATACATACATACATACATACATACATACATACCTATCTATTTATCTGCCTGCCTGCCTGCCTGCCTGCCTGCCTGCCTATCTATCTATCTATCTATCTATCTATCTATCTATCTATCTATCTATCTATCTATCTATCTATCTATCTATCTACCTACCTACCTACCTACCTACCTACCTACCTACCTACCTACATACATACATACATACATACATACCTATCTATTTATCTGCCTGCCTGCCTGCCTGCCTGCCTATCTATCTATCTATCTATCTATCTATCTATCTATCTATCTATCTATCTATCTATCTACCTACCGACCTACCTACCTACCTACCTACCTACCTACCTACCTACATACATACATACATACATACATACATACATACATACAAACCTATCTATTTATCTGCCTGCCTGCCTGCCCGCCTATCTACCTACCTACCTACCTACCCACATACATACATACATACATACATACATACATACATACACACCTATCTATTTATCTGCCTGCCTGCCTGCCTGCCTACCTGCCTGCCTATCTACCTACCTACCTACCTACCTACCTACCTACCTATCTATCTATCTATCTATCTATCTATCTATCTATCTATCTATCTATCTAATTTTGGGTTCAATTGTTGTAGTAAGTCGAGTACTGACTGTACGTTTGTGTTTGTGTGTGTGTGTGTGTGTGTGTGTGTGTAAAATACCACAGAATTACATATACTCCCTCACACAACACACAGCCATTAATGTCTAAACTGCTAGCAAGATATACTTACATATTTACAAAATGTGAGGGGGTGTACTCACTGTATGTATGGGTGCATGTGCGCATGTGTGCATACACACACACACACACACACACACACACAATTTATTTTCTGTTGCTGCCTTTAAAAAATTGGCTCCATCATTCTCTTTTCCCTTTCCTTTCTTAGTTTATATGCCAACCATATGCTAGCTTTTAAGAAGAAGACCTCCAAGGTTCCTTCCAACTCCCTTATTCTACTCTGGGAGAGCTGATATGTCTGATTTTTACACCACTGTCCATATCGGGATAGGCGAATGAGACCCTTTCCCTCTTCCACTCTGACAATGATCACCATATCTCTGTGTGATCCCGCAACTATCACTCCAGAAGGGCCCCGGGCTATCTCAGCATGATTCAGCAGATGATGACATAGGAGCACAAGAGGTTGAAAACAAGCAGGGAAACCTACAGAAAGGGGACGGGAGGTCTGCATAAGGTCTCCATAGTACATGGGAAATTTCTTGAATGGGGAGACACAAGTAGGACAGAACGGGGTGTTAGGAGCTCAGTGAACCAAGATGGGGGGGGGGGATCCCGGTTTAGGCTCTTAATTTGATCCTTCCATTCATTCAAACTCATTGAATGGATCATCAGCCAACCGGTTTGTCTCCCTGCCTCCAGCCCTTTGACGCAATACTTTGTTTCATGAGCTGGTCCAGCACCAGGGATGAGTCAGAAGTGGGGGGGGGGATTAGCTTTGTTGATGCTAAACCACTAAACCGCCCACAGAGCTGCATTCCAGCCCGGGATTCCCAAACCCACAGATTTGAGGTCAAAATATAAACAGCTCCATTTCATGAAGATCAAGATGGAATGGAAAACTTTCTTTAAAAACAGCATACCATGAGGAGTCTCCTGGACCTATAATGAGAGGGGTAGAAAGGATTGTGCCTCAAAGGTAGAACCTGCAGAAGCGACTAAAGCACTTGGCACGCCAAGATGGCGGCCTCCAGGAGCTCAGACTGATAGCAAGAGAAGCAGCGAGAAGCTGAGGGAAAGGATCATGTGCAAGCCTGCTGCTTTCCGGCATGATAGATGAAAAGTGCTCGTCATAATGTCCCAAAGGTGGCTTTTTTCCAAGACTTTCTGGTTTTTCTTTGAAGACGTTTCGCTTCTCATCCAAGAAGCTTCTTCAGCTCTGACTGGATTTTCCACCATGCAGTCAGGGCTGAAGAAGCTTCTTGGATGAGAAGCGAAACGTCTTCAAAGAAAAACCAGAAAGTCCAGTTGCCTCTTGGGGGGGGGGGGGGGGGGGAAACCACCTTTGGGACATTATGACTAAGAATCTCCATAGACATGTCCCTGTCACAATGTCAGGGCACACCTAGAATAGAATCTCTTCCTCCTCCTCCCTCTCTTTCTTCTCCTTCTCCTCCTTCAAAAATCAGAATCAAAATAGGGATTTTTTTTTAGAAATACATTATCTTGGATACTTGTTCTAAATATCCTTTCAGTGGGAAGAAAATGATTTGAGCATTTTAGTCTCTGCTGTGATCTCTCTCTCTCCCTTCCTCTCTCTCTTCCTCTCCCTCTCTCTCTCCCTCTTTCCCTCCCTCCCTCTGCTAAACAGCAGCATTTAAATAATACTGAGTCATTGAATCAATAGCTTAACTAAGAAGGGCAACTTTCTCTTTATTTAAGCAGAAACCATAGAAAGTATACAGTAAAAGCTATTCTGATTTTTGACAGGAAAATCTCACATAAATAGGCGTTTGATTAACCTTAATTACTGAGTTTGAACTCCAGGCATGTGCTACTCATTCCATTCATTTATAAATTGGATTCTAGTCTTCTCCTTGGCTGGACCTGCAGCCCTCTTCTCCAAGTTCAAATGATAATGTCTCTTAGCGACATACATTTTGGGCTTAGTTGTGATCCAGGGGCGGGTTCCCGCCAGTTCTAAGCTCTTCTATAGAAGAGGTTCCACAAATCTACAGTGCCGTTTAGAACCGGTTCCAGCTCCCTCCCCCTGCCGGTCCGCATATCATCAATATGAAGAGTGAGGGGAGGAATTCTGGGAGTTGAAGTCCACAAGTCTTAAAGCTGTCAAGTTTGAACACCCCTGGGTTTTTTTTTCTAAAGAGTTAGAAGTGCAAGGGTCCTGTAACTTGACAGCTTTAAGACTTGCCTGCTTCAAATGCCAGAGTTTCTGAGCCAACATTGTTAAGTGAGTTTCATCACATTTTACAAGTTGGCCATGCCCATCCAGTCACATGGCCAGCAAGCCACTCCCACAAAGCAGGCCACACCTACAGAAGAGGTTCTAAAAAAATTTGAAACCCACCACTGTTGTGATCATAACTCGAGGACTACCTGTATTTGGGCACCCTGCTTGTAGCTGAAGGAGAGAGCAGGGAAGTGCTCACAAATCCTGTCCTTCCATCACATTACAGCATTTTTCAGATTAACCAGTCGAACAGAAATTTATCAGATTAATAGAGTTGGAAGGGACCTTGTAGGTCATCTAGTCCAACCCCCCCCCCCAAGCAGGAGACCCTGCCTACACCATTTCTGACACATGGCAGTCCAGTCTCTTCTTGAAAGCTTGTTGAGGGTCTCAAATGGAGAACTTACTCTATGTATCCAGCCTGATCTCATGCTTCAGAATCCTATACTATACAACATTCCAGAGAAGCATTCCTAATGCAATGGACAGCATTCCTCTCTGCAACTATGGATGGAAAACAGAGCTCAGGATCATAGTAAAAAATGATGAAGCCAGGTAGCCCAGCTCATGTCCCCATTCTGTACAGGTAATCCTCATCTTGCAACCACAACTGAGCCCAAAATTTCTGTTGCTAAGTGAGACATTTGTTTTGCACCATTTTACGACCTTTCTTGGCACAGTTGCTAAGTGAATCACTGCCATTGTTAAGTTAGTAACACGGTTCTTAAGTGAATCTGGCTTCCCCATTGACTTTGCTTGTGAGACGGTTGCAAATGGGGAATCACATCATCCCGGGATATTGCAATCGTCATAAATAGGAGTCAGTTGCCAAGCATCTGAATTTTGTAGAACAAGAAGCAATGGGTGGAAACTAATCAAGGAGAGAAGCAATTTAGAACTGAGGAGAAATTTCCTGATAGTTAGAACAATTAATCAGAGGAACAGCTTGCCTCCATAAGTTGTGAATGCCCCAACACTGGAAGTCTTCAAGAAGATGTTGGATAGCCATTTGTCTGAAACGGTATAGGGTTTCGTGCTTAGGCAGAGGGTTGGACTAGAAGACCTCCAAGGTCCCTTCCAACTCTGCTATTGTATTGTATTGTATTGTATTGTATTGTATTGTATTGTATCATATTGTATTGTATGAATCTGGAAGATATTAGAAGATGATCAAATTTAGTGATCTCCCCATTTAATTTAATCTCCTCAGAGTTGTCCGTTTAGATTTTATACTGTATCCCGTGTCCCAAAAGTGCTTTTTGAAAAGGGAACTGGGCTTTCTTGGTTCTTGTTGTTTTCTTTGAAAATGTTTCTCTTCTCATCCAAGAAGCTTCTTCAGTTCTGATGAGAAGCAAAACATTTTCAAAGAAAAAAACTAAGAAAAGTCCAGTTGCCTTTTCGAAAAGCAGCTTTGAGAGAACCATGATTTGAATGACTAAGAATCTCCATAGATACTTCTATGCCTTCCTTGTTGGGAATATTAGCAAATCCTGGGCAGATATGGATATGGCTATAGAGTTGGACTAGAAGACCTCCAAAGTCCCTTCCAACTCCGTTATTCTAATCTGTTTTGAATTGCAGCTTGAAAGGTGAAACTTTCCTGTACCTGCACTTCCTCTGATGACGGGCCTTATAAATAAATTACCTTGGATACTGAGCAGAGATTGGGTGATACTCTGGCCAAGATTTTGGGATCCAGGCTTAAGCCTTCGGTCACACAGAGTTATCCTGGGTGAGTTTGGTAGAGCAAGTCACTATTTTTCAGCCCAACCTATCTCACGCCATTATTATGAAGATGAAATTGGAGATGCTCCATATGGGGTCTTCTTGAGTATGGAGAGGAAGGAAGGAAGGAAGGAAGGAAAGAGGAAGGAAGGAAGGAAGGAAGGAAGGAAGGAAGGAAGTCCAAATAAGCAAACAAAATAGATTAACTTTTTGGTATCCAGTTAACTAACGTATGTAGGAAGCACATCATCATAGTAATGGATGACTCTTAACTACCCCAACATCAACTGAGAGATAAGCTCTGCGTCAAACAGGTTCCAGACAAAGCTATAGTAGACAACTTTATCTCCTAAAAAGTAGAGAAGGGAACAAGGGGATCAGCCTTATTGGACTTAATTCTCACTAACAGAGATGAAGTGATAGAAGCTGTTTAAGCTACAGGGAGGTGGGAGGGGGTGATCATGCAATATTGGAATTCAGCATTATGGAAACTCGAGCAATAAAACAAAGTCTTAGAGTCTTGAGTCTTAGGGTCTTGGACTTTAAGAGAGTTAATTAGAAAGATCTTGGGAAGGATTCCATGGGTGAGAATCCTCAAGGAGAAAACACCCAAGAAGCTTGGGAAATTTTGAAAAGTGTGATTATAAAAAAGGAAAGAGAAAAGAGGAGGGAGGGAGGGAGGGAGGGAGGGAGGGAGGGAGGGAGGGAGGAAAGGCAGGCAGGCAGGCAGGCAGGCAGGCAGGCAGGCAGACACAGTAAGAAAGGAAGGAAGGAAGGAAGGAAAAAGAAAGAAAGAAAGAAAGAAAGAAAGAAAGAAAGAAAGAAAGAAAAGAAAAGAAAAAAGAAAGATGGATGGACAGACACAGGAAGAAAGAGATAGACAAAGAAAGGAAGGAAGGAAGGAAGGAAGGAAGGAAGGAAGGAAGGAAGGAAGGAAGGAAGGAAGGAAGGAAGAGAGAAAGAAAGAAAGAAAGCAACAAAGAGAGAGAGAGAGAGAGGTATTATTCTTTTCTGAAGCATTTGAGAATCACCACTTGGCTGTAGAGTGGACTATCTGGACCAATGATTGATAGTTGCTTATTTTTCTATTTTTCCTCCAGATTGTAGATTTCCCTCAGAGCAAAGCTAAAGCTTGGGAAAATATAATCATAATTCCCTATGACGTCTGGGTTTTTTAAATTGATGAGCAAGATATGCCGAATTTGAACTTCGGGAAGAGACAGTGAGTAGTTGGAGTGTAGGGCAGGGAAGGAGGTGGAACAGATCCAACTGCTTGTAGTGAAGGGCGGAGATGATTCAGCCAAGGAGACATGTGAAGAGTTGATGTAAATCTGGCATGCAGGATTCTCCTTCATTAAAAATGAGTTTTCTGTATACATCTCTATCCACTCTCACACACATCTTTACACCATTCATCCTCATGAGTTGCGATGAAGGCCCCTAACTCTGAGACACATCACAAAAAATAAAACTGGAAAATTAATTTGGGATAAGATCTTTTTTGTTTGCTTGTTTATGGATCTAAAATAGACTATAGAGCTCTGCAGAACTCTGATGTGCAGGACAGAAAAATAAGAATTATTTCTGTCAGATTAAAGGGAGTCGCCGTTATAACCACAGTTGAGCCCAAAATTTCTAAGACATTTGTTAAGTGAATTCCTCCCCCACTTTACGACCTTCCCTGCCACAGTTGTTAAGTGAATCACTGCATTTTGTGGACTGTTGTGCATGTTTACCAGATTCCTACATCTAAGCCTAAGTATATCGGTTTTCACTGAGAATGGAATCTGATATTTCTTTTACAGTACTGTTTTCCTGTCTTCCCGGCTTGGCTTTGGTTTTCAAATTCCCTATGCATGAAGTCAAAGCCAATATTATTTAATGGTTGGGAGCCAAGAAGGATATGTCTCACAGCTGACCGAGAAAAAGGGAAGCTGAGTACATTTTTTAAGGAAATACCCAGTCTGCTTGCATGCTCTGAGGTAAAAAAACAATAACACAACATTTCTTTGGCATGTGTAAACATTTGCATCTCAGTCAAGCCACTTGCCAACTCGTACAACATCACAGGCTTCCTCCTGCACAGATTATAACTAGAAATGGGGAATCTGGGATGATTTGACTGGGAAAGGGATCTCATCGTTTTACAAGTAGTCCTCGACTTACAACCACAATTGAGCCCAAAATTTATGTTGCTAAGCAAGATGGCTGTTAAGTGAATTTTCGCCCTGCTTTACAATCTTTCTTGCCAGTGAATCACTGCTGTTGTTATGTTAGTGACGCGGTTGTAGAGTGAATCTCTGCTTGTCAGGAGGTTACAAAAGGGGGATCACATTGTGGGGGAGCTCAAGTGCAAAGCCCAAGAGAAGGTATTAAGAACCCCTCACTCTCAACTCCATGTGGCCAGCTGCCCTAGGGCCACAAACATGTAGTCTGGTTCATCATAATTTCTTCCAACAGAAAGGAGGAGTGGAAAGAGGAGGGAGGAGAAGGAGAGAAGAAGGGGAAGTAGAGAAGAGAAGGATGACAGAAGGCAGAAAGGAGGGAGGGAGGGGGAGAAGAAAGTGACAAATATGGTGCATGGAGAGCAGAAGAGCCAATAATCATTTTTGGGAGTTGGTGGTAAGATGAATTGATGTAAACATTTAATAATACAGTGTTGGCTATGTAATAGTATACATGTGATTATATATTATGAAAATGAAAAAATAAAAAACTTTTAAAAAATTTAAAAAACTATACTAAAAAATAATTTCTTCCACCAACAGTCATAAATCTGAGACCATTGCCAACTGTCTGAATTTCGAACACGTGACCGTGGAGATGCTGCAACAGCGGTCAAATCTAATTTTTTTGCCCAACGGTTCTGAGGGTGTGGCTTGGTGGGGGTCATGTGACTGGGTGGTGTGGCCAACTTTTCCCTTGCTTTTTAAAGCATTTTTTTCCTGCCAGTTCAGGCGAATAGGCAGGAAAAAAATGCTTTAAAAGGGGGAGGAGGAAAGCTTCCAACAATTGTGCAGATCAGCTATGACCTGTGCAATTGTTGGAAGCTCCCCCCCACACACACTTTTTAAAGCATTTTTCCCTGCCTATTCGCCTAAACAGGCAGCAAAAAAATACTTTGAAAAGCAGAGGCAAACCTTCCCACGATCACGCAGCTCACAGCTAAGCAGCACAATCCTTGGAAGCTTTTTTTTTACTACCAGTTCACAGAACCAGTGACAATCGTCCCTACTGGTTCAGCCGAACTGGACCAAACCAGGAGGATTTCACCCCTGTGCTGCAATGTAAGTGTGAAAAATGGTCACTTTTTCAATGATGTTGTAACTTTGAACGGTGACTGAACGAACTGTTGTAAGTCACAATTCTCTCCTGTGCAATTCTCTCCTGGGGAATCTTTGAGAAAGGCCCCATCAGAAAGTAGATCAACTTTCTGACCAGTCCTGTAGTAAAACATGACCTATCCCAGTGATGGCAAACCTTTTTGGCACCAAGTGCCGAAAAGGAAGATGAACTTCCGGTTTCCGGTGTGTGCACTTCCGGTTTCTGGCACACACTTCCAGTTTCCTGCACTCATGCACACACGATGATCAGCTGAGTGGCACTTATGCGCATTCCAGAAAATGGAAGACCAGCTCTTCGGTTTCCGGTACTGCCACATGTGTGAAGTCCAGCTGATCGTCATGCACGCATGCACGCCAGAAACCCGGAAGAAGAACGGGTGAAGTCTCGTGTGCCAGGCGACATGGTTCTGCATGCCACTTCGGGCATGCCTGCCATAAGTTCACTATCACGGATCTAGCCAATATCTACATAATAGTAGCATCCATTCAATTCAATTCTCCTGTCCCTGAGTAAGGAGCCCAAGTTTGCCATCTATCTCTTAACCTGGTGAGCAAAGAACTAAGGAGAGGGCAGAGCAAGGAACCTCTTAGCGGATGACGACATCTACCAGCTCATGTCTGGGCCTGAAAGCTAAGTGAGATTGGTTGTAAGAAACAGTACCAGAAAATCTCAGAGCTTTAGGCTAGACCGGGAAAAAACCCTCCACATTCCCTAAAAAAGGGGAATGACAACTCTTCTCTGTATTGCTGCCAAGGTATTTGCATCCATGTGCTCATAACATTACAGGTGGTTGGCTTGATTATAAAGCATCTATCTTACAGTAAACATTTCTCATTTCTTCCCTCGGGGTTACTGCTCCCTGGGGTGTGGAATTTTGGCACTGAACTAGGGGTGAAATCCAGCAGGTGCTGACAGGTTCTGGAGAACCAGTAGCGGAAAGTTTGGAGAACCGGCAAATGCCACCTCTGGCTGGCCCCAGGAGTGGTGAGGGAATGGAGATTTTGCAATATCCTTCCCCTACCATGGCCACCAAGCACGCCCACAGAACCGGTAGTAAAAGAAAATTGAATTTCACCCCTAGACTGAACAAAAATATTTAAAATCAATATGAAGCCTCCTTTACAACATGTTCAGCTCTAGCTTAACAATGAGGATTTAGACTCAGTGTTTGGCTGTTGAGGCTAACTTTACGGTGTAGGAAAGATTTGGCTCTGGCTTTGCTTAGTCCACAGTTTTTGTTATATTTCCTACTGTGATCTTCAGGGCGTCTTATGTTGGCATGAAAAATCTGGTTTCTTTTTAGAAATGCTGTCCATTTTCTTTGGTAATTTGCTAATTTGCGGTGCCTCTGCTAGCAAAAATCGGCCATTCAGGGCCTGGACGGCCTCCTGCAGCACTCTGGCAGCCAAAACGGGGCAGGGGGTTGCGCGCAGGAGCTGTCAGAGTGCTGTAGCAGACCATCCTTGACTCAGAAAGTTATAAAAGGGAGGAAATGTAAAATATTTTACCTTTCAGACTTGCAGGATTCTGCTACTACAGCCTACGCTAATAGTTCTGGTCTTCCTATGGAGTCAGGATTTAAAAAAAACAAAATCACAGAAATTTATGCCTCTCTATTTTTATAAGTGTATAAAACCATGTGTGCGGAACAGAGGTGGGTTGCTCCCGGTTTTGCTCCCGGTTCACTTTGCACACACTCCAGACGCGCACTATACATGCATGTGCAGTTTAATGTAAATTGTTCTTCGCGCATGCACAGAACAATTTACCATGAACTGCACACCTGTACACACTACTAAATTACATGCCAGCAACAGCAGTGGCAACAGGGGAACCAGTTCAGGGGCGTGGCCAGCCTGGGGCACTGCCAATTCTGCGACCCAGGTCAAAATACTACAACCGGTTCCACCGAACTGGGCCGAACCAGGAGTGTTGGATCGGGTGAACGGATGAGACAGACTCAGGCTTTGGTGACAAACAACAGCTCTTTATTAGACAACCATTTATCCATCCAGCACCGGCCCGTTTGACAGCTAGCCCTTTTATAGGGAGCTGTCAAATGGCTCAGCCAATCGACTTTTAATATTTTCCCACCAGATCAGAGGACCTTGGTGGAACCTACCATGTAGCTGTCAGTATGTAACAGGGAGCAACCCACCTCTGGTAGGGAGGAGTCGTCCCTTGCCATGCCCATCATGGCCACGCCACCCTGGTCATACCCACCCGGGTCATGCCCCCCCCCACCTGAGCCCTCTAAGGTCAAACATAGCCCTGATGCGGCCCTCAATGAGATCGAGTTTGACACCCCTGGGGTAGAGAAAGAGAGGGAGGGAGGGAGGGAGGGAGAGAGGGGGAGGGAAGGAAGGAAGGAAAGAAGGAAGGAAGGAAGGAAAGAAGGAAGGAAGGAAAATTCTGAAAGTTAGGATGACCACATCTGGATACCAAAGTCTATATAGCCAGTCGACGGCAATTATTTTCTATAATTCTTTACTCTAACATGATGGTCTTATAATGTCACTGAAAAGGAGAAATCAGACATGGGAGTAGGTTCCACCACAAATGCGCGAATGACAAAAGCGCGCCTGACTAAACCGCGGTGACAAAACCGCGCCGACAAAACCACGCCGATGAATGAGCGCTGAAGCACGCCGACAACAGCGCGCCGACAGAAGCGCGCTGTAACCCTAACCCTAAACCAAACCCTAAACCTAACCCTAACCCTAACCCTAAACCTAAACCTAACCCTAATCCTAACCCTAAACCAAACCCTAAACCTAACCCTAACCCTAACCCTAAACCTAAACCTAACCCTAACCCTAACCCTAACCCTAACCCTAACCCTAACCCTAAACCTAAACCTTACCTTAACTTAAATCGCACTTCTGTCGGCGCGGTTTTGTCGGCGTGGTTTTGTCGGCACGCTTTTGACGTTCGCGCATTTGTCGGGTCACGATGGGAGTATACACTATAAACATGCCCATCCTTTCAACTGACTTTTTAAACCAATTGAACGTTCCCACTTCATTTCTAAACTTGGGAGATCCTCGCCATTTCCTTTGCTGGGTCAGCGTTTTCCACTGGCAGTTCCTCTTGCCCCACCCAGGATACCCAAATTCTCAAAACCTGACATCAGCCCTTTACTGCCCTTTCATCATACGGCCGTGGGGATGGGAGGGGGGTGGCCTCGCCCTTCTTAATGGCAGGTGAACCCAGGGCAAGGCTCTGCATGTAGAAAACTTTGCAGTTGGAGCAGTAACAGAAAGGGCATGCACCTAAATCTCTAAAACCTATGCGCTCTTGGAGTTATTACTACCAGCCATAATATACCCAGTAGCTCCAGCATAAGATATATATTGGCTAGATTCAGCCATTGCACTAAGCTTTGCTTTGTTTTATTGAATAAAGGAGAACGGGGTGGGTTTCCAAAATGTGCTGTATGAAGCCCCGCCTCCAGAGAATGAAATATTTGGGAGGATATTAAAAGAGGCAGACTATTATATTTAAGGAGAAACAGAGAAACATGTTCTTTAAGGCAGAAAGCAGCCCCCGCCCCCCCAATCTTCCTGCATAGTGAAACAGCCTCACTCAGAAGAGGCTGCTCCTTAGGAACACAGATTTTGTATCCAATCAGAAAGGCTGGGCCATCCTATTCATAAACTAACAAGACCTTCAGCTACAACGTCCCCCAGGCTGAGATTAAGAATTTACATCCCCCACCCAAATTCTAAGAACAGGACAGACCTTTAAGCAGAGGTGAGATTCAGCCGGTTCAGACCGGTTCAGGTGAACCAGTTTTTAAAATTCTGCCCAGTTCGATGAACTGGCTAATCCTACCACTGGCTGGCCATGCCCCCATTTTCAGGCTCCTTTTCAGCTGTTTTCAGTGCTTTTGGGGGCATTTTGGGGGGAATTTGTGGGCCACTTTTAAAGCATTTTTGAGCTGTTTCTGGGGCATTTGGGGGGCATTGTTGGGCTCAAACTTTATACTGCTAAGTGAGAAATTTTTGAAGTGGGTTTTGCCCCATTTTATTACTTTTCTTGCCACAGTTGTTAGGTGAATCACTGCAGCTATTAAATTAATAATGTAAGTTGTTAAGTGAATCTGATTTCCCCATTGACTTCGCTTGCCAAAAGATTGCAAAAGGGGATCACGTGACCCTGGGACATTACAATTTACTGCTTTCTGAGCTTGGTTGTTTTCTTGAAGATGTTTCATTACCAAATTAGGTAACATCACCAGTGCTAGGAAGGAGTGGCATTAGCTCTCAGTTTATATTCTAGTGTCTCGTCCTGTCGGTGTTGATGGAGGTGATCTTAGAGGTTATTTGGCTGGACTGTTTACTGTTGGCTTGTTTGGCAGTTTCTTGATTGGGGTATAAAGGTAGTCCTCGACGTATGACCGTAATTAAGCCCAAAATTTATGTTGCTAAATGAGAAAATGAGTTTTGCAACTTTCGCTGCCAGATTTGTTAAGTGAATCACTGCCATTGTTAAGTTAAATGGTTGTTAAGAGAATCTGGCTTCCTTATTGACTTTGCTTGTCAGAAGGTCGCAAAAGGAGATCCTGGGACACTGCAAACACCATAAATATGCACCAGATGACTGTTGTGGCCCACTGCCAACCTGCGGAGCTGGCAGCAGAGTCAGAAAGCGAGGAGGTTGGGGAGGAACATGGGCCAGTCCTGGGGGCTGAGGAAAGCTCAGACGAGGGCTCTGCATCGGAGGCAGAGAGGGAGCTAGACAGCAGTGAGGCAGAGGAACAGCTGGAGCCTGTTCCCAGTGTGCGCATCCACAGAGCTGTCAAAAGACAAGAACAACTAAGAAAGCAGGGTCGACTCAAGGGTAAAGCCACACTTGGAGGTGATTGGCCCCTCTCATAGGAAACAAAAGAGGAATGAATGTGGAGGGGGCTTTTGCAGGAAACAATTTGTTCATTCGGTCATGTCAAGAGAGAAAAAGTCTGTGATTCTAAGAGACTCTGTGCCACGTTTTGCCTTGCCCTGGGATTGGAACTAGTTATTTGGCAGCTTGAGATAAACGAGATAAGGTTCGTGTTGATACACATTCCTCTGAAAGGCTGTTTGCTAAGCCTTGCAGACTGTGAATGAAAGGAATTCACAGACATGTAAATAAAAGGGGTTTTGCCGGGACCAAGACTCTGCTTCATGCTTGCTAAGGAAGCCTGGGACAGAACAATGCCAAGCATCCAAAGGTAAATCACATGAGCATAGGGGTGCTGCAATGGTCATAAGTGTGAGAAATGGTCCTATAGTAACTCACTTTTTTCAGTACCATTGTAACTGTAAATGGTCACTAATCAAACTGTTGTAAGTCAAGGACTAGTTTACTTCTTGACTATTGGTCTGATGTTAGTCTGTGCTCATCTGGGTGCTGATTGCTAGTGAGGAGGTGTTTTTAATGTATCCTACTGATAAGCTGCCAAGGGAACAATGATAGTCAGAATTTCATTCTAGGCATGATGATGAATTTCTCTGTAGAGCCACAAACGGTTGTGTGGAGCCACAAAACATGTTCTCATAAGCTTAGCTGGACAGATTCAAGGACGCAGCTCAGATAAAGAAATTATTTTTCTTACAGATGCAAAACAAGCATTTGTAAGAACAATAAAACAACTGCAGAATCTAATCCTTTTTTTTTTTAATCAGTCCCAGAATTTTAACCTGCTTTCCCCTTCGCTTTCTCCTTCTCTTACAGGGTAATGGATCCATTTCTTAACTCTGGACATCTCGTGCCAAAGCATTTTATTTCTTGTTTTGCAAAGCTTCAAATCAAATGGTCTTCCCTTAACTAATTTGGACAGGACTAGGAAGTGGAGACAGTCTGCTGCAGAATTGCTCATGGCTTAGGAACTGCAATGGATGAGTTTGCACAACATGTTAAGTAAAACACAAACAATCCACTTAGGACTTGATGCAATATATGAACCAAACTTTTCAGTATTTACTAACAACCTGTAGTTATCATTAAAGAAATCTGCAAGTAGTTATCATCGTCCCCCGTAAAAAAGCACTTTAGACTCTGCTGTTTCACAATTTCAACATAGTACTCAATTGCTTTATTACATAAAATAAGGAAGGAGGGAAAAAAACAAATTTCTAGACCATGCAATGGGAAATAACAGAATAACAGAGTTGGAAGTTTTCTAGTCCAACCCCCTGCTCAAGCCTACAACCATTTTGGACAAAGGGTCATCCAATCTCTTCTTTAAAAACTGCAATGTTGGCGCACCCATAACTTTTGGAGGCAAGTTGTTCCACTGGTTTATTGTTCTCACTATCAGGAAAATTTTCCTCATTTCTAAATTGGTTTTCTCCTTTAGTAGCTTCCATCCATTACTTTTTGTCCTGCCTTCAGGTGCTTTGGAGAATATTTTGACTCCCTCTTCTTTGTGGCATCCCCTGAGATATTGGAACACTGCTATCATGTCACCCCTGCTTTTCATTAACCTAGGCATACCCAATTCCTGCAACCATTCTTCATATGTTTTAGCCTCCAGTCCCCTAATCATCTTTGTTGCTCTTCTCTGCACTCTTTCTAGAGTTTCCACATCTTTTCTACATCATGGCAACCAAAACTGGATGAAATATTTCAAGTGTGGCCTTACCAAGGCATTATAAATTGGTATTAACACTTCATGTGAACTTGATTCTATCCCTCTGTTAATGCACCCGAGAATTGCATTGGCTTTTTTGGCAGCTGCAGCACTGTCAGGAATTTTTTCCTTAGTTCTAGGTTGCTTCTCTCCTTGGTTAGTTTCTATCCATTGCTTCTTGTTTTACATTCAGGTGCCTTGGAGAATATATTGACTCCCTCTTCTTTGTGGCAGCCTCGGAGATATTGGAACACAGCTATCATGTCACGCCTAGTCCTTCTTTTCATTAAACTAAACCCAATTCTAGCAACCATTCTTTATATGGTTTAGCCTCCAGTGCCCTAATCATCTTTGTTGCTATTCTCTGCACTCTTTCTAGAGTCTCCACAACTGTTTTATATTGTGGCCACCAAAACTGGATGCAGTATTCCAAGTGTGGCCTTACCAAGGCATTATAAATTGGTATTAACACTCGACGTCAACTTGATTCTACATTAATGCAGCCAAGGATTGCATTGGCTTTTTTGGCAGCTGCAGCACTCTGCTGGCTCCTATTCAAGTGATCGTCCATTAGGACTTTAAGATCCTGTCTTGAAAGTGAGCCAGTTTGGTTTTAGTGGCTTAGTGGTTAAGATATGAGGATAGAAACTGAGAGACCATAACTTCTAAGCCCATCTTAGGCACTTTCAACCAACCACTCTCTCACTGCCAGAAAAGTGGCAATGACAAACCACTTCTGAAATCTTGCCGAGAAAACTGTATTTGTTCAGGTAGCCAACAGGAGTGACTGTCTGGACTTCTTTCTTTCTTCTGTTTCCTTCCTTCTTTCTTTTTTCTTTTTTGAGGGGTGGTGGTTAAATGGACAACTTTTCCAGACCAAAGTATAGGGGATCATCTATCATTTTCATTTTGTAAGACTCCTTCCAGGGCTTTGCAGAATCTGAAAGTGAGTGTTATATTTCCTTTGCAATCTACTACCTTCTCACTTATTTATTTGTTTTTAACTAAAATATCTAAAAACTCCATAAATCATATCCAGGGGCCCGCGAGAAGTATCTGGAAGCCCATCATAATTAAGAGGTAGCCAATTCCAGTTGACATCTCCATTATTTTAGAGATGCTTTGTTGTGCTCGACAAATCTTAGAATTTCTCTTGAATTGCCATGCTCTTCTTTTGAACCTGGCTAGATGCATCACGTCTGCTCTTAAAAGGTCAGCAGTGCCCAGTGTGACTAGTAGAATCATTTCAAATCATTGTCAAAATGTTTAATAGGCAACTAAGCCTGCAGCTTATAGCATTTCATTCCTCTTTCAAGAAAGCATACGGGATCCCTGTGGGTGGCTTGACTGGGGACTTCTCCTTTTTATTCCAGGAAATAGTTGCATCAAAATAGCTGGCTGTGTCTTTGCAATGCAAAGATGTATGTAATTGTGGTTGCTTCTGTTGAATTGAGCCTCGTAAATTCAGAAAGCGTACGTGCTCAGCCCTGTTATTCTGTTTTGCTTTCCATTGCTGAATTCCAATAGAAATTATATATATATATATATATATATATATATATATATATATATATATATATATATATATATATATTAATATTAATTTGACTAATAAAGGAATGTGTGTGTGTGTGTGTGTGTGTATGTATGTATGTATGTATGTATGTATGTATGTATATATATATATATATATATATACACTTAAAGTCACGCTTAAAGTCAATTCTCAGTAAGGGTATGGCTAGCTGATGAGAGCTAAATAGCTTGAAATAGATCTATACTAGTCTCCCTTTATTTATCTATCAGCATAAATATAACATATATATATATATATATATATATATATATATATATATATATATATATATATGTTATATTTGTGCTGATATATATATATATATATATATATATATATATATATATATATATATATATATATATATATATATATGTTATATTTGTGCTGATAAATAAATAAAGGGAGACTAGGAGACTAGTATAGATCTATTTCAAGCTATTTAGCTCTCATCAGCTAGCCATACCCTTACTGAGAATTGACTTTAAGCGTGACTTTAAATATATATATATATATACCGTATTTATCGGCGTATAACACGCAGTTTTAAAACTAAAATTGCAAGCTTAAACCCTGCCTGCGTGTTATACGCCGATACGCCGGGTCCCAAACTGCCTGCTCCAGCTGATTCACCGGCGCCCATGAAAGGAAGTTTTCTTCCCTACTGAAACAGAAGCCGCAGCAGGAGAGCGAGGCTGCTGCCGGCCGTTTCACCTTGCGCAGCGAATTTGACTGGGTCCCGGGGCTTCTGCCGGGCGGCAGAAGCCCGGGAAGGCGAAAGGAAGTTTTCTTCCCTACTGAAACGGACGCTGGCCGCAGGAGAGCGAGGCTGCTGCCAGCCGTTTCACCTTGCGCAGCGAATTTGACTGGGTCCCGGGGCTTCTGCCGGGCGGCAGAAGCCCGGGAAGGCGAAAGGAAGTTTTCTTCCCTACTGAAACGGACGCTGGCCGCAGGAGAGCGAGGCTGCTGCCAGCCGTTTCACCTTGAAGGTGAAACGGCCGGCAGCAGCCTCGCTCTCCATGGATACTTTGACCTTCCCACAGTTGCTTTTCTGAGCAACTGGGAGACAGAAGGGACGCAATCTCCTTTCATTCTCCCTCTGCCTTATTCACTCGTTCGGGCAGCAGAGAACGAAAGAAAATTGCATAGCCAAGGACAAAGGAGCCTGCAGCCTCCTTCATTCAAATGTTCAGGCAGCGGGGATGGGGGGGGGGGCTTTCTCGCATGCCTTCTTTCTCTGAAGCGCTGCAAACCTTGGGATTGTGTAGCAGCCAAAGATCGCCTGGTTAAAAAGGAGGAAGAGGAGGCTCCACTAGTCCGGAGCCCATCCGCGGTGGCAGGGATCCCCCACACACATACACACACACACAAGGAGGGAGGAGAGACAGAGAGAGAGACAGACACACACAGAGAATGACAAGAGAGACAGAGAGAGGGAGGGGGGGAGATAGAGGTAAAGAGCCACACAGAGAGTGAGAGACAAACAGATACAGGGAGAGGGAGGGGGAGAGGGAGGGAGTGTTTATGCACAGAAGGAAGATTTAAAACTTCGGAGTGAATCCGGGAAGAGGGAAGAGATGGAGGACTGACTTTTCACTCCGATTTCTGAGCCCCCAGCTGTTAGTGACGGAGAAGGACGAAGGAAGAGATTGCATTTTTGTTAGGCTGAAAGAGCTGTGGCGTTTTAAAGAAGTCCCGTTCTTTTTATTTAAGCACGAAAGGAAAAATCTCCAAAAAGCCCGGGGAAATGTTCCTTGCAAAGCATCACGGTCTCAGAGAATGCAAATGAAGGTGCTTATCTCCCTGCCCGGCTCGGAGTCATGCTGAGTCCTATTCAGAGGGCGGAGGGACGCTGTGCTTTTTTTTTTTTTTTGTTTATGTTCTCACAACCATGCAAAGGTGGGTTTTGTGCTACAAGGATCTTTCTTTCTTTCTTTCCCTGTCTGCGGTTCCTTGCAGTTGCTTCGGTTTAAAGCACCGTTTCTCATTCCTTGCAAAACTGGGGCAGGACTGCCTCTCCTTGCAGCAGGCTCGGTTGCAAAATGTTTCCCTGATTTGGTTTATAAGTTCGCAGCAAGGCAATCCAACAAATAGGAAAGTTTTAATAAGATTTTCTGACTTTATTTGGTCTCTGCTGCCACCCCCAACCCCAACCCCTCCCAAGGAGAGAGTGGGAAGGAGAGGAAGGAAGGAGGGAGGGGGAAGGAAAAGAAGGGAGGGGGGAGAAGATGGAAGGAGAAAAGATGGAAAGAAGGAGGAAGATGGAAGAAGAAAGGAAGAAAAAGAAGAAGGGAGGGAGAAAAGAGGGAAGGAAGTGGGAAGAAAAGGGGAAGAGAGGGAAAGAGCAGAAAGACGAGGAGGATGAAGTTGATAGGCAAGAGGAAGGAGGAAGGAAGGAAGAAAGAAAAAGGGAGGGAGAGAGGAAAGAAGAAAAGATGGAACTAGAAAGGAAAGAAGGGAGGGAGGAAAGAGGAAGACAGGGAAAGAGCAGAAAGACAAAGGTGAAGGTAGATAGGCAGAAGGAAGGAAGAAATAGGAAGGAGGGAAGGTGAAAGGATGGAAGGAGGAAGGAACAGAAGCGAAGAGGAAGAGAGAAATGGAAAGAGCAGAAAGACAGAAAAGATAGATAGGTAAAAGAAAGGAAGTTGAAAGAATGGAAGGAGGAAGGAAGAGAAAAGGAGGAAGGGAGTGAGTGAGGAAAGAAGAGAGGATGGAAGGAGAAAGGAAGGAAGAGAAGAAAGTTTGCCTTTTAAGAGGAGTTAATGTTATAATTCATGTTCTAATGTTATAAATTTTAATCCAACATTAAGTTCCGAGCTTCCAAGTCATTTATTTTTAATGAAAAAAATTTTTACTCAAATTTTTGTGTTAAAATGGGGGGTGCGTGTTATACGCCGGTGCGTGTTATACGCCGATAAATACGGTATATATGTGTGTGTGTGTGTGTGTGTGTGTGTGTGTGTGTGTGTGTGTGTTTTTATTTGTGCTGATAAATAAATAAAGGGAGACTAGTATAGATCTATTTCAAGCTATTTAGCTCTCATCAGCTAGCCATACCCTTACTGGGATTTTGAACCTGGGCTATATTGCACACTAGGCATACTAGGCAGAGATCTTAGCCATTAGGCCACAGGCTCTTATCCGTTTATCAGCGTTTATCAGTGTGTGTATGTATATACATACATACATACACACACACACACACACACACACACACATATATATATATATATACACACACACACACACACACACACACACACACCTTTATTAGTCAAATTAATATTTCCTTCTCATTAATACAGGTAGTCCTTTACTTGCAAACGTTCATTTGAGATTGAGATTGAGATTTGTTTTATTTATATGCCGCCCTATTCCCAGTGGGACTCAGGGCGGCGAACAACTCAAGGGGGAAAGGGAACACAAAAATACAAGACAAGCATTTAAAATAGCCAACAGCCACACAAGTCGAGAGGGGAAGGGAGCTCATCAACCCCAGGCCTGCTGACACAGCCAGGTTTTAACGGCTTTTCGGAAGACCTGGAGAGAGGTGAGGGTCCGAATCTCTGCGGGGAGCTCGTTCCAAAGGGCCGGAGCTGCCACAGAGAAGGCCCTCCCCCGGGTCGTAGCCAGATGGCATTGGCTGGTAGAAGGAACCCGGAGGAGGCCAACCCTGTGTGATCTAATGGGTCTTTGGGAGGTAATTGGCAGCAGGCGGTCTCTCAAGTACCCAGGTCCAATACCATGAAGGGCTTTATAAGTGACAACTAGCACCTTGAAGCGTATCCAGAGACCGATCGGAAGCCAGTGCAGCTCGCAGAGGATAGGTGTAACATGGGTGTACCGAGGTGCACCCACAATTTGGTGACTGTAGTAATGAAAAAAGTGACTTACATTATAGTCAAAGATTGTTACAAACATCATTACCATTTAGAAGAAGAAAGAGTCAAGCTATTCTCCAAAGCACCTGAAGTTAAGACAAGAAGCAATGGATGGAGACTAATCAAGGAGAGAAGTAATCTAGAACTAAGGAGAAATTTCCTGACAGTGAGAATAATAAACCAGTGAAACAATTTGCCTCCGGAAGTTGTGAATGCTCCAACACTGGAAGTCTTTAAGAAGATGTTGGATAGCCATTTGTCGGAAATGGTTATAGGGTTTCCTGCTTGAGCAAGGGGTTGGAGCAGAAGACTTCCAAGGTCCCTTCCAACTCCGTTATTCTGTTATTTGCCATTGCATGGTCTAGAAATTTGGGGTTTTGTCACTCTTCTTTCCTTATTTTATGCAATAATGCAATTGAATACCATGTTGAAGTTGTGAAACAAAAACGTGGACTTAGAACAACTTTATTGTCACTTTTTATGTACACTAATCGTCATACATTAAAATGAAATTATGTTGCGTACAGCTCTCAAAGGCTCTTCAGCTCTAATATCAACATAATCATGACAAGATAGATAGATAGATAGATAGATAGATAGATAGATAGATAGATAGATAGATAGATAAAAATATGCATGTACCCACATATATGACACAGAGAACTAGAACACTATCTAGTTCAGATGTATACATGTACATGGCGAGAGAAACAGTCATTATTCACTTCTTTCAGTGCCATTGCAGCTTTGAACTTTAAACAAATGGTTGTAAGTGGAGGACCCAGCCAGCATACTTAACGGTGAGGATTGTGGGGTGCGTAGTTTCAGCTACAGGAGCCCACATTTGCAGGATCCCACTTTTGGATTTGTCTGTCCCGAAGTTCCAAGAGGCAGAGCAGAACGTAGGGCCGCAAACGAAAAGATGAATTAACAAACAGGCTGCAGATTCCTTCCAATTTGGTAGCTCTTGTTTACTCACAAAGTGATTTAAGAAACTTTCCAGGCCAATAGCTCCTAGGGCCATTAGTCAAACGACATTGCACAACTATGCCCCTGTTAGTTTTTGTGACCAATGTTTTTGTGGTGATAGGGCAGGGATAGATTTTTAAATGATGGGAAGATATGAGAAGATAAATGCAGTTTTTGGGATGCTCGGTAAAATCCCATTTGTGAGTCACACGCAATTGCATAATGTAACCTTGGCCAGAAGTACCACTTTCCACCCCCCTTATTTTGTTTGGAAATGGAAGAATTAAAGTGTCCACATCTGTATTTAGACCATCTGCTTGGGAGATTGCATGAACTATTTATCTGCTTCAAGGTTCGAAGATCACTAGTGAGTAGAAGGTAATTGTGGGGGTGTATCCGACGCAGGATGTTTACAGTGGGATTGCAAGCCTTTGGAGCAAGTGTGTCAATGAGATTTTGCATCTCGCACAAACAACGGCGAAGGGCACGGGATGACACCCGACCTATATCCGGTCCCAAGGTCCTATTGGTAAAATGATTGTTTTCGGCAAACTTATCAAACTTTGGCAGACTTAAACAGTGCAGTGGACAAGCAGTTTCCCCCTCTGTATCCCTATCTAAGGTAGTCCTCAGCTTACAACCATTCGTTTAGTGACTATTTGACATTACAACAGCACTGGAAAACATGGCTTATCACCTTTTTTCCCACACGTGCGACCATTGCGGCATTCCCATAGTTCACGCAATGAAAATTTGGAGCTTGGGAACGGATTCATATTTATGACGGTTGCAGTGTCCTGGGGTCGTGTGATCTCCTTTCTGATGAGAAAAGTCAGTGGGGAAGCCGGGACTCACTTAACAACCGTCTTACTAATGTAACAATTGCAGTGATTCCATCTTCCCCTAATTAGAGGCAGCTGCTTAGTAAAGAGGAAAAGAGAGGAGAGCCAAGGAAAAAAATAAGCCGGCTCTTAGGGAAAGGCAGACGTAAATGCTAGCCTCTCCCTGGCTGGAAAATAAATAGTAGGGGGTTGGGAGTGGCCGTTTGTCACAGGCAACCATTCATTTTCTAGTATACACAACTGTGCCACAACTGTGGCAAGAAAGACCGTAAAATGGGGGCAAAACTCACTAAACAATTGTCTTATTTAGCAACAGAAGTTTTGGGGGTCAATTGTGGTCGTACGTCGAGGACTGCCTATATCTGATTCTCCTTCCTAGGTTTTCCTGATGGGGTGATTTTTCTCCTTCAAAGACAGGATGCCCTTCAGAGATGGGCAAACCCAGGGCAAACCGGTAGTGGCTGCAGGGGGAGGCTCCACCTGCCCACCCAGACATCATCATGGACACTCTGTGCATGCACAGAAGGTTCTGCGCATGCGCAGAAGCACCGCACCTGCGTGCTTCCGGTTCTGAACCAGTAGCAAAGATGATAGCATTTCATGCCTGATGCCCTTCCTTTTTCTCCTCTCATTAGTCAGGAGGTCTTCTTGTGGTCTCCCATCCAAATACTAACTGAATCCAATTCTGCTTAGCTTTTCAAGATTAACCAAAGCCAACTCTATTTTAATTAAAAGTGGGAATAACTGAAATATTATGTATCCCCTATACTTTCTCTTCCTTCTCACTGTTATCACCCTGATGTCGTTTTCTTCGGTGGAAGTCACTTTGGCTGCAAATCATCTTTTGAAATTCTCCCCCTAAATTCAAGGAAAGAGATACAGGGTGTCAATTTTTTTCCCCTAGAGTTCCTCAGGGCAAACGAGAAATCCTTCTCCCCACACCTCAAACTGCTCTGCTCTTTTTCTCAGACTACAAAAACGTCACTAGAAGATATTCGTTCAAATAGTTCCTTGTAAAGGATAGTGAAAATGACCTTAGAAAGAAAGAACCAATAAGAGAAGTGAAACAGCGATTAAGTCTTAGAAAAATGGAAAATATGAAGAAGAAATTCAGACTAAGCCCTTCTTGATTCTGTTGGCATAGCAGAATATGACTGACTTTCAAGATCCTGTTATTATGCCGTATTACTGTCAGAGTTTGTTGCAGAAAATTCAAACCCACAAAGCGCGCACAGATAACTGATTCAGCAGGATTCAATAACTTCTTTATATACACAATAATACATGAATAAATGTACAATACCAATAGTGGATTCTCCAACATGGTAGTAGTTACAGGCAAAACACAGGCAGAGGAGATATTGGTTTCCAATTTCAATTCAGAGAGCAGACTAGATTAGTTCTCTTGCACAGACTCAGCGCTACATAGGTAAGCCACGCCCAGGATCCAAGCCGCCTGGCATGGCTCTCAGTCACCAAATAGTTCCCATTGGTTGACCCAGTTGCCTTGCCTATACATTGGCTGACCTTGTTACCATGTCTCTGCCAATTGAAATATCCCTGGACAAATGAATAGAATAGAAGAATCAAATATTCTTTATTGGCCAAGTGCAATTGGACACACAAGGAATTTGTCTCTGGTGCATATGCTCTCGAACTCGGCTTACAACAGCTGGTTTAGTGACCATTCAAAGTTACAATGGCACTAAAAATAGTGACTTGTGACCACTTCCCACACTTATGACCGTTGCTCATGTGATTTACATTGGGATGCTTGACAACTGACTGACATTTATGATGGTTGCAGTGTCCCGGGGACCATGTGATTCCCCTTTTGTGACCTTCTGACAAGCAAAGTCAATGGGGAAACCAGATCCCCTTAACAACCGTCTTCCTCAGCTGCAGTGATTCACTTAACAAATGGGGTAAGAAAAGTCATAGAATGGGGCAAAACTCACGTAAGACATTTCTCACTTAGCAACATAAATTTGGGGCTCAATTGTGGACATAAGTTGAGGATTACCTGTACGTACAAACAACAAGAAGGAAATAGGAAAGATGGGAAAGATAATAGTAATACATCCCTACTATATGGGTAAATATCCTTAGGTGTAAGACAGTGCTGTGGGAATTAGATGCTTAGCAGAGTGATGGCATGGGTGAAAAAACTGTCTTTGTGTCTAGTTGTTTTGGTCTGCAATGCCCTAGAGTGGTGTCCTGAGAGCAAGATATACACCCACAAATAAACCTTGACCCCTTTGCAATCAAATAAATGGATGCAAAAGTGCATTTAACTTTGGCCGAAACTTCAAGAACAAATTCTCTTTCCCGAATCTGGAAGACAAAGGATGGAGGGAGAGGAAAGGGTTGAGGAGAGGAGTGAAACAGGGAATGATGCAAGAGAATATTCTGTTCCACAATAATAATATATGTTAAAAAACAACAACAGGAGAGTATGTCCTCCCCATCTATTAACTAAAACGCATTTAGAAATAGAGCAGAGCAGCAGTGAGCGTGTGAGAGTATCCCTGAATCTGATATTCTTCAGAACGAGAACAAGGACATCAATGAGAGTGCCAGTTCATTAGCAAATGTTCTTTGTGCAGCCAAAATGGAGAGACGCTTCCAGGTTCTTTTAAGGCAAAGGAGAACAGGACATCTGTGGATGACAGTCAGGTAGCCCTCAACTTAAGACCGGGGGGGGGGGGCTTAGCAACCATTCAAAGTTACGACAGACCTCCAAGGTTATCACTGAGCCAAATTGTTGCTGTTGTTGTTAGTTGTGAAGTCGTGTCCGACCCATTGCAACCCCATGGGCAATGTTCCTCCAGGCCTTCCTGTCCTCTACCATCCCCTGGAATCCATTTAAACTCACGCCTACTGCTTCAGTGATTCCCTTCAGCCACTTCATTCTCTGTTGTCCCTTTCTTCTTTTGCCCTCAATCATTCCCAGCATTAGGCTCTTCTCCAGTGAGTCCTTCCTTCTCATTAGGTGGCCAAAGGATTTGAATTTCATCTTCAGGATCTGGCCTTCTAAAGAGCAGTCAGGGTTGATCTCCTCTAGGACTGATCGCTTTGATCACCTTGCAGTCCAAGGGACTCGCAGGAGTCTTCTCCAGCACCAGAGTTCAAAGGTCTCCATTCTTTGGCGCTCAGCCTTTCTTATGGTCCAACTTTCACAGCCATACATTACAACTGGGAAAACCATAGCCTTGACTATACGCACTTTTGTTGGCAGGGTGATGTTTCTGCTTTTTAGTATGATGCTTAGATTTACCATAACTTTCCTCCTCAGGAGCAAGTGTCTTTTAATTTCTTGGCTGCAGTCCCCATCTGCGGTGATCTTGGAGCCCAGGAAAATAAAAGCCACATAGGCAGTGTCTAAATCTGAGTGTCAACTCTGAAGTTAACCTGGCTGAAGCCATCTTGCACTGCCACATAGTTGCCACGAAGCCTGAGAGGGGAAAGTGAGGGGGGAAATTTGATAGCCCGGCTACCAGTCAAAACAAAAAGTTTTCCAGTGGGAACCAAGGTCATCGTAACAGGTGGATGTTGAAGGAGGAGAGGAATGGCCAAGCAGCCTGCCAGCTACTTTCATTGGATGATGTGACTGGTGACATCTGGGAGGAGGGATTGTTGCTCTTTTAATTAGGTGAAAACCGCAGGAACTGTTACAATCGGTTTTCACCAGCTGTGTCAATATGATGTATCCAATGAATATGTTCTTTGAGGAGTCTACCTGTCTCGAAGTTCTGCTTTCAATGAGTACGTTACTCGGAACGCTGACATTGAGAAATAAATAAAATAAATGAAAAAGCTACTTGTGACCCCCTCCTTGTTACTGATGGCAATAGGACTTGCATAGAGGTTCACTGAAGCAGTCGCCGTGAGCTTAAATGGGACTCCAGAGGATGGTAGAGGACAGGAAGGTCTGGAGGAACATTGTCCATGGGATCGCGATGGGTTGGAAACGACTTCGCAACTAACAACAGAGAGACTCTTGCATTAATTTGGCCCCCTTGCAATCTTTAGACCACAACCAAATTGAGTAACTCTTTTAAAGGCAGTCTGTTCTCATGGGTAATGCACCAGGGCTAGGAACCAGGAGAGCGCGAGTTCTAGTTCTGCCTTAGCCAGGAAAGCCAGTTGGGTGACATTGAGGCAGTTACTCTCCCTTATCCCAACCCACCGTCATAGGGTTGTTTTGGGGGAAATAGGTGGAAGGGGTATTTAGGTATGCTCCATGCCTTGAGTTATTTATAAAAAATAATAAAGATGGGCTATAAATAATTACACTGCAGCTAAGCGCAAAAGCAGATCTTGGACACTTTTGCAAGGCCAAATCATCCTGGCTGTGGCTTAAGGTTGTATTGGATGCAGCTGGGCACCACGCCACAAAAAATTAAATTTATGTAGGGGGAGAGACTGAAATTTATGTTTATAGGAGGAAGACTGTCAACGAGGTTCAAAGATTGCCTACCCATCTCTCTCACATTCAAAACACAATAGAACCCCTTATGCTACCAGGCTTGAAATTTTGGCCTTGGACAATCTAGAACTACGCAAATTAATGTCTGACCAAAGGGTGGTACACAAAATTGTCTGCTACAACGTCCTACTTGTCAACGACTACTTCAGCTTCAACCGCAATAATACTCAGACAAACAATTGATACAAACTCAAGGTAAACCACTCCAAACTCGATTGAAGAAAATACGACTTCAGCAACAGAGTGGTCCACGCCTGGAATGCTCTACCTGACTCTGTTGTTACATCACCAAACCCCCATAACTTTAACCTTAAACTGTCTGCCGTGAACCTCACCCCTTTCCTAACAGGTCTGTAAAGGGGGTGTGCATGAGCCCACCAGTGTGCCTACCATCCCTGTCCTACTGTCCCCATTTATTCGTACCCATTTCCTGTGTTCATGTCCATGTTTATATTTATACCTGTTATCTCATACGTTTGACAAATTAAATAAAGTAAAATAAATAAAATGGTTGCCCCAAAGGTGCTTTTCCAAAAGGCAACTGGACATTCTCCGTTTTTTCTTGGAAAACATTTCGCTTCTCATCCCAGGAGCTTCTTCAGTTCTGGACAACTGTTCTGAACAGTTCTGAAGAAGATCCGAAGAAGCTTCTGGGATGAGAAGCGAAACGTTTTCAAAGGAGAGGGGAGGGAGAGTGAACCCAAGAAAATCTAGTTGCCTTTCAGAAAAAGTGACGTTGAGGCACTCATTCATCCAATCATTTACTTTACTATTCTGATAGACTGCCACGTTCCTTGCATACTCCCAGTGGTTTACAGCTAAAACAGACTTATGAAAACAAGTACATTCAAACCTATCCTTTCCCACCCTTCAATAAGAGCAGGCATATACTTCTACCTGTTGTCTCGTACAGGTTTGACAAATATATTTAATGTATATATTATATACATTAATACATATTGACAAAAATAATTTAAAAGGTTTTAAATAAAACTTTTGCAGCAGAAGGAGACTGCAAAGATTGCAAGGGAATCCCTTGGAGCTGGGGAAAGGGACCGAGCTTTTCGTGTGTGTGCGTGTTTTGTTTAGTGGCCGCGGTGTACCAGGACAGAAAAGGGCGTGTGGGACGCGTGTTTTGCAAACAATGCCCTTTCTCCGCTTTCGCTGGCACCAATCTCCTTCCCTTCCCCACCCCCACCCCCACCCCCGCGCGGGTTTGCCTGTGCGTGATATCCCTACACCTGAAGGCATTAAAACTCTTAAAAATTTGGATTTTCCCGTCTGAGCTGTCCCCCTGCTAACAGCTGCTTAGCCAATGGGGTGGCGCGGGGGGCGTGGCCTCTCCTATACATAAATTCGGATCCGGCCGAGCGGCTCCTCATTCTGAGCGCTTTCAGCTGCTTCTCCCCTTCTCCTCTGCTAAGGCCGAACGACGATGTGCTACGCCTGCAAGCCGACCTTAGCACCGCTCAGCATGTCACCGCTCAGCATGCCGCAGCTCTCCGCCAGGGCCGCGCCTACCGGGCCCCAATACTTCACGTTTGATCCTCTGCCGGAGGACGAGAAGAATCATGCCGCCCACCGGAGCTTCGCTAAGACCAGCAAGCCCAAGAGGCGTTCCCGGAAAGTCCTCTACCCTCCAGTGGTAAGTCCAGTGGGGGACGGTTTGCAGCGGGAGAATAACTGGGGTTTGGCTAGAAACTTCCTTACAGTGAGAACAATTAATTAGCCCAACAGTTTGCTGTCAGAAGTTGTGGGTGCCTCCATCACTGGAGGTTTTTAAGAAGAGATTGGACAGTCATTTGTCGGAAATTGTATTGGGGCTCCTGCTTGAGCAGGGGGTTGGACTAGAAGACCTCCAAGGTCCCTTCCAGCTCTATTCTGATTGATTGATTCAAGACTTTTCTTTAAGATGTTTGCTGGCTGGGGAACTCTGGGGGTTGAAGTCCCCACGTCCTCTGATCCAAGAATGGCAGAGTTGGAAGGAACCTTGGAGATCTTCTAGTCCAACCCCCTGCTTAGGCAGGAAACCCTACACCATTTCAGACAAATGGCTATCCAACATTTTCTTAAAAACTTCTAATGTGGGAGCATTCACAATTTCTGGAGGCAAGTCCTTCCGCTGATTAATTGTTCTACCTGTCAGGAAATTTCTCCTTAGTTCTAGGTTGCTTCTCTCCTTGGTTAGTTTCCACCCATTGCTTCTTGTGCTGGGCTGACAAGGAGAGGGATTGGAGCAGTGGGGGAAAGCATTTTAGTTCTAGCACCCTGCAAATTCAGGTGTGCTACTTCCATATGAGCAGCCTAACATATTCATTAGTATTTTTTTTTTAACTTGGCAAATTTAAAATGTATGGCCTTCCATTCTCAGAATTCTGCAGCCAGCAAGGACATGGTGTATATTTTTTTGCAAAATTTTGCAAATTTTAGAATCATTCCTGAAAGTGCAGGGTTTCCCCCCTCCCCAGTACATGGCAAGGAAAAGGGCATTATTTCAGTACAGAATAACAGAGTTGGAAGGGACCTTGTAGGTCATCTAGTCCAACCCCCCTGCAACACACACCCAAACAGGAGGCCCTACATCATTTGGTTGCAAAAGTATTGAACTAAAGGCAGGGATTATCCTAGGGAGCTGTGTCACTAATCCCCTCTCTTGATTCTTCTCTTTCCCAGGTGAAGCGTTACTATCCCACGCAGGGGCGCAGCTCTGCCAAGACCCTCCTCTTCATCCTCCTCGCCGTTGTCTTCTTCCAAATTTATAATGCAGAAGATGACGTCCTCCTGGCTGGAGCCACCCTGGAAGACAACACATCTGGCTGCTCTGTGCAGGGCTGGGAGTCTCAGGTCCCACCTGTCCCTTCCGAACTGCCCATAATCACAGAGCAACCTGTTGTATCAACAACATTCTCCTTGGAAATCACCACTGTGGCCAATGTTTCTGAGTGGCCCTGGGGAGAGGAGAGATCTTCCGAATCCACTGTTGACATTACCCATTTTTTGCAGCAGAATCCAGCTGCTTTCTGAAGATTGAACGACCTCCCCGCTTTCACCGGAGGGAGAAACGAAACCAGAGCCTAAACTGGGAAGTCAGAGGGAGAGACTGCCATGCTGATGGTGGGCCTTTAGAAAAAGTATCTTTGTAAAGCAGAAGTAAAGATGCAGAAAAAGAGACAAGGAGGTTTTGGAGCTCAGCCTGTGCGGTCACCCGCCCGGAGGATGCCAAGCAAGGCTGACGTTACAAAAACTTGAACTGGACTGACATGGCATTATGCAACAGGAAAGGGGACAATTCCTTGTTGCTGCAACTGATGGAGGGGGAAAGGGGATATTTAATATTTATTAATAATAATAATAATATCTATGTAATTTAAACTGACTTTTATTTATGTGTGAAACTGGGAGGTAGAGTGGGGAATTGCTGCTCTTGTACGGCACTATGCATTTGGAAAGAATTCTTATGTTTTATGTTTCTCTAGCAAGGTAGAATTAATACTAAGGTTTTTTGTGGGTCGTAAATCTCTGATAGAAAGAGGGCTAGACTTTGGAAATCAAGAATCTTTTTATGATTTGTACTTTGGCGAAGGAGCAAGGTTTCAGTGAGGACTGAATTATGATCTGAATTTTGCAAATAGTGTTGTGATACTTCAATAATGGGGGGAAAGTTGTGTGACAGAGGAAAAAAATAAAAAAAACTGACAAGTAAAAAAAATGTTATTGAAGCGATGGACAAGACTTTTCAGCTTCGTGAGAACTGGCACAATAAAAGTTAAAGATGCTCCTTTTTATTTATTGTAAAAACAACTGATTTTTTTTATTCCTGTTTTGTATGTTAGACAGAACATTTTTTGTTAGTGTTTGCTAGCTGTGTAACAATGAGTTGTTTGTAAGGGTTGATGCAGCCATATTAGCATTTCCAAAACTTTAGTAACTCACTTTTTGTGAATTGCACTTTATATGTTAACACTATTCCAGATGAACTGGCTCAACTCTGTATGTTCTATGAACAATCAATTAAAATAGTGATGTTTTAATCTTTGCCTGGCTGGGATTTTTGAAAGCTGTGTCTTGGATTGGTCATAAATTTTTAAGAACATTTTTTAGGAATGTGTTCTGACCTAGGTTTCCCAAGAGCATGAAGCAAACTCCTGGTCCCAACAAAAAAATCTTTTAGTAATTTACTGTCAATTCTGCTCATTCACATACAGTAAGGTCTTTCAAGGGAGGGTTTACAGTCACAGACCTTATCTGGCTTGGAGAGAGAATCACGAACCAAGCAAACTGTCTCCTGCAAACTCCACTCCCCTTTCGCTCATCTTTAATTTCGTCTGGGAGGGGCCATTCATTGTCCACCTGTGGCCTTACTCCCAAGTTGACCCACTTTTTAGCTGTTCCCTTCATCTGGCATGCACACACTGGGAACAAGCTCCAGCTGTTCTTCTGCCTCACTGATTTCTGACTCTGAAGGCAGCTGATAACTGGCTTATGGCTCTGACCCCTCTCTGCCTCTGACACAGAGCCCTCAGCACAGCCTTCCCCAGACTCCAGGACTGGCCCATGTTCCTCCCCAACCTCCTCACTGTCCGAATCTGCTGCCAGCTCCGCTGGCCGCTGGCAGGCCACAACAAAGTCAACCAACACACATACACTACACCTTGGTCCTGCACTCTAAATTCACAAAATCACACATGAAAGAACAAACGGTGGCAGCTTGGTCACCATTAAGCCAATCTCAGAGAAGATCAAGAACTCAATTGTTTAACCCAGAATTGCATTTATTTTCTTACAAAGAAGAACGATTCTAGTAACCCATGGCCAATGCATTCTGTTTCAGTTGTAGCTTCTGAGTCAGCTTCAAATGTTGCCCCACCTAGAATGTGCTGCAATAATTGACCCACAGGGCAATGAATATGGGTTGCCCCACCATTTGGGTTTCCTTGTCCATATCCGCTCAATTGCACTCCTGAAATGATTACATCATCTATGCTAGTAGAAACTCACGAATTGAGGAGCACCCTTGCTCACTGAGGGAACTTGTAAGGCCATCTGATTTCATCACTAGAACCAACATTTCTAGTTGATTCAGTTCTACAGAGGAATTATTGAGTCTGTCATCTGCACCTCTATAACTGTCTGGTTTGGCTCTGCAACCCAACAAGACAGACACAGACTTCAGAGGATAATCAGAACTGCAGGAAAAACAATTACTACCAGCCTGCCTTCCATTCATGACCTGTGTACTGCACGAGTCAAAAAGAGAACTGTGAAAATATCTACAAATCCCTCACATCCTGAAATGTTGTTTCAACTCCTACCCTCAAAACGACACTATAGAGCACTGCACACCAGAACAACTAGACACATGAGCAATTTTTTTCCCCAACTGCCATTCCTCTGCTAAACAAATAATCCCCACAACACTGTCAATAATTTACTAAGAATGTATTACTATTATTCTTCTCTTCCTTCGTAGTATCTCTCTCTCTCCACTTATGACTATAATCATGTTGCTTGTATCTTTCAATTTATATTGTATTTATTTGATTCCTAGTATGATTTGATAGCTTATTAGTAACCTTGACTATCTCTAAGTGTTGTATCTTTTTACTCTTGATGAATGTATTTTATTTTTCTTTATGTACAATAAGGGCATATGCACCAAAGACAAATTCCTTGGGTGTCCAATCACACTTGGCCAATAAAGAATTCTATTCTATTCTATTCTATTCTATTCTATTCTATTCTATTCTATTCTATTCTATTCTATTCTACAGCCCTGGTGTTTTTGGAAGAACAGGAGTTTTGCCAGGCTATATTTAATCCGAGGTGGGGTTTTTTTTGTCCTTTCCTCACAACTCCAGGTATTGGTTCATTATTGTAGTTCTAGCTATCCCACCCAATGTTATATTTTCTGCAGACCTGGTAAGCATTCCCTTCATGATAAACTACTGAAGAATAGAAGACTCAAACCATTTATTGAGGCCTCCCCCGTCTCAATACCTCTCCAACCATACATGAGCACTTTCGAGTTTGATTTCCAAGGCACCTTGTACACCCTTAGTTTTCAAGCCCACATCTAACTAACCTGCTAATCCAAACAAATTATGATTCTCAAATGCTTTAAGGGAACCAAGATATATGATGACTGCAGAATTCCCACAATCTATTAAGGAGGTTTCCTATCAAAAATTCAGATGAGGTTAGTCTGACAGGATTTGCTCTTGATAAATTCTGCATGGTTTTGATTAGTTACTGTGTTATAATCAAGATACTTACGGATCAACTTCTTCATGATCTGCTCTGGAACTTGCCAGGTATGGATGTCTGTCAAACTGGCCAGGGTTTCCCTTTTCCACTTTTTAGGCACTGGTTCTCCTATGCTTTCATTCATTTATTATTAAATGTATTTGCCACCCATCCTATTTTGAAATTACTATGACACTTCACCACTTTGTCAGGATTTCCCCAAGATATTGCATACAGGTAAGTCCTTGACTTATTTTGTTCATTTAGTGACTGTTCAAAGTTACAACGGCACTGAAAAAAGTGACTCATGACCATTTTTCACTCTTGTGACCGTAGTTAAAGGAGATGGAATGTTGAGGCCATCAGACTGATTGAGGATGGGAGGCTGGGTTTCTTCTAGGTTGCAATTCCCTTGTAAAGTTGCAATTCCCTTGGACTGAACTGAGTGAGGAGTGAGTGAGTGTGTTTTTTTTTCTCCCCAGTGTCATGTATTTCTGAATTAACCACAATGGTTCCTCAGAATAGAATTTAAATGTAGAATTTCCCTATAATTCAAACCAGGGATTCCCTGACTCTCTATTCATTCAATCCTACATCTTCTTTCTCTTTTCACAACCTCCTCATAGGGCAAATGTTTGAACTGAACCAAATTAAAAACTGAATAGTTCTGCCTTTTCTTTATTGCGGTTTCCCTTGTTCACTGAGCACTTATAGTAATGATTCTTCTCTTTTTTTTAAAACAAACAAACACTTTTTCTTCTTCTTTTGCTTTTTCACCTACACCACTTCTGTCTTGATTTTAAGTTTTCCTGATGTGGACTTCACAGTTCCTTGTTAGCTTTGTCTTCCTTGTCCATCGATCCCTTTGTCCATTTTCTCCATCTTTCCCAGTGCATGTCCTCTCCAATCCAGGAGTGTGATATCTTTTGGTTTCAAAAATTGTTCGAACCTACTGTGTGGGTGTGGCCTCCTTTGTGGGAGTGGCTTGCTGCCCATGTGACTGGATGGGAGTGGCTTGCCGCCCATGTGACCGGATATGAAGGTCAGAACCACCTTAAATTACCTCACACACAGCACTGGCATGCATAAGAATATGATGTAAACTTGTTTTTTAAAAGGCATCTTTGGTTTGTGTTAAAACAACTTCAACACACGCAATGTTCTGATTGCACCACAAATGCAATAGTCATCCTTACCTTTCACAGAGGCACTGAGTTTTATAAATATGAGCATGATAGTGTAGAATAATCATATCCAAGGACCAGTGGTGGATTTCAAAAAAATTTGGAATCTTTTCTGTAGGTGTGGCCTGCTTTCCAGGTCCACTGGTGGAACTTCTTCCAATCAGTTCGGTAGATTTGACGAACCGGTTCTACCGAATAGGTGCGAACTGGTAGGAACCCACCTCTGAACCCCCTGCTGAAGCAGGATACCTTATACATTCTGGATAAATGATTATCTAATCTCTTTTTAAAAACCTCCAGTGATGGAGCAATTACAGTTTCTGAAGGCAAATTGTTCCATTGATTAATCATTCAAACTATGAGGAAATTTCTGTTTTGTTTTAGGTTGGTGCTCTATGAATAAATGAATAAGAATAGAGATCTGTGGCTCTTTGTTCTTACATGTATCCTTTTCCCTTAATAGACCCTCACTAAGCCTCTTGTTCCCCACTTGTTCCCTTGCCTTATTCCAGCTATTAGCTTCCAATATCACATTTTCTGAATCACCCCCATGTTTTTAGCTCTTTTTCCCCTGAACTTCTCCTGTCTTTTCTTATTATTTCATGACTAATAATATGGTTTGCCAAGCTTTGATGAGGATTATCACTTAAAAAAGAAAATTAATGAACTTCAGTAAACTTTATATACATGCAGGTGGTCCATCAATTTTCAAAATATATAGGTTTTCTTTCCTTTTTTTAAAAAAGGGACCTTTTTTGAATACAGTGTGATTTTTCCCCCTGTTCAGTCATCCTTTCCACAAATTTGGCTTGAATGTATCAAAGTGGTGATGGCAGCATCAGTCAATCAGTGGCAAATGATTTCTCTTGCAAGCCATTTTGTGGGGGAACCCCTGAAGTTGGTACATTCCAATGACTTTCTGACTCTGATCCCTGAAGTTGATACATTCCAATGACTTTCTGACTCTTTCTGATTTTTGCTCCCTGAAGTTGGTACATTCCAATGACTTTTTGTCTCTTTCTAATGTTTTGCTCTGAGTGATGAAACTGCTTGGATGAAACATCTCAGATTAACAAAGTTTGGTCCAGTTGCCATGATTCAACCTTTAGATGCCTTTGGCCTGGATGATTGAGTCTTCATTGACAAATTCTCTTGCAGTTTCTTCAAAACAGACCAATCAGAAGCCGGCCTAGATGAAGAACCCTCCAGGAGCCAGATGTCTTAGATTCCCATGACGATGACATGGACCAATCAGAGATAAGTTACAAGAGGCTGGCCATCTCAGCTTCAGTTACATGTGGCAATAAATTCACTACAAAGCAGCTCGATTTCCAGCCTTGGAAATTTCCAGCCACAACTTCTGGAACAACATCAGGACACCAGGAAACTAGTTCATAGCCATTCAGGCTGAAGCTCATCCTGGCTTCGTGAGACAAGCAGAAGTAAATGTATTTCTCTTTTGGGGAGCACTTTACAAAAAGAATCATGAATATTCCAAGGAAGTAAGGTAAGGAAATAATGCACAATAAAGCAAATAGCAATCTTTTGGATACCACCCATCCATTTACCAGTTCTAAGACTTAAATTTCAATATACAGGTAGTCCCTGACTTACCACAGTTCATTTAATGACCAAAGTTACAACGGCACTGATAAAAGTGACTTATGACCCTTTCTCACATTAGGACTTTTGTAGCATCTGCAGGGTCATGTGATCAAAATTCAGACGCTTGGCAACTGGTTCATACTTATGACCGTTGCTGTGTCCCGAGGTCATTTTGCAACCTTTTGACAAGATTAATCAATAGCAATAGCAATAGCAATAGCAGTTAGGCTTATATACCGCTTCATAGGGCTTTCAGCCCTCTCTAAGCGGTTTACAGAGTCAGCATATTGCCCCCAACAACAATCTGGGTCCTCATTTTACCCACCTCGGAAGGATGGAAGGCTGAGTCAACCTTGAGCCGGTGAAATTAGAACAGCTGAACTGCAGATAACAGTCAGCTGAAGTGGCCTGCAGTACTGCACCCTAACCACTGCACCACCTCGGCTCTTTTAGGGAAGCCAGATTCACTTAACAACCATGTTACTAACTTATCAGTGGCAATGATTCACTTAACAACGGTGGCAAGAAAAGTCGTAACATAGGGCAAAACTCACTTAACACATGTCCCATTTAACAACAGAAATTTTGGGCTCAATTTTAGTCAAGGACTACCTCTAAACCCACACCAATACATGCCAGCCTTATTTAGAGCACAGATCTAAAAATAGATTGAAGAAAAAGTTATGTTTGTATTGTGTTTGATTCTTTCTGTTCACAATTTTGTGGGGTCCTTGGCGCTCTCTGAGCTTGGTTGTTTTCTTGCAGATATTTCATTACCCAACTAGGGAACATTATCAGTGCTAGAAGCGAGTAGGGTTTGGTCTCTGTTTATATATAGTGGTTTGCCCTGTCACTGTTGGTGGGAGAGTTGTTTTCTTCTTGCTAGTTCCACGATTAGATGTTGTTTACAGTTTGACTATTCATCTGAGTTGGTGGTTCTGTGATTGGGGCATTGTTATTTTTTGACTGCTTGTTTGTTGGTCTAGTGTTAATCCCCGTTTATCTGCCTGTTGATTGCTGGCAAGGAGGTGTTTTGTTTTTGTTCTGACACATGTGCTTAAGGGAATTGATAGCTGGTGTATCACCACCACCACCACCCCATTATGTCTGCATGAAGAGATAGCGGTGAAAAGCAATCTTTGCCAACATTTACAACAGGAGTCTTGTTTGAGCCTGATTTACCCTTCTAGGCCTTCTGTGTTTGCTATCTGTGTGTACAATATTGGCTATCTAAGGATAAGGCGTGGCCCATTAAGAATTTGTCATCAGCAACCAGCCCAGGAGTTGTGAGTAATTCACA
Source organism: Thamnophis elegans (assembly GCF_009769535.1). Classification (NCBI taxonomy): domain Eukaryota; kingdom Metazoa; phylum Chordata; class Lepidosauria; order Squamata; family Natricidae; genus Thamnophis; species Thamnophis elegans. Next base: position 150,017,045 of record NC_045542.1, on the reverse strand, counting down.
AAGATAACCTGCCTCCAGCAGGAAACTTTCCCGGAAAGTTACCATGCAGAAGTGATGCAAGAACCAAAACGTCTGATGAATTGATTTTTTGAACATGATCCACTGGCCAGATAAAGCTTCCGTTTTCCCTAATAGCATATTTGAAATGTTTTGTTCATTATTTTCCTAATTGCCTGAATTTAGTGGGGTATTTTCTACCAGGCCACATCCATTCCAGAGGAGCATTTGATTTGACATAAGAGTAGAGAATTAACAGAGTTGGAAGGGACCTCAGAGATCTTCTAGTCCAACACCCTGCTCAAGCAGGAGATCCTATGCCATTTCAGACAAATCATCGTCCAATCTCTTCTTAAAAACCTCCGGTGCTGGAGCATCCACAACTTCTGTAGGCAAGTCGTTCCACTGATTAATTATTCTAACTATAAGGAAATTTCTCCTTAGTTCTAGGTCGCATCTTAGTTTCCATCCATTGCTTCTTGTTCCTCCTTCAGGTGCTTTGGAGAATAGCTTGACTCCCTCTTCTTTTTTTAATAAAGTTTTTTTTTTATTTTTTGTTCTCTCTATATACATTCACATAATTATTATTCTTTTTTTTACATTCATAAGTCTAATACATTTGTCATTCCATTTATAAAATTGTAATATTCCATTTGGGTTGTTTTGTTTACCATCCCTCGCCTATTTTGACACCACCTTCTTCTCCTTTCCTTTTCTCCCTCCCTCCCTTCTCTACTTCCTTCCTTCCTTCCTCTTTTCCCTTCCTTCTTCCCTTACCTCTCTCCTCCTCCTCTCTTCCTCTTCCTACCCTCTATCCTTCTCTCCTTCTCCCTTCCATCTTCCTCTCCTCCTCACTATCTTCCCTCCTCTTCTTCTCATCTCCTCTTCTCTCTTCCTTTCTCTCCCCCTCTCTCTTCTCTACTTTCTCCTTTCCTCCTCTCCTTTCCCTTCCTTCTTCCCTTACCTCTCCCCTACATCTCTCTACCTCTTCCCCTTCTTCCCCTCTCTCCTTCTCTGCTTCCCCCTTCCATCTTTCTCTCCTCACGTTCTCTCTTTCTTCCCTTCTTTTCCTCTCTTCCTTCCTTTTTCTATTGTTGCAGGTGTCTCTTCCAGCTCTTAATTTCTATTTTCTTGGGGTGGTATTTCCGCAAACCCAAAAATCTTTGTATATCATTTCTTGTTTTTTTAAAAAAAAAATATTTTTCTTTTTTAGTCAGACAAAAACAGACAACCAATAACACACAGAACCTTCTTCAATCATGTACAGCATGTCACTTAGTTGTAAAGTTTTTGTATATCACTTCCATAGTCCTCACTTTCAAATGTATGTAAGATCACAAATTATCAACTCATTTCAAACAAATTCTCATATCATCAATCCAGTATATTATATAAAAATTATTATAATTATTAAACCATTCATTTGACTATAAATTGCTTTTACATCCTTTTATATGAAATATCCCAAATTTGAGGTAAAACTATATAATAGCATTCCATTCAATAACATTTCATTTTTCTAACATATTCTAAATAAAAATTGATTATATTTAATAACAAATACTTTTAAGTCTCCTCTCGTAGTCCTCATTTGCAGTTTGTATAAAATTTCATATCCTCAAACGTGTACCAATATATGTATAATTATCAATATTACTCATTTATATGACTATATATATATATATATATATATATATATATATATATATATATATATATAATACTCTAAATTTAACTACGTTTGACTTAATTTTTATTATAAACTTTCACTACAACAACCTGTATCATTGCAGTAGTAGTGCAGTTTTATATCTCGTGTCATTTGTGGAATTAATATTCTGGTTGTTTTCTTAGTGGGACTTTTATGGACTTCTTTTCAAAGCTTGTTGCTCATTGTATATCTTATGAGCCCTTGAAACCCTCCATCTATTCCTTTCATCAACTTATCTTTGGTTATCACGGATATTTCAGTCAAGATTTTTCTCCTTACTTCCATCAATTTTTCTCTTTTTTCTTCTTCTGTACTTTGAGGTCTGAGGTAGAGTTCCAGTCCACCTATCTCCCCTTTCCATAGTCCACTCTTACTATTTCCAACCACGCTCAGTATGCTGTCAGTATCCACAATTTTCTTTTCTCTTTGTTCCTTTTTTCCTTCGATTTTTGGAACTCTGTCCTCAACTTTCTTCTTTTGATAAATATTCTCAATTTTTCCATCTCTTTTTGTTGTTCTTTGTTCTGCGTCATCCATTCTCATCTCAATTTCCTCTGTTATTATTAATATCGTTTGAATTTTAAACATAATCGTTTGCAATAGTGATTCACTTAACAACCATGGCAAGAAAATTCCTAAAATGAGGCAAAACTCACCTATCAAATTTCTCACATAGCAATAGAAATTATAGGGTCAATTCTAGTCGTAAATCGAGGATTACCTGTAATCTTTAAAACTAAATGTTCCCACCCCTGCCTTTTAGTTGCCCCTTCTTTGCATACAAATGACATTATCTATGCTGTTGATGGATTTAAAGCATTTTCACCTTCAAAAATCACACCCCAACGGCCACACCACTCCTATGAACAGCTGTGGAATGCAACAATCAACAAACATTACAGATTAACCTCCATAATCACCCACAACACTGTGTCATAATCAGAAGCAAAGAAGATAGGTTATGCCCAAAATTATCGGGCCTTGGATGTCTGCTCCAAGGTTACTCCCAGTTTGACTTTCAAGTTTCAACCAAGCGCATTTGGAATTACTCATAGGAAGAAGAAGAAAAGGAGGTGGGGGAAATCTTAGGAAATTGAAAATGCCCTCCACATTGTAAAGGCACAAAGGTGCTTCTGGAATTCTGTTTGGTGTATGACATGACACCCGAGAACTAAAGTGGATGGGGAAGCATCTATGGTTTTTCCCCGTTCAGTCAATATTTTGATGCTCATAATTCAATCGATTAGATTAGCCTGAGAAATAGGGAGTAATTCAAGGACATCCCGCAAATCTCATGATTGAGTAGGGATTGAAGCCTTGGTCTTCTTAGTCCTGTTGACATTAAGCCCGTGGTCAATAAATTCTGGCAACCTTAAATATTTCTGGACTTCAACTCCCAGAATTCCTTAGCCACTCTGAGGAATTCTGGGAGTTGAAGTCCACAAATCTTAAAGTTGCCAGGTTTGGAGATCGCCTGCATTCAGTTGTTCACCACATCAGATCCACCAGCCATTCTGACAAGGAAAGACTTAGATAATTCTTCTCCTATGATACCCTGACGGCTGACTATTTTTCTCCTGCCAAAGAAGAAGCAAAACTGTTCAGCCAGCCTGAAGAATTCTGGGAATTGAAATCCTCAAGTCTTAAAGTTGCCAAGGTTGGATAGCCCTGATTTAATCCCATTCTCAGCAAGAGATCATGTAAATCTGGAGATTCCTTCAAAGAAGCCTCAGTGATGTCATCTGCCAGAACACTAGAGAAATTTACAGAGGGTTTTTTCTCCTCATTTGGCCTCGAATATACCATAGCAGTCTCTTGATTATGCCATGTCTTTGTGACACTGTCCTCAACACATTCCCCTTGAGTCAGCTTAAAACCTTTCTTAGCTGTTCTAGCTTTAAATTGCAGTACAATTAGTACTGTATGGCAGTACAGTAGAAGCCATTTTAAGGTACAACAGGCTGTATCTTAACAGAACACACACCCCGAGGGGTGTTAGGGATGTCTTACCCCACAGTATTTTTTTCCGAGAGTAAGTCATCTGTATACCATGTTTGGCTGAAATTGCTCGAGGCACTCCAGAGTTCTGCTGGAACACACACACACACACACCAGAGGTGGGTTGCTGCCAGTTGGGCCAGGTAGTGGCCTGGAACAGCTGAGGGTGAACTAATACCATGGCTCTTTTGGCCTGCCCGCCCACGCTCCATACCTATTTTTATGGCAAAAGACAAATTGCGCACACACACACGGACAGCATATGGTGTCTGCACGAGCCCCGACAATCAGCATAATCAGGTAGAGTGTGCATGCGCACACACGAATGGAACAAGTGTGCGCACGATCAGCAAACTGGTAGTGAAGGTAAGTGCAATCCATCACTCACACAACCGTATATGTGTGTGTGTGTGTTTGTATATGTATATATGTATGTATATATGTATGTATGTATGTATATGTGTGTGTGTGTATACGCACACACACACACACACACACATATATATATTTAGTGTCACAACCCCTGGTAAGCCCCAATTATGGGAGGAAGCTAACAGCTTCCATTATCTGTCAATCGGCTCGTCACAAGATTCCATCACGACAGAAACCCAATATTTTTACTGTTGCCTTTGTTACACATTTTGTGTTATATTTGTGCTGATAAATAAATAAAGGGAGACTAGTATAGATCTATTTCAAGCTATTCAGCTCTCATCAGCTAGCCATACCCTTATTGGGATTCGAACCTGTGCTATGTTACACACACACACACACACACACACACACACACACACATATATATATATATATATAGTGTTACAACCCCTGGTAAGCCCCAATTATGGGAGGAAGCTAACTGCTTCCATTATATATCATATATATAAACCTATTTTTTTTTAAATGAAATCCTATTAGCCTCCCCATCCCTGCACAGGACAAGGCCGTTGCCTTCATTCTTGAGCATTGAGTGAAAGTAGGAGAAGATGATGATCTCATGTTTCTAGACTGTTTGTGATGGAAAAAAGACTCACGATATCATATGAAACAACTGGTATTTGTTTGTGAATTGTGTGGAATAATCTGGTGATAACACTTCCATCTCAAACACACAATACCACCTCTCTTGACAAGGCTCCCCTCAAGGGTCACTTCCGACATTGTCAACTCACAACTCACACCCTTGGTCGCTGTGCATCTTTGAGGTCATAAACCAGATGGTTCTTGCATCCTGCAGTGAACTCTGGAGTTTCAGGGTGAACAACAAGCTGTGGACAACTGCAGGCAGCCTTGGGTCTCCTCCATGTTTTGACAACGACCAAGTGGGGCAGGGGGAGGCAGAACAGTCAAGATAGCTGCATGGCTGTGTGGGGTCAGGGATGGGCTGCTACAGGTTCGCCTGGGTATGGGAGAACCCATAGCTAATGTTATGGCCGGTTCAGAGAACCTCCAAATCCCATCCCTGGATGGCCCTGCACACCCTGCCCCTCCCCTCCCCTCCCAGGAGTCTCCACGTGGCCCGTTTTGGATGCCAGATAAGTGCAGTGCTCATATGAAGGCTTGGGGATGGAGAAAAATGGGCCTTCTGGCTCATTTCCGGCCTCTGGAGCGCCTCCAGAGCCCGAGGGAGGTGGACTAGGTTACGCCCACCATGGCCCACCCAGCAACTGGGCAGAGAACCCGTTGTTCAGATTTGCGAAGCCCATCCCTTTGTGGGGGTGCAACTTTAATTGCACAGATACCATTTTGACTTCCCTTTGGATGCTTCTGCCAATGTTTATGTAGCGAAAAACACCACCGTTTAATTGGAGGCCAGTAAAATCTCTCTCTCTGAAAACAGGCTCCTATATCTGGGCCTTCTTAAATAGGTAACCAAAGACGGCCCAGTTCTTCCCCGAAGTATTTTCTTCTTCAAGTAAAGAAAGGGAGAAAGAAAGATGGTGTCCTCTGTGTGAACTAGGGAATGTTACAGCCTAAGTAAATATCATGATGTTTTTATAGGAAGACATTTGATTTCAGAGGATGATCTCATGACGGTGGGAGTCTTGGTTTTTTTTGAACTGTGAGGCAAGTTCACAGATGTGATTGAAGCGGAAACAAAGGCTAGGGAAAATGTGATAGCCGTCTTCCAATATCTCAGGGGCTGCCAAAGAGAAGAGGGAATCAGCCTATTCTCTAAAACACTTGAAGGCAGGACAAGAAGCAATGGATGGACAATGATTAAGGACTGAAGCAACCTAGAATTAAGGAAAAATTTCCTGACAGTGAGAACAATTAATCAGTGCAACTACTTGCTGCCAGAATGCTCCAAAGTTGGAGGGTTTAAAGAAGAGATTGGACAACCATTTGTCTGAAATGGTATAAGGTCTCCTGCCTGAGCAGGGGGTTGGACTAGATCCCTTCCAACTCTGTTATTCTGTTAAAATTAATTCGTTATACTGCAGCTAAGGGCAATATGAGCCATGGTGGTGCAATAGTTAGAGTGCAGTACTGCAGGCTACTTCTGCTGATTGCAATTTGGCAGTTCGAATCTCACCAGGCTCAAGGTTGACTCAGCCTTCCGTCCGTTCCGAGGTGGGTAAAATGAGGTCGCAGATTGTTAGGGGCAATCTGTAAACCACTTAGAGGGGGTTGTAAAACATATATGTGCTATTGCTATTACTAATAGCAGATCTGGACAAGTCATTCTGGCTGTGGCTTAAGATTTCATTGGATGAAGTTGGACACAATGCCACAAAAGTTTATATTTATATGTGGGGGAGGGGGCATTCAATTGATTTCAAAGATTTTCTATGCACCTCTCTCGTGTTCAAGTCTTTGCACCAGGAAGAGATATAAAGATTGCAAGGAAATCCTTGGACTTTGGAAAGGGACCGAATTGTCTGCAATGGTATAAGGTCTCCTGCTTGAGCAGCATGTTGGACTAGAACAGGGATCCCCTTTGCAGGTGTGGGATTCAGCTGGTGTGCACCGGTTCAGGCGAACCGGTAGTTGCAACGACTGGCTGGCCCCTCCCACCCTCCCCTCCCAGGAGTCTCCACGCGGCCTGTTCATCATTCAATATAATACAATGCAATACAATACAATAGCAGAGTTGGAAGGGACCTTGGAGGTCTTCTAGTCCAACCCCCTGCCTAGGCAGGAAACCCTATACCGTTTCAGACAAATGGCTATCCAACACCTTCTTAAAGACTTCCAGTGTTGGGGCATTCACAACTTCTGGAGGCAAATTGTTCCACTGATTCATTGTTCTATCAGGAAATTTCTCCTCAGTTCTAGGTTGCTTCTCTCCTTGATTAGTTTCCACCCATTGCTTCTTGTTCTACCATCAGGTGCTTTGGAGAATAATTTGACTCCCTCTTCTTTGTGGCAGCCCCTGAGATATTGAAACACTGCTATCATGTCTCCCCTAGTCCTTCTTTCTATTAAACTAGACATACCCAGTTCATTAAAGTAGACATACCCATCATGCCAGGTAAGTGCAGGGCCCACGCAGTGGCTCTGGGAGGGCAAAAAATGGGTCACCCAGAAGTCCGGAAACAGGCCTGTTTCCGGCCTACGGAACCAGAGGAGGCCGTTTTTGCCCGGCTGGAGGCTCGATGAAAGCCTCCAGAGCCTGGGGAGGGCAACTCCCACCACCACCATGGTACATGAGGCTGAGTAGGCCATGCCCACTATGGCTGCGCCTACCCAGCAACCTGGCAGAGAATCCATTGCTAACATTTTTCAACACCTAACCCATTGCTAACATTTTTCCCACCCCTGCCTCCGTTCATGGACATGGCGTGGCAGAAACTGGGCCACGCAAACAAGTGAATCAGTGGAATGCAAGCAGCACACAAAACCACCACCCCTCCGATCCGTGTAAGAACTTCTCTTCACGGAACTGGTCCCTAGTGCCCAAAACATCGGGGGCCATTGTACTAGAAGACCTCCAAGGTCCCTTCCAACCGTATTATTCGGTTCCACCACAAATCCGCGAAGCCTTTATCCGCGGAGACATAAGCGCGAAGACTAATTCGCGCCGTTCTAAGCGCTAAGGAAAAACGCGACCCTACCGTGATGACATTCGTGCATTCCCAAGCACTCAGTACCCTAAACCTAACCCTAACCCTAAACCTAACCCTAAACCTAACGCTAAACCTAACCCTAAACCTAACCCTAAACCTAACCCTAAACCTAACCCTAAACCTAACCCTAAACCTAACCCTAAACCTAACCCTAAAACAAACCCCTAAACCTAACCCTAAACCTAACCCTAAACCTAACCCTAAACCTAACCCTAAACCTAACCCTAAACCTAACCCTAAAACAAACCCCTAAACCTAATCCTAACCCTTACCTTAATTGAAGTCGGCTTTCTGCCGCGGCGCCGTTTTAAAGCGCCCTTCTGTTGCTGCGCTGTTGTCGCGGCAGTGATGACGCGCGGTGATGACGTCACGGCTTTAGCACCGTGATTTTATCACCGCGATTTTGACGAGCACGGTTTTGTCGTGCCACGTATTATTCTGTTACTCTGCTACAATATGGAAAACGGGCCTTTTGATCGTCACACCTCTGTCCCCACTTGTTTCGTGACAAACCAGAGGACGAGAGAAGCAAGGAAGTGAGATTGTTTGGCTTGGAGATTAAGGAGGGAAATGATCTCACCATACTTGACACCTCAAAGGAGATAGAGAAGAAATACATGCAAAGGCAATTACAGAAGTACAAAACGTTGCACCTGTATGAAAGGTATGACTGAGAGCTTGGCTTCAGGAAATTAAAAAAAAAAGTACATCCTTACAATAAAATCTGCTGGGCAAAGGTGAACTTTTGTTCTCCAGGAATGTGTAAACACCTTTCTCTTTCAGGAGTCTGTGAAATCTGTTTCTTGGAAAGACATGAGCTGTTTCCGGGATCAATAGTTAAATTTCGTTCCTTTAAAGCAGACTATAAGTGATAGTTACCGTATTTTTTGGAGTATAAGATGCACATTCCCCCCCCAAAAAAAGAGGGTGAAAATCTGGGTGCATCTTATACACTGAATACAGCGGTTTTGGCCCACCAAAACCCCACTCACTTTGCAAAAATGGACATGCAGAGGGTTTGGGAGGCTTGCAAAGTGCTCCTGGGGTCTGGGAAGGGCAAAAGCGAGCAAAAAAATGGGACGTTATTGCTCATTTGTGCCCCCCCCAGCCCCCAGGAGCACTCTACTAGCCTCCCAAACCCTCTGCATACCGCCCCCACTTTTTTTGTAAAAAACGAGACGTGCAGAGGGTTTGAGATGCCTGCAGAGTGCAAAAACTTTATTTAAAACTTACCTCTTCAAAATCATGTGTGTCTTATACTTCAGTGCGTCCTATAGTCCAAAAAATATGGTAATGTGAAATATGCAAGTGTAGCTTTAAAAAAAAATGAATTACTAGTTCTGGGTTTGGCTCTAGCTGGCAACGTGATATGCAAGAAGGGGATATTTAACACTTCATTTCCCAACCACAATAAGGATAACTATGAAGACATTTAGGGGGGAGAAATTCTATTGGTGCAACTTTATATCAATTGGTTAATCGGTTCTGATCGAAGAGCACTAATCTCATCGAAAACAAAGTTGCAGACAGAATACAAATTGTTCTTGGGCATGTAGAACGTTAGCACCCACCCCTCTCCTAGAAGAATGAAATATTCTAGGAAACGTTAAAAAGGCAGAATATTATATTTCCCTAGATGAGAAAATAAGAAATGCTTTTGGAAAGCAGCCCGCACCTTTGTTAATAGTCCCAGAAACATTGGTGCCAACCTATCTACAAGACGAAAGACTGGGCCATCTTATCTACAAAAGGCCTTCAGCTCCAGGCTGATAGGATTACATCCAAACCAGGAGGAAGTCATTAAGCCATAATAGGAATTGCCCAAGGCCCCTTCATTACATCACCCAGCAAGATTCAACCAAGCCTGGGACTCAAGACAACCTACAAAGTTACCCCTGCATGGCCCCATGGGAGTCTGACAACCAATCAGAGTACATTCCTTACACAGGAACAGGAAGCTCCAAGGCGGGGCCCAAGAGCGGGTATGAATCTCTCTGCCTCTCTCATCCATGTGCTGGATTGCCCAGGACCTCCAACAACGTGGTCCTGTCCACCATTAAACCATCTTTCCAAGCAGTCTCTGTGTTTCCAGTGTCTTTCTTCCCACTTGGAACTGAACCCAGATGGACATTTCTTCCAACAGGCATATTGGCAAAAAAGAGAAAAGAAAGAGGATATTGGTAGAGTTTTAAATTATGAGCTTTTTCAGTTGCGTCTAAGGAAGCTGCCAAGAATATTCACGATGACAGGGAGGCATTTTCACCCTCCCCAGGCTCTGGAGGCTTTTCTTGAACTTCCAGGAGAGTGAAAACGACTTCACCTGGGCTCGGGAGGCCCTCGGGAGGTCAGAAACGGGTCCGTTTCTGGACTTCCAGTACTTGAAGTAGGCCCGTTTTTCACCCTCCCAGAGCCTCTGTGCGGGCCCTTCACTTACCTGGCATGATGAACAGGCTATATGTAGACTCCTGGGAGGGGGAGGATGGGTGGGGTCAGCCAGACCTTTTAACTACCGGTTTGGCAAACCAGAAAAAAGTTAACATCCGGTTTGCCCGAACCGATCCGAACTGCCTGAATCCTACCCCTGATCCCCTGCCATCATCCCAAAGGTGTTTTTTTAGGAGGCAACTGGACTTTCTTTTTTTTTTCTTTGAAGACATTTCACTTCTCATTCAAGAAGCTTCTTCAGCTCTGACTGGATGGAGGGGAATGGAAGGATTTATACCTCTTGCAGACAGCTGTTCATTTGCATTCTTTTAGAGGGTATTTGAAGCACTTGGAGGTTTATCTGTGTCCTCAAAGTCATCTGAGTGGTGCTCCTGCTTCCTGTAATATGCAATTTTTTCCATTCCATCCCATCCCATTCTATTCTATTCTATTCGTTTTTCCTTCTGTTCAATAGTTTTCAGTTCTCAGAGACTGCCTGGACGAGTCTCTGCAATTTTCTTGGCAAGGTTTTTCAAAGCAGCTTGCATTACTTGCTTCCTAGGGCTGAGACAGAATGACAGGCTAAAGTTCACCCAGTTGAACTAACTGGTTCCTAGCCTGCCTTAACCATTGCATCAAATTGGCTCTTGGATTATAATAATAAAATCTAATACAAAGCCCAAACATAAAGAAAACATAAAAGAAAGAAGGAGTAAAAATGCAAGAAAAAAAAGGAGAGAAGAAAGGAAAAGAACAATATAACAAAGAGAATATATGAAGAAATGGCCTCCAACGTTCATGACAAGTATAGACAAATTTAGTGACTTTTCACCATCTCTAAAGCGACAAACGTTTTTCTCTTTATCCCATATCCCATCTTCATTCAACAATGTCATTGTGTGGAAGGGTTACAACAGAAATGTCCGAGGGCAATTGCAACTGCTTTGCGGCCATAATGTAACATCCTCAACTATCCCAAACGGCTTCTACAGAACCCCAAAATGTGTTCAAGGGTTGATTTTCTGCAAAGTTCTTAAAGGGGGGGAGGAATCCTCATGAAATGTTGATGTTTCTTCTGATTCTGCACAAAACATTTGTTGTGCAAGAATGTCAGCAACTTATAAGATCCGGTGGATGAGTTGTCAAAGGCTGGCAAAGATTTCACAATTCTGTGAGTTTACTCTTTTTCAAAATTGTTGTTGATGCCTAGTGCCTAAAAATGCTAAGACCATCTAAATCAGGCGTGTCCAACCTCTTGGCTCAGCTAGGCCGCATTGAGTGAAGAAGGAATGGTCTCGGGCCCCATATAAAACACATACTATAGTTCATGTATATAAATGCACATAATAATGTTAAAAGTTTAGGATCTTTTAGGGCCACATTACTAGCTATCCAGGGTCACATGTGAGCCGCAGGTTGGACACACCTAAATCATTTTTCAGTATCCAGAGTTCACTTCCTAGATAGAAACCTTTTTAAAAGATCATCCTGAACATTTTTGGAGGATAAACTGCAGTGAGATTTAAATTTCATCACCTGGGATAGATAGAGGCAAAAAAGACATGACCTTCTGCACATTCCCATGGACGTTCCCTGTCCCAGAATATGATCAGAGGCAAGAACTGGAGAGGCTCCCCTTTCATTTCATTTCTTGATTGTATTGCCTTAATCATTTCCTGTAAGCTACCTTGAGTCGCTGTGAGTGAGTAGGCAGCAATATAAAGTTGATAGATGATAGATAGATGGATAGATAGATAATGATAGGTAGGTAGGTAGGTAGGTAGGTAGGTAGGTAGGTAGGTAGGTAGGTAGATAGATGATAGATAGATAGATAGATAGATAGATAGATAGATAGATAGATAGATAGATATGATAGATAGATAGATAGATAGATAGATAGATAGATAGATAGATGATAGATAGATAGATAGATAGATAGATAGATAGATAGATATAAAGAGATGATAGGGAGAGAGGAAGAGAGAGAGAGATGATAGAGAGAAAGAGAGAGAGATAAAGAGAGATGATAGGGAGAGAGGGAGAGAGAGAGATGATAGATAGATAGATAGATAGATAGATAGATAGATAGATAGATAGATAGATAGATAAATAGATAGATAGATGACAGACAGACAGACAGACAGACAGATAGATAGATAGATAGATAGATAGATAGATAGATGACAGACAGACAGACAGACAGACAGATAGATAGATAGATAGATAGATAGATAGATGATAGGGAGAGAGGAAGAGATAGAGATGATAGATAGATAGATAGATAGATAGATAGATAGATAGATAGATAGATAGATAGATAGATAGATAGATGATAGGGTGAGAGGAAGAGAGAGAGATGATAGATAGACAGACAGACAGACAGACAGACAGACAGACTGACTGACTTTTGGGCCTCATTGCTCTTTTCAAACAGGGTTGAGGGATTCAATAACAAAAGGGTTTCTGGGATAAAACTGCATTTTGGGGTGCCTGTTGAACTAGCCTTGCCAACTGTAAAGAAACTATTGAGGGGAAAAACCAGACTGGTGTGGAGCTGCTAACTGGTTGAATTAGGCTATTGTGGCTTCTCCAAGAAATCATGACAAGTGCAACCCATTATCAACCTGCGTAATGTGTGAAGCTTTTCTCAGAATTTAGTATTAAAAGAAATCGTAGCTCAGGATGTAAATTGAATCATAGTTTCTCTTTTTTTAAAAAAATGAATATTCAATAGGTAGAGTGGTTACATTGGCCAAGGACGATGAGGTAAGAGGAAATGGGCTTAGACTCAGTGCCCTAATACCATCCTGAAGCTGGATTTCCTCACCCCTCTGCATGTTATTTGGAAAAGAGATGATGTTTCCTCTTGCCACAAACATTTTGGTCACATTTGTACAGGACACTCACAGAGAAACCTTCCCCTCACACATAGACAGACACTCTCATGTGACTTAAGGAGGCTGTCAAATCCATTTTTCCACATTTATGAGCAGTGTTGCTTCTAGTTATAAGCCCCTGTCTATATTACCTACTCAGATATGCGCAAAGGTGCTGCATTTAAGAACAAATTGTGCACCGCCCAAAAGAGAGGAAGCATTGATGCTGTCCCAGCTTGGAAAGCAAAGTTTTGATTTTCATTGGGATGGAGAAGAGAAAAGGACCCATTGCAGAAGGGATGAGCCACTGGTTATCCTGATGCCTCAAGGATGATATACAAGGCAGAGATGGAGAGGGAGAAAGTGAAAAAGCAGAAGAAAGTTGAAAGATTACTAAGATTTATCAAAGACGGCTTACAAAGATTGTTATTGTTGGCTTTACTGTATTAAGGCTTTGTTGTTTTTTTCCATTTGTCAACTTCCTGGGTGTGCATCACTCTTACATTAACTAAGAATTGCAGGAAAAGGAGAACCGTCATAGCACGAAGGGGAAGAGGCCTATAAAGTGTCATCTGTCTTCTGACCACAGAGCAGGCATTCAATCTAAGGAAGCAGAACTCAAAAAGGCAACACAGAAAGAAGTAAGGGAAGGAATATGTGGCTTGTCACCAGCCACCTACAATTCAGCTTTTTCAGAGAAGAATGAATGGATGTAGAAGCATGCTGACATTATCTCACAGCCTACGCCAAGTCATTTCAAAAAATTCTTCCTCATTCTGTGTGCAGAGATTGGATGGATGGATGGAAAGAGAGAGATGGATAGACAGACAGACAGAGATAGGTAGAGATAGGTAAATAGAGATACTGTAGATGATAGGTAGGTAGGTAGGTAGGTAGGTAGCTAGCTAGCTAGCTAGCTAGCTAGCTAGCTTAGTAGCTTAGTAGGTAGGGGAAGAGAGAGAGTGACCAGACAGACAGAGACAGACAGACAGACAGACAGACAGACAGACAGATAATGGATGGATGGATGGATGGATGGATGGATGGATGGATGGATGGATGGATTGATGATTGGTGACCATAGGTGTCTGTATGTACCCATGCACATCCACTGTAACTCCGCAAACAGGTCATAAGTAGCTCTGGCAATGTAATCCATGACTTCAAATGGTTGTTAAGTGACCATTGATAAATTGAGGATTACATGTAACTATATACAGATAGCCCTTGACTTACAAACATAATTAAACCCAAAATCTCTGTTGCTAAGCGAAACATTTGTTAAGCGAGTTTTACTCCATTTAATGATCTTCCATGACAATGTTGTTAAGTGGATCTCCGCAGTTATTAAGTTAGTAACATGTGTTGTTAAACGGATATCACTTCCCCGTTTATTTTGCTTGTCAGAGGATTGCAAAAAATGATCACATGACCTCGAGACACTGAGATCGTCATACATATGAGTCGGTTGCCAGCAGTCTGAATTTTGATCACGGGGATGCTGCAATGGTCATAACTGTGAAAAACGGTCTTAAGTCACTTTTTTCCGTGTCGTTGTAACTTCAATGTTCACTAAAGAAACTGTTGTAAATTGAGGACTAGCTGTATATTACCAATCCGTCAGAATATAAAGAAAAAATCAGAGATTAACTACCTATTTTTTTCCAAGCAGCTGCTTTTTTTCTTTTTTCCCTTGTTTTTTAGCATTTATAAATATGTATTTACTTTTATTCATATATTAAATTTGTTTGCCACCCATCTCGTTGCAAGGTGTCTCTGGTCAGCTAAATAACAATCAATATGGAGTCTTTAGTACAAAGCTCAGAGACAGGAACCTTTTTATATTATAAAATAATTTAATGCATTTTGCAGTTGTCTTATCACTTAGCTTTTAATTGTACAATTCAAGCAGCATTATGTTTATTAACATTTTTATAAACTATAGTTAACATTAATATCAACTTGTTAGCATTTTATTTGAAAGCTTTTAAGATCTCAACCAGCATAGTGTTAACAATTACTAGTTTAAATTGCACAAATACCACTGTACCCAGCCAGAATTTACATTTTATATAGAGATGGTTTGTGTGTATTAACACCCAAAACAATGAGTTGGGGAAATAAAGGAGTAGTTAACATGTGGGGATCCATTATTAACATCTATGATTTTCTTTTCCTGTTTCAGTTCTGCTTTTTAATGCTTTAAAAAAAAATAATATTTATATAACGGTGGATGTTTTTCCATGAGGCAACTGGACTTTCTTTGTTTTCCTTGAAGATGTTTTGCTTCTCATCCAAGGAGATTCTTCAGTTCTGACAGAATTGAAGAAGCTTCTTGGATGAGAAGCAAAACATCTTCAAAGAAAAAACAGAAACTCCAGTTGCCTCTTGAAAAAGCACCTTTGGGACAAGCATAAACTGGTTGACCAAGAATCTCCACAGACATATAGTATATTATAATGGTTTGAGGCAATAATTATTTGTTGTAGCCCAGCAGGAGCTGTTGGAGCTGCCACCAGACTCCGACAGCGAGGGGCCCTATGAGTCGGCTCTGGAGGATGTGGAGGACCCTGGACAGGGTTCGGACTCCGAGCAGGGCGTAGAGATGTTGGTTGGCCACCAGGAGGCACCTGAGCCTTGGACCAGTGGGGAGAAGACAAGGGAGAGTGAGCCGGACGCCAGTAGTGAGTTGTTCCTGGATGCATGGCATCGAAGAGCTACTAGGCGTCAGGAACAGTTGCACAGTTACAGGAAGTAATTGCACTCAGCTGGTGGTCATTAGGCTCCTCTCCAGACTATAAAAAGCTACTTGTGCACACGCCCCTCTTTGCAGAAGTCAACACAGGATTGAATGTCGGAGGACATTACTGTGAGCTTGGTAGACTGGATTGCTGCCAAGCCTTATCTGTGTTTATTGCTGCCCAAGCTTGTCTGTGCCGGTTTGCTGCCAAGGACCTGTCTGTCTGTTAATTAAATGCCGTAACTTATCTCTGGCTCGGAGTGTGCTTGGTGTGGAACAAGGGGGGTCAGAACAATTATTTATATATTTACTCTTTTGATTGGATCGCTGTATGCCACCCAAAGTCAGTTTCTAGGAGGTGGGCAGCCGAATGGATTTCATTAATGAATAAATAAATAAATGTTTGTTTAATGTTGATGTTTATTACATTTGTATGCCGCCCTATCCCGAGAGACTCAGGGCGGCTAACAAGCAAGGGGGAAGGGAAATACAAACAAAAGACAAAACAGGCAAGTTAAAAACAGAGCAACAGTCACAACCATTTAAATGGGGCCAGGAACTCATTGTAATCATTGCATATCATTCTGTGCCACAAAGAAACGGGGGCACTTTGAAAGCTGATGCACACAATTCCAGACTGATTGATCAATTTCATTTGCAGGCTGTCCTCAACCTACGACTGGTTTTTTAGTGACCAATTAAAGTCCCGGGAGACCTGCTTGGGGAATACTTTGCAATTCAGATTCCAAATTCTGACCGTCAGCCCTTCCCCCACAGTCATGTGACTGCGCTTCAGGCAACCAGCTCTCGCTTACGGCCATTTGAAGCATTCTGTGGTGGTTCCACCACAAAACCGCATTCGACTAAACCGCACTCGATGAAACCGCGTAGCTGACGTCATCAACAGGGCGACAACAGCGCGGAGACAGAAGCACGCTGTAAACGCTAAACCTAAAATTAACCCCTAAACCTAAACCTAACCCCCCTAAACCTAATCCTAAACCTAACCCTAAACCTAACCCTAACCCTAACCCTAAACCTAATCCTAACCCTTAACCTAACCCTAAAGCTAACCCTAAAGCTAACCCTAAAGCTAACCCTTACCTTAAGTTGAATCGGCTTGCTTTCAAAGCGCTATTTAAAACGCCCTTCTTTCTCCGCGCTCGCTGTTGTCGCCCTGTTGATGACATCAGTGACGCGGTTTAATCGGGCGCGGCTTAGTCGAGTGCGGTTTTGTCGTGCCACGTTCTGTGGTCACGTGATCATGTTTGACGTTTTTTCTGGAAACTAGCATTCAGCCCCATGGCTTTGTTTAATGACCAGTGTGTCGCTTAACAACCCCTGGAAAAAAAGTCTGTAAAATTGTTAAAAATTACATAAATTGTAAAAGGCCATAAAATTACAAGTGTGAGGGGCAGGCTCCATTATGGTCATCATAACTCAAGGAACATCTACAAATAGCATCCTGAGTCAGTCCATAGGACTACTCATTCTGAGCCTGATTGCCCTGCCGAATTTTGCTTAGGCTTAGCATAATTTTAGTGCCACTGCAACGTAGTGTAACATTACTCAGGGAAAACCCAGAGTTTCCTTTAAGTGCTATATGTAATCAACAGGAAACCGCAGAGAATCCTGTCCCTTTGCCCACATGCCCGGAACATCTGCCGTCCTTTCGTTCCCGCTTTACCTTTGTAACAGTTTTAGTAAAACCTCTCACGTTATTCTGAAAAGAATGATCATTTTTAGTCTAAAATGTCTGAGTGATGAGGGATTTGCAGCCCAGCTAATACTTCCCCCTAAGTCTGAGCCATGCAGCCGAGATCAACCCTTATCCCAAATGTAATCCATTCGGATGTTTTTCAACTACAACTCCCAGCAACCCTCACAGCTGGCCAGGCTGTTTGTGGTTTTCAGGTTCTGTAGTTTTAGTATTTATTTATTTGTTTGTTTGTTTGTTTGTTTGTTTGTTTGTCTTGTATGCCGCCCACTCCCGGAGGACTCCGGGCGGCTCACAAAAGACAAGGGAAAGGGGGGGGAAACGAGACAAAGACAACATATTAAAAACAAAACCAACATTCACAATTTCCATGGAGGTAGATGCTTCTCAGCTCCCCCCAGCCTGCTGGAAAGCCAGGACTTGGTGGCTTTGCGGAAGGCCGGGAGGGTAGTAAGGGTCCGGATCTCAACAGGGAGCTCGTTCCAGAGGGCCGGAGCTGCAACGGAGAAGGCCCTCCCCCAGGGAGTCGCCAGCCGACATTGGCTGGCAGATGGAATCCGGAGGAGACCTAACCTGTGCGATCTAATTGGTCTGAGAGAGGTAATCGGCAGGAGGCGGTCTCTCAGGTACCCAGGTCCGATGCCATGTAGGGCTTTATAGGTCGCGACCAGCACCTTGAAGTGGATTCAGAGACTAATAGGTAGCCAGTGCAGCTCGCAGAGGATAGGTGTAACGTGGGTGTACCTTGGTGCACCCACAATCGCTCGCGCGGCTGCATTCTGGACTAATTGGAGTCTTCGAACACTCTTCAAGGGCAGCCCCATGTAGAGCGCATTACAATAATCCAGACTTGAGGTCACAAGGGCGTGGGTGACTGTCTGAAGGGCCTCCCGATCCAGGCAGGGTCACAATTGGTGCACCAGGCGGACCTGGGCAAAGGTCCCCCTGGTCACAGCCGACAGACGGTGTTTTAGAGTCAGCTGTGGGTCCAGGAGGACTCCCAAATTGCGAACCCTGTCTGAGGGGCGTATAATTTCACCCCCCAGCCTGAGAGATGGAATAGTTAGCCAATCTTTGGGAGAGAACATCAGAAGCCACTCGGTCTTGTCTGGATTGAGTGCCAACTTGTTTGCTCACATCAAGACTCTAAGAGCCTCCAGGCACTGGTACATCACTTCTACTGCTTCGCTGAGTTGGCACAGGGCAGACAGATACAGCTGCGTATCGTCTGCATATTGGTGATACTTAATCCCGTGCCGGCGTATGATCTCACCCAGTAGCTTCATGTAGATGTTAAATAGGAGGGGGGACAGGACCGAACCCTGCGGCACCCCATACTTGAGGGGCCTTGGGGTCGATCTCTGCCCTCCGACCAACACCGACTGCGACCTGTCCGAGAGGTAGGAGGAGAACCACCGCAAAACGGTGCCTCCCACCCCCACCTCCCGCAACCGCCGCAGAAGGATACCATGGTCAATGGTATCGAAGGCCGCTGAGAGGTCAAGTAGCACAAGGATAGAGGGGTGACCCCTATCCCTGGCCCGCCAGAGATCATCAATCAGCGTGACCAAAGCAGTTTCCGTGCTGTAACCAGGCCTGAAACCCGACTGAAAAGAGTCTAGATAAACGGCTTCATCCAAGGACCGTCGGAGTTGCGAGGCCACCACTTTCTCAACAACCTTCCCTACAAAGGGAAGGTTGGAGACTGGACGATAGTTGCTCAAAATGGCTGGGTCCAGAGACGGTTTCTTCAGGAGGGGTCTCACCACCGCATCCTTTAGGAGGGGTGGGAAGATTCCCTCCTGGAGAGAGGTGTTCACAATCGTCTGGATCCAGCCGCGTGTCACCTCCCTGCTGGTCGAGTAATATCTGGGCTGATCACTCATCAATCATCTAAAGGCCTTGGGAATGGACATTAACAGCTGGGAAACCTTGACCTCTGATCGTTCAGCTTGGAGGCTAAAGACGCAGCATGGCCTTCTCCAATTCAAAGAGACAATTGTTCGGCAGGCCGAGGCAAAGAGACAATCCCCGGAACCAGTGAAATCTGGGAGCTGGGCAGGGGACAGAATGTATCTGCTCTAAGTGTAGAAGAGATTGCCACTCCCAAATTGGACTCTTTAGCCACACCAGATGCTGCATTAGGACCTCTTTCCAGAGTAGGATACCATAGTCTTTTGAGACTGAAGGATGCCAATGAGGACTCATCAATATAAAGAACTGATCACAAATTCTTTATTCTTGAGAATGAGAGAAAATCAGGAAAAGAAACCAAATGGAAAGAAGGAGACGGATATTAATAGAGGTTTATTTAATTATGCCACTGGAAGGACCAATTGCAATATTCTTCGTACGAGGGGAACCCAGGTAGTCAAAGAATCAGTAGATAAAACGCTTCTACACACTTTTTGTTGTGTACTTAGTCTTCACTCCAGTCCATCGCCGCGCTGTTCCCTGATTGGCTAGCTTGTATAAAAGCAGCTGACAGACAGCGGCTCAGCTGTTGCTGACAGCTGAAAGAGCACAGTGTTAGCTGCCTCGTCGGCAATTATTGTTAGCAATAAATACTTGTTAGCCTTTAGCTTTCCATGTCATCTCCATTCATTCGCCCATTGTTCTTTTTTTTATTGAGAATTTTGAAAAAAAAAGTTTACAAATATTTACCTCCCTCCTCCCACCCACCCCCAACCCACCCCAACCTCCCCCCCCCCCAACTTCCCAGAACCAATACAGGGTATAATTAAATCTTTAACAAAAACATTCTAAAATAAACTTTTAAAAAAAGTTAATATCATCTTTCATTTGAGCTTTAACTCCTCCTTGCTAGGCTAGCTCTAAATAGATTATATCATTCCTTGTTTCTTCAATTATAAACTATCTGGAATTTCTTAGTCCCATATTTATTTTGAGTATAGTCAACCCATCTTCTCCACTCCACTTTATATTTCTCATCTGAGTGGTCCTTGAGATATGCTGATATTTTAGCCATCTCTGCTAAGTTTGTTACTTTTAATGTCCATTCTTGAGTAGTAGGCAAATCTTCCTTCTTCCAGTATTGCGCCACCAACAGTCTTGCTGCGGTTATTAAATGCAAAATCAAGTTAGTCTCTATAACTGTACAATCAGTAATTATACCTAACAATAATAACTTTATCCTTTTTTTAAGAACATTTTGCATAATCCACCATATTTTTATCCAAAATGCTTTAACCTTTTTACAAGTCCACCATATATGAAAGTAAGTAGCATCAACACAATCACATCTCCACCATTTAGGTTGTAAATTCGGATACATAGAGGCCAGTTTTTTAGGATCTAAATGCCATCTATAAAACATCTTATAAAAGTTTTCTCTCAAATTTTGGGCTTGTGTAAACTTTATATTTCTTACCCATGTATCCAACATTATTGGTTCTTCAAAATTTTGGGCCCACTTTATCATACAATCTTTAACTAATTCTGTTTCCGAATCCATTTCTATTAATGCATTATATAGTCTCTTTATATGCATTGAACTTTGATTTCTAATTTGTTTTAGTAAGTTATCCTCGTCTTGCATAAAACCGATTTTTTGATCTCTTTTCCATCTGGCCTGTAACTGCCCATACTGAAACCATGTTTGAATAACCTTTTCCTCTTTTAGTACATTCAAGGGTTTTAATTGTAGTACACCTCTTTCTAAGGTAACAAGCTGTCTCTATGTAATTACATCCATGTTGTTCGCCTATTGTTCTTAAGACAAAACACTTTCGTAGATCCATTAGTTCTTAGTGGCTATTCTCTCAGTGATGGAATCAAGTTTCAGATAGATATAAAGGAATGAAGAAGTCCATCAAGGTCCATCATTTCTCAATTTTCCAACACCAACATGGACCACCCAAGTATTGGGGATTACCAAATCCTGGTTTGTTACGCTGGAATTTTGAGATCATCCAACATTTAGGTGGTACAAAGTTGGCGAATCTGAATTACGTAGCATATGATGTGGCACTAACATTCTCGCATCTTGCCTGCACTTTTCTGTGAAACAAGGAAATATGACTAATAGCTGAGCCTTCTTTAGAGTAATATCTTCCTGATGTATTGCAATGACTTCTTTTTAAATCTCTAGCAGGGTGGTCTGTTAATCTGCTTCCACAGCTCCTACTTGTGGTTGTTAGCATATGACTGGGAGATCACAAAGGAAATCCCAGGATTACAGGACAGGCTAGGGAAGCAAAGTAATATTTTGAAGAAGGCCACAGCAAATCCCGCTGCACTTCTGTCAAGAAATCCAAATATTGTAGTCAGAGGAACTTGAGATTCTGAGGTTGACTTTTTGTCACTCACAGTACATAATGGAAGACGTTTGGAATCCAGAAGCTAAAACATATGAAGAACAGTTGCAGGAATTGGGCATAGTGAATCTAGAGAAAAGAAGGACTGGGGCTGGACATGATAGCCCTGCTCCAATATTTGAGTGGCTGCCACAAAGAGGGGGTCATCTTATTTCCTAAAGCACCAGAGGGCAGGACAAGAAACAATGGATGGAAACGAATCAAGGAGAAGCAACTTAGAACTGAGCAGAAACTTCCCAACAGTGAGGACAATTAACCAGTGGAACAACTTGCCTCCAGAAGTTGTGGTTGCTCCAAAACTGGAAGTTTTTAAGAAGAGACTGGACAATCACTTGTCTGAAATGTTATAGGGTCTTCTGCTTGAGCAGGGAGTTAGAATAACAGCATAACAGAGTTGGAAGAGACCTTGGAGGACTTCCGACCCCTGCTCAGGTAGGAAACCTTATACCATTTCAGACAAATGGTTGTCCAATCTCTTCTTTAAAACCTTCAATGTTGGAGCACCTACAGCAGTGATGGGCAACCTTTTTGGCGTGGTGTGTCAAAAATCGGCAAAAAATCGAGCATAACTCGCGTTGTGTGTCACTTCGACAAAAACATAATTTTGCGCAATTTATAATTGCTGCTAATGGCGCTCACAGTTCCCGTTGGCACTCCGCTGTTCCCTGCTGTGGTGCGGTCGAAACCGACAGTCCCAGGAGTAGACTCTCTGTGCCAGCCTGACTGGAGAGAGGCGCGCACTGTTCCCGCGCTCCTCTCCTGCGGATCCTCCCTCGCCGCGCTGATGACATGTGTGCGCACGGCACGCACGCCTTACCAGCAGCCCCTGCGCTCAGAAAGGGGCGGCGGCGATACAGTAAGTGAGTGTGGGCGGGGGAGATCACACGTCGTCCCCCCCCGTTCCTCCAGCACAGATTCTTTCATCCTCGGCGGCCGTGCAGGAGCCGAGGATGAATCGCATGAAATCCTGTGCGTGTCACCCCAAATGGCTACGCGTGTCAGCACTGACACGCGTGTCATAGGTTCGCCATCACTGTTCTAGAGTCTCCACATCTTTTTTATATTGTGGCCACCAAAACTGAACACAGTATTCCAAGTGTGGCTTTACCAAGGCATTATAAAGTGGTATTAACACTTGATGTCAACTTGATTCTATGTTAATGCAGCCAAGGATTGCGTTGGCTTTTTTGGCAGCTGCAGCACTCTGCTGGCTCCTATTCAAGTGATCGTCCATTAGGACTTTAAGATCCTGTCTTGAAAGTGAGCCAGTTTGGTTTTAGCGGCTTAGTGGTTAAGATATAAGGATAGAAACTGGGAGACCATAAGTTCTAGTCCCATCTTAGGCACTTTCAACCAGCCACTTTCTCACTGCCAGAAAAGTGGCAATGACAAACCACTTCTGAAATCTTGCCAAGAAAACTGTTTGTTCAGACAGCCAACAGGAGTGACTGCCTGGACTTCTTTCTTTCTTCTATTATGTTCCTTCCTTCCTTCCTTCCTTCCTTCCTTCCTTCTTTCCTTCCTTTTTTTTTTTTTTTTTTGGAGGGGTGGTGGTTAGATGGACAAACTTTTCCAGACCAAACGATTGGGGCATATCTGTCATTTTCATTTTGTAAGACTGCTTCCAGGGCTTTGCAGAATCTGAACTTTCTCGGAAGTGAACGTTATATTTCCTTTGCAATCTGCTACTTTCTCACATATTTATTTATTTTTAACTAAAATATCTAAAAACTCCATAAATCAAATCCAGGGGCCCATGAGAAGTGTCTGGAATTAACATTTCAGGGGATCTTGATTCTATCCCACTTTTGGACTAGAAGACTTCCAAGATTCCTTTCAGCTCTATTCTGATTGATTGTTGTTGTTAATTGCAAAGTTGTGTCCGACCCATGGTGACCCCATGGACGTTTCTCCAGACCTTCCTGTCCTCTACCATCCTCTGGAATCCATTTAAGCTCACGCTGAGCTGCTTCGGTGACTCCATCCATTCTGTCGTCCCCTTCTTTTGCCCTCAATCTTTCCCAGCATTAGGCTCTTCTCCAGTGAGTCCTTCGTTCTCATTAGGTGGCCAAAGTATTTGAGTTTCATTTTCAGGATCTGGCCTTCTAAAGAGCAGTCAGGGTTGATCTCCTCTAGGACTCACCGCTTTGATCACTTTGCAGTTCAAGGGACTTGCAGGAGTCTTCTCCAGCACCAGAGTTCAAAGGCCTCCGTTCTTTGGCGCTCAGCCTTTCTTATGGTACAACTTTCACAGCCATACGTTGCAACTGGGAAAACCATAGCCTTGATTTTATGCACTTTTGTTGGGAGGGTGATCTCTCTGCTTTTTAGTATGCTGTCTAGATTTGCCATAGCTTTCCTCCCCAGGAGCAAGCGTCTTTTAATTTCTTGGCTGCAGTCTCCATCTGCGGTGATCTTGGAAAATAAAATCTACCTCCATTTCTTCCCCTATCTATTTGCCAGGAATTGAGAGTGTCTGATGCCATTGATTGATAGGTCACCATATACTTTACAATCACCAGGTGGCATACAATTATATGTGCTCCGCATGGCCTTAGCTGGTCTGTGCATGCCATCTACTGGCTGGAACGTGCATTGTCATCTGCCTCTGGATTTTAAAAAGAAACGCTATTTGCAAAGCATTTTGAACATGTTCAAAGTTGCATTTCCCAGATTGCACTGAAACTCAATCTCAGTAATTCCTTACGCCTGCTGGAAATTATGGTAATTGGTCTAACATAGGATTCCTGGTGGTCTAGGGGTTAAGGATTCAGTATCAGCCCTGACACAGCTGGATTTGATTCCTGGCCAGGGAATGATTTTACCTTTCTTTAAGGAGTTTCTGTAGTGTAGTGGTTATCACGTTCGCCTAACACGCGAAAGGTCCCTGGTTCGAAACCAGGCAGAAACAGCTCTTTGGTCTTTTTAACAATTAATCGGTGGAACTCCTTCCCTTCAGAAGTTGTGTGTGCTCCAACACTAGAGGGTTTTTTTTATCAAGGGAGTGGACAAGCCATTTGTCTGAAATCGTATAGGCTGGGTCTCCAGCTTGAGCAGGGGGTTGGACTACAAGACCTCCAAAGTCCCTTCCAGTCTGTTATACTGTTACAGTCTTTTTTAAGAATTCTCCAGTCATTCAAAGCCCCAGAGATTGAAAACATCTTCAGCAGCGCAGTAAGGGGTAGGGGAAGACAATTTTTACCTTGCAGCTATCAATGACCAAAAGATACAATTCGTAGGTTGGAGAGGGCATGCACTGGGGATGATGGAGAAAATAAGGAGAGTTCTGCATTGTGTCCCAAAGGTGCTTTTTCAAGAGGCAACTGGGCTTTTTGGTTTTTCTTCTTTTGAAGACATTTTGCTTCTCATCCAAGAAGCTTCTTCAGCTCTGACTGGATGGTGGTGAATGGAAGGATTTATATTCCTTGCAGACAGCTGGTTACTTGCATTCTCCTTCCTTTCTTCCTTCCTCCCTTCTTTCCTTCCCCTTCTGCCTTTCTTCCTTCCGCTTTTCCTCCCTCCCTTCCTTTTCTCCTTCTCCTTCTGCCTCCCTCCCTTCCTCCCTCCTCTCCTTCCATTTCTCCCTTTCTTCCTCCCTCCCTCCCTCCCTCCCTTTCCTCCCTCTCCTTCCTTCTTTCTTTCCTCTTCTGCCTTCCTCCCTTTCTTCCTCCCTTATTTCCTCCCTTCTGCCTTTCTTCTGCCCTCCCTTCCTTTCTTCCTCCCTTCTTTCCTCCCACTCTCTTCTTTCCTTCCCCTTCTACCTCCCTCCCTTCTTTACTCCCTCCCTTCTCTTCTTTCCCTTCTTCCTTCCATCTTTCCTTCCTTCTTTCTTTCCTTCTCTCCTCTCCATCCTACTTTCAGCCTCAACCTCCCCTATTCTTGGCGGCCACCAGATGGACCTCCAGGTGAGGACCTCGGCCGCTTTGCCCGGCGGAAAACGCAGCCACTGTGCCGGGCAGCGCAAGGCCGGCGCGGGCGGGCGGACGAGGAGGAGGAGGAGGCGGCGGCGGCGGCGGCGTTGCTCCCGACCCGCCATCAGCCGCCCCTGCGCCGCCCGGCCGCCTCCAGCAGGGGCTGCGCTTGTGGAAAAGCGAAAGTGAGCAGCCAGCGAGGGCTGCCGGGAAAGGCGCGGCGTCGGCAGGAAGGGTGTGTGCCTATTTGGAGCAGAAGGCAGGCAGCAGGTCCTGGGAAGGCAGGTAGGGCCCGGGCGCCGGGGACCCGGGAGGGGTGGGAGGGTCTTGCGCCAACGAGCAACGGGCAGAGGAGTAGCGGGCAGTTTCCAGATTGCACGCAACTCCGTCGGGGATCCCACCCTTTCCCCTTGCGCGTTTTGCAAAACACACAGGAATAATAAACAGGCCTGCTGTTGCCTTTTCCACAGAGCGGTGGCTTTTCTCTGGCTGTTTTGTCCTCTGCGAAATAATTAAGCCACCGTGTCGCCAATAAAATCCCTAGGGATGAAGAGCTTCATATGGCCGTAGGAAATTTCCACACTACAGGATGTGGCTGTCGTCCCGTAGTGTGGAAATTCCCTGCATCAAATTCCTCTTTGGGGTGGGGTGTCTGTGTATGTGTGTGCTTATTTCGAATTTACTCACTAGTCCTCATGATCTGCCCCCACCCCCTTAGAAAAGCTCACAGTTCTGCTTTTGATCTAAACAGCCCCGTGGCTAAATGCACTGCTTAAATAATTACATCTTCCTGTGGAAAAGGGCTCCAGGTTTTGGATTGGGTTTGCCAGAAGGGAGGGGGGGGGATATAGTCTCTACCATTGATTGACGTGCTTAGAAGAAATATTCAGCCAGAGGCAAGACTTGATGGAGATCAGTGGGTGGCAATTAAAAGGGATGAATATCAGGGTAATTAGGAGGAATTAGCACTATTGAGCATTGAAATGCTCTATTTAGAATAATCTAAGTGATGGACAGGATGTAATATTCCTTACACAGAATGTTGTCCTGAGAAGGGGTTGGACTAGATGACCCCTTTGATCCCTTCCATTTTTATGTACAAAGGCATGTCACCCACTGCAAAAGCTCCAGGCAATGTACATTGCAGGCAGTCCTCTACTTATGACCTTAATGGTATTTTGGCTGCTAAGTAAGGCATAAGTGAGTTGTGCTACATTTTGTGACCTTTTTGCCCCATTGTTAAGCAAATTACTGCAGTTCCTAAGTGAATCACGCTGTCATTAAGCGAATTTGGCTTCCCCCATTGTCTTCGCCAGAAGCCAGGTGGGAAGGTGACATGCTGATCATATGACCTGGGGACCTGGCAACTGTCGGAAATACACGTCAGTTGCCAAGCACCCAAATTTTATTACATGACCATGAGGATACTCCAAAGGTGTACTCCAAGTGTGAAAACTGGTCATAAATGATTTTTTTTCATTGCTGCTGTAACTTTGAACAGTCACTAAATGAATGGTTGTAAGTCAAGGACCACCTGTATTTTATGTAACATTAAACAGTCTAAAATAACTTTCAAAACAAGTTCTAGATTAGGGTTTCTCAACCTTGGTGATTTTTAAGATATGTGGACTTCGACTCCCAGAATTCGTAGCCATCCATGGCCGAGCTGGCTAGGGAAATTCTGGGAGTTGAAGTCCACATCTTAAAAAGTTAGCAAGATGAAGAAACACTGCTCTTTGGTTAGGTGTTAGACCCAAGAATCTATTGTGTTAACAATTAACAAGTGCTCTTGTAGAATGGTGTTCTTCATCCAAGCATTGTGACTTTTGTCACAGTTTTATGTCAGGTAATTGCCTGGAAGGTGTCGAAGGTGTGGCTGCCTTCAAAAGTGTTCTGGAAAGTTTAAATAATTCAGAGACAAACTTAGTTAAACAGACCTGAGGTGGAGATCACTAGTCGTGAAACAGCTTTATAACTTCCTTGCCCTGTCTTGGAGATGAATCCAGAAGTCAGCCATGAACTTCAAATCACTGTAAGACTTAGAATTTGTATGTATGTCCCTTTTCATATTGACCAATCCAAAGTCCAGTTCCAAGCATCTCCACCATCTGAGAAGACTTTGGCAACTAAGGAAACACAAGCATGACTGAGAAATCCTGGGAGTTGAAATCCAAAAATCTAAAAAAAATGCCAAATTTGCCGATAGAAATTTAGGAGCAATGGACAGACTCTGATCCACTTCAGATTTTGGTTGCTTGTTTCTTGTTTTTAAAAATTGGGTTACTTCAGCTCTGAGGATTTCGGAGACTTGCCTAAGTAGCAGAACCCAAAAGTTGCCCGGTTTGTGATCTATAAGGAGATTCTCTGGATTAGGTGCCTTTCAGGTGTGTTGGAGTTTGTGACCACTCATCTTTTGACCTCTATCTCCAGTTTGTGTAGAAACTGGGAGTGGACGTAGCACATCTGGGGAGCACCAGGTTAAGGAAGGTGTTGTGTTCATAGAAACAAGCAGCTTCAGCTACACCAGGGATTTCCCAATCTTGACAACTTCCATGTGTGGACTGTGTGACATTCCAGGAGATAGAACCCATATATTTGGAAGTTGCCAAAACCTCTGGGTTGGAGCAAGTTCAATGACCAATTTAGTTGTCATCAGTGGCTTCAGTAGATTCATCAAGAATTCTTCATCCATAAGAACTACTGTATTTTTCAGATTATGACACACCTTTCCCCCCCCCTCAAAAGAACGTGGAAATGTTGGTGCGTCTTATACATTGAATACAGCCATTTTTGGCCTCCTGAAGCCCTGCCCCTGCATCTCATTTTTGCAGAAAACGTGCCGTTTTTTGCAAAAACAAAGGCATTTTTGCCTTCCCTCAGCAGCACTCTGCAGGCTTCAGCAGTGCTGGGGGAAGGAAAAAACGCCTCCATTTTTGCAAAAAATGGCCCATTTTCTGTCTTTTTTTTGCAAAAATGGCATCTTTGCTTTCCCCCAGCCCTACTGAAGCCTGCAGAGTGCTGCTGGGGGCCGTGGAGGATAAAACCTTTTTTTTTTACTTACCTCTTTGAAATCTTGGTGCGTCTTATACACCAGTGCATCTTATAGTCCAAAAAAATGCAGTATTTGGTATCTCCAGCATGGATCTTTTCATAAATTAATTTGTGATACTGGGAAAGAATGTGAGATTTTCGGCATGCGGAATTGGTGTTCTATCATCAAGTCACAGTTGTTCCTGTTCTTTTGGTGCTGGGTCCAACGTTGGACTGATTTTAAGGAATCTGTTTGCATTGCAAGCTTGGCTGTAGATTTAATCAGGTAGTTCATTGAATAGATTCCTAGTTCTGAAGGGGTTTAATTTGAGTGGGGGGAAGATTAGTTGCAAAGGGGTGTAGCGTATTTTAATTCTGGGTGAGGATGAAAAAACTTCTAGTTCTGGAATGAAGTATTGGCCATCTCCCCCTATCCACCAACATCTGGAGGGCTTCATATTGCTCCACCCTAATGCAAGCAGGATGTATCTCAATACAGGAAATGGAAAGGCCTGATATGAAATAAGATATGAAGCAAGAGGAGCAAAGATAATTTGAGGACTGGAGGCTAAAACATATGAAAAGCAGTTGTAGGAACTGGGTATGTCTAGTTTAATGAAAAGAAGGACTAGGGGAGACATAATAGCAGTGTTCCAATATCTCAGGGGCTGCCACTAAGAAGAGGGGGGTCAACTTATTCTCCAAGGCAAGACAAGAAGCAATGGATGGAAACTACCATATTTTTCAGCGCATAAGACACACCTTCAAAGAGAGTGAAAATTTGGGTGCCTCTTATACACTTGAATACAGCATTTCTGGCCTCCCAAAACCCCACCCCGCATATCCAGTTTTTTTGCAAAAATGGACAGCAGAGTATTTGGGAAGCCTGCAAAGTGCTCCTGGGGACTTGGGAGGACAAAAACGAGCAAAAAATGGGCCCATTTTTCACAAAAACAGGGCTGTTTTTGCCCTCTCAAGCCCCCAGAAGCACTCTGCAGGCTTTCCAAACTTTTCACACCCCTTTTTTTGTAAAAAATGGATTGGTTTTTGCTCGGTTTTCTGCCCTCCTCAGGCCCCAGGAGCGTGACCTGTCAAAACCACGCTCGACTAAACCTCGTCCGACTAAACCGCGTCGCTGACGTCATCAACAGGGCGACAACAGCCAGCGCGGAGAAAGAAGGGCACTTTAAATAGCGCTTTGAAAGCAAGCCGATTCAACTTAAGGTAAGGGTTAGCTTTAGGGTTAGGTTAAGGGTTAGGTTAAGGGTTAGGTTTAGGGTTAGGTTAAGGGTTAGGTTTAGGGTTAGGTTAAGGGTTAGGGTTAGGTTTAGAATTAGGTTAAGGGTTAGGGTTAGGTTAAGGATTAGGTTTAGGGGGGTTAGGGTTAGGTTTAGGGGTTAATTTTAGGTTTAGGGTTTACACCGTGCTTCTGTCTCCACGCTGTTGTCGCCCTGTTGATGACGTCAGCGACGCAGTTTAGTCGGGCGCAGTTTAGTCGAGCGCAGTTTTGTCGGTGAACCCCCCCAGGAGCACTCTACAAGCCTCTCAGACTCTGCATGCCCTTTTTCACAAAAAATGAGGCGTGCAGAGAGTTTGGGAGGCCTGCGGAGTGCTCCTGGGGACCGGGGAGAGCAAAAACCTATTTTTTTAATTTACCTCTTCAAAATCTTGGTGCGTCTTATACTCCAGTATGTCTTATAGTCCGAAAAATACAGTAACCAAGGAGGGAACCAATCTAGAAATAAAGAGAAATAGCCTGACAGTGAGAACAATGAATCAGTTGAACAGCTTGCCTTCAGAAGTTACAGGTGCTCCCACACTGGAGATTTTTAAGAAGAGATTGGATTGGACACTCATTTGTCTGAAATGGTATAAGGTTTCCTGATTAGCAGCGGGTTGGACTAGAAGACCTCCAAGGTCCCTTCTAGCCCTGCTATTCTGAAATCTCAGTTTCCTGTTCTTTTCCAGACTCTCTAGGCGTGAAGATGTTCTTTACTTGTGGCCCCAATGAAGCCATGGTTGTCTCGGGTAAGTGCTCCATTTCCTGTTCCTTTTTCTTAGCTTTCTTATCTGATCGGATCAGCCTTCAGGGCGGCCACAAAATTTGGCAGTAAGCCTTTGCTCAAGCTAGCTATGATTTCTTTCAGATTGCTCTGATCCAGAATGCATGGATCACGTTGCACGTTCAACCGTCTTTCGGCTGTTGAGACGTACTTGGCACTTCGGGATTTCATTTGGATACACCGTTTTCTCCTCTTTTTTTTAACTATTCAGTGCTTTTATTTTATTTACTTATTGGAATTTGTCAAACAAAACCAAGAACAAAAATAAGGGAATAAAAATACAATGACAGGGACGATAGGCAGGTTAGTGCACTTATGCATGCTCCCTTTACTGACCACTTAAGTATGATGTAAGGTCAATTTGTGACTGAAACTGTGAAAATTTGTAACTGAGACAACAGAGTCAGGTAGGGCATTCCAGACTTTGATAACTCTATTACAGAAATCATATTTTTTCCAGTCAAGTTTAGAAGGATTTACATAGAGTTTAAGGTGGTTGTTAGTGCGCGTATTATTACGATTAAAATAAAAGTCATTTACAGGTAAAACATTACTACATATAATTTTGTATGTAGTATCTAGATCTGACCACATGCAACGCAGTTCTGTTACCCAAACTGAGAATTTCGAGCCTAAACATGTACAACCAGATTGCGTTGTTTCTTGTAATCTTATTTCTCTATGTCATATAATACATGTTGGCATATACATAATTTTGTACTTATTTATTTGTCATGTTTATGTAAAGTGACACAGTGGCTCAGTGGCTAAGAAGCTGAGCTTGTTGATCAGAAAGGTCGGCAATTTGACGAATTCGAATCCCTAGCGCCGCATAACGGAGTGAGCTCCCGTTACTTGTCCCAGCTTCTGCCAACCTAGCAATTGAAAAGCACGTAAAAATGCAAGTAGAAAAATAGGGACCACCTTTGGTGGGAAGGTAACAGCGTTCCATGCGCCTTCGGCATTTAGTCATGCCGCCCACATGACCACGGAGACGTCTTTGGACAGCCCTGGCTCTTCGGCTTTGTAACAGAGATGAGCACCGCCCCCTAGAGTCGGGAACGACTAGCACATATGTGCGAGGGGAACCTTTACCTTTATGTAGTGTAAATTTGGAAGTGGTGACCCTTTTAAGAGCTATATGCAATGAAATTTCATTTTTAATGTATGCCAATTAGCGGACATTCAAAGTGGCAATAAAGTTATTCTAAATCTTAAAAGTTCCCAAGTTTGGACAGCCCTTCATTAATTTTTCTTCATTTCCCCAAATAAATGATCAGTTTCTGTAACTGCTAAACAGTTTTCTGTTGGGGTCTTTTTGCTTTTTGTTATCAGTTATCCAAAACTAAAAAAGGAACAATTGACCGAGGGATCTGATTGACTGGACTAATCGAGAGATCTGATTGGCCTGGTCAGATTCTGCATTGTTTTATCTTTTTCCACAGGTTTCTGCCGCAGCCCCCCAGTGATGATTGCTGGGGGCCGGGTATTTGTGGTACCGTGTATACAACAGATCCAGAGGTAAGTCTTTCTGTGGAGATTTTATTTAAAGATACCCAGGATCTCACCAAGGTTGGGCCAGTCTTGTAAATGAGCAATAGTATCCTGTTGGTTTTGTTTCAGTTGCCCATCCAAGTACTAACCAAGGTGGACCCTGTTTAGCTTCCAAGATCAGCCAGGGTTCGTAGGGTGCTGAGGCATTCAACCACATTGGTGTCCTTCAGACATTAACCTTATATGGTGCTGTGGATTACAAGTGAAATACAAGTTCGCCCTATTTGCCCTCATTGTGTTAATTGATACAAACCCAGGGTGACACGTTTGTTAGATCTGAAACTTCATGGATGTGTGTATGTTTTTGGGTATGATTGTAACCCTTTTCTTTCCACTCTGACAGGATCTCACTTAACACACTGACCCTGAATGTGAAGAGTGAGAAAGTTTACACCCGGCATGGAGTCCCCATTTCAGTCACTGGCATCGCACAGGTAATATTTTTATTCAGCAGTACTCTGAAGGCTACTGTGTGAATATCAAAACTCTTGAAGGCAGGACAGGAAACAATGGATGGAAACTAATCAAGGAGAGAAGCAACCTAGAACTAAGGAGAAATTTCCTGACAGAACAATCAGCCGGTGGAACGGTTTGCTTTCAGAAGCTGTAGGTGGAGCACCACTGGAGGCTTTTAGGAAAAGACTGGAGAGCCATTTGTGTAGAATGGTATAGGGTTTCCTGCTTGAACAAGGGGTTGGACTAGAAGACCTCCAAGGTCCCTTCCAACTCTGTTGTTCTGTTCTGTTCTGAGAAGCAACCTAACCCCTGGGGAAAAGCAGACTACAATCCCAACTGAATTCGTTTCGTTTTCTTATTCCTCTAGTGCAGTGTTTCTCAACCTTGGCAACTTGAAGATGTCTGGACTTCAACTCCCAGAATTCGCTGGCTGGGGAATTCTGGGAGTTGAAGTCCGGACATCTTCAAGTTGCCAAGGTTGAGAAACACTGCTCTAGTGGATTTTAGGTAATGTTTTGGGCCATCCTTGAAATGATGTATTATCTTCACACTTGCTTCCTTGTGCAAAATGCATCCAAAGGGGCCTCAGTTGTGCCCAGCGTTGAAATCACAGAATACAGGTAGTCCTCAAATTACGAAAAATAGTAATAGAGGCTTGCCCATCATGGCTGTAAATCAGGGCAGTCGTAGGGTGGGTTGGTTCTGTGCCTGATCCAATTTTACCAGCTTTTTTGTGGTGGTTAAGCGAATCACCACGGTTGTTGAACCATTTGTTTGCTATGGCTGTGGTTTTTCCAAAAACCTGGAGTATATGCCGGGTTGGGAAACGTTGTAAACTGATCATATGAATGCGGGATGTCATAGTTGTGGCCGGGTTGCCAAGCAGCTGAAGTGCAGTCACCTGACTGGGGGAAGAGATATGGGGGGGCAACCTTCAGAACTTCGAATCCTGATTTTAAGTACAGGTAGACCTCACGATTCATTTAGTGACCATTCAAAGTTACAACGGCACTGAAAAAGTGACTTATGACCTGTTTTCACGCTTATAACCATTGCAGCATTCCCATGGTCACGTGATCAAAATCCAGCTCCTTGGCAACTGGGTTCATATTTATGACGGTTGGACTGTCCCAGGATTGTGTGATCCCCTTTAGCGACCTTCTGACAAGCAAAGTCAATAGGGAAGCCAAATTCCCTTAACAGCCGTGCTACTAACTTAACGACGACAGGGATTCACTTTTACAACCGTGGCAAGAAAGGTCGTAAGATGGGGCAAAACTCACTTAACAGTTGTTTCACTTAGCAACATACGTTTTGGACTCAGTTGTGGTCATATGTCCTGTATACATCCAAACTAGACCATGTTGTTTCTCTGTGTCCGTGATGGCGAACCCGTGGCACGTATGCCACAGGTGGCACGTGGAGCCCTCTCTGCAGGCACACGAGCCTCAGCTCAGTTCCACAGCGCATGCGCACAGCCCTCGCACCGGCCAGCTGATTTTCAGGTCTCTGCAGTGGTGGGTTGCAGGAGGTACGCCCCTATACAGGCATACCGGTTCCTGCTGGGAGAACCAGGTACCGTTCCAGTATGGTGCACCGGAGGGCCCGCCTGCCCACCTTCGCTCCTTACCAGTATTTGAAGTTTTCGGGGCTTACACGCACATTACCTACGGCACCTGTGCGATGCTCCACTGAGCAGCTGGGGTGTTGCGGAGGCATCGCAGGCAGTAAACACGCATGCGTGCGCTGTGCGCATTCATGTGGTGGACATCCGGCCCTGTTGCAATTGTACCGGTTGCAATGGGATCTGGAACCCACCACTGGGTCTCTGCCACGTATGCAGGAGACATGTGCGCATGCATGGGGGGAGGGGATGGCACGCTCTCCCCGCGTCCTGTTTTTGGTCTCAGGAAGCTTCAGGGAGGCCTTGTACGCCCAAAACGGGGAATGGGGGGGGGTTGCACATGCATGCGTGGGGAAGCAGAGGAAGTGTGGGGGAGTCACACGCATGCGCAGGGGCGGTGTGCGTGGGGGGGTTGTGCGCGCTTTGCATTATGGGTGTTGGCACTCGACGACAAAAAGGTTAGCCATCACCGCTCTATGTCACATAATATATTTGGGTGTATGCATAATTTTGTATTTGTTCATTTATGTTGTCATGTTTATGTAGTGTATATTGGAGGTGATGACCCTTTGAGAGCTGGATGCAATGAAATTTCATTTTAATATATGCCGATTAGTGTACATTCAAAGTGACAGTAAAGTTATTCTAAGTCGAAAGTTATTCTAAGTCTTCTAAATTAAGGATTATCTGTAACCCCAAAACAGATCTGTCAGAACTTCGAATGGTTGCTAAGAGACTAGTAAGTCAACCACTATCTGTTTAATGTTGAGAGGACCTTAAGAGGTCTTCAACCGAGGTGGCGCAGTGGTTAGGGTGCAGTACTGCAGGCCACTTCAGCTGACTGTTATCTGCAGTTCAGCGGTTCAAATCTCACCGGCTCAAGGTTGACTCAGCCTTCCATCCTTCCGAGGTGGGTGAAATGAGGACCCGGATTTTTGTTGGGGGCAATATGCTGACTCTGTAAACCGCTTAGAGTGGGCTGAAAGCCCTATGAAGCGGTATATAAGTCTAACTGCTATTGCTAACCTCCAACCCGG
Source organism: Thamnophis elegans (assembly GCF_009769535.1). NCBI lineage: Eukaryota > Metazoa > Chordata > Lepidosauria > Squamata > Natricidae > Thamnophis > Thamnophis elegans. The sequence continues at coordinate 149,981,503 of NC_045542.1, read as the reverse complement.
GGCAGAATTCTCATAATTCTGACAAATGAAACTTTGCTTGATTTGATTTGGTGGAACTCTCTTTGGGGACTCGCTAGTTGCTTACAGAAGAAACCTCCTTAGTCTGACAAACCCCATATGGGGAGGGGAGGGAGATCAGCTATGAGCAGGAAGTGCTTCCCACCCTTTCTTCTTTCACTTTAAACTACACCATCTTTCCCACCTAGGTGAAGATCCAGGGCCAGAACAAGGAGATGCTGGCAGCTGCTTGCCAAATGTTCCTGGGCAAGTCTGAAGCAGAAATTACACACATTGCTCTGGAGACCCTGGAAGGGCATCAGAGAGCCATCATGGCCCATATGACAGTAGAGGTAAGTAAGGCTGCTTGTGGAAATGTATGTGTGCGTGCAAGATATTATCGCTGGTTGAAGAACGGGTGAGGTGTGGGGGAAACGAATGAAGGAGAAAAGTAACCTAGAACTAAAGAGAAATTTCTGGAAAGTAAGAACAGTTAACCAGTGGAACAGCTTGTCTCCAGAAGTTGGGTGTGCTCCATCACTGGAGGTTTTTAAGAAGAGATTGGGCAGACATTTGCCTAAAGTGGTACTATAGGGTCTCCTGCTAGAACGGGGGGGCGAGACTAGAAGACCTCCAAGGTCCCTTCCAACTCTGTTATTCTGTTATCCTTAAAAGCTTAGATGTTTTATCTTCAGTTGTGTGCACCGGGCTGTTACTTTAATCTAGCTTTTCACCGGTTTGGTATCCAATTGAATTGAATCAGGGGTATCCGATAAGAGGGGCTCAAAAAAGTTGTGGCAGCCACAACCGTGTGACCCCTTTTTTTTCACAAGACACATTGGCAAGGGATGGGTTTTGATTGTGACCTTATGCGTGTGTCAGGGTTGCAAGTAACGAAAAGAAACTCCCAACGAAAAGAAACTCCAAGGCTTGAAATTCTTCAAAGTTCCATTTTATTAGAGATGCCATATTGGCACATCTGGGAAAACCCGAATCTGAAAGCTTCCAGGTTTTCCCCACCCAAATGAAAGTTCCAAGTCCCTTCCCAGCACCCACATGTCCATCACATGGTCCAATCAGGAACCATCCCAACTGGAGATGCCTCCTAGTCACACCCCTCCAGGTGTCCTTGACTCTCTGAGAAAGAAATGTCATTATGACTATATATCTCCCATACTCCATATAATCCCCCCTCCCATTTTCCCACAACACAAAATGAGGCAGGCCTGAAGGCCCAATGCCAAAGATGGCTTCCAGGCCTAACAATCTGTTTCTTAGTTAAGGGAACCAACTTTGTCTGAGGACACTTACAGGTAAAAAGATGGCTGTCAGGCCTGACAGGTTGTCCATTTTAATCTGCTCCCTGCAGACAATCCAGCACTCAATTATGATTTCATTAACCATGGGACAGTGGGGCCTTGGAGTCCAATCCCCATGGAGAGGATTCAGTGAAGAAGGTCTGTTTTGAGATTTCACAAACAAAGAGGCTCTAGGATAAAAAGAGTGTATGCTGCTTCTATCATCATCTATCATCTATCATCATTAATGACCCCATAATCCCTTGCGGGGTGGAGTCTGGGTAACTGAATGGAGCTGAATATTTACTGGCCAGATGCCCTTCCTGTCCCCAAGGCAGAGGTTTGTTCAGCGGATATATTCTCACTGTGCCCAAAGAGCGAAATATCTGCCTCTACCTTGGCTCGAACTCCTGATTGTGAGGTGAGAGCGCCACCTCCTGGCCACCCCACCACTCTAGCTGATGCTGTTTCTGTATGGGCTTAAAAACTGGTGAACATACTCTTTTTTATATATAATTTATTTTAATACAAACCATCCATCTACCATTAAACAGTGTGTCATCTGGGTACAAAATCTTGTGTAATAACAATTAAAATTTACAACTGTACTCATTATTTATCTGCTCATGACCTAATACTGATATACATAACACATCTGATTCTATAACAATCCTCTTCTTAACTTATTTAGTTCTATTAATATGTTTTCTATATTTCACTAATCTACTTTCATTTCTAACTTTCATATTTGTACTCTAACCATCGGTAAAGTAGTTTCCATATACTATAATTTTCAGTTTGCTCTTTCCCTTTAATTGCAAGTGTTAACCTATTCATTTCTGCACATTCTAATATTTTCCTAAGCACATTCTCATCCTTAGGAATCTCTTCACTTTTCCAGTGTTGTGCAAATACAATCCTGGCAGTTGTTATTACATGAATAATATTAAAATAAACATTTTCTTTACGTTTCTGGTAAAATCCCTTGCAAAAATATTGTGAACAGAATCTGTGCTTGGTACTGACCTTTCTGTTTGTTAAACAGGAAATCTACAAGGACCGTCAGAAGTTTTCTGAGCAGGTCTTCAAAGTGGCCTCGTCTGACCTGGTCAACATGGGGATCAGTGTGGTCAGTTATACCCTCAAGGATATTCACGATGACCAGGTGCACACATGTGCTGTCTTGTATTGATGCCAACCATTGTCAGTGAGAATGTTCAACCATAGAGATAGCTAAGGCAAGAGATTACTAAGGATGCCTTATCCAAAATCTTTCAGCAATAGGAACGTAAAATCAGCATCAACCTGTCCCAACACCAAATAGAATTGCTTGATTGGTTTTTTTTTCTTGCTAATGGAAAAATGATACAAGGTTCTTTCTCATACTGACAATCAAGTTTTGGGCTGAACATATTTATTGACTGACTGGCCGATAACCCGGCGTTGCCCAGGTATTTATAGGGGGGAAATGTCTGGACCAAACGTAATTTCTAATGTTGGATTTTCCCCCTTACCAGGGGGAGCCCCCTTATAGAGTACTGTGAAGCCTGCAACTTCTCGCTGAGCCCTGATTTCAGCGACAATTTAATTAGTTAAAAATGTTTTCCCTGTGCCCCCAGAAGCATAATTTCTAATGTTAGATTTTCCCCCTTACCAGAGGAAACTCCCTTATGGAGTACTGTGAAGCTGTTACCATGGCAACTCCACTGTGCTGTACAGTAGAAGCCATTTTAAGGCAGTACAGTAGAAGACCTTTTAAGGTACAACAGGCTGTATCTTAACAGAACGCACATCCTGAGGGGTGTTAGGGGTGTCTTACCCCCATAGTATTTGTCTCCAGAGAGTAAGTCATCTGTGTATCAAGTTTGGTTAGTTTCCTGGGCTTAACACGTGTTTTGTTGTTGCAACCATCATTTGCACATAGTTTCTCCAAGGATATTTTAAGGTAGCATACCTATTACTCTCTCCCTATTTTTCTCCACATCAACCTTATGAGATAGGTTCGGCTGAGAGAGAATGATTAATTCAAAGTGTTTCGGGGGAAACTGGGTTTCCTCACCTGGGACAGGATTAGAGCCTGTCCATTCTGCAACTGTTCAGTCATCCAAGGGAAAAAAACAAATCAGAATTCAGACATTACCAGATTTTGTTTGCACAGTGAGTATTTTCTGGATTGCTTTTCCTGACCATCACCTTCCCCTCTGGTCAATTGTAGGATTATCTTCATTCTCTGGGAAAAGCCCGAACTGCTCAGGTACAGAAGGATGCCAGGATTGGAGAAGCCGAAGCCAAGAGGGATGCTGGCATCAGGGTGAGCTCTTGGGCAATGGTGGAATTGAGATGGCCTTTCCCTGTGCGACTATCTACCTGGTTTCAGAGATGGCTGCAGGCTTTGAAGGAAAGATTGGGCAGCCATTTCTCTGGCATGGAATAAGGTCTCCTGCCTTAGGCAGGGGTTGGACGAGAACCGTGATGACGAACCTATGGCATGTGTGCCACAGGAGGCACATCCAAGCATGCGAGGCATCACCCCAGCTCAGCTCCACCATTCTTGTGCGTGCGCCTCCCGCCGGCCACCTGGTTTTTGCGTCTCTGCTGCACATGCACAGGGCACATGTGGGAGTCGTGGGTGGGGGAATGTGTGCATGGGAAGGGCAGCAATGCGTGCATGCGTGGGGAAGGAGGGAGCACGGGAGTGTATGGTACACTCCACCCCTGCGGCCCGTTTTTGGTCCCAGGAGGCTAGAGGGAGACCTACTAGGCCCAAAGAGGGCACGGGGGGGTGTTGTGCATGCACAGGGCGCAAGGAAGGTGTCACACACGGATTGGATTATGGGTGCAGGCACGCAGGCTGTTGCATGAGTGCTTTCAGCACACGATGACAAAAAGGTTAGCCATCACTGGATTAGAAGACCTCCCATCATGCTATGATTCTAAGCACGTTCAGATCCGGATATTAACTGGATGGGAGACCACTTGGAAACCCCAAAGCTGTGGGAAGGAAGACTGTGACTGCCCAATGATTTCCCAATTATATCAACCACCCAAATAGACTTTCCCATAAACTCACCAGAAGTCAAACAAAAACTTGAGGATCTTTTAAAATCAAAATTTCTTTGGTGTTCACATGGCTTTTGCACTACCGCTGAGCTCTTCCCTCTCTTTTCCCGTTGGGCTCTGCCCCTGAGTTCTCCCATTTTCCCCCTCTAGGAAGCCAAGGCCAAGCAAGAGAAATTGTCGGCCCAGTTTTTGAACGATATTGAGATGGCCAAAGCCCACCGAGATTTCGAGCTGAAGAAGGCTACTTACGACATCGAGGTGAACACGCGGAAAGCAGAATCAGATTTGGCCTATCAGCTCCAGGTGAGCCACCCGCCACGCAGCCAGTCAAGGGGGATCAGCAGAGGGCAGAGGCAGAATAAGTTGTAGCCTATTTTGTTCTCAAATGAAACGTGCGGGAAAAATGTTTGTGATTCCTGCCCCTGGACCTGGTCACATCCTTCGTTTAGAGCAGGGTTCTCCAATCTTGGCAATTTTAAGATTTGTGGACTTCAATTCCCAGAATTCCCCAGCCAGCAGGGGGAAGATTTGTGATGGGGAAGACTTAGAGCTGATGATTATGCCCTAGACCTGTGGACTTCAACTCCCAGAATTCCCCAGCCAGCATGGCTGGCTGGGGAACTCTGAGAGTTGAAGTCCACAAGTCTTAAAGTTGGCAAGGTTGGACAACCCTGATCTAGAGCATTATCAGCCGCTCTAAATTTGCCGGATGTTGACATTGAGCCATGAACGAGCTCCACCGGGGAGTTTCTGAATCCTTTGGGATGTTTTCCTGTCTCCTTCACGCAGGTGGCGGTGACCAAGCAGAAGATTGAAGAGGAGAAAATGCAGGTCTTGGTGGTGGAGCGAACTCAGCAGATTCAGATCCAGGAGCAGGAGATGATCCGTAAAGAACGGGAGCTGGAGGCCCAGATCAAGAAACCAGCCGAAGCAGAACGTTACCGGTTGGAGAAATTAGCCGAGGCTGAAAGGTACGAGCATTAGACTCCCCTATTCCACTCTTTTTCCTTCCTATCCAGAATCTGTTCCTATCCCCCTCTTTTTCCTTCCTATCCAGAATCTGCTGTTACTCACCACGGAAGAACTCTAATGAGTGAACTGATGCTGGCTATACTCTTTTTTTTTTATAGAGAAAATTATTTTAATACAAACAAAATCCATTTTCCATTAAACAGTGTGTCATCTGGGTACAAATATCTTGTGCAATAACAATTAGAATTTACAACCACATTCATTATTTATCTGACTTAACACTGATATACTGTACATATCTGAATCTATAACAATCCTCTTCTTAACTTATTTAATTCTATTAATATATTTTGTATATTTCACTAATCTACTTTCATTTCTAACTTTCATATTTGTACTCTAACCATCGGTGGAATAGTTCCCATATGATATAATATTCAGTTTGCTCTTTCCCTTTAATTGCAAGTGTTAACCTATTCATTTCTGCACATTCTAATATTTTCCTAATCACCTTCTCATCCGTAGGAATCTCTTCACTTTTCCAGTGTTGTGCAAATACAATCCTAGCTGCTGTTATTACATGGATAATCAGATATACATTTTCTTGGCTCTACTTCTTTAGAGTACAGGTGGTCTTCGGCTTATGACCACAAAAAGTGAGGGCAAAATTTTATTTGCTAAGTGAATTTTGCTCCATTTTACGACCTTTCTTGCCACAATTGTTAAGTGAACCATTACAATTGTTAAGTTGGTCACACGGTTGTTCGGTGAATCTGGTTTCCCCATTGACTTTGCTTGTCAGAAGGTTGCAGAAGCTAATCACGTGATCCATTCCCAAGGTACTGCAAACGTCATAAATAAGAGTCAGTTACCAAACATCTGAATTTTGATCACGGGGATGCTGCAACCATTGTTAAGTGTAGAAAAATGGTCGTAAGTCACTTTTTTCAATGCTCTCATAACCCTGAACTGGTATAAGTCAAGGACTACCTCTAAAGCTGAAGGGTCAAATAATGGAATGAATCTCCACAAAAATAATACAGATGATCCTTGAGTTATGACCATAATGGAACCTGTCTGGTCATTAAGCAAACCAGTGGTTTGCAACAGGGGGCTGTTTTTCCCAAAAGCCCCAAGTAAATTCCAATTTTGGGGGCAAAACTGTGTATAATGCAGTCAGGTGACCACAAGACACTGCAAACTGCTATAAATGTAACATGAATGCTGCATGCCAGTGGCAATGGGCAACTGTCAGAATTTCAAATCCGGGTCGTAGGTACCCCACAGGTAGGTCTGTCCAAGCTTCAAACGGCCACTAAGCGACTGGTCATAAGTCGAGGACTGCCTGTACTCCCCACCCACATGGGATGCATAATCTGAAAGTGTAGAATCCAAAAATATCTCGTCATACAAGGCGCTGATGTGTCTGGGCTGTGCAGAGAGCTGACCTGTGGCAAAAAACATGCTTGCACTGCACCATTTGGGAATTTGTTTTAGGATGGTTTGCATGGCTGAATGCTTAATTTTCAGACGCATCTCAGGATTTGTGCCCAGCAGTGCAGTCTGTAGCATTGTTTTGAGTGAATGTGAAGGATGTGTCCTTTTGTTTTATTTTTATAGTCTTTTTTATGTATAATTAGTTTAGTTTACTTTACTTTATTGTAATTGCACCTTGTACAACGAAATTAAATGCGATCTTCAGTGTACGATAACAGTTCAGGTTGTGGTTGTTAAGGAATCATGTGCAGTCATTAAGCACAACATCAGGTGTTGGCTGGTTTCCCCATTGACCTGACTTATTGGAAGCTGGCAGTGAAATGTACACTGAAAGTTTTTGCACTCTGCAGACCTCCCCAAAATGGCCTGTTTGTTGCAAAAACAGGCCCATTTTTGTCCCCAAAAAGGGTATGAATAGCCTTTAGGAGGCTTATAGAGTGCTCCTGGGGGCTAGGGGGGGCGAAAATGAGCAAAAAATTGCCCCTTTTTCACTCATTTTAAGAGCCAAGGTGGCGCAGTGGTTAAATGCAGCACTGCAGGCTACTGCTAGATCAGCAGGTCAGCGGTTCAAATCTCACCGGCTCAGGGTTGACTCAGCCTTCCATCCTTCCGAGGTGGGTAAAATGAGGACCCAGATTGTTGGGGGCAATATGCTGACTCTCTGTAAACCGCTTAGAGAGGCCTGAAAGGCCTATGAAGCGGTATATAAGTCTACTGCTATTGCTATTGCTATCATTTTGCCCTCCCCAGCCCCCAGGAGCACTCTGGAAGACTCCTAAAGGCTATCCATGGCCATTTTTCCAAAGGGGGTGGGGTTTCGGGAGGCCAAAAATGCTGTATTCATTGTATAAGATGCACCCAGTTTTTCACCCTCTTTTTGAGGGGGGAAAGGTGTGTCTTATGCTCTGAAAAATACGGTATTCAATTCAATCCCTGGTCTTCCCCTCCATTTTGGGAAGCCAAAAGTGGCCTTTGAACGTTGGATGCTGGGCAGACCATGTCCCTGTTTTCTTCCCAAACAGGTGTCAGCTCATCATGCAGGCGGAGGCAGAGGCAGAAGCCATCCGGGTGAGCCATTTCTTCTTCTCTACTACCTCATGGGAACGAAGAGCAGGAAGAGAAATTAGCTTATCCCGAAACCCTCTTTCCGTTTTTAGGTGAAGGGCGAGGCTCAGGCGTACGCAGTTGAGGCCAAAGCCCGGGCTGACGCTGAGCAGATGTCGAAGAAGGCAGAAGCTTTTAAGCAGTATCAAGAGGTTGCCATGGTGGACATGCTTTTGGAGAAGCTTCCAGAGGTAAGCACACCCTCCTCACGTAATCCCAAGGAGAAAAGAAGGGAGATGGAGGTCCCAAAGACGCTTTTTTTTCTCTGGAGGCAACTAGGCTTTCTTGTTTTTCCCCTTTTGAAGACGTTTCGCTTCTCATCCAAAAAGCTTCTTCAGTTTTGACAGGATAGAGGGGAATGGACAGATTAATATTCCTTGCAGACAGCTGGTCATTTGCATCTTTTTTAGAGAGTCGTTGAAGCACTTGGTGGATTATCTGTGTTTTAAGTGGTGCTCCTGGTTCCTGTAGTCCTCAATTTTTCCTCTGGAAATCCATTCCTACTCCCACACCATTCAAAGGATGTTCATCCCAAATTGTATACCTAAAAATCTGAGGACACAGATAAACCTCCAAGTGCTTCAATGAGCCTCTAAAAGGATGCAAATGACCAGCTATCTGCAAGGAATATAAATCCTTCCATTCCCCCACCATCCTGATGCAGTAATGGCTGCTTGCAATTGCCATCATAAGGTGAGGACTAACTGTACAGGACAGTCCGTCACTTATGGCCACAATTGAGGCCAAAAGTTCTGTTGCCAAGCAAGACAGTTGTTAAGTGGATTTTGCCCCGTTTTACAACCTTTCTCACCACTGTTTGTTAAGTGAATCGCTGCAGTTGTTCACTTAGCAACACGGTTGTTAAATGAATCTGGTTTCCCCATTGACTTTGGTGGTTAGAAGGTCACAAAAGGTAATCACATGACCCCCTGGGACACTGCAACAGTCATAAGTATGAACCAGTTGCCAAGCATCTGGATTTTGATCAGGTGACCATGGAGATGCTACAACCATGGTAAGAAACAGTCATCAGTCTGTTTTTTCAGTGGCGTTGTAAGTTCAAAAGGTCACTAAATGTAAGTCAGCGGCTACCTGTAATTTGGGAAAACCAGATGCGGTCTGCCATTTGATTGGTGGATACGGTTGTGGGCCGCAGGCCTTTTGCAGATATCCTTAATCTAAATCGGGTGTCAAATTCAAGGCCCCCAGGCCAGATCTGGCCCACACGATGCTTAGATGTGGCCTGCAAGGCCGCCCTGGAAACATCAAAGGATCGGCCCGCACTGCCTCTGCCGCACACGCCTTCCCCCCCCCCCCCGAGCTTTGTTTTCGCTGGGAGAGGGGCTAGCAAAACAAACTAAAAACAAAAGAAGAAATGTTTCCCCTTTTGCATTTGAGCATGCAAGAAGGGCCAGGAAAGGAGAAAGGGAAAGAGGAAAGACAAAGAGAAAGATGGGAAGAGTGCAAGGAAGGAAAAATAAGAAAAGAGGAGAAGGAAGAAGAAAGTAGAATGGAGAGGGCAGGAAAAAGAAAGGAGGGAAGGGAAGGGAGGAAGGAGATTATGATGAGAGTGAGGAAGGGTCTGAGGGAAGTCCTGCCTTAGCACTTGGCCACCACTGGTGCACCAACGACACAAGTGACATCGAGCTGGCCACACCTGCCCCCCCCCCCCCAGCTCCCCCAGTATCAAACACAACCCTGATTCGGTCCTCAGTGAAATTGAGTTAGACACCCTGGTCTAAATGGTACCTTTGATTGTAATAATATTTTGCTTATATATGCTACTAGCCGATACAACAATGTTGCCCGGGTATTTATTTATAGGGGGGAAATATCCGGACCAAATATAATTTCTAATGTTGAATTTTCCCCCCTTATGAGAGAGAGCCCCCTTGTGGAGTATTGTGAAGCTGTTACCATGACAACTCCACTGTGCTGTACAATAGAAGCCATTTTACGACAGTACAGTAGAAGCCATTTTAAGGCACAACAGGCTGTATCTTAACAGAACACACGCCCCGAGGGGTTTTAGAGGTGTCTTACCCCTCACAGTATTTGTTTCCAGAGAGTGAGTCATCTGTGTACCAAGTTTGGTTGAAATTGCTTGAGGGGTTCCAGAGTTATGCTGGAACATACACATACACAGCCATTTTAGATGATTGATTGATTGATAGATAGATAGATAGATAGATAGATAGATAGATAGATAGATAGATAGATAGATGACAGATAGATAGATAGATGATAGACAGACAGGCAGGCAGACAGATAGATAGATAGATGATAGGGAGAGAGGAAGAGAGAGAGAGATGATGATAGATAGATAGATAGATAGATAGATAGATAGATAGATAGATAGATAGATAGATGATAGATAGATAGATAGATAGATAGATAGATAGATAGATAGATAGATAGATAGATAGATGATAGAAAAGTCTTTAATTAGAATTTTCCCTATTTTTTCCACACAACAACCTTATAAGGTAGGTTGGTCAGAGAGAGAAGCCCAAAGTCATTTCTACCACTCTCCTGAACAGGTAGGGACTTGAACTGCAGTCTCTATCCAAGCTTGCTATCCTAATCATTGGGCTACCCTCTGTCTTCACCTTCCCTTCACAGATGGCCGAAGAGATCAGCAAACCGTTGGCTTCCGTGAGTAAGATCACCATGGTGTCGAGCGGGAATGGAGATGTGGGTGCCGCGAAGATGACCGGGGAAGTGCTGGAAATCATGAATAAGCTGCCTGAAGCTGTTGAGAAACTGACCGGTGTTAGCATCTCTCAGGTATCGCTCAAGCTGCGGGGAAAAAGGGGTGGAGCAAATATTCTCAGTAGCAACTAGCTAGAGTAAATAAGTAGTTACCTATCCTGACTTCCATTCTATGCTTCTAGAGCCGAGGTGGCGCTAGAGCCGAGGTGGCGCAGTGGTTAAATGCAGCACTGCAGGCTACTGCTAGATCAGCAGTTCAGCGGTTCAAATCTCACCGGCTCAGGGTTGACTCAGCCTTCCATCCTTCCGAGGTGGGTAAAATGAGGACCCGAAAGCCCTATGAAGGGGTATATAAGTCTACTGCTAAGTCTACTGCTATTGCTTAAGTAGAACACAAAATAGCAAGAGCACTTAGACTTATATATCACTTTACAGTGCTTTTACAGCCCTCTCTAAGCAGTTTACAGAGTCAGCCTCTTGCCCCCAACAATCTGGGTCCTCATTTTACCCACTTCGGAAGAATGAAAGTCTGAGTCAATCTTGAGCCTGGTGAAATTCAAACTGCCAAATTACAGGCAGTCGGCAGTCAGTGGAAGTAGCCTGCAGTACTGCACTCCAACCACCGCACCACCACGGCGCTCATGCATATTTCAGTGGGGAATATAGTCTCTGTGTTCGTGGGAGTGATGACTGAATTTTAATGTTTTGGGGTGGGCGGTGTCTCTCCAGCAGATGAATCAGAAGAAACCAGGACGGATGAACTGACGGCTCAGAAGGACAAAGGAAAAGTCTTCTTGAGAGTTGAACACCCATGAATCCTCATCAATGTGCACCCATATTTAGCGTTCCTCCTACCGGTGCCCTCCTGTGAATGCCGAACCTTTGTTATGGACAAGATTGTTGCATGCCTATCAGTATCAGCAAATGATGAGGTCTTGTTACTCTGCTGTAGCACCGTGATAGCTGGTGATGTCGCAGGTCTACCCTGTCCCCACAATGTGTCGCAGTGTGGACCTGTGTATACTGATTTCCACCGTCACTTGTAAAACAGGATCCCGTTGTTCCTTTCCTTGATGCTGTTTTTGCTGCCTGAGCACTGCTGGTCACTAAATCCCTTTTTCCTATAAGCAAGCTGTCCTCAAGGATTCTAACAATGATTCTAGTTCTAAAAAGGCTGGGAAGGCTATAAGAACAGAGTAAGGATGAAGGTTGAAACCTAAAATCTGTTGTTGTTGTTTTAAAGGGTGGCTTTGTTTCAGGGATTTCTGCCAAGGTGAGGTAATTTAGGGTTTTGTTCAGTTGCCACCTGTGTACAGAGAGGGGTTTGGTTTTACAGCCCTTATCTAACCTAGTGATGTGTGGGCAGGCCAGTTCTCTTTCTCTAAACCAAGGGTGGGGGACAATGGCTCCTTTTAGGACTTGTGGACTTCAACTCCCAGAATTCCTGAGCCAGCCATGCTGAACTCTGGGAGTTCAGGGATTCTGGGAGTTGAAGTCCACAAGTCCTAAAAGGGGGCATTGTTTCCCCACCCCTCATCTAACCCTTCCCAACTTGCTTGATATATCAACATCTCCATTTGTGCCATAGCGTTTGGTGCTATGTGTAGCTAAGATTCTTCAATTTAGCAAACTTCTTCCTTTTGAGTCTTTTGTCTTCTTCTTCTGTCCTCCTTCATCTCACCACCACTCTCATTCCCCCAGTCCTTAATCTCATTTTTGAGGGGAGAGGAGCCTTTGTCCATAGCAGCTTTCTTGTGTTAAATCAAAAAGTTCTCCCTGCCAAGAAGACAATCCACACGGCGGTGACAGGAGACTCCCTCAGGAAATGAATGTTGTAATAGGCCTCTCTTCTGCCTGCATGTTCATCTCCTCTTAAAACCACCATCTGAATGTGCCTTATATCTGTTTGAACTAACAGAGTAGATATTCGTCATCATTTCCCTAGAAGGGGAAATATAAAGGGTCCCTATTTTCACTGTCTAGTTATCATTATCTCTCCCTTTTGAATTTTGCTGGAAGCTTTTCAATTTTGTATCCTGGCTGCCCATGTTCTCATCTTTGCTTATTGTCCCAAATCGTTAAAGGAGGCCACCTGCTCATATCTTCATGAGGCACACCTGGTCAGAGGGTAGCCCTTCTACAGTGGCTTAAATATCACCCCTGGACCTGTGCTTCTGAATTCACATATGCCGTGTTTGGCCTGCTTGCTTGTTTGTGTGTTGTGGCCTCAGCATGGTGCCTTGTCTATGTTCGTCTGAAGAGAAGGGGAAGTCCATTCTCCATGCTACTGAGATTGTCAACTAAGAATAAAGGCCAAGATTACTTATTGCCTCCGGTGGACCTTCTGTGTATCCGTTTCTACTGTCTGGTCCATGTTTTCACCATCTAATAGCTGAAGCTTTCTAAGAGTACAGGTAGTCCTCAACTTACGACCACAGTTGAGGCCAGCAATTCTGTTGCTAAGTGAGGAATTTGAGTTTTGCCCCATTTTACGATTTTTCTTGCCACATTCCTTTAGTGAATCACTGTGGTTAGTAACACAGTTGTTAAGCGAATCTGGTTTTCCCGCTGACTTTGCTTGTTGGGAGTTTGCAAAAGGGGATCACATGATCCTGGGACATTGCAACCATCATAAATGTGAGTCAGTTGTCAAGCATCCGAATGTAAACCACATGACTCTGCACTAAGTTGCTGCAATGTGCACTATGCGCAGTAAGTCACTGCAACGGTTGGAAATGTGAAAAATGACCACAAGGCACTTTTTTCAGTCCCGTTGTAACTTCGAACGGTCACTAAATGAACTGTTGTCAGTCAAGGACTGCCTGTATAGGAAATACATGGAGCAAACTGCATTTCTTCTGTTTTCACATGTGATCCTGCTTTACCAGTATAGATATAATACGAATTTTGTCTGCATAACCTCTTAACATTCCTTTGGATTGCAGTTGGAGTGATTATTATTATGGTTGGTTGCACAGTCATCCAGATGATTAGACTGGGTTTGGCATTTTTTTTATCCACTTATCAAGTTCCTCCTAAGGACCTGGAATAGACACACTTTGTGGAATATTAAATTTATCATCACAGAACGTAAGCTGTTCCAAGTAAAGCTGCCTTTTGCAATTGACTGATAGCGATTTTTGTCAATGCCAATGGTATTCAATAGTTCTTGAGATTGTTATTATTATATCGCACACTGATGGTCAATGCAAAGGACAGAACATATCTAATACTCCTGCTTTTTATATTCCCCATAACAACAAGCAGTGGTGAAATTCAATTTTTTTTTACTACCAGTTCTGTGGCCAGGGAAGGATATTGCAAAATCCCCATTCCCACACTACTCTGGAGCCAGCCAGAGGTGATATTTTCCGGTTCTCTGAACTACTCAATATTTCCACTGTCGGTTCTCCAGAACCTGTTGAATTTCACCCCTGACAACAACCCTGTGAGAACGGGCTGAAAGAGAGTGACTAGCCCAAAATCCCCCAGCCATCTTTTGTGCCTAAGACAGAATTGGAACTCACAGTTTCCTGGCTTCCAAGCCAGCATCTTAACCACTACAGCAAACTGGTTCTAACTATGAGTATCTAGGAGCCCCAAATTTTATCTCTCCGTGTCTAAATCCATGCAAGCTTCTATGTAAAGAGATGGTTTCAGCTGTCAGGAATTTTTACTGTGAGTAGTAGAGATCATTTAGCTAGTTTAGTGGATTTCACATATTCTGTGAAGGCATAATACTTATTGCTTCATTTATGTCCAGTATGTATGAACCCAGTCCCTTGTTTGTAAATCAAAATGTATGGCAAAATATATAGATTTAAGACGTTAAAATAAACCTTGGGTTTGCGTGATCCATAAATGCAGCTGGGCTTGGTCCAAGGCAGTGTTGAACCTCAGCAACTTTAAGATGTGTGGACTTCAACTCCCAGAATACCTCAGTATAGCTGGAATAAGACAACCTTCTATGGGCGACCCATCTAGCCAAAAATACTCCATCTAGCAAGTGGGCCATTTAAACCTTGCTGCAAAGAGGAAATGTAACTCCCAAAAGAGGAAACAGAAGGACACCGTTCCAAGTCCAATGCAAATTCAGAACGCCCCACTGATTTAAATAGAAATAACAAGGCTTTGGACAGAAACGGAAACAAAAAAAAAACTTCATTCAACTTCCCAAACATGCTGTTGATGCATACATAACTCAATTCTCGGTCCAAGATTGCAGTCTGAATCTGGTTGCCTAAAAAAACAGTTTTGCCCATACTGATGAGTTGGGATTACAACAGGGGTGGGTCCCTATGGGGTCGCCCAGGTGTTGGAGAACCCATAGCTAACATTATGGCTGGTTTAGAGAACTTCTAAATCCCACCCCTGGCTGGTTCCGCCCACCCCGCGAGTCTCCACATGGCCTGTTTTGGATGCGAGGTAAGTGCAGGGCCCATGTGGAGGCTTGGGGAGGGGGCAAAACGGGCCTCCGGAACCTGCAGGAGCTGAAAATGCCCCCCCACCCCGTCCTACCATGGTGCAGGAGGCTGACTAGGCCGCACCCACCCAGCAACCGGGCAGACAACCCGTTGCTGAAATTTTTGAAGCCCACCTAGATTACAGCTTCCACAATTGCTGGCACTGAATGTTCTGGAGCAGTGCACCCCCAACCTTCTGGGCACCAGGGACCAGTTCCATAGAGAGTTTTTTTCCATGGACTGGTGTGGGCATGTGCTGCCTAAATCCTGCGGATGGGGCTTTACTTGTTTGGCATGTCGCTGCCCGGTGCCTGTCCACGGAATGGGGATTGGGGACCCCTGTTCTGGAGGCCTCCATACTCTGGGAAGGCACCTCCTTGGAAACAGTTCGCATTAAGAAGACTCCCAAGTGGATTTCTGTTGTCACATTTTATTTCAGAGGTGTATTCTCTGTAACAAGCAGGCAACGAGGTGGCTCAGTGGTTAAGACGCTGGGCTTATCGGCTGGAAAGGTCGGCAGACGGTTCGAATCCCTAGCACCACGTAACGGAGTGAGCTCCTGTTACTTGTCCCAGCTTCTGCCAACCTAGCAGCTTGAAAACATGCAAAAATGCAAGTAGAAAAATAGGAACCACCTTTTGTGGGAAGGTAATAGTGTTCTGTCCACCTTTGGCGTTTAGTCATGCCGGCCACATGAACACGGAGACGTCTTTGGACAGCGCTGGCTCTTTGGCTTTGAAACAGAGATGAACACCACCCCTAGAGTCTGGAACGACTAGCATATATATGCAAGGGGAACCTTTACCTTGATACACAAAAAAAGTTGAGACACAAAGTGCGGTGAAGAGCAACGAAGATATGGGGTCTGGAAGCTAAAGAGAGAAGGATCAGGGACCCCAGGTCTGAAAGCAGTTTTCCAGTATTTGAGAGGCTAACGCAAAGAAGAGGGGAACAACTTGTTCTGCAAAGCAGCTGAGGGCAGGACAAGATGTAACGGATGGAAGCTTATCAAGGAGAGAAGAATCCTAGAACTAAGGAGAAATTTCCTGACAGTGAAGAGGGTTAACCAGTGGGACAGCTTCCCTCCAGAAGCTGTGGTTGCTCCCAACACTTGGGTTTTAAGAAGAGGTTGGATAACCATTGGTTTGAAATAGTATAGCACTGTGATGGCGAACCTATGGCAGAGGTGGCACGCGGAGCCATATTTGCTGGCATGGCAGCCCTTGGCAGCCCTCAGCTCCAGTGCACATGTACGGGCCGGCTAGCTGATTTTCAGCCTTCTGGAGGGCCGGAGGAGGCTGTTTTAGCCTTCCCCAGACTTCAGGAAAGCCTCCAGAGTCTAGAGAGGGTGAAATACAGGCCCGATGGGTCAACTGGAAGTCTGTTTGGGCCATTGGGCCTGTTTTTTGCTCTCTGGGGGGTGGGTGGGCAGGGGAGGCCATTTTTGCCCTCCCCAGGCTTTAGGAAAGCCTCTGGAGCTTGGGAAGGGTGAAAATCATACACACACACACATATGGAGGTCGCTTGCACTGGGGGGTTGCTTACACATGTGCAGGCGGGGAGGTCACTTGCGCTTGCGGAGGTCGGTGGGCACAAGCGCATGTGCGATAGCATGCACACACACACAGTTTTGACACACAGTTAGAAAAAGGTTAGCCATCACTGGCATAGCATTTCCTGCTTGAGCAGAGGGCTGGATTAGAAGATTTCCAATGTCCCTTCCAACTCTTGTTATTCTGTTTATGCCTCATTCTGGGTAGGATTATGCCTTGGTTTTGATTCCTTCCTTTCCCACTCTTTAACACGCTGCAGCTGAAACGGGCTTCTCATTTAATTCAGCAGGTTTTTAATCCCCCCCCTCCCCATCCTCACAGGGCTTCTTGGATCCAGACACTAAGCAGCCCTTCCTGAACTCCAATCCCCCCCCCCCGTTTGATTTAGGTGGGGAAATGAAGTGAGCTGATCCAAGGGTGTGAGCACAATTCAACCCTGAGACGGCAGCTGCAAGGGCCAGCGGATTTCACAGCAGCCCTGAAAGACACAACGTGACAGATGTGCGGTTGCAAAAAAAAAATAGCAGAGAACAAAAGGAACGTCTGCCGCTGGGGCCCCTTCCTATGACTCAGGGCTGTTTCCCCTCAGGATGACGTGAGGCTGACACATCCTGCCTGCAAAGGGATGAAAACCCATCAGGATAAATGCAGAATTGGCTGCTGGCCGTTTGCTATTGAGCCGGCATGAAATTATTTTTCCCCCCTGGTCTGTGAGGGGAACAGAGGGGAAAAAAACAAACCCCAGATTAGAAAGCAACGTGCTTCCGTTTAATCATTCTTGAAAGTCGACTTTCTAAATCCCCGCCCATTTGGGATCACCAGACTCTTGGTGAGTTCCCATTAGTTCTTTATGCTGCTCTCTGGCACTTGGCCCAGATTGGGTCTAACCACAGTTTCCATAAGCCACAACGCCTCTGAGGCTGCACCTGTGCAGAACTCACTCCAGGCTATTTCAAGGAATGCAAAATCAGCTCATTAATTATACTGCTGGCCTCGACAGATACTTTATTAGGATCTACCAGAACAAAAGAACAAAAGAGAGAGAGAGAGGGTGAGAGCAAGAACAGGCAGCCTTCCTTCGATAGCTCAGCTGGTAGAGCGGAGGACTGTAGAAGCCTGCTTGAGTCATCCTTAGGTCGCTGGTTCGATTCCGGCTCGAAGGAAATTGTTTTTGGAGCCATTTTGTTCTCGTGCTTAAGGCACCTGTCTGGAAAACAGGAAACAGTAAGTTCTAGTCCTGCATTAGGCGCAAAGCCAACTGGTGGACCTTGGAACAGCCACTGTGTCTCAGCCCAACCTACCTCATAGGGTTGTTCTAGGGAAAGTAGGAGGAGGAAGTTGTGTTAGAAAGGAGGGAGAAGGGCAGTTCAGAAATGTAAACACAAATAAATAAATCTTTTCCCAGGTTATTAGTAAAAAATAAAGGCAGGATGCAAACTAACTATTAAATTGGAGAATACCGCCTTTAATATGGAAGCAAAGGCTTGGAGCTCTGATGCTGCCACATGACTCAAATTGAAACTTCTTCCCTACAAGACTTTTTTTTTTCATCTCCCAGCAATTACAGTCCCAAAATATGAGGTTATCTAACTTAGAGGTGGGTTCCTACAGTGCCTATTCGGTCTAGTTCGGCTGAACAGGTAGTAACTCTGGCGGACAGGTGTCCGTACCTCTTCTATGATCAGCAGCACCATCTTGATTTTCTGTTCTGCACATGCGCAGAACAATCGTCATTCAAAAAGTGTAAATTTTTTTTTTTTAATGTTGTGTGCATGTGCAGATCGTTTTAAATGAAAATGCGCTCGTGCACAGAGCAAACCTTTTTACTAGCAAACCAGTAGTAATGGCAGCCGGAACCCACCCCTGATCTAACATAAATGTATACAGATAGTCCTTGACTTACAGCCATGACTGAGCCCAAAATTTCTATTCCTACGCAGGACAATTGTTAAGCGAAGTTTGGCCCATTTTACAACCTTTCTTGCCACAGTTATTAAGCGAATCATTGCAGTTGATGAGCTAGTAACAGGGTTGTTAAGTGAATCCGTCTTCCCCATTGAGTTTGCTTGTCAGAAGATCGCAAAACGTGATCACATGACCCCGGGACCAGAGGTGGGATTCTCTCTGGTTCGGGCGAACCGGTAGAGGTGGCTGTGGAAGGCGCCGCCCACACACCTCAACGGAATACGCGAGCACTGCACACGCGCAGAAGACAGTGCGCATGCACAGACACAGTGCAGGCGCTCACATTTGCAAACCGGTAGGGAAGGTAAGTGAATCCCACCGCTGCCCGGGACACTGCAGCCGTCATAAATACATGCGTTCATTTTGATCATGTGACCATGAGGATGCTGGGGTGGGATTCAATTTTTTTTACTACCGGTCCTGTGGGTGTGGTTTGGTGGGCATGGCATGGCATGGCATGGCTTGGTGGGCATGGCAGGGGAAGGATACTGCAAAATCCCCATTTCCCTCCCGATCAGCTGGGACTCGGGAGGCAGAGAATAGATGGGGCGGGGCCAGCCAGAGGTGGCATTTACCGTTTCTCCGAACTACTCAAAATTTCCGCTACCGGTTCTCCAGAACTGGTCAGAACCTGCTGAATACTACCTCTGGGTCATACATGTGCAAAACGGCCATGTCACTCTTTTCAGTGTCGTTGTAACTTCGAATGGTCACTAAATGAACGGATGCAAGTCGAGGGTCACTTGTACTCAGATTTTACATTTTTCTCTCCATCAGTGTGTTTCTCAACCTTGACAACTTACACGTGTGGACTTCCAGATCCCAACAAGGACCTTACATGCTGCATTTTGGGATTGTGTGTGTCCAAGATACTTGGTTTAAAAAGTAGCCTAGTGAATGCCCGCGCATTTCATAGTTTACTACATCAGCCGAACCCCAACTATCTGATTCTGATTCACATACACATTCGAAATTAACCTACAGCGAATTTTATTCTAAAATAGTTTCAGAAATCCATGTGTGCCGGATGACATGGCTTCATGTGCCACCTTGAACATTCATGCCATAGGTTCGCCATCATGGCTATAGGGCTTCCCCATTTTCTCCTTCTTTCTATAAAGTGGTGTAGGAAGTTAGCACCCACCCATCTCCTAGAAGAAAGAAATATCCTAGGAAATATTGAAAAGGCAGAATATTATATTTCCCTGGATCAGAAATGGAGAAACATGTTTTTAGGCAGGAAGCCAACTCACTCTTAATAGCCACCATCTTTGTCAATGGGCCATTAAAATGCTTGAGCCAGTCTATTCTACATAACAAAGATCTCCTCCTTCAGCTCCAGGGTGATGGGATTAAGGCATGATAGTATTAGCCCTTTACCTAACTCACCACATGGCATCTGAGAACTCAACCAAACCTGGGACTCAAAACATAGCCTAGAGAATTGCCCCTGCATGGCCCTATGGGAGTCTGACAACCAATCAGAATACATTTCTTACACAGGAACAGGAAACAGAGAGGTGGGGCCAAACAGAGAGCATAAAGCCAGGAACTTTCAGCCCTTCACCCTTTTTCTTCTTCTTCACCCAACATCTAGAAGCGTGTGATCCCCCTTTTCTGTTCAGGAGCTCAAGCCATGTGATCCTGTTTCCATTAAACCATCTTTCTAAGCAGTCTCCAGTGTCTTTTTCCCCACTTGGAGCTGAACCCAGAAGGACATTTCTTCCAACAGTGGAATCTATCTTTCCATGCAAAGCAATAGTATTCAGGCCACTATGAACTTTCTTTATATGTCAAATATGCCACATGTCCTTTTTTTCTAGACCAATGGAAAGATAATCTGATCCAGTGTTTTTTAAACTTAACAAGTTTAAGAGATGTGGACTTTTCAACTCCCAGAATTCCCCAGCCAGCTTCTTGGATGAGAAGTGAAATATTTTCAAGGCGGAAAAAAAATCAAGAAAGTCCAGTTGTCTTTTGGAAAAAGCACCTTTCAGACAACCATGTCCTGGGGATTGAGAATCTCCACAGACTCCAAAGTTCTGTAAAGCATTTCTTAGCATGAAAAGGCATGGATCAACAGAGTTGATTCAGCAATTCATTAACTGAATTATGTCAAAATAAGTCTTTTTTTGCATTTTCCAACACACTGAGCCAATTTGGACCAAGTCTATGCAATCATATCCCCCCCAAGTTTAGAATGAAATATTTAAATGGCAAAGCTTTCTTTTATGCTTACAGATATTTCTCATTTACCTTCATTTTGAATAGAGTTGGGGGGGAGGGTGGCTGAGGGGACGGCGCAATGGTGGTCATGGCTGGGTGGGTGAGGCCATGGTGGATGTGACACAGAACTTGTGTCAGCGGGGGGGGGCATCTGTGGTGGTCAAGTGCTAAGGCAGGACTTCCCTGAGACCCCCCCTCCACATCCCAGGAGGACGGCCTCCTGCAGCATTCTGGCTGCCAAAAAGCAGTGCAGCCCCGCGGGCGCCCTGTTTTTGCTAGCAGAGGCACCAAGGGCCAGTCCTTTGCTATTTCCAGGCCGCCCCTGCAAGCCAGATCTAAACACCCTGCAGGCCGGATCCAGCCCACAGGCCTTGAGTTTGACACCCCTGCACTGGTTAATCATCCTCACCATTAGGAAGTGTTTCTTTAATTGTAGGTTGCTCCTCTCTTTGAGGAGTTTCTACCCATTTGTCTTGCCTTCCTTTCCATTCTCAATCTGTTAGTTGCTCCTGCAAGCAACAGAGCTGGCCTCCCCAGTCATGTGGTTAGAAAATAAATCTGGTGAAGCACGCACAAAGTATGATAGCTCAACACAGCGTGACCCACTGGAGCCTGGCCTGCTACCATGTATAGGAAGGCTGAACCAAACCCCGCCTCCCTTCCTTCTCTGGCAGCCTCTTTCCCATCTGCCACATGGAGCAGCCTGCTTAGCATTTCCTCCGCCTGCTTTTTGCAGCCTTTGTTTACAGAGGGGGACAAAAGTGTACCCCAGAAGGAAATAATAAGAGCGTTTTTCTCCCTATACCTCTGAGCAAATCCAGAAGGCAGTCCCTTTGACACGGTGCCAATCTTGTCACAATTCATCAACACTCTTAACTGATGTCTTCCGTATGTGCTAGGTTCTAATATTCATGGTTTGTGTATAAATGGAGTTGCAACCGGAGACATTTGGAGGGCACTCTGCCAGAATAGCGTGGAATAGAGATGTAGTTCAGGGGTGTGCAAACTTAGGAACTTTAAGACTTGTGGATTTCAACTCTCAGAATTCCCCAGCCAGAATTCTGGGAGTTGAAGTCCACAAATCTTAAAAGTTCCCAAGTTTGCACACCCCTGGTGTAGTTACTGGTGGCTTCCCCCTGTCAATGCTGATCAGTTGCTTCACAAAAAGTGTTTTGATTGGTGCCAGGTCTCTATAGCCTCAGGCAGAGAAGGGCTATTCTGCACTCCTCCCTCAAATGTTCTTTAAAATACAGATTTCCCAGCATTCCTTTAGGAACCTCCAATATGCAAACTCTGGTTACTCATCCTAAAATGAATCCTCTTTATCTGGAGCTTCAAAATTTGCTGTTTGTTGGGAAGATGTGTAGCTCAAAGTCAGTCTACATCTGACTTTGGGGATATTTCTTCATAACTAAACAAAAGTGTACTTTCTGTGCAGTTCACACCCCTTGCTCGCTGAGTCTGGATCTCACAAAGCAAAGCCCACATTTTGTAATTCACCTGTGCCCCATTTTGACTGGCAGACTGCTGCAGGAGGCCATTACGCCCCCCTGGCCACGCCCCCAGCCCTTCAAGATCATGGAGTTTGACACCCCTGGTGTCATAGTTAAAGGGACTGGCTTAGAAACCAGGAGGCTTGTGAGTTCAACTCCTGCCTTAGGCATGAAAGAAAGCCCATGAGGTGACTTTGGGCCAGTTACTCTCTCTCAACACAATCCACCATTGTTTTGGGGAAAATGGAAGGAGTATTAGTTAGAGATCAAAGTTAATAAATCAAGGCTGATCCTCGCCTCAATTCAAGCAGATTCGGATCTCTTGAGGACATGGCAGTAGTTGGTGGGGGGTGGGGACAGCAGGAAACCTTGAGGCTGTACACTAGACTGGGAATTTGAACTCCTGGAAGGAGAAATCTTTAACATGCCCATTAAGTTATCTGAAGAAAACGTGAAGCAAACTTTTGACTTTAGGACAGCAGAGGTTTTAGGCATCTGAGGGTTGATATAACTGAGCCATAGTTCAGTGTTTAAACACCAGCCTTTTCAGGGTAGGAGGCCAGGATCAGATCCCATTTACCCAGTGCATTAAAAAAAATTTTTTTTCTCCTGAAATCTAGGTTTTTGCCAGCACAGGGGGAGGAGATAGTGATTTAATAAAAATATTGTTCTGACCTAGGATTCCGGAGAGCATGAAGCAAACTCCTTGTCCGGACAAAAAACCCTTTTATTATTTTTCTGTGAATTCTGCTCATTCACATCCAACAAAATCTTTCAAGGGAGGATTTACACTCACAGACTTTATCTGGCTTGGAGAGCTGACAGGCTAAATATCTGCAAAACACGTCAAGAAGTCTCAAACCAATTAAGCGAACTAACTGTCTCCTGCAAACTCCACTCCCCTTTCACTCCTCTTTTATTTCCTCTGGGAGGGGGACATTCATTGTTCACCCGTGGCCTTACTCCCAAGTTGACCATTTTTTTAGCTGTTCCCTTCATCTGGCAACTCTGCGCATGCACACACTGGGAACAGGCTCCAGCTGTTTGTCTGCCTCACTGATGTCTGCCTCTGAAGGCAGCTGATAACTGGCCTACGGCTCTGGTCCCCTCTCTGCCTCTGACACAGAGCCCTCCTCAGAGCCTTCCCCAGACTCTAGGACTGGCCCACGTCCCACTCCAACCTACTCACTATCAGAATCTGCTGCCAGCTTTGCTGGCTGCTGGCAGGCAACAAATATATCATTATCTAAAATACAAATGTTATGAACATTAACATGTCAGTGGAATTCATCAGGGCAGGGGCTCATTAAGCCAACCAGCTTCTGAGAAATTGCTTATAGAAAGTCCCACCACTCATGATGGGTCAACTGGCTGGCCAACAAAATTGATCTAACAAGGCAAGGAATAAGGAACAAGGCTGCTGAATTAAATGAGAATAAGTTGGGTATATTATTTAATGCATCAACATTGTCTCTCCAGTGGTAGGTGACAAAGAACCAACAGCACTCTTTTCTGTAAAAAAAGGACTGTGTTCCCTCCTTTCCGGCATTTTTCCATGTAAATAATTTACTTCTATAGCTGGTAACAAGGGACATGGTGTATCAGTGGCTAAGACGCTGAGCTTGTTGATCAGAAAGATCGGTAGTTCAATGGTTCAAATCCCTAGTGGCACGTAATGGACTGAGCTCCCACTACTTGTCCAAGCTTCTGCCAACCTGGCTTGAAAGCACGTAAAAATGCAAGTAGAAAAATAGGAACCACCTTTGGTGGGAAGGGAACAGCATTCCGTGCTCCTTCGGCGTTTAGTCATGCCAGCCACATGATCATGGAGACCGTCTTCAGACAGCGCTGGCTCTTCAGCTTTGAAATGAAGATGAGCAGCACCCCCTAGAGTCGGGAACGACTAGCACATATGTGCGAGGGGAACCTTTACCTTTGCTGGTAACATGTTTTCCAGTCATCAGATTTCCAAATCTTAAGCAGCCAATTCCAGAATCTGCAGATTCTTCCTTTGCTCCAACTTGTTAGCCAGCCTTCCCATTGCTTTCTCTAGAGCTTACCAGTTAGGAAATTCCACTTGTTTGGGGTTTTTTTTTAATGGATGGATGAGGCTCTTCCCTCAAGGGGATTGATCAGATTCACTCAACGCAAAGGAAACATTTAAAAAAACAACTTTTATTTATGCACAGGACTTTTTCAAATATGAACAAGGATTTCTTTTAGAAGAAAAAGGAAAGAAGGCAAATGAGCGGAACAGGTGAGAAAAAAGTTGGATCAAGAAGCAGGAGAAAGGCAGGACAGAGTCCACACATCTTGGAAGTTACTGAGGTCAAGAAATACTGATATAAGGCAATCTTCTAGGGGTGACCCATCTAGCCAAAAATACTCCCATCTAGTATTTGGGGGCAGAGAGTAAATGTGTCTTATGCTCTTCCACTTAGCCACACTAACTAAATGGCCTCCCTATATTTGATGCTTGCTACCACTTAAACAACACAATGGCAGTCTGCAACAAGATGGCAAGTCATGTATTATTAAGTGAACCTGAAGCAAATATTTGGAAGGGTAAGGACCTATCCTATCATGCATTGCCTCTTTGCACATACCGAAACATTTGAACGTCCTTCATATTTCTTTTGGAGCAGACATATCCCCAACACATCTATCTCTATACCTCTTCCCTAAACAAATTTAAATCCTTGAGAGCTTACATGGCACCTTCCCTCCTTCAGATTTAATAGAATTGCTTTTTCGAGCAGCAATTAAGTGGTGTAACTTTATAGCAGCTAATTTGAATGAGGTGGGATCGAGTTTCCTTTTTAATGCATCGTGCTCTATATGGGGGGGGGTCAGCAACCTGCGGCTCTGGAGCTGCATGTGGCTTTCATCCCTCTGCTGTGGCTCCATTGCCTGTAAGCTCCACTTTCAGTTAGGACAGGTACAGGAAAAAGGACGCCATGCTAGGAGAGATGGACTTCCTGTCAGCTCCAGAATTAAATGCAGGGCATCCAGTTAGGACTTTTGTGGCTCTTAAGGTTGATGACCACTGCCCTACATTAAAATTCATTCTTAAAACATGCATGTACCTTTATGGTCCAAAACCGACACCGTCCCCAAAAAGGCCTTTAGCTTCTCTGCCTTCATTGTCAAGGCAAGTCTCGAATGTTATTTAGGACATTTTGCAAATAGGACACTTCTTTGGAACATGGATGGAATTGCAATCAAAAGAAGAGAGGTTAGCAACGTTCAATCAATAGTTCAGCTAAGATTAGGAGTAAGATTAAAGCTAAAAGTCTGGACAAATGCCCATTTTAGGGAGCAAAACAGTACTTTTGAGGCTGGTCTATTACTTTTATTTTTTTTATTTTTGGCAAGTCATGAAGCTGTGTGATAAACATCCTTAGATTTAGTCAGAGATTTGAAACACGTCAACCCCGAGTAGGCTAAGCTGGGTGGGGTGGACAGATGGGACATGAACACTGATGAAGGGGGGGAAAGAGCCAAATCCAACCCACACAATTTTTCCATTGCAGATACAGAGGGACGAATGCCTTTACGGCAAAGCCAGGAATATGAAAGGAGCAGTTGGCAGAACAAGGAAAGTGGTTCCACTTTTAAAGATATCTGCTTTCCCCTAAACAAGTCTGTTCCAAACTGCCTACTTCCTTGTTGTAACTGGAGGCCCTTAAAGCTGCAATTTCATTTGTTCGCAACAGATAAATTGGAAGGTTGGGGAATAATAAATACAATAAGAATTATAGGCAAGGAAGGAACTGCATCTTTTCCCTGTGTCTCACACAGCCTCCTCTGACCCGATTTTACTGGGTACCTGCCATGACTAAAGAAGTACTACACGTAAAAGCCAAACCAACTTTAAACCCCTATTAAGAGGCTGCCCTGAAAGAAAAGTCTGAGAAGAGAGCGGACAGGTTAGGTTTTGAAGAAGGAGAAGGAAACAGAGGGTGGAGGTACAATTTTTTTTATTTTCTATTTTGTGAAAACGTATCGAAACAGGAGTCGAAAGGGCGTGAGATTTAACCTCAGGCTTCTTCCTCCGCCTCTTCTCCAAAATCCTCCTCTTCCTCAGCTGTGGCATCCTGGTATTGTTGATATTCAGAGACAAGGTCATTCATGTTGCTCTCCGCTTCCGTGAACTCCATCTCGTCCATGCCCTCGCCTGTGTACCAATGCAGGAAAGCTTTACGGCGGAACATGGCTGTGAACTGCTCGGAGATGCGCTTGAAGAGCTCCTGGATGGCCGTGCTGTTGCCGATGAAGGTGACCGCCATTTTCAAGCCACGGGGAGGAATGTCGCACACGGCCGTCTTGACGTTGTTGGGGATCCATTCCACGAAGTAGCTGCTGTTCTTATTCTGCACGTTCAGCATCTGTTCGTCCACCTCCTTCATGGACATGCGGCCTCGGAAGACGGCGGCCACCGTTAGGTAGCGTCCATGGCGGGGGTCGCAGGCTGCCATCATGTTCTTGGCGTCGAAAACTTGCTGCGTTAACTCGGGGACGGTGAGGGCCCGGTATTGTTGGCTGCCGCGGCTGGTCAAGGGAGCGAATCCAGGCATGAAAAAGTGGAGCCGAGGGAAAGGAACCATGTTTACAGCAAGCTTGCGGAGATCGGCATTCAGCTGTCCGGGAAAGCGGAGGCAGGTCGTTACACCACTCATGGTGGCGGAGACCAGGTGGTTAAGATCCCCGTAGGTTGGAGTGGTCAGCTTGAGGGTGCGGAAACAGATGTCGTAGAGGGCTTCGTTGTCGATGCAGTAGGTCTCATCTGTGTTCTCCACCAGCTGGTGGACGGAGAGGGTAGCATTGTAAGGCTCCACCACGGTATCCGAGACCTTCGGAGAAGGTACCACGCTGAAGGTATTCATGATACGGTCGGGGTACTCTTCACGGATCTTGCTGATCAGTAAGGTGCCCATTCCAGAACCGGTTCCACCCCCGAGAGAGTGGGTCAGCTGGAATCCTTGCAGGCAGTCGCAACTCTCGGCTTCCTTCCTCACAACATCTAGGACTGAATCCACCAGCTCGGCACCTTCTGTATAATGACCTTTGGCCCAGTTATTACCAGCTCCACTCTGGCCTGAAAGGTGCAGAAGATGGGGAATAAATCATTAAATTGGGTTAGGAAGCCACTTTGACTTCTAGTTACAGTACTTCTACTTTCCTGGCCTTTTCCCATCAGATTTATATACAGATGATCTTCTTGAGTGTGCAACACTTATTCTTCAAACCTACCATAGAAGCAACCTTCAAACCCTTCATACTCATGACAGAAACTCCCTAACAGTGAGGACAATTAATCAGTGGAACAGCTTGCCTTCAGAAATTCTTGGCACTCCATCACTGGAGGTTCTTAGGAAGAGTAGACCGCCACTTAATTGAAATAGTATAGGTTTTCCTGCTTGAACAGGGTGCTGGACTAGAAGCCCTCCAAGGTCCCTTCCAGCTCTACTTTACTTTCTACTCTCTTCTCTTCTATATTCTCTTCTCTTCTCTTTCTCTTCTAACATCTTGTATGAATTCAAGTTCTGAGATCCTGGGGATACAGCCCATTTAAAATAGGGAAAATCCATCTACCATATGTTTGGAGTATAAGACGCATCGGAGTATCGGACACAGCAAGGTTTTGAAGAGGCAAATTAAAAAAAAATTTGCACTCTGCAAACCTCCCCAAAACAGCCCATTTTTTTTTTCAAAAAAAGGGCATGGATTGCCTTTAGGAGGCTTATAGAGTGCTGTTGGGGCAAAAATAAGCAAAAAACGGCCCATTGTTTGCTCATTTCTGCCCTCCCCAGCCCCCAGAAGCCCTCTGAAAGCCTCCTAAAAGCTATGTATGGCCATTTTGGTGAAGGGGGCAGCGTTTCGGGAGGCCAAAACTGATGTATTCAAGTGTATAAGATGCACCAGATTTTCAGCCTCTTTTTTGAGGGAAAAAGGTACACCTTATACTCCAAAAATATAGTATATCTATCAAGCTTCTTAATTGCCCATCTTTCTCTTAAAGGTGCTCTGGGCGGTGACAATGCACCATTTCTCTGGTTTATCATACCAGACTCGCCCACTGCAGACTGTAAGCCATGGTTTGATGGCTTAGCATGATGTGCAGTTGGTTCAGTCAAGTAGGCCTAAGCAAGTATGGCTTAGTGTGATCTATGAACCCAGTTTGCACTCAGAAAGAGCCAGTCAACACTCTTCCAATCCTTGCTTCAAGTCAAGACATTTTTGACAGGCCACCTTTCAAGACGGATTTAGAACCTGGGAAAGTATTGACATAGATCTCAAATCTTTTAAATCTGAAGCCAGTTGCTCCAGGGCTGAGGGATCTCCAGCTGCAGCACTGAGCCAAGACATTGAATCACCATGAAGTTCAATGCAATATATGAGGGCCTTAGTTATGTAATGTCAAGTCCACCATTGTGCTTCATGGTATCCTGCCATTACGCATGAGGGGGAGGGGTGATGTCCTTGGGATTTTTCCGCTTGTATTTGTACAAGCCATGGTGGCGCAGTAGTTAAGAATGCAATAGTGCAAGCTACTTCTGCTGGCTGCCTGCAATTTAGCACTTTGAATCTCACCAGACTAAAGGTTGACTCAACCTTCCATCCTTCCGAGGTAGGTAAAATGAGGATCCAGATTGTTGGGGGCCATAGGCTGACTCTGTAAACCACTTAGAAAGGGCTGTAAAACACTGTGAAGTGGGTATATAAATCTAAGTGCTATTGCTGCTGTTCGCTTTGGAATTAGGGAGGGGTCTTCGGAGATGGGATGGACCAGTTAAGATTCATTACAATCCTCTCTTGAGTGTCCTTCAAATGTCTCAGATTGCAATTCTATTTATACCCAAGCCGTAAAAATGACAGCCTAGCACATCTGGAGGGCATCAGCAGTTTAGGTATCAATGAACTGCGACAGTCCCCTGAAAATTGGTTGGGCTTCAATTCCCACAATCCTTTTTGTGCCAGCTCAGGAATTCTGGGGGTTGAAGTTCACACAGCAGAGATCTAAAACCTGGAAGGCAAAACCGAACATTCCAGAAGAAATAGCTATTCCAGCTTCTTCTGAAATTGCTTATCTTTTCTTGCCCCTCCCATCGTGTCCATGCTCTGCAAAGGCTTCTCTTCCTCCTTCCTAAATTATCAACATTCCCAAATTTGACGAAAGACATTGGTTGTTCAAACCTAGCCTAGTCCTCCTATATTTTCCTCCATCAAATGTAGTTACAAGTGGTTCCACCACAAATGCGCGCACAACAAAAGCGCGCCTGACTAAACCGTGGTGTCTAAAGCGCGGTGACAAAACCGCGCGATGAATTAGCGACTAATTAGCCCTAAAGCGCGCCGACAAAAGCGCGCCGACAGAAGTGCGTTGTAACGTAACCCTCAACCTAACCCCAAACCTAACTGTAAATCTTACCTTAAATGAAATCGCGCTTCTGTCGGCGCGCTGTTGTCGGCGCGCTTTTGAAATCGCGGTTTTAGCGCCGCGGTGTTGTCGGCGTGCTTATGACGTTCGCGCTTTTGACGGGTCATGGTTACAAGTAACAAAGGATGCAAGGAATGAGGTAGATTCTTACCAAATACAAAGTTATCTGGTCGAAATATCTGTCCAAAAGGTCCAGAACGCACAGAGTCCATAGTTCCTGGCTCCAAATCAACCAAGATGGCACGAGGCACATATTTGCCACCTAGACAAAGAAACAAAAAACAGGTGTAACAAAAAGTCCATGGCAGTAACAAACTCAGTGTCATGCCTGCAAGCCATCTTTTCTTTTGGACTTCAGGCCTGCCACACTTTCTATTTTCTATTGTGGGAAAATGGGAGGGAGGATTATATGGAGTTGGGTGATATGTAGCCATAATAACATTCTTCTTAGAAAGCCAAGGTCATCTTTGTCTTTGCACCTGGCTGGAAGGAATCTGTTTTTGTGGCAGTGGAAGATTGGACCATGTGATGAACTTGTGGGTGGGGGCAGGATCTTGAACTTTCAACTGGGTGAGGAAAACCTGGAAGTTTTCAGATTTGGATTTTCCCAGATGTGCCAACGTAGCTCTTTTCATCAATTGGAACTTTGAGCAAACTTTTGCTCTGACTGATTTAATTTTGGATGCTATTTGGAACCCTGACATCATGTTTTCTCTGATGAAAAATCAAATTACAGTTGAGTTCTAGCTATCAAGTAGCTTGCTTTTGCCCAGTTGTTAAGATTTCAGGAGAGGCTGAGCGTTGGTAAGGCAGTCAAAGAATTAAAGGAGATTAGGCATTCCTTAACTATATAGCAAGGGGCCTCCAAACTTGGCAACTTTGTGGAATTCAACTCCCAGAATTCCCCAGTCAGCACAATATGGCTGGCTAAGGAATTTTGGGAGTTGAAGTCCACAAGCTTTAAAGTTGCCACGTTTGGAGATCCTTGATATATAGGATGGGTGGAAGTGAACACAGAATGGGTATCAAAGGTACAAAAAAGAGGGTGAGGGGAAAAAAGTGGCATTTCAATATGGTATTACAAATATTACAAAATAGTCAACTTTCCAATACTTGTTGGCGTGTACCTTTCTCAATCCAATTTATTAGGCTGTCTTTGTAGAGTAACATTATGTTTAATCCTGAGCCAGGCTTTTTCATTTAATACAAGTAGTCCTCAAATTACAACCATAATGGAGCCTGCCCATTATGATCACAGGTTTCACAACTAGTTTTATGTCACATAATGGACCCAATTTTACATTTTTTTTGCAGGAGTTGTTAAGTGAATATGGCGGTCATAAAGCAAATTCCATGGTCATTAAGCAAATCCATGGATTGCTATGGAGGAGTGGTTTTGCCAAAAATCGGAAGTACCAATTTTCAGAAAACTGTCGTAAAATGCAATCACATGACCATGAGATGCTGCAAAGTCTCAAATGCAGCTGTGTTGCCAAATGCAGTGGTCACCACCTGAAAAGGGAGTTTTGGTTCTGAGTCATAAGTCCCCTTTTTGGGGTCGGTCATAAGTTAAGTGTTAAGAAATAACGCTTAGAAGCTTACTTTTACGTTCACATTAATGAATATTGAGATTCTTCGCAAACTTGGACTATAACTTCCCACCCATATACTTATTTCTATGTTCCTCTCACATTAAATTTTAATGTACAAGAATGTAACAGAAAGAATGATTCTAGAGGAAACAATGAAATTCAACAAGGGTTCATATTTATTTGTTGGAAAACATTTGGGTCAAATCATGCCAGTACAGTGAGGGAGGAGGAAGAGGAGAGGAAGGCTTACCAGTGGCCTCATTGTAGTAAACACTGATGCGATCCAGTTGTAGATCACTGTCACCATGGTAGGTTCCAGTTGGGTCGATTCCATGTTCATCACTGATCACTTCCCAGAACTTCCAAGGATAAATAAAAAGAGAAAAATTTGGGTTAGGATGGTGGTGGTGGTGGGGAAGCTGTATTTACAAAAGAAAGTATGATCTTTCACCCACTTCCCTTTTCCAGGGTATATGCCAATTTTCCATTCTTAGACTAAGAGACATACATTAGACTAAGAGACATACATTCTTAGAACAATCTGCCAAGAAATTTATCTGCCCAACACTGCGAGACTTAAAAAGTCCCCAAGTTTCCATATCTTAAGAGAACCTCTCGACACTTTATACTTCCCGTGCTACTAGTCAATTTGGAAGCTGCTTTATACAGGGCCCAAACATTTTGGACGCAGAACAAGGAAGCTGTGAAGAGATGCTATACATGTTTTCCATTCGGAAGACCCCTTTAAATGCTTGGTGTCTATCTCCAGTATGAAAGAAGGAAGGAAGTCCACAAAATCTCTACCCTAACTAGAAATCACCACTCTTCCCTAATCTGGTGCCCAGCTGTGATGGGATGGATCTCCAGCCAGCACCCCCTATTGGTAGATAATTCTGAGGATGATAAACCATCTGGAAAACAACAGACCATCAAAATGAGGAAAGGAACCCCAAAGAGAGGCCTTCTCAGAGGACAGGGCGGGAGAAAATACAAGGATCTCTGGCACAAAATCATATTTTTGCATAGACCTAAAAAACAGAGACATCACCCTGCCAACAAAAGTGTGTGTAGTCAAGGCTATGGTTTTCCCAGTTGCAATGTATGGCTGTGAAAGTTGGACCATAAGAAAGGTTGAGCGCCAAAGAATGGAGGCCTTTGAACTCTGGTGCTGGAGAAGACTCCTGCGATTCCCTTGGACTGCAAGGCGATCAAAGCGGTCGGTCCTAGAGGAGATCAACCCTGACTGCTCTTTAGAAGGCCAGATCCTGAAGATGAAACTCAAATACTTTGGCCACCTAATGAGAAGGAAGGACTCACTGGAGAAGAGCCTTATGCTGGGAATGATTGAGGGCAAAAGGAGGATGAGGAGGCAGAGGATGAGGTGGCTGGATGGAGTCACCGAAGCAGCTTAAATGGGACTCCAGGGGATGGTAGAGGACAGGAAGGCTTGGAGGAATGTTGTCCATGGGATTGCGATGGATTGGACACGACTTCACAACTAACAATAAATTGGCTGCACGCAGCACCTTTGAGTCAAAAGCTCTCCGTCTTCAATGGCAAGATGAGTGAATTCAAGATATGGTTAGAATTCATTGCTGTTCCCTTTACAGTTCCAAGCTGGAATCTGGGCATCGTTAAGTAGACTTCAGGGCTCTGCTCCCATCCAGGCTTGGACATGCAATTACAGGGAAAACAACACGAATGCAAGTGAGAAGGATTAATTGTTTATTTTAAAAGGCCCAACCATCCTAAGGCACCAATGATCTTCACGTTAATCACAGTCCTCTTTTTAAAAGAAGCAACAAAACGTCCCTTCTCAAAGGACCGAGGGGCTGAGTAAGCAGCTGTAATGGCCATATACAAGCTCTGCTTTGTTCTGCTGAAGGCCAGGCTTCATAAAGTAGCTCTTAGCTGCAGTGTAAATCGTGTCTGTTGGCTTTTCTCTTCCCCCATCCATCCATCTTATAGGTGCGGACTACATCTCCCATCATCCCATCTTTAGAAAACAACTGTCCCTTGCTTATTCATCAGAGGGCTTCTGCCACCTACTAGAAGATCTGATGGACCTGCCAGAATTCTTAGCCTTCAGTTTGAAAGGGTCTCTTATCACTTATCTCCTTATGAAGTATATGAGCTGAGGAATGGGTCCTTTAAAAATGTCTTTGAAGACTGTCCTTTAGTGAAAAAAGACTTCACTAAATTAGCTTACAACTTGTTTTAATGGATTCCATTTGTTCTGCTTTGGTTTTAACGGGAAAAAAAAATTCTTCCAATCTTAAGGAGAATTTCTCAATAGTTTGCATCTCGGCTTATGATTTAGCTCCCAGAAATACCCAGATTGGAAGAGTCTTTGGGTGATGCTAGAAAGGAAAATGTGGGATTCTGAGGGCAGAAAATAGTTGCCTATTCACAAAATGGCTGCCATTTATATGGTGATCCGTGACAAAACAATATAAACTGGTGGTTCTAGTGCAGGGGTGTCAAACTTGATTTCATTGAGGGCCACATCAGGGTTGTGTTTGACCTGGGGGGGGGTGCATGGCCAGCATGACATCAACTCGTGTTGGGAGGCAACTGTGGTGGCCCCCAGATCTCTGCCAGCGAAAACAGGCTTCCAAGGTCAGTTTTCGCTGGCAGAGGCACTGCAGGCTGGTCCTTCACTGTTTCCAGGTGGCCCCACAAGCCAGATCTAAGCACCACGCAGGCCGGATCTGTTCCCTGGGCCTTGAGTTTTGACACCACTGTTCTAGTGTTTGGATCACATCTTCATCCATTCTAAGCTTAGCCTCGCCCCATCTCCTTTCTTGGGGGAGAGGTCAGGTGTCTTAGGAGTTATGACGGCTAACCTCTGTCATTGCGTGCCAAAACCCCACCCCCATAATGCAATGCACATGTGCCCCCCACTGCGCATGCGTGCCTGACCCCCCTGTGCTCCCCCCATGCCTGCACTCTGCCTCCCCTCCCCCAATTTTAGGCTTCCAGGTTGATGCAGGCCCAAAATGGGGTGCAGGGGGGGCACCGTGCGATCCCCAAAAATGCAATGCGAACACCTCCCATGCATGCACCCTTCCCCCGCACATGAGTGTATATGTCCCCCATGTGCATGTGCGCAGATGCAGAAAAACAAGCTGGCCAGCGGGACACATACGTGGGGTGGAGCTCAGCTGGGGTAACAGCTGGTGCCCGCAGAGAGGGCTCTGCGTGCCATAGGTTCACCATCTATAGGAGCTAGATGATAAGACATCTGACCTTATTTCCTAAGGATATCTCTGGGGCATACATGGAACCCAGAGGCATTCTAAGGGACACTAAATAAAGGTATTGCCCATACTCTTTTTCTGGTTATGATGGACAAGGTCTTCGTGGATGTCAGGTTGGGGAATACTAGCCTAAGAACAATCCTAAGAGATGACATATTTCAGGGGAGGGATGGTCTCTTAGAGCAGACGGCCCATCAATTGAAATCTTCTCCCCTTCAGAAACTGAGCAAGATTTTAAGGTTGTATGAGCTCTGCTCAACAGTCCAGGATTCCAACTCTTTCTGTCCTTGGCTTAAACAGGTTTTACTGCTTATTAAAATAAATCAATATCCCAAACCTTTGACTATTTACAGCACTCACATGCAATATTTCAGTCCATTAACCCAACTACAGCAATAAAACTAAATTGACTAACCATCCATCATAATGGGAGGTATGTTTCCGTATCCTTAGGAACACGTGTTACAAGCCAGCGAGTTATTATCAATTTAATGCATAGCTAGTTATTCATTTAACATGTTTGGCTCAGTATGTAGTGCAAGCCCAGCTCCAGTTTTTATTAAACCCAACTGACCTAACATGTACCAGGATATGCTAAATTAGAAAGATTACAAGACTGAATCCATATAAAGGTAATCCTCGACTTACAACAGTTTATTTAGTGATGATTCAAAGTGAAAACAGCACTGAAAAGTAACCAACTCTTTTTCACACATATGACCATTGCAGCATCTCCATGGTCATGTGATCAAAATTCAGGTGCTTGACAACTGACTCATATTTATGATGGTTACAGAGTCCCTGTGTCCTTTGGATGAACAAAGTCAATGGGAAAGCCACATTCATTTAACAACTGTGGCAAGAAAGGTTGTAAAATGGGGCAAAATTCACTTAACAAATGTCTCGCTTAACAGAAATGTTGGGCTCCATTGTGGTCGTAAGACAAGGACTTCCTGTACAACTGCTTCGTTCTGCATTAGGATATTAAGGTTCCTGACTCATCTTCATGTATGGCAAATAGCTTCTACTCTCTTCCCCATTTGAGGGAAGTCATTGTAGCTACTCAAAAGTAGCAGAGAAAAAGTAGAATCATTCCTGGGGAGATGAAAGGCAAATGGAAGATTTTTCACTATTTCACTTCAAGCCAGCTTTTAAAAATGGACCAGGATACTTAACAAAAAAATCTAGAATTTGATCCAAGCAGGCATCTGCTGACTTGTAGGAGCTGAAATTCAGTACATTCGGGGAGGGAAAACAGATTGGGGAAATTACTCTACAAGACTTGGAATTTACCACACATCTGTATGCCTGCTTTGACAGAATAGGGGATAATTAAAGAACTAAAAACATCCATTTCCAATTTAGTGTCTCTCTATTGGCTGGAGATTATAATTATAGTAGGCAGAGAAAATAGTCTTAATATTCCAATTTCCCCGAAAAGCCTAGGGAGAATTTAATTCTGCAACAATTCAACATCAATTGCAAAGCTGAGTAGGTGACAAAAATGCTAACAATACAGAGGCAGCTTCTAAGCACTGGACTATTTTCCAATGCTACAATCAAATTGTAGGTTATTGCAACTCCTTTGTATTAAAGTGTTACGTATTTGTGTGCTATTTCCTATACTCTATTCATAGATCAACTCCTGGATTAAAGGCCATCTCACACTTCTCCTAAGTGTCCTGTCTTATCTATTTAAAGATGAGTCACCTCATCTAAGCTGGCTCTATTGGGGCAAAGTGTGGAGTGTAGAGCAAGAATTGGCAATGACACATTAGCTAAACAATCAGCCACGCTAGTTATAGGATCCTTGGTGCTCCTTGAGCTCGGTTGTTTTCTTGTAGATGTTTCACTACCCAACTACGAAAAGATGGTGTTACCTAGTGCCTGCTTGTGTATAAAGCCCAGATTCCCTCATTTCTAAATTTTCTTTTAAAAGGTAACGTTTTATCCCAGAGTAGCAGTTAAAAGTTGCAGAGCTTGTCAGCGGGAAAGCTGACAGTTGGGTTCGAGACCCCACAACAGAATGAGTTTCCATTCCTGCCCCAGCTCCTGCTCACCTAGCAGCTCAAAAGCATGCAAATGCGAGTAGATAAATAGGTACCATTTCAGTGGGAAGGTAACAGTGTGCCATTTTGGTGTATAGCCAGGTGAGTCACATGACCATGGAAAATGTCTTCAGGCAATGCTGGTTCCCACGGCCAAGAAACTGAGATAAGCACCATGCCCAAGAGTCAGTCAGACACAACTGGACAGGCAAACTTTAAATGATGAACAGTGACTTTTTCCTTTTGGATCCAATTGCTTTAGTGTTACCTAAAAGAAAATTTATGGGACACGGTGGCTCAGGGGCTAAGATGCTGAGCTTGTTGATCAGAAAGGTTGGCAGTTCTGCAGTTCAAATCCCTAGCGCCGTATAACAGTGAACTCCCACTACTTGTCCCAGCTTCTGCCATTCTAGCAGTTCAAAAACACGTTAAAAATGCAAGTAGATAAATAGGGACCACCTTTGGTGGGAAGGTAACAGCGTTCCATGTGCCTTCGATTTAGTCATGCCGGCCACATGAAAACGGAGATGTCATTGGACAGCACTGGCTTTGAAACAGAGATGAGCACCGCCCCCTGGAGTTGGGAACGACTAGACATATGTGTGAGGGGAACTCAGAAGGAAGCAGGGGGCCTTCTCTAAATCCTCAGTAGGATCCATTTCAAGATGCAGAAAAACAACCTCTTTTTCACTCTCCAGGCGGTGACTATCAGTGATGAAGAAAAGAAACATTCCAAGCATTTTTTGAAAACTAGTAATGGTTGATTTAAAGGGCACTGGGCCCCACGAACAGCCTCCATTCATCCCTGCCCTTTTGTCCCTCAAAGGAACAAAGACTTGGAAGGAAAGAAGCAATTTCTGGAGGGATTGTTTTTGCTCCTTGCAGTATCTGTAAGGCAAAACTTGCTTAATAATGTCCAGCGGAATATGCAGTCTTTGAGATGTTGAAACCTTCTTACAGGGTTCATGCAAACTTTAACTTAACCTTGCAAAACAACATGGCTAACATGTTTTAGCCAGTAATTGTTTACCTGTGTAAAAATCTAGCTCCTTACCGGAGTATAAGACACACCAAAGTTTTGAAGAGGCACTTTTTTTAAAAAAAAAGTTTTTGCATTCTGCAGACTTTCCAAAAACAGCCTGTTTTTCACAAACAGGCCCATTTTTTGTAAAACAAAAGGAGGGGCATGCATAGCCTTTAGGAGGCTTGTAGAGTGCTCCTGGGGGTTGGGGGGGGGGGCAAAAACGAGCAAAAAAGACCCAATTTTCGTGAAAACAGGCCCATTTTTTGTCAAAAAGGGGGCATGCACAGCCTTTAGGAAGGTTATAGAGTGCTCCTGGGGCCTGGGGGGCAAAAACGAGCAAAGACCAGCCCATTTTTCGCTCATTTTTCCCCACCCCAGCACCCAGGAGCACCCTATAACCCAGCCATCTTTGCAAAGGTGGCAAGGTTTTGGGAGGCTAAAAAATGCTATATTCAGTCTATAAGATGCACCCTGATTTTTATCCTTTTGGGGGAGGTGCATCTTATACTCCGAAAAATACGGTTGTTCATAGCATGTCTTCTGACTCCAACCCACTTTCTCCACTTTCAATATAAAAGTTCCTCCTTATAAGAGCAGACACAAAGGTGCACAATCCTCTTTAGGGCAGGGGACTCCAACATCGGCAACTTTTAAGATTTGTGGACTTCAACATGGCTGAGGAATTCTGGGAATTGAAGTTGAAAATTGAAATTGGAATCCTGTCTTAGGGTTTATAGACAATTTGGAACGTTCAGACCAGCACTGATTGATACTTTCTCAAAATGCCTGCCATGTTGTGTCTATTCAAAAATGGCTGCCATAGCAAGCATCTTTGTCCCAAAATGCCCATTGATTAGAAGGCAAACAGGTGGATTTGTTCCCCAGAACCCTTAAGAGATATTCTTCACTTTTTTTTTTGCATTTCTGCGCAGGCAGATGCATTCCTATTCATAATGTTTGCATTCTACTGTTGCCATCCAACGTT
This sequence comes from Thamnophis elegans, assembly GCF_009769535.1. Classification (NCBI taxonomy): domain Eukaryota; kingdom Metazoa; phylum Chordata; class Lepidosauria; order Squamata; family Natricidae; genus Thamnophis; species Thamnophis elegans. Next base: position 149,942,813 of record NC_045542.1, on the reverse strand, counting down.
TTTATTTTCTATAAATGTCCTTGGGATAATGTTATATGTCAAAACTCTTCTTGAAAATAAAGTTGCCAAGAAACACTTGGTTTGCAACCAATTATTTTTCATTAAAAGAATCCAGAGTAAAAAATGCAGAACTAGAGAGGAGGAGGGAGGAGACGAGGAAACATGTAGGTCCCAGCAGAAAGATTTATCCGCACTATCATGTTCTCAGATATATCTTGCTCTCTGGGCTGAAATGCCTGTTCCTCAAATAAATTGCTCAGTCCTTCTCTGAAATTACTTCATCCATGAAGCCAAACAGTAAAAGAGGAGGGAAGCATTTAAGCAAATCCAGAAACCTTTGAACCACAGATTGCACAGGAATGGCTCAGTAAGCAAATCAGTGGACAAGTAAAAGCTGAAAAAAACCCTATTAAACGACACAGCAGATCCAATGTGTTTCCTCCCCGCCCACAAATTCTATGGAAGTCTCATAACCAAAAATCCTCCTTTTAGAGATCCTCCAACCCAATGTTTTTCAGATAAATGAGACTTTCAATTCCCCAAATTCGGGAATTTGTCAATCCCCAAATGCCAGACTAATATAAAAGCTGCACTGATCTGTTCAGGAAAATATAAGAAGCGATTCAAATGCAGCTCTAACCTCCCCTGTCTTCTCCCTCTTTATGTGAGGATTAATAAAACCAACCTACCACACAAAGTTTTTAAAGAATAAGAAAGTAAACTCTCCTTCAATCTAAGTTGACTCTTGGCCATTTCATGAATATGCCCATGTAATTTTGTGGCTGACAATATAGAAATTACTTTTTACAGGCAGTCCTTGACTCATGACCATCTATTTAAGGCCTGTTCGAAGTTATGACGGCATCGAGAAGTGACTTAAAACTGGTCCTCGCACTTAGGACCATTGCAGCATCCATGCAGTCATATGATCAAAATTCAGGCATTTGCCAATATATTTATGGTGGTTGTAGCGTCCTGAGTTCACCTGTGACTTTTCTCAGGATTCCTGACAAGCAAAGTCAACTGAGGTAGCAAGATTTGCTTAACAACCATACAATATTTTAAAATGACCATAGCACAAGTTCATAAAATTAGGTGCCACTCACTTCAAGAGCTATGGTAGCACAGTGGTTAGAATGCAATATTGCAGGCTAACTCTGCCCACTGCTAGCAGTTTGATTCTGACTAACTATAGGTTGACTCAGCCTTCCATGGTCAATAAAATGAGGACTTGATTGTTAGGGGCAATTTACTGACACTATAAACCACTTAGAGGGCTGTAAAAGCGCTATGGAGCAGGGTTTTTTTTTAAAAAAACTTTCTTATCTACTTAACAGGCCAGGAACTTGATGGAGGCTTATTATTCATATACTCACCCAGTCTAGCCCTCATTATATTCCAAAAAGCAAGGTTAGATTCTTGAGATAATACAGGCAAGGGACAATCTAATCCCTTTTCTTTGCATATGTCTTCCAAATACCTTATACCCACGTCATCTCTAGAGTAATGTCACATTGGTTAATAGTTAACATAAATTACCAATGTGTATACACCATTATTCCTATTAGAATTCAATTATCATGTGTGAGTTATAACTTAATTTTCATCCATTCTTCCAATCCAGAAAACTTCATCTTAGAGATTCGCAAGCCCTCTGAGGCAAAGGGGCAGAGGAAGACAAAGGGGAAAGACAATGATCAGAAAATTGTCTTCTTTCCACAAAAATTTGGGAATCCAAAGTATAAAGTATTTTAGAATGGTAGTTTAAGAGAAATGACAGAAGAGTATGGGTATGCCTGGACTTACCATCATAATAGAGCCCAAAATTTCCATTGCTAAAGCAAGACACTTGTTAAATTTTGAGTTTTGCCCCATCTTACATTTCTTGCCAGTTAAGTGAATCACACGATTGTTGTAATGCGGTTGTTAAGTAAACCTGGCTTCCCAGTTGACTTTGCTTGACAGAAGAGAAGCTCTCCAAAGTTGATTATTATATGATCAACTGGGACACTGCAACCATCCTAAGTATAGGGCAATTTCCAAGTCACAGGGATGCTGCCATTGGTTGTTTAGGTGTAAAAAATGGTCCTAGGCCACTTTTTTTCAGTGTCCTTGTAACTTCAAATGGTCACTAAACCAATGGTTATAAGTAGAGGACTACCTGTAAATCACACAGGTGCTGTTGGGTTGGGAAGATTAACAGTGAATTAGCAATATTTGCAGAGCTTCTGGTTGCCCAGTTCTGGTTAGGATCATGGAATTTACTTTATTATTTATTTACACATGTTCCTCAATTTATGACTGGTTATTTACAAGTAGTCCTCGACTTACAACCACAAACGTGACTGGAAATTCATGAGAATCGGATCATAAGTTGAGGCACCCATGACCGGACCACAATATTACAACCCTTTTTTATAACAGTTGTTAAGTGAAATCAGATAGTTAGTTATAAGTCTGAATCCATTCTCCTGAATGGGCGTTTTTTGACAGAAACCGTCAAAAAAAATCACAAATTGTCACGGGACAGGGGATTCTGCAACCATTTGTGAAAGTGAATTGGTTGCCAGATGCTCAAAATGCAGCCATGTGACTGCCAGGGATATGTGACATTTCCCGAAAGCTGGAAGTACATTATAGGCCATAAAGCACCTTTTCTGAGGAATTTCTAACTGTGAATGGTCTTTACATTATATACCCCTCAAGCAGACTTTTTGTCTCAAAACGGAGTGCTTGAGATAATGCAAAATGCTCCCCTTTGCAAAACCTAGCCCTTAGCATAGCCCTGAGCCACACTTCGTAAATAAAATTTGGAAAATTTGTGTGCTCATCCATTAGTGATTCCTTTAAAACCGCCTCACATTTTCCTGGGACAATGTGACAGACTTTGCTACAAATTCTGGGAAATGATGCAGTTGCTTTAAAGAGCTGCACAAAGGAGCTGGACTCATAGCCCACTCCCTTTATTCCAAAACACCCTTTTTGGAATCCAATCCAAGGCATCGCACAGCCTGGCACAATAACTTTCTTTCATTGACAGTGTTGCTAAGGGAGCAGACAATTGGAGACGGTTACAATACAATGAATAAGGCTAGTAGTGACTGGCTACTATGCAGACAGTAATTCAAGGCAGTATTCAGTATGGGAAGTGCAAAATTCATGGATCCAAATAAGGAATATACCAGAGAAGTTATATTTTTTTTACCTTCAAAACACAAAAGATGTGCATTTTGATGGTTTTTAGAAGTAAATATCCCCAACCAGGAGTGATTTACTGTCCAAAACCACTTATCTTCTCCCAAAATGGTACAGTTCAAGAAGAAGTTAGGAAAACACTGCAGGTCCAGAATGTTCCTATCTTGGATCAATGAATTCTGCATTTCCTTAACATTCAGGGATTTTAAATCATAGGCTTTCCGTATTTTTCAGAGTACAATATGCACTGGAGTATAAGATGCACCAAGATTTTGACGAGGCAAATTTTTACAAAAAGGTTTTTGAACTCTTCAGACCTTTCAAAAACAGGCCAGTTTTTCATCAAAAAACGGCATGAATAGCCTTTAGGAGGCTTGTAGAGTGCTCCTGGAGGCTGGGCAAAATTGAGCAAAAAAAAAAATGACCCATTTTTCATTCATTTCTGCCCTCCCCAGCCCCCAGGAGCACTAAAAGCCTCCTAAAGGCTATGCGGTGGGGTTTCGGGAGGCAAAAATTGCTGTATTCAGTGTATAACATGCACCCATTTTGAGATTTGCCATGCTCTACCAGTTGAAGCATTAGGAAGATAACCACAGTATCTCCACCATTGCTTTAAAGAGGTAGTGACAGGATCCATTGTTAAAATTCTGAAATCAGTAAAAACTTCTTCATTGCGACCCTTATCATAATCATCCTACTTGAACATCTTTGAAGATGTGTGGACTTCAATTCCCAGGCTGGGGAATTCTGGGAGTTGAAGTCCACATGTTTTAAAGATGCCACGTTTGAGGAACACTATCACAACCATCTCGTCAAATTAATTCACTGCGGAATGAAGCTTTCCATTGATGATTATAGATTGAAACCCACCAATTTGGGTTAGGATGAAGGTATTTTTTTAAAATTTCTTGGAAAAACTAGAGTGAATGACTGGACTATCGTTCCTACTTAATGAGAGATTGGAACCTGAATCTCCCCATTTCTAGCCCCAGCATTTAATTTACATTATTTCAACTTCACACTGGCTCTCATAACCACCATCAATTTTTAAGAAGTTCATTCAAGATGCTCAGAATCCTATGAATAACATCTCCTTTGCTTTCCTAAAATTTCCAGTTCTGTGTGTGGATAGTCAAATAACTTAACAGAATAACAGAGTTGGAAGGGACCTTGGAGGTCTTCTAGTCCAACCCACTGCTCAAGCAGGAGACCCTATACTATTCCAGACAAGTGGTAGCCCAATCTCTTTTTAAAAGCTTCCAGTGATGGGAGGAGGCAAGCCATTCCACTCGTTAACTGTTCTCACTGTTAGGAAATTTCTCCTTAGTTCTAGGTTGTTTCTGGGGGTAGCAGAATCAATAGCTCTTTTATAGTATCCAGCTTCTAGCATAATAAGCTTGCCACTGACTAGCAACTAATGAGGGGGTGTGGCCCACTGACTGCATATATATAATTTAATATATATAAATAAATAAATATATATACACATACATATACATATTAAGGATTATAATGAAATATAACTTCCATTCATTAGAATACTTATAACATTTTACTCATGTATATTTATGTATGAATATATGCCCTTGTAGACATTTCTTTCTTTCTGTAGTTTTATGTTAGGTTTATTCCCCCGCTTTCTCTATATCATTCTGTAAAGGTTTGTTTGTATTCAATTAATGATTTTTTTTAAAAAAAAGTTTCTATTTCTTGTATGCAGATTTTAAAAATCTTCGTTCAGTCATAAGAGCTTTAGTTAGGAAGAAGTATGTGTGTTGTAGTTTTAGAAGCAATTTTGCCTTCATAGGGATATCTCCCCCTCCCCAAAGCAGATAATAATGGTACCATTTATTATAAGAAATGCAAGAGATATAATCCTAAAATAGTAAGGTTCCTTCGTAGTTTGTGACCAAAGACAGCTGACAAACCACAGAACAAAACTGTTGTACTCTGTGCCTAAGAGGATTTCTTCCAATGGGCTTGTTCTTCCCAATGTAAATCACTTTGTCTTCAATTTCAGGTGTTTTTATAGGCACTATTTGGGGGGGGGGGGGGAACCTTGGCTCCCAGGCTCTCCTATTTGCTGGCCAAACACACCCAAGGCACTGCAGATACATAAATTTTTAAATACACTAGTGGGGAGGAAGGTGGGGAATTGGGTCTAGCCCCACCCTGATTGCAGATCTAATGGGGGGGGTGCATGCAGACAGATACTGGACCAAAAAGCCAATGCACACCATTGGAATGTGCATGGAGATTCCAAAGCTACGAATTTTAGAATTCCAGTGAGAAGATATTGTTCTAAAGGATCATGAGTGGAGATTCTTTCTTTCTTGGAAAAAGAAATGATGCTGCTCTTTATCTAATAGAGAAAGCCTGCAGCTCAGTTAGTGGAATCTGCTTTTAATTCATCAGGTGCCAACAAAAAGCTGCAGACACACCCTCACGCATGCCGAAGTGGATGCGTATACCGCAAGGTAGGTCATGTAGAGGTGATCAGGGTGGGGCAGCTGGGAAGGAGCAGATACTGGATTAGCACCAGATGGATCTTGGAATACATCTTAAAGGCTACAACAGCCTTCCAGGAACAATGCAGCATTTTGGAAAATGAATAATGATCCCTGGTATTGATTTTTCTTTCTCCCCGCCCCCGAACATCAAATGCACCATAGAAGAGTTTACCAGAAAGAGAACAAAGCATACAGGTCCAGAAACCAATTTTCTCATGGTATCGCTATCATTTACCACAAACACAGTGCAGGTGCTGAATTATTTTTACTACTCCTAAATCCCCTATTCCATAATGTCTAAAATTATATAGCATGATCTAGGTCAGGAAAAAAAGGGGGAAGACAGGGAAAATAAAAGGATGAGTTATGCGTACAGGAGGACAATTTCTTGTGAGAAGAATTTCCAAGATAGGAAAGCTAATTTTAACTTCAGTCCTAAGAATATCTTTAATCTTTTGATGCAAGTAGCACAATGGAGAAAAAACTGACTACCATCACAATGGATATCAAAAGATATACACACACACACACAGTACAGTATATATACTATACTATATAATTATAGTATAGAATATTATATACTATACTACTTGGTACAATGTCCTAATTTTAGGGGGGGGGGCTTAACAAGTGGCAGAAAACCAGCTTCACTAAGGATGTGGGGTAGAGCATAACCAAGAAGATTCTGAATTGTTGCAACACACAACTGTTACAAGTGACTTTCTCTGAAGGCCTGGCTGAGCATCCTTCGTGCCTTTCAACATGGATGTAGAGCAGTCGGAAGGGACCTTTAGAGGTCTTGCAGTCCAACCCCCTTGGCTAAGGCAGGCAATTGGAATTTCTCACACATCCAGAGATTTAAGAAAGCAAGGATTTTTTTTTAGAGATAGGGTGTGTTTTTTTAAGTTTTTATGCTGCTTCAGAAGCCCATTGATGAGACATCCCATGTCCCAAACCCAGAAAGATGGAGGGAGTCTACCCTGGGAGGTTGGGGAAAATGGTGGGTGGGCACTGACAATCTGCCATTGTCTCTTAGCTCTGATCTCCCAGTCTTTTTAAGCCTGCTAAGCTGAAATACAACTAAAGGGTTTCTTCATCCCTCGGGTTCATCCCCACTTTTTAGGATGACCTATTTTATTCCTTTCTACAGCCTTAAACAAGGGAGAGCTGGAAGATCCCAACAAGCTTTGTGAGGGAGGCGTTTCTGATCGTCGGGATTTCCAGCCATTTGACTGACTGCAGGTGACAGCAGGCTGGCAGGCTCACAAAAATAACTCATCCCCCCACCCCCCAAAAAAGGAAAATGCGTGTTTAGTAAAAGAGATCTGGCACATTACAATTACAGCTCTTCTGCGAAATCTCCACTTCCAGCCACGTTTGCTGTTGCTGCTAGAAAACGCCTCGCTGACATCTCCGCCCCCCCCAACGGGGCGTTGTTCCCCCCTCCCTTTCTGCTTTCTGAGACCCACCCGGCCATTACAGCGGCCATTACACGCGCCCACAAAACCCCGTGTCTGCAGCTGCTGCAGGCGGCAAGACCGAGCTGGAAGGAGAGCTGAGACGGACAGAGAGACAGGGAGAGGGTGGAGGGAGGAAAGAAGGGAAGGAAGGAGGGAAAGAGTGAATGGAGGAGGGAGGGAGGGAGACGCGAGCGCGCCCGGCGGCCATGTGCTTCCCCCGACTGCAGACAAAGACGGCTGGAAATGGTGGGCGGGTTATTAAAAAAAAGGGTGGGGGACCGAAGATTTGGCGCCAGTAATGGCATCCGTTCTGCAGCAGAGGAAGTCGGTTTAAAAAAATTAAAAATGAACCCATTGCACTGATCGGACTTTGCAAGCCAGCTTTCCTCAACTTGGCGCCCCCCCCCGATACTCTGGACTCCAGCTCCCATCATCCACACACACATTCTCAAGCATGCTTGCGTATAAGGGGAGGACGAGGGAGGAAGCTCAAGACGACTGAAAACTCGTTACAACGGGTTTTTTTTTACGCTAGGAGGATTTCCCTTTCTAAGCAACTTTTTTCCCCCTTTTGTAACATTTCAATCCTCGGAGTTGCAACAAAATTACTGGAGGCCGTGGTTGGTTTTTTTCTTTCTCCTGGCTTAATCCAAGGTTATTTATACTAAGAGGTGGTGCTCCGGCGGTTTGGCGTGAAGCAGGGTTTCATTTCAAGCCAGGATCTAATGTCAAATAGGGACGTAGAGGTCACGGAGCCTCTCGACACTCGAGTCCCTTTTCTAAATTTAAAAAAAGGGGGGGGGGATTTCCCCGAATTTAAATGCTCTTTTATTAAATCCTAACAAAAATGGTGTCTTGGTAGGAGAAAATATTCGAACTGAATTCCGGATCCTCCTTTTTTATGTTTGTGGAGATTTTGGAAGGCCGTTTTATCGATGGAAATAAAACGATTGCTTTTTAAACGCCTTTCAAAACATACCCGGGGCGGGGAGGGCTAAATTTTAAAACGGGAAGAGCGCTTCGTGAGACTTACTCCCGAGTAAGCCTACCCGGGGTTTTCCTTGCACGCCTGCAATGCCAACCATGCTTACTATGGAAAGGGATTCAATTTAGTCTCCTAGGGAGCCGCGCCTCTGGCCGAAAGCCCCTTTTGGATTTTTTGCCTCGATATCATCTCTAACGGATCAGGAAATCGGGGTGGGGATGATTTAAAAAAAAGAGGGGGGGGATCGACAGCGTGGACACAGACGATCTCAGGGAACGTAATCAGTTCAAAAAAAAAAAAAAACCAAGTCGGGGAAAAAAACAATACGGCGTCGTTGGATTTAGGCGAGGGGGGGGAACTCTGTGTTGCGAATCCTCCCATCTTTTTTTTTCCTCCTCCGGCTGAGTTCAATTTCAAGACTGCTTGACCCACTTCGCATTCTATATCCTAGATATATATAGGTTGGCTTCAAAAACACACAGCCGCCCTTCCCATCCCGGCGCTAAAAAAAAAACCCCAGCACGGCTTTTGTTCTCTTTTTGTCACTTGATTCGGATATCTTTCGAAATTGCACTTCCTTTCCTCAGCCGCTTTGGGCGCTATAATTTACAGGCTTCGACGGATTATAGCTGCCGGGCATTTGACTCCCCTTCTCCTCTCCCCTCCCTCCCCAGCATGAGAGGGGTCCACAGCAGACCTCTGCCATTAAGGATCTTCTAATCCCACTCATTTCTAAATCGCAGGATAAAAGGGAAGGACGAACAAAGACCAGGGCGCCTCCTTTTAGGAGAATTAACAAAGTGGTTTTAACGGGGGGGGAGGGAAGAGGGAGCCCATTACCCCAATCTTTTCCCCTCCGATAAATGGTTTTAATCTAGAGGCCATTTATATAATTTTTATATACAGTATGTATATAAAATGTATTATATATATAAATATAAAAATTTTGCACCGTTTTAACCGGGTTTGATAAGCGATCGCACCGGGCGTCTTTGCAACGGCGATCGGACAAAAGGTTCCCTCCCGCAGCCCTTAATTTCAAATTTTAAGGCGGCCACGTGCTTCGCCGCGGGAGCACTTCCGTTTTGCCACCGTGGCAGTGGATGAGAGGAGCGGCGTGGCGAAGCGTTTGGAGCCGTTCCACCTCCCGCTTATTTTTTTCCATCTTGACTATATTATAAATTTAACGCTGGGGGCCCCGTAGACGGGCGGGGGGGGGAGGGAAGAGAAAATTTGCCAGCCTCACCTTTGCGCCAATCTGGTTACCGCATTGCCCAGCTTGAATGTGCACGATTTCCCTCATTTTGGCTTTTGCTTCTTAATGCCTCGCCCGCACTTCTGTTTTTAATAATAATAATAAAAGCCGGACGCCGCTGCTCCTTTAAGTATATATATAGAACGTTGCGGAGCTCAAGGTTCTCTTCTCCGAACGCGGCGGCAACAGCGAGACGTTCGGAGGAAAGTGGCTGGGTAGCCTGCGGAGAGCCAGACAAAGCTTTTATAAACTGGCGGTCGGCTCCAGCTCTGATTGGCCGAAAGGGATCAGAAGCGCGCGCTGATAGGGTGAGGAGGGGGGGTCCAGGAAGAGCCACGTGGTTAGAAAAAGGAGGGGTGAAGGCAGAGTGGGGTGTGGTCGGTGACAGAGGAGGGAGTCGGGGAGAAAAATGCGATTTTTTCTCTCTCTCTCTTTTTGTGGCGGTGATAAAATGGGAAGGGGCGTTGGAAGGCTTGTCTAATGGACAAGCGGCACCGCGCTTCCCCTCCGCATTACAGTATTACGCCACGAGATCTTGTCCGCTTTTGTGCTGCGTTCAATGCGTGGTTCTTTTCTTGCTGTGCTCTGTTTTAAAGAGTTTTCGGGCATATACACATACAAATACATATACATATACATCCTCAAAATGCCTAGCTAGCGAAATGCCCTTCTTTGTTGCTCATCCCTATCAGGAATAGGGTGGGGTCTTTCAGCGTTTGAAAACAGGGAGGGGGCAGAATATAGTTTGATGTGTGTGTCCCTCATCAAGATATTTATTTAGCCTGGCAAAATGCATTATTCCTTGGTACTAAGGGTTACCCTGAAAGATTAGGAGTTAACCTCTTGTATAATGATCTCATTCCTGGCTTTGTCTAATTTCTGGGTTCATGCTATTACCCGATCTTTTGTATTACTGCTGTAAAATTAGCCTTAATGCAGTAGTGTTGAGTACTAGAGCAGTCTAGTTTTCTACCGTGGTCCTAAGACCACCCACCCCTCCCCCAAAGATCCTCTTAGGAATTCTCCAAATCAAAAGTATTTGGCAGCCTATTTGAAAGAATAATATATTAAAACCCCATCAAATAATCCTGAGATGCGATTGTGAATGTGTCTGTGCTAATTTTATACAGTAAATATTTATAAATATCACCCTTACAGACAAAAGCTGTCTTATCCTGAGAAGGAGAGAAGAAAAGAGGGAAGGAAGGAGGGAATGTAGGAGAGAAGGAAGGAGGAAAGGAAGGAGGGAAGGAGGGAAGGGGAAGGAGGGAAGGAAGGGGAGTAGGAGAGAAGAAACGAGGGAAGGAAAGAGGGAGGGAGGGAAGAAGAAGTAGGACCCTTGTAAGATAAGATGGATCTATGGGATGTCAAAAAAGCAATCTTCAAGTATATTGTCAACAGTAGGGAAAAATTGTTATAAATACATATTATTAATAACAGTTATGAGATCATATAATTGTGAATGTATATATGAAATTGATAAAATAAAATAAAAATTAAAAAAAATAAAGGCAGCAGCTGGCATGGAAAAAAAAGCTCTCTTATCCATAATCTTTACAAATGAGCAGGAGCCCTGAGAGTAGAAAAAAAAAGTAAAAAAAAAACTGGTTTTGGGCTGGCACGATAATATTTAGCTAGCTGCCACTGATAGTGAACAATGAAATGTTTTATAGTCCTAATGTTAATTGTGCACTACATCCTGCTAATTGCATTAATTATTTTTGGAAATGTCATAGTTTGTTGTTTTTTTTTGCATTAATGCATTGTATTTTCCTATGGACCCTTGAGGGCATATCTTGCTAAAGAAGAGACAATGTGTAAAAGAGATAATGCTGCTGACAATGAACCAGTAAATAGCATTATGGGGAAAAGATTGGGGTGGGATTTAATTAATACAGATTGAAGCTTATTTTTGATTCCTCCCAAAAATAAGATCGAAAATGCAGTTGGGGAAAACTGCAGGAGGAGAGCTGCAATACTCTAGGTTAGCCAAAAATCAAGGAGAGAGTAGTAACCTTTTAGACCCACCAATGTTACTAAAAGATATTAGGGTGAACTGTAGCTCCTTGAAACATTATATCTTTTAATAAAATCGGGGGGGGGGGGGGGAGACCAGCAAGAAGAAACACATTTCAAAAGTAAGCAAAATCAAAATGTTACGCTTTTCCTTGGGTACACAATAACTTTTAACATAGAAAATTAACAATTCATGTTTTGTGCAGTGTTTTGTACAGTGGGCATTCTTGTTTATTTCTGGGTTTACATTTTTAACCTTTTTTGGGGTCTTAACCTTTTGTAGTTTCTCTTAAGCTTTTAGGTTAGAGAGAACCAAATTTGACATTCCGTTATGTCGCCATATTATATGAGGTTTTACATTGCTTCCACCTATACCCTTGAGGGGTTTTTGTCTGTTATTTTTCCACAGTTTATACCTGATGTACAATAGAACTAAGCCAAGTGGAGCAGGAGGTCCCCAAACCGTTCAGATTGCAGCCCCTTCTCCAAACAGTCAAACCATTAAAGAAGAAATAGCTTACCGTTCAGACACTAATTCTTGATTTGTGAGGCTGCCTACCTTAGAAGGCCAATTCCCTCAGCTATCAAAGAATTTCTCTGTTGATATCCCCTAGGAGCTTCTTTCTCTCTGCTCAAATGTCTCTTTGTTTCCTCAGCCCATAAATTTTCATGGCATGTTCTTTTTCCAAACTGCTAAATTGCTTTTTCTTTTAAAGTCCCTAAGTTACTACCTGCAGTGGGGGTTTTTTTGTTGTTGTTTTTTTGCAGCACTTTCCTTCTGCACATGTTAAGCTCATTTTTCCTGACTCATCACTACTTTGGGCTTTCTCTATTTTTATACATATGCCTGTCCTTGCTCCATTCCACAAAGATTTTTGGGGGGAAAGAGGCATTAAGCCTGCTGAGTAATAAAAGCCCATGTCAGTCAATATACAGGTAGTTCTCAATTTAACAACCACAATTGAGCCCAAAATTGATATTGCTAAGTGCACTTTTCTAGCCACAGTTGTTCTGTGAATCACTGCAGTTGTTAAATTAATAGCACGGTTGTTAAGCGGATCTGGCTTCTCCATCGACTTGGCTTGTCAGAAGGTTGCAAAAGGGGATCACATAACTCCAGGACACTGCAACCATCATACATGTGAACTGGTTGTCAAGCATGCGAATGTAAATCACGTAACCATGGGGATACTGTCGTAAATGTGAAAAAAGCCTATTTAAACTGCAGTGTCTCTGTATGCTGGTTTGTGTGCTCTCCAACACCACTCTCACAACGCTTCTCTGAATGCACTCGCTCTCCCAACGGGGAGCTTACCTAACAACAACCAATCAGAATACATTTCTTACCCAGGAACAGGAAACAGAGGTGGGGCTGAACAAATTATAAAAAAATCCAGCGAGCCCCTTCTTCGCTCTCTTTCTTTTTCTTCTCCCAACACTGAAGCCTGTGATCCACCTTTGCTGTTCAGGAGCTCAAGCCATGTAATCCTGTCCACTACTAAACCATTTTTCCAAGCAGCCTCCATGTTTCCAGTGTCTTTTTCCCCACTTGGAACTGAACCCAGAAGGACATTTATTCCAACACCACAATGGATAGGTTGACAAAACATGTTAAGCCAACACTAAGCAACCTATGTTAAATCTAAATATTGTATGAAGAGTGTTTAAGACCCGAGGGCTGCCAAGGTGTGTGAGGTGAGTTCCTGTCCTTCACCCCAGCTCCTGCTGAGGTTATGAAAGGAGCCCCCAACTGGCCATGCCCCAGGCAACAGTAATGTCTCCAGCTAATCCATTCAAATCAGAAGAGCTCCTGGTAAGAGTGTGATGTGATAAGCTCCTTTGTTCCCCGCTGCTACCTGAACTTGCCAACCCTCTGGCTCCTGGCCACTGTCTTTCAGGGCCATTTGTCTTTGGGAAGTGAGAGAAGTGGGTTTTTCTACAGGGCCACAAGGCTATCTCTTCAATTCTCTGACCAGCTCTGAGCGTCAGGAGAAGCAGGAGGAGGAGGAGGAGGAGGAGGAGGAGGAGGAGGAGGAGGAGGAGGAATCTTTGAGTGGCAGTCCTGGCACCTGTGGCTGCGGCTTGGGACCGGCACCAAAGGAGGCATTTTCCACCATGTCTCATTTGTGGTGGAATCCAACTGTGAGTTGCAGGAGGAGGTGTGTTTGTGCGTGTGACTTTCCCAAGGTGCTAAGAGGCAAATCAGTCTTATCGTTGGTATGCAGAAGGAGGGCCAGGAGGAATCCTCCCTAAACCTTCATATCAGGGGTGAAATCCTCCCGGGTTCGGCCCGTTGTGGACAATTGTTCCTGGTTCTGTGAACAAGAAGTAAAAAAAAAAAAAAAAGCTTCTGACAATGACACGGATCAGCTGTGAGCTGTGCGATTGTCGGAACATTTTTTCCCTACTTTCTAAAGTATTTTTTTCCTGCTGGTTCAGGAAAAAAATAGGCAGGAAAAAAATGCTTTAAAAAGTGAAAAAAGGTTGGCCACACCCATCCAGTCACATGATCCCCACCACCACCAAGCCACGCACACAGAATCGGTGGGCAAAAAATTATATTTCACCACTCCTTCCTATATCTGATAGTTTTGGGGAATGTGTTTTAGTATGGCAAGATTCCTGCCTAAGAATGAACAGCAATAAAGAAATTACCCAGCAATTCAAGATGTGGTTCTTGATTTCTTGTGCCCCAACATATTGCTTCTTTTGCAGACAGCAACACTATACCTCTCTCTTTCTCTCTCTCTCTCTCTCTCTCACACACACACACACACATGCGCACACGCACAAATCCCATCTGTTTAGTTGTAAGAGTTGAAATTGAGGTCAGCACTTCTTTAAGCTGGCACAGTTTCTTGCCAGTTCCCATCCCAGGTGACAGTGGCATTTTTACTGCTGAGATTCCAAAGAGCCCTGAAATTTGTACTCCGGATCCTTCAGATCAGAGGAAAAAGGAAAATCAAAAGCTCTCATTATCTTGCCCTTATGTGGCTTTCATCAGGCAGCAAGGCCTGGGTTGTTCCATGTTTAACCTCCCTTTTGGTTATACCCTAAAAACAAAATCAAAGCAAATCATAACATTGGTATATAATATAAAGGATCTTTTCTTTCCTGAAATAAACCTTAATATCATTCCCCACTCCGAAACTTCCAGCTGTACATAGCACTGAAACAGCTGGAGAATGGCTAAAGCAAAGAATAGGGAGATCACAACATATGTTCTGATTTCTTTTTTATATAGGACATTTTGGCCTAAAGAAGCACAAACGGAAAGCCAATTCTTAATCTCTATTGTTAGAAGAAATGTCCTCCTGGGTTCAGTTCCAAGTGGGGAAAAAGTCCCTCGAAACATGGTGGCTGTTTGGAAAGATGGTTTAATGGTGGACAGGATCATATGGCTTGAGATGCTGGAGGGAAAAGGAAGAGATGCTGAGAGTGCCCTGGTTTTATGCCCTTTCTGGGCCTCATCCCTGAGCTTCCTGTTCCTGTGTAAGAAATGCACTCTGATTGGTGGCAAGATTCCCAGGGGGCGGGGGAGGGTGTCTTAGTTTTATAGGCTGTCTTATCTTTCGAGTCCCAAGCTTGGTTGAGCTGTTGCTGGGTGATGATGTAATGAAAGGGCTTTGGGATTCCTATTATGGCTCTGCCTGAAGTAGGTAGATCTTTGTTATGTAGAATAGACTGGCTCAGGCCTTAATGGTCCATTGACAAAGTTGCGGGGGGGGCAGGAAGCTGCAGGGAGCTGCTTTTTTTAAGAAAACATGTTTTTCCTTTTCTCATCCAGGGAAATATAATATTCTGCCTTTTTAATATTTCCTAAAATATTTCATTTTTCTAGGAGAGAGGTGGGTGCTAACTTCCTACATTATTATATTGGTTTTCAGCATTGTAATATTTTATTTAGCATTAATTATGCTGTATCTGTTGTATACATTTTGAGCCGGTCAGTCTCCCTCTGTTCTGCTCCGGGCAATGAGGTTCTGCTCGGGCAGCCAGTTAACTCCACGCTTAGGAATATCTTTCAGATCACGTTTATTATCAGGCATCCTTAATAGCAAAACTTACAGTTCAGTGTTAAGATTCTTCTGACTTTCCATGATCTGTCCCATCACGTAGTGTAAAAAGACATTAATTCCTCTAACCCATGCTGCTGGTGCAAAGCTGCTTCTGGTCGTGCCGATGGCGATTCAGTGAGTGCCCAGTAGTAAATCAATTTCCCGGGCAGAGTACCCCACTGCCCAATCAGGGAGCACAGATGTGGTCACATGTTATGGGACTACATTTCCCATGAGGTAGTAACATTTCCCATGAGGTAGTTTCTTAAAGGAGACAGCTCTTAATTCCCAAATTAGCTATATACTATTGGGACAGCACACTGGGACAGCACACCCTCACTTGACACATTCACACAACTTAGCTCAACGGCACCTCATGTACCAACTACAAAAGCCCAGATGACAGTTGCCAGATTCAGTCAATTTAAAATGACTGCCACTCTGGATCTGGATAATACTGAAGCTAAGTCCTCAGTTAAAGAGTTATACATAATGTGGATTAAGGTGGCATTATTTATCCACACATTTGGTCACTTCCCGACTACCATCTGCTCCATTCTCCAGTCTCTCTGGAGAAGTTTGCCACAATCTGCGTGTTAAAAACAAATAATACAAATCCCCTCCTTGATCTGTTGAAAACTCTTAAAAACTGAATTCTTTTGCGGGAGCCTTATACCCTGATCTGATGT
This sequence comes from Thamnophis elegans, assembly GCF_009769535.1. Taxonomy (NCBI): domain Eukaryota; kingdom Metazoa; phylum Chordata; class Lepidosauria; order Squamata; family Natricidae; genus Thamnophis; species Thamnophis elegans. The sequence continues at coordinate 149,926,645 of NC_045542.1, read as the reverse complement.
GGCCATCTTTATTTTCATTTTAATGCTATTATATTGAGACAAGATATTCCATTGCCAAACAAGTTGTTGAGTTGTGCGCAATTTTATGACCTTGTTTTTGGCTACAGTGGTTAAGTGAATCACTGCAGTGGTAAGTGAATCACGTACTTGTTAAAACAGATCCAGCTTCCCCCATTGATGTTGATGGGTTCTCCTGCTTCTAGTCCAGCAGGGGGCTGGACTAGAAGATCTCCAAGGTCCCTTCCTATTCTATTCTACTCAAATGGTGATCACGTGATCCTAGGATGCCGCAAGCATCATAAATACCTGCTGAATTTTGTAAATGCACGTGTCTGAGTTTTGATCCCATGACCATGGGGATGTTGCGACCGTTGTAAGTGCGAGGACCACTTCTTTCGATGCCATTTGTAACTTTGAATGGTCGCTAAATGAATGGATGTAAATCAAGGAATGCACGTAAAAAGCTATTAGTCATCCTTGCCCTCAAATTTGCACAAAGCATCTCATCCACAGCATCTAAAAAATAAATCAGCTGATGTAGCAGCTTGAAATGTGTGACAACTGAGCCAAAAGTGACAATATCATAGAAATACACAATCCATCTTGGAGCAGTCAAGTGCCATGTGTACGATAGCATTAGCACTTAGACTTATATACCGCTTCACAGTGCTTTACAGCCCTCTCTAAGTGGTTGACAGGGTCACCATATTGCCCCCAACAATCTGGATCCTCCTTTTACCCACCTCAGAAGGATGGAAGGCTGAGTCAACTTTGAGCCTGGTGAGATTTGAATTGCCAAACTGCAGGTAGCCAGCAGTCAGCAGAAGTAGCCTGCAGTACTGCATTCTAACCACTACGTGACCCCAGCTCTTTTCTTAACTCAAACTTAATATTTCTTGCAACTACAACATATCCATAGTTAACATGATTTGATACTTTACAATGGGGCAGCCTTGTAAAGTTTTAAGCTGTAAATGTTTTTAATTTATTTCTTTATATCCTGACTTCATTGTTCGTACATATCACTCAAACACACTTAATGCTCCTTCCTCCTCCTATTTTCCCTACAACAACAAGATGGACTGGGCTGAGAAAGGGTGTCTGGTCCAAGGTCACCCAACTGGCTTTCATGGTGTAGGAAATTAACACTCACCCCTCTCCTAGAAATGTTAAAAGGGCAGAATATTTCCCCTAAAAGGGAGGCAGAAACTCACTCCCCCACCCCAACTTCGTCAACGGGCAATTAAAGCCTGGGTCAGTCTATTCTACATAACAAAGATCTACCTCCTTCAGGCAGAGACATAATAGGAATCCCAAAGCCCTTTCATTACATCATCACCCAGACAGAGTCAACCAAGCTTGGGATTCAGGACAGCCTATAGAGTTGTCCCTGCATGGCCCCATGGGAGTCCGACAACCAATCAGAATACAAGCTCAAATTCAAAAGCCCAGAGAGGGCATAAAACCAGGGCACTCTCCGCATCTCTTCCCTTTTTGCCCAGCATCTCAAGCAGTTATGATCCTGTTCACCATTAAACCATCTTTCCAAGCAACTTCCATGAATCCAGTGTCTTTTCCCCCACTTAGAACTGAATCCAGAAGGATATTTCTTCCAACAATTGCTAAGGCGGAATTTGAACTCATGGTCTCCCGGTTTTGTAGCTTGATGCCTTAAGCACTAGACCAAATTGGCTTCTCTCCCTCCATACAAACAACGCCAGACTGCAGGGGAAACTTCCCCCCCAAAGCTCTCAAAGATGCTTTAAATGTTTTAATCCACAGTCAACTGCTCAGAGGGACGCTGAACGTTAAAAGGGCAGTTTAGAAAGTTTTCCTTTCACTCAGAAACGGATTGCAAAGTTGAGATGTGTCATCTGTAGGAAGCGAGATGGAGGTCAGATCAATGAAAGCCAGCTCTCACCGAGATTTTTTTTTTATTCAAAAGCAAGCTGACATCAAGAGCATTTATGTACTTCACCTCTGAATAATTTAGGCACCATGCAATGTCCATTTTGTTCCTCTGTGCTTTTAAAAGCACTCAGGATGCATCCATTTGGCCTCCTTCCCGAACATAAGCTTTTGATACGTGTCATTTGTCCTGCTTGGAGATTGGTTTTCATTATGGTTGGAACTCGATCCTCTCGAAAATGGATTCACATGCCATCTTCAGAGCTTGCATACGAGAAAGAGTGATGTAGGCCTTCTACCGATGCACTTAAGCAACGTTCGTTTCTATACATAATGGGTTTATCAGACTATGCGGTTATCATTTATAAGGATTATTTGATTTTTCACTGTACTGGAAACTCCCCTCTTTATTTTACTTGAGTGCTGCTCCAAACTTTTGCCTTGAAGACCAGCCAAGAAGGAGCCATCCAAATTTTTATTTAGATATCTTCTGCTGTCTCTGGTTTGAAAAAAAGGAGATAGCTTAGTTGTATATTATATGAGGAAGGCAAAAGAAGAGACAAGAGTTGTACAATTTAAATGCAATTTGGAAGAGGAGGTTTTTTTAAACACAGTATGTTCTGACCTAGGCTTCCCAAGAGCATGAAGCAAACTCCTTGTCCTGACAAAAAAAAACCTTTTATTAATTTACTGTTTGGTTTATTGGATTTATTGGACTACTGTGAATTCTATTCATTCACATCAGGGGTGAGTTCCTGCCAGTTCTAACCTCTTCTATAGAAGGGGTTCCACAAATCTACCGTGCCATTGTTTAGAACCAGATCCATTTCCCTCCCCCAACCCATCCACACATCATCAAGATGAAGAGGAGGAATTCTGGGAGTTGAAGTCCACAAGTCTTAAAGCTGTCAAGTTTGAACACCCCTGGGTTTTTTTTTCTAAAGGGTTAGGGGTGCAAGTGTCTTGTAACTTGACAGCTTTAAGACTTGTGTGCTTCAAATGCCAGAGTTTCTGAGCCAACATTTTGGTTGCTAAGCAAGAGCGTTGTTAAGTGAGTTTCACCACATTTTACAAGTTGGCTACGCCTATCCAGTCACATGATTGCCAAGCTACTCTCACTCGGTCACATGGCTGGCAAGCCACTCCTCCCAGTCACATGGCCAGCAGGCCACTCCCCCAAAGCAGGCCACACTTACAGAAGAGGTTCTAAAAAATTTTGAAACCCACCACTGATTCACATTGGAGACCTGCCAAGCCGATATCTGCAAAACCTGGAAAATCACAAACCAATTAAGCAAACTGTCTCCTGCAAACTCCACTCCCCTTTCGCTCCTCTTTTATTTCCTCTGGGAGGGGCCATTCATCATCCACCTGTGGCCTTTCTCCCAAGTCGACCCCTGTTCTTTAGCTGTTCCCTTCGTCTGGCAACTCTGCGCATCAGAGGTGGGTTCCAGCCACCATTACTACCGGTTCAGTAGTAAAAAAAAATTGCACCCATGGTCACTTGTAAATCATGTGACCATGGGCGGTGTTGCAACGGTCAGAAGTGTGAAAAGTGGTCACAAGTAACTTTTCAGCGCCGTTGTAACTTCAGTCATTAAATGAACTGTTGTAAGTCGAGGACTACTTGTGTATATCTTACAACAATAACACAGAATTCCTGGAATCTGTTTCTTGACTCAGCTTCCTTTGAGAACTGATAGTACTGATTATACTTTAAGCAGTCCCAACTGATGACCTCACTCAGCAACTTCATATCTATTTAAAGCCGAGGGTGTAGGAACTTGACACCCGCAATTGGAGCCAATGCTGAAAACCCGAGGCTGCATCTGCATAACCATTCTGTCTTCCCTTTCCTTCTGATGATTGGACACCAATATGTTTTTTTTAAAAAGAAGAAATTGATGATTTCAGTTAACTCTTTGGGTGAACAAAAAGCAATATAAGTTCAAAGGAATGTAGTCATGTGCTGCAATCAGGACATGCATTATTTTATCCATATTGATTTTATTCTGGAAGACTTCTTATTAGATTTATGGATGATCCCATTCTTTTATTTACAGTATATGTCAGCAGTTTGGAAATTTAAAAGAAAAAACTGCAGAAGAGATTATGATGCATTTATATTATTTCAAAACATTTTCTGAGAATACAAGATGAGTTGGTTATCCCCTTTCTAAGGATGAGAAAAATGCCGGTAGTCTTACAACTTTTCATTTAGTGACCTTTCAAAAGTACAATGCCACTGAAACAAGTGATTTAGGATCATTTTTCACACTTACGGCTACAAGAAATGAAATGTAGCATGTCTAACCTGAATATAAAATAAATCCAGTTTTGATTGATATATGAAATTCATTTTCTCTTTTTTCTTTTTATTTAAAAACAAAACACTAAAAGGCATATACATACTGTTGCTTCCCTCCTAGATTCAAAAGGGGGGGGTTCACATTTATAACATCACTGGTTTTCTAAATCAAAATAGGATGGATGTTACATGTTTTCCATCATGGCTTCAATTCTTCAAAAAACCTCATTTTGAGCAGGAATTCAAAATAATAGATGGATACTCAGAATATGCTAAGCCTTTATAAGGTTGGTTTGGTTTATGGCCTGTGTTGTGTAAATTTAACCAAAGTTGGATTATTCTGAAGGAAGTTAGCACCCACCCCTCTACTAGAAAAATGAAATATCCTAGGAAATATTATAAAGGCAGAATATTATATTTCCCTGGATGAGAAAATGAGAAACATGTTTTTAGGTAGGAAACAGACTCACTCTTAATAGCCCCCCCCACTTTGTCAATGGGCTATTAGAGTCAGTCTACTATACATAACAAAGATCTACCCCATTCAGGCAGAGCCATTTCATTGCCCTTCATTGCACCACCCACTAAGTTTCAACCAAACGTAGCACACAGACAACCTACAAAGTTAGCTATGACCTCTGACAGCAACCAATCAGGATGATCTCCCTGTGCTCCAGGAAGTTCAAAGAGCATAAAACCCAGGGATTGTCAACATCTCTGCTCTTTTCAACCAGGAGCTCCAAGGCATGTGATCCTGTCCACCATTAAACCATCTTTCCGAACAGTCTCCACATTTCCAGTGTCTTTTTCCCTACTTGGAACTGTTTGGAACATGTTTTAAAAGACAGAATAGCTTCCCGTAGCTTCCTGCCCATCCCCACTTTGTCAATGGCCCATTAAGAAGGCCAAGCTAGTCCCTTTACATAATAAAGAGTTCTCCACTTCAGCTCCAGGGGGATGGGATTAAGGCATGATAATATTGGCACTTTACCCAACTCCCCATATGCAAGTGAGAGCTCAACCAAACCTGGATTCAAAACGCAGCCTAGAGAGTTGCCCCTGCATGGGCCCATGGGAGTCTGACAACCAATCAGAATACAAGCTCAACAAGATCAAAGGCCAGAGAGGGCATAAAACCAGGGACTCAGCATCTCAGTCCTTCCTTCTCTTTTCTCCACCAACATTGAAGCATGTGATCACCTTTTCTGTTCAGGACTCAAGCCATGTGGTCCTGTCCACCATTAAAACCATCTTTCCAAGCAGCCTCCATGTCTCCAGTGTCTTTTTCCCCACTTGGAGCCGAACCCAGAAGGACATTCCTTTCATCACTATAATGTGGACTGTAGTTGATTTGTTCCCTAAGCTAGCTCACTTTGTAGCCTGTTTGAGCCTCCCGTCACCCCAGGGCTCTGCGTTAAGACTGAACAAGTCCCTGCAGTTTTCTTGACAAAGCTCATCAGAAGTGGTTTACCACTGCATCCTTCCTAGAGCTAAGTGACTGGCCCAAGGTCACGCAACTGGCGTTTTGCTCAAGGTGAGAGTAGAACTCATGGTGTCTCTGTTTCTAACTTGAGGCCTTAACCCTAACACCAAGCTGGCTCTCAAACCAACATCTGAAAGGATTAGTACAGGTAATCCTCGACTTAACGACCACACTTGAGCCCAACTTTCTCTTGCTAAGTGAGACAGTTGTTAAGTGAGTTTTGCCCCATTTTTTGACTTTTCTTGCCACAGCAAATTACTGCTGTTGTTAATAAAACAGTTGTCAAGTCCCTCTGGCTTCTCCATTGACTTTGCTTGTCAAAAGGTTGTCACATGACTCCAGGATGCTGCATACATCATAAATATGTATCAAGCATCTGAATTTTGATCATGTGACCATGGGGATGTTGCAACGGTCATAAATGTGAGAAATGGTCACAGGTCACTTTTTTCAGTTATGTTGTAACTTTGAACGGTTGTTGTAATTCGAGGACTGTGTATGTCTCTGTCTTCCACACAACTGGAAGCAAGTAAAAGTGGGTTGTATTGCATTTGTGTGTAAATTTCTATGTTCTTTAAGGTTTATGATAGGCAGAACTTCAAGAGATAACCAGACCTGGGGCTTAGGAGCTGTGGCTGAGTCAATATATTGGTTATGCTAATTTGTGACAGTTGAATTGTTTGTACCTCTGCTGCTGTTTGTTATCTGTGGTTTGTTGGAATAAATGTCCTTCTGGGTTCAGTTCCAATTGGGGAAAAAGACACTGGAAACATGGAGGCTGTTTGGAAAGATGGTTTTTAATGATGGACAGGACAATGTGGTTTGAGGTCGGGGAGGGCAGAGATGCTGAGAGTGCCTGAGTTTTATATCTTCTCTGGGCTTTTGAATTTGGGTTTGTATTCTGATTGGTTGTCAGACTTCCATGGGGCCATGCAGGAAGTTTTACTGGAGCCTGTGGAGGGTGAAAATGGCTTCCCCAGCCCCCCAGAGGATATATCAAGCTCAGCTTGGAGGCAAGCAGTGTGGTGTGTGTGGGGGGAGTGTGTGTGTGTGGGTGTTTTTGTGTGCATATGGATGCTATTGCGCTCATGCGCTCGCATTTTTGGCACCTAACAACAAAAAGGTTAACCATCACTACTGTAGGCTATCCTGATTCCCAGGCTTGGTTGAGCCTTATAATGATGTAAGCTTCCTAGGTGCAATGTGGTGAGTTCAGTTGCTAGATGGGTAGAGGGCTAATCCTACTTTTGTTGGATCTTGGATGAGGGCATTTCCCTATGAATAGACCTAGCTATCTCTTTATCTCTTCAGTGAGGACATCTGCTGTGGGCTATTGAAGAGGGCGGGGAGTGAGTTTCTTGCCTCCCTTTTAGGGGAAATATTCTGCCCTTTTAATATTTCCTAAGATATTTCATTTTTCTAGGAGAGGGGTGGCTGCTAACTTCCTACAGTTTTTTTAATACTTTTTTTTTTAATAGTTAGCCGCCCAGAGTCATGAATTTCAGGTAGGTGGTAGAAGGATGGATGGGGTGGAAGGAATATCTGCAAATGGTAAAAAATGCAATCCTGTAATTATGTGCCTATACAACTTCATATCTAACACTGCCAACTTAATGAGGATGATGATGAGGCAAATGGGGATCTTCAGAAACAAGCTTTAGCTAATCTAATTATAAGTATAAGCTGAACTGCAAGCACTTATTCGGGAGAAACATAAACGGGTGGACAAAATTAGGGGGGAAGTGCAAAGTCTCCATTATTTCATTTAAGGAAGTCTGGGGTCTCCCCTTTGAAAAGGATTTGAATTAGAAAATTAAATGAACTTTTGCATGCGAATTGCAAACGTATGGCTTTTGCTTCTGGCTGGGAAAAAAACAACCCAGGGACACTTAGCATCTCTGCTGCCACCCACCGATCGTTCGGATTTTGGGGCCCAGATCTGGCATTTTTACTTTCTAGGGTGGCAGTCGAAGCCTTGCCGTAGATCGCTGCATTTCGCGCAATATTAAACAATATTATTTCCTATGAACGGCACCGACATCCGCTTTGCGGAGCGAAAACAGATGGTATAAAACTTAGATAAGGGAGGCTAGACTTGAAACGCAACTCTATGATTGTCCTCCGGAGTGGATGATGATAATACCCTCTGGCCTGGCGCTTCCCCTCTCTATGGTCATTTCCCCCTGGGTCTTTCATTGGTTCTTGGGACAAGCGGGGACCGTTTACTCTCCCGTCTTCCAGGACTCGAATGGTCCAATCAAGAGAAGGAAGGCTTTTAAACGGCAGCGGAGTGGACGAATGGAAACCCTTCCTGCCCAGAGAGGTAGGGCGCGTCCAGAAAGAGGGATCGTCGTCCTTCGCTTTTAGGGTGCCCGGAGGAGGGTGCATGTATGCAAGGAAGGTAATTTCCCCCCATCTCCTTTTCTGCTTTTAGCTGAGGACTCCTTTCCCCGGCTTCCTCGGAGTTTAATCTGAAAAGGGCTGCTGCGGCTTTAAGGCTTAAAGGGCCATGCCTCCCTTAAAAAGTTGGCTCCCATATAAGGTGGGGAGGGAAACCAGGAATTGGGGGCATCGCCAAGATTGGGGAAAAGGAGCAATGCAAGGAAGGGAAAACGACGATTCGGATGCAATAAAGCGGAGCGGGGAAGGTTTCCCCTCTGCAGGAGAGAATAAAGTCCTTTTTTTTTTCAATTGCAGGATGGAACAAACTCAGTTGCTGTGGGATGGAGAAGGCGACTCCACGGATGGGTCTGATGCTGCAAGGGAGACCCCTAACCCGGTGGGGCGCCTGCATCTGCTGAGCAGCAAGTATGGCCCTGAGAAAGGTAAGCGCTTCTGGAACTGCCTCTGCTTCTCCTTAGAGCTACAAGTGACTGCTGGCTTCCAGGTTTGTGGAACTACAAGTCCCAGGTTCTCCAAAGCAGTGGTCACCAACTGGTGGTCTGCGGGAAAATTATTTGCCTTCTTTATATTGCACTAAATACTATTTTTGGGGACGCGGTGGCTCAGTGGCTAAGATGCTGAGCTTGTTGATCCGGAAGGTTGGCAATTCATTGGTTCAAACCCCTAGTGCCACGTAATGGAGTGAACTCCCATTACTTGTCCCAGCTTCTGCCAATCTAGCAGTTCGAAAGCACGTAAAAATTGCAAGTAGAAAAATAGGAAATATCTTTGGTGGGAAGGTAACAGTGTTCCGTGCGCCTTTGGCTTTTAGTCATGCTGGCCACATGACCACGGAGACGTCTTCAGATAGCGCTGTCTCTCTGCCTTTGAAATAGAGATGAGCACTGCCCCCTAGAGTCGGGAACAGCTAGCATATATGTACGAAGGGAACCTTTAACTAAATGCTATTTATCTTTGTTAAAAATTCATATTAGTGGTCCGTGGGATTTAAAATTATGAATGTAATGGTCCCTGAGGTCTGAAACATTGGTGACTCCTGCTCCAAAGCCACTCCAAAAGACAAGACGAGAAACACTGGATGGAAACTAATCAAGGAGAGAAGCAACCTGGAATTAAGGAGAAGTTTCCTAACAGTGAGGGCAATTAACCGGTTGAACTGTTTGCCTTCAGAAGTTGTGGGTGCTTCAACACTGGAGGTTTTTAAGAAAAGACTGGACACTTGTCTGAAATGGTATAGGGCCTCCTGCTTGAGTAGGGGGGTTGGGCTGGATGACCTCCAAGTTCCCTTCCAACTCTATTCTGATTGATCACTCCGGATTCATATTTACTGATATGAAAGTGCATTTTGCTGTAGAGGCATGATGACGAATCTGGCACGTGTGGCACGCAGAGCCCTCTCTGTGGGCATACAAACCGTCACCCAGGTCAGCTCCACTGCGCATGTGCGTGTGCCTCCCGCTGGCCAGCTGATTTTTGGGTCTCTGACGTGCATGCATGGGGTGTGGGGTGCATGCGAGGGAGCGGAGGGGGGGTTCCCACGTGCATGCACAGGAGGCAGGGGGAGCGCAGGGGGCCACACCACACACCCCGCGGCCCGTTTTTGCTCCCAGGAGGCTGCAGGGAGGCCTAATAGGCCCAAAATGGGATCGGGTGTGTGTGTTGTGCACACATGCCCAGGGGGAGCATGGTGGGGATTTCGCACACACGCTGCCTTGTAGATGCGCATGCATACTTTTAGCATGCGACAACCGAAAGGTTAGCCATCACTGCTGTAAAGTTTGCGCTCCCTTCCTAAGCCACGGTCTGTAGTAAGCTATGATACAATGTCGGCATATCACATGCTTGCTTGTTGCTATTTGGGATAATAATGGGTTCTTGGTATTCTCTATGCTTGCTTCACTTCCTGCAGATCTTTCATTACCAGGCTGCATAACTTCATCAAGGTGTGGAGGAGTAGTGGTAGGCTGTTTGCATATAGAAGCTTGCCCTGCCATCTGTGATAGGGTATTATTTCTTGCTTGACTGTTTTTGGGATGATGGGACGTTGTTTGAGGCCGCTGCTAGTTCCGGGTAATAAAATGTCTGCAAAAAAACAACCAAGCTCAGAGAGCACCAAAGTTCCCTCATTTCAACCTCATTTGTTTCTTCTTGTTATCAGATATTTACATTACGGTTCATAACAGTAGCAAAATTACGGTTGCATAGTAGCAGCGAAAATAACTTTATGGTTGGGGGTCACCACAACATGAGGAACTGTATTAAAGGGTCGCGGCATTAGGAAGGTTGAGAACCACTGATCTAAGAAGTCTCTGGGATTTTTGACCTGGCTTGGTGTAAGATGTCGACAGCTTCCTCGATGAAAATGTATTAGTATGTTTGAAAACTAAGGAATCTTCATATGTTCTGGCTCCCAGTTTTCATGGATGTGTTTTTCTGTCTATCTCCCCCCCACAGAAATAAGACTTACTTGGTTTTCTTGGGCTGTTGGCTTTTTTGAGTTTGTTTGGGATCCTTTAGATAGATTCTTGTGGTCTATAAGCTATCGTGGTGCCTGGGAGTGTACTAGTTTCAGAGTTGTTTTCCATATATGGCAGAGATCCTTTTCATCAATTGTCTAGTAGTGGTTTTGTGGATAAATCACATTTTGAGGAACCCAAAGGTGCTTTTTTTTCCCCACAAGGCAACTGGACTTTCTTGTTTTTTTCTTTGAAGACATTTTTGCTTCTCAGCCAAGAAGCTTCTTCAGCTCTGAGTGGATGGTGGGGAATGGAAGGATTTATATTCCTTGCAGAGACAGCTGGTCATTTTCCTTCTTTAAGCTGACCAGATGCCTGCAGTTTTCATGGGGAGATTTTTGAAGATGGTTTGCCCTAGCCACCTGGGTTCTAGGGAAGAGAGTCACTGGCCCAAAGTCACCCAGCTGGCTTCTATGTCCAAATCAAGATTAAAAACTCATGGTTCCCCAGCTTCTCTTTTAGCAATCTTGACTTAGATCAGTAGTAGTCAACCTGGTCCCTACCGCCCACTAGTGGGCGTTCTAGCTTTCATGGTGGGCGGTAGGGGTTTGCTGTAACTCTGTTTTATAAAGTTTATAAAGTAAAGTTACTTCCCTACTTTATAAATCACCATTACTGTGGAACCGGTGGGCAGTTAGAAAATTTTACTACTAACAGAGATACAAAAGTGGGCGGTAGGTATAAAAAGGTTGACTACCCCTGACTTAGATCAAGCCAACCCACATTTCTACATAGCTGGCCTTTCGTGAGGTTGCAAGGAAGGATGGGAATTCCTCATAATCATTCTTTTACTTTATAACTAAGCAATTGAGCAAACCTGCCTTGATGAAAGCCTGGTAAGATTTCCCTAGTTTAAATTGGGGATGGGGGAAAATTTGAATATGTATTTATTTATTACTGTATTTTCCGGCGTAAAAGGCGACTGGGTGTATAAGACGAACCCCTATTTTTCCTATTAAAATATAGGGTTTGGGCTATACTCGCCGTATAAGACTAGCCCTCTTCTGAGGCACACCAAATAGACAGTCAGCCTCTATTTCATTTCCAGCACCTTACTGAACCAGGTGGTTTTTCCTTCTAATACTCCCCTTCCCCAAACTGGACCCCAGATGAGTCAGGTTGGCTTCTTCTGGCGACGGAGGTGAGGTGTGGGGGGGGGAACAGGCTTCAGTCCAATTCAGGCCGAATATCCGAGACCTGCATCGCTGCTTTGAAAGCAAAGGCAGCTCCGGGCCACCTTTCGTACCCAGAGGGCTTTCCCCAGCGCTTCAGAGATAGAAGCATCTTCCCTGCCCAGCAACTCTTCCTACCGCCTCAGCTGACAGAAGAAAAAGGCAGGAAGCCAAAGGAAATGCCGGGACGCCCGCTCCCACCAAACAGAGGGTTTCCTCGCTCGAGGAGAAGTGAACGGCCCACAAACTGCTAAGGCTACGAGCATTGCCTGTATTATAGGGCTTCCCAAGCTACTAGATGGATTCTGTCTCCTATATGCCCGAAAAACAGAATATGAAGCGCTATGCCAGCTTTTTTTTTTTAAGCTCCCCTAATCCTCTGCCTTTTTCCGGAGTCAAAAGGTTGTCAAAAGGTTGCAAACATTGATCATATGACCTTTGGACACAGCAACCATCATAAGTTTGAACCAGTTGCCAAGCATCTGAATTTTGATTCCCTGACCATGGGGGATGCTACAAAGGTTGTAACTCTGAAAAAAATGGTCAGAAGTCATTTTTTTCCAGTGAGGAAGTAAGTTTGAATGGTCACTAAATGAACTGTTGTAAGTGGAAGCCCACCTGTATCTTCCAGCTGTATTGTGTCACGCAGGTCCCAAAAGCAGATCAGGAAAGACTGTTTTGATTACCTATGGAATTCCACTGTAGGAAAAAGTTCAGCTTGTTCCTTTTTAATCCCTGGCCCAGCTCTCCTTGCCTATTATTTCAGTCACCAAACATTTAATGCGAAAGCAGGCCCCGCCACAGACACCAACGTCGCGCAACACAGGAGACCTGACTACTAAATTAACGTGATTAAGGCAGCGGGCTGTGCAGGGGTGCACGCACGTGTCTGCCTGTGTTGGAATTTCAGCACAAGAGCTACACACACACATACACACACACAGAAATGCTCTGTAGACAGAGCTGCAGTGCAATCCTGCATGAAGCAACCAAGGCTCTGGTGTCGCCTTGGCCAGTTCCTTTTCGAGCCTCAATAGAGAGTGAGAAAGGGCCAAGCTGGGTGGGAGGAGGAAAACATCCAAGTCCTACGCTTTCCAAGGGCGCCCCTCCTTCTACTGCGCCCCTCTCTGGGCCCACGAGTGCCCCATTTTCCCTACTGGGCCCTCGCAAAGAAGACGGGGTTGGCAAAACACGAGAGGGACCACCAGCAGCGGAGCACTCCGAGCCGGTACCAGCAGCCAGCCCATTGGCTCCTCCGCCTGCTAGCAGCAGCGCGACAGCCCAGCCAGGCGGGGAGGCAGTGCTTGGGTCCCTAAGTGCTTGGCAGGGACGGAGTGGAGGAGGAGCGAATGGCGAGCTGAGAAGGGAGGCCAGTTTCCCCCCACCCCAAACAATCTCATTCAAATGAACATGTTTTTAATCAATGTCAATATCGTTTTTTTATTTTTTTATACACCGGTTGATGGGTTGTTGTTGTTCTTTGGTATGGTTTTTATATCCTGCATATAAGACAACCCCCGATTTTTGAAATAATTTTTTGGGGTTAAAAAGTCATCTTATACGCCAGAAAATACGGTAATCACGTTTATATACAGCCATCCTTCCCCCACAAAAGTGTCTGGATGGTATACTCACATAGTACTGAATATAATATTTGATTTAGATATTCAAATAGAACAACAAATATCAAAGAATATAAAAAAGTCATTAAAATTGAATATATGTGTGTGTTTATACATACACACACATATATTCAATTTTAATGACTTTTTATATTCTTTGATATTTGTTGTTCTGCCCATGTGTGTATGTATTTTTAATTTTAATGACTTTATATTCCCATGATTGCTTTTATGTATTTGTTCTATTTGAATATCCTATTCAAATAGCATGTTTGTGTGTGTGTGTGTGTGTGTGTGTATGTGTGTGTGTGTGTGCAAACCCTCCTTCTCATGTATGACTTTTATATCTATTCCTTTTGGACATCATTGATTTTGCTTGAATTATTCACTTGATTTAACCATTTGCTTCAGTAAAACTAGGTTTCTGCAGCAACCATGAAAGTAGGAATATTGCCATGGGGAAGAATCAACAAAATCAAGATGGCGGCCACCGCCAAATCAAAGCCCCGCCCCCTGTCTATGTCCATTGCGATGCAGTTTTAAAGGGGTGGGTGGGCCTTTGATCACATATTTGTGGCTGTTGTCTTGAATTTTTTGTTTGACACTTCTGCAGGGAAGTAAAGAAAGATTTTCTCCATATGATCTTTTCTCTTCCTAGATTTCTGGATCTACCCTGGCGAGAACACCATTGGCCGCTTGGAAAGCTGTCACGTCTGCTTGCCTGCCAACTCAGTTTCCAAAGTGCACGCGGTGATCGAGGTGCCCTCCTCTCACGGCCCCCACCTTTTGTATGATCAGGGCAGCTTGAACCGGACTCGGCGCCAGCGAATGAACTTGATCCCACAGGTCCGGTACAGCCTCCAGGATGGGGACACCTTGCTCTTTGCGGACGTGGGATGCCAGTACTTCATCCTGGTCCCGGAGGCTGATTATGACTCCCATGATGACTCCATGGCCGTGCCACCGACCCAGGGGAGAGTGGAGGCCAGTGCGCTAGTCATTGAGGAAACGCCTGCGCCAGGCAGGAAAATAGGCTTTGGGCAGGTTTTGGTCCAGGATTCTGACAAGGAAGAGGAAGGGGAGGAAGTGATCAATGGGACAGGAAGCTACCTGCACCACGCATCAAAAGATGGTAAGGAATCTCTGCTCAGAGTGGGGTCTTTGCTCTTCCAGCTGTAGGACCTGCATTACAGGTATTCCTTGATTCACAACTCTTCGTTTAATACAATACAATACAATAGCAGAGTTGGAAAGGACTTTGAAGATCTTCTAGTCCAACCCCCTGCCTAGGCAGGAAACCCTATACTGTTCCAGACAAATGGCTATCCAACATCTTCTTAAAGACTTCCAGTGTTGGGGCATTCACAACTTCTGGAGACAAGCTGTTCCACTGATTAATTGTTCTAACTTGTCAGGAAATTTCTTCTTAGTTCTAGGTTGCTTTTCTCCTTGATTAGTTTCCACCCATTGTGTCTTGTCCTGCCATCAGGTGCCTTGGAGAATAGTTTGACTCCCTCTTCTTTGTGGCAACCCCTGAGATATTGGAAGACTGCTATCATGTCTCCCCTAGTCCTTCTTTTCATTAAACTAGACATACCCAGTCCCTGCAACCGTTCCTCATATGTTTTAGCCTCCAGTCCCCTAATCCTCTTTGTTGCTCTTCTCTGCACTCTTTCTAGAGTCTCCACATCTTTCTTTACATCGTGGCGACCAGAACTGAATTCAGTATCCCAAGTGTGGCCTTACCAAGGCATTTTAAAGTGGTATTAACACTTCACGTGATCTTGATTCTATCCCTCTGTTTATGTAGCCTAGAACTGTGTGGGCTTTTTTGGCAGCTGCTGCACACTGCTGGCTCATATTTAAATGGTTGTCCACTAGGACTCTAAGGACTGGTCAAAGTTACAATGGCACTTAAAACAGTGACCTGTGACCATGGTCCATACTTACTACCATGGCAGCATCCCCATGGTCACATAATTTACATTCGGGTGCTTGACAATTGGTTCGTATTTATGATGCTTGCAGCATCCCAGTGTGGCGGTGTGGTCCATGTGATCCACCCTTTTGTGGCCTTCTGACAAGCAAAGTCAATGGGGAAGCCTGATTCACTTAACGACTAACTTAACGACTGCAGAGATTTATGTACTTAAGTCTGGCAAGAAAGTTCATAAAATGGGCAAAAGCCACTTAACTGTCTCGCTTAGCAGCAGAAATTTTGGGCTCAATTGTGGTCGTCATTCGAGGACTACCTGTGTTAAATTCATCAACTAAAATAACCAGGTCTTTGTATGCGAAGATATGCTTTGATTCTTTGGAGAGCAAAAAAAAACCCCGAACCCTGAATGTACGATTGACTCATAAATCATCTTTGTGAGAGTCCAGGCGTTCATTCTGTGATTCCTGCCTTTAGGAAAAACATAAGAAGTTCTTAATCTTTGTGAACTACATTTGAAAATTGAGTTGGAAAGGTTTCCTGGGAGGGCAGGGAATGTCCTGGACTTTGTGTCTTCTCTATTTCATTCCTGTTCATGATTGATAACACATAAAATAATGAAAATATAAAGCCTGGAAGGCGAACCTATGGCACACGTGCCACAGGTGGCACTCAGAGCCATTTGTCAGGGCATGCGAGGCGTTGAGTTCATCCTTTTTTAAAGCCATTTTTCGCCCTCCCCAGGCTCCAGAGGTATTATAGGAGCCTGGGGAGGGCGAAAAGAGCCTCCCACCCCCGGAGGCCCTCCGGAGGCTTCAGGAGCTTCCCTGAAGCCTCTGGTGCACAAAAAAACGGCCCTACGGGCAAACCGGAAATTTGGGAAACAGAGTTCCGGTTTGCTCGTAGGGCCGGTTTAAGCCCTCCGGAGCCTTCAGGGAAGCCTCCTAAAGGTCCCTGAAGCCTCTGGAGGGCCTCCAGGGGGAGGCAGCGGGGGGGACTGTTTTCGCCCTCTCCCAGGCTCCTATAAAGCTTCTGGATCCTGGGGAGGGTGAAAAAAGCATGCAAAAAATGGGGGGGGGGAGAGTTTCCTTTCATGCACGCATGCGCACTGGGGGGGGTCGTGCATTGCATTATGTGTGTGGCACGCCTGCGCACGACCCCCCTGCAACCCCTCCCCCATGGCACGCGAGCCAAAAAAGGTTCGTCATCGCTGATATAAAGCATACAAGCAGTCCTTGACTTATGACCAGCCACTTAGCAACTGTTTGAAGTCACAAAAGATTCTGGTAAAGGTACTTACGACCCGGTTCCAAAGTTACAATGGTTGTCCCCTCCTCTCCCGAAGCCACATGACCACATTTTTTTTGGGGGGGGGTTCAGCATCCAACCCACATTTATGGCTATTGGCAATGTTTCCATGGTCACTTGACTGCAATTTATGACGTTGTTGCTGAAAATCGTTGTTTACTTCTGTTTCCAGCAAAAAACAAACAAACAGTGAATAATGGGTTTGTTTTATGACCACAGTGTTTGCTTTGTGACTACTACAAAAGTCTGTTGTAAAATTGGGTCAGTCAGATTATTTAGCATTTGGGAAATTAGTGGATCAGTCACATGATGACCTGCTTTACAACTGTCACAACTTAAGGTTGTATTTTCCAAGCTCAAGTTGCAGTCATAAGTCTAGGATTTATATTTGAGAGATGGGCAACCATATCATCATCATCTTTTAACGACCCCTAAAACCTTTGCGGGGTGGAATCTGGGCAACTGAATGGAGCTAGCAGAGTGTTTAATGGCCGGATGCCCTTCCTATCGCCAATGCAGAGTTTTGTTCAGCAGATATATTCTCATTGTGCCCAGAGAGAGAAATATCTGCCTGTACCTAGGATTGAACTCACAGCCCCTGATTGTGAGGCGAGAGCTCTACCTCTAGGCCACCGTACCACTCCGTGGGGGAAGCCATATATATTGATTTAAATTAACCTTTTCACCAGAGAAGATGCTGTTTAGACCAATTAATATGTGTTTTCCCAATAAACTTAAGAAATGCGTATAGAAAGGCAATTGATGTGGCATGAAATTTCCCTGTGAAACATTTTCCTGTATTTTCACCCCACCGTCACTGCTTTGAACACGTTTAAAGTGAAGATAATAGAAAATGCTTTAAATGCTGATATTTTTTTCTTATTTCCATCTTTCTTCTTTACCAACAGAGTCTGGTTGCTCTAACAAAAATGGCACAGGAGAAGGACAAGCGAGTTTGGCTTCCTTTGGTGTCTCCTCTCTTTCAGCTACTGTGGTGCCTGAAAGGTAAGTCATCATGTAGCAAATTCCTTGGTGTTAAAACACGGAATATATTTGCATTTTCAAAAAGAGTGAAAGGCAAGAGTCATAGGTAAAGGTAAAGGTTCCCCTCACACATATGTGCTAGTCATTCCTGACTCTAGGAGGTGGTGCTCATCTCCGTTTCAAAGCCAAAGAGCCAGCTCTATCCGAAGACGTCTCCGTGGTCATGTGGCCAGCATGAGTCAATGCCGAAGGCACACGGAACGGTGTAACGGTGGTTACTATTTTTCTACTTGCATTTTTACATGCTTTTGAACTGCTAGGTTGACAGAAGCTGGGACAAGTAACGGGAGCTCACGCCATTATGCAGTGCTAAGGATTTGAACTGCCAACTTTTCTGATGACAAGCTCAGCGTCTTAGCCACTGAGCCACCACGTCCGAGAGACATTATTTAGGGACTAAATAGCAGTTGGTTGGTTCACACAATGCACTTGAACAAAGAACATAGAATAACAGAGTTGGAAGGGACCTTGGAGGTCATCTAGTCCAACCTCCTGCTCAAGCAAGAGACCTTGTACCTTTTAGACAAATAGGTGTCCAGTCTCTTCTTAAAAACCTCTAATGCTGGAGCATCCACAACCTTTGGAGGCAAGCCAGAATTGTTTTCACTATCTGGAGTTTTTCTCCTTAGTACTATGCAGGCTTACGAATTAAAGTGAAATAAGAGGCTAAATTTAAGCCTGACAAAACACATTACAACTTAGCATGTTGTAAACACCGCCTCACTCTATTGTGGGAAGAGTTAGATTAATCTGGGAAGGATTAATCCACATCTCTCCATGGTTAATACATCATGGCATTTCTACTTTTTATATATATATATAAGAATTTTTTATTTTTGAATAAACACAGACAAACAAAACACAAAAAACACCACAAAACCATCTTCCATTACAGATTGTAGAAAGTGTGTCAGTTGGTTACAAAAAACTTTTGTGCATTCCTTCCACAGTCACCACCTATAATTCATATCAAGTAATATATTTTAAATAAAATATATTTATATATATATATTACTATCATCATACCTCAACCTTCATTTGACTATAATTGTTTTTACGTCCTTTTATATAAAATATTCCAAAATTTTCCATATAAACCACATAATGGCATTCTAAAATTTACCACATAAACCACATAATGGCATTCCGTTAACTGTTTCCATTATCATCCAGTGACATTACATATATATTACATGTTGTAAATAAAAAAATGATTATATTTAATAACAAAGTTTCTAGACTTCCTTTCTTAATCACTGTTTACAATTTATATCCAATTTCCTTTTATCAAACCAGTACATACATATATATACACATACATACATACATACATATATATATATATACATCATTTTTAACTAAATTTGATTTAATTTTTTATTATAAGCTTTCATACATAACAGAATTTCTAAACTTCCTTTCGTAGTCACCATTTGCAATTTATATCATATTTCCTCTTATCAAACAAATACATATGTATACATTGTTATCATTATCAATTATTTATCTAACTATATCCATTATCACTTCATTTTTTACATAATGCTCAAAATTTATTTGACTAATTATTTTATTATAAGCTTTCATATATCAATCTGTGTCTTTCCAGTAATAGTGCAGTCTTATGTCTTTTGGCATTTGTGGGATTAGTCTTCTGGTTGTTTCCTTAATAAGATTTGTATGGACTTCTCTTCGCAACTTGTTGCTTGTTGCATATCTTATATAATCTCGAAACCTTCCATCTGCTTCTTTAATCAGCTTATCTTTGGTTATCAATAGTGCTTCTGACAAAATTTCTCTCCTTAGATCCATCAATTCTTCTCTTTTTTCTTCTTCTATACTTTGAAATCTGGGGTAGAGTTCTTGTCCCTCTATCTCCCCTTTCCACATTCCACTCTTCCCATTTCCAACCATGCTCAGTTCACTGTTGGTATCAACAATTATCTCGTCTCTTTGTTCATTTTTTCCTTCAGTTTTTAGGACTCTAACTTCCACTTTTTCCATTTGATGAACATCTTCAATTTTTCCATCAAATTTTACTGTTTTACAATCTGTTTTCCAATCTCTTCTCAATTTTCTCTGTTACTTGTAATAATTTTTGAATTTCAAACATAATCTTTTGCAATGTTAAGCTTTCTTTTTGATGTTGTGCCATTCTTCCAACTGGTAAACACTGCCACTCTAGCATTCAAAACGTTTTATTAGATTTGACGCAAGTTCATTTATAATCTTTCAAAACAAGGCTTTGTTTTCACTTCTCTCCAGCTGTCAACGAAGCTCCCAACGAGCACCTGTATAAACAACCCATGCTCTTTTTCTTATCACTCTCTATAAACAAGCTGAAGAACCTTGAAGTGCAAAGTCAAAATGATCAAAGTGAAAAAAGAAAGGGCAATGTTTCCAGGACTCAAGCCTCCAGCCTCCAAGTGGCAGTGTTATTTCCTTTCCCTCTGATAGTACAACCCTCTTTGTATTCCTTTTATATCTTCTTTATATTCCAGGCTTAAAAGAAACAAAATTCTTAAGTGAAGCAAAATAGAAAAAAAAAACCCATCCAAATCAGTATTATAAAAATAAAGAAAAAGATTTTAATCCATAGGTAAAAAAAGAAGTAGAAGAAGAAAAACTAATCCGTTCGCTTTAAAAAATAGGAAATATTTGCAAAAATTCCATCCATAAAAGAAAATTTTAAAAAGATAACACACTGTCCAATGTAGCTTAATTTCGCTGCTTATTTTCTTCTGTTTTCAAATTTAATTTAGCTTTAATTTTTTTTGGGGGGGGCAGTCTCTTTTATAACAATAAGATTTCCTCACCAGATGGACACACTTTCTCTTTCCACTTTGCTCCTGTTCCGGAGCTGTCCCAACTTCAGCATCTTTTGGCTGCACTTCTGTCACCGGCAAGAAGAGATTCTCTTGGATCAATCAGGGACTTTGCGATGTCCCTGAGATCAGCAAGACATACTCTTCCCTGTCACCATCTCTTCAGGACGGTTTAGGTCCAAAAGGACTGTCCAGCGGCAAAAGTACGGACCGCGATCTCGGAGCTCCAAGATCGCACATCGTGTCATTGCGACGTCACCTCCTATCTTCTCGACATCATGGCATTTCTCCTTAACTTCATGCGTAGTACAGGTAATCCTCGACTTACAATGGCTCATTTAGTGACCCGTTCAAAGTTACAACGGCTCTGAAAAATATGACTTATGACAGTTTTTCACAAACACGACTGGGTTAATGGGGAAGCCAGATTCACTTAACAATTGTGTTGCTAAGTGAACAACTGGAGTGATTCACTTAACAACTGTGGCGAGAAAGTTCGTCAAATGGGGCAGAACTCACATAACAGTAGCAGTGGGGATTTGGGACTTAATTGTGAATTGTTGTAAGTCGAGGACTGCCTGTATGTTACAATCTCTGCCATTGTGAAAGGCAGTCACTGAAGAATCTGGCAAGGGAATGCCTCATAAATAATCACTCAGTGAGTCTTGGGTATCTCGTAGGTAAATAAAACCATGGATAATTAAATGATATTCAACGGATAACTAAATGCAGGAAGATTTGAAATCTATAGTGCTGAGTTATCTCTAGACCCGTGATGGCGAACCTACAGCACAGGTGTCATGCAGAGCCCTCTCTGCGGGCATGCAAGTTGTCTCTCCAGCTCAGCTCTACTGCACATGCGTGTGCGCACCTCCTGCTGGCCACTGGTTTACAGGTCTCTGCTGTGCATGGTGGGGGCATGCAGGAGATGTGCATGCATGCACAGTGGCACGTGCGGGTCGTGCATGCATGTGCGGGAGTGGAGTGCACACGGGGGTCAGGCGTTTATGCAGGGGAGTCACGCGGATATGCGTGAGGGGTACATGTGCACGTGTGGGGGGAGCGGGGGAGTCACACACTCACTTTTCGCATGCAATGACAAAAAGGTTGGCCATCATTGGCCATCACTGCTGTAGACCTTGCTGCAGTGGTGGGTTTCAACCGGTTCGTGGCGGTCCCTGCGAACTGGTTGGTCAGTGAACCTGGAAGTAAGTAACTTCCGGGAACGGCGAAGGGCCCAGCCGCCCGCCCGCGCTTCTTACCTGGTTTTGACGAGTTCTGCGCTTCCACGCATGCGCAGGATGCATATAGTGCCTGCGCGATCCTCCAGGAGCAGCTGGAGCATCGCACAGATGCTAGTACACATGCGTGCACTGTGCGCGTGCACGAGGACGCCGCCGGCCCCGTTCCAACCGAACCGGTTGGAACGGGGCGAGAAACCCACCCCTGCCTTCCTGGTAGGAGTTGCGATAATGGTTGCAGCCAATTTAGATGCCTTTAAAGAGGATTGGGAAAGTTGAAGGAGGATTAAGTTATCAATGGCTTATTTATGACTGTTTCCAGCCTCCTGAACCAGAGGGGGCCGGTCTTTAAGGTAGTTGCTAGGTAGCAACAGCAGATGGGAACTTCTGCCTTCCAATCACACTGCTTGCGAGCATCCTTGGTGCATCCAGATGGTGTCAAGCTGACCAGGTAGCCAGACAGGAAACATGGCCAGATAAGCTTATTCTGCTTTATTGTATTTGGGGAGTGCGACGGCTCAGTGATGAAAGACAATTAAAGATGATCAAAGGCAATTAAAGATGCCGAGCTTGTCAGCTGGAAAGCTGACAGCCCGAATCCGAGCGCTGATGGCTGATGGGGTGAGGTCTCCTCCTTGCCCCGCCTTCTCCTGACCACCTAGCACTTCGAAAGCATGGCAGTGCGAGTAGATAAATAGGCACCATTTTGGTAGGAAGGTAACAGCGTCCTGTGTCATGACCATGTAAGTGTCCTCAGACAAAGTTGGTTCCCTTGACTAAGAAACAGATTGTTAGGCCTAGAAGCCATCTTTTACATTGCCTGCCACATTTTCAATGCTGTGGGAAAATAGGAAGGAGATTATATGGAGTAGGGAAGATATATATCTAAATAACATTCCTTTCTCGCAGAGGCAAGGACATCTTGCCCTGCACCTGGAATGGTGTGACTGGGAAGCATCTCCAGTTGGGACGGTACCTGATTGGATATGTGGATGCTGGACAGGGACTTGGACTTTCACTTGGGTGGGGAAAACCTGGAAACTTTCAGATTTGGGTTTTCCCAGATGTGCCAATATGACCTCTCTAATAAAATGGAACTTTGAGAAACTTCAAGCCTCGGAGTCTTCTTTCGTTGGGGTGTTACTTGGAACCCTGACGTTGATCAGCACTGCCCCCTAGAAGCAGGAATCTTTACTACACCTTGGATGAGGTGAAATGTCTTCAAAGAAAAACCAGAAAGTCCAGTTGCCTCTTGGAAAAAAAGCACCTTTGGGACAATAGTTGAGTGTTGTATAAAATGCCTCCAAAAGCATTTCACATCAAATATATAAAATATTTATAGTCTGTGCAGGGAACAAGTGGTATCTTTAAAAAAGTATCTGCCTTTCAATCATCAGCAGGATGGAGATCTTGATATCTTAGTCCCTACTAAAAACAAATCAGACACTCTTTAAAAATAATATCAAAACTATTTTGGATGTTTGTTCAACTGTTTAAAACAGTGGTAGTCAACCTTTTTCTACTTACCGCCCACTAATGGTCTTTCTTGATGGAAAAATTTCCTTACCGCCCACCAGTTTTTGCGCAAGTGCGGAACATGAGCATATTTCTTTTTTTTCAGACATGGGTTCTAAATTTGTTTCACAATTTAATAACTACTTTTACTCTTACGTTTTGATCTGCACTCCACGCAGTGCTTTTTCCCCTCCTCTTTTCCCTTTTATTACAAACACCAAAAACAATGCTGTATTAGGTGCCAATTTTTATTAAGTGTCACCATCAAAACAAAATTCCTTTTCCTGCCTTCTTCTTCTTTACCTTTCTTATAGTATTTCACTATATCAAGGATCTCTTTTTTCCTTTTTTTATTTTCTCCTTCTTCTTTCTTTACTTATTTCTTTCTTTTATTTTATAAGATAACAAAACTTAATTTATGAGCCAGACTAAACACTGCTTACTCTCCTCCTTTATTTTATCCCCTTTTCTCTATTTTTCTTCCTTTTTTTGTTAATTTTTTTTATCTTTTCCTTTTTATCTCCTTTTTTTTACCTTCCTTAGGGCAATGTACAAAAGTAAGGCTGAGCTAGTTAGCCCACTTATTATTAGCCAACAACAATTCTCTCCTGCCTATAACTTTTCTTTCTCCTATTTTGCAACTGCTCTCCTCCGCTTTATTTTATAAGATAACAAAACTTATCTGCCTGTCCCTGCTATCAGTTTCCACTCCTCCCCTTCCTCTTCCCACGTGTTTGCTTGTTTGTGTGCACGCGCACATTGGTTTATTGATGTGTGCACTCACTCAAAAGGAGGTTTTAACCTCCGAAAAGGAGGTTTTAACCTCCGAAGTCCCTACCGCCCACCTGAAATCCCAAAACGCCCACTAGTGGGCGGTAGGGACCAGGTTGACAACCCATGGTTTAAAATATGGGATACCAGGTATTGTAATCTACCCCACCAAATGGATACCAGATTGGAAGTAGAGCTCAATTAATACAGGTTGTCCTTGACTTATGACCGTTCATTTAAAACCAGTTTGAAGTTACTGAAAAAAAAAGTTACTGACGTACAACCCATCCTCAAAGTTATGAGTGTTGCAGCGCCCCCACGCTCACTTGATCATTTATTTGGGTGCTTGCCGACTGGCTCACACTTATGACAATTGCAGCTCCCTGTGGTCATTGATTGTGATTTGTGACCGTTCCAGTCAATGGGAGAGTCGGGTTTACTTAAGGATGGTGATGATTATCTTCACGACTGCAACAAAAGTCATAAAATTGAGAGTGGTCATGTCATACCTCATTTCATTATCCCAATGCTGCTTATCAATACATTTTTCTGGTTCCAGTTGTAGTTATAAGAGCCGTGATGGTGTAGTGGTTAGAATGTAGTATTGCAGGCTGACTCTGCTCATTGCCAGCAGTTTGATCCTGACTGGCTCAAGGTCGACTCAGCCTTCCATCCTTCCGAGGTGGGTAAAATGAGGACCAAAATTGTTGGGTGAATATGCACTGTGAAGCAGTATATAAGTATTGTTATAAGTTGAGGACTACCTGTATTTTTCTAATTAGGAGAATAGTTCCAGATAGCAGTGTAGACAACTCCAGTTAATTGCCGTGAGCTTAAATTGTTCTGCTTTCTGTTTTTTTCTCAAGTGATGATGAAAATGGAGACCCTCCCGTTGGTGGCTCACCCTGCCCTGCTCTGCGCCTTTCCTTTGAGAGCCAGGAGGCCGAACGGAGCCCCGTAGAGGATGGTGGTAGTCCTTCCTCCAACAGAGAAGACTGTGGAGAGCCCATAGATGAAGAGGAGGCAGCTTCTGCAGAACATGGCCTGGTGGAAGGCTTTCATTTGGACAGCGATACAGATGTAGAGGATGAAAACCAAATGAGTCGCATCTCTGAAGTGCCAGCATCGTTGGACCCGGAAAAAAGGGACAGGGCCCCAGAATTGGACCCTGACACTGATCTGAATGAGTCTTCACTGGTGGCTCCAGCTGTCCATTGTCCCCAAACCCCAATGGAGCTGGGCAGTGATACAGATGCGGAGGAGAGCGTAGAAAGCCCAGCTGTCTCCAGATTAAAGCTCCCCTCTGCTTCTATGGAAAAAGAAGAGGACGACACCAATGCGGAAGCAGAAGTGGAGAACCCAAGTGTTGTTTGTCCAGGAAAACATGAGCCTGTTCCCCCAAAAGAAGGTGCCTTCAAACAGTTGGAAGACAATGAAGATAACGCCCAACTTGGCGGGAGAAAGGATGATGATAATACAGATGTGGAGGAAGATTTGGATAATCCAGAAAGTGGTGTGAATACCCTGCCTCCCACTGTCCATAAAGATGTTGACACTGATGCGGAAGACTCATCTGTCAAGGGAGAGACTCCAAGTAGGACCAAGAACAATGGAGTTGGTGGACACAGTGATAGTGAAGATGTTGACACAGATGTGGAAGACTCATCTGCCAAGGGAAAAACTCCAAGTAGGACCAAGAACCATGTAGTCGGTGGACACAGTGACGGTGAAGATGTTGACACAGATGTGGAAGACTCATCTGCCAAGGGGAAAACTCCAAGTAGGACCAAGAACCGTGTAGTTGGTGGACACAGTGACGGTGAAGATGTTGACACAGATGTGGAAGACTCATCTGTCAAGGGAAGGACTCCAAATAGGACCAAGAACTGTGTAGTTGGTGGACACAGTGACGGTGAAGATGTTGACAGAGATGTGGAAGACTCATCTGCCAAGGGAAAGACTCCAGGTAGGACCAAGAACCGTGTAGTTGGTGGACACAGTGACGGTGAAGATGTTGACACAGATGTGGAAGACTCATCTGTGAAGGGAAAGACTCCAGGTAGGATCAAGAACTGTGGAGTTGGTGGGCAAAGTAATGGTGCTGATACCAAGGAAGAAACAATTAAACCCCAGCTGGAGAATTCAGAAGATACTTGTGCTCAGAGGACCTGTTCTTCAAGTGGTAAGGAGAGCAGCACAGACATGGAAGAGGTTTCCCTCAAGAAGATTGAGTCAGGCGGTCATAGTGTCAGCGAGAGACACGGTGATGTGGTTGGGGTGACAAAAAATTCTGAGGTTGAACTCGAGATGAGTTATGAAGATAGTGACAAATCTCCTAGGGACTTTGACAAGAAGGAGCCCTCGCCGAACCCTATGCAACCCAACCTCCCCATGCTCTTTCTAGGTAGTGATACAGATGAGGAAGAGGAGGCAGGTAATCCAGATGTGGAATCAAAGAAGCGCCCTCCAGTCTCTGGTGCAGAGTCCAGCAAAGGAAGTAGAGTGAGCTGTTTGGGGGATTCAGATGTTGGATCTCGGGAAAAACCACCCGACCAAGACAAGGACAGTGATATTAATGAGGAAGTGACATCTGTGGGTCATGATAAATCGAGGGCTCAGGACAGCGATACAGACACGAAAGACGTTGCTCCATTTTTACTAAGAAAACCCCTAGAAGTGAAAAGCTTCCAGATAATAATCCCAGGGAGATCCCAGGTGGAAGGAGAGCCGTTGGCTTCCTCCGCAGTGGGTATAGGAGGAGCCTTCAAACCTCGTGAAGACAACGAAGACACAGATGCCGAGAGAGAGGAATCCTATTCAGCAGATGAGAGCAACACCGATGGTAAGGAGAAAGGGAGGAGAGAGAGAGAGAGAAATTTCAAGTATTGTTGTCCCCATAATGTCTATGGAGATTCCCAATTATCCAGATCATGGTTGTCCCAAAGATGCTTTTTCCAAAAGACAACGGGACTTCCTTGTTTTTGTTTTTGTTTTCTTGTCGAAAACGTTTCGCTTCTCATCCGAGAAGCTTCTCCAATTCTGGCAAGCCAGGGGCAAAGCCAAGAGCAGCTCTGGCAAGGTAGAACTGAGGAAGCTTCTTGGATTGTTTCAGTTGCGGTCGTAACTCAAGACTACCTGTAGTTAGAAAGGCAGCGTGCACCTTATAAAATAATTGTTGGTATATATGTCAATGCATTAAATAGTAACAGAGGTCACACTCTTTTGATGTTTTTAAAAAAATAACAAATGGTGTCATCTGACTTCAGATTACTCAATGAGTTCTTTTGGGATTTAAAGTTAACAAGAGGAAGAGAGAAAAGGAAAGGAAAAATATTTGGAATTTTATACTGGGCACAAAACAACTTCAGAAAAATATGCCCAGATTGTTCCCTCTGTTTGAACAGAGTCTCATTCAAAGAACGGCAGGTTCTAGATATGTTTTTCAAGCCATTCCATTGTTCAATTGCTTGTTTTCTGCTGCTGTCTGGTATGTAGGAAATGCTGTTTGAATCCATCTTTACTCAAGACTAAGCACAAGATGTACATGGTGCATTTCTTTCCACTGTTTCCATTTTTTTTCAGATGAGCTTGATGTGTCCTTGCAAGCTACACAGTGTTACCTGTCGACTGAAAGCACACCGTCTGGACCTGAAAAAGCTGGAGGTATCACAGCTACAGGTAAGAAACATTGCTGAACTTCTGGATCATCTGGAAGAGAAGAGACCTAATGGGATAAAAGCCAGGATGTTTGGTTCCTTGGGTTTCGGTGGCAGAAGAACTGACTTAGGCCAGGAGCTGTAGTTTTAAAGCCCTGTGCAAATTATGAGTTGCTTATGTGGGATTTACTAGAAGCAAAGCCTCATCTAGTATCGGTGGAACAGAATGGACATTAATCATAAGGGTGATCCATGGTTTTTGGGAACATGCCATCAGTACAAATAGAAGATTAAAAGAAAAAAGTTGATAGGGAGAGGTTTAAACATTGAGAAATGGGTTGAGGATGAGAGCAATGGCTAACTTGCTGTGATGGCTGCAGGACTACCTCTGAATTTTTGATAGACATGGATTCATCATGGAAGAGAGTTATTAGCCCCAAGTTAAGGATTTCGTACACTCTTTGGGTCAGACATGGAGGGAAACTAGATGCTCTGACCTGCCTCCGTCCATCATGTTCCTAAATGGTTGTCCCAAAGGTGCTTTTTCAGGAGGCAACTGGATTTTTCTCGTTTTTTCTTTCAAGGCATTTCGTTTCTCATCCTTGTCTTCAAAGAAAAAAAAAACAAGGAAGTCCAGTTGCTTTCTGAAAAAGCACCTTTGGGACAACCCTGACCTGGATGACTGGGAATCTCTACAGACTTTCCTAAATGGTAGTCTGCAAACCATCATTGAGATACTAATAACGGAGAATATTTTGTTAAAGTTTGCAGCAATCCATCCGGCACACGAATAATTCAGCTGGATTCATTTATATAACAAACTTCTTTATATACAATGCCATACAGAAGAAGCCAGAACTCAGAATTTAGAAGTCCATAATCCATAATCACAAAAGCTATAGAATCACAGAAGCACACACACGCACGTGTGTGTGTGTGTGTGTGTGTATGTGCGTGTATGTATGTATCAGGGGTGGGATACGACCGGTATGCCCCGGTATGGGCGTACCGGTGCCTGCTGGGAGCACCAGGTACCGTTCCTGTACAGTGCTCCGGAGGGCCCACCTGCCCGCCCGCGCTCCTTACCTGTATTTGAGCTGTTCGGGGATTCTGCGCATGCCCACGCTGAGCAGCTGGAACGTTGCAAAAGCGTCACAGAGCGTTGCAGGCGGTAAGTACTCATGCGTGCACTGCACACGTTCATGTGGTGGACGCTTGGCTCCATTGCACCGTACTGGTTGCACCAGGACCCAGAACCCCTCACTGGTATGTATGTATGTATATACACACATACAGATCAGTGAACCTAAGCCGTACCCAGTCTCCGAGCCATCTGGATCACCAAACAGTCCCCATTGGCTGACCTGTTACCATGTCTATTCCAATTCATGAACCCTAATATACTGTCATATTCGTAGCTCAGAGTTGACATGAGGGGTCCATGGTGCTCTCTTGAGCTTGCTTGTTTTCTTGCAAACGTTTCATCATCCAAACTAGGTAACATCATCAGTGCTAGTCTAGGCATTCGTGCAGGAAGAAAAGTTGCTCTTTGGTGGAAATGTGCCTGCAGGCAATTCTCCCCCCCCCCCCCCCCATTTGTGTGCTGTCTGAAGTGTTTGACGCCCACAAGTGGCACTAATAAAGGAGAATATTTGTAGCTCAGGGTTGATATGAAGGTCCCTGATGCTCTCTGAGCTTGCTTGTTCTCTTGTAGACTTTTGTTCCCTAAACTAGGCGACCTTATCAGTGCTAGTGATGATTGCAGTGATGACGTTATCTAGTTGAGTAATGAAGCGTCTAAGCAAATAACCAAGCTCAGGGAGCACCAAGGACCCCACAATCATTGACATTTCTGGAATGTGTGGGGAGCTTTTGGAACAGCAGTTGATGAATCACAGTTCGAATTGGAAGTTCAGTTAGAAAAGGTTTGGTGACTCCTGCATTCTTTATTTTAGCTTTCTCAAAACGGATGGGGGCTATTTCTTTCCTGTCTGTGATTTAGAATTTCTGGAATACACTTGGTTGGCTGATGCATGACACAGAATTCTAGATTAGAAGTACCCCTATCCTGATCCTCCAGAAAAGGGGTGTCAAAATCGGTTTCATTGAGAGCCGCATGAGGGTTCTGTTTGACTTTGGGGGGCTGGAGTGGGCGTGGCAAGGGTTAGCATGGACAGCTCGATGTCACTTGTGTTGGAGGAGCCTGTGATAGCCCAAGCGTTCTGCCAGTGAAAACGGGATCCCAAGCTCCGTTTTTGGCTGCGACAGCCTCCTGCAACCCTCTGCCAGCGAAAACTGAGCTTGGGAGTTCCACCCGTGGCCCGCATGAACTCTGTTTTTGGCTGTGATGGCCTCTTGCAACCCTCGAAAACAGAGCTTGGGAGGACCACATGCGTCCCTCCCCAGCTCCATTTTCTCTGCCAGAGGCACTATGGGTTGGTCCTCTGCTGTTTCAGAGCAGCCCTGCAGGCCACATCTAAGAATCCCATGGGCTGTATCTCGCCTCTGGGCCTTGATTTTGACATCCCTGTTCCAGAACAATTCTTTCTTTCCCATGACTTATTTGTCAAGTTCATAATAGGCATGGAAATGTAAATTAATTAGGGCATCTTTTGGAAACCTCACATTATTATAATATGGGTTTCTTTCTTCCATTCCCTAAGTATCAGATTCCGATTGTGCTCTCGAAGAGGAGCCCACTCAGTCCTTTGACTTCAGCCCACACTTTTTACCCACTAAACATCAATTCAGGAATGGTGAGTTTCCCTTTTCCAACGAGAGGAGATTTTTCCATGATGGGATTTGTTGTCCAGGGCTAACCTGGATGACGGTGAAAAGGGGGAATGTACATTCTTTTAGATTTCGTTACTTGCATTGAATTTGGACCATGATCTATTTTTTTAAAATAGTTTAATCTCTTCGCACTTGCCCCAAATCTCTCATTTGTTTACTGTATTTTTCAGAGTATAAGACACAAATCTGGCTGCATCTTATACACTGAATACAGCATTTTTGGCCTCCTGAAAACCTGCCACTTTTACAAAAATAGCCATGCATAGCCTTTCGGAGGCTTCCAGAGAGCTCCTGGGGTCTGGGGAGGGCTAAAATGAGCGAAAAATGGGCCATTTTTTGCTCGTTTCCCCGCCCCCCCAGCCCCAAAGGAGCATTCTACAAGCTTCCTAAAGGCTATGCATGGCCTTTTTTTGACAAAAAACAGGCCCATTTTCACGAAAAATGTGCCGTTTTTGGAGGTCTGCAGAGTGCAAAAACTTTTTTGTTTAATTTGCCTCTTCAAAAATGGTGCGTTTTATACGCCGAAAAATATGGTATCTTTTCGTTGATTGTACTTGAATATTCTTGAATAACTTTTTAGGATCTGGTCACATTTTTTTCAAAATCACGATACAGGTAGTCCTGACCCAATTGAGCCCAAAATCTCTTTTGCAAAGAGAGACTGTTATTAAGTGAACTTTGCCCCATTTTATGACCTTTCTTGCCACGGTTGTTAAGCAAATCGCTGCAGTTGTTAAATTAGTAACACGGTTGTTGAGTGAATCTGGCTTCTCCACTGACTTTGCTTGTCAGAAGGTCGCAAAAGCGGGAGGTCATGTGTCCCTGGGGTGCTGCAACTGTCATAAATATGAATCAGTTGCTAAGTGTCTAAATTTTGATCATGTGACTATGGGGACCATTGTAAGGGTGAAAAAAGGATCACAAGTCACTTTTTTCAGTGCCGTTGTAACTTCAGTCACTAAATGAGTTGTTATAAGTCAAGGACTACCTGTATTCTAAAGCAGCTATATCTGACAATTCTTTTCTAGAATGGGAATGTCCCAGAATCAGGGAGAAATTATTTATAGTGAGGTTTGTTCAGACACCGTCCTCTGTTTCTAATACTCTCTTTTAAAAATGTCTTTGCATAGTTGAACCTTTCCAAGTTTTCTTAGAAAGCAGTCTTGGGAAAAGAAAAAAAAAATTAGAGGAGGGAAAATTATTGTTTATGGGTTATCCAGGCATCCTGGATTTTTAGAAATATAATCAAGAGCATTTCGTATCAGCAAATGTATTTTGGTATTTTTTGGTATTTATTGTACATTTATAGGCCGCCCTTTTCCCTGAGGGGACTCAGGGCGGCTTACAATAAAAGGGGAAGGGGAGTGTAGGACAAATACAAAAGAAATGTGAACAAGAATAAATTAAACAGTAAAACACAACATTCATTCAACATTCGGGAGGGGCGAGAGTAAAACTTATCCCCAGGCCTGACGGGCTAGCCAGATCTTGAGGGGTGTGCGGAAGGCCTGGACGGTGGTGAGGGTACGGATCTCCACGGGGAGATTATTCCATAGCGTCGGAGCCGCAACAGAGAAGGCTCTCCTCCGAGTAGTCGCCAGTCGGCACTGACTGGCGGATGGAATACGGAGGAGGCCAACTCTATGCGACCTGATGGGACGCAGGGAGGTAATTGGCAGAAGGCGGTCTCTCAAATAGCCAGATCCACTACCATGGAGCGCTTTATAGGTGGTGAGTAGGACCTTGAAGTGCACCCGGAGATCGACAGGTAGCTAGTGCAGCTCACGGAGGATCGGTGTTATGTGGGCGAACCGTGGTGCGCCCACGATCACTCGCGCGGCCGCATTCTGGACTAGCTGAAGTCTCCGGGTGCTCTTCAAGGGCAGCCCCATGTAGAGCACATTGCAGTATTCCAGCCTGGAGATCACAAGGGCTCGAGTGACTGTTGTGAGGGCCTCCCGATTCAGGTAGGGCCGCAACTGGCGCACCAGGCGAACCTGGGCAAATGCCCCCCTGGTCACAGCTGAAAGATGGTGGTCAAAAGTCAGCTGTGGGTCCAGGAGGACTCCCAAGTTGCGGGCCCTTTCTGAGGGGTATAAATTTTGTCCCCCCAGCCTGAGTGATGGTACGTTGGTCAAATTTTTGGGAGGAAAACACAACAGCCACTTGGTCTTGTCTGGGTTGAGTATCAGCTTGTTTGCTCTCATCCAGTCTTTAACGGCCTCAAGACCCCGGTTCATCACGTCCACCGCTTCATTGAGTTGGCACGGGGTGGACAGATACAACTGTGTATCGTCCGCATATTGGTGGTATTTTATCCCGTGCCTCCGAATGATCTCACCCAGCGGTTTCATGTATATGTTAAATAGTAGGGGGGATAAGACCGACCCCTGCGGCACCCCATAAGTTAGGGGCCTCAGGGACGATCTCTGCCCCCCCACCAACACCGACTGCGACCTGTCCGAGAGGTAGGAGGAGAACCACTGCAAAACAGTGCCGCCCACCCCTATCTCCCGCAGTCGTCGCAGAAGGATACCATGGTCGATGGTATCGAAAGCCGCTGAGAGGTCAAGGAGAACTAGGATGGAAGCATGGCCTCCATCCCTAGCTCTCCAGAGATCATCGGTCAATGCGACCAAAGCGGTTTCTGTGCTGTAACCGGGCCTGAAGCCAGACTGGAAGGGGTCAAGATAGTTAGCTTCCTCCAAGGTACGCTGAAGCTGGAGAGCCACCACCTTCTCAACAACCTTCCCCACAAAGGGGAGGTTGGAGACTGGACGGTAGTTATTAAGGACAGCTGGATCCAAGGACGGTTTCTTCAGGAGGGGTCTCACCACCGCTGTCTTAAGCGCGGTGGGGAAGTACCCCTCCCGAAGAGAGGCGGTAACAACCGCCTGGATCCAGCCTCGTGTCACCTCACTGCTGCTGGCAACCAGCCAGGAGGGACACGGGTCCAGTATACAGGTGGAGGCGCTCACAGCTCGCATAGCCTTGTCCACATCCCCAGAGGCAACTTCCTGAAACTCAACCCAGAGATGGTTTGCCAAGTCTTCTCCTTGTTTCTCGGCTGGATCTACTGGAGTGGAGTCCAGGTCTGCTCGAAACCGGGCAACTTTGTCCGCCAAGAACTGGACATACTCCTCAGCCTTACCCTGTAAGGGGTCCCCCGTCTCCCTCCTATTTAGGAGGGAGCGGGTTATCCTAAACAGGGCGGCTGGGCGGGACTCGGCGGACGCTACCAAGGAGGCAATATATGTTCTTTTTGCTGTTCTTAGAGTCCGAATATACTCCTTGGTGCATGCTGTTAAAAGTGCCCACTTCGACTCGGACCTATCGGACCTCCACGAGTGCTCTAGGCGTCTCCTCCGGCGCTTTATCTCCCGGAGCTCCTCAGTGAACCAAGGAGGCCTCTGGGGGCCGCTGACCCGGAGGGGCCGTAGTGGCGCAATCCGGTCTAGAGACCCCGAAGCTGCCGAGTGCCAGGCAGCGACGAGGGTCTCCACCGAACTGTGGGCGAGGGTATCAGGAATAACCCCAAGCTCCGTCTGGAACCTAATAGGGTCCATAAGTCGCTTGGGGCGGAACCAGCTGGTCGGTTCCTCCTCCCTACAGTGGGGGTTTGGCCTCCGGAAGTCTAGCCTCAGTAGGTAGTGGTCTGACCACGACAGGGGTATGATCTCATTACCCCTCAGACCAAGATCGTAACTCCACTGCTCCGAGAGGAATACGAGGTCAAGCGTGTGACCCGCTGAGTGAGTTGGGCCTCGAATTACTTGAGTCAAGCCCATGGCTGTCATGGAAGCCATGAACTCCTGCGCTCCATCAGAGTGTTCACCGAGCGAAGGCAAGTTGAAGTCCCCCAGAACTATAAGTCTAGGGAACTCAACTGCTAGCTCGGCTACTGACTCGAGGAGCGAGGGGAGGGCTGCTGCAACGCAGTTGGGAGGCAGGTACGTAAGCAGCAGACCCACTTGACCCTTGAGGTCCAGCTTCACCAGCAGGGACTCACACCCGACAAGCTCCGGAGCAGGGATCCTACGAGGTACTAAAGACTCCCGGACTACGATAGCCACACCGCCACCCCTTCCCTGGGCTCTCGGCTGATGCAGCACCTGAAATCCGGCTGGGCACATCTCAACGAGGGGGACTCCTCCCTCCGTGCCCAGCCATGTCTCAGTAATACATGCCAGGTCTGCGCCCTCATCAGTTATCAAGTCCCGGATGAGGGGAGCCTTATGAACAACAGACCTGGCATTTAGCGACAGCAGCCTGAGACCAGGGTCCTGATTACTCGGATGTGGATTCTATAAGTAGAGTCTGGTGTTTAATTTGTTTTAAAGCATTGGAAGATTTGTTCCTCAATTAAGAAACTTCTGTCTGAGGTTCCCATAGGTTGATCTAAGTTTCTGCTCATACAGGTACTGTAGCCTTCGACTTATGAATGGAATGCAATCTGGAATTTTCACTGTAAGTCATGATGATCATGTCAAAACACCCCATGACGGGATCCAGTTTTACGACTTTTATTTTCTAGTGGTCATTAATTGAATGCCACAGTCATTAAGGGAACTTGGCGGTCATTAATGCAAATTAATGTACTCCTATGGGTGCTTTTTGCAGAAACCTGCCGAAAAAACTGAAACTGGCAAATAACAACTATTATTATTATTATTATTATGTGGTTAATCTTTGGTGAGATTCACAGCCTTTGGGGCTGATTGGTAGCTCAACAGCTTGAGTCCTAACCAAGGACCTAGGAACTGTTAAGGTAACGTCGGAGGATATAAGCTGTTCCAAGGAGGGTGGTTTTTTGTAGAATCAGAATGTCAAGTCTGATAAATTTAAAATTTCCAAATAGCGAGGTAGCCCTTTAGGTATTGCTCCAAGGGCTCCAATTACAATCGGGACAACACACGATTTCTTTTTCCAAGTCGCTCAACTTAAATTTGCAAGTCCTGGTACTTTGTGATTTTTTTTCTTGCTGTTTATCTTCAATTCGTGCATCTCCAGGTATTGCAATGTCAATGAACCATACTTTTTTCTTTTCAACTATTGTTATGTCAGGTGTGTTGTGGGCCAAGTGCCTGTCAGTCTGGATTCTGAAGTCCCACAAGATCTTGACTTTCTGAACCCGATGTTCCCAGTGGTTTTTGCTGTACTCAAATCCAAACTTTTGGCACAATTTCCAGTGAATGATCTTAGCAACACGGTCATGGCATTGTAGGTAGTCAGTTTGTGAAATTTTGCTGCACCCATTGATCAAGTGGTCGACTGTCTCATCTTTCACATTACAGAGGCAACATTTGCTGTTGGTGGTAACATGTTGAATTTTTGCCTTCATGTAGTTTGTGGTTACGGCTTGTTCTTGAACTGCCAAAATAAAGCCTCCTGTTTCTTTTTTCAGTGCTTCTGATCTTAACCGGTTCCAAGTTAGCTTTTGGTCAGCTTTGCCTACAATACTTTTCAAGTATTGGCTATGCATAGCTTTGTTTTTCCAATTTTCAGCTCACTTCTCAGTTACTTCTTTCTCATATTCAGCTTTTGACTTAGTTGTCTTTAAAAGGCCTCCTTTATTTACTTCCTTAATCATTGGTTCTTCACTTTTCTGGATGTAATCATTCAAGCTGTGTTTTTCTTCTTCCACAGTCTGTTTTACTTGTAGGAGTCCTCGACCACCCTCTGCTCTTGGTAGATATAATCGGTCAACATCACTTTTAGGGTGCAAAGCATGATTCATTGTCACAAGCTTCCTTGTTTTTCTGTCCAAATTGTCCAACTCCATCTGGGTCCAATCAATTATTTCTGCAGAGTATCGAATCACAGGTATAGCCCAGGTATTTATGGCTTTTGATGATGTTTCCTCCATTCAGTTTGGACTTTAATATCTTGCGAATTCGTTGAATGTACTTGGCTGAAATTAATTCCTTGATTTTATTATGCATTAAGTCAGAGGCCTCTAAAATCCCCAAGTACTTGTAGCCTTCTTCTGGTTTTATTGCCTTTATCATTTCTTCATTCTCAAGTTCTATTCCTGCTTTGGTTGCCATTGTTGCACATTTGTCAATTCCAAACTGCACACCAATATCTTGGTATTCTCGTAAGACTAAGGGTATGGGCATCTGTTTGGGGGGGGGGGGTGTCCATCATAACGGCAAATGGTCACTAAACAAGGACTATATTCTATATTCTGGAAAGACGTGACACAATAGGGTAGGTCGGTGCATACCAGCCCAGGTGGGCCCACACCTGGTTCAGGAAGAACGCTAGCTTCTCTGGGTCCCCATCGAAGCTGGGCCAAGGGTAAAGGAAATTTAGAAAGTTGTTGTAATGACTAGCTAGAAACGATGCAGTGATGACCAATCTTGGGAGCAATTGCATATAAAGATGTTGCCAATGTGGCATTCCAGCCCTTCTAGAATTTCACCACCCAACCTCCCCTGGGAAGTATGGCCTAACTCCCTTGGGAAGCTGGGAGTTGTAGTTTAGCAATAGCTTGGAAGGCCAGCCCTTGCTTACATCTGCATCAAGAATTGCCTTTGGAGTCCAGTTTCCTGAACCTCAGACTTGATCTGCCTCTTGTCACCCGAGAGAGTGCGGACAACAGAATTGGCAAGGAGAAGGAAGTGAGAGCTTAGAAACCTTTAAATTCACCCCCCCCCCCCAAAAAAAAATTACAACCACATTACAAAAAAGATGTTGAGACTTTGGAAAAGTGCAAAGAAGAGCAACTAGGATGATCAAGGGCCTGGAGACAAATACATACAAAGAATGGTTGCAGGGATTTGGGGTTAGTCTAGAGAAAAGAAGGACTAGGGGTGACATGATAGCAGTTTTCCAGTATTTGAGGGGATGCCACAAAGAGGA
Source organism: Thamnophis elegans (assembly GCF_009769535.1). Classification (NCBI taxonomy): domain Eukaryota; kingdom Metazoa; phylum Chordata; class Lepidosauria; order Squamata; family Natricidae; genus Thamnophis; species Thamnophis elegans. The sequence continues at coordinate 149,889,280 of NC_045542.1, read as the reverse complement.
GGGGGTCAGCTAATTTCCAGAATACCAGACGGCAGGATAAGAAACAATGGATGGAAGCTATTCAAAGAGAGAAGCAACTTGGAATTGAGGAGAAACTTCCTAACAGTGAAGACAATTAACCAGTGGCACAGCTTTGCCTTCAGAAGTTGTGGCTGCTTCATCACTGGAGATTTTTAAGAAGAGACTGGACAGCCACTTGTCTGAAATGGTATAGGGTCTGCTGCTTGAGCAGGGGGCTGGACTAGAAGACCTCCAAGTTCTCTTCCAGCTCTATTTTGATCGATTGAAATTGTAGCTGGGCTGCTTCTAATAGAGGGGAAGGGAAGTGATGGGAACTTGGTGTGATAAACACGAAGATCCTGGTAGAACTTCCAAGGTTTCCTTCACCTGATTCCCCTTCTAAATAAATACATGGACTCTGGTCCCCATCATCTAAGCAAGGATTGCTACTGGCCAGTTTCCAGCCTTTTAAGCTGCTTTCCACAAAAAATGCACCTGGGAACACATTAATTTGTGTTAATGACCACCAGGTTCACTTAATGACTATGGCATTTAATGACCACTACAAAATAAAGTTGTAAAATCGGGTCATGTGATGCTTTGACTTATGACCTTCATGACTTACAATGGAAATTTCAGATCCCATTATGTTGGAGATCAAGGCAATTGTAGCCCAGGAGATTAGACAGGGAAGGCCTGCTTAGTCTTAAGAGCAAATAAAGACAATGTGTCTCTACTTGTAGTAACCAGCTCACCTTTGAAAGACAACAGTTCTGACCAGGAAGATGACATTCTGGAAGCTACCCAGCCATTCTGTGAGGAGCCCGAGCAAGTCTCAGCAGAGCCCTGCGAAGCCTTGACTGGCAAAGAGAAGCGGCTTGCCCAGGACCAACCTGAAGAGGACAAATGTTTTGAGCCGGTGCCTCAGCCTGACTTCCCAGCTGCAACCTCTCCAGGAGAAGAAACCACCTCCAGTCTTCCAGGAGACCACCTTCCACCTCAGGCTGTGGCGTTGCCCTCTATGCAGTCCCCGTTGCAGACACCAGAGGGCGCCCCTGAAGAGGACCCTCAGCCTCTCCCTTCTGTGCAAATTCCCCTTGTGGCCAGCAAGGGGTCCTTGACGCCACAGGAAGAAAAAAGGGTGGAGGTTCTGGGAAGTGGAAGCCCTTCTTCCGAGGTGGTGCCGAGACAGAGTGAGGCAAGTGAGTGGCAGCATGTGAAAAATTGTCATAAGGGGAATGAATGGATTATGGTTCTCACTGCTGCAATGCAGTCATGGAGGCTGCAATGCATATGGGGGGCTCTGTTTTATCTATCTATCATCTATCTATCTATCTATCTACCTACCTACCTACCTACCTACCTACCTACCTACCTACCTACTTACTTACACTTAACTTACACAAATACTGTTTGTGTTTGGGTCTGAAAAAGAAATCCCTGCAGATTTTACTTTGTTAATCTTTGCCAACTGTAGAAGGCAGTGCTTATCTCTATTTCAATGCCATTGAGCCATCGCTGTCTGAAGACATTTCTGTGGTCATGTGGCTAGCATGACATCACGGAGCGCTGTTACTTTCCCACCGAAAGGGTACCTATTTATCTACTTGCATTTTGTAGGCTTTTGAACTGCTAGGTTGGAGGAGCTGGGGAGCGGAAGGGAGCTCATCCCATTGGGTCAAGCTTGGGTCTTGAACCTGGGCTGCTGACTTTCCAGCTGATAAGCCCAGCATCTTAAACGCTGAGCCACCGCGCTGCTCCCTCAGCTCTGAATAAGAGGTTAGAAAACTTAGAAGAGTGAGAGCAGTGTTTCTCCACCTTGACAACTTGGAGAGGTGTATGGACTTCAAATCCCAGAATTCCTGATTTCTGGAATTCTGGGAGTTGAAGTTCACCTCTCTTTCAAATCGCCGAGGTTAAGAAACACTGACTCCCAGAGGCTGCGGTTTACATTTAGGGTGACACCAACAGGCTATATTGCAAATGGCAAAGGCTCCAAATTCTGCTTTTGAATTTTTTTTTCCAGTTTCTCTGGCCTCTCCCATTCAAGTGATTCTTGGGCAGTTTACAAGTCTAAAATTTTAAAACAATTGAAAAGATAGTAAAACAATCAAAAACACCCATAAAATAAAAACATACAAACAAACAAACAAAAATAAAACAGCAGTTGTGAGATTGATCTGCTAATAGGGAAGCCAAGCAAAGGGTCCCTTCACAACATTTTGAATCGCAGGCCTGGGTACCTTAGTCAAATATCCAAAATCCCAAATATTTTCTTTTGCTCAGAAAGGGGGAGGTTTTATTTCTGTTTCATTGGTGTTTTTAAAAAAGCGTTAAGTAGAACTTTAGAGCTTTTGCAACCCCTGGATTTGGAAACTGCTCGTCTCTGCTCTCAATCAGGTGTAGATTGTTTTTAAACTGGAGAATTATATTCTTCTTCCAGGGCCAAAGTTTCTTTCGGTCTTCTCCACATTTATTCAGAACTTCTCCAGATTTCTTTTTGGCTTCTCTTATCCTCACAGTTCTTGAGAATCTGTTGGAAACAAATCAAGGAGAGAAGCAACTGAGAACTGAGGAAAAATTTCCTGACAGTTAGAACAATTAATCAGTGGAACAGCTTGCCTCCAGAGGTTGTGAATGCCCCAACACTGGAAGTCTTTAAGAAGATGTTGGATAGCCATTTGTCTGAAATGGTATAGGGTTTCCTGCCTAGGCAGGGGTTGGACTAGAAGACCTCCAAGGTCCCTTCCAACTCTGCTATTGTAAGTTGTAGGTTTGAGGACAGGGACAGGAATTTGATTCCCCAGGCCTGCATGCTCCAGATGCTCTTTTCATGAGTTGTGTACAGGGGGTCCCAAACCATCATTGAGCCTGGCAGTCACAGTCATGAATCAGAATGGTTTGTCACCACGTGACTGGATCCGATTTTATGACACCCCCCCCCCCCCCAGTAGTAATCAGTAAGCAAATACCATAGGGGTAAAGCGAATGCTACTGTTGTTATTTATTTATTCAATTTATAGAATAGAATAGAATAGAATAGAATAGAATATAGCTGAGTTGGAAAGGACCTTGGAGGTCTTCTAATCCAAACTCCTGCCTAGGCAGGGAACTATATACTGTTCCAGACAAATGGCTATGCAACATCTTCTTGAAGACTTCCAGTGTTGGAGCATTCACAACTTCTGGAGGCAAGCTGTTCCACTGATTAATTTTTTTAACTATCAGGAAATTTCTCCTCAGTTCTAGGTTGCTTCTCTCCTTGATTAGTTTCTACCCATTGCTTCTTGTTCTACCCTCGGTTGCTCTGGAGAATAGCTTGAGTCCCTCTTCTTTGTGGCAACCCCTGAGATATTGGAAGACTGCTATCATGTCTCCCCTAGTCCTTCTTTTCATTAAACTAGACATACCCAGTTCCTGCAACCATTCTTCATTAGTTTTAGTCTCCAGTCCCCTAATCCTCTTTGTTGCTCTTCTCTGCACTCTTTCTAGAGTCTCCCCATCTTTTCTACATCGTGGCGACCAAAACTGGATGCAGTATTCCAAGTGTGGCCTTATATTGCCGGCTATTCACCCATGGTGACTGAAGGCAGCTTACAGAATATAAAATCACATTTAAAACAATAAAAATGAACAGCAGAATCAAATTAATATAGTAAAATATAACAAAATCCCCCCCCCCCCCCGGTGACTGCAGATCACATGAGCCATTTAATGGGCTCCATCCCGCTCTGGATTCCCTAGGCCCGCTGGCAGAACCAGGTCTTCCAGAAGAGTATTAGTGGGGGCTGTTCTAATCTTGGGGGGGGGGGGTTGTTGATGTTCCAGAAAGAGGGGGCCACCACGGAGTGAAGGATCTGGTCATTAAGTGAATGTATTGTTTGCTATGGGACGGAAACTGGGAAAAAAACATTGTAAATATAGGCCAGTTGCCGGCCGCTCAAAATGGGGTCCTGTGACTGGAGCGGGGGTGAACATTGTAACTTCAGCACCTTATATCATAAATAGCTTTTGGGGGGGGGGGTCCATTGTAACTTTGAATGGTTGGTAGGCAACCAGTCATAAGCCAAAAACTCTAGCCGGAAGCCGTTATTATAATATCTTGGTGAGGAATATAGTTACATTTCCCATCGGTTTACGTGAGGTAGGGAGCGCAGCCTGCGTTATACTAATAAGTCCGTATCTCTGCTTTGCTCCCCGGTGGCAAAAAAAGTGAAATGGTGTTTTTCAATCCAGGCTGTTTCCATCCTTTGGCTTTTTCTAGCTCCTGTGGGTGACGGTGTGGAAGAAAACTCGGAATTAATAAGAGAAACAAGGAATACTAAGAAGGTAAGCATCAGATTCGCCTTTATTTATTTAATATGCTGCCTTTATTATTTTTATAATATATATATACATCATACATACATACATACATCAGTAAGTATTGTGGGTCCACTTGGCAAAAAAAAAGCTCAAGACTGTATTGGTCGGAAGCATACGGAAAAGGCCTTCATCCTACAGTGGATAGGCAGTGAATAAATGATGATGATGATAATAAATATATAAATGTATTATATAGGTAACTAGTTGTTAACCTGCTGTTGCCCAGGTATTTGTTTATCCCAATCCTGTATTAGACATTCACAAATGTACAATTTTCCCCCTTACTAGAGTGAGCCTTCTTGTGGAGTACAGTGAAGTTGTTACCATGGCAACTCCGCTGTGCTGTACAGTAGAAGCCATTTTAAGGCACAATAGGCTGTATCTTAACAGAACACACACTCTGAAGGGTGTTCAAGGTGTCTTACCCCTCACAGTATTTGTTTCCAGAGAGTAAGTCAAGTTTGGTTGAAATTGCTTGAGGTGTTCCAGAGTTATGCTGGAACATACACACACAGACACACACACACAGCCATTTAGATAGATAGATAGATGATAGATAGATAGATAGATAGATAGATAGATAGATAGATAGATAGATAGATAGATGAGTTATTTTATAAATACCTCAAGGCAGTGGAGATACCTAATGCTACTCTCTTCCCCTCTTTTCCCCACAACAACAACCTTGTGAAGTGGGTTGGACTGAGGGTGACTGGCATCCTTCATGAACCCAGGACTGATTTGGTGAAGCTTAACCTTCACCTTTTTCTTATCTCATGGGGTAGAGCAGGATAACCGTGATTGGTAAATTGCGGTTTGTTATGAGAACTCAGCAAATTGTGGTTTGTGCAGCCCCCCCCCCCCATCTGATTAACCGAATCATGGTTTGGCATGATGCCTGAGCTCCATTTGATACCCTTAGGTGTTGGTGCCAACCCAGGAGGATCCGGTTTCAGCAACGCCCCCTGCCCGTGAGTTGCGGCGCAGTCTGCGATCTTCCACCACTTCCCCTTCACCCACCCCTGTCCCAGAAAGACGAAGCCTCCGCCGTCACGGATCTGGGGCTGTGGTTGCATCCAGCACCCCGGCTGCCCCAGAGACCAGGCGTAGGGGGCTGCGGCAGCTCAGCAACGCAAGTCAACGAATGAGGATAGTGAAGGAGAGGCCACAACAGCCCGAAGAAGAAGAGGGCCCCAGGAAGAAAGCCAGGAATGAAGACCTGAACGCTGCTCCCATCCCTCAAGGTCGAACGAGGAGCTCACAGAGGGAATCCACAGCCGCCAGGAAAGTTACAGAAGTGGCGAAAGCTGTATCTGGCAGCAACCCCGGGGCCAGGGAGCCCACAAAACGGGTCAGGGGGGCTCCTGCTCCAGATCGTGGGCTAGAAGGACAGAGGGAGCATCCAAGGACTCGGGCCAGCAAGCTCTCCAGCAGTAGCAGCAGTGCTTCTGTGAGCACCCCAAGCCCAAAGGATTCTGGGAAAGACGCCAAGCCTGCGCAGGTGAATATCCAAAGAGAGGAAGGAGAAGCTGCTCTAAGAAAGCTTTCTCCCCTTTTCCGGGCAACAGATCCTTAATTGAATCATTAGAAGGACCACCTCCCTCTCTAGGTCTCGTACATCTATAACTGCTTAGATCAAGAGTCTCCAACCTCCGCAACTTTAAGCCTGGAGGACTTCAACTCCCAGAATTCTCCAGCCAGCTGGCTGGAGAATTCTGGGAGTTGAAGTCTGCCAGGCTTAAATTTGCTAAGGTTGGAGATCCCTGGCTTACACTGGTGGATGGTGCTGCTTTTCCACATATTCTTTCCCATTCAAACCCAGCCTTGACAGCCACAAGTGTCGTAAGCAGCCTTAGGCACACCTAACAGACTCCTGCCAGTCAGTCATCTTAAATGGGAGGGTCTCCAGAGTTTCCTGAGCCAATGGGGAGCATCCGTCCCCAACTTTCTGCCTTCCCTGATGTCTTGTGACAGCAGCTCCCACAATTCCCAGCTGATGCACCTATTTTGATCACTTAGTACAGGTGGTCCTCGACTTATCACCACAACTGAGCCCAACACCTTAGTCGCTAAGCGAGTTTCGCCCAACTTTTCTTGCCACAGTTGTTAAGTCAATTACGGCGGTTGTTAAACTGGTAACACGGCCGTTAAGTGAATCTGGCATTCTCCCATTGACTCTGCTGGTCAGAAGGTCCCTGCAACCATCATAAATACGGGGATCAGGACCCTGCAACCATCATAAGTACGAGTCAGGGGCCAAGCATTTGAACTTTGTGTCACGTAACCATGGGGAGGCTGCAAAGGTTGTTAAGTGTGAAAAATGATCGTAAGTCGCTTTTTCATTGCCGTTGTATCTTCAAACAGTCACTAAATGAACTGTTGAGTCGAGGGCTTCCTTTACACTGCTGCATAAGCTGAGTCTTGAACATCGGCAAGCTGGCAGGTCCAGGTTAAAATATCTGTCGGTAAAAACAGATACTAGAAGCCTGGGAATGAATGCAACCTGGTTAGTCTTGGTTTTGTGAAGCCAACAAACTTGGGGGTTGTTGAGCAGGGACATCTGTCATTAGATTGTGCGACTACTCAGGCCTCGTGAGCTGCTTTTAGGCAGGGGTCCCCCTCCAGGGAGTGAGCGGTGTGCTTAGGCCTTGTGGCCAATGGTTGTGGGGTTCTTTCACAAAATCTTCATACAGTTGGGGACTGATGGGCTTTTCCCCCCCGCTGTCTTCGCCAGGAACCCGTCTCCACTCCGTCTTCAGGAAGGAGGTTGCGGTGTCACAGCCCAGAGAGCAAAGCGACAAGTCAAAAAGCTTCATCAGGGAGTCGCAGCCGCCGCGCCACTGGACCTGGCAGCCCTGCCCCCAAGGTATGGCCTGTGCATATGATTAGTTTTGATTGATTAGCCCTTGGGCCATGTCAAAGGGTAGAGTTCCAGACACCAATTATTACTGAAATTTGATAAAAGTTATTTAAAATGGAGTTGGATAAAATACGATTTTAAAATGGAATTCGAATAAAATGCAATCTAAGACAAAAACGGAATGAAATACAATAATTTAAGATATAGATAAAATATGATAAAAGGGACTCGCGGTGGCTCAGTGGCTAAGACACTGAGCTTGTCGATCAGAAAGGTTGGCAGTTCAGCGGTTTGAATCCCTAGTGCTGTGTAAAGGAGTGAGCTCCCGTTACTTGTCCCAGCTTCTGCCAACCTAGCAGTTCAAAAGCACATTAAAAATGCAAGTAGAAAAATAGGGACCGCCTTTGGTGGGAAAGTAGCAGCGTTCCGTGCGCCTTCGGGGTTTAGTCATGCTGGCCACATGACCATGGAGACGTCTTTGGACAGCGCTGGTTCTTTGGCTTTGAAATGGAGATGAGCACCGCCCCTAGAGTCGAGAACAATTAGCACTTATGTGCAAAAATAACCTTTACCTATGATAAAATTATATTTCGGCGACACCCCCTACAATCTACCCCAATCAGTCCTGCAGATATGCAGAGCTCAACCGAACCATTTTGCTTAAGTACTGTGCTGTACTGTGCATAGCAGAGGAGGGAGGGGTTGGGGCTGGAGAAGGGAATAGGGCCACTTGAGCTGCGTTGACTCCATCATTAGCCTGAAAAGTTTGTTGAATCTCCTCCCTCTTCTCTTTTCAGGTGCTGTTCACAGGTGTAATTGATGAGGAAGGAGAGCGGGTAGTGGCCGAGTTGGGGGGTACTCTGGCGGAATCTGTCTTTGACTGCACTCACCTTGTGACGGACCGCGTACGCCGCACTGTCAAGTTCTTGTGCGCCCTGGCTCGGGGAATCCCCATTGTGACGCTTGATTGGCTGGAGAAGGTAATTCACTTTTCTGATACCCGGAATTATGGTCACATGTCATGCCAATCGTTAATAGCAGTAGCACTTACCATATTTTTCAGAGTGTAAGATGCACCTTTTTCCCTCAAAAAAGAGGCTGAAAATCTGGGTGCATCTTATACACTGAATACAGCATTTTTTTTACCTCCGGAAACCCCGCCCCTTCACCAAAATGTCTGTGCATAGCTTCCAGGAAGCTTTCAGAGAGCTCCTGGGGGCTGGGGAGGGCAGAAATGAGCAAAAAATGGGCTGTTCTTTGCTCAATTTTGTCCCCCCAGCCCCCAGGAGCACTCTATGCCCTTTCCTAATGCCCTTTGTTTTGGGCAAAAAATGGGCCTGTTTTCACAAAAAACAGGTCGGTTCCCCCCCCCCCCCCCCCGGAACATTCTACAAGCCTCCTAAGAGCTATTCATGCCTTTTAAAAAAACACACCTGTTATTGCGAAAAACAGGCTGTTTTTGGGAGGTTTGCAGAGTGCAAAAACTTTTTTTTTTAATTTGCCTCTTTAAAACCTTGCTGCATTTTATACTCTGATGCGTCTTATACTCAGAAAAATACGGTATATACCCCTTCACAGTACTTTACAACGTTCTCTAAGCGGTTTACAGAGTCAGCGTATTTCTCCTTTTCCCCACTTTGGAAGGATGGAAGGCTAAGTCAACCATTTTTCACACAACTGTTACACCATCCCGTGATCACGTGATTTACATTCGGATGCTTGACAACTGACTCACGTTTATGACAGTCGCAGCATCCTGGGGACACGTGATCCCCTTTTACTACCTTTTCACAAGGAAAGTCAAAAGCGGGAACCACATTCACTTAATAACCGTGTTACTATTTCAGTTAATTCAGTTAACAAATGTAGGGAGAAAAGTTGTGAGCTAGGGCAAAATTCACTTAACAAATTTCTCCCTTAACAACTTTAATTTTGGGCTCAATTGTGGTCATAGGTTGAGGACTAGCTGCACTTTCATTTAAATATCCTCCAATAGAGAAAAACCCAGGAGCCTCTGAAAGCTAAGAGCTCAACAGCAGGACTACGGACAAGGCCCCATTGATTAAGGCAGGCCTGTTAAACTGGCAGCCTACGGGCCGGGTAAGTCCCATGCAGGCCATGCCCACTCTGGCTCTGCAAAGGCAAAAAACGTCACGATATGTCATGATCCTGCCCGTTACGCGATCTAGTTTGACACCCGTGGATTAAAGGTTAAGTGTTGTGGCCCGCCAGCAGAGCTGGCAGCAGATTCGGACAGTGAGGAGGTTGGGGAGGAACATGGGCCAGTCATGGAGTCTGGGAAAGGCTCTGAGGAGGGCTCTGTGTCGGAGGCAGAGAGGGGGCCAGAGCCGTATGCCAGTTATCAGATGCCTTCAGAGTCAGACATCAGTGAGGCAGAGGAACAGCTGGAGCCTGTTCCCAGTGTGCGCATGCGCAGAGTTGCCAGACGAAAGGAACAGCTAAAGAACAGGGCGTCGACTTGGGAGCAAGGCCACAGGTGGACGATGAATGGCCCCTCCCAGAGGAAATAAAAGAGGATTGGAGTTTGCAGGAGACAAATAGTTCGCTTAATTGGCTCGTGACTCCAAGACTTCTCGGCTGTCAGCTCTCCAAGCCGGATAAGGTCTGTGACTGTAAATCCTCCCTGGACAGACTTTGCTGGATGTGAATGAGCAGAATTCACAGTCAATTAATAAAAGGGGTTTTTAGTCGGGACAAGAAGTTTGCTTCATGCACTTGGGAAGCCTCGGTCAGAACAGTAACCTGCTTCCAGGGTAGAAAGGAAGAACTTCCTGTATGTATGTATGATCTCCCTTTTATTCCTGCTTCCACCCCACAGAGCAGACGGAATGCTTTTTTCCTGGCACCAAACAACTTCCTCGTTCGGGACCCTGAGCAGGAGAAGAATTTGCGGTTCAACCTCTCCACCTCGCTGCAGACGGCACAGCAGAAGGGAGCCCTGTTCCAGGTGAGCCCATTGCTTGCTGTCTTGGGCCCAGGTGATTCCTGAAGAATCCAGTATCCAGACTACCAGGAGGGGGAGAGGTATCCTCCCCTCACTCCTAGTGCTCAGAAGGCCCAGGTGCAAAAGAAGCATCTCTGTTTGAATTTCTCATGTTCTAAGCTAGGGGTGAGGAACGATGTTCCTTTTATGACTCATGGACTTTAACTCCCAGAATTCCTGAGGCAGCCATGGCTGCCTCAGGAATTCTGGGAGTTAAAGTCCATGAGTCATAAAAGGAACATTGTTCCCCACCTCTGTCCTAAACCAATTTCAACCCAGTTTAGTGGCCTCCAGGCCCATGAAACAACAGCTCCATTATCACAAGTACACACACACACACACAAACACCCCCCCCTTGTGAACAGGTATTTGGGGATTGTGGGAAATGTGATTTGAGTCAACACACCTGTAAAGGGAAGGGAACCAGGCTGGGTAAAAGCTGCAGGGGTGGCTTTAGACCCATCAGCTGCCAGCCTGCTGTGACACAATGCCCCTTTCTCTTTTTTTGGCCCATATGCCTAGCAAATGTGAGAAGTCTTTGATTTATGACTGTAATTGAGACTGCAATTACGGTTAAGTCATTGTGGTCCTTAAGCGGCTCGTACAGGTCCACGCCTGATTGTACATGGTGGCAGTTGCTAAACAAATGAGTAAATGGGGTTGTTAAGCCAAGGGCCGTGATCATTAAGCAAATCCAATTTATCCAACATGTGTTTTTTGCTGAAAACCAGCAAAAAAAAAAAAGGGGGGGGGGAATTGTGGTCATGTGACTGTAGGATGTTGCAAATAGCCCTGGCTCCCAAAAAATGATCACATGACCACCAGAGACAAAAGTGTTACGGCCATCAGAGCTTCAAAATCTGGGCATTAACTACCTTTGGTGAGGTGTATCGTCACGTGAAATGGGCGCCATGTGACTGGTCGCTAAGTGAGGACTGCTTGTGGTAGTACCCCAGAGTTTCTTTCTCTGCAGGGCTACGAGATCCATGTCACGCCCAACGTGAAGCCAGAACCGGAACACATGAAAGACATTGTTAAATGCAGTGGTGGGACCTTATTACCAAGAATGCCACGGGCCTTTAAGGTGAGTCGGAGCTGTTATTTTGTTGATTTTTTGTTTATTACCACATCGAGTTATAGGTTGGGCTGAGAGAGGGTGGCTGGCCCAGAGTCTAGCAGGAAACTTCCATGGCTGAGGAGGGCTGCAACCTGGGTCTCCCCATTCCTAGTCCAACACTTCACCATGACCCTGGTTAACTTAATTTCAGGTCATCCTCGACTTACGCCCACCATTGAACCCAATATTTCTCTTTCTAAGTGAGAGTTAAGTGAATTTTGCCTCACTACAACCTTTCTTGCCACAGTTGTGAAGTGAATCATGGCAGTTGTTAAGCTAATAACACAGTTATTAATCTGGCTTCCCCAATTGACTTTGCTTATTGGAAGATGGCAAAAGGGACCATGTGACCCCAGGACCCTGTGACTGCTATAAATATATATGACATATATATTTATAAAAGTATAATATATATATTATCAAATCCCAGTAAGGGTATGGCTAGCTGATGAGAGCTAAATAGCTTGAAATAGATCTATACTAGTCTCCCTTTATTTATTTATCAGCACAAATAAAAACACACACACACACACACACATATATATATAAACAGTTGCCAAGCATTTAAATTTTGATCCCATGAGCATGGAGTTGTTGCCACAGTAGTGTGAAAAAAAGGCTGCAAGTCACTCGTTTCGGTATTTTCTTGTACAGCATTGCGCTTGGAAGCTCTCGGCCTGGCAGCTCTCCAAGGACTGATAAGGTCTGTGGTTGCAATGTACCCTTTAAAGACTCTCTGCTGGGACATTGCTGGATGTGAATGCTAGGAATTCACATTAGCCAAATAAAAAGAGTTTTTTCAGGACAAGGAACCTGTTTTGCGATTTGCCTAGGTCAGAACATATAGTGGTTTTCCAGCAGGCAGGCAAATTGAGGTATATTGGGGCCATGCAAAAATGCGTGACTCAACTCTTCGACTGTGAAAAGAAGACGATCTGACCTTTTTCGTAACCTATTTCAGGAGAAACGTATTGTGGTATCCTGCCCTGAGGATCTGTTGCGCTGCAAACCAGCTCAGGAGGCCAGAGTCCCCATCACCAACGCAGAGTTCATCCTGACGGGTATTCTGCAGCAGACGGTGGACTTGGAGGCTCACCGCCTGGATGGAAATACGGGTCCATCTCCTGCTTCCAGCCCCCTTGTTCCCTCTACCAGAACCAGCAAGAGGCGGGCAGCCACACAGACGGCCCCAGCTCCGCCCAGCACAGCCAAGAGACGACGCTGATTCCCCCAAGGGCGGCACTGCCTTAAAATTGTACATATGGGGTTTTTTTTTTTGCCCCGCTACCAATAAATGGGCTTTGAAAAGACTTTTGATGGTTTTGGAATAGGGTCTTAGCAATTGGACAGGGCGCTAAATTAAATGGGGGAGAGGGAGAAAAAAAAACCCCTTCTAAATCAGTAGTTTAATTTTTTTTTTTAATTTAGATTTAAATCGGGGGCAATCCAACCCCTGGCAGCTTTCAGACCCGTGGACTTCAACTCCCAGGATTCTCAAGCCAGCCATGCTGGCTGGGGAATTCTGGGAATTGAAGTCCACAGGTTTTTAAATGACCAAGGTTGGACACCCCTGATTTAAATGGCTTTATTAGTTTTAGAAATTTAAATTTACTGGGCTTAAGATTTTAGGAATCAGTGCCTTTGATATAGAATTATAGCAACCAAAAGGTAGCCCTCATGGCAGTTACATCTATGTCTCTTTTATTGTTAGGGTGACCCACTGGAATTGCAATAATGTCAAAATGAACACACGTACCCATAAAATGGACAATTAAGTCAGCTTGAAAGCTGCTACAGCTTTGAAACAGCCTGTCAGAGACTGAATTCCCCAAAATGGGCAGAACTGGTGTGCAATGCCTAAAAAAGAACACATTTTTTTTAAAGCGTCGTTTGTATTTATTTAAAAAAATAAAATAGGAATTGGGGTAAAAGTTTCCCTGTCAGTCAGTGTTAGATTCCTGTAAAACCATGGACCAAATCACTTACTACTTTGGATCAGACATAAATCACTAGATTAAACCTCAGCTTCTAACATGACCTTGCTTTGATAGGGGTTGAGTCTTTTTTTTATTGATTTCTAGCAGATTGGCAAAAAGTTTTATCACCAGCTGTTAAATTGCAGCAAGGACATAATTCTTCCTCACCCCAAATATTATTTCTGAAGCTGAAGAAGTCTCTGTTATCTTGGGGGTGCATTTTTGAGCTGCAGCATTGGATGTTTGGTATAGAACAAAACACCTGAACCCAAAATTCTTTACATCTACCATTTTGACTTCTTATTTCAGTTGGGTGAATTTCATTCCCCCCCCCCTTCCAACCCCCTTAATAGATGCGTCAGGATTATATGATCAGGTGTGTGTCTTTTGGATGGAATACTCAGCAACATGCAAAGCCAATTATTGACTTCCTCTCCCATCAGGATGCATTGGAGAAAACCTCTGGATTTTTATTTTTTGGTATAGAGATGGGAAGTAATGGCCCTTTTATGACTTGTGGACTTCAACTCCCAGAATTCCTCAACCAGCATTGTTGGCCCTTGCTCTGTACTCAGCTGGATCTGGCCCATTTAAAAAAACATATTTCTTTATATCCAACGTTTATTATTTTTACAAATGATTCATATTAAATCTGGTTTCTTGTTCCACATCAAATAGGTTTCCATTATGTTCTATTTTGGGGTTAGGATTGGAAAATATGAAAACTAAACCAAACAAATCCTGTCAGTTTGAAGTTCAATCCTTTGTGTGAATACCATTTGTCTCAGGAAGCTGAAATATGGAGATATACCATAGCCATTTCTTTATTGAGTTGTCAAGACAATGGACAATTTGAACAGCTTTGACAGCTTCCAAAATTGCTTAGAAACTCCTAGGTTGTAATGTCTAATAATCACAGTTCTGCTGACTTAAAAGTGGCCAGCAAAATTGGTTTCCATCTGCCAACCAAAGAATTATGTGTCAAATACTTCTTTGAATTAAAAAGTAGGTATACCTGTTTAGTAATTAATTTGAATATGCCTAATATTCAAATTGTGGGTTTTTAAAAAAAACAACTATCAGGAAAGCCATTGGTGGAACTGGCAGAATCTGAGCAAACAGCAGGTTGGCAGATGTGCAGAGTCTTCTGTGGTTAATTTTAATTTCTAAATCAGTGTTTCTAAAATGTTCTGCCATTGTGGAGTTCTAAATCAACACTTGGAAAGCACCATCCTAGTAAAAGAATGTGAAACATCTGGATTTTTGTTCCCCAACTCTTTCATCTGCCATGGACATAGGAGACGCCTGTGTTCCATGTAGCAATAGCACTTAGACTTATATACCACTTCACAGTGCTTTATGGCCCTCTTTTTTTGCTTCATATTTTATTTTCATTTTCATAACACACACTTTTATGGCCCTCTCTTAAGCAGTTTACAGGGTCAGGCTATTGCCCCCAACACTTTGGGTCCTCTATGTAACAAATAACATGTTTCTTCTGGATATTTGCATGTTCTTGAAATATCATTGTCTTCCGTCCCGATTTTCCTTACATGCCCTTGACTGAGTAGACAGTATTTTTAAACCAGAAAAATTCACAGAGAACCATGTTGAAGTATAATTTATCTTTTAGTGTAATTCAGTCACCCGCAAGAAAAAAATAGCAACTCTCGGGGAGAAAAGACACACAGCTTCATGAAATTGATTTATGAAAGAACTTACTATATCTTTCAATCCTTTTAAAAAAGAGGCAGGTAAAAAAAAACCACCAGATTTCCCTCAAAATAAAAGCAATTTGGAAGACTTTTAAAGTCTTCAAATAGAGATTGGAGCATTTTAATTAAACAAGCAGATCTAAATCCATTTTAATCAAACAGGGATCTAAATCCTTTACATTCTCTATAGCAGGGGTCACTAACCTTTCGGACCTCAGGGACCACTAAATTCATAATTTTAAATCCCGCAGACCACTAATATGATTTTTTTAAAAAAGATAAATAGCATTTGGTGCAATATAAAAATGCAAATATTTTTTATGTGGACCACCAGTTGGTGACCGCTGTTATAACAGGACATGTAGGACTGGAGATCTACAAATAGCAAAGAAAAGTTGTCTATTTTGTGCAACGTCGCCAGTCCAGTTCATCTGCCTCCATTTCTTACGTGCCCACTCACAGAAAGTAATAGGTACGCCTTTGTGGGAGGCTACAATTGCAATCTTTTCCGTCATTAGTTATTAAGACAGATCCGTGGATAGTCCTTGATTGGATAACCTGCTGTGATGCCATACCATGTTTTCCACCTATTCTTGAAAGATAGAAAAGACCAGAATGCTAAAGGCTACATCATCCATCGTAAATGAAGGAGAACATTTGCAAAGGACAAGACATGTGTTTCCCAATCTTGACAACATTTAACATATGTGGACTTCAACTTCCAGAATTCTCCAGCCAGGCTGGAATTCACCCATGATCCACCACCATGCTGTATGCTTATTGTGGGAAATGATAAGGATTTAAAAGAGAGGTTCAAAATAACTTGTCAAACGACTGCTGGCAGAATTTTAAAAGGTTTTATTCGTGTTGTTCGTGTACAAAGAATGGCTTAGCTTGCCACAAGTGTATTTGCTATTTTTTATCATCCTTAAGAAGCATTTGGACCTTCGCTATAATCCAGACAAGGACCTCTGAAATTTAAGTCTTGTTCAGTTCAATGAACCAAACCAACCATTGGCAATCTCATACTAACTATGCTGGACTACTATCCCCATCATACCCTATATACAAGCTGTCAAGCTGTGGAGAATGGTCATTGTAATCAAAACTTCCAGGAGCTTGATGGAAAGCTTGATCTGTACCAACGTTAACAAAGGCGCTATTTTTTTATTCTTCAGCCTCTAATAATCAGCATAAAGTCCACAGCTTGGAGGATAAATGTTTCTGTGGCTTCATTTGGAAAATGTCTACGCTTGAGATTCAACATTGTGAGTAGACTGCAATGAATTTTAAAATCAACCAAGCAGAAAGCATTTTTTTCTAGCTGCGTTTTCTTTTTTAAACACTTAAATACAAAACTTTTAAATACAAAAATATCCTGCATAATAATCAAGAGTGCAAAGCTTTTTTATCTTAAAAAGAACCTACTGAAATAGCTCTTCGAAACAGCATTTCTGTTCTTCAGACTAAGGAATCCTGGGGTTACAGTGCCGCCCGGGAGAGGAAACCTGCCCAAGAAGGGGGGAAAAAACAAGACATTTTCAGAATAAAAAAATAATGTAAATTGTGTAACCCCTTATCAGTCCATAGGCCTGCAACTGCGAACCTACGGCACGGGTGCCCGAAGTGCCACGTGGCACCATGTCGCCTGGCATGTGTGGCATCACCCATTCCTCTTCCGGGTTTCTGGTGTGCATGCATGTGTGGCGATCAGCCAGCCTTTGTCCACGTGGCAGCGCTGGAAATTGGAAGAGCTCATCTTCTGTTTTTCGGCCTGAGCATATGCGCCGGCCAGGTGATTGTCATGCTGCATGCACACCAGTAACACTAACTGGCTAGTGCGCATGCCAGAAATCGGAACTTCATTTTCCTGTGTGCGCCATGCCTCCTGTGCAGCTCCTCTTCTGGTTTTGTGGCCCCAAAGAGCATGCATGCTCCCTTTTCGGCACTCAATGCTGAAAAGGTTCACCATCACTGCCATAGGCTAACCTTCCTGTATGTAAAGTCTTCAAAACATGGGATTTACTTCCACCCCTACTTAAGGATGTGTTTTTGGCAAGATTTGGCCAGAGAACGTGGGACTTGCCAGTCTGAGAAGGCTTCTGCAGAAGGGACGGCATATCAAAGAATACAGATAGTCCTTGACTTCTGATTGGTCGCATGGCGACTGTTCAAAGTTATGATGGATCTACCATGGGGCTATTTACAACCCAGATGTGCAGTTCAGCATGTGAGGAGCCCCCTGGTGGTCCCATGACTGAAGTTCAGCTGCTCGGCAACATGACTGCATTTACGACCGTTTGCAGAGTCCCGCATGACAGTTTTACAATGGTTTGGCTGAAAACTGGCTACTCATTTCCAGGTTTTTGACAAAAACCCGAGTCCACAGCAAACCACTGATCTGCTCATCAAAAAAGACTGTAGAAATAGGCCAGTCACATGACTCGTGTTTTACGACCGTCATGGCAGTCGTAAGTCGAGGACTACCTGTTCCCTTCCCCATCCCGTCCCATCAGCTATGATCTCATGTAGGACGGAAGACCGTAGCACAGAGTCCAGAAACCGACAATGCTCTTGTTGTGTCTTATTCCGTAATCTGTAATCTGCCTCCTTTTCTTACGTGTTTCCACATGGGAAGTAAAGGCACGCCTTTGTAGGAGGCCATTTGCTACCAAATCTCACGAACGCCATTTTCTGCTTCAAAAAGCCTTAACTGAACCTGCTCTGGTTTTTGGCGGGAAGGGAGAGGAGATTAGTCTGAGGTAAAACATTATCTGTGGGTTCAAATTTGTTTCTCAAATCACTTGTTCAGATGCCTCCTCCAGAAGGACTGGTCGGGGGTCTTTGGAATACTTGTTTAATTCCCTAAGTGGGTGGAAGTGGCCTGCAACTGTCTTGACACTGTGGAGAATCCACTCACTCAGTTCTGCTCTTGCTAGAACCCATTCAATGTCTCGTACCATAAAAGAACTCCAATCCAAATTTCAAACATAGTGTTTAAGTTCGACATCACCCTAAGCCCTGATTTGTTGTACCCATAGTTTGTGAGATAAGCCACCAAGACTGAATTCACACATAGCACCAACGTCTTATGAATTGTTCCTGCTGTCTGGAATACCTCACCCCTCGGAAGAGAGGTCAGCTCCAACCCTCCTGTAGCAGCTTAAAAGATCTGGCTGTCAGGTTCCCAAGTAACACTCTTAACGAAAGAAGACTCCGAGGCTTGAAGTTCCATTTTATTAGAGATATCATATTGGCACATCTGGGAAAACCTGAATCTGAAAGCTTCCAGGTTTTCCCCACCCAAATGAAAGTTTCAAGTCCCTGCCCAGCACCCACATGTCCATCACAGTGTCCATTCGGACACCGTCCCATCTGGAGATGCCTCACAGTCACGCCACTCCAGTTGCAGGGCAAGCTGTCCTTGACACTCTGAAAAAGGAATGTTATTTTGACTATATATATCTCTCATACTCCATATAATCCCCATTTTCCCACAGCATTGAATATGACAGGCCTGAAAGCCCAATGCAAAAGATGCCTTCCAGACATGACACTGGCTCTGCCAGTTGGCTTGGGAGTGGTTGGTGGATCCCACCATCTCATCATATTCCCCTCCCCCTCTTTTAGTTAGGTTCTTTTATAGTATTTAGATTATTAAGAGCTGAGGTGGCACAGTGGTTAGGGTGCAGTACTGCAGGCCACTTCAGCTGACTGTTATCTGCAGTTCAGCGGTTCTAATCTCACCGGCTCAAGGTTGACTCAGCCTTCCATCCTTCCGAGGTGGGTGAAATGAGGACCCGGATTGTTGTTGGGGGCAATATGCTGACTCTGTAAACCGCTTAGAGAGGGCTGAAAGCCCTATGAAGCGGTATATAAGTCTAACTGCTATTGCTATTATAAATTATACAGCATTATCTTTTAATATTGTAGGCTGCCCAGAGTTACCCCATGTAGCAAGATGGTCATCTAGTAATTTTTACAAATACATGTTAGACCTGGAAGCCATATTTTGCATTGGGCCTTCAGGCCTGCCACAATTTCTACTGTGGGAAAATGGGAGGGGGGATTATATGGAGTATGGGTGATATATAGTCTAAATAATTTCCTTTCTCAGAGAGTCAAGGACACCTTGTCCTGCAGCTGCCGATGGTGTGATTGGGAGGCATCTCCAGTTTTGGATGGTGCCTGATTGGACATGTGGGTGCTGGGCAGGGGCTTGGACTTTCTTTTGGGTGGGAAAAACCTGGAAGCTTTCAGATTCGGGTTTTCCCAGATGTGCCAATATGACATCTTTAATAAAATGGAGCTTTGAGAAAACTCAAGCCTCGGAGTCGTCTTTCGTTGGGGGCGTCGCTTGGAACCCTGACAATAAATGGAACATATGAATTCAATAAGGGATCATCAAATTCTACAGGTAGTCCTCGATTTACAACCACAATTGAGCCCAAAATTTATTAAGTGAAACATTTGTTAAGTGAGATTTTGCCCCAATTTGTGACCTTTCTTGCCACAACTCTTAAGCAAATCATCTGGCTTCCCCACTGACTTTGCTTGGCAAACAGTTGCAAAAGGTGACCACATGACCTTGGAACACAGCAATGGTCATAAGGATGAATCAGTTGCCAAGCACCTGAATTTTGATCACATGATCACAAGGATGCTGCAACAGTTGTGTGAAAAACGGTCATGAGTCACTTTTTTCAGCGCCGTTGTAAATTTGAATGGTCACTAAATGAACTGTTGTAAGTCGAAAAGATCTTAAGATCTCTTTGCTATTTTGGGAGCAACAGAATTACCTTCCTGGAAGATTCCGGCAGGACCCTGTTAGCTCTGTATTTCGAAACGACAAGATGCGGCACAGATGAACCCCAGGAACTCACGAAGGTGTCCCACCTGAGCAGAAGAGAAAAGAAAAAAGAGAACGAAGAACTCTGCCTTGGACACAAGACTGAGGCTGCCATCCAAGCCATGCTTACAAGCAAAGAAGCCCCATTTAGATCAACTGGACTTACTTCTGAGTAAGTACCCCTTTGGTGGCTAGTCCCTGGTGTGGATGATAACCGTAAAATTTATTGAGGTGACTTCTTCTTCTTAGAGATCAACAGTATACACCAGGGGGTCTCCAACCGTGGCAACTTTAAGCCTGGCAGACTTCAACTCCTAGAATTCCCCAGCCAGCAAAGCTTCCCCATTGACTTTATTTGTCAGAAGGTCACAAAATGGCTGGCTGGGGAATTCTGGGAGTTGAAGTCCGCCAGGCTTAAAGTTGCCAACATTGGAGACCCGTGGTATAGACAACGAAGGACATCACTTACCCCATTCCAACCGTCCAAATTTTGCATGTAGAAAGAGAGCCAACGTTTGCATGTAGCCCATGATGACATCTGCTTGCTTGTGCAGACTGCGTGCAGGGAAACTTGCACAAGGCACAACTTTTATATGGACTTTCCCTCCGAGTGCTCCCAAACAGGGACAGACTATGGAAGGACCACCAAGGAGGATTGACATGAACAATAATGAACATTCTTCTGGTTCTAATAATATATTCCGAGCTGTACACAACAAACCACCACCTTGAGGATAAATATATGTCAAGCAAATTCACCACAGGAAGCTGGTGAACATTACTCATAAGGTTTGGATTTTAAAAAAACCAAATTTTTCACAACAAATAAGTAATGGATGGAAACTTATCAAGGAGAGAAGCAACCTAAAACTAAGAAGAAATTTCATGACAGTGAGAACAATTAGCCAATGGAACGACTTGCCTCCAGAGGTTGTGAATGCTTCAATGCTGGAAGTTTTAAAGATGTTGGATAATGATATTGGGTTTTCCTGCCTGAGCCCCCGGGGGGTTGGACTAGAAGGCCTCCAAAGTCTCTTCCAACTCTGTTATTCTGTATTCTTGAACCTGCATACGTGCTGCCAAGACAGTGTTGACTCCTAGCGACTGCCTAGAAAGTACAGGTAGTCCTCAACTTATGACCCACAACTGAGCCCAAAATTTATGTTGCTAAGTAAGAGATTTGTTAAGTGAATTTTGCCCCATTTTATGACTTTCCTTGCTACAGTTGTTAAGTAAATCTCTGCCATTGTTAAATTAGTAATGTGGCTGTTAAGTGAATCTGGGACATGGCAACCGTCATAAATGCCACTCAGTGGCCAAGCATCGGAATTTTTATCACGTCACCATGAGGAATGCGGCAATGGTCAAAAGTGTGAAAAATGGTCGTAAGTCGCTTGTTTCAGTGCTGTTGTAACTTCCAACAGTCACTAAGTGAATTGTTGAGGACTACCTGTACATAAGATCTCCCCCGTGTGTTGTTTTTAATCACCATTTTGGCAGTCCACTGCCATGCAGATCATATACTGCACAAGAATTCCCATTCTAAATGCTGGGCATGTTGTGGATTTGGGGGGAGGGAACCCAGGTCAAGCTAGCACTATTACCACTCTATAAAACCCTAATAAGACCACATCTAGAATACTGCATCTAGTTTTGGTCACCACTATAAAAAAGCTGTTGATACTCTAGAAAAAGTGCAGAGGAGAGCAACCAAGATGATTAGGGGACTGGAGGCTAAAACATACGATGAACAGTTGCAGGAACTAGGCATGGCTAGTCAAGAGAAGGACCATGATAGAAGTGTTCCAATATTTGAGGGGCTGCCACAGAGAGGAGGGGGTCAAGCTATTTTCCAAAGCACCCGAAGGCCAGACAAGGAATAACGGATGGAAAGTGACCAAGGAGAGATTCAACCTAGAAATAAGGAGAAATTTACCGACAGTGCAAGAAAATCAACCAATGGAACAGCTTTGCCTTCGGAAGTTGTGAGAGCTTCATCACTGGAGGCTTTCAAGAAGAGATTGGACTGCCATCTGTCAGAAATGGTATAGGGTCTTCTGCTTGGGCAGGGGGTTGGACTAGATGACCTACAAGATGCCTTCCAACTCTGTTAAGCTGCTATTTCATACATTACAGGGCTATAAGACAAGAGTTACAAGGACATCAGGAGCACCTGTGTCCTTTCTCCCGCTCACGGGAAGCCAAAAAATATAGGCACGTGTGCAACCCCTATTCACGTTTGGTCCTTTGCATTAAAATAAAACTACTCCAGAGCCCATTTCCGGCTCTTTTTGAACATTTCACACGCCACGATGCAGAGAGGACATCGGGTGACAGCAAGGCCACCTACCAAGGGAAAAAAACAAAACTCTCGGGAATTATAATTTTGTCCTCTTATCCCAGGTCTGGACTCAACCAAGGCGCTGGACTACCGATCCCATCATCCCCCGCCAGAGGGCCAGGACAGCTTTTCCACAGACAGATCTTTAGAGGTGCCGCCTGGATAGGATCATGGGAGTTGGGATCCCCCAATATCGGGGCAGCCGACGCGGACGTAGCTTACCCGGCTTGTTTCACCGCTTGCTCCCAGACAGCCGGAGCATTGCACGGACTTCGGGGAAAGAGCCGGCGGTCTGCCCGGTGAACGAGCCTCCCGTGCGAACAGGCTTTTCGGAGAAGGCCGGCGCTCGCCTTCCCTTAAATTGCCTGGGCGCCCGTCCCGAAGCCTCGCCTGCCCGCCGAGCCCCAGACACGCTCCGCCGAGGCGATGCCGACGGATGCAGCACGCTCCCCGCCGTTCCCCACCGCCCACCTCACCCAGCACCCGCGCAAAGCCTGCTGGGATTGCGCGCCTGGACCCGAATTTCCTCTCTCCTTCCTCTCATTGGCTGGATGCGGCGACCTCGCTCATTGGCTTCTCCCGAGTTCGGAGGGCGGGGCGAAGGGCGGAGCCTGTCCCCTGCAATTCTAGCTAAAGTCTCCGCAGTGGGGCTGTTCCGTGAATACAAACTCAGTGGGTTTTGTTTTGTTTTGAATTGCTGTTCCGTTGGGAGGAATTAAAGAGAATTGAAAAGAAAGAAAAAGGAGGAGCAAAAGATAGACATTGGAAGGTATTAGAGGAATGCAGTTTTATCTTCGCTGCCTCCACATGGCAGTGAAGCAAAATTTGGTTGCTTGGGTTAATTTATTGAATTACTGATATGGATCAGGCCTCGTGCCTCGCCCCCCTGTAAATTTAATACAATCTTAGTTGGCTGGGGAATTCTGGGAGTTGTTAAAGTCCCCTTATCTGAAAGCTGCCAGGGTCGAGAAACACTGCATTAGATTAGAGCAGAGGTCTTCAAACTTGGCAACTTTAAGACTTGTGGACTTCAACTCCCAGAATTCTCCAGCTGGAGAATTCTGGGAGTTGAAGTCCACAAGTCTTAAAGTTGCCAGGTTTGGGGTCCTCTGGATTAAGAGGGATTTAGTCATTCAGTTGCCATTGCGCTGATGGAAAAGCAATTTTCAATTAGCTTTCCTGTCCCCCAAAACCAGAGGTGGGTTCCTACCAGTTCTCACCTATTCGGTAGAACCGGTTCGTCAAATCTACCAAACCGGTTAGAAGAGGTTCCACCAGTGGACCCGAAAAGCAGGCCACACCTACAGAAGAGGTTCCAAAATTTTTTGAAACCCACCACTGGTCCTTGGATATGATTATTCTACACTATCCTGCTCATATTTATAAAACTCAGTGCCTCTGTGAAAGGTAAGGATGACTACTGCGTTTGTGGTGCAATCAGAACATTGTGTGTGTTCAAGTTGCTTTAACGCAAACCAAAGATGCGTTTTAAAAAACAAGTTTACATCATATTCTTATGCATGCCAGTGCTGTGTGTGAGGTAATTTAAGGTGGTTCTGACAAGTGTCGTCGGCATCTTCATATCTGGTCACATGGGCAGCAAGCCACTCCCATCCGATCACATGGGTGGCAAGCCACTCCCACAAAGGAGGCCACACCCACAGAGTAGGTTCAAACAATTTTTGAAACCCACCACTGTCCAAGACAGATTCATTCTCTTAAGATCCAACTCTCAACTTTGGCTAAAACCAAGGGCTACTTTCTTAACTCCCACTCAGCCTCAGCCTCTCTCCCCTTCCCCATTTCGGAAAGATAGTCCTGCAAAGCTAAGGATTAGATCTCTTTGTTGGGAGCCTTGCGTGACATCCCTTAGCAACCCACATGTCAACATTCTCCATTTCTTTCCTTTGTTGGCAGGGTTTGCACCCCTCTCCCTTTTACCCTCACTGCTTGCAATTTTTTTCATTCCTTCAGCGACTTGTTTTTCTTTTTCTCCTCATTTCCTTTGCCCTATGTTTCAGCTGCACCAGTTGCGCCCGCTTTCAAATTTTGCTATTGCTTCAATAATCCTTCAAAGGGACATATTAAAAACTGTCTAGACAAAGAGAGGGCTGGTGGGATGTACACTATATCAGAATGGCTAACTTCCAGGTCTAAATCTTTTTTCAATTGCCATTTTGTTTATTTTTTTTTCTCCTTGGAGCTTACAAGGTTAACTTTTTCCACTGTATGGACTACTCAGTTGAATCTTGTCTTCTAGTTATATTCAAATTGATAGACAGATAAACTTGCAACTCTCTCTCTTTCTAGATAATTTTATTATTATGGTTCATGGCTCAGGCAGCCAGATGTTTAGACCAGATTTGTCGTTTTTATTCATTTCCAAAGACCTGGGATAGGCAAATGTTGTTTGATGGTGCTAAAGCAGTGGTGGGATTCAAATAATTTAACAACCGGTTCTCTGCTCCAATGATTTCTTCCAACAACCAGTTCACCAAACTCCTAAGAAAGTTAACCACCGGTTCTCACGAAGTAGTGTGAACTGGCTGAATCCCACCACTGTGTGATGGTAATCTTCACTCCAGGGGAAGGTTACTGCAAAATCGCTATTTCCTCCCAATCAGATGGGACTCAGGAGGCAGAGAATAGATGGGGGTGGGGCTACTCAAAATTTCTGCTACTGGTTCGCCAGAACTGCTCAGAACCTGCTGAATACCACCTCTGATTATTATGTATATCTAAATAATACTATTATTATTACCAGTATTTTGTATAGAGCAAATTGAACCAGACAATGTACTGTTTGCTAAATATGTTGAAGGGTGGGGAACCATAAATAAAATTACAAAAAAAGTCCACCCCACAATAATGTGATAGAAATGTTAGCTTTTGTGAATAGAGAATGTCAAAGATAAGCTGCCTTGGCTGACAAAGTCCAGTCTTTGATCCTAATTAGTCTATCATCTCACAAATAATTGCTGATGATTTGCCAACCTGACAAATTTCACAGGGATATAAGAACTCCATGAGATATGCTGGTACTAAGTTGTAAGGAGTTTTATAGATCACACAACTCATTTTAGAGATTTATTTCATTGATCAAATTTTTACATCACTCATTTAATCTAAGTGATTGTGGGCCATTTACAAATAAGATACGGGACTCTAACAAATATAGCTGATACCTAAGCAGAGTTTTTTTTTTAAGTCTTTGTTATGAGTATGCCGTGTTTCCCCAAAAATAAGACAGTGTCTTATTTTCTTTTGACCCCTGAAATAAACGTTTGGCCTTATTTTCAGGGTGGTCTTATTATTTTTGAGGTGCAGGAGGCAGCGAGTGTGGTCACCTCATGACTGCTGCTGTGTTGCAA
This sequence comes from Thamnophis elegans, assembly GCF_009769535.1. Classification (NCBI taxonomy): domain Eukaryota; kingdom Metazoa; phylum Chordata; class Lepidosauria; order Squamata; family Natricidae; genus Thamnophis; species Thamnophis elegans. Next base: position 149,863,682 of record NC_045542.1, on the reverse strand, counting down.
TATTTTGGGGAGGGCTTATTTTCGGGGGAGGGCTTATTTTAGTGCATGAGCTCAAAAGCCCAATTGGGCTTATTATCCAGGGATATTTTATTTTCAGGGAAACAGGGTACAATAAACGGATCTTTTAAAGCTACTTCCTGTATTCATTCATGAAAATCTTTGCACCATAATGGGTAGAAACCTATCAAGAGCCTCAGTGGCACAGTGGTTAGAGTGCCGTACTGCAGGCTACTTCTGCTGACTGCTGGCTGATTGCAATTCGGCAGTTCAAATCCCACCAGGCTCAAGGTTGACTCAGTCTTCCATCCTTCAGAGGAGGGTAAAATGAGGACCCAGTCAGCAATATGCTGACTCTGTAAACCGCTTAGAGAGGGCTGTAAAGCACTGTAAAGCAGTATATAAATCTAAGTGCTAACTCCGTGATTGCCTTATATTACTTTTTTTTTCATTTTGCATATGAACACATCAAGATTTGCACTGGAGAACTAACTAAAAGACTATAAGGGAGAAAGGGGTGCGTGCATTTGTGTGTATGTTAAATTAAAGAAATAGCACAATATAATCCACTAGGGGTCATACTAAGGACTTTTTTCCCCATGTCTGTTATCTCATTAATACACTCGACTCGCAGTCCTGACGTATGAGTTACGGTAATCTTCTGGTTCCCCCTTTCTTTGCTCCTCCTTCCAGTTTAGAGTGTCCAGCCTCATCTCAATATTGCCTCTCACTGTAGTTGCATCCTAAGCAGAGGAAGACATCTGTTTAAATGCAAATAAAGTTTTAAAAAGCTGTTTAAAAGAAAATAAATAAATAATGCTCTACCTGATTCAGTTGTCTCAGCTACAAATTTTCACAGTTTTAGTCACAAATTGACTTCCATGGACCTCACTTCATACTTAAGAGGTCCATAGAGGGGGCGTGCATAAGCGCACTAGAATAGAATAACAGAGTTGGAAGGGACCTTGGAGGTCTTCTAGTCCAACCCCCTGCCTAGGCAGGAAACTCTACACCACTTCAGACAAATGGTGATCCAACATCTTCTTAAAAACTTCCAGTGTTGGAGCATTCACAACTTCTGGAGGCAAGTTGTTCCACTGATTAATTGTTCTAATTGTCAGGAAATTTCTCCTAAATTGCATCTCTCCTTGATTAGTTTCCACCCATTACTTCTTGTCCTACCCTCTAACGTGCCTATTGCCCCTGTCATATTATTCCTGTTTTTGTTTTTGACAAATTATAATCAATAAAATAAAAATAAATAAATAGACAGAACTTCATAAATGTATGTCCTAATTTTATCTACCCTTCATCCCTTTTCACTAAAACATAGATAGGAAATCTACGCCCCCAAGAATATTGCTAAACTACCACTCCGAGCATCTGTTTCATCATATGCAGGGTGCCCAATTGCATTTTCCCTGCCCTAGAAGTTCTGGGTAGGATTAAGTAGCTGTCATGGTCTTCTGAGCACCGAAACCAACTCAAATTTCACTCCCCATTTGGTACAGTATTGTGACTCAGTGGTGAAACAGCTGTTTTTGGTTGACTTGTTCAAACTCTGACCCAAAGTACCACATGGCACTTTACAGCTTCTGTTAGTCACTGGAATCCTCCTGGTGACATCTGGGAAAAGGATAAAAGATTGGGAAACCCTTCCACTGTTAAACAGGTGTGCATTTCCAGTGTGTTGTCTAACTATCATCCACTAAACTTGCTTTTTTCTCTTGTAGAAAGAGAGTGGATTTGTAATAGCAACCCATTTCAGCCCATTGTACTGTGGTATTTTGAGACTGGAACCAACCACTTTCTTTTCTTCAGAATGGACTAGGGAGCTGTTATGAGGTGGCAGAAGATGCCTGTAAAATCGGGATGAGGGGCGGAAGACTTCCTTTTCCTTCTCAGAACTAATAAGGATTTGGATAGTCTTTCCAGCTTAGGAAATCTGAATCTAATTTAGCTTGCAGGGTTGCTGAGAAAATTAAATGGAGAATGAATTGGGGATGTTATCTGAAAGTTTTCATAAGTAATAATTTTAAATATTGGCTTAGGTTAGATCAGAGATGGTATTCATCAGGTTCTGACCAGTTCTGGAGAACTGGTAGCAGAAATTTTGAGTAGTTCGGAGAACCAGTAAATACCACCTCTGCAGGGTTGCTGCTGGTTTGGCCCAGATCGGGCGAACTGGTAGTGGCAGTGGCAGAGGCTCCACCCATTGCCTAGACACTTCTGCGCATGCGCAGAAGCATCACATGATTGCGTAAGTACGCGCACAAGCAAACCAGTAGTAAAATAAATTGCAACCCACCACTGCACGCCCCTCACCTCCATCTATTCTCCGCCTCCTAAGTCCCAGCTGATCGGGTGGGAATGGGGATTTTGTAGTAACCTTCCCCTGGAGTGGGATGGGAATGGAGATTTTACAGTATCCTTCCCCTGCCATGCCACGCCCACCAAGCCACGCCCACAGAACCGGTAGTAAAAAAAATGGAATTCCACCACTGGATTAGATTCATTGAAATCAATGAATCTCAGTAGCCATTAGTGTTTTGACAGTGATGAAATATGAATCTTTCTGATTTCACTTGGTAGACTTTTAATAAGGGTTTAATCTAGTTCCTTGTAAGAATTAAAACTAGGATCAGTCAGTAGAACTGACTGACACACTTAATAGCAATAGCAGTTAGACTTATATACCGTTTCATAGGGCTTTCAGCCCTCTCTAAGCGGTTTACAGAGTCAGCATATTGCCCCCACAGTCTGGGTCCTCATTTCACCCACCTCGGAAGGATGGAAGGCTGAGTCAACCTTGAGCCGGTGAGATTTGAACCGCTGAACTGCAGATAACAGTCAGCTGAAGTGGCCTGCAGTACTGTACTCTACCCACTGCGCCACCTCGGCTCTTAAGAATATATAATTATGCTAAGGAATTCATGATACTAGATTATGTGGTTGTTAAAAATATTACAACTAGTCCTTGACTTATAACTGTTTAGTGAAAGTTTGAAGTTGTGAGAAACAACTTCAGTTTGACTAGTGTGAAACAAACAATCATAACAGCTTTCGTACAGCTGTGCGTCAAAATTTGGGCGCTTGACAACTGGCATATATTTTAGACTGTTGTAGCATCCTGGGATTGTGTGATTGCCCTTTGTGACTCCCCAGCTGACTTTTAACAAGCAGAATCAATGGAGGAAGCCAGATTCAGTTAATGACCACATGATTCACTTAATAACTGCAGTCATTTCCTTAACAACTGTAGGGAAAACAAGCTTGTGAAATTGGGTTCTGTTGCTTAGCAACAGAAATTCTGTTTCTGTGATCAGAAGTCCAGGAATATCTGTACAAAGGTTTGTGTCTTATTAAAATGATGGACTTTTGCACATTTATGTGGGAGTATAGCGTATTGAGCTCAATAGGACTAACTTCTGATCAAATTAGAGATCTGTATTAGATCTCTGCAGCAAATCAAGTCGAACCAAACAGATCATGGCTCAAGCTGATGCATGAACCCTGCTGTAAGAAATCTACATTGCTGAGGTCAAGAGGGGACAACCAAGATCATTTAGCGATAGCACTTAGCGTTATAGACCACTTTACAGGGCTTTACAGCCCTCTCTAAGCAGTTTACAGAGTCAGTATATTGCCCCAACAATTTTGGTGCTGAGTCATCCTTGAGCCTGGTGAGATTTGAACTGCCAAATTGCAGTCAACAGAAGTAGCCTGCAGTACTGCATTCTAACCACTGTGCCACCGTGCCTCGTTTAGACGGATTTTTGGCAATGTGCAACAAAGCCAGTTTAAATCATCCTTGAGAGTTGGCTGTTCAGCTTATTGATAAAAAAAACCTCTATTACTGGAGAATCCAGTGGTGAAATTCAATTTTTTTACTACCGGTTCTGGGGTGTGGCTTGGTGAGGGTGGCAGAGGAAGGATACTGCAAAATCTCCATTCCCTCCCCACTTTGGTGCCAGCCAGGGGTAGTATTTGCCGCTTCTCTGAACTACTCAAAATTTCTGCTACCGGTTCTCCAGAACCTGTCAGAACCTGCTGGATTTCATCCCTGGGAGAATCTCCATATGAAGACTGTTCCACGGTTGACAAGATCTCATTCTGATATTTAAACAAATCTTGGGAGCTAGTATCTATACTCATTATTTTTGGTCTTAGAAGCGGAAGGGATCATAGAAGTCATCTGTTTGTTCATTCAATGACTGACAGTGTTCAAATATAGCATTGTGACAGACTTTTAGCATGAATTTTGTTTCCTCTAGCTAAGGAGATCTTACCACTCTTCACTTAGAACAGGAGTAAGCAATTATGGTCCTTTTATGACCTATGGACTTCAACTCCCAGAATTCCTGAGCCAGCATTGCTATAAAGGGCCTTAATTACCCACGCCTCAGTTAAGAGTGTTCTATGACATTTTTTATTGATTTATATACCACCTTTATTATTTTTACAGATACTTAAACTTTCCTCTCCCTATTTTCCCCACAAAAACCACCCGGTGAAGTGGGTTGAACTGTGTGAAAGAGAACGACTATCCCCAAATCACCCAACTGACTTTCCTAACTAAGATGGGACTTGAACTCATAGTCTCCTGCTTTCTAGCCTGGTGCCTTAACGGCTAAGCCAAACTAGTTCTCATTACATGACAACATTTGGGTTTAACCAGAAGTCACATCCATGCACCTTGCCTCCATCTGGCCATCCGATTTCAGTTATTTGTGGCCTGCTATTATTGTTCTCCTTATTGTTATTTTCTGTAGGTCATTGGGGTTTCTTCAGAGACATATTCAGAAGATAGATTCCATCTCCCCTGTTTGCATTCTGGTTTGACAGCCAAAATAGTTCATTTCACAAGCAAAGTGTTCAGCTTAAGGTATGTACTATTTTATGAGCGCACAGGAATTTGGCTGGATGCCCCTGGAAACAGACTACTAGGCAAGATGGACCTTGATTTGATCTACTTGGGCAGTTTTTATGTGTAATTGCTGTAACTGAGAACATGTCACATGTTTCCTAGTTAAAAAGTTTTGCTACGGTCTTAAGTTCCTGAAAGAGAGGATTCATTCTGCCCAAATTCCCAGCAATGATGTGAGTTAAATGATGTGTTGTCATCCCCCCTCTTTTTCTTGATGTTATATTTCAAATTTCCGTAATGGGAAGCCCATGGCCTGTTCACTCACGATTGCCATAAAACTCATTATTTTAATTTTGACCAATGATGAACAATTTCAGTTTATCCCTTGTGCTTGCATTTTATGTTCAGTCAGATAGAAACAAGAGACAAATGACTCTGTTTTAACCACACAAGAATATTCAGCACTAATATTCTCAAACATTTTTCAATGTATGTTTGTATAAAATACTAAGCTGTCAATTATGTAATCACGCTTTATAGTATTCATTAAAGGCCACTGTTTGAGTGGGTCTGTAAAGCATATTAAGTCATATGCTATGATTATCAAATTACAGTGGATAGGTTCAACGTGCTAAACCAAAATCAAAGAAACTGCCATCTGGAGCCATTTTCAGAGTTCATTTTTCAAAGTGAGATGAGTGGCATATAAAATGAATGAATGAATGAATGAACCAACCAGCCAACATTTCAAATGATGTGTGAACTCAATCTGAGTGGATTCAATGAGCCATCTAATGCAGACTTCTTTTTTTATTCAACATGTTGTGTGAACTTAGCAATTACAATTTTGTCTGCAAACTATGGTTAAGCAAAGCATAACCTTTGCTCTATGAATCCAGATATTATCTAGCATGGATGGACATCAAGTGCTATTTTCCCTAGATATCGTCCATATCACGGGTAATATGTGTGTTTTCTGTCCTGCCTCCAGTTGTATCCTCACAACAACTCCTGTGGGCCTGAAAATGAATCATCAGTGGTTTCATTCCTGCAATTAAAACTTTTGGTACTTTATTAGCATTCTTCCAGGCGCATGAAACCACAATTCCCATTAAGTACATGGTGGTCCTACCAGTTCAAAAGGAGGAAGTTGTAGTTTGGCATGTCTGGAAGGCCCCTGTTGAGAAAGTTGTTGTACTTCACTTGATCCCAGGATCTCTTGACAGCAACCACTGCCAGAGTGATTTTACTATCAACATTTCTGCATTTTTTCCTGCAAAGCTTTGAGCCCTTAGTAAACCATTAACCTGTTTTCTTCTTGGAATCCTGCCATGACTTTGGGCCGCTGGAGAGAACTTTTCTCCTACTTCCTGTTGTGCTGGAGAGAGTTTAACCACTGGTGGACTGTTAGCTTCCCTTCTTTAGCTGGTTGACTTTTTTACAAGTTCTGAAACTAACCAAGGCCAGATCTGATTGATACATGGATGGGAGAACAATCAGAGGGGGGCTCCGCGTAATTTAACAAGCGATTTACCTAGTGCAGAACCAAAAATGTGCATGTGCACGCCTTCAAGCACACGGCGATTTCATGCGCGCGGCTTCCAGCACAACTTCTCTGGCAGCCGCAGTGAGTAGAGTGGGTGAGGCCTGGAAATCAGCTGGGCTGCGTGGGTGGGGCGAGCAAGCCAGAGAGTGAGATATATAGGACGGGATAGCGCTGGGGTGGGTGGGCGGCCCCACCCGGTGGTCGGAACTGCCGGTTTATCTGAACCGGTCGGAACCAGCAGCAGCTCACCTCTGAGAAGGATAGACCAGAGTGGGAAATAGTTAATGGCAATACAGGTAGTCCTTGAGTTATGACCTCAGTAAAGCTCAAAATTTATATTACTAAGTGAAACATTTATTTAGCAGATTTTGTCCCATTTTATGACTTTTCTTGCCACAGTTGTTAAGTGATTCATTGCATTAGTTAAAGTTAGTAACCGTTGTTAAGTGAACCTGGCTTCCCCATTGATTTTGCTTACCAGAAGGTCACAAAGGGAGATCACATGAGCCCAAGACAATGCAGGCGTCATAAATATGAGTCAGTTGCCAAGCACCTGAATTTTGATCATGTGACCACAGGGATGTTGCAACGGTGTGAAAAATAATCATACCACTTTTTTCAGTCCTGTGACTGAATGGTAATTTTGAATGGTCATTAACAAGCGGTTGTACATTGAGGACTACTTCTGCAGTGTGTAAGTAATCGTAATAGGGTAAAAGGTAACATTAATTAATAGTATATACATGTAATAGTATATACAGTATATCACAGAAGTGAGTCCAGGCCCTCACATTTTGTAAATATTTAAGTATTTCTTTTAATGTGACAACACTGAAGAAATGACACTTGGCTACAATGTAAAGTAGTGAGTATACAGCTTGTGTAACAGTGTAAATGTGCTGCCCCCTCAAAATAACGCAACACACAGCCATTAATGTCTAAACTGCTGGCAACAAAAGTGAGTACACCTCTAAGTGATAATGTCCAAATGGGGCCCAAGTAGCCGTTTTCCCTCCCTGGTATCATGTGACTCGTTAGTGTGAAGGAAGAGCAGATGTGTTAAATGTGGTGTTAGTGCTCTCACTCTCTCATACTGGTCACTGGAAGGTCAACATGGCACCTCATGGCAATGAACTCTGTGAGGATCTGAAAAAACGAATTGTTCCTGAAGGCTCTGTAGGACAAAAAAAGGCCCTACAGACAAACTGGAAGATTTGCTTGTAGGGTTGTTTTTTGCCCCCCGGAGCCTTCAGGGAAGCCTCCTGAAGGCTCCGGAGGGCTAAAACCGGCCCTACGAGCAAACCGGAAGTTCGTTCCCGAACTTCCGGTTTGCCGGTAGGGCTGGTTTTTCATGCTCCGGAGGCGTCAGGGAAGATCCTGAAGCCTCTGGAGGGTGGGGGAGGCGAAAAAGGCACACCAAAAATGAGGGGATGTACACGCATGCACGCTGGGGTCATGTGCATAGCATGGGTGTGGCACGCCCACGCATGACTCCCCCTGCACTCCCCTCACTTTTGGCACGCTAGCTACAAAAGGTTTGCCATCACTGGTCTAGGCTATAAGATTGCCAAGACCCTGAAACTGTGGGCGGCAGTCCCAAACTCCGTTTTTGCTGGCAGAGGGTTGCAGAAGGCCATTGCAGCTGAAAACAGAGCTTGGGAGCCCATTTTCGCTGGCAGAGTGCTCAAGCACACCCGACATGAGTGATGTCGAGCTGGCCACGCCCACCCTGGCCACTCCCACCCCAGCCCCCCCTAGGTCAAACACAACCCTGATGCGGCCCTCAATGTAATTGAGTATGACACCCCTGATCTAATTGGGTATTAGTTAAAAACCATGTGACACCAAGCATTACTCAAAAGAGACCTTAGTTTCCACTTTTCTATCTCTCATGCTAATTTGTGCTTCTCGGGAATGTCGGTCCCAGAGGGTTTATTTATTTCAAGCATTTATATGTCCACTCAACTCAGTAAATGTAATTCTGTGGGGCATATGGCAAAATCCATAAGAAAATCAACCTCATCTCATTTAGAAACATAACTCCAATATGCAACCTGAGTGCATAGATTAAAAGATGTAATAGAAGCCTCCATTCATCTAGACCCAAACACCTGGAGAAACAGCCAGGCCTTGACCCCCCTTTTCAATGCCATTGGCTCCCCTCTTATATGGGGGGGGGGAGGAGGATGGAGAGAAGAAAAAGAAAAGGATGGAAGGGCTAAAGAAAGAACAGAAAGAAAAGAAAAAGGACATAATGGAGAAAGGACAGGAAGGAAGGACGGGAGAGGGAAGGAAAGGAAAGAAAAGGAAGGAAGGAAGGAAAGAGAAAGAAAGAAAGAAAGAAAGAAAGAAAGAAAGAAAGAAAGAAAGAAAGAAAAAGATTTCAGGGAGTAATGTCACTCTGTGGTTTTTAGCCCTCTTGACAAAATTAAGAAATCCAGATTTGTCTCCCAAAGATGAGAATATCTCCATTGTTAAATGATTTTTAGGAAATGGAATGGCAGAAAATACCTTTTATATTTAAAGAATGGGTCATGTTGTGCTTAGATTTAAATATATACCAAATTAAAAACAATAATAATGCTAATTTCTTAAATATAATAAGCAGGCATGCTACTTCAAGCAGCCTTTTGGGGATCTTTCAAATACTTTAATCATAATTACAGCCTATTTATAGATTCCCCACTCCCTTTCTCCTATCTGGTTGTTTGCTCTCTTCTCCCCCTCCCCAAGATGTCTTTGAAGTTAGCCAGCTTTGATTTATTTAGAAGCTTTTTAGTCAAGCTCGTGGTATTGGTCAATAAAGCAATGTAGAACATCAGATGATTCAGAACTATAAATCTATACAGGAAAGCATTTAATGCGCAGACAAATATGTATTGATCCGCTGATGAGGCGGTCTTGCTACATCAATCCCACAGGGATGAAGCAAAGCACAATTCTTATGAACAATTGTGGTCAACAATACCCATTCAAACTGGAATGAAAGATGCACAGTACTGAAACGAAGGACAATAAACTATCAGAACACTTATACCATATCGTAAACATTTCATTTAGTAAATGTACATACTCCATCAACCAAGCCCTGTCCTCCAAATGGTTAAAATTTAGGGGGCGCGAGTATGTCGGTATATTGAAGTGAGTCTTATTCTTCTTCTTAGATGGGTTAGAGCCATGTTTCTCGAGCTTGGGCATTTTAAGATGGTGGACTTCAAGTCCCAGAATTCCTCAGCCAGCGGGCTGGGGAATTCTGGGACTTGAAGTTCACCCATCTTTGAGTGGCCAAGGTTGAGAAACCCTGGGTTAGAAGTTGAATAAACCCACTTTATTCATAGAGCTACCATGGGTAAGTAGGGGGGTTTCATCCTTGGTCCTTCACCAACATCTTCAACACTACCCCATCCTGGCTCTTGAGCTGAGCACTTGAATTTTGATTGTGGAGATGCTACAGTGGGCTTAAGTGCGAAGACTGGTTATAAGTCACTTTTGTCAGCACCATTGTAACTTCAAGCTAAATGAGGACTACTTGTACTCTTCTGATGGTTCTTGTTTTTCCTCTTGGGTGAAACCTAATTCTCTTTCCACATGTCTTCCAGAACAAATTTCCATAAATGCACCAATATAATTTTGGATTCTGTTACCAGGTTTGCTAAGGGAGTGCACAATCCCAGCACAGCTGGATTTTTGTGGCGGCTGATGTCATCGTTTTAGACCTGTTGCCAAGAAAACAAAGCAAGCATGCTTTTTGAAGATGATCTCTTTTTAATTGGAAAACTCTTGTAGCTTAATGCCTGCAGGAAATTAAAAGATTGGGTGACATAATTAGAGAGTAAATGTGCAGTGGTAGAAAAGATGTTTCAAATCCCCGTTTAAAAAAGAAAAAAGAAAGTAGTTTTTCTCACCCACCACGACTGGGCTACCATTCCCATAATCTATATTATGGGAATTGTAAGACCGCACTTGGAGTACTGCATCCACTTTTGGTCACCACAACATAAAAAAGATGTTGAGATTCTGGAAAAAAGGCAGTGAAGAGCAACAAAGAGGTTTAGGGGGCTGGAGGCTAAAACATATGAAGAATGGTCTCAGGAAGGTTCCACCACAAAACCGCGTTCGACTAAAGCGCGCTCGACGAAACCGCGTAGCTGACGTCATCACAGCGCGATGAAAAAAGCACGCTGTAAACGCTAAAGCTAAAATTAACCCCTAAACCTAAACCTAACCCCCCTAAACCTAATCCTAAACCTAACCCTAAACCTAACCCTTAACCTAATGCTAAACCTAATCCTAAACCTAACCCTAAACCTAACCCTTAACCTAACCCTAACCCTAACCCTAACCCTAAACCTAAACCTAACCCTTACCTTAACTTGAATCGGCTTGCTTTCAAAGCGCTATTTAAAGCGCCCTTTTTTCTCCGCAGTAGCTGTTGTCGCCCTGCTGATGACGTCAGCGACGCGGTTTAATCGGGCGCGCTTTAGTGGTGCGCGGTTTTGTCGTGCCACGCTCAGGAATATGTCTAGTGAAAAGAAGGACATGGGGTGACATGACAGCATTGTTCCAATATTTGAGAGGCTGCCCCAAAGAAGAGAGAGACAAGCTATTCTCCAAAGCGCCAGAAGGCAGGACAAGAAACAGTGAATGGAAACTAAACAAGAATAGAAACAATTTAAAACTAAGGGAAAAATTCATAATGGTGAGAACAATTAACCAGTGGAACAGCTTGCCTTCAGAGGTTGTGGGTGTCCGACAGAGGTGGGTTCTAGCAGGCATTACTGCTGGTTTGCTCGTGGGTGTGCTTTGTGCGTTTTCAGCATGCTGGATGGGCACTGTGCGTGCATGCATATTTCAACAGAAATAGTTCTGTGATGCACAGAATTCAAAAACAAGATGGCGGCAGCGACTGTGGCACCCAGTTCGGAGGCGTGGCCAGCCTGGGTTGCTGCCGTTTCTGCGACCCAGGCCGGCATGCCACTAGTGGTTTGGCCAAACCGGGCCAAATTGGTAGGAACCCACCACTGGTGTCCCGTCGCTAGAGGCTTTTAAGAAGAAACTGCACAGCCACTTGCATGGAATGGTATAGGGCACGTGTGTCAAACTCACGGCATAACATCCATGATGTTTTCCCCCTTCACGGAACTGCGGTGGGTGTGTCCTACACATGACGATCCGGTCTATGGGCCACCAGTTTGACACCCCTGGGTCTCCTGCTCGAGCAGTGTGTTTGACCAGAAGACCTCCAAGGTCCCTTCCAATTCTGTTATTCTATATTCTAACTGATATCTGCCTTTGATTTACAAGCCAGAGAAGGCTGGATTAAAACTTTGCGTGGCTTCTCAAATGACTTCTGGCTTTTGATAAAATGTCTACATGAAAGATTTTATTAACATGTAAATTCAAATAAATAAAATATACCGCCCACGATTCATTAAAGTTGGGCAGCTAATAAATTCAAATAGATAAAAATATAAAATAAATAAAAGCATTTGAAATGAATGAGCAGCTGATGATGGCAGTGATCAAATGTGAGATTGTCCATAAGGAACAATCTCACATAAGGGACAATGTTCTTTTTTGGTGGGGGGCAGGTGCTTTTCATCCAGAATGCCCCAAATCACCTCTGGTTGTACCACATACCTTCATTAAATTTCTACAAAATACAATATAAAAATCAAGAAAAAGGAATAATTTAAAAAATAGGGAAAGGGAAGATGCAAAGGAATAAAGGAAAAAGAAAAAAGAGTAATGTCCAACTTCCTTCAATGCAGTCACAAATACAAAATACATTAATCTTGTGGTCTAAAATTCCATATTAGGCAGTTTTTCTATAATCATAATTCTACTGGCCACAGTCTGATCACCATTTTTCTCCTTCCTTGTTTCCATGGTTTATTTGAAAAGAGCAATCACAGTGAATAACAGCCCTTGCTTTTCCATCCATCACAATCCATCATTTAAGGCCAAGCTATAAAATGAGAGAACATATGGCTTTCAACAGCTGGGATATTTTCTCTCACCCTCTGTGATTGTACTCTGTTTCCAGAAAATGCAGGAATAACCCAGTGCCTTTCTTTTTCCTATCTGGGTGAAGCCCCTGATGTCATTTCCCTTTCAGAACAACAAAATGGGACCCACCAGCATTTTTCTGCTGGAGTTCTGTCAGAGTTTGTTGCAGCAATCACATCCAGAAAGCACACAGAGGTAACTGATTCAGCAGGATTCATTAACTTCTCTTTATATATAATATAACACATCAAGTAAATATACAATACCAAAACCAGATTTTTCAACATGGTAGCAAATACAAGCAAACACAGGCAAAAGAGAGAACAGTTTCAATTTCAGTTTAGAACAGCAGACTAGTTTAGAGCCCAGCACAGACATAGAGCTCCAGAGCTAAGCCACGCCCAGGCTCCTTACTGTCTCCTTGTTGCTCACACAGCAAATAACTGTTTCAGTTTCCAAACAGTCCCCATTGGCTGACCTGTTGCCATGTCTATCCAAACAGTCCCCATTGGCTGATCTGGGCAAGATGACCTTGATTTTCTGAGAAAGGAATGTTATTTAGACTTCATATGTCCCCTACTCCATATAATCCCCCCTCCCATTTCCCCACAACATTGAATGTGGCAGTCCTGAAGGCCCCAATATAAAAGATGGCTTCCAGGTCTGACACAAGCAGTTATTAAGTGAGTCATGTCCAATTTTATGAACTTTTTTTGCCACAGTTATTATGTAAATTGTGTCAAGGTTCCGACTAACGAACCCAAGAAATCTGGGACTAGGATCCTCCTCAAAGATCTTCTTTATTGAGTACATTGTATCAGCACTGCTTCAAAGGAAAATGATATATGCTTTGGGGGGTTGGACTAAAAAACCACCTGGGTCCTTTTCAACTCTGTTATTCTGAAAATTTGAAGACAGGAGATATATATCTAAATCAGTGTTTCTCGACCTTAGCAACTTTGTGATGTGTGGACTTCAACTCCCAGAATTCCCCAGCTGACTTTGCTGGCTGAGGAATTCTGGGAGTTGAAGTCCACACATCATAAAGACTCTAAGGATGAGAAACAATGCTTTAGGTACCTATTTTGCTTTATATCCTTCAAGTGCTCCTGCTCCCACCACACCCCTCTCCCAGTAGTGGGTTCCGGATCCCGTTGCAACTGGTACGGAGATGGGGCTAGGCGTCCTCGGTGGGCACGCACGCTGTGCACGCATGTGCACACCACTGCCCAGCGACACTCAGCTGCTTGGTGGAGGTCGCACAGGTGCCGCATGCTGTGCGCACGTACACAATTGGCCCGTTTGCCTCAAAAAGTGGTAAGGAACTCGGTCGGGCGGGTGGGCCAAATGGCCCACCATTCCGGTACAGTAGCCACTGCTCCAAGCTACCACCGGTGCTCCCATACCGGGCCGTATGGCCCAGAACCCACCACTTCCCCCTCCAATCTAAGATATTCTTGAATCGTGTTGACTCCGATTACAGAATTTCCAGTCTGGTATTGATATTATTAATTGAGATTTTTAACCCAACACATTTCCAGGATTGCTAAAACACTGTGAGCCGTGATCACGTCTTTGTCTCATTTGCTAAATCTGTAGGACACCATCTTTAGTTAGCAGAGAAGGGCGGGTAGAGATTGACAACAACAACCAGGACTTCTGGATCACGAACAACTCCTGGTGTATAGCAACAAGAGACACTTTTCAAGGTTATTTTTCTCCTAAGCCACCCAGGATGCTGGGTGATGTATGGTTAGCGGCTGGACTGGCGACTGTGGTGTTATCTTTCCCCCCCAGGAATTCAGTAGGCCCTGCTGCTGGGGTGACATTTACGTCTTGCTGGCTGACCTTGGAAGCCAGGAGCATTGCTTAAAATCTCATTAACGTCACTCCATAATACATGGAAGAGAAATGCTCTCTTGGGCCAGGTTGGGTCCGCAGAGGGGCAACAAGACAGGCGTGTGAAATCTTTGAGTCCTTTATGTGGCTAAAAGCAGCTTTCATTTGTAATTGCAGGAAGAGGGAGTTCTAAATGGACAGGGTAAAATGGGTGGAGGAAGCCACCTTTATCTTATCTCTTCTTGAGATAAAGGCAGCCCTCTCAGACATTTCGTGATTCTTATCATGGGCAACAATAAGAAAGCGAAATGAATATCAATCGATCAAAAGCAATCTGAGGCAAAATAGCAATAGCAGTAGACTTATATACCGCTTCATAGGGCTTTCAGCCCTCTCTAAGCGGTTTACAGAGAGTCAGCATATTGCCCCCAACAATCTGGGTCCTCATTTTACCCACCTCGGAAGGATGGAAGGCTGAGTCAACCCTGAGCCGGTGAGATTTGAACCGCTGAACTGCTGATCTAGCAGTAGCCTGCAGTGCTGCATTTAACCACTGCGCCACCTCGGCTCCTAAACCAAAATCAAAAAGAAGTAAGTAGAAACAAATTTTAATCAACCCACAATTGAAACTGGCATAGGAGATAGATTAAAATGACAGAAGGGGTTTATCTACCATCCCAGATCAGGTTACAGAAGATAGAATAGAATAGAGTAACAGAGTTGGAAGGGACCTTGGAGGTCTTCTAGTCCAATCTCCTGCTTAGACATAACAGATTACAAAGATAAGTGAGATAGAGAACACAGGTCTTTATGGTCTTTTCAGATGAAAACTCAAATCTGCTAGAGCAGCAGAGGAATAGTAATAGCATTTAGACTTATATACCGCTTCCCAGTGAATTAAAGCCCTGTCTAAGCAGTTTATAGATTCAGCACATCACTCCCAACAATACCATATTTTTTGGAGTATAAGACGCACCGGAGTATAAGATGTATCAAGGTTTTGAAGAGGCAAATTAAAAAAAGTTTTTGCACTCTGCAGACCTCCCCCAAAACAGCCCGTTTTTTGTGAAAATGAGCCCTTTTTTTCAAAAAAAAAAAGAGCACGAATAGCCTTTTAGGAGGCTTGTAGAGTGCTCCTGGATGGGAGTGGGGGTGGGCCAAAAACGAGCAAAAAACGGGCTGTTTTTCACTCTGCCTTCCCCAGCCCCCAGGAGCACTCTGCAAGACTCCTAAAGGCTCTTCATGGCCATTTTGGTGAAGGGGCGGGGTTTCAGGAGGCAAAAAAATGCTGTATTCAGTGTATAAGACGCACCCAGATTTTCACCCTTCTTTTTTGAGGGAAAAAGGTGCATCTTATACTCTGAAAAATACGGTAAATAAAGATGGTAGAAGAACCCCAACAGGGAGAAAGGAAAATATCAACCCTTTCAGGGCTGGTGACTTGAGTGCAGGAATAACAATAGCAATAGCACTTACTTAGACTTATATACCACTTCATAGTGTTTATAGCACTCTCTACGTCACAGATGTCAAATCCGATTGTGTCATATGACGTATAGTGACATATTGTGACCTTTTTTGCCTTTGCGGAGCCGGGGTGAGTGTGGCCTGTGTGTGACGCATCCAGCCCACGTTTGACAGGCTTGCCTACTTGGTTTACAGAGTTGGCATATTGCCTCCAACAATCCAACCTCGGAAGGTAGAAAAGGCTGAGACAATCTTGTGCCAGTCAGGATTGAACCCGCTGTGGGCAGAGTTTGCCTGCAATACTGAATCCTAACCATTGCGCCACTAGGGAACTTGAGTCTGGTAAACAGAATACAGAATGCAGAATTCAGAATAATGGAGTTGGAAAGTACCTTGAAGGTCTTCTAGTCCAACTACCTGCTCAAACAGGAAACCCTATACTATTTCAGAGAAATAGTTGTCCAATCTCTTCTTGAAAGCCTTCATTGATGGAGCAGCCACAATTTCTGAAAACAAATCGTTCCACTGATTAATTGTTCTGACTGTTGGGAAATTTCTCCTTAGTTCTGGGTTGGTTCTCTCTTAGATTAATTTCCATCCATTACTTCTTGTCCAATTCCTTCTGGTCTTGCCTCTTCTTTAGAGACAAAACACCCACAAAAGTTTGATTTCAACTTCCTCTCTTTTTAGAAACCACACAATTTTTTTCAATGGAGATTGACTCAGAAAATTCATCTCCTTTCCTTTCCTTTCCTTTCCTTTCCTTTCCTTTTTCCTTTCCTTTCCTTTCCTTTCCTTTCCTTTCCTTTCCTTTCCTTTCCTTTCCTTTCTAAAAGAGTATTTTCTGCTGAGTTTTTCTTATTCACTAAATAACATGGCCCATTTAGTATTCTGGGATTCCAAACCTATCCAGATCCCACTTCTCAGAAATGAACGGAGGTCATCCCTTCAAGGTAGTCCAGAGTAAGAAACTATAATTATATAGACCAATATCACTTTTATTAGGAGGTTTCAGCTGTGTTTTTCATCCTTGGCCCCTTTTAAGATGTATGGATTCCCAGCATGTATGGATTTTCCATGTTTTCCCATGGGAAAACATGGAAAATGAATTAATAAATATTATTATACGCGGCTTATGGGAAATGATTGATTGATTGATTGATTATGTGCCATCCAGTATGCGTTGACTCTTAGCAACTACGGTTTCTCCATGATGATCTGCTTCGAACCTGGTCCTTTAAGTCTTCCAATGGTAACCCCATCACCACTGTAATCGACTCCATCCCCCTTAAGCAGTTAGCTGGGTTTTTTAATAAGACTGAGTTTTAAACAAACCAAAATAGTAGGATTGGCTCACATGCTAAACCAAATGAATCACTTTATGGCTTAATATGGTTACAGATAGTCCTCGACTTACAGCAGTTTGCTTAGTGACCGATCAAAGTTACAGCGGCACTGAAAAAAGTGTCTTATGGCCATTTTTCACACTTACAACTATTTCAGTATTTCTGTGGTCACATGATCGAAATTCAGATGCTTGGCAACTGGCATGTATTTATGACAGTTGCAGTCACCCAGGGTCATAGGGTCACCTTCCGCGACGTAAAAGAGGCAAACCTGAATTTTTTGAAATGGATATTTCCTGTTCCACCTGCTTCTTACAATCCCCCCCATCTGTTTCCCATTCAGCTGCAGTTGCCACATGCAAAGAAAATCTTCTTTTTACAACTGTGCATTGTATAGTGGCCTCTTTCTGAAAGTCCTGGAAACAGTTGTCATGCCTTCTCTGGTTCAACAGGGGAGATCTTTGAAACTGGCTAAGATTAAATGGAAATTAATCAAGACCTGGAACTAAGGAGAAGTTTCCTGCCAGTGAAAACAATTAATCAGTGGAATCACTTGCCTTCAGAAGTTGGGTGTGCTCCATCATTGGAGGTTTCTAAAAAGAGATCGGACAATCATTTGTCAGTGATGGCTAACTTTTTTGTCCTTGCGTGCTGAAATCACATGTGTATGCGTGACAGCGCACACATGACAGCTCATGCTTGTGTGCCCACACCCACAATGCAATGCAGCCTGCCTCCTGTGCATGCACAAATGACCCTAAGGTGCCCCCATGCATGCGCACGACCCCCCCACCCCATTTTGGGCCTAGCCTCCTGGGACCAAAACCAGGTGCAAAGGGCACTGCCCCCGTGCTCTCACCTGCCCCCGCGCAAGTGTGCACGCACCCCCCCTATGTGCACACATCTTCTGCATGCACAGCAAACCAGATAATCAGCTGCCTGGCGGAAGGCATGCATGCATGCGCAGTGGAGCCGAACTAGGGCAACGGCTCGCGTGCCCGCAGAGAAGGCACTGCATGCCACCTGTGACATCCGTGCCATAGGTTTGCCATCCCGGATGTAGGATCTCCTGCTCGAGCAGGGGGTTGGACTAGAAGATCTCTAAGGTCCCTTCCCATGCTGTTATTCTGTACTACTACAATTGTGTTGGGAGCACTGAAATTCTTCCGGGATGAAACGATTGAATGGTGACTTCACCGTTGCCAGCAGGATGTCCATTTGGAGGCTTCTTTCACGCCCCTGTTAAGTTGCTCAATGAAGTGGCACCCATTTATCTATTTGCGGTCAACTGCTTTTGAACTGCAGGAGCTGGAGCATGTGACGGGAGCTCACCCCACCCCATCCTGCAGCAGCCACTGGGTTTCGAACACGAGCCTGCTAATTGTCACCCCAGCATCCTCATCTTGTGAGCCACTGCACTGCCTTGGTTATTCTGTTACTCTGTTAAATGTTTCCCCATCTTCAGTACGTAGAGAGTAATAAGAGATTCAGTCATTAGGAGCTTATCATTTAATCCAAATGTGTGATGTGTGGGTGTCTTCAAGGTACACACTCTAAAAGGAGCATGTACATCTCCATGCATGTATCTCCAAGTTATCATAGAATGTCAACCCTGCGAGGTAGTACAGACTAGAAGCACATCCAGAAGGACTAATTCTGTTTTAAGGTGACATTAATACAATCTTACAAGTCTGAAAGTACAGTTCTCCCCTGATACCTTTATAGCTTTGGGTCCCTTTTGCGATGTTTGCCACATCCCCGTTCCTTCTGTAGTCTCACCTGCCTCTTACCTGTCTGTTCTCCTGGCTCTGGCTCTTCATTCTGTCTCCCAAGATCATTATCATCTACTGTTATAGGTAACCCTTGGCTTTCGACCATCACTTAGTGAGCATTTGAATTTACGAAGGATCCACCCAGGGAATACTTATGTGTTGTGGCCAACCAGTGGCCAGCGAAGCTTAGCAAGAGTCGGACAGTGAGGAGGTTTGGGAGGAACATGGACCAGTCCTGGAGGCTGGAGAAGGCTCGGATGAGAGCTCTGTGTCAGAGGCAGAGATGGGGCCAAGGCAGTCTGGCAGTTCTCAGCTGATTCGGAACTAGACAGCAGTGAGGCAGAGGAACAGCTGGAGCCTGTTCCCAGTGTGCGCATGTGCAGAGCTGTCAGAAGAAAAGAACAGCTAAGAAATCAGGTCGACTTGGGAGTAAAGCCACAGGTGGATGGTGATTGGCCCCTCCCAGAGGAAATAAAAGAGGAACGAAAAGGGAGTGGGCTTTTGCGGGAAACAATTTATTAATTCGGTTGTTAGATTCGTTTCAGGAGTGTGAAGATCTGTCCGTGAATCCCAGAGACTCTGTGCCAAGTCTTTCCTTGCACAGCACTGTGTTTGGAAAATATTTACATGGCAGCTTTCCAAGCTAGATAAGGTCTGTGGTCATAACTTCGCCTTTGAAAGACTATTTGCCAGGCCTTTGTTGAATGTGAACGAGAGGAATTCACATTCATTTAATAAAAGGGGTTTTGTCGAGACCACGACTCTGCCTCGTGCTTTTTGGGGGAAGCCTAGGTCAGAACAATGACTCGGATTTGACGTTTCATCAGTCAATCATACACACACTGTGGTCATGTGTCTGCATGTTGGATGCTTAGCAGCCAAACTCCATTTACAGCCATTTGCAGCATCCCTTGTTTACATTTTATAACAGTTTTGCTAAAAACCGTCATTCACTTCCAGGTCTTAGCAAAACTGGCCCATAGCAAACCATGGATTTGCTGTTTATTATTATCCAAGATGTGTTTATTATTAGACAGGATCCCTAGTCGCTGGCCCCAAAGTGTGTAATGCCCAAATCTTTAGCTGCTTCTTCCTCCTCCCCTGCTATGTTTTTGGACGTTTGGAAGGGTTAGAGGACAAAAGGAAGGCCTCAAAAGCCTTGGAAGGCCTAAAACTGTGCAGTCATCCTTTCAAAACTATTCCAATGAAATTTCTTGGAAGAGCGACTCAAGACCTATCCTGCAAAACTTGCTGAGCATGTGTGGTCTTGACCGAGAAGCTCACCCGATCCCGCAAAACCAGGATTGGATGGCTTGATTTCATCACCTCCTAAGAAAAAGCAGGTTTCCTGGGTTTGCACAATGCATAATTACTTTACAGAACCTCCTGCCACAAAATAAGCATGTTGGTTCCTGGTGGTTTGTTCAAAGAATAGGGCAAATTCATGGTGTATCGGCCTGTAGTTAGGGCTGGCCACGGCAACATTACTTCAAGACAGTTGTGGATCCCTAATTACTAGATACTACACAGCAATTGAAGGTAACAGACTACAGAATCATGTCAGAGCATGAATCTTTTTTTCCTCTTAAGAGCATTTGACTGATCCTTGCCTTAATAAGAACCGCAAAAAAAGAATAGAATAGATCTGGAAGGGATCTTGGACATCTTCTAGCTGAACTCCCTGCTCAAGCAGGAAATCCTATATCATTTTAGACAGGTGACTGTCCAGTCTCTTCTTAAAAACACCCAGTGTCGAAGGACCCACAACTTCTGAAGGCAAGCTCTTCCACTGGTTAATTGTCCTCACCAGTGGTGGGATTCAATTTTTTTTACTACCAGTTCTGTGGGATTAGCTCGGTGGGCGTGGCAGGGGAAGGATACTGCAAAATCCCCATTCCCTCCCGATCAGCTGGGACTCGGGAGGGGCCAGATAATAGATGGGGTGGGGCCAACCAGAGGTGGTATTTACAGGTTCTCCGAACTACTCAAAATTTCCGCTACCAGTTCTCCAGAACCTGCTGAATACCACCTCTTGTCCTCACTGTTAGGAAGTTTCTCCTTAATTCCAGGTTGCTTCTCTCTTTGATTAGTTTCCATCCATTGTTTCTTGTTTGACCTTGTGGTGTTTTGGAAAATAAGTTGACCCCCAAATAAGTTGACCCTCCTCTTCTTAGTAGCAGCCCCTCAAATACTGCTCTCATGTCACTCCTAGTTCTTCATTTCACTGGACTAGCCATACCCAGTTCCTGCAACCATCCTTCTTATGTTTTAGTCTCCAGGCCTTTAATCATCTTAGTTGCTCTTCTCTGCACTTTTTCCAAAGTCTCAGACTCTTTCTTGTAATGTGGTGGCCAAAACTGGATGCAGAATTCCAGGTGTGGTCTTACAAAGGTTTTATAAAAACTTCTTCCTGTATTTCACCTGGATACCTATGCAACAGAAATATTAGGCTCAACGATGGGCATAAGGTTGACCTGTTATTGTTTCTCAACCAGCAGCAAACAGGCTACCAGGCTGCAGTGAATCTGTTTCCAGGCGGGTGATTGGCAATTGCTGGCAGATAATAAATCAGCTGATCTGACTGGCCTGGTTGGGTTTTTTTGCCAGCAAGCAAGGAACCAAATGAGCTTTCATGGCATCAGAGCATGCTCAGTGACATCATTCCACAATGCAGGCACATGAATTAGAGGCTTGTGCAATGATACCACGAGGGGTGGGGCTTGTCACAACCTGTCTGCAGGTACCTTTGTATTCTTGAGTTGGCTGACAAATTAACAGAATAACAGAGTTGGAAGGGACCAGTGTAGGCCAAGCAGGAGACCCTACACTATTTCTTCTTGAAAGTCTCCAGGGATAAAGCTCCCACCACTTCTGAAGGCAAAGCTATTCCATTAGTTGATTGTTCTCACTGTCAAAAAGTTCCTCCTTATTTCTAGGTAGAATCTCTCCTTGGTCAGTTTCCATCCATTATTCCTTGTCTGGCTTTCAGGTGGAAAATAGCTTGACCCTTTCTTCTCTGTGGCAGCCCCTCAAGTATCAGAACACTGGTATCATGTCTCCCCTGGTCCTCCTTTTCACTAGACTAGCCATGCCAGTTCCTGCAACTGTTCTTCATATTTTAGCCTCTAGTCCCCTAATCATCTTTGTTTGCTCTTCTCTGCACTCTTTCTAGACTAGAGTCTCAACATCTTTTTTTTATAGTGTGGTGTTTGCTGCCCCCCATTGCTGCTGCCTTCTACCTATTTTGTCCTGTTTCAGGATCCTACCCGCCAGTGGTGGGTTTCAAAAATTGTTCGAACCTACTCTGTGGGTGTGGCCTCCTTTGTGGGAGTGGCTTGCTGCCCATGTGACTGGATGGGAGTGGCTTGCCGCCCATGTGACCGGATATGAAGATGCCAACAACACTTGTCAGAACCACCTTAAATTACCTCACACACAGCACTGGCATGCATAAGAATATGATGTAAACTTGTTTTTTAAAAGGCATCTTTGGTTTGCGTTAAAACAACTTCAACACACGCAATGTTCTGATTGCACCACAAATGCAGTAGTCATCCTTACCTTTCACAGAGGCACTGAGTTTTATAAATATGAGCATGATAGTGTAGAATAATCATATCCAAGGACCAGTGGTGGGTTTCAAAAAATTTTGGAACCTCTTCTGTAGGTGTGGCCTGCTTTCCGGGTCCACTGGTGGAACCTCTTCCAACCGGTTCGGTAGATTTGACGAACCGGTTCTACCGAATAGGTGCGAACTGGTAGGAACCCACCTCTGCTACCCGCCATCCGATTTCCCTCCAAGGTGAGAAAATGCAACAGATTTTTGAGAATGCCTTTGTGCAGTGCCAGAATCAGGAGCAGGAAGAAATCGCTTTCATCCTAGAATTACTAAAGACAACTCTGCTTTCTCACAGCAGCATGACTGATAAGCCAGGAATGAGATGAAGGCAATTCAAGGGGTGGGTGGGTGGGGGGATGGGATCGAGATTTGAATCTGTCACAAGTGCAAGTGGCGATGCGGCCTTTGTCCCAAGCTGGAACCGATGGAGTTCATGCATCCCAGTCCGAGAGGCTGCACAGACAGTCAAAGTGTGGTTTTCACTCTTTCCTTTGACTCTTGGCCCTTGGAGCGATTTAATGATTTGCTAGCAAGCTCGCCTGGTCTCTGTACTCACCCAACTCTGGGTAATGGTTAATTTCTAAGAGGTGCCTTGAGGTTCTGTTTGTTTGCAGCCTGAAGCTTTTCTGTTGAAAATGCAGAGCGTTTGTCCTGGATAAACCAGGAACTAACCACAGAATGATGGCTTTTTGTTTTTGTTTTAATCCTTGTCCTTGAGAATAAGCATGAAGCTGCCTAGGGATCAGGACAGGGATGGGCTTCAAAAATTTCAGCAACGGGGTCTCTACCCGGTTGCTGGGTGGGCGTGGCCATGGTGGGCGTGGCCTGGTTGGCCTCTTGCACCACGGTGGGGGTGGGGGATGTTTTCACCTTCCACAGGTGCTGGAGGCTTTCCTTGAGCCTCTGGGAGGGCGAAAGGTTCTCCCCTGGGCTCTGGAGGTCTTCTGGGAGGCCTGTTTTCTCCCCTCCCCAAGCTTCCATGTGGGCCCTGCACATCCAAAATGGGCAGCATGGAGACTCCAGGGCGGTTGGGGCCAGCCAGGGGTGGGATTTGGAGGTTCTCCGAACCAGCCCTAATGTTAGCTATGGTTCTCTCAAACCTGGATGAACCTGTAGCAGCCCACCTCTGGATCAGGAGCAAGCAACCAGACTCACACAGACAAATTCAAGTTGACTACTTTATTGTATTCCACCTATAATACAAGAATCTCTCCAGACTGCTCACCCATTCTTGGGAGCAAAAGCAAAGATGAAGGTTTCCCCTGCCCGGTCATCTCCAACCCCTAGGGGGCAACACTCATCTCTGTTTCCTAGTCAGCGTTGTCTGAAGACACTTCCGTAGTCATGTAGCCAGCATGATCACAGGTAGTCCTTAACTTAACGACCACAATTGAGCCCTAAATTTAGGTTGCTAAGTGAGAAATGTATTAAGTTGAGTTTGCTCCATTTTACGACTTTTCTTGCCTCATTTGTTAAGTGAATCACTCCAGTTCTTAAACTAGTCACACAGTTGTTAAGGGAATCAGACCAGACCAGACCAGATCAGACCAAAACAAAACAAAACAAAACAAAACAAAACAAAACAAAACACCCTTACTTTAGAACAGTGTTTCTCAACCTTGGCAACTTGAAGATGTCCGGACTTCAACTCCCAGAATTCCCCAGCCAGCGAATTCTGGGATTTGAAGTCCGGACATCTTCAAATTGCCAAGGTTGAAAAACACTGCTTTAGAAACTCTAGTGTCTAGGTTCACACAACTTACTAATCCAGAGTCAAGCAAAACCACATTAGGACTTCACGCAATGTATCCACCTGCGAGGGCTGTGGCATGTCTGCCCCAGGTGTGGGAAATCCCACCCCTCAAAAAAATCGCAGAAACAAAAGCATTTTGAAGAAGAAATATCTTGGGATTAGGAGCACCCTCAGGTAAGTCCAGCGAGGACCGAATTTGCTTGACGGGCCAATCAGAACAGTGGCCGATTGTTATGTCATGGGCACGGAATGCGGTTGAGCGGAACCCTGACAGCCGCCTCCACTCAACACTTTGTTGGAGTCCCCCCCGCTCCCAGAACCCCCCTCCCCCCTTGGACAGATGTCAACTTCTGAGCTCATTTGAGAGAAACCTTTCTGTGTTTGTACATAGTTCACATTTTTGGGGGCACATTGCAGTTGTCTCTACGGATCTATGGAAACAAATATTTGCTCTTTCTGAAAAGAGCAAGGCAAGATAGGTATCAAGCAGAGCTTTGGAGCTGATGTTGTCTCAAGATCTGGGGAGATCTGGAAACATTTACAGAGCTCATTCTGATTGCTGGGAATTATCTCTCTTCAGTTATAATTTCCTGGTTATTTGAAAAGCATTTTTGGAATATTTCTGCCTTTAAAAAATAATCTATATTTCTTTCTTTCTACCCTTGGCTGAATAGAGTAGGGTAGGGTAGGGTAGAATGGAGTGGAGTGGAGTAGTGTAGAGTAGCGTAGAGTAGAGTAGCGTAGAGTAGAATAGAATTAGAATTAGAAATAGAATAGAATAGAATAGTCAGGTGTGATTGGACACAGAAGGAATTTGTCTTTGGTGCAGATGCTCTCAGTGTACATATTTTTTTTTTAATACATTCATCAAGAATAATAAAACACACTTAGTGATAGTCAAGGTTACTAATAAGCTATCAAATCGTACTAGTGAACAAATAAAACAATGTGAATTGAAAGATACAAGCAACATGGTTATAGTCATAAGTGGGAAGAGATAGATACTAGGAAAGATGAGAAGAATAATAGTAACACAGTCCTAGTAAATAATTTGACAGTGTGGTGGGAATTCGTTGTTAAGCAGAATGATGGCATTCAGGAAAAAAACTCCTTGTGTCTAGTTGTTCTGGTGTGTGGAGCCCTATAACGTGTATAGAAGTGTTAGTTATTGGGTTCATGACTTTTAAAAGCCACTATCAACACACCCCAATCAATATTTAAAAAGCCACTTACAACAGACACTATAAATACCACACACAGAACTGCACATACTCTGCTAGAGAGAAGCTCCGTGAGGATGGGCTCCAGCATGAGCCCTAACACACAGAACACAAAAACCTCTGGCTCCGGTGACCGACCCAGATTGGATCCTGTAACTTCATCCTGGGACAGCTGCATAAATGCTGTTAAGCCTGAAGCTGATGTACACCTTCATTCATGTTGGGTGCATGCTTTGTCATGTTAATGTACAATCTGGGCTTTTAAAAATCAGTACAAATCGCAATTGAGCCCCAAATTCTGTTGCTAAGCGAAACAGTTGTGAGTTTTGTCCCATTTTACGACCTTCCTTGCCCCAATCGTTAAGTCAATCTCTGAAGTTGTTAAGTTACTAACCAGTTATTAAGTGAATCTGGCTTCCCCATTGACTTTGCTTGTCAGAAGGACACAAAAGAGGATCACAGGACCCCCGGGATACTGCAACCATTATGAATATGAATACCAGTTGCCAAGTGTCTGAATTATGAACCATATGGCCATGGAAATGCTGCAACCGTCATAAATATGAAAAACAATCCTAAGTCACTTTTTTCTGTGCTGTTGTAACTTCAGTCACTAGAAAATGGTTGTAAGTAGAGGACTACTCACTATTGCAATCTTTCACAAGAAACAAGAAAAAAATAGAATAGAACAGAACAGAATAGAATAGAATGCAATACAATGGAGTGGGGTGGGATGGATAGCATAGCATAGCATAGCATAGCATAGAATGGAATAGAATATAATAGAATAGCAGAGTTGGAAAGGACTTTGGAGGGCTTCTAGTCCAACCCCCTGCTCAGGCAGGAAACCCTATAGTATAGGGTTTGCATTTTTGGCATCCAAAAGCAAAAAGGTTAGCCATCACTGCCCATATACCATTTCAGACAAATGGATATCCAATCTCTTCTTAAAAACTTCCAGTGTTGGAGCATTCACAGCCTCTGGAGGCAAGCTGTTCCACCGATTAATTGTTCTAATTGTCAGGAAATTTCTCCTGAGTTCTAGGTTGCTTCTCTCATGATTAGTTTCCACCCATTGCTTCTTGTCCTGCCCTAGATACCAACTTCTAGTGAGATTTTGCTTTTCCCAGATTCCCATAGGAGATTCTTGACCTACAAGCATTTGCTTAGCAACCTTTCAAATTTACAATGGCACTGAAAACAGTGACTTGCTCTCAGTCCTCCCACTTATGACTGTTGCAGCATTCCCATAATCATGTAGGGTAATAAAAATTTGGATGCTTGGCAACTGGCATGCTTATACATGATTGCCATTTACAACTTTCCCAGGTGGTTTCTGACAAACAATGTCAATGATGGGAAGCCGGATTTGCTTAACAAATGTGTGATTCACTTAACAACTGCAGCGGTCCACATAACAATCATGGCAAAATGGTTGTAAAATCGGGCATGAATCACTTAACAACCACCTTGCTTAGCAACAGAAATTCTGGTCACGATTTTGGTTGTAAGCTGAGGACGTCTGTAATGTCTTACCGTAGATTTGTAATATTTAGCAGGACCGGTGAATTTGCGATCACAACTGATTGCCTGATGCTGCAGTACTTTAAAAAGCTGAATTATGTGATGCCAACTTTCACAGTCCCACTTCAAGATCCATAGACACTTTAATCATAATACTTGTGCTCAGGTACCCCAAGACCAGGGGTGAGATTCAGCCGGTTCGGACAAGTTCGGGCGAACCGGATGCTAATTTTGCATCTGGTTCATCAAACTGGTAGTTGGAAGGACTGGCTGGCCCCACCCGCCCCTCCCCTCCTTTTCCCAGGAGTCTCCATGCAGCCCATTCATTATGCCAGGTAAGTGCAGGGCCCTCGTGGAGACTGGAAGGGCGAAAAATGAGCCTCCAAGAAGTTTCCGGAAGTCTGGAAATACCCTCACCCCGTCATGGTGCAAGAGGCTGAGTAGGCCATGCCCCACATGGCCACGCCCACCCAGCAACTGGGAAGAGAACCGGTTGCTAAAATGTTTCAATCCTACCCCTGGCCAAGACCTTTTTTAGACCAGGGGTCCCCAACTCCTGCTCCATGGACCAGCACCGGTCAGCAGCATGTCTGAAACTGAGCCGCACAAACCAGGCAGCACATAAAACCATGCCTCCCCCCCACCTGGGTCCATAGAAAAACCTCTCCCCAAAGAACCGGTCCCTGGAGTCCAACAGGTTAGGGGCCACTGTTTTAGACACACCACACAAGAAAGATCACAGGATCTTTCTTTCACAAGACCGTAGGCATCCAATCCTATTGTCTAGGATGCCTCGCTCAGAAAGTGGGAGCAGCAAAGCTTCCTTGGCTGAAGAAAGACCAGGAATGAAGAATCAAGGCAGCTGAAAGGCTGAATGACAGGAAATCAATGCTTTATCTTTCCGTATATCAATCTTGGCTCCAGTCAAGGCACTTGTATCCTATTGGGTGAAGCAGATCAGCAGAACCCAAAGACCTAGAGGGTGTGTGTGTGTGTGTGTGTTGTGTGTGTGTGATGGATCCAGGAAAAGCGAAAACCACAATGATCAGCAGGTTTAGAAGCTTCCGTCCAGGTCAGGACTTTATCTAGTTTAAGCTTCTTAGGTTAATTTCTATTAAGATCCTCCAGAGGAATGGAAGTGATTTTAACGTTGTGAAGGGAAGTGCTGCATCTCGGCTAGGATAAGAGGCATCAGGAGAAAGCTACAAAATACTCTGCAAGGAAAAAAAAAAAACAACCCATCTGATCCATCATCCTGTTTGTCAGGAGGACCAGCTAGATCAGGGGTGTCAAACTCGATTTCTTTGAAGGCCGCATCAAGGTTGTGTTTTACCTCGGGGGGGGGGGGGGCTATGGGGCATGGCCAGCTTGACGTCATTCAGTGAGGCTCCGTTTTCAGTCGCGGTGGCCCACCCGGGCTCCATTTTTGGCCACGATGGCCTCCTGCAGCCCTCTGTCAGTGAAAATGGAGCCTGGTCGGGCTACACGCAGTGCCCACGAGCTCCGTTTTCACTGGCAGAGGCACCGCAGGCTGGTCCTTCACTGTTTCGAGGGTAGTCCTCAACACAGATCTAAGCAGTCTGTGGGCCAGATCTGGCTCGCGGGCCTTGAGTGTGACCCCCCTGAGCTAGAAGGTAGCTGGGAAGATCATCACCATCAATCTTCACCCATGGGCTTCTCTTTGGTGTTGATAGAGCTCAGATGTTAGACTAGATGTTAGATGTTGTATCCAATTGGGTGAAGCACTTACTGCCATTTGTTTTAGAGACTGCTTGAAGTTAAATGGCACTGAAAAAAGTAACTTATTTCACCCTTACGACCCTGGCAGCATCTTCATGGCCACGTGATCAAAATCCGGGACGTTTAAATAACTGGCATGTATTTAGGATGATTAAGTGTCTGAAGGACAAAAGGGGAGATCCCCTCCAGGAAGAAACCACCAAATAGTAAGGAAGGGAGGAGAACAGGGGACACACCCTGAGGAAAGAATAATAAAAGAAAATACTCTGAAGAAAAGATGCAATAACCACAAAAATAGGAAAAAGAAAAAGAAGTTAGGAGAAAGGGGGAGAAGAAGAAAAAGAATTAAAAGTGGAATTTATGAGAGCCCAAGAGAAAACGGTTTAAAAGAGAAAGAAAGGGGACAAGAGTTATATTAGTAGAACAAAGAGAATAATAGTAAGATTGTTGTTGTTATGTCATTAATTAGGAAATAAAGATATAGTATATTGTTCATTGTAGAAAAATTGAAAGAAATGCTCTCTACGTTTAAATTGAATTGGAAGATATACGTATGTTGTTTATAGTAAAATATATAAATTGAGAAAATAAGAAGTGAAAATGTGGTGTAACTTTGAAGGGGCAATTGAAGATATTGTTTTATGTGTTAAGAAAAATAAGTATAAAGATGAAAAATAATGGAAGAGAATAATTTGGCTGAAAGTGAAAACAAACCTATGATGTAAAATGGACTATGTAAATGAGATGTTGTAAAAGAAAAGACCGGGACAACGCTTTGTTCCTATAATATGTATAATTTGTATTAAAAAAAAATAAAAAATCTTGATTTAAAAAAGAAGTGTCGGAAGGTCATGTCGTTGCCATTTGCGACTCTTCTGACGTGTAGTGTCAGTGGGAAAGTCAGATCCATTTAATAAGTCAGATCCATGCTACTAGCTCAACAACTGCAGTGATTCACGTAACAACAGTGGCAAGAAAGGTCATAAAATGAGGCAAAACTCATTTAACAACTATTAAGTTGTTAGCAATATGAAATTCTAGGCTCAATTGTGATCGCAAGTTGAATGCTACCTGTATGTAGTTATCTAATGCAATTGTCACAAAAGTACCTAGACAGGTTGTCCTCAACTTACAACAGTTTGGTTAGTGACCATTCTAAATTTACAACAACACTGAAAAAAAATGACGGGTGACCATTTTCATACGACCAATGCAGCATCCACATGGTCATGTGATTTCCATTCAGACCAGAGCTGGTGTTCAGCCAGTTCTGACCAGTTTGCCCAAACTGGTAGTGGAAATCACGGATGGGTCCACCCCGGTGGTGGGTTTCAAAATTTTTTTGAACCTCTTCTGTAGGTGTGGCCTGCTTTGTGGGAGTGGCATGCGGCCATGTGACTGGGTGGGAGTGGCCAACTTGTAAAATGTGGTGAAACTCACTTAACAACGCTCTTGGTTAACAACCAAAATGTTGGCTCAGAAACTCTGGCATTTGAAGCACGCAAGTCTTAAAGCTGTCCAGTTACAAGACCCTTGCACCCCTAACCCTTTAGAAAAAAAAAACCCAGGGGTGTCTTGACAGCTTTAAGACTTGTGGACTTCAACTCCCAGAAATCCTCCTCTTGCTCTTCATCTTGATGATGTGCGGACGGACGGATGGGGGGGGGGGGGAGATGGAACCGGTTCTAAATGGCACTGTAGATTTGTGGAACCTCTTCTATAGAAGACGTTAGAACTGGCAGGAACCCACCCATGGTCCACCCACATGTCCCCGCTCTATGACAAAGAGCCAAAAGCCAAAGCACATATGCGGAAGGCCAAGCACATGCGTGGACGGGGTCCGTGCGAGCGAAGCGCATGTGCATGCGCTCGCATTTGCGAAAGTAAGTGAATACCACCCCTGATTCAGATGTTGGCAAATGACTCATACTTAAGATGGTTGCAGTGTCTCGGGGGTCATGTGATCCCCTTTTGTGACCTTTTGACAAGTAAAGTCAATGGGGGAGCCGGATTCACTCAACAACCATGTTACTAATTTAACTTCTGCAGCGACACATTTCTCGCTTACCAATGTGCATTTTGGGCTCAATTGTAGCTGTACGTTGTGGACCACCTGTATATTTCTAATACATTTATGGCCGTAAATCAAGGGCTACCTGTGTCAGGGTTCCAAATAGCATTCAAAAGTAAATCAGAGTCTGAGGCAAAAGTTTCCTCAAAGTTCCAATTTATTAAGAGAGCCATGTTGGCACATCTGGGGAAACCCAAATCTGAAAGCTTCCCGGTTTCCCCCACTTAGTTGAAAATTCAAGATCCTTCCCCCACACCCACAATTCCATCACATGGTCCAATCATCCACTGCCACGCTGGCAGCTTCCACCCATCCAATTCCGTCCAGGTGCAGAGACAAAGGATGACCGTGATTTTCTAAGAAGAATGTTATTATGGCTACATATCAACCAACACCATATAATCCCCCCTCCCATTTTCCCACAATAGAAAATGAATAGTAGAAAGTGTGGCAGGCCCCAAGTCCAAAAGAAAAGATGGCTGGCAGGCCTGACAACCTGTACAATTCCCAGAATTCTTCAGGACAGAGAGGCTGCCTAGGAAATCTGGGAAATGTGAAATGCTCCCTCAAAGCAGCTAGAGAGCAAGGAGTTGAGGGTAACTGAGTGGAGGCTCCTCTTTCATGGATTTGATTAATCCTATACAAAGTCTTTGTTTCCATAAGTGACGGTGTGGATCAGTGGTGGGTTCTTACCAGTTCGGCCGAACCAGTAGTAGCTTGGCGGCCTGGGTCGCTGGAACTGACCTGCCATGCCCCGGAACCGTTTTTTCCGGCGGTGCCATCGGGGGCGCTGTCTTGTTTTTGGCTTCTGCGCATGCGCAGAGCAATTTTCATTGTACTGAGCATTAAGCACGCACACGCGGTGCATCCCTGAGCGAACCAGCAGTAGCAGCTGCCGGAACCCACCACTGGCATGGATACCAAAGCTCGGTGCCTTTTGTAGGTTGTTTGCTGGCTCTTCGGCATCAAAAAACGAACACCGAGAGACCCTGAGACTTCAAATGCAGCAGCAGCCCTTCCCAGCTTTTAGACACGCTCAGCACATTCTTGGCTGCCTTCACTGGCTCCAGGCGGGTGTCACTCGAGCTCCTGGCTTTCCCGGCTAAGGCAGAGGAGTGTTTACTCCCGGCTGGCCCAGCAGAGTATTATTAGCTTTTCTCTGGTTTCTTGTTTGCATTTGAAGATGTGAAGGTCATTGCTAGAAAAGAGACATTTAGTCATGTCTCATTCATCTCTTCCTCCTCTGGCTCAAATCTCTGCAGCCCATTTCTGGTAGGTGGGCCTGGGTTCCAGTAGCCGGGCTGGCTGGCTGATCAAGGTAAGGAAGAGCAGGTGTGTCAAAGGGGAAGGGAGGGAGGAACCTGCAGCCATCTCAATACAGGTAGTCCTTCATTTACGACCATTTGTTTAGTGATCAAAGTTACAACGGCGCCAAAAAAGATGACTTAGTTAGGACCATTTTTTCGCACATGACCGTTGCAGTATTTTGGTGGTCACGTGATCAAAATTCAGATGCTTGGCAAAGTAACGTATTGAGCTTAAACCAGAAATATTTCTGTTGGGAATATTACCTGAAACTTACAATAAAGAGAATACTTATTTATTTATTCATGTATTAACTGCAGCTAGAATTGTATTTGCACAACACTGGAAAAGCAAAGAGATTCCTATTGGAGAAGGTGATTAGGAAAATATTAGAATGTGCAGAAATGAATAGATTTACATCGGCAATTAAGGAGAAAGAACAAACTGATTATTACCTGATACGGGACATTTTCTACCAATGGTTAGAGAATAAAAAAGGAAATAGGAAATAAAAGGAAAGGTTTAAAAAAAGGTTAAAATTGAGACGCTGGGCAACTGGCACAAATTTATGATGGTTGCAGTGTCCCAGGGTCATGCGATCCCCTTTTGCGACCTTCTGACCAGCAAAGTCAATGGGGAAGCTAGATTCACTTAACAACCGTCTTACTAGCTTCACAACTCGATGTTTCAGTTAACAACTGTGGCAAGAAAGGTTGTAAAATGGGGCAAAACTCAGTTAACTATCGCACTTAGCAACATGAATTTTGGGCTTAGTTGTGGTCGTAAGTTGAAGACTACCTGTCTTACTGATCCAGCTGTTCTCACCATTGTCACAGTGGCTTGGGGAATTCTGGGAATTATAACCCAACAACTTCTGGAGGAGCACAGGTCTCCTTCTCCCAAATGGGTGCAACTGTAGATGTTGGATTACGACTCCCATGGCAATCCTGATGAGAAAGAACAAGAATCGTTGAGTTTGATGGGGCCAGAGAATCCAGCCTTCTGTTCAGGGCAAGGGTCTACATTAAAATATCCCTAAAAGGGGATACGACTATGAAGGTTGGACCCTAAGAAAGGCTGAGCGCCAAAGAAATGAGGTCTTCGAATTATACTGCTGGAGAAGACTCCTGCGATTGCAAGGTGATCAAACCGGCCAGTCCTAGAGGAGATCAATCCTGACTGCTTTTTAGAGGGCCAGATCCTGAAGATGAAACTCAAATACTTTGGCCACCTAATGAGAAAGAAGGACTCACTGGAGAAGAGCCTAATGCTGGGAAAGATTGAGGGCAAAAGAAGAACGGGACGATTGAGAAGGAGGTGGCTGGATGGAGTCACCAAAGCAGTAGGCATCACCGAAGAGCTTACATGGACTCCAGAGGATGGTAGAAGACAGGAAGGCCTGGAGGAATGTTGTCCATTGTGTTGCAATGGGTTGGACATACTTTGCAACCAACACAACAACAAAAGGGGGCTTCCAGACTTGTTTAAACACACCAACAACTGTAATGCTACTGGATTTGGGAAAGCTGATCTAAGAAATCAGAGAGGGACCTTTGAAGCCTATGCTATAGAACAGAGGTGTCAACCACTTTAAGACCCATGGACTTCAACTCCCAGAATTCCATGGCTCCTGTGGCTGGCCAGGGAATTGTGGGACTTGAAGTCCACAAGTCTTGAAGTAGCCAAAGTTGGATACCCCTATGAGAAGAAGTCTGGAGGTCCGCTCTAGAGAGGTGGGAAGAAGACGAGAACCATTCAGTGTCCTTCAAATGAAGGACAGATCCAATCATCTGAGTTGCTGTAGATGACGGGATCTGAACTGTAGGCCGAAGAAAAGTGACAAAATGTGATGGAGCAGACACTGACAATGTTTTTTTTAGCCTAGCCATGACTTTCTTGAACATCCCAACTTTGCTTTTTCTCCATTTGAGGCTGGTAAGAGTTTGAGGTTAGGTAGGGATTGACTGCTTTGATTTTACTGGAATTTAAGGTACCCATTTTGCTCTTGAGGGTGTGCAAACACAGCTTTGGGATGGAGGGAGAGAGCAGGAGTGTTTTTTTTTTTCTAAAGAGATGTTTGCTTGCCTTAAACCGCTCCAAGCTACTCACTTTGTCTGTTAAAGACCACCTCCTGAGCCAAAACAACCAAAACAACTTCCAAATTGTGCCCTGTCCATCAGGAATGTAAATGGATGCCGGAGCCCATGTGCCCCACAAGCCATAGCTTGCCTACTCCCCCCTAAAGGATTTTGGGCCCTTAAAGGCAGCCTTCTCTTAAAACCGCACATCCTAAGATCTAATGACAGATTTGAGGATCATCAAAGAGAAGAGATCACTAAATCAACAAATCCTTGCCTCTGGACTGCAGATCAGTCTCTCTCCCTCCCTCCTTCCCTCTCCTTCCCTTTCCCTCCCTCTCTTTCTCTCTCCCTCCCTCTCTTTCTCTCCCCTCCCTCCCCCTCTCCATTCCTCCCTCCTTCTCTTTCCCTCCCTCCCTCTCTTTCCTTCTCTGTCTCCCTCCCTCCCCCTCCCCTTCTTCCTCCTTATCTCCTTCCCTCCTCTTTCCCTCCCTCCCTTCCTCTTCTCTTTCTCTCTTTCTCTCTCTCCAGCTGGTTAAGATCTCTCAATTTCAGAAGACGTTTATTCCATAACCCATGTCAGTTTTAATCTATATCCTGTTTCAGCCGCCTCTATCTGCCTGCTTTTACTCTGTTGCAATTGTGCCTGGTTTTTGTTCATCTTTTCAACAATGTCAATTCTTTGAATTGCTTCTAAGGATTGCCAGCCACTCCAGTTGATATAAACGCACCAGATGGCAGCAAATTGGCTTTTTAAAAACACAATTAATACACTTAGAGTGGAAGATTCTGGAAGTGCCAGGCCTGAAAAAGGCCGATGTGAAGTCTTGAGTGACTTAGATTTAGATCTAACGTTTAGGACGGCAAGATACTTTGTCTGCGATGGATCAAAAAATTGGGCACTTATGTTTGTTTATGGGGAAATAGGGCCCCACTCTCCACGCGTTGTAATCTTCCTCCCCCCTCAAATGTAAGATAGGATCCTGAAACCCCCGAATTTCAAAGCCTTCAGCTAATGGGAACTATTTTGGACTTCAGAATTTAGTGGCCTGGGATCTAAAACAACAGATTTCTTGACACTCACCAGTAACTATCAAAAGCAGTACTATAAAAGAGAGATTAGAATAAAAAACAGACAAGAACATCTATCCACTCCAGATGAATTCAAATTACCAGGTCCAGATGCATTTCATCTCAGGGATCTGAAAAAGCTGGCAGATGTAGATTTTGGAACCACTAAACCGTATCTTTCAAAGATCCTAGAGGTTTTTAAAGGAAAGATTTGGCAGTCATTTGTCTGGAATGGTGTAGGGCCGTGATGGCAAACCTATGGCACGCCCTCTCTGCAGGCACACCAGCGGTTGCCCCAGCCCAGCTCCACCGTGCACCAGCACACACCTCCCATTGGCCAGCTGGTCTTCGGGTCTCTGCTGTGCATGCCCAAGGGGCATGGCACATGTGCGGCAGGCACACGCATTGCATTTTGGGCCTGGAAGGCCTCCTGCACCAACCTGGAAGCCAAAAATGGGCAGGGGGGAGCGGGACGCATGCATGGGGGACACACACATATGTGTGGGGGGCATTCGTGTTGCATTTCTGGGTTTCGTGTGTGCACATGCGCATTCACACACATGCCCTTTGGGCACTCGGCACCAAAATGGTTAGTCATCACTGGTATAGAGCGGGATGGCAAACCTATGGCACGCGTTCCCAGGTGGCACGCGGAGCCATTTGTCAGGGCACGCGAGGCGTTGCCCTGTCAACTGGCCAGCGGGCATGCGCGTGTTGGCTAGCTGAGTTCAGCCTTTTTTAAAACCATTTTTCACCTCCCCAGGCTCCAGAGGCTTTCTAGGAGCCTGGGGAGGGAGAAAACAGCCTCCCCCCTCACCCGGCGGCCCTCCGGAAGCTTCAGGAGCTTCCCTGAAGCCTCCGGAGCACAAAAAATAGCACTAAGGGCAAACCGGAAGTTTGGGACGGACTTCCGGTTTTCTCGTAGGGCCGGTTTAAGCCCTCCGGGCCTTCAGGGACCCTTCAGGCGGCTTCCCTGAAGCCTCCGGAGGACTAAAAATGACCCTACGAGCAAACCGGAAGTGACTCCTATGAAGCCTCTGGATCCTGGGGAGGGCGAAAAAAGCATGCAAAAAATGGAGGGGAGCACCTGTCATGCGCGCATGCACACTGGGGTGGTTTATGCATGTGCACGACCTCCCTGCGCCTCCCCCCGTTTATGGCATGTGAGCCAAAAAAGGTTCGCCATCGCTGGTATAGAGTCTCCTACTTGAGCAGGGGGTTGGATCAGAAGTCCTGCAACGTCTCTTCCTACTCTGGTATTCTGTATAATTGTGTCTGGCATCTTCAGAGACAAAATGCACAACTACCATAGACTATGGAAGACTAAGCAGGGATTGACTGTGCTCCTGTCTTTATAGCCAGGTGTCCGGGCACCTGAGTGTCTGGCTGTGCCAACTACAGTTGCTGGCAAAACATCAGGAAATCTGATTCTCGACCAGGGTCACTAACCCTGAAGCTCATCACTGCCCGACAGATATTGGTCGGTCATGAAACCCTAAACCAATGTAGCCTTCAGCTAATCTTCCATGAAGATCTTAGGGCAAAAGTAAATGGAAGAGCCAGAGGATTAAAAGTGGGGAAAATACCCTTGGCAGAAAAAGGTCAGGGAAGGACCTTCACAACAATGATAGATGTCTCTGAATTCTCCCTCTTTCTCTTGGGAAAGAAAGTACCCTTTCTTCCATGGACCTCTGAAGTGAGCCTCTCGCAAAAAAGGAAGCCTTGTAGAAGAAGCCTTTTTTGGACTGAAATGCCACCACGTGTCCGTGTAGAAGTATCATCTGCAACTAATAAACTGTACCACAGGTCCAGAGATGTCTTATTGCAATGTGTGTATGCAAATGTTGGAATGCTTCCTTGTGTTGTTAAACATCGTTGATTATTACAGGTGGTCCTCAACTTACAACAGTTCATTTTAGCGTCCATTCAAAGTTACAACAGCACTGGAAAAAGAGACTTATGACCATAGAGTCGTGGTGGCACAGTGGTTAGAATGCAGTGTTGCAGGCTACTTCTCCTGCGTGCCATTTGGCAGATCGAATCTCACCAGGCTCAAGGTTGACTTGGCCTTCCATCCTTCGAGGTGGGTAAAATGAGGACCCGGATTGTTGGGGTCAATACACTGACTCTGTAAACCGCTTAGAGAGGGGTGTAAAGCACTTGGAAGCGGTATATAAGTCTAAGTGCTTTTGCTATTGCTGCTTTTACACTTATGACCATTGCAGCCTCCCCATGGCCACGGGATCAAAATTAAAACACTTGGCAGCTGGTTCATATTTATGACGGTTGCAGTGTCCCAGGGTCATGTGATCCTATTTTGCAATCTTCCGACAAGCAAAATCATTGGGGAAGCCAGAGTCACTTAACAACCATATTACTAATTTAACAATTGCAATTATTCGTTTAGCAGATGTGGTAAGAGAAGTCATAAAATGTGGCAAAACTCACTTTTAACAATTTCTCACCTAGCAACATAATCCTGAGCTCCACTGTGGTCATAAGTCAAGGATCTTCTGTATAAGGTTGCTTGAAATCTGCCAATTTGCTAAACCATTAGATTGCAGGAAATCATATACAGCAGTAGGATCACGTATCTTAATTGCGTTAAATATTGAGAGAAGCGGGGAAGGGAGAGAAGAGAAACTTTGCGACATGTGAAAAATTCATGCTTCAAGCCAAATGAAATCATCGCTCTTTAGTTTTACTGTTTTTATAAAGCACAAGCTTCTCTAAAAGGAAAAAAAAAGAAATCAGCACCATGGTTCTGGCAAAGAATCACGAGACTTCCTGATCAGTCAAGGATGCTAATAATTTTAAGATTACAAACACCAGTTTGTGTTGTTACTACCGTTTCCTGTCAGTTTTATCCCAGCTCTCAACGGTGGCTTATAGAGAGCAAATGGAGGGATGGATGAAGGAATGATTGCATGAATAAATGAATGAGATCGGATGATGTTGATGGTGTTATCCATTCAGTCCTGTCTGGCTCTTGGTGATTTTATGGGCCAGGTTTCTCCACATCTTTCGATTTTACACTAATTCTTTGAGTTTTTCTGTACTTTCTGTACCGAAAGTTTTTCTGTGTAGTTTTGGTGGTGTCCAGCCACCGTGTTCTTTGACGGCCTGGTTTCCTTGAATTCCCTGAATATTATATTATGATTATTCAGAGAACAAAGTGGAACAAGTAAAAACAAACATCAATTCTGTTAAGACTAAAATCTGAGGCGAGGCGAGGCAGTTCATATTTATTGGATTAACTTAGATTCCCCTAAGGAAGCACTTCATCACATACAATATAGTTAAACTCTAAAAGGGGATTAGGTGCTTTCATGATCAATCCATGGCTACCTCTCAGGGGATAAGGCTGGCATTAACGTGGAACAGCATCTCCCTTCGGAAGTTCAGTAATAAAAATCGCTCAAAAATCCCTCAATTATGTTTGCATATCTGAGATGGTGTCGTTGAAAGAAGACCACGCAGCATTTCCTATTATGTTGGTCTGGGCAAACCATTGCAATTATAGGCCTCTTTGGAGCCAATCAGTGAATACTGAAATGTGGGTATGGGTCAGTGGTGGGATTCAGCCAGTTCGCACCTATTTGGGAGAACCGGTTGATAACTTTCTAAGTAGTTCAGAGAACTGATTGTTGGCAGAAATCTTTTGTTTTTTCCCCCCCACTTTACAGGGCTAATCCTGTAAGGAAGGCAGGAAGGAAACATTCTAGTGTTGTTTCTAGCCTAATCTTTATTGCCCTGCTTACAGAAACTGCCTCTCCGGTTAACCCTTATTACATTGTAACAACTAAGGCGAAGCGTCCATCAACCTGAGTGACCTTGAGTTGGCCACGCCCACCAGTCACATGACCACTGAGCCCCACCTACCCAGATGGTCATAGGGCTGAGAACCAGTTGTTAAATTATTGAATCCCACCACTGGTATGGATGAAAGGCAACAGGACAAGGTGAGAAGCAGTGGTTGAAATCTATTTTTTTCCCCTACCGGTTCTGTGGGTGTGGCTTGGTGGGGGGCATGTGACTGGTTGGACATGGCTATGTAGTCATGTGACGGGGGGTCAGAAGACAGAAACTCACTTTAACGATGTCTGCTGGAGCCGGGGGTTGGACTAGGTGACCTCCTGGTCCCTTCCAGCCCTGGATTGCTGTGCTCTTTCAAGGTATCCTCTGAAGCTGCATCTAGTGCCAGGTTTGTGGTTCTTCCTCCATCTCCTTTTCCTTCCTTCTTTCCTTCCTTCCTTCCTCCTTCCTTTCTCAGCACCCCCACCCCCATTTTTGCCTAGCTGGCCTCAAGGAAGTCTCCTGGGAGCAAAAATGGACCCCCAAATGCTAAAAAAAAAGTTTATAAAAGTCCCTACCATCGTGCAGCACAGCTGATCATCAGAACTTTTTTTACTTTGTTAAGCAGTTTTTTTCCTACCGGTTCGTTGAACGGGCTCGAATCGGTAGCATTTCACCCCTGGTGAGAAGGCATCGTTAATGGAGGAAGCACACCCATAAATACTCCTTGCTTGAATCATGAGTAAAAAGTAGCTAGTGTGATCCCATTTTTCCTTTGAATCCTTTTTAAAGTCATAGATTTGGGCACCTGGAGGGCGAGCTTGATAAGACCCCGAAATGTTGTGTAAAGTCTCCAACAGTCTTTA
Source organism: Thamnophis elegans (assembly GCF_009769535.1). Taxonomy (NCBI): domain Eukaryota; kingdom Metazoa; phylum Chordata; class Lepidosauria; order Squamata; family Natricidae; genus Thamnophis; species Thamnophis elegans. The sequence goes on along the minus strand of NC_045542.1, from coordinate 149,823,797 downwards.
ATTCTGGCCTTTGTCTTCTTCTAAACCAGTCCCAAAGGTGTTTCTTCAGGAGGCAACTAGACGTTCTTGTTTCTTCTTCTTTGAAGACGTTTCGCTTCTCATCCAAGAGCTGAGGAAGCTTCTTGGATGAGAAGCGAAAAGTCTTCTAGGAAGAAGAAACAGAAAGTCCAGTTGCCCTTCTGAAAAAAAGCACCTTTGGGACAATCATGATCTGGATGGTTTGAGAAATCCTCCATAGACTTCTAAATCAGTGTTTCTCAACCTTCGGCATTTTAAGATCTGTGGACTTAAACTCCCAGAATATCCCCGCCAGAGTTGAAGTCCACACATCTTAAAATGGCTATGTTTGGGAAACGCTGTTTCTAAGTGAATTTTTGCTCGTATTCCTCTAATAATTCCTGTTAACTGGCAATTGTGCTCCTGTGGAGAATATTTCCCCCAGCCCCATCTCTTTGTTTCCCCTACAACCTCCAGATGCCATGATATGTTTAACTGAAGGATTTCTCTTGACACCTTTCTTGTCAGTTTCTGACCCCAAGCTTACTTGCACAATTGTGTGATTGGACTCCTCTCCATATGCTTTACAGAAGGGAGGGAACCTGCAACATTTCACAGCTGGGGATCAAATATTCAGCCTTTTGCTGATGCCCATCTCTCTTCCTTTCTAAAGTACACAACAGACTAAATTATCCAGATTCAAGGGTCCATCAGGATACCGAGGATTTCCAGGAGAAGACCGTCTGGTTGATGCCCCTGGGCTTAGCTCAACCCCGGATGACTTCACTTAAAATGGTTGTAGCCCTTCAGAGATGCTTTTAAAATTGAAGTTGTCTGTACTTGCCCAAGGACTGATGCTGTTTTGTAATATCTGCCTCTTACACTTTTAGTGACCATTCAAAGTCATAACAGCACTGAAAAAAGTGACTTATAACAATTAATCAGTAAAAACCTTGGCTCCAGAACTTTGAATGCTCCAACACTGGAAGTTTTTTAAGAAGTGTTGGATAACCATTTGCCTGAAATGGTATAGGGTACCTGCCTAAGCAGGGAGGTTGAACTAGAAGACCTCCAAGGTCCCTCTCCAACTCTGCTTATTCTAGTCTATTCTATTCTATTCTAACCATTTTTCACACAATCATGGCAGCATCTCCATACTTGCGTGATTAAAATTCAGATGTTGGGCAGCTCATATTATGAAGGTCGCAGCATCCTGGGATCAAGTGATCCCCTTTTGCGACCTTCTAACAAGCAAGTCAATGGGGAAGACAGATTTACTTAAGGACTGTGCTATGAATTTAACAACTGCAAGTGATTCACTTAACAACTTTGGAAAGGAAGGTCATAATGGTGCAACATCCTCTAGGTTGCATTAACAGAGGGATAGAATCAAGATCCATGAGTGTTAATACCACTTTATGATGCCTTGATAAGGCCACACTTAGAATACTTCACCCAGTTTTCATCACCACAATGTTAAAAAGATGTTGAGACTCTAGAAAGGGTGCAGAGAAGAGCAACAAAGAGGATTAGGGAACTGGAGGCTAAAACATATGGAGAACGGTTGTGCAGGAACTGGGTATGTCTAGTTTAATGAAAAGAAGGACTAGGGGAGACACAATAGCAGTGTTCCAATATCTCAGGGGCTGCCACAAAGAAGAGGGAATCAAACTATTCTCCAAAGCACTTGAGGGCAGACCAAGAAGCAATGGGTGGAAACTAATCAAGGAGAGAAGCAACTTAGAACTGAGGAGAAATTTCCTGTCAGAACAATTATCAGTGGAACAACTTGCCTCCAGAAGTTGTGAATTCTCTAACTGGAAGATTTTAAGAAGAGATTGGACAACCATTGTCTGACATGGGATAGGGTTTCCTGCCTGAGCAGGGGGTTAGACTAGAAGACCTCCAAGGTCCCTTCCAACTCTGTTATTTTATTCTATTATAAAATTCAACATACCAACGGTCTCATTGAGCAATAGACATTTAGACTCAGTTGTGATTGTAAGTTGAGGACTACCTGAGGTCATGGTTTTGATTTGAGAGATATATCCTTCATAAATTTACCTCCAACTTTAAAAAGCCATGGATTGCCATGCTTCTAGCAACAACATCCATCTATTTTTACCTGTAATCCCCCTCCCTTTTTTGCAAAAGAAAAAAAAATGCCAATGGGTGATCCTTCATTTTAACGTAGGTTTTGAGTTTGCTAAGCTTAGCTACCTAGTAGGATGTCCAGCTAATGAAGAAGGTTGCTCCTGATGCCTTTAATAATAGTATCGATGAAAAACTGATTCCAGCTGGCACAGCTTCTACAACAACATCTGAATTTCTTTTTATTATCTTGGTGGTTAACTTGGCTCAATATTTTAATTGTAAACTGCCAACAGCAAGGATGTGTTGTGTTTAGGCTTGAAGCCAACTGGTGCTTTGGAGGGTGCAGGGATGCACACGCTGTTTCTGTGCAATATAGGTACTCATTCCTGCTCTAACACACCTTTTTGGTTTCAGCTCCGATGGCTAATGCAGTGATTGTGAACTTTTGTCAAATATTCAAAAAAATGAACAATCCCACCAAAAACAAGACAAACAGTTTTTCTATATTCATTTTTTAAAAAATCTTTCCTTCCTTCCCACCCTCCAGACCTTCCGCACAGCCCTTAAGATCTGGCTATCCCGCCAGGCCTGGGGTTAAAGGATTGGGATCCGTCCCCACCCGAATGATGAATTGAATGTTGCTTCTTTTTAATTGGTATTGTCGTATATGTCATTACGTGTATCCCCTCCCTATAGGTTGTAAGCCGCCCCTGAGTCCCCTCAGGGAAAAAGGGCGGCTATAATACAAGCATCTTAAATCTAATCTAATCCTTCCTTCTTTCCTTCCTTCCACTACACTTCTCTCTCTTTCCTTCCATCCTTCCATCCATCCATCCTTCCGTCCTTCCTTTCCTTCCTTCCTTTCATCTACCCACTCCCTTCCACTGCACTTCTTCCTTCCTTCCTTCACTCCACACCACTTCACTCCACTTCTCCTCCCTCCCTCCCTCCCCTCCTCCTTCCTTCTTTCCTTCACTCACCCTCTCCTTCTCTCCTTCCTCCTTCCTTCACTCCCACACCACTTCACTCCCATTTCTCCTCCTTCCTCCTTCCTTCCTTCCTCCACTCCACTCACTCCACTCCACCTCTCCTTCCTTCCTTCCTTCCTCCTCCCTCCCTCCCTCCCTCCCTCCCTTCCACTCTACTTCTCCTTCATCCTCCATCTCTTCTTCTCTCCTTCTCCTCTCTTCTCTTTCCCCATTCCTCATACGTGGTTGCTATGTATTATATAAAGAAAAATCAAATAATTACAAAACATGAAATACAAGTAAAACAAAGTCATTTTCAGAGGCTGCAGAAGAGCAGCCTCCATTTTCACAAGGCCTCTGCCGCCTCGGCCACACACGAGAACAAGGCGTGCTTCCGAGTATTATTGATGTCAGGTATATCGGTGAATGCTGGCAGCCCATCCAGAATGCCAGGCCGTGTCGCCTTTGACATTTGTATGAGAGGTTTGCCATCGCTGATCTAATGCCTTCCTAGCTACTCAATCTCTTGGTCCTTGGGTGGTATGAAAAGAGTAAATAAACGAGATGCTGTGAGCACAGATGGGTTTGAGTTTTTTGTAACATGACTAGGAGCAGATAGGTTTTTTCCATCATCCCAGCGGGAGCCAAGAACGAGGCTTGGATTTTGTGCAGAGGCAGTGAGGCTCGGAAAGCCCCGGAGGGCTTTATGGGGCAAGATTAGAAAATTCCAGCTGGTCGGTGATCCATCATGGGTGTCTCCAACCCCCCCCCCCGTCTATTGATCGGGTTGTGTGTGTGTGTGTGTGTGTGTGTGTGTATGTGTCTGTGTGTGTGTGCATCTGAGCGATATTTGAATAATTTAAAAGGAGAGTTTCTCTCTTGACACCCACCCGGTGCTCCAGTCATACCAGATGGGCTGGGAGGGTTTTCACAAGCCCAGTGGTGAATAATGAATGAATAAGTCTCTGATAATGACGCCTCTGTAACCCCGGAGGAGTAGCTGGGAGGGAGGCACAAAGGCCTCGGTTGATGTCGCCTTTGGAGGAGATAATGAGGATTTGTAGGAAAGATTCCACATAGAAGGAAAGCTTCTTCTAGGTGACACCTGCTATGCCCTTTCACTCTTTAGAGATGGGGACTAAAATTTGGGAGTCAGCAGGGTGACTCTCAATGCCAGGATACCCAAATAAATGTTATGCTCTGTGCTTAATTTGACCTACTTTAAAAGCCTTCTGTAGAAAGTTAGCGCTCACCCCTCTCCATTACTGCCGGTTCGCAGCTGCGTTCAACATGCATGTGTGTGCACTGTTCAGTGTAAATTGTTCTGAGTGCATGCGCAGAACAATTTACAGTGAACTGCGCATGCGCAGTCATTAAATTCAAAATGGCGGCAGTGAATTTACAGTGAACTACATATGCGCAGTCACTAAAATTCAAAATGGCGGCACCCAAGCGGCAGCTAGGAACCAGTTCAGAGACATGTCAGGCCCGGGTCGCTGCCGGTTCTGTGACCCAGGCCTGAATTCCACTACCGGTTCAACTGAACCAGGCCGAACTGGCAGCAACCCACCTCTGCCCCTCTCTTGGAGAATGAAATATTTGGAGGAATATTAAAAAAAATGGCAGAATATTATATTTTCCAAAGGGAGAAACGGAGGAAATGCTTTTATTTTTTTAGGAATCCCCCACTTTCTTAATGGAGGTTGCTAAAAAAAAAAAAAAGCTCAGTGGCGAAGATGCTGAGCTTGTCGATCAGAAAGGTCGGCAGTTCGGCGGTTTGAATCCCTAGTGCCCTGTAACGTACTGAGCTCCCGTTACTTGTCCCAGCTTCTGCCTACCTAGCAGTTTGAAAGCATGTAAAAATGCAAGTAGAAAAATAGGGACCACTTTGGTGCGTTCGGCATTTAGTCATGCCAGCCACATGACCACGGAGATGTCTTCGGACAGCACTGTCTCTTCAACTTAGAATTGGAGATGAGCACCGCCCCCTAGAGTCGGGAACGACTAGCACATATGTGCTAGGGGAACCTTTACCTTTACCTTTTACTTTCTTAATAGCCCCAGCAGATATTTTGTGCCCATTAGGAAAGACTAGGCCAGCCTATTTACAAAAAAAGGCCTTCAGCTCCAGGATGATGGGATTATCCTTCAGGGCAAAGCCATAAAGCCACAATAGGATTTACCCAACACCCTTTCAGAACACAAGGTCCTTCATTGCATCACCCTCAAACTTCAGCCAAATGTATCTCAGACAAACTCTAAGGAGATGGCCCCATGGGAGTCTGACAACAGCCAATAGAATACATGTTCTTGCATAGGAACAGGAAGCTCAAGTACAAAGCCCAAGAGAAGGTATAATACACTCCCCCTCAACTCCATGTAGTCAGTTGCCCAGAAGAACCCATGTGGTTCTGCTTCATCATTAAACCATCTTTCCAATCAGCCTCCAGCCTCCATTTTGTCTCCAGTGCCTTTCTCCCAGCTTGGAACCGAGCCAGATGGATATTCCTTCCAACCCTTCTTTCCTTGCTTCCTTACTTCCTTCCCTCCCTCCCTCCTCCATCTCTTCTCCTTCTTTCCTTCATCCCTCTGTTCCACCCTCCTCTCTTTCTCCTTCTCTCCCTTCCTTTCTTCCTCCCTCCTTTATCTCTTCTTTCCTTTTTTCTTTCCTTTTTTTCGTCTTCCTCCTCCTCCTCCTCTTCCTCCTCCTCCTCCATCATTCGTCTTTCTTTGTTTTAATAAAAGGAAACTTGGCATACTGCAAAATAAAATGCAAACGACTTCTGGTTTGCCAAATAAACCCTGCAGGGGTTAGTCCAGGCAGTTTCTAAGAGTCCACACAAACTTGAAGGCATTCATGTGTGCATGTGCACACACAAACAAACATACACACACACACACACGACTCCCGGAACATGCTTTCCATGAGGGTGCTTTTAAACACCCTCTGGAGACTTCAGTTGATGCCAGATGTACTGGCCATCACGCTCAAAGGTGAATAGAACAGAACAGAATAACAGAGTTGGAAGGGACCTTGGAGGTCTTCTAGTCCAACCCCCTGCCTATGCAGGAAACTCTACACCACTTCAGACAAATAGCTGTCCAACATCTTCTTAAAAACTTCCAGGGTTGGAGCATTCACAACTTCTGGAGGCAAGTTGTTCCACTGATTAATTGTTCTAACTGTCAGAAAATTTCTCCTTAGTTCTAGGTTGCTTCTCTCCTTGATTAGTTTCCACACGGTGTTTGCCCGGACATGCATGCAGTCTTGCACCATTTTGTGGGCCTTGCATTAGCTTCCCATTAGCTTCCCAATGCAATTTAGTCTTTATCTATAAAACGTTTTATGCCCTGGCACCAGTCAACCTGCAGGAAGGCATCTCTTCACAAGATCTGGCTCAATCTTTTCAGTCATGCAGAGAGAAGCAGCTGGCTGTCCCCCATTTTCATGAGATCAGAGGGATCAAATCTTCCAGATGAGGGGCCAACCCTTCCAAAATGACCCGTGGAAGATATTTTATCTCCTTTCTGTATATTTCCAGCTTGGGGGTTGATGCCAGGTATTGTGTCGGATTGCGTAAGTTTTATTATGGATGTTATTTCCTCTTGGTTGGCTGCCAGGAGTCTTTGTGTAATTGTGGTGGGCCATGAGATTTATAAAATAAATAAATGAAATAAAGAGCCCGTGTACATTTTATTCTCTTGCAGGAGAGAATGGCAGGCAGCTGGAGGTCAATCATGGTCATCTATGGGGGTGGGGTGGGTGGGTGGCAAAATTTAGAAGATGGCAGGTGCACCACTGAGAATTGCCCAACATTTTGTCACCCCACTAAGCTGTGGCATTTATAAGACAATCACGAGACTCCGTGAAGTGATGATGTGATGATTCTCTCATGCCTGTCTCAGTATTGCATCTGTCCCTGAACTGATTAAGCTGTGAATCTTCACCCTTGTTTGAAAGGGAAGGAATTCTGCTTCTTTTTCTCTCGCCAGGAATGTCTGAACATATGTAAAGATAAAAATCACGCTTCATTTCTTTCTGTTGTTTATCAACCTGTGACCATCGATCAAGGAGAAGCATATGCTTACAGCAATTCATTGGGTTCAAATAGTGCTGGCTGGGGCTGTTGCCAGGAAGAAAGTTTCTTCAGGAAACACAAACTGGGAGAGGCAGTTTGGTCTAGTGGTGAAGGCACCTGGCTAGAAACCAGGAGACTGTGAGTTCTAGTCCCATGTTAGGCATAAAAGCTGGCTGGCTAACTTTGGCCCAGTCACTTTCTCTCACCCTAGCTCAACTCATAGGGTTATTGTGGGAAAAATAGGAGGGGGAGGAGGTGCGTTGGATATGTTCACGGCCTTGAGTTATTTGTAAAAATAATAAATGCAGGATATTAAACAAAGAAATGTACAAACATTGACCAGGAAAGAGTTTAGGAACTGATTTAAAACCATTTAATGTGGTTCAGACATAGCTTCCCGTCCTGCTCTTAATCTAAACCAGGAGTCTCCAACCTTGGCAACTTTAGGGCTTATGGACTTCAACTCCCAGAATTCCTCAATCAGCCAAGCTAGCTGGGGAATTCTGCTAATTGAAGTCCACAAGTCTTAAAAGTTTCCAGGTTTTGGAGACTCTAAAACCATTTTAGTCTTGACTTCAGTAGTCCTTGCTTGTACCTCAGGGACAAAATAACCTATGGACATTGGATGGATCTAACTCAAGGCTGTCAAATTCGCATCCCTCAGGCCAGATGTGTTATGCACTGGCCATGCCACGGCCAATTCCGTGACCCGACAAATGCACGAACGACAAAAGCGCGCCGACAAAACCGCGGCACTAAAACCGCGATGTCAAAAGCGCGCCGACAACAGCGCGCCGACAAAAGCGCGCCGACAGAAGCACGATTTAAGTTAAGTTAAGGTTTAGGTTAGGTTTAGGGTTAGGTTTAGGGTTAGGTTTAGGGTTAGGTTTAGGGTTTGGTTTAGGGTTAGGGTTACAGCACGCTTCTGTCGGCGCGCTTCAGCGCTCATTCGTTGGCGCGGTTTTGTCGGCGCGGTTTTGTCACTGCGGTTTAGTCAGGCGCTTTTGTCGTTCGACATTTGTGGTAGAACCGGCCAATTCAGCGAAGGGGAAAAGTTGTGATACGTCATGTGATGACACCACAACGACATATGTTTGACACCCCTGATCTAGCTAAAGAGAGTTGTACCAAGAGAGTTGTATCCTTATGTGGTGAAATAAATATCTACTTTATCTCTGTAGCTTTTTCCAGGGAATGATGGGAGCTGGGTTTTGCATTACAAGCCAACCAATCAATCAACCAGTTACAGAGAATTCTCTTCATGCCTGAGGGAGAAAAGAAAGGGAAAATAAGGTGGTGTTACAACAGGAGGAAGTGATGGTAAATAAAGCAAGCCAAACTGTATAATAACCTATTAAATGAAATAACAAATGTATAAGAATGACAAATGTAAAGACAAAGAATTATGTGAAAGTATACTTAAAATGGTATGTAAGAACAAAAAATAAAAAAAAGTCTGGAAAAAAAAGAATTATCTTCATGCCTCAAGTGGATTTTTGAAATAATATGTGGGTATGATCTTGATAAACAAAGGGGAGAGATTCAAATGAAAGGAAGAGGAGTCTGTAGCTGCTTAATCGTCACAGAAAGAAACCAATCCTAATCAATCAGGCTATTAAAAGTGATGGTAGGAGATTTGTACTTTCAGACTTGCAAGGTTCTGTTAATGTAACCTTACAATAAAGTGCAATAAACATCTGCTGATGTTTCCTGTGTGTTGCCTCTCCTTTTCAACTTTGGGTGAGAGTGAATTTCCCCAGTGGTGAAATTCATTTCTTTTTTTACTGGTTCTGCGGGCGTGGCTTGGTAGGCGTGGCAGGGGATACTGCAAATTCCCCATTCCCTCCCCACTCTGGAGCTAGCCAGAGGTTATATTTGCCAGTTCTCCGACCTACTCAAAAGTTCCACTATCGGTTCTCCAGAACCTGTCAGAACCTGCTGAATTTCACGCCTGGATGGCCCCCTTTTCTCCCTGTCACTTTTGCTCACTCCCCATTTCTCTTTCTTTCTTCCTTGTCATCGGGGTATCCACAGGGAGGGTATCAAAAGAAGACAAAATGGAAGCCACAGCCGAAGCCTTTTGTACGTACTCCATGATACATAAAAGGGAGGTGGGTCTTTTGACTGCCTGGAGGGGGAGGTCACCATTTTGATTTGTCCCCCTGTAGGCCCTCCAAATTGTAATTTCACAGGTTGGTTACTGAGTTGACACGATTCCTTGCAAAAGGCTCTTGAAATAAGACAAGGATTTTACAAAATTAGCCCAGAGGGCTCATTTAGCTGTAGAACTGCAGGTTGCAAACCCCTTACTTGCAGCTTTAAAAGCTGAGAAAAAGATCTTTGAGTTGGATTGGTTTCCATATAACTTGCCATCCTGCTCACCCATCTCTCTCTGTCTGTCTCTGTCTCTGTCTCTGTGTGTGTGTGTGTGTGTGTGTGTGTCTCCTGTCTCTGTCTCTCTCTGTCTCTGTCTCTGTCTCTCTCTCTCTGTGTCTCTGTCTCTCTCTCTGTGTCTCTGTCTCTCTCTGTTGTTTCTCTCTCTGTGTGCATCTCTCTCTCTCTGCATCTCTCTCTCTCTCTCTGTGCATCTCTCTCTCTCTCTCTCTCTCACACACACACACCACACACACCACACAAACGTGTTGCCAGGGTAAATTGAGCAATCAAAACCATGCCATTGAATGCCTGTTGAAAAACAATGACACACACCTGACTGTCTCCGTGTGTCAAGAAGACAAATGTCGGGAGTTCATGAGAAAATGCTGATGTTTGAGCTATTAAAAGCTCAAACACTCATCTGGATCTGAGCAGAAAAACCGGATCAGCAAGAAACACGAGATTCGGATGAGGGAGAATGAAAACAGCTGCACAAACGGGTGTCCAAATTGTTAAGTGTCAGAAGACATGAGCGTCTGAGATCATGAAATCCAGGGTCACGAAAGTAAACGGGACCATTTCTGTACATTCTTATGGTTTGTGAAAAGGGGCGGAGCTTCAGTCACATGGCCTTGACTGCCATATTGACTTTTATGACTTCACACCACTCAGTTACACCCAGATATTTGTAAGGTGCTTCTTACTCGTCCCTTTGGACCAGTCTGGGTACTACAGGTGTGCAACTTGATAGGATAATAACTTTTTTTTTTTGGAAGATTTAATTATTTTAAATATTTGAGGAATACCCTAAATAACTACATAAGGAAAGAAGAAAAAATGGAAAATAGAATAGCAGGATGACAACAGACTATATCTGCTAGCATTCAAAATTTTTATTTCACTGATTAAAATTAATGGTATGTAAAAAAAAATAGACTCACGTTGTCCTAAGAAAGATGATAGGGTAGGCACGAAACAACCCCTGTCTCCGAAAAAATGTTATCTATGGTTCCAGTATTTACAGAAATACATTTCTTTGTATTTCTGTACATTGCACTGGATTTCAGTCTTGGAAAGAAAACCATTGGCTGTAGTTGTTGAGACACTGGATGAGGACTAAAAGAACTGGGTTCAAATCTACCCTTGGCTTGGGTGACTTTGAGCTGATTACAGGAATTCCTTGACTTGCTACGACAACTGACCCCAAAGTTTATGTTGCTAAGTGAGACAGTTGTTAAGTGAGTTTTGGCCCATTTTATGACCTTTCTTGCCACGGTTGTTAAGTGAATCACTGCAGTTGTTCAATTAACCATGGTTGTTAAGTGAATCTGACTTCCCCATTGACTTTCCTTGTCAGCAGTTCCCAAAAGTGATCACATGAACCCGGGAGACTGCAATCGTCATAATTACGAGCCAGTTGCCAAAGGGCTGAATTTGATCATGTGACCATGGAGATGCTGCAACAGTCGTAATTGTGAAAAATGGTCATAAGTCACTTTTTTCAGTGCCACTGCAACTTTGAACACTCACTAAATGAGTGGTTGGAAGGATTACCTGTACTGTGACCAGCTCAGTATACAGGTAGTCCTCGACTTACAACAGTTCACTTAGTGATTGTTTAAAGTTACAACGGCACTGAAAAAATGTGACTTACAACCGTTTTTCAGAGTTACAACCTTTCCAACATTCCCATGATCATGTGGATCAAAATTCAGATGGACATACAATACAATAGCAGAGTTGGAAACTTGAAGGCATTCATGTGTGCATGTGCACACACAAACACCACACACACGACTCCCGGAACATGCTTTCCATGAGGATGCTTTTAAACACCCTCTGGAGACTTCAATTGATGCCAGATGTACTGGCCATCACGCTCAAAGGTGAATAGAACGAACAGAATAGCAGAGTTGGAAGGGACCTTGGAGGTCTTCTATTCCAACCCCCCTGCCTAGGCAGGAAACCCTATACCATTTCAGACAAATGGCTATCCAACATCTTCTTAAAGACTTCCAGTGTTGGGGCATTCACAACCTCTGGAGGCAAGCTGTTCCACTGATTAATTGTTCTAACTGTCAGGAAATTTCTCCTCAGTTCTAAGTTGCTTCTCTCCTTGATTAGTTTCCACCCATTGCTTCTTGTTCTACCCTCAGGTGCCTTGGAGAATGATTTGACTCCCTCTTCTTTGTGGCAACTTAACAACCAGGTTATTAACTTATCAAAGGTAGTGATTCACTTAACAACTGAGGTAAGAAAGGTTAGAAAAAAGGCAAAATTTGCTTAACAAATGTCTCACTTAACAACAGAAATGGGGCTCAATTGTGGTCGCAAGTTGAAGTCTACCTGTACTCTTACAATTGGGTTTTCTGAGAGAGATCTCAGTGTTCCTTTTAGGGCCTGGAAAAAAAAGGCAGGATATCAATCTAAATCGTAAAATTAATGTCTTTACTTGACAAGCACAATGATTAGATTTCAGCCTCTGAAACCTGATCTCCCATATTTAACATTTGACATGCAGGGGCTGCTAGTATGTGACAGGAGAGAGAGAGCTTTGGGGGAAGCGCCTGGGGAAATTCAATGGTCAAACAGCTGGGGAACAATTTGTGGGTAGAGATTTCTTCTTCTTTTTTTCCTTCTCTTAGGAAATGTTTCATTTTGTTGAATGACAGAATGACTGATTCCAAAGAGGAGTAAAGAGCTACCCTTCTTAGGGGTGAGAAATATGTACTGGTTCCAGAAAAAAGCTTTTTCTGGACATAAAAGTTTGGTCTAGTGGTTAAAGAACCTGACTAAAAACCAGGAGATTGTGAGTTCTAGGCCTGTCTTAGTCAGAAAAGTCAGCTGGGTGACTTGTGCCAATTACCAGAGGATTGCAAGTTCCAGTCCTACCATAGTCATAAAAACTGGCTGGGTGTGATTTTGGGCCAATCATCGGGAGATTGTGAGTTCTAGTCCCACCTTAGGTATAAAAGCCGTCTGAATTAGAGGTGGGTTGCTGCTGGTTCGGCCCGGATCAGGCAAACTGGTAGTAGTGGTGGTGGGAGGCTCCGCCCACCCACCTGGACGCTTCTGCGCATGTACAGAAGTGTTGCACGCATGCACAAGCGCGCACAGGAGTGCCCCCGAACCAGTAGTAAAATAATTGGCAACCCACCACTGGTCTGAATGACTTTGGGCCAATCACTCTCTCTCTCAGCCCAACTCAACGCATAGGGTTGTTGTTTTGGGGGAAGGAGGAAGAGCAATGGGTGGAAACTAATCAAGGAGAGAAGCAGAAGTAAGGAGGAATTTCCTGACAGTTAGAACAATTAATCAGTGGAACGACTTGCCTCCAGAAGTTGTGAATTCCCTCAGCCACTTTTGGAAGTTAGAATGCACGACTCTTAAAAGTTGCCAACTTTGAAAAAAAAAAAACTGGTATTACATATCCCCCTTCCTCATTCTTCACATTCTCCCCGTAGCACGTTTCTGAAGGCCAAGTTCAGCTTGTATAGAGGATACCAATTTGAAGAGACACATGATATTCCACTATCTCAGGGCTGCCACAAAGAAAGGGAGTCAAGCTATTCTTCAAAGCACCTGAAGGCAGGACAAGAAGCAATGGGTGGAAACTAATCAAGGAGAGAAGCAGAAGTAAGGAGGAATTTCCTGACAGTTAGAACAATTAATCAGTGGAACGACTTGCCTCCAGAAGTTGTGAATTCCCTCAGCCACTTTTGGAAGTTAGAATGCACGACTCTTAAAAGTTGCCAACTTTGAAAAAAAAAAAACTGGTATTACATATCCCCCTTCCTCATTCTTCACATTCTCCCCGTAGCACGTTTCTGAAGGCCAAGTTCAGCTTGTATAGAGGATACCAATTTGAAGAAGACACATGATATTCCACTATCTCAGGGCTGCCACAAAGAAAGGGAGTCAAGCTATTCTTCAAAGCCCAGAAGGCAGGACAAGAAGCAATGGGTGGAAACTAATCAAGGAGAGAAGCAACTTAGGATAAATTTTTCTGACAGTGAGAACAATCAATCAGTGGAACAACTTGCCACCAGAAGTTGTGAATGCTCCAACACTGGAAGTTTTGAAGAAGAGATTGGAAATCCATTTGTCTGAAGTGGTGTAGGTTCTGCTGCCTAAGCAGGGGTTGGACTAGAACCTCCAAGGTCCCTTCCAACTCTATTCTATTCTGAAGTATTAGGTATGTTTGTCACCTAGAATTTTTAAAATAAAAATAATAAAGGCGGGATATAATTAACAACAATAATAATTCCATAGATTTCCTTGCCACGTTCCTGCATCTAAATGCTCTTTTCCAGGTGGCCTTTTTAACCGTCTGATCTCCCTTCTTTTCTGTGAGCTTAGTTCTTTCTCCCCCCCTTCTCTCTTTTTCTTTCTCTCTCTCCTTGTTCCCCGTTTCCCTTGAGCATATTTAACCACATGAAGCCTCCTCACTTTACAAGAGATAAATTATCTGGTTTTAGCAGTCGCCTCCTCACTCTTGATCCCTGCCCAGCTCTTGTGGGAGGTTGAAGAGGCAGGCTGGATGCAGATGGAGACCGGAGTGTGGGAGCTGTTGGGGTGGAGGAGGAAGACATTCAAACTGAATTGTAGAGAAAGGTGGCAATGCCTTTATTTTTCCATCTCCCCCCCCCCCCAAAAAAAACCATAATCCCCCTGGGAAATCAGAGTTTCCATTCCCGGCCAAAAACACTCTCCAGCTGGCAGTCCAGATCTTGGATTGCATCCTGCACCGTCACTCTTCTGCATTTAGAGCAGAGGAGCTGCAGAAAATGGAGGGAGGGGGAGTTGTTTCTGCTCCTCAGAGAGGGGTGTGTGTTGTGTGTTGTGTGTGTGTGTGTGAATGTTTATATGTGGCTCTCAAGGTCATTTTTTTCTTCTTCTTTTTCTCAAAGGAGTTGTCATGTTAGCTTAAAAATGACTAAAAGTTTTATGACTCCATCGAGGGTATATATTTATGACTGCATATGCTTTCCTGGACTGTAGCCCAGGATATTAGCTATATGGGGAGTTCTCCTAAATTAAAGCTATGGATGGATTCATATGTTGTCATCATACAATGGCATATTTATAGAGCCAGGTTTTTTCTAGTGGTTAAGACTCTAGGCTGGAAACCAGGAGACTGTGAGTTCTAATCCCGCTTTAGGCATGAAAGCTAGATAGGTAACTTTGAGCCAATCGTCAGGAGATGTGAGTTCTAGTCCCACCTTAGACATGAGAACCAAATTGGTGACCTTGGATGGGTGGCAAATCACGAGGACACTGTGAGTTCTAGTCCCTCCTTAGCATGAAAGCCTTGTTGGAAGAAATGTCCTTCTGGGTTCAGTTCCAAGTGGGGAAAAGACACTAGAAACATGGAGGCTGCTTGGAAAGATGGTTTAGTGGTGACAGGATCACATGGCTTGAGCTCCTGAACAGAAAAGGGGGATCACATGCTCAAGATTTGGGTGAAGAGAAAAGAGGCAGAAACCCCTGGT